>NC_064571.1:82294979-83494979 GCF_937001465.1 Orcinus orca
TCCCGGACCGGGGCACGAACCCGTGTCCCCTGCATCGGCAGGCCACTAGGGAAGCCCCAAACATCTGGCTTTTGATAGATATTTTCTGCTGCTCCTACTGCTACCACTTCCATATACAAAAGAACATAGCAAATGTGTAGTTGATACACCATGGTGGTCCCCATGAGTACCTGTAGGAAAGTGAAATAGTCTTTGGATATTCTGGAGAAATTCATAGAAAAACATGAAGGACTGAATTCTAGGACTGAATGCTGGGTCATTCTGGCTATAAAATCCAGGAGGGATTGAATTTTCCTTTCTTTTCACAGGAGGAGAAAATAATATGAAAGACTATATTGGGCCAATATCATTATATTACTTTTGCTCTCTGTAACTGCTAGTATTATAATCTTCACTCATCCACATTATCTTCATCAATGAGCATTTTTAACCTGACTACATGTATAAGACAACAAAGTGCGTAATACAAATCAAAAAACAAATGCATATTTAAAAAGAATATTTTAACTGGCTATTGTTTTATTTCAAAAATGGCAAGTTCTTCCAAAATTGATATTTCTTTGTTAAAGTATGGCTGGATAACAGTTCTTGAATCACCGTTTCCAAATTTCCCATGGAAATAAGCATTAAATTAGAATCTGAAAACATTAGTCTATGATCTGCTAGATCCCAGAAAGACTTTTCTTTAACTGATACTTTATGTCTCTATATTGGCAGGTTCCTTTGAAAACTTGTAAGTCATGAAAACTCCCCAGAAAAATGTACATACACACACACACACACACACACAACCTGTGGGCCTCAGATCTAAAATACCAAGATTGCAGGTGCCTGAACTAGGGACCAAAGGTCAAAGAGAGAATGTCAAGAAGGAAACAGAGTCAAAGTGCCCCCTCATACCTTGCACTGTCCTTCTGGAACTTGCTTAACTGGACAATGGCTGTAAAAATCATACCCACATACTACAAGGGGAGTGGGATTTCACCCTTCTCATCCTCTACCTAGAATCATGAAATCTTAATATTCTCCTTCATGAAATTTGCTAATTTTCATGGTACAACTGTATGAGGACATAGCCATGAAAAACCAATATAGATGAATATTCATTAACATAAAAAGTTATTTACAAATGTTTAGTGAAATATTAGTTTGTAAAACTATACACACACACATTCATAGTGATTGAACTTAAGGGAAAAGTTTTAATATTGGGTATCTCTGATGAGTTTATGAGTCCTAGTTTTTCTAGTTTCTTCTATATTTTTTATCTTGTAAGAGCATTTTGTGTTATACCTATATAATTTTTAATTTATTTTATTTTTGGCTGTGTTGGGTCTTCGTTGCTGTGCGGGCTTTCTCTAGTTGTAGCGAGCGGGGGCTACTCTTCGTTGCGGTGCCCAGGCTTCTCATTGCAGTGACTTCTCTTGTTGCGGAGCACGGGCTCTAGGCGCGCGGGCTTCAGTAGTTGTGGCACGTGGGCTCAGTAGTTGTGGCGCACGGGCTTAGTTGCTCCATGGCATGTGGGATCTTCCTGGATCAGGGCTCGAACCTGTGTCCTCTGCATTGGCAGGCAGATTCTTAACCACTGCGCCACCAGGGAAGTCCCTGTTATGCCTATATTGTTCACAAAAGCCAAAACTAATTTTTAATATTTTATAGGATCTGACTGAAATGCAATACCAAATTACAATCTTTATTTCAAACAGAAAGTAGCAAAAATGACATCAGAAACTCGAATTAACATTTTGTGGAATACATATCTTAAACCGATACAGAGCTCCATACTTAATAGTGAGTCACTGCAGGCATTTTAATTTAAATCAGGAAATAGATTTAGATGGCTGCTCCATTTCTAGCCAGCACAGTAAGACCTGAAACATCAAACAAACAGATCTACTAGAACAGGATGCAAATTAGCAATATCTGCGGATGACATGACAGGCCACCTTCCCCAAAGAAAAAAGTATTAACTCCACACTATTAAAACTAACAATAACATTTAGAAAATACAGGAAGTGTAAAATTACAAATTATAACCACCCGTAAGCAACTCACAATCTAAAAGTAACTGTGATTAAATTTATCTTTCTGTTTCATATCTTTACAAATGATTTGCTTATAAAATTAACAAACTGGTATCATATAGTATAGGATACACTCACATATGTATTCAGTTTTGTATTCTACATTTCCATGTCATTAAATACGTCTCAGAAATATAACCAAAGCAAATATTCCATTGATGTATTTGTCATATTGATATACCGTTTTGATATATTAATGTAATGAAAATGTAATTTTCTTCCATTAGCGAGGTTTTACATTTCTATCACTGTTCTGTAGATTTGTAATTTATGCATCTAGAGTCGTGAGTCTACCAAATGGTTATCACTAAAAGTTATTTTAAGTAGAATTTTGATTTTGTCATGCCTCTTTACAGCTTTATGGCTTTGTAGGTATGTTCTCTATTTTATGTCTCTATATCTAATGAAAATATTGCTAAAAATGGGACAGAAAATGTTCTTATCAAAAATCCCACTGAAGATGATAGCTCATTAAAGCAAGAAGAAAAAATATGTATATGAAAAACAATGAACATTTATTATACAATAACAAAAACTGCTCTTATAGACAATATATTGAGTGAAAAATACTGTTTGTTTCCATTTACAAGTTTAAGGGCAGACAAAAATATTCTATGGTGATAAAGGTTAAAAGAATGGTTTCATGGGGCTTCCCTGGTGGCGCAGTGGTTGAGAGTCCGCCATGGCCGCTGAGCCTGCGCGTCCGGAGCCTGTGCTCTGCAACGGGAGAGGCCACAATAGTGAGAGGCCCGCGTACCACAAAAACAAAAACAAAAACAAAAACAAAAAGAATGGTTTCCTTTTAGAGTGTGGTAATACCTGGAAGGCAGCAAGAGGGAGAATTTTGGATTCTATATAAGGTTTTGTATTTTGTGAGTGATGGTTGGTTACATGGAGGTGTTTGCTTTAAGCAAAAAAAAAAAAAAAATGCAATAAAATAAAGTAAAAATGCACTAAGTTTTGTGAACTTTACTGTATGTTATAGTTGTAATGAAAAGTTAAAAAGCAAATATGTTGCATCTGGCATTTAGAACTGCACATTGGAAGAAGCAAATATACCTAGTATTACACAATGCAAATATAATACTTAAATTTAACTTTAAGCAATTGCATAAGCCATGACCATTAAAATATGTATACAGGTCATTGTAGTCTGTGTCACCCACCTTATGTCCTAGAATTTTTAACTATCAATTAATAAACTAATAAATAAGTTTGCTAAATTACTTATGGTGAGAAGGCAAGTAAGTCCAGGAGATTTGGGGTGAAACTTCCTGCTCGCCCTAGTACTTTGAAGGCTGCCAGGTGTCACAATAGTAGGCATGGAAAGGTCAGTTATTAAAACAGGATTTAATTCATTCTACACCTTTAGTCCTTTAGTTTAATGTTCCTAAAGTTAAATCATAAACCTATGATTCCTATAAGACACTATGGAATATATCAGACAAAAGGTAAATAAGTCTGAATATTTCACTTGCTCTTAACTAATATCTATTCCTGTCCAATAATGACGCAGCAAGTATGTAGTTACCCTTAAGATCTCAAGGCTATACTTCCTCCAAATTCCAATGAACACGTATATTTATGTGCTTCTGGTATGTGGAAATCGAGACTCCTCTGCCATCATCAATGTGTGTGAACCCACTTATTATTGGGGATGCAGATGAGTTTAGGCTAATAATTGGCCAAATGAGTTATTGTGGGTGAGAGACTAGAGTTTGGGTAATGAATTCTCTCAAAGAGGGGGCTGGAATTTCTAGCTATCTACTACCAAGTCTCAAAAAGCTACCGCTAAGGAAACCAAACAGCAATGTCAAGTCCAAAGAGTGAACTTAGGGCCAAAATAATGAAAAACAGACAAAGGTCAGTTTGTTGAAAGCAAATAAAATTGGGATAAATGCAGATGGGAGGAAAGGAAAACGTTTAGTGTGACTGTCAAAGATGACTGTGTCACAATAATGGGTGTGTTTGCCTGGCTCTGAGGAATAAGACCAAAGCCAACAATGACATATGCACTTACCCACAGGCACAGAGGCAGTGAATGTAGAGGGGGACCAGGAAAAGTTGGGAGACTAAAGGAAAAAGTCAAAAACACTGAAAGAGAATATTTGGACTTCGAGGAAGAGAAGCATTTGGTCAAATGGGCCAAACAGCCCGGTTTGGTCAGGGTTTCCCGATCTCATCAGCTTAGACAATTTAGACCGGATAATTCTTTGTTGTAGAGACTCTCCTAAGCACAGCAGGAAGTTTAGCAACATCCCTGGCCTCCACCTATTAGATGCCGGAAGTACTTCCCCTTCCCTCCAGGAACAACCAAAATTGTCTCTAGAAACGTCCCTCAAGGGACAAAATCACACTCTGTTGAGAACCCCTGGGCTAAATGAAAAGTTAGTAGTAGAATTTATTGTATCAGATGCTTATTTATTACATATAATTACACTTGAGTAAAATATGTAGAAATTTTTATGTATTCCAGTTCATAAAGTACCTTTATATAAGTCTGTGCTTTGCAAAGATCAGAATTAAAGAATTCCTCAAAGTTTGTTTCAAATTTGGTAGACTTTTATTTGAGTTGGCCCTTCTTGACCGTCACATTTAAAATTCTGGTGATTGTAGAGAATGTCTATGTAAGCAGCCTCCCCCACACTGCCTAAGCCTGGCTTGGTTAGCTCCAGAAGTCACTCATTACCCACTGAGGTTGTACCAGATGATCCAAGTAAAACCACCTGCCAAACTTGTGATGCAGGCAGTGGACATCAGACTCCTTTATTCAACAGGTGATTATTCAGCAGTTACAATGTGAACTTGTATTAGATTCTGAGAAAACAATAGTTAAAAAAGAAAGGTGTGGACCCTACCCTCATGAACTTTAGTGTCTAAAGTACAAGTTCAAGTTCAGAGGCAGGAGGAAAGCTTTTGTGATGCAGGACTCTTAGAAGGCTTCCTCCAAGACGCATAAGAAACCAGTTTCTCTGGTCTTGAGGGGATATTTGTAAGTAATTGCATAGGTATAAGTTTCAGGCTATTGAAGAAATGACTATATTACAAGTGCCTCACAGGGCCCCAGCTTACTTTCTGAGTCACTCAGGGAGGAAAGAAGAGGATGGCAAATCCCTGTAGATGTCGCCAATGATAGAAGCCCTGCTTTGGAGATGGAGGATTCTGCCTTCAACAGGCAGCCAAAGTGAGTCCCAAAGTAGATACCCATAGAGATGGGAGAGGCTCTTATACAGAATAGGCTACCAGTAGTTCTGAAGATCGTTTCTGCAGCTACGTACCTTAGAAACTTTTTTACAAATTTTGCATCTCTATCCATCCACCTACTTATAAGTGGAAAAGTAGTTCGACAGTACCAGTAAATATGTGAAATCATAATCTCAGACTTTGTACTTATTTTCTACTTAGTTATAAAACCCATTTCCTGATTGCAGACAACATACTGGATTTCTACTTTCTATCTGAATTTACTACTTCGGCTTTTCATTAGAGATTTATAGGCAACCAGTGGAAAAATAAAAAAAGGACAAATTGATGATGTAGTACCAGTTTTGCAATTTTTGTTGCTTTTTTTTTATTTTTGCAGTGAGTAATCCCTCTAGAAAAATCCCCTTACTACCAAATCCAACTGGACTACGGTAGGACTTTATAGAAATGTCTGGCCTGCATGACCACGACAAAGATAATGGTATCAAGCTATGAAAAATAAAATCCCCGTATCACCACCATGCATTACGTTAGTGTCACCTTCCTTTTGTTCTGAGCATGCCACCAATAGTAAGGATACCCTTGCGTAAAGGATTTGGGGGAAAAGGAACAGCAACACGTGTTTGAACCCAACGTTCAGCACACTACTCTTTCTAGTAGAAGATACGCATACGTACATATTACGCATTTAGCTAATCCACCATGAAAGGAATCCTGTTTGCTAGCCATGAAGATTTGTTTACGTCAGCAACGGGAAATCCTAATTAAAGGGGCAAAGACAGAGAAATGGCTTAGAATTTCCAGTCACTGGGAGGAAATGTTTAATGAATATTTTATAATTTCACATATCATTGAGCCACAACACGAGTGTTTTTACATCTGAGAAATCCTTCACTGGTCTTGCGTTTTGGAAGTTTTGAGTATGAGGCGTCGCTCACGGGTTTACCCCGAGCCTGAATTCATCCGAACGCAGCCTCTCCGCAGCATTGTTCCTGAAAAAGAACCTTCAGGATAGAGTTTCATCCACAAAAAGATCTTCACAGAAGGAGACGGGTCTAAATGACCCGTCTTCGATGAAGCACACCGTAGGGACTCTGCTAGAATTACAAGCCGCCGGCTTTTAGCGGAGGCATATCGTGATGGTTTCCATTTCAAAGGGACTTGAATGGGAATCTCCTGATTTTCTACTTCATTCATTTATGCATGCATTCCTTCATTTACATCAATTAGTATGCACTGAACTTCCAGGGCCTCTGTTCCCTAATCTGTAAAGTGATAATGATAATAATATGATCACTAGGTCACTGCAGAAATACTCACGTTAATATACAAGCAATGTTTAGAAGGATTCCCAGCACAGAATAATGATAGTAGTTGTTGCCCTGATTAGAACATTGGACAGTATGAGATGCTTCACAAGGGCAGAGATCTCTGCTCCCTGTGAGTTCCATGAGGGGTGTGTCTGCTATAAGGCGAGAACCTCAGCAAATAGTTGTAAAATAAAAGATAAGTAGTTTGACATCTTTCTGCCGTGATGTATCTAGAAACATGAGTCTAAAAGAAAACGTGAATACTCCTTTACATGCAAAGGTAAGCCCCCAAGAAAGGAAGGGAAATCCATCCACTAAGGCCAGTAGTGGAAATCCATCCACTAAATCCATCCACTAAAGCTGTTTATGTTCAGGAAGCCTTTGAAGCCACCACCTGTCCTGGAAGCACCTTCCAATCCCAGAAGGACTGGAATTCAGTGTAATGAATGCATCTCTCTAGCCCTATGCCTAGTACAGAGGCTAAAACAGAATACATGTTCAAACATCACTTGCTGAATTATTGAGGGGTGGAACGAAGGGAGGGAGGGAAGAAGGAAATTAAATTCCTTTCCTTTTCCTGACCCATCCTAATTGGGTGATCAGTTTCCCAATGGGAAAGACTGGTTTTCATGGAGTTATGAGTGCTTTCTCTAACAGTGCTCTCTGAAATCATTTGTATGCATAAGGTAGTGGCTAGGCAAGAATAGCAATGTGCAACTACAGGGCACTTTTATAATTTTATGTGCCCCTGTAACAGTTAATGTGTTATAACGGGGAGAGGAAAGAAAAACAGAGTTTGAGATGCCCTGAAAGCTTGAGATCAAATCTTATACTGGCCTCTTACTAGCTATGTGATCGTGGGCATTTTACCTAACCTCTTTGCTTCTCAGTTTCTGTATCTGTAAAACCTGGGTAACATGCAGCATGCAGGCTTGATGTGAGAACTGAATGAATTTTCGTATAATATGTTTGAAACACTTTGAGACAGTACCTGGCAAGCAATCAATGCTCAGAACAATTTATTTCCTCCCTGAGGGGTTTGAATTCCAGACTTCACCCACATCAACCCACCGCCCTAAATATCTGAGTAACCAGAAGCTGCCACATTGCTCTCCAACCCCAGTGTGTATACGAAGCAGCTGAGAACATTCAAGAGCCCAGAGCTCCGTCTGTCTCACCATCCTAGTGAATGAAAGCCTGAGTGAGTATAAGCCAGCAACTGGGCTTTTCTCCTTAGTCCACCTCATTCCGAACTAGAGCCCAAAGCAACTGCAGCATCCAGCTGGAATTTCTGTCGTTGAAAAGATTTCCCACTGTGCTGCCTGGGTGGGTTTCCCGAAGAAGGAGAAACAGGGACTTTTACAAGAGCCTCCTCCAAGGTCTGAATGACATGTTTTCGCTGGCTCTGGACTGGGGCCCTGTATTAACAGCAGAGACATTAGCAAAACACTGACCACAGCTTTTTATTTTCCTGTCTGTGGAATGCGGCTTAGTCCTCAGGACTGATGGTGAATTATTTCTCCTTACATAACTATTTCTTCTCTGAAGTCTATTTAGAGGGTAGTAAGAAAGGTAATGCTCTGTTTGTGGTCCCCAGGCTGGGGTGCCTAACAGACGAAGTCCCCCCAGTAGTTAAAATCAGCTGGGGAGTCCCAACTCTGCATGTACACTCAGTGGAAAAGGACAATATGGTTTTTGACACCAAGCTCTCATTCAGGCGCACACACGCAGACACACACAGACACACACACACACACACACACACATGCCTGCACAAAGAGAGAGTGAGAGATGCTGAAAAGGAGGTTGCAGCATCAGTGACTTCTTTGAAATCTTTATCTTATTTTTTGCTGATCTGACATGTTGGTTTCCATAGCAACCTAGGGTGGCCTGGATAACACGTGAAGTTAATTTCAGAGAGGTCTGCAGAGCCAAGCAGAGCATTTTCGATGAAAGCAGCTTCTTGTCTCCCAGGAACTGCAGTCACTGAGCTCCAGGAAGTATTAGCACATGTGAACTTGGTAATAAAGATACTCTTCAGCCTGGAAGAAAGAAATGTCCTGCTCCTTTTAGTTTTGAGACTCCAAAATTAGCAATAGGAGAGAAAGATTTTACAAAATTCACGCTATCTGTGCTTAACTTGCAAGACAAAATTTCCCCAAAGAATTATTCTATCCTTTAAAGCAGAGTTCAGATTGCTTTTAGGGGCCATGATCAAAACGGAGGGCATGAAATTAGAAGAGGTGATACTGAAGGAAGGAGTGGACAAAGGTGATGAAAGTTGGCAGGAGTGTTATAGAAACTTAAATAGCGATTAGGGAATATACATTTACACACATGTATTTATTGGGTTTTTCCATAATTAGTCTGTAAACTCATACATCAGTACGATGTTGACTGAGCCTTCATGTAATTTATATTTTTCAAAAACAAGGACCTAAATAGAAAATAATATTCTATGGTGAGGTGATGATAAAAATATGAGAATATGAAAATCATTTACCTGCTCTCCACGTGTTTGGGAACGGGGGGCGGGGGGGCAGAATCTTCAGTGGAATATGGGGGAAGAGGAACTGGGGAATGTCACAGAACACTTCTGGAAGAAGATGAAGTCATCAGAGATCAGTCTTAAAGGACAGGCAGGTGTTAGCTCATTAGCAGGGGAAGCTGGAGTGGTGGGGAAGGGCGCGTCAGGAGGCTGCGTCGAAAAAGAATATATACATATACATATACATGTACATATACATATATACACACATCTGAATCACTTTGCCGAATACCTGAAACGCAATATTGTAAATCAACTATACTTCAATTAAAACAAGAACGTGAGGAAGACTTTGGAAGACAGTGTCCTTAAGGGACATGAAGTTGGAAAGAGGGATAAGGACCAAAATGTGAACTCTAGACTCAGGACCTTGTACTTTCTATCACAGGTGATGAGGGGCGGTTGAAAGTCTTATGCGTGGAAGGGACATGATCAAGTGAGCCTTTGAGACAGTCATCATGGTGGTCCCTCTAGAGAATGCACTGGACAGGCCTGGAGACAGCAGAGATGGTTAGGAGGCCACTAAACTGATTAGTCAAAATACTGGCAATCAGGACCAAGCCAGGAAGACCCTGGAAGACAACTGACATATTTAAAAAATGGTAAGTGAAATCAGCTCGCATAAGTAACTGATGGGAGGTGGTAGATTAGGAAGCAAAAGACACACACACACACACACACACACACACACACACACACACACACAGAGAGAGAGCTTTCAACAGATACTCTGAGGGAGTCTTGAACTGGGGCCTGTATGTGGGCTGGGAGCAAACACAGGGCTATATGAAGTTAATTCTTTGTCATTCTAAAGCTGATACTACCTTTCCATGCGGTTCTCATGTTCATATTGAACACTAAGAGTCTGAATTTGAATTAAAAATTATACTTATGGCCCATCTGAAAGGATAAACTGTGAGACTTGCCAGACCTTTTTCTACTTCTAATAGAGTAACGATAAAGGACTTGGCTTATGAGACATTGAAACGTGATAAAGCTCCAACGAGATAGCATGGGGGTCACTCAGGAGAGACAGAGCAGTGAAACGCTATAGAAAGTCCAGAAGAGAACAAAGTATTTGGAAACATTTGGACATGTTGAAATGTTTGGTTTACTCATTAAATAATGGCAGAGCAACTGGTTACACTTTTGAAAAATAATGTAAAATCCCTAATTTAGGGCCAAGGTAAATATTTTCGTAATAATAAACTCAAGAGAAAATATATGTGCCTACTTACATAAGGGGGTGAAAAAGGCTTTACCAAAAAAGCACAACCATAAAGAGAAACATGAATAAGTTGGATTAAAAAAATCCCTTCTGTCTATCAAAAGATGTCATAAATAAAATTAGAAGGCAATGATCTGGGATAACATTTGCAGTGTATATGACAGCAGAGTTAACCTCTAATATTTAAAGAACTAATAAAATGATATAAAAAGGAAAAGAAACCTAGAAAAAATTGGCAAAGAATGTGAACAGGAAAAACATAAGAGTTATAAATATTATCTATCTATCCATCTATCTATCCATCATCTATCTATAATGTTCAATCTCACAAGAAAGGTTTGCAGTGTTGGCAGGAATGTTGATTGGTACAGACTTTCTAGGAAGCAATTAGATACCATGTATCAAAATCATACACTTTGACTCACACATTTCATCTCCAGGCACCTATCTGATAAAAGAATGTCTATTGTAGTGTTGTTCATAAATTCAAAAGTAGAAAAGAAACCAAAGTTTTTAATAATTGGAATTCTTTATTTAATTTATGCTACATTTATACAATACAGTGGGATAATGTGGCCATAAATAATGAAAAAGCACACGGGTATTTCAGGAAATGCAAATTTTTTCTCTTTCCAGAACACTAATATGTCAGCCGCATGAATGCAGGGTCTCTGCTTGGTTCACTGTCCCAGTTCTAGAGCCTTAAATCTAGCACTTAGTGGACCCACAATAAATATATGTAGAAAGCATGATAGTTAAATGCAGTGGGCAGGGTTCTAAGATGACCCATGACTTTTGTCCCTGGTGGCTTTTCCATGGTATGTTACATTATACAGCAAAAGGGATTTTGCAGTGGAACTAAGGTTACTAATCAGTTGAACTTAGCATAAGGAAGATCAGCCAGGTGGGCCTAACTTAATGACAAGGGCTCTTTACAACGGAGGGATTTCTCCAGAAAGTTGCAGAAGAGGAAGTCAGGGAGCTGAGAGGAATTGGCTGTGGGCTAGACTGTCCATTGCTGAGACGGAGGGGCCACTACCGAGGACCCGAGCAGCCTCTAGGTATGGAGAGTGGTCTCTGGCCAGCATCCAGCAAGAAAAAGGGGCTCTCGGTCCTACAACTGCAAAGAACTGAGTTCCGCCAACAACCTGAATGAGCTTGGAAGCAGATTCTCCCACAGAGACTCTAGCCCCAAGCCCAGCCCGGGGCCCAGCCCCACAGATACCTTGACTTTGGCCCCGTGAGACCCTAAACAGGGAACCCATCAAGCCTTCCTGGACTTCTGACTTGTAAAACAATGAGATAAATGGTTAGGGCACTAAATTTGTGATAATTTGGTAGGTAGCAATAAAAATTTAATAAATTAGATAAAATAAGCAGGTTACAATACAGGACTTACACTAAGATTCCCTTTTATGTTTATATATACACATATTTGTGAGTTGGCAAAAGAAACCCAGCTGAAGTATATGCACAGTTATGTTAACAGCGGTGTGTTTTGTTTTGCTTTGTTTTGGTTGGAGAATTCAACTACGTTGAATAGAACTTAACCACTAGACATCTGGAGGGTTTGATAACCCATTATTTTCATGGGTTCATGGAAGAAGTGTGGTCATTCTCTAAGTCCTTGTCAAATGTCACCTCATCATTGGAATTAATCATTACCTGCTATTTGGACACAGAACAGTGTAGTTCTGACTTTGAGATATGAACAATCAGTTTCCAAAAGCTAACTTTACCACTTATGTGCTTTTTTAAACTTGGATGATTTAAATAACCTTTTATTTTTTTTATTAGAGTAAAATTACTTTATAATGTTGTGTTAGTTTCTGCTGTACAATGAAGTGAATCAGCTCTATGTGTACATATACCCCCTCCCTCTGGGACCTCCCTCCCCCCCTTCCACCACTCCACCCCCATCTAGGTCATCTCAGAGCAGTGAGCTGAGCTCCCATAGCTTTAATTTCCTCAAATCTGAAATGTGAATAATAGTCACCAGGTAAGGTCATTGTGAAAATACAGCGGAATAATAAATGCAGAGCAGATTGTACAGTTATTACTGAGTACCTGGTACACTGCATAGTAAGTACTCACTGAGTTATAGTTCTTACATTTATCAGCAGTGAGCTGCTATAATAGCTTCTTTTTGGTCTTTCCCACGGTTCTTCTGTAAGTATGTCCTAATATTCTCAAGTGCCTAGCACAATGCCTGGCACCTACCAGATGCTTAGAAACTTCTGGTTCAATTAATGTGTGCAAGAGTAAAACGTTTAAAATTGAATGTTTGGCTCATGAGGCAATGCAGACTGCAGTAACATGAGATGACCACAAGATGTCACTATAAATAGGAAAGCTCTACATTTCAGGAATATTCTGGATTGTCTGCCCCTTCCCTCTTCTAGGACTCCAGGGAAAAGACACAACTGCAATACTGTGAAGGCAGAAAGCAAACTGCCAAGAATTTGCACACCTCCCTCCTATTCCACTGTGTGGATCAATGCCTTAAAAACACAACTCCTGATTTACAGAGGAAAATATTTCTGCTGAGCTGGTAGACCTAAATAAAGATTCACGAGACCTCATTTGGGGACAATTTTATTTGTGCAGCCTTTTTCCTATCCTTGCCTTAAATCTGCATCTCTGGGCCTGGGTAGAGGCAACCTGGTTAAGAAGAGAATGCAGAGTCTAATTCTGCTTTTACCATTCGTATGTCTATGCAAGTTTCTCAGCCTTTCTGAACTGCATTTTGTCGTGTGAAAAAAAAGAGGAAAACAAAGATATAGAAATTACAGACGTGCTGTTACAACCATAGAGATTTCAGCAGAACAGTATTCTCTAAAGACTAGTTTCCAGAGTATCCTGGAATCAAAAAGAAGAATCTTCTTTGCAGTTCTGGAAGGATTTGGGCATTGAGCCCACAGCTACTTGGCCTGGAGCATTCTATCTCCAATAGATCAGCAAATTCTCTGAATAAGGCTTACTTGGACGTAGCCCCCAGCAGTAACTTTCCCTTTCAAAAAACACACTCTGTTGAGTACAAAAAAATTACTCCTCACCAGACTCTAAAAAAGGGTAAGAATGTCATTGTCTCTCTGGCTTCCTGTGGTCTCCATAAAATCTCCAAGCAGAGTATTCTGGGCTCATAAAAATGTCCACAGCCCGTTTCTCATCTGCTTTAATGACGTTTCCTAATGGCTGACATTGACATTGGCATCTTTTCTCTGGGGAAAGTGTTGTGAGACTGGCTTTCCCCTTCCCCAAAATAGCTGGTGGAACAGCCCAGGAGGTGAAATGCAGAGCGACGATTTTTCTCTTCCCACGAAGAATTATATCCTCCAAGATATGGGAACTCTGCCTTATTTCCTGTAGCAACAGGCTGAGAGGTCCCATTGCCACCAAGAAGCAGTCACATCCCCATTCAAGGAGCCCAGCGCTGTGTTGTTTCAGGAGCTTTGCGGAGGGAATAAAGTAATCAATAATGAAAAAATGATAGTATCGATTATCTGTGAAAGAGGTTTTATGAGGCACATTTTGTAAACAAGGAAATCTTATTTAGAAAAGAAGCACATTATTTTATCCAAAATATGTGATCACATTACTTGATCAGGTCACTTCAAGGAAGCTAAGAGGAAAACCAGCCATGGGCAGAAACAGCTCTCCAATATTGTCCTCCGGGGGCTCACATTAGAGAGGGAGTAAAAACTGCATAAACAGCCAGTTGTAAAAGAAGAAAAATGATGAGCACACAATGGGAAAGAAGCAAAAACACAGCGCTCCACGCGCAGGGCAGAGTGCAGTACTCATTCCCTGTGTCTCCTCTGGCCAGCGGAACTTTCTCTTCTGAGTCACCGTTTGCTAAAGAACCCATGGCTGCTCCCTTTTGGCGTCACGTTTGGTTTTACATAACAGAAGTGTTTCTTCTGTTGGCTTTGATTTGTGTTTGTACTTGAATGGTTGGAGAAGTCATTCTAGGACATCGTAAAGAGCCGAGTTTAGGGGCTTCCCTGGTGGCGCAGTGGTTGAGAGTCCGCCTGCCGATGCAGGGGACGTGGGTTCGTTACCCGGTCCGGGAAGATCCCACGTGCCGCGGAGCGGCTGGGCCCGTGAGCCATGGCCGCTGAGCCTGCGCGTCCGGAGCCTGTGCTCCGCAACGGGAGAGGCCGCAACAGTGAGAGGCCCGCGTACCACAAAAAAAAAAAAAAGACCGGAGTTTAAATCCTGGCTCCTCCCCTTGGACCTTCAGTTTCCTAACCCCTAAAAATAAATAAAACAATACATCACTGGGGTTTTTTTGCTGCTGTCCGTCGAGGGGGATTAACGAAAAAAGATCGTTGTGGCTTCCATTACATGCGGCTAACGTAGAGTAGAAACCCCATGCGCATGTGCGATGTCACTTTCTTGCCCCTCCCCATGCCCGTGACTCTAGCCATGCACGTGTGTTGTTATCTAAATAATGCTGCTAGTAATAAAAGCAAACACTACTATTCACCCTCTTCTGGGTAACGGCTATGTCGTTCTTCTTCCTTTGCAATCATAGCTGTTGATTTTACCGCCGCCGCCTTCTCTATTGGGAACGATGCCTATTCATATTTTCTGTCCTTGCGTTCTCTCCTCCCGTCACCCAGGAAATGACTTTCAGCAGCCAGGGTAGGAAGTGGATGTGAAGAAGCTTAACCTACAGGTGGAGAGACGAGGAACTCACTATTCTCCAGTGTCTTTTCTGTTTCCAGATTTTTTTTTTTCAAATTCTCTTCCTCTCCCACCCCTCCCCCCAAATTATGTTGCATCTGGGTGTCTAAATCCTGTTCACAGCTGTGCCAATGCCTTCTCCACTCTTACCATCTGCCTGTTTGTTTTTCTTGGTTTTAGTTTGCAGTCTGCTATTTTGTATAAGCAAAATTATCCTTTCATGTCTTACCCGTTTCAGCGTTTCTTCTGGTTATTGTAAACTGCAGCATCTGTGGTGCTTGTCTCCTAATTGTATTTCCAGCCTCCAAATAGGAAGGGCAGCCAGGCATATGGAACAGCAATACGGAGCCTTCTGCATCTCTGACCTCCGTGTAAGTCTCCTCACAGAATCTACAAAACTTTCGAGGGTGTTTCGTTGAACCCAGCTTGCTAAGGTAATGCACAAACGTCTGCTGCATAGACGATGGTAATACAGATTTCGACAAAGCTCTTAGGCACGTTTTTCTCAGAAATGAGTCATCACGACTCTAAAAGTATGACTCTATAAGTATATATATATATATATCTTCAGTTTTCTGGTTCTAGTGATATTCAAATTATTACTTATTTTTAGACTAATTTGGACAGTTGAATTAAGTAAGAACAAAGATGACAGGAATGAGACTCGAGAGACCTGAATTTAAGACACAATATGGATGCGAACAAGCTGGATGTTTTGGAGAAAGTCCCTCAAACTCTCTTGACCTTATTTTCCAAATCAGTTAAATTAGCAGCTGGACTAGATGCTCCATGAGATAAACGAACAAGATTGATTCAACCAAGTGTTCACTGTACACTAATGTATTAGGAGTTAGGGAAACTAAGATGAACTGTATGTAGTCCTTGTTCCAAAAGGAGCTCAGTCTAATAATGGGGAAATCAAATAAGTATACAGATGGTCTAAGTACAGTAAGTGCTAGCATAAAAGCATGAATAGGTGTCTGCCTTATTTGTAAGATGATCGATTCCAGGGGCCATTCTCTGTAAAGGACAAAATAGCAAGTATTTTAGGCTTTGCAACCCATACAATCTCCAGTGCATCTACCCTACTCTGCCATTATAGTGTGAAAGCAGCCATAGATACACAACTAAAGAGCATGGCTGTGTTCTAAGAAAACTTTGTTTATAAAAGCAGGTGGTGGGTTGAACTTGACCGACAAGCTGCAACTTGCTGACAACCGATCTAGTCACAAACAATCTCATTGAAGGTTTTTTTTTTCTATTTCCTATAATATTTTATTTATTTTTATACAGCATGTTCTTATTAGTTATCTGCTTTATACATATTAGTGTATATATGTCAATCCCAATCTCCCAGTTCATCCCACCACCACCACCACCACCACTGAAGTTAATCTTCAGTGGCTTCCCCATTCTCCTATGAGAAAGCCAAAACCTCTGACATGGCCTCAAGATACTATAAGATGCAGTCCCTGCTTTCCTCCCCCACCAGGACCATCGTGAGTTTCCCTCTTCCTCATTTTCCATATTCCAACACTGTGGAGCCTCACAGAGTTTCCCTTCAACATGGCATATTCCTTCCTGCTTTGCTCCTTGCTCCTCATACCCTGCCTTTTTCTCCATACCTCCATCTCACCATCTTGTTAATGTCCATCATCCTTCAGAGAGCAACTTATACATCACCTCCTCATGAAAGCCGTCCTGGATTCCCCAAACTCGGTCCATTCCTATGCATCTATACTCTCCCTTATATGCCTTATATGCTCCTTACATGCCTCTTTCATAGCCCCTATAGCAATTGTAAGTCTTTATTTAATTTTGTAATCAAATATTTAATTCTTTAAAGTCTCCCTCCCTATAAAGTGTCAGTTCCATGAGAAGAGCACCCATATATGTCTCGCTTTTTTTACAGCTGTATTTTAGCATCTACAACACAGCCTGTAACAGAATACACCCCCAAGAACTATTGTTGGTTGGATGAATGAATGAAATAATGCCATAGAAGGGACATGAAGTTATTAACTATTGCAGCCTGAGATCAAAGGTGACAGGTGGCTGGAAATGCTTCATAGGGTGGGTGACAATCAGAGGTAGGATTTGAAAGACACATGGCGGACAAGAGGATTGTGTGAGCTATTCCAATATAAAAGATAATGATTTCATTCATTTATACTACTCTTCTCCTTCACCAAGTCTCCAAATGTTTGATATTCTATTCTTCTTCTTTTTTATTCTTTTGGTTACTTTTAACATTAGATAGCGTATTTAAATATGTCTTTCTTATTCCATCAGTGCTGGTCAATATCTAATAGCTATTACCAAATTGTAAATTAAGGATACTAGTGTCCTTATACAGTTGTATACCCCACTATGAATTCCTTTGTGACAGCTATACTTTTACATAATCAATCGCAATATTTTGTATATATTGTCAGAGTACCACAAGCAAAATTTCTGTTCTTTGTATAAGGTTAATTCTACTTATTTACATTTACATAATTATATTACTCTACTTTTATATTTATTTTTTAAAACTATATAAATAGTGTTCATAGCTAAGCCTAGGTGGCTCTGATGCCAAGATTTATGGAATTCTCAAAGGGGAATATTCCTACTCAGTAAGATTACATGTTCTCTCTTTCCTTAATTTACCTCACTTATTAACATGCAGCAACATGGTTCATTTCATATCCGTACCAGGTCTTTCTTATTTATTCCCTATCTTCCCTCCCAGAGAGGCACATACCCAGAATTCCTACTTGCCTTTTTTTCTTTCTGTATTTATTTCCTTTTATGATATAATTATATGTCTAGAGTGGCCCAAACTCAATCATACTTTCTATCCACTCAGTCCGTCCACCACTTTTTTTTCTTCCCTGAGAACTTCCTCCTCTCTCTCCCTCCCTGGTCTGTCCATTCAACCCTTTCTCTTTTTTCCCAGTTTGGCTTGTTGCTTTCAGGCTGCACACTGTCGCGTTGGCAGCCCTTCCCTTTATGCTCTGTTGGGGTGGATTCTGTTTCCTTTCCTGATTGCTTTCCTCAATTTACTGAAATAAATCTTCAGGTATATCCCTGAAAAGGAAGGCTTGAGATGTGAATGTTTGGCTACTTCCAAGACTGAGAGTGAAAATATCTTTACGTCTTATGCCCAATAGATAATGTGGCACATGGTATCATTTATGATGCCTTCTGCTGCAAGCGAAAGCTCACATCCACAATAGCCTAAGCAATAAAAATCCTTAATTATCTCAAATAACAGGAAACCTGGAGGTAGGTGGTACCAGGCTTGGTGCAGTGACTAAACAATGTTATCAATGACCCAAGTTCTTTCCATTATTCCACTTGGCCATTCGTAGTTTGTTGCCTTATTATCTCATGGTCACAAGATGGATGACACAGATCCAAGCATAATATCCTCAAATAACTGAGTTTGAGGCAGGAAGATGGGCTGCTGGAGCAAAGAGAACTTCCTGAATAGCTCTATCTTTTTATCAGGTAAACCGTCTTTCTTAAAAGCAATTCCTGGTTAGAATCGTATTGTAATCCCACACTTTGAATAATCAATAGCAAAGAGGAATAATTTTACCATGACTGATTTAGACTAATAATTCATCCTCCAGGGCTGTGGGACGGGCCTCCCTCCTTTGCTCAACAAACACCTTCACAAAACTGCAGACGTGCCTACAGATAGGAAGAAAAAAATGCTTATCGAGTAGGAAACCACAGGCTTCCACCAAAGCTAACTGTAGCATTCTCTGTTGAAAATATTTTCCCTCGGAACTATGAACACATTACTCCATCGTGTTCTAGCATCTTGTATTACCAATGAGAAATCGGATACCTGTTATTTTTATTCCTATGACATTTTCAGAATCTTCTCTTTATTCTGGTGTTTGAAATTTCATGAGGGTGTGTCTGGTTATGACTTTTGTTCTTTCTTTTTTTTAATTTTTAACATGTACCCTTTGTCTTTGAGCCATTTTATGAGCAAAGTGATTTGTTCAAGGCTAGTTGCCACTTCAAGACTCTAATCGGTCGGTCTCCAGTTAGTGTTGAAATTCTTGCCCATTTGACTCCCTTATTCCACTCTCCACAATCCACTGTCAGGTCTGCTGCACCCTGGACCCTGCCACTCTCCGTCCAAAATCCTCTACAGAATTTTAATTGAATATGTGTTAAGTGCGTTTAATTTATGCTAATGAAGCCAAGGCCAGCATCTTGATCTTTGCTGTAAGCACTTCTCTGTTTGGATGACACCCTAACTTTCCCTCCAACTCCCATCTATGTGCCGGGTGGACCCACTGATCAGGAGAGATTCAAGTGAACAACAACAATCATACTCTCTTTAAGCACAAGTACATTTCATTGATGGACAGCCCTTATGCCTTAGTTCATACTTTATTATCATTTTGAATCTTAGTTTTGTCAGTAAAGACAGTTATGTCTGTCTTTACTTTTAAATAAATCAGTAAAAGGCATCTGTACAAGGCAAGACTGTCTCTATAGTCTACTACTGCTGTTATTTTAGTCACCAAACTTCAGGGTTATTTGTTACACAGCAAAAGAAACTGAGACATTAGCTGAAAGGCTGAATAAAATATTTTATTTTATTTTATTTTTATTTTATTTTTTATTTTTATTTTTTTTGGCGGTACACGGCCTCTCACTGCTGTGGCCTCTCCCGCTGCGGAGCACAGGCTCCGGACGCGCAGGCTCAGCGGCCATGGCTCACGGGCCCAGCCGCTCCGCGGCATGTGGGATCTTCCCGGACCGGGGCACTAACCCGCGTCCCCTGCATCGGCAGGCGGACTCTCAACCACTGCACCACCAGGGAAGCCCTGAATAAAATATTTTAAAAGATGTTTCCCTTGACATACTACTCCCTGTTACCTTTTTTTAAACAACATAAGCAATAGAGTTAATTGCCTTTTCTTCTGTATTCTTCTGGCACCTTATTCTTCAAGATAATACTTAGCTGCATGGTCCTCTCTGTCTACAATTAGGAACTCCTTGAAGGTAAAATCTATGATACATTAAAGTCACCTTCCCAACATATAGCAAAGAGTCTGACACACAGGGGCCACCTCACAGTTATTCAATGAATTTAGTACATATACATAATTTGAATCCAACATTACATTGAGAGCAAATGCAGGCTCAGTGTCTCTTGCCCTCTTACTGGAAACATCCAGTGTGGGCCACAAGAAGAGAATCAAAGTAAATGGCCCTCCCACATTTCCCATGTCCTTCAAGTCACACTGCCCTGAGTCAAGGTCTCAGGATGCTTTGGCAGTACCCATATGTCTTTCTTTAACAACCAGAAATTATGGGGCCTGGACAGGATGCAAACTGTTCTCAGTCAGCCTGGGAAACAGCTAAGAGAATGCCAGGCAAATGAAAATGATCTGTTTCATCATTCCTCCCTTGGCCTTTGGGAAGCAATGTCAGCTTTGATAAATGTCGAAAATATAAGGGGCACAGAAATCAAGTGAGTGCATGCCCATCTCACTTGTCTATTACCATTACTGAGGATAGCCCATCAAAGTTGCTTTATTCTGGGGGTCTTGAGCCTTCCAGAGCTCACACGTCCCAACATGTCCTCGGGAGAAAAAGAGGTGAGATTTAGTGCCAGGCTAAGATGGGAAATCCACCTGCAGTGGTTCTGGCTGTGTGGTGTGTTGCCAAGACTCAAGGCAGGAAGAAGAGGTTGATATGAGAGACCTGTTAAGTTCTCCATCCTGATCAGAACCTACATGGAGAAGTACAAGTGCATACGCTGTGCCAGAACCTTGATAAATAGTGAGGAAAAAACCCCAAACTCAATTCTTGACACTCCAGAAATATACATCCTAGACGGGGGAGGGGGGCGGTGAAGCACATGTGTGGGTAATTTTCTTTCAGCGTAAGGAAGCAAAGAGAAGCTAGTACCTAAGTTAGAACTGGGCGGGTAGTGGTTGAAAATAGTTACATCAGCTTCGTGGGAGGACTTAATCCCTAAATCTTAAAGGATGGGTAGGAAATAAGGAGGTAAAGGGGAGGGGTTTATTAAATGTAAAGGAAATGACACACCCCGTGATGGAAGGGCAGTGTCAGTGCCGGCAAAGCACATTTGAAACATTACAAGGAGCCTCAACTGCTGGGTTATGGTGGGCACATAGGGACTAGAAGGAAAGTGGGTGGGAGTGGCAGAGGCTGTGCCCTGAGGACCTTGTGTGTTAGAGCGGGGTCGGGGGGCGGTTCTTATGGATTATTTAGACCAAGAATTTTCAGACTTTGATGTGTTATCAATCACCTGGGAACCTTTCAAATGCAGGATGTGATTCAGTGGGCCTGAGGTGGGACCCGAAAGTCCACAGGTTTTATACGCTCCCAGGTTCTGGGTCCTTGTCCAAGTGCACCAGAGACAGCCAGCATCACCGGGCACTGGCTTCAGATGCCAGTGTGCAGGCTCCACCCCAGAGCTGCTGAATCAGAGTCTGCATTTTTACAAGATCCCAGATCATTCTCATCACATTATATTTGAGAGGCGCTGATCGGGAGTTTAAACTCAGCTTCATCTGGGAATAATCTGGAGAATTTTTTAAATACACAGCTGGGTCACCCCCATTAGGTTTCTGAATTAATCGGTCTGAGGTGGGACCCAGGCGCAGGCTTTTTAAAAAATCTCCAGTGGTGCTTCTAATGCACAGTCCTTATTGAGAACCACTGAGTCCAGTTGCAAAGAGAAAGCCCAGTGGGGGAAAGTAATTGGTCAAAGTCACACAGCACCAGGACTAGAGGTGAGGTTGCAGGTGCTACTAAGGGCCCTTTAAAAATCTCACTGTGTTCTGTCCCCTCCCACTCACACCCCTTGGTGTCTATACTTCATCCCCAAACAGTGGATGCTACTCCAAAAACTCAAGTCGTCTTCCTCCAGTGAATGGTAACTAAATTGGATTTCCTTTCCTATCAGTTCAAACCAACTGAAAGATGTCTAACCCCCAGAGCAGTGAAAAGAATTTCTCCTCTACTAGGCATTACGTTTAAGGATTCATTAAATAAAATAGACTTCCAGCTACGTGTGAGGTGCTGTGTTAGAACTTGGACCACAGAAACAGGGGCTGTAAAGAATCTGAAATAATGTTTATGTTAAGTGAGCCGCGTTCCCGTGTGCACAAGTATAAGGTACATTTAGAGGAGGCTAAAGGGGCCGAGGACAAAATGAGGAGTTGGAGGAATGCATTCTCCAGTTTCTTTGCAAGACAGCACACACATGCACGTCCCCCATGAAATGGTCTCTCACCTAACCCTTGAAAAATTAAAAAGTACTATAATAGTCTAAACAAAGAAGTGGAACATTTATTTTTAAACCTGACAGTTTAAAAAATTATTTTTAAGCTTTCATAAACTGTGAGGGAAAAATCTATTTTATTATTTTTTTAAATAAAAATCATAAAAATTTTATACGTTTATGTTTTATGATTTCTTTTATTAATAGGTACTTAATACTGTAATTGTTTCTTTGTGTGACGGAACGATTATATAAAATGAATATATTTAAGATAACTACATACTCATTTCTTTCCTTTTTTCCTATGAAGTGTGTTTTCTTTAGAAGCCAAATTTGTACTTTGGAAAAGGCAGCCGAATAGCCAAAGTTGTAATTTTATGAAACCACAAAAGGCTCTTCTAAAGGGATCTGACTTGAATACACACTGCAAGGAAATTAATAGTCTCAGTTCAAACATCCACTTTAATCCATCTCCTACTGCCTCTTACAAGGAAGAGAATGCAGCTGTCCAGTCGGCTTAGGAGAAGGATGAGTGTTGAGCAACACGCTGTTGGCACAAGTCCACACAAGTTCTTTCTCGGGTATCTCAGCGGCCTTCGGGGAGCTGCCAGGGCAGCGATGTGTTGTGTGTCATTATCAATTTGCACTCTGATTTCCTAACAGTTCAAGAGGCCTTTGACAAAAGCCTCCGTTTAGATCTAATAATAACTCTGGATTTTTGCTAAATGTCTCGCAACCTGGGAACGGGCCCAATTGCTAAACATACTTCCACTGCGTGAGTTTCTTTGACTGAGCCCAGAGGGGACAGACAAGCAGACTAGAAAATGTGAATTGGAGAAACATTCTCACTTTTAAAAAAGAGTTATTTTCAAAAGAATGACTTCTGTTCATTTACGAAGTCCACCTGAAAATTACTGTAATTGTGGGTCACAACATTGCTGTCCAGCCCTAGTCTGGGATAATAGCAGCTAAAATTCCAAAGCCCCCAATGTCCTTCTACATCATATAATTATAAAATCTAATGCCCCCTTCTTAGTCACATGTCTAGTCCATTTCTAGTAAGTTACAATATCCACTTACGCCTCCCTACCTCTTCAGGGGCACATTCTCTATCTGGCTAGCCCTTTCCATAACAATGTTCTTCAATAATTTCTATCAGTATTTCTCCGTGGGAATACACAGAAATATCTTAACTCCCTCATACTCGAAAAATTACTGGATTTGTTAGTTTTTCCTAACCACCTCTCTCTCCTGACAAAGTTTCCTTTTCTTCAAGGCAACTCTCCAATGTCCCTTTGAGGATTTCTCACGTGGCATAAGAGTCTGGTAGGTTCTTAGGGCAAGTTGTGAGGGGGCAGAGTAAGGAGGTGAGTCAACAGAAAAGGGGGACAGTGTGTTGCCCAGGGAAGTGAGGGGATGACAGGGTTCAATTCCAAGATCAATAAATGTGGCGTGGCTTGGTTAGAATGGTCTTGGATACCTTGCCTTGTCTCAGGAACACTTCATTAAACTCCCAAATTATTAGTCCTTTGCATCCCAATCCCTGACCCAGTATCCAACTTACACAGATACATACATCTGCACTCATCTCTTCCAATTTCACTATTTGCATGTCCAGTATGAGACATAAAGAAGACCAAGGAGGGAGCAGATTAAACTCAAGCTATCAAAGACAACCAAAAATTTCAAGCTGGGCTTCCCTGGTGGTGCAGTGGTTGAGAGTCCGCCTGCCGATGCAGGGGACACGGGTTCGTGCCCCGGTCCGGGAAGATCCCATGTGCCGCGGAGCGGCTGGGCCCGTGAGCCATGGCCACTGAGCCTGCGCGTCCGGAGCCTGTGCTCCGCAACAGGAGAGGCCACAACAGTGAGAGGCCCGCGTATCGCAAAAAAAAAAATTTTCAAGCTACTACGCTGTTACTGTTACTCATTCTTGAAAAGGTACTAATGGAGGACAAGTTTGAAATAAATTGATTAAAATTTAGTTTATGGTCTCTTTAGAAATGTAATCGTTTCCAAATTATTTAATTGGTGACTTGTGCTGGATACACGATTGACAGTGTGATGTCAGTGTATTGTAGAATCAGAGTTTTGGAAAATGAGTTTACAACTCATTGGACTACCCAAAGAACTAGAATACCTTTAAAAATCTTTCCAAGAACTGGTCATCCAAGCTCTCTCTGGACACTTCCAGAAATACAACAGTCCTTACCCGGGTTTCCTAATCAGCTAATTATGTTAGCAGTGAGTCCAGAGCCATCTGAATTCTTTTTCACACCTAGTTCACATTCATTCCAGGAATGTTCTCCCTTTGGGACCAGTTCTATCCTCTGGAGGGTAAGGAAAGAAAAAACGAGCCATATCCTTTTCTGTGTGACTGCTTCTAAGGAAAAGGTGGTGCAAACTTGTCACGTCAGTATTTTTCTAGAATAGAGCTTTTGAAATGCCATATAAACTTCTACTAATAGAGTAGTGACAGAGAAAAAAAAGTCTTTAGCAATTTAGCACGTTTGCTGCAATTATTAAACAAAAGAGACAAGGTACTTCTTGAGAAAGAGATGTTTCAGTATTTAGAATATATCCAAGTTCTTTCTATAGAGAGTTTGGAAATATATAAAAAGTGCTTTAAAGTACTCATAATTTAGACTAAAATATTCCCTTTGGGGGATTAATCCTAAGAACATAATCCAAAATACGGAAAAAGCTTTGTACACCTAAATAATCAACTCAGTGATTTTTTAATAACTAAAAGTTGGAAACATAGTAAACAACCAAATTTGGGATATAATGAAATAACCTATGGGCTATTATAATAATTGAAGTCTATGAAGCTATTTAAAAATACTTTTATTAAACAAACTGTATCAACACACAAAACTGTTACAGGAGGAAAGCAAATATATTTAAAGTAAAACAGGTACATTGGAAAAGAAATATGAAGAATAAAACTCTAAATGCTAGTATTAGCTAGACTTGAGTGATCAGAAAGTGGATAACACCTCTATTTTCCAGATTTTTTAAAATTCATGCTTTATATTTAAAAGATAAGTGTTCTTCTAAATGAGTCTGGAAGAGCTGAATCTTAAAAAATGAAACTAAAATGATAGAGAACATCTGAGCTTACCTCCTCCCAAGTTAAAACACTTTATGAAGGTTATTTATTTTTTTATTTGCAATTTCTCTAATGTTTTCAATCTATTTTGTAAACCATATATTCACTTAGGCCATACCTATTACTCAGTTACATGAAACACCAGACAACAATGGAATCTTACATGCCCAATATTTGTTAACCATAGCAAAAGACATGGGTCCCATTCCATCAAGCATTATTCATTTAGTAGGTTGTCCGTGTGGACAGTTTTAATCCTAACCTAAAGATCTGTTTATTTGACAATTCTCATTAGAAGCCCCTGGCTGCATAGGAAAAGGGTATCCTAAATACCGAACAATTATCCCTGGGTACAATTTTCCCAATCAAGGTGATGTGCAGTTTTGTACTACAAAGATATTGAGTGTCCTTGTGGCTGTAATGTCAATGTCATATCATTTCTGAAGCTAACAAGTTCATGCTTTTGTTGATGCAAACAAAATACTACAGACCCGTTTTTATTTTGGTAGATTTTATCAAAAGAGCAAAAATCATTTTCTTCTAAGTCAATGTAGTCTTTTATAGATTAAAGTCAGTTAAAAACTACTTACTCTGAGAGACTCTAATCTGTGGACCAAGATATACTATAAAAGTCATTCCTCTCTTACCAATAGCTGGAAGCAGAATTGGAAAAAAACTGAACATTTTTACAAGGGGCTATGTTTAACTTGTCAAATAAGTCATAAAATAAGGTTTGTGATATATTGTCAAACCTGTAACTTTGTCACATATTGCAACTGCAAATTGTCTAGAATAATTAAAAGGTGAGCTGTTCTTAATCCTTTAGGCAAAAAAAAAAAATCCTTTAGTCTGTTAGAGAAAAGCTTCTGTGCCCAATAAAATCCTGGAGTCACGTGAGAGATGGGAGGAAATGATCTCTTTGACATGGAAAGAAACTGCAGTGAGCCCTCCTAGGTAAATCATCCATTTATTTATTCCCTTACTAAATAATGTATTTATTTAGCCACTAATTAAATAACTATACAATAATTTATCCCTCAGTCATTTCCTCAATCATTATTCAATCATTTGCTGACTCATTAATTTGATCACTCATTCATTCCCTTGTGTTTTTTCATCAAATAATGTGTTCTTTATATATCCATTCATTTTTATAACCAACATTGACCAAGACATCATGTTGCTAGGTGCTGGCAATGAGGAAAGGAGAAAAACAAGGTCTCTACCCTTGGAGAGTTCATGGTGAAGGAGCTGGACAGATGGCTTTGACAAGTTCTTTGCTTGAGGTGGGGAAAAGCATTAGGGGTACAGAGAGAAAGAAGTCATTGCCTGCCTCAGAAGCCTGAAGAGATGTGACAGTGGGATGCGAACGGGGTCTGCAACAAGAGGTCACAGCTCATCAGGTGGCAGACAGAGCAGGGACAGTCAGAAATCTTCATATTAGAAATAGCAACAGCCTGTGGCAGGAGCAGAAGTGTGGGGAAGCATGCCAAGTTCAGAGGATGGTGAACAGCTTAAGGTTCCTGGAGGAGAAGGGTGAGATGCAAAAGACCCTAGAGAGGACAAATAGGTCAGGGTCCAATTGTGAACAGCCTTTCAAACTACTACTTAGGATTATAAGGGTGTTCATTATATTTGCACAGCAATGGTGAATGCATGCTAGACCTTATCTTGGTTCATCCTTGTGAATAACTGGATATGGTGATCATAGTTTTAAGGAAATTGAAGCCTACTTCGTTGTTTTTCCTTCTGTGTTCCTATCAAACTTTTCAAACTCTTGATAGAGCTCTGTTAGAGCTTTTTCTTTAAACTTTTCTCCCTTATTGAAACACGAGGCTCTTGAAGACAGGAACCAGATCATTCATTCCTATACCTTCACTGCCTAGCATCATGCCTCACACATGGCAGATAGATGCCATAACATTTGAGGAATGAAAGAACTGTGAATGAATAAATGAGAGGAAAAAGGAGGGGATGGAGGGAGGAAGGAGGAAGGAAGCTATGTGGTGAAATGGATAGTAAGTAACAAGGTAAAGAGAAGAACGGAGGTTTCAGTTGGCAGCTCAGTTCTCATCCCCACACCCACACCATGGTTTATGGTACACACCACACCAATAAGAACTTTATTATACCTTTTTTTTTTTTTTTTGCCGTACACGGGCCTCTCACTGCCGTGGCCTTTCCCGTTGCGGAGCACAGGCTCCGGACACGCAGGCTCAGCGGCCATGGCTCACTGGCCCAGCCGCTCCGCGGCATGTGGGATCTTCCCGGACCGGGACACAAACCCGTGTCCCCTTCATCGGCAGGCGGACTCTCTACCACTGCGCCACCAGGGAAGCTCTGTTATACCATTTTTTACTATGAATCCTTGCCATGGAAGGATTCATAGTAAAATGTTACTCATTGTTACTCAGGATGTCAATTAAAATATGGATTGAACAACATAGGTATGAGCTTTCTTATGGTAGAGACTATGGCTTTTTCTTCTTTTGTCCTGGTAATATCTGACATTTAGTAAGTCCTAATTCATTGACGCTGCTTGGATGAATGAATTCAGGACCCTGTTAATGAAAAGGTGGTATGATTAAGAAAAGGATAGGATGCTGCTTACGAAAGTGAAATATATAGGTGCACATAAAGAATTTATGAAAGTAAGAGCACACGAGAATACTTCCCTTTCAAATTGTAAATTGTTCAGATGCTCTCTCTGCGTATCTTATTACTGTCAGTGAGGATTTTAACAATATAGAATATATAGACGCCAATCAATATTCAATTATATAGTTAAATTTATACTTGAGTTGTACTTTTATTTTAGCATTTTATATAAAAAATAATAACAGAGGCTATTAAAGAAAACTTTAAATAACTAAACCTTAAAAACCCCAGCTGTGACCCATTTCCCTTTTCCAAATTCCTGTCTTTTCCTTCTTCGACTTATAATCAAAATGGAGACAATTTTCTGCTGTCCATAGTAAGCACTTCCACATTTGTAAAACAATTTTCAGGATTTCATATATTCATATAGTAACCTCAAAACTGAAGAATAAATTTGTTAATTCTTCCCTATTTCAATTTTTGCCATTTGACAAATATTCGCAGAATAAAAAAAAAGGGAAGAACTATGTTTTCAGTGGGTTAAGTAAAAGAAACGGACTCAAACCAATTCTCAATGCAAGAAATATCTTTGGGGCTTCCCTGGTGGCACAGTGGTTGAGAGTCCGCCTGCCGATGCAGGGGACGCGGGTTCGTGCCCCGGTCCGGGAAGATCCCACATGCCGCGGAGCGGCTGGGCCCGTGAGCCACGGCCGCTGAGCCTGCGCGTCTGGAGCCTGTGCTCCGCAACGGGAAAAAGAAATACCTTTGTCTATTATTTTTCGTTGAATATTTTTCTAAAATAAAGTTTTATATCTAAACACAGTAAGTAAAATTTAATGTGCATTTTTACTGCTCTCTATGTCCTGCTCTCCTGCCTTCCAACACAGCTGAGCAAATTTGTAGTGCCCCCAGCAATATAAGTGCTGTGTTCTGCTACAATTTCCGCAGCATTCAGGGTATTATATTTTATTATTGTTAGCTTAGGGGAAAAATATTTCCCCAGTATTGCTGTTATTTGCACTGTGATTACCAAGGAGTTCAAGTAATACAATTACATTAATGATGGTTTGCAATTCTGGCTTTTCACTGAATCATAATAGTGCTTCCCCTGCTTAGACCTATTTCTGTGACAGTGATATAATTTGCAAAAAAAAAAAAAAAAAAAAAAATGCAGTGTCATTAGCCCAGAAGAGTTTCAGGTTTTTATTTATGTCCATTTCCACTATCTGAAAATAAATGTGTTCTTTGCTTTTCTATAATGGACTTCACTTTACCTTCTATGTGGCTTATATTTCTAACATAATTTGGTTAATATGATTCTCGTACTTTTAACTCTAAAATGTGGTTAGTCAGATGACACCTGTCTAGACTAGACTTTCCCAAAGAGTATTCAGTGAAACTTTTTCTGGAGGATGTTAAAATGTATTATGTGTTAAAAATTGTTCCAAAAGTTAGGGAGCAATGGGTTAAGCAAAATAAGTTTTTTAATGCACATAATCTCACTTTATACGTCACGCATTTCTGAGAGAGAGATATAGTTTATGCAAATCTAAAAGAACAGCATAGAAGGTATTGGGCATTCACCCATGAAGGCAGAGTCTTCAATCCTGAGCAGGGATTCTGAAACTAAATTAACTGATCAAAGGAGAATCCAACAAAATGCTTTCCCTTGTGTCTGGTTTACAATGTCCTTTGGCAAATGCATCATTGTTTTTTCTATTTTTAAAATTATTTTCCTATAAGTCATATATATCTGTTACTATTTATGTGGTACCTCCAAAAATTCTATGCTCCAGTGGAAAATGCTAGCTTCAAAAGTGATGTATCATGATAATCGTCAACGTCCTCTGGTGATTCCAACTGAATGGTACATGGGTGAGATCAGAAAATCTCTCAGTCCTAACCAAACCAGCATATTAGGGGCTGTAGAGTGAGTAAACTTTATTATATGGAAGTTGAGAAACAGTCTGTAAAGTGCTTGCAAATTAAGTAGTCAAAAGAAACGCAATCAGCAGATGTCTTCCAATGTCTTCAAGGTATTTCCAGTACATTCCCTTTAAAAAATGAATATGGTTTGAATCCTCAGGCAGTAGGTGAGACAATATAGCTAGGTTTTATGTCCCTGTTTCCAAGACAGGATTTTAATATAATCTCTTAATTAGTAAAGATATCTTTCCTGTAAAGGGGTCCTAAATATTCCTTAATGTTGAATTTCATTTATTCATTTCTTATTATGCAGCAAACATATTTTAGGCACAACGTATATAGTCCCCATGACAACTCTGCAAAATAAATTTGATTATTATTCTCCTTTTCCTTATGTGGAGACTGAAAATGAGAGAATTTAAATAGTTCACGCAAGATCACACAGCTAGTGGTCAGCAGAGCATACTGTGACTCTTTCAAGCCCTTCTTTCTTATGCTGAATTCTTTTCACCCAGGAGGGACATGTGGGTGCCACTCTGCTCATTAAAGTGGCTCCACCAGCCTGTCACTGTGCAGAACGCTTCCTTTTCTCTTCTTTTGGAACCAAATAATAATTTGACATTTAAAATTCAAAACCAAAAATCCCTGGAAGGCAAACAGCCTTTTAGCAATCAGTTTTCCTCCCAAGGGAAGTTCATACAACATGGGAAAGTAAGATTAAAATGTTGCAGGGGGGTTGAATGCACAGGCAGATATAGAGATAGTCAGGAAACACATGGTGACACTTGAGAGGACAGCAAGGATGAATTCCCTAATGTCAGAGAGAAACATGCTCAAGTCCCTTCTCCCCTCCGAAGTTCAGTTTCTCCACCTGTAAAATACAAGTGTTCAACTTAATGGCCCTGTGTATTAGTTAGAATCCCTCAAGTTCAAACAACCCACACCAAGTAAAATGTGAATGATAGAAGATAGATAGATAGGTAGATAGATATAGATAGGTGGGTGAGTGGATGGATGGATAGATGATACATACATAGCTACATAGAAACATAGCTACATACCTAAATGAATAGACGGATAGATATATAGATAAAGTAGATAGATGTATACCTAGGTACAAAGATGGATGGATGGACGCAGGGAATGATAGATAATAGAGTAGATAGAACAAAGATAGTACATAGACAGATAAATAGATCCATGTAACAATTCCATGGAAAGGTAGGGTTGAAATTTGCCTCGGACTAAGCTACATCCAGAAATTCAAAGTCTTTCTGTTGATGTTCTCACTTTCTCTCCCTTTTCCCCTCTCTACTCTCTTCCAAAAACCCTATTTGATCCATAATAAGTCATTTTCCCTTCACGTGAATGAATCGTACTAGTTCAGGGAATGCAGCACGGAGCAGCAATGTGACTAACCCACCGTGTTTTCCTTTCATTTGTAGATTACATGCTATTCTTCATTTTTATCTCCTTGTTTCTCACCCTCCTGGAGTGTGATATGCAAAAATTTCTATAAAATGTGCATCAGCAGAATGTGATTGACTGTATATAAGATTAGCAGATCCCTGGTGAATAGTTACAAACTGAGTTTAAAAATTGGATTAGATGTCTCTTGATAAATTGCTAGTACAATTGATGTCATGCTTTATAACATCTCTTCTCCCTAGATTGTGCCATTATGGTAGGTAGAATAATCATCCCCCCACAGTGCCTATATCTGAAGCCCTGGAACATTTGAATAGGATGCATTACATGACAAAGGGAATTTCTCAAATGGAATTAAGTTTGCACACTTTAAAACAAAGAATTGGTTTTGTATCCATTCAGCCAGTCTGTATTTTGGTTGGGACATTTAATCCATTTACATTTAAGGTAATTATTGATATGTTTGTTCCTATTACCATTTCCTTAATTGCTTTGGGTTTGTTTCTGTAGGTCTTTCCCTTCTCTCGTGTTTCCTGCCTAGAGAAGTTCCTTTAGCATTTGTTGTAAAGCTGGTTTGGTGGTGCTGAATTCTCTTAACTTTTGCTTGTCTGTAAAGCTTTTGATTTCTTTGTGGAACCTGAATTAGATCCTTGCTGGGTAATCTTCGCTGCAGGTTTTTTCCTTTCATCACTTTAAATATATCTTGCCACTCCCTTTTGGCCTGTAGTTTCTGCTGAAAGATCAGCTGTTAACCTTATGGGGATTCCCTGTGTGTTATTTGTTGCTTTTCCCTTGCTGCTTTTAATATTCTTTCTTTGTGTTTAATTTTTGTTAGTTTGATTAATATGTGTCTTGGCGTGTTTCTCCTTGGGTTTATCCTGTATGGGCCTCTCTGCGCTTCCTGGATTTGATTGACTATTTCCTTTCCCATGTTGGAGAAGTTTTCGACTATAATCTTTTCAAATATTTTCTCAGACCCTTTCTTTTTTTCTTCTTCTGGGACACCTATAATTTGAATGTTGGAGCGCTTAATGCTGTCCCAGAGGTCTCTGAGACTGTCCTTCATTCTTTTCTTTCTTTTTTCTTTATTCTGCTCTGCAACAGTTATTTCCACCATTCTATCTTCCAGCTCACTTATCCATTCTTCTGCCTCAGTTTTTCTGCTATTGATTCCTTCTAGAGTATTTTTAATTTCAGTTATTGTATTGTTCATTACTGTTTGTTTGCTCTTTAGTTTTCCTAGGTCCTTGTTAAATGTTTTTGTATTTTCTCTAATCTATTTCCGAGATTTTGGATCACCTTTATTATCATTACTCCAAATTCTTTTTCAGGTTCTTTGCCTATTTCGTCTTCATCTATTTGGTCTTGTTGGTTTTTGTCTTGCTCCTTTGCCTGCAAGATATTTCTCTGTCTTCTCATTCTGTCTAATTTACAGCATTTGAGGTCTCCTTTCCCCAGGGTGCAGGGTCGTAGTTCCTCTTGCTTCTGTTCCCTGTCCCCGGTGAGGAGGTTGGTCCAGTGGCTTGCATAGGCTTCCTGATGGGAGGGACTGGAGCCTGGGTTCTGGTGGGTGGAGCTGAGTCTTTTCCCTCTGATAAGCAGGGCTGTGTCAGGTGGTGTGTTTTGGGGTGTCTGTGAGCTTAATATGACTTTAGGTAGTCTGTGTGCTGGTGGGTGGGTTTGTGTTTCTGTCTTGTTTGTTGTTTGGTGTGAGGCATCCAGTGCTGGGAACTGCTAGCAGTTGGGTAGAGCCAGGTCTTGGATTCAGATAGAGGCCTCTGTGAGAGCTCTCAGTGATTAATCTTCCCTGGGGCTAGGAATTCTCTAGTGGTCCAGTATCCTGGATTCAACCCAGAGCCTCAGGCCCAACTTCTGTTAGAGGAACCAAGACCCTGCAAGTCAAGTCGCTTGTCCTGGCAATAAAGGGAATTAAAAATAAAGAAAAAAAAAGGCTAAAAAATCCCCAAACATAGGCAGAACACTCTATAACATAAATCACAGCAAGATCCTTTTTGACCCACCTCCTACAGTAATGGAAATAAAAACAAAAATAAACAAATGGGACCTAATGAAACTTAAAAGCTTCCATAAACAAGACGAAAAGACAACCCTTAGAATGGGAGAAAATATTTGTAAATGAAGCAACTGACAAAGGATTAATCTCCAAAATATACAAGCTGCTCATGCAGCTCAATATCAAAAAAACAAACAACCCAATCCAAAATGGGTGGAAGATCTAAACAGACATTTCTCCAAAGAAGATATACAGACTGCCAACAAACACATGAAAGAATGCTCAACATCATTAATCATTAGAGAAATGCAAATCAAAACCACAATGAGGTATCACCTCACACAGGTCAGAATAGCCATCATCAAAAAATCTAGAAACAATAAATGCTGGAGAGTGTGTGGAGAAAAGGGAACCCTCCTGCACTGCTGGTAGGAATGTAAATTGATATAGCCACTATGGAGAACAGTATGGAGGTTCCTTAAAAATCCAAAAATAGAACTACCACCATATGACCCAGCAATCCCACTACTAGGCTGATACCCTAAGAAAACCAAAATTCAAAAAGATACATGTACCACAATGTTCATTGCAGCACTATTTACAGTAGCCAGGACATGGAAGCAACCTAAATGTTCATCAATGGATGAATGGATAAAGAAGATGTGGCACATATATACAATGGAATGTTACTCAGCCATAAAAAGGAATGAAATTGAGTTATTTATAATGAGGGGGATGGACTTAGAGTCTGTCATACAGAGTGAAGTAAGTCAGAAAGAGCAAAACAAATACTGTATGCTAACACATATATATGGAATCTAAAAAAAGTACTGATGAACCTAGTGGCAGGGCAGGAATAAAGATGCAGACGTAGAGAATGGACTTGAGGACACGGGGAGGGGGAAGGGTAAGCTGGGATGAAGTGAGAGAGTGGCGTGGACAAATACACACTACCAGATGTAAAATTGATAGCTAGTGGGAAGCAGCTGCATAGCACAGGGAGATCAGCTCAGTGCTCTGTGACCACCTAGAGGGGTGGGATAGGGAGGGTGGGAGGGAGGCTTAAGACGGAGGGGATGTGAGGATATATGTATACATATAGCTGACTCACTTTGTTGTACAGCAGAAACGAACACAACATTGGAAAGCAATTATACTCCAATAAAGGTGAGAAAAAAAAAACAGGGAAGGTTGCCTGGATAATCCAGGTGGGCCCAATCTAATCACATGGGCCCTTTAAGTGGAAGAGTCCGCTGGAGAGAGGCCACACCAGAAGAAGAGACAGGAGAGATGGGAAGTGGGAGACCCACATTGCCGTTACCACTAGCTTTGAAGATGGAGGAAGGGGGCCATGAGCCAAGGCATGTGGCTCTAGACGTTGGGAACAGCGCTTGGCTGACAGCCAGGAACCCCAAGGAACTGAAATCTGCCAGCAGCCTTGATAAGCCAGGAGACAGAGTCTCCTCTAGCCCTTCCAAAAAGGGATGCGGCTCTGCAACACCTTGATTTTAGCCGGTGAGACCCACGCAGAACATCTGACCTGCAAAACGGTAAGATAATGCATTTGTATTGTTTTCAGCTACTAAGTTTGAGTAATTTGTTACAGTTGCAACAGAAAAGTAATACACCCCGGTGAAACTGCTTTTTCTTTTTTAAGGAAAGTGTTCAATAAGTGGATTTCTTAACTGATTTGTTCAGCCCTGGAAAGCAGAATCTTAATGGTCTTGGCTGGTCGGGGTCTCACTGGTCTAGATTCCCTTTTTAAGAATAACTAGAGAAGCTTTTTCTCATTTACAATCTTATAAAGAGATCAAAAGTCTTTGTAAAGAATAGAGTCCGTGCTCTGTAGAAAATGGGATTTGGTGGGGACAGATTACCTGTTCACACAGACTCTGAAACAGCAATGTTGGGTACAGGTGAGACTCATTAGCCAACATGGCCAAGAGAAGCAGCTTTTCACAACCTGGCTATGCAGCTTCTTGGCCTGAACACTTCTTTCCTAAATTGCCTGTGATATCCAAGCCCCTTGGTCTTATTCCTATAGCATTCTGCTTTGCACTTTACTGACTTTTTGCTAATCTCAGATTCTCCTAGTATTTGTCTATAATTCTGCTCAAGATACAAATTCTACCACATAAGCTATTTCTATAGACTTTTCTTACTCAGATTGACCCTACAAAATGCTGGCTGCTCATTTTACTTGTTAGCGTGGAATATAGCAATGCGAGGCTATAATTATTTCACTAACCTGAGTGTCACCTGTACAAATTCTCCCTGACAGCTGCATTTTTTAAAATGCATTTTCTTAGTGCACCAGGGCATTACAGAGCTTTGCAACCTGTTTTAAGAATCCCAGTTCCAATAAGATAGCAGATAATGCAAAAAGAAAAAAAGAAAGGAAAGAGTAAGAATCATCTTCTTCACTAAAAACTTGTAAAAAACAAAAAACAAAACAACAAAGGGATACAACGTATCCTTGACTCCATGAATTGATAAGGACTTGAAAAGTAGATGTTGGAGCGTGTGAACACATGATGTAGCTAACCTTGGTGGCTTTGCTAAACCCAGAAACATACGATCTTGAGTGTCAACACTCATATGAAGCCTGGAGATGAGATCTTGGGTCCAAATAAGCCAGGAGCTGGGAATGAAACCACTACTAGTCCCCCCAGATATTGTACCATCAGTGAAAGGTACATTAGAAAATAAATCTTCCCTCTGCCTCATAAGCTAGGAGGAAAGCTTGTCTGTCCCTACCAGCACTTCACATGAGTTTGGACTCTAAATTTATACCACCAGAGTCTCCAGGCAGAAATAAATATGAAAGGTACTTGGACAACATAGGCCACGTAGGATTTCCCACAGGACACAGGAGTGATGATTGTGGTGGAGGGCTCTTAATCTGAGTTCACCATCAAAAATCGTGAAGTTCATGACGAAACCACCTATCCTAACCAGAATGAAGCAGACACACCATGAGGATCAGTAAAACGTAAGGACATTAGTTAATAAAACAAGAATCTGAAAGACAAATGATTAAAGACAAAATGAAGAAATCAACACAGTAAGAAAAGGAAAGAGAAGAAAGATATTTGAAAGCAAAAAACAGGTTGGACAGAGAGAAGAACAGAATTTCTAGAAATGAAAAGTATTGTTCTGAAAATTAAAAATTCATGGGACAGATGAAACAGATTAGACTCATCTGAATAAAGAATTAGTGCAATGAGAAATCTATTTGATTAACATTTCCAGAATAAAGCAAGGAATTGTAGGACATGGTAAACATAAAGTGTCCTTAAGTGAGGATGGAGTGAGAAGGTCCAATGTGCATCTACTGCAAGAGGAAATGGAGAGAATGGTGGGGAAGCAATATTCGAAGAGCGAGCGGCTGAAGATTTTTCTAAAGTGATGAAATAACATGCATTCTCAGATTGAAACAGTACTCAGAAGTGAACATTGAGTTAAACACACACACACACAAATATAGACACACATATACACGCTTAGACATAAGACTCTCTGAATCACCAAAAAGGCAGGGTTACACACGCTAATATGCATAAAGGGCTTGGAACTGCACCCAGCACATAGTACAAAATATGTAACTTAACTATTCTTGTGATTTTTACTGCTATAATGACACGCTGCCATGATTATTATTCACTTTGCTTCTCTATATCTTAATGGATTTCATAACAGGCAGTATCAATGAAGAAAGTGGTTACAGTGTGGTTATAAAATATGTGGTGTGAGGTTATTTATGTAAAATTTAAACACAGAGGCTAAGAGCCATGTTATTTGATGGAAGTGATGCCACAGCAAGTCTGAGGAAGGTGGTTACCTGTGGGGCTGAGGAAGGGGGAGGTAAGGAATGGAATGGTCAGGATGAGGCCACACTTCTTCGCTTTGGGCACTAAAAACAAATTCTGAAGCAAACACGGCAACACGTTAACTTGTGTTTAATTTCAGCCACGGGTGCTTCCAGCCGTGGCTGTTGAGGGGGAGGTCATTCAGGGAGCCAAGCCTGGGTGCCACGTGGCAAACCCTGTCCCTCGCTGCAGTGTTGCCTCTGACTGAAAGAAAGCGAGTCTTTTTCTACTTCACACAAAGATGTGTTCATGGCGACCCTGTGGGTAAATGGGCGCCTGTTATATTATTTTCTGTGCTTTTTTGTGTTTGAAATATATCATCACTTTAAAAAGATTCTATGACTTCCTGCATAGAGCTTCAGGTAAAAACAGAATTCCTGTCGCTCAAAATTGTCACAATTCCTGTGTAACTTTCTCCCATTCACCTAACAGGCCAGGTTTCTGTTGGTTTTCAGATGGAGAAAGAACTGGATATTTTCTCCACAATCAGAGCCTTATAAAAACATAGGGTCCCCTTCAGGTTCACCCACCTAAGGACTCCACAGCCCATGTATAACTGTTGTTAGGCAAAAAGCTTGAAGTTTCAAGTTAATTTCTTGGTGTGACTAATATTTCGGCCGAGGAATCAGGGCTGTTGCTTGGTGTATTATTGCTAGCAGTATAACACTTAGCGATATAGAGATATATAGAGAGATATCTATCTATATATATATAGATAAAGATATCTATATATATATATCTATCTATAGATATATATCTATATATCTATAGATAGATAGATATATCTATAGATATATATATATCTATATCTAATATCTATCTATCTATATATATATATAGAGAGAGAGAGAGAGAGAAAGAGAGAGAGAGATAGATATCTCACCCACCCCTTCTCACAAAAATACCTAGCAGTCTACAAGTCTTTTAATATAATAGGGTCAGGTAATTATTTCAAAAGAGACTTAAGCTCTCTAATTTCCAATGTCTGCTGATAAGTGGTGAGATAAATAGGAACAAGTGTAAGAGGCAGGTGCAAGATAAGAGGCCTGTGTTGTGTTCCATAATTTTCTTTTTCGTTTCTGAATTGCTGCCCCAAACTGCATAAAATATAAGTTCTCTATGGAATCCAGTGGCTTTCTGGAGAAGTATGTTTCCACTTCTAAACCAGAAATATGGAGCCTACTAACTTCTAAGAAATTCTGAGCTGATCATGATTTTTTTTAATCTGACCAAAAAATGCAATTAGGAATTCACTGTTTCTTAGGTTAAAGAGGCATCTTTTAGCCCCAGATAATTTGTGTTTGTATCCTATGTTTACCACATGCTGGCTATATGATCTTGGATAAGTTAATTTATTTCTTAACTTTGGTCTCTTCACTTGTAAAATACAAATTAATGTTTGTGCCTACTGCATAAATGTTAGGAGTTTTAAAATATGCTAATGTATGCAAATTCTTGAGCACTGTATGAGGGTCATAGGATAAACCTCGAGCTCAGTAAATGATAACTAGTACATCGTTATTAGTGTTTCATCCAGAAAAGAAAAAGCACTAAGGACAAGTCTTGGATTCAGTTTCACTCTGACCTTGTTATAATATATAGTCTCAAAGACTATAACTGCTAATTGACTAAATGTTTTCAACTATAAAACGAGGCTAGACGCATCACTACTGAAACTATGAGTGCAGCAGAGATGACATATACAGAAATCTAAGGCTTTAAGAGTTGTAGGCATGACTTACTGTTCTTTTAAAATCACTCCTTTGAAATAGAGGAAGCACAATGGGCAGTTTCTACTGTATCATCACATGTAAATACAGGAGAATGCCATCACCATGTGGGTCCTTATAGCCTCTGTCCCGTCCTGCAGAATTGTTAGAAGCCCTTGACCTCCCTCCCACCAGACAGATACTACCTCATCAACCAATATACAACTGAATCAAGTCCAAAAGATATGATTCTCTCCTATCTCTTCTTGGCTAAAAATATCCAATAGATTTTCAGGGTGTCAAAATAAAAGACAATTTAAAATCTGTAAATATTTGACATACATTCAATTCTCATGACAATACTTCCAAAATTTCTTTTCCAAACTCAACTTCTACTACTGGCCTTCGTAGACTTTGCACTTGAAAATGCCTCACCGCTGCCCCACCAGAGTTCTGTGTGTTTCCTCTGCTCAGCCTTTGCTCACTCCCCATCTGCCCGCCTTCCCTCACCTTGTTTCGTCCCACATGCATATGCACCTGTACAAACCTCTCCAGTCTCCAAAATAGGGTTCAAATGCTATTTATTTATTTGTTCATCCCCAAGTCCTCTGTATTCATTTCCTGTACTGTTGTAACAAATTACTACAAACTTAAGACTTCAGAAATTTATTTTCTCACAGTTCTGGAGGCAAGAAGTCTGAAATCAAAGACTCAGCAGAGTTGGACTCCCTCCAGAAGATTTAGGGAAGATTCCATTCCTTGCCTCATTCAGCTTCTGGTGGGTGTCAACATTCCTTGCCTTTTGGCCTATATTAGTCAGACTTTTCCAGAAAACCAGAACCAATAAGATGGAGAGCTTTATACCTAAATCTATATCATCTATATATGTGTGTGTGTGTGTCTGTATAGATATCTATCTATCTATTTATATAGATAGATAGATAGATAGATAGATAGATAGATAGATAGATAGATATAGATATATAGAGAGAAATTTCTTTTAAGTAAATGGCTCATGTGATTATGAAGACCAGCAAGTCCAAAATCTCTAGGAATAGACCAGCAGGCTGGAAACCCAGGGAAGAGTTGCAGTGGAGTCTGAAGGCCACCGTCTGCTTCCAGAACTCCCTCTTACCTGGGGGAGGTCAATCTTTTGCTCTATTCAGAATTCAAGTGATTGTATGAGGCCCACCCACATTATGGAGAGCAATCTGCTTTACCTAAAGTCCACCAATTTAAATATTAATCTTATTCAAAGCACACTTAGCAAGTACCCAGAAAACATTTGATCAAATATCTGGGTACTTCCCTGGTGGTGCAGTGGTTAAGAATCTGCCTGCCAGTGCTGGGGACACGGGTTCGATCCCTGGTCCGGGAAGATCCCACATGCCGCGGAGCAACTAAGTCCGTGCGCCACAACTACTGAGCCTGTGCTCTAGGGCCTGTGAGCCACAACTACTGAGCCCGCGTGCTGCAACTACTGAAGACTGCGCGCCTAGAGCCCGTGCTCCACAACAAGAGAAGCCACTGCAGTGAGAAGCCCACGCACCACCACAAAGAGTAGCCCCTGCTCGCCACAGCTAGAGAAAGCCCACGCACAGCAATGAAGACCCAATGCAGCCAAAAAATAAAATTAAAAAAAAGAGAGAGAAATGTATGCTGGTAGCATTAAATAACTAAATAAATAATGAGAGGAAATAAACTAATCTTAAAAAAAAAGAATATATGGGTGCTGTGGTCCAGCCAAAGAGGCACATATAGTTAACCACCCCCCGGCCCCACTGCTCCAACCTCTGCCTCCTTGGCCACCTTGCCTCCTCCTCTTCTGTGTGTCTTCCTGAATTCAGAGTCCAGCTGGTTCATCCACCTTAAGCTCCTTTTTGTAAGATTCTTCACTTACTTACATCTGCAAAGACCCTATTTCCAAATAAGGTAACATTTTCCCTTTTGGCATAGAAGGTAATATTCACAACATCCAGAGATTAGAATGTAGACATATCGTTTTGGGGTCCACTGTTCAACCCACTATATTCCCCCAATCAAAAGTAATGTCTCATTCTTGTAAAGCTTCATACCACTGGTCCATACCTTTAGGGTCCATAGGTAACCATTTTTTAGTTATATCACTTCACACTCATTCAGAAACAAACATCAATCACCCTGCTCCATGGCAGGTGCTGTGCCAGCTGCTGGGGTTGCAGAGACTAAGACGGCCCTGGCTCTCAACAAACTCACTACCTAAGGAAAATGTATATGTAAAGAAATAATCCCAAGTCCCATATTATGTGCGTAACACTCAGAATATGCCAGCTATTCCTCTTTGCTCTCAAATTACCTTGCATTTATCCCTATAATGGCGCTTGAAACATCAGTTAAAATCAGCTGTTCACATATCCGTCTCCATCACCAGACTCTAAGCTCCATTTATGTCTTTTTTAACATTATGTCCTTCGTGCCTAAGATAGATGCCTAGCCTAGAGTGAATCTTCAGTGAGGCGTATGGAATTAATTAAATAAACTAACAAAATCGTTAAGCCCCTACTAAGTGCCAGGTACTTTCCTAGATGCTACAACTATAGCAGTATACAGTCTTTCAAAAATTCCTACCCTGATGAATACCTGTTAAACTCCAGTGGACGGATGAACACATGCATGAATTAATTAACAACTAAACAGTGTGCTTTGGAAAGACAGATAAAAGCAACTCTTGCTGGAGGAAGTAAAGTAAGTACTGAATCTTGGGTTCTTGAAAGGAGGTAAGAGGTGAAGTGAGAGCAGAAGTGTATTTGATTGAACCGTCAGAGACTTCATGATTTTTGAGGGAAGAGTATTTTTTTTTCCTGCTTCTATCACTCTTATGTTGAACTCAATGTCTCAAACAGAGAATATTCTCAAATCTCAGCAGCTGTCTAGACTATTGTGCTATTTCTTTTGATAGCCACTAATCCCCTGTGGCTATTTCAGTTTTAATTAATTAAAATTAAATATTAGAACTTCATTTCCTTAGTTGCACTAGCTGCATTTCCATTGTGGAAGAGCTGCACGTGGTTATAGCTACTGTACAAGAGAGTACAGATATTGAACAGAGCCATTCTTACAGAAAGTTCTACTGGACGATAATGGTCTGGAATGAAGGAATGAACTGATAACCAGGTCTCAAAATGTTACACCAGAAAGAGTCCTTCCATCTCATGAATTTCCGATTTCTTCATTTTACATTTGGAAACACCAAGACCGAGAGGCAAAGCACCTCCCAAACTTCCATGCTGCTTTGGTCCCGAGCACGTTGATAGTTCATGATGGGTTGGAGGCTGTACTCTGCACTTCATTTATGCTGAATCATACTACACCTGGCTCTTGCTCTAAGGATTTCCAAGAGGACAAGTTTTACTGTGAATAGCAAAGTTCACCAAGGTCTTTCTGGTAGCTTTTGGCAGTGCTGGTGGGAAGTTTACATGACAGGCCTAGACAGCTGAGCAAAGACCTATCCAGTTATCAGGTCAATGGGGACAATTGATCAGATCAAAGAATGTGTTCAGCCCTGTCCCTGGCTGAAAATAAACACCCAAGAGTTGCAGCGACCAATCGTCAGAGAGGGACACTGGGAAAGTGAAGAGGTGGCAGCGAATTACAGCAGAAAGCCTTGAGCTCACATTCCATTTCTTCTTTTTATGAACACTGTGGCCTTAGGTTGATTCCCTTTTTACATTGAAACTGTTTCCCTATCTGTAAAAAAGAAATAATGACAACAACATCATTAAGTGCTTTTGCGTATTAAATATTGATTACTGCCTTCGTCCGTTCAGGTTGCGATGACAAATTACCATAGACCCGATAGTATATGAGCAACAGAAATTTACCTCTCTCAGTTGTGGAGGCTGGAAGGCCAAGATCAGGGCGCCAGCGTGGTTGCTTTCTGGGAAGGACGGTCTTCCTAGTTCACAGCTGGCATTTCCTTGCTGTGTCTTCACACGTGGACGGGGCTGGGGATCTCTCTGGCGCTTCTTTCATAAGGCACTAATCCCATTCATGTGGGCTTCACCCTCACGATTTAACACCCCCCAAAGGCCCCACTTTCTAATACCATCATCTTTGAGGGCTAGGATTCAACATATGCATTTTGGAGGGACCTAACTATTGAAACCATAACATTACATAGCAAATGACTCAAAGGAGAACCTAAAAAGAATGGTATCTTTACAGTACTTATAATGTTATTTTTATACTATCATTAGGGGAAGGAGAAAGAGGGGAAGGGCAAGGGAAAGGGGCAGACGTAGAAGGAGGAGGAAGAAGGAGAAAGCTATTAGAAAAGCAGATGCAGACATAATGGTGATGAAAGCAAATACTTACAGGGAGCTTATTATGTACCAAGCGTTGATCTAAATGATTGGCATTTTAAAATCTATTTAATACTTACAGTAAGCTCATGGGAATGGAATTAACATTATTTCCATTTCACACATGCAGAAACTGAGGCACAGAGTGACTTACCTAAGATCATCACTAGTAGGTAAATAAAGTCAAACCCAGACACTCGGGCCCCAGAAAGTATGCTGTTATCCACCCTGATTTCAAATGAGAGAGAGGCCCTGCATCCATCCCATAGGGAGCACTTCTACAATCTCTCCACTCAACAAAAGGCTGTGAGTGACCCTTTGTTGAGCAAATAGCCTGGAACTTAGAATGAAGCTGTGGAAGGCGGAAAGCTGAAACCCAGAGCGCTATAGGACTTGGGTTCCAGCCTAATGCAGTGGCGCAGGGCACTGGGCTCCCAGGGCTGGATCTGGATCCGCCTCAGGTGCTGGTCTGTGCGTTCTTTTTAGACTGGCCAGTGCAGCGCTGTTGCTGGTTGAGCTAAAATGCAAACAACCACAGTTTTGGCTTCTTTCCATCCTCCTGAGCTGGTTCCTGTTTTCAAAGCGTCACTGGTTGTTGAAACACAAACATCCTACCTAATAATTTTAGCTTTGTGAAAAGCATCTCCGGTGGAAAAGTATCCGTATCCAGTTTACATTTGTCCATTTATGTAATAAATATTTATGGCAGTTGACATGAGCCAAGAACTGTGCACAGGGAAACATTATAGAAGGAAGCTCAAAGCTGGGGGAGAACACAGACATGTAAACAGAAAATCAAATCTTTGACATTTTGGTCCTTTAAATTCTATAAGCAAAGTCTGAATAGGGAACAGAAGAGACCCAAAGGAGAGAGTGCCTCTTCCTAGCTGAGAGGCCGAGGAAGATCTCATTGGCTTCCCAACTCTTCCGATGATGTCCACTCACCTCTGGGAATCCCACATAAGGTAGCATTGAGGAGAGTTTGCCACTGCCTTTCTGAGATGCAAGAACTTGTTCTCATGCCTCTGTTTTGAGAAACATTTATGAGCATTTGCATCAGTTAAGATCTGGCTGTCTGCTCTATTTGGCGTAACTGAGATTTTGAAGCAAATTCTGAGGGGTAGGTTATTTTTTTCCAATTCCTTAATTAAACTACTGGAAAGTTCCATGAGATTCATTCTTCTTTGTATCTTTGCAAATGACTTTCTCTGAAAGGGCCACTATGTTGAAGTCACCGCTTTTCTTTAAATAATATTTCTACTGTGTACTCTAGATGTTTTTATTTTTTATAAATTTATTTTATTTTTGGCTGCGCCGGGTCTTCGTTGCAGTGCGGGGGCTACTCTTCGTGGCAGTGCGCGGGCTTCTCATTGCAGGGGCTTCTCTTGTTGTGGAGCACTGGCTCTAGGCGCGCGGGCTTCGGTAGTTGTGGCGCACAGGCTTCAGTAGTTGTGGCGTGGGGGCTCAGTAGCTGTGGCTCACGAGCTCTAGAATGCAGGCTCAGTAGTTCTGGTGCACAGGCTTAGTTGCTCCGCGTCATGTGGGATCTTCCTGGACCAGGGATCGAACCCGTGTCCCCTGCATTGGCAGGCGGAATCTTAACCACTGAGTCATCAGGGAAGCCTAGCTGTTTATTTTTATAGTTCTGTGTATTTGACCTAAAGCTTTTAAGCTTGTGTGTGTGCCCCGAAATGACTTTGTTGCAAAAGGCTTTGATTTACAATCTAAATAATAAATAATATTCAGTCGCAACAGGAGGAAAAGAAATATCAGAACTGCCTGTTCCCTCCAGAAATGTAATGGCAAAAATCTAAAAGTATGGGGGGTGTGGCTCATTTAAATGAGCCACCACAGGGTTCAGCACAAGACACTGAGGCCGTTGAATAGAATGGAGGGAAATAATGCCTATGAAAGATGTAAAATATGCCAGGAGCTATGGTTGGCGCTTTAGGATGTAAGTCTTAGTAGAGCAAAAAGCACCATGAAAGCGGAAGAAACGGACACTCTGATGTGAAGAGTTCCTAGTCGGTGGGTAATCGGACCAGGATGAGAACTCCGTTATCTTACTGCAGTAGCTTTTGCTTGTCCCATTATGCCTCATAGCTCCATTATTAAAAGTCATTTTCATCATGAACCTAGTCAAAAGGTACATCTCTAAGGAATCTGGATTAAGGAATACAGAGAATGATAAATGATGAAGCAGAAAGACCATCTGAGTTCACGTTGTACATTAATACCCAGTCTGTTCACTCCCAGGAATTCCCTCCTATGAGTTTCTTTTCTTTTATGAGCCCCATATTTAGAAATATAATGTCTCCTGACTTCCACTTCTAGCAATACTAGAAGTGACAGACCAACATTTCCACTGTGCAAAACTAGAAAAGCCAGATCAAAAAATCCATCAGAGAAGTGCTGAGGCAGCTGAGAGCTGAGGAGTTGAAACCAGCGAGTGGAAGGACTCTTCCAGGAATACCATGGTTGATTAGGCTCCACAGAGCCCTGCCTATCTAATTTTGCTGTGCGCCATGGGAATTGCAGTCCCCCATCCTCTTAAGGTTTCATGCCAGACTCCTGGCCTCTGCTATTTCTGCGTCATCACTCTTGCACAGAAGAGACTGGCACTATTTCCGCATCTTTTGCTGACAGTCCTCACCTGCAGAGGATGTTACCACAGAGCTTCTCATGGATGCTGGTGCCGCCTCTCCCATGACCCTACTCTGTGCCTCTTTGGGGCAGGGGCATCGCCAGGTGCTGAGGTCCTTAGTCTGCTCGGGTGGCCATAACAAAATACCTCAGGCTGGGTGGCTTAAACAAACCTTTATTTTTTCCCACTTCTGGATGCTGGATGTTCATGGTCAAGTTTCAAGTGAATTTGATTTCTGGTGAGAGCTCTCTTCCTGGCTTGCATATGGTGACCTTCTCCCTGTGTCCTCACAAGATCATTCCTCTGTGTATACATGGGAAGAAAGAACACTGGCTGCCTTTGAATTTCTGCTTATAAATCAAGTTTGTCAAGCTTATGGTTATGTTAATACCCAGGTCCACATCAGCTGTTGATCGTTGGGGGAAAACATCAGGCTACCATATAAAAAGGAATGGTGCTACAAATTTTATCTTAAGGAGTCTTTCCAGGATCCACGTTTTATGGCTCTCATCATTGTATTTTGCTTCTCTCAGCTACACATACTCTAGATGTTTTTTTTCCATCTAAATCTCTTTCTCTAGACCACAGCTTAAGAGCCTGTATTAGTTTTCTGTAACAAGTTACCGCATGGTGGCTTAAAACAACAGAAATTTATTCTCTCATAGTTCTGGAGGACAACAGTTCAAAGTCAGGGTCACTGAGCTGAAATCACAGTGTCAGTCGTACCAAGATCCCTCTGGAGGCTCTAGAAATCTCCCAATGAGTACAGCCCTGGGGGCTGCCAATATTCCTTGGCTTATAGCCGCATCACTTTATTTCTGCATTCACCTTCCATGGCTCTCCCATCTGTGTGTCTGCTCTCACTTTGCCTCTCTCTGTAAAAGGAAACTTGTTATAGTTTTTAGCCGCCCCCCCATAATCTAAGATATCTCTTCATCTCAAAATCTTTAATCACATCTGTAGAATTTAACCATATAAGGGAACATTGACAGGTTCCATGGATTAAGACTTATTCTAGTTGGGGGTCACCACTAAGCTCACAAATCCTAGTCTCTTTTTTGTATAGCCATTCCCCTCCCTCTGTTGGTGTGCATTAGAGTTTGGGCTACTATAACATTGAACTCTCCATCCTCTTCTGGCCTTACGGAATCTGGACAGAGGTTCTGAGTGGCTTCTGCTTCATGCGAAAACAACCTCCTAAGCGTTCTTGGAAATGTGCTAATCATGTTACATGTAAATTACATGTGCATTGTCTACCCAGCCTGACCCTCAGGTCTTGAGACAGAAAGTCCATGCCTTGAGGTCAACTCCTCCCATCTCTCAGCAGGCAGTGTAATAATTACAAACATGGCCTCTGGTCCAGGGTTCTGGATTTAAATCTGGAATCTGCCATTTACTAGCTGTATGACCATGGGAAATGTTTAACTTCTCTATATTTCAAGTTTCTCATGGTAAAAGAGGGGTAATAGCAGGATATACTTTGTAAGATTGTTGTCGAGAATAAGTGAGTTAACATGTACAAATCATTTGAATCAGTACTTGTTCTACGAGTGTTGGCTCAGGAGATGATGATGATGATGATGACAGTTACATCTGGCTACTGTTCAGCCCTCCCCCAGGGCCCATGAGATGAATTAGCAGTTGTTCAATCACTAAAGAGGCACTGAGTCCTTTAAAAATTACCAGACTTTTGTATGTGATCTCTTAGTGTTGCTTTACAGTGATTTTTATTGCACAGTTTTGGGCATATGGTGTAGAGTAGTCCTTGCGAGCACAATTATTGGTATTGCTTAAACCTAACTCATCTGATGACTCTCAGCCTGGTTTATTCATCTGTGAAGTAGACAAACTAATCTCTATCACATGGATTCCTGTGGCAGTTAAATAAAGAAAGCCTAAAGGTATGGGGAACCTAGTAAGTGATCAGAAAATGGAAGCTATATATGTATCAGGGTTTTCTAGAGAAACAGAACCAATAGGATGGAGATTGGCTCCGATGTTTTGATCACTTACTAGGTTCCCCATTATATACATAACATATAATATATAAAATAAGATTTACCATGAGAGATTATTTCACACAATAATTATGGAGGGTGAGAAAGTCCCACGAGCAGCCATCTGCAAGCTGGACATTCAGGAAAGCCAGTGATGCAGTTCAGAGGCCTGAGGGTGGGAAAGCCAGTGGCATACATTCCAGTCCAAGTCTGAAGGCCTGAGAGCCAGGAATGCCAAGGGCAGGAGAAGATCAACATCCCAGCTAAGTAATCAGCAGATGCGAACACACCCTTCCTTCACCTATTTGTTCTATTCAGACCCTCCACAGATTGGATGATACCCACCAGCCCTGGGGAGGACCATCTGCTTTACTCAGCCCACAGAGTAAATGCTCATCTTATCCAGAAACACCCTCACAGACACACCCAGGCTAATGTTTAACCAGATATCTGGGCATCCCATGGCCCAGTGAAGTTGACACATAAATCATCACAAGTCTTGTTATTCATGTATGTTTTAGATACCACAAACGCTTCCAAATCAGGCATGACATATTCTTTACATTTGATATTATTTCTATATTTTATATCCTCTCTCTATATGTCTATCTACATATGTTTATAATCTTTTACACATAGATCTTAAAGTGACAAAAACTGTTGTTTCATTGTGTGAATCTAAATTGCTTCTTTGACAAACACAAAGGAAGAAGGAAAAGTATATGAAGAAGAAAAGGACAAAGACAGGCAGCAGCAGGGAGCAGTGGCGCAGATCTGCCCCTCTGCTGTATGTAGTCTGCTCCGTGTAAACTGTCTTCCTGTTATCCTTAAATCCTTTTTCTTTATGGCACAGTTAATTAAAGCCATCTGCTAGCCACTCTTGGTTAGCTGAGGCTAATCCCTGTTTACTGTAAATGTCTGAATGTGTAAGGAAACCTAAGGGTAGAGGGTGGTTGGTGAAAAAAACAACAAAAATACTTCCAAGAAAAGACTAAGGAAGCTTTATAATCACTAGTGTCCTTCTGGAAGTGAAAAATCATCGTACTTAATCCCACTAATGCCAGGGGTGTTGATTCATGCAAATGGCTGCCACATGTTCTACAAGATTGAGGTTGTATTTCTGTTGTAAATATGGTACCAATAAGTCCAGACAGTTCTACCTGCAACTCCACAGACTCCCGGAGAAGGAGCAGGTTCCTAGACCTCTCCGGACCTGCAGGAGGCAGACACACCTGGTCTCAGCAGGAAGGATAACTCTAGCTGGAGCTGCTGGACTGGATCTGCAGCAGGAACGCGACACCCCTCCTTGAGTCCTTTAAATGCCAGGCACAAATGTCACCTGGCTGTGGTATTCTGTCCTGTCATTCCTTGCTGCACATGTGTGGGGTCCTTTTCCACAAGGGATGACCTAAAACAAATGTCCAGTCAAAATCCAACATGAGACAGACAGATTCCAAATCTCAAATGGCCTCAACTGCTTTTGCAGCTGTTTCAGGAAAATTCTTCCCCTACTGACACCAATAGCTCCCTTCTGTCCCCCACTTTTTAAATATTAAATCCTCCCTTCTAGCTCAAGTGACCCTTCAGGCTACGACCTCCTTGCTACCCCCTTCATGTCCACCCTCTCATTAATTCTCCTTTCTTCTCTGGAAAAGCTCAGGGAGAGATGAGTTTTCCAAAGTTCTGCTGTTTCTCTTGAAACCTCATGCCCACCTCCTTTGTCAATAAAAACCTTTGTGTGAGAGAAACAAAAGGACATCTGACTCAGTGAAAAAAAGGAGGGCTTTGATTAGAGATCAAGATGGGTTTACATGCTGTTCCTGCCACTAGCTATTTATGCGACGTTGGGCACAGAATTCCCTGGAGTAGTGCAGCACACAGCCTGTACCACCCATCTGTTGTGTCTGAGTCATGATTCCACATCCACAAAATCGGGGTGATACTACCTTACTCATACAATTACGGTGAAAAATATACCTACTGTGAAAACGATCCAGTAATAAAAAAGCAAAGGATGACATTAATATCACTGCCAATTTTGTTAGAAATGTTCATGAAATTTGCAATAAAATAGGTAGCTTTCCTTTGAAAGCTTGTTTTGTTTTGGGTTTTGTAAAGACATGAACGCGTCATATGATGTAAAAATTCAAGGATATCATCCAGTCCAATATCCTTATTGATTATTTGTCTTGAACTAGATTGTTTAGGAAAGGAACTTAATGACTTTCTGAGTACCTGGCTTCAGTGTTTTGGTTTGTAATTGATTGTCTAGGTATAATCATAATATCTCTTTCTATTATTACCCAGGGTTTGGTTTAGATTATTTGAATGCAGACCCTTTCACACCCTACCACTGGCTGAAGAGAGTGAAGGAAGTGGGGACATGCAGGGGGCGCAGTGGTTCCCTCTGAACGTAATCTGCAGAGCTGGCTTCTCTGAAACACATTTTTAAGGTCACAATTGACATGAAGAAATTTAAGTCCATGATGACCAGCTGTTAGAAGAAGCAGCGTGCCACATGTAGCTGGAACATGGCTGGTTAGATTCTGAGATACATAGAGATGGCCATCAAGATGCAGCTCCTTTGGGGGCTCTGTTTTCTCACCAACTGCAGATTCAGGGTCGTGATATTAGAGTAAACTTGGCCTCTGCCACTGGGCTTTCCCCCATGAGCGCTATCTGTGTTGGTTGTTATTGGGACAAATTAATATGCTTCTCCCTTCCTTCCTTTCCAGGCGGCTTCTCAATCTGCTTCGCAAACACAGAGTTTAGTTTTCCTAAAGGGCTCATCCTCCCATGTGTCTCTTTCTCTTATAAACTCAAGATGGGTGTGTTTTGGATGCTCGTCTCTCTGTCTGGAGGCAGCTTACACTGCACAGTGTACAAAGAGCTCTAAAAATGGGAGCTCTTAGTGTTCAATATTATCAAGTGGCCTGAGAGGGCAAGGAGAAGCCACAGTGCCTTGAATGGCCTGGCTTCAAAAGTCATGCACTCTCACCTCCACCGTACACCACTGGTCACACAGTTTGTGAGGAGACTACACAGGGTGTGGATACCAGGAGGTGGGATCACTGCGGGGCACTGGGAGGCTGGCTACTGCACATGTTGTCACACTTTTTAAAACTGGCTTCTAAAATAGTCTTTATAAGTTCAAATAGTTGTAGATACTATATTTTTGTGTATTATATAGTATTCAAATATAGAGTTATATTAATATTACTGTGGAAATATAAATACATTATAATGAAAATCTTGGATCTGTGGGGTTAGCTCACTCAATATATGGAATATGTTTACCATAAAATCAATATTTTTAAAGTTCAAATAAAATGTTAATATGCATTGCTGTCAAAACCTGATGCTCATTCTGACGAAAAAGAAAGAGAGAGATGGAGGGAGAGAGAGAGAGAGGGAGAGAGAGAGACAGCAGGCCTTCCTGTGCGTTTGCTACCTAGATTCAGGAAGGCTCTGTTTTGCTGTTTCTTATGGGCACTCTCTTTGCTTTGGACGAAAAGGCTGTACCCTTCAGAGACATGCATTTACAAATTAGCCCTTTGTTTTAAGTCTGGAATATTTTTTACACTTTGGGACAAGGCACCGTAAAATGATTCCGAATGGGCATATCTGACGCAGGAGAAGGGCAGTTATGGAAGCTGGTGGGAGAGGAGGCCCAGGTAGACCCTGGAAGCCCTTAAGCAGATCAGTGTCAGGAAAGTGTACATATGAATATTGTGCATCTGAACATTGATTAACTGAAAGCTGTCCTCACCCTGACATCTTTGGAAGGTGTCAGTGGTACACATGCCCCAGTTTGAAAGCACAGCCTCGCGTTACTGAGTATAGTTCTGAGTACAACGTGGAGATTACATTAGATGTGCTCACTGAGTGCCTCTCAGGGATGTTTAATTCTCAGAGCAAAGTTCCCATAACTGCCTTGTTATAGTGCAAAGAAGAGCTTCTTTATCTTGGGCTTCTCCACTCTTCACACTGGAACCGAGTATCCTGTGCCTTTAACTCCAGCATTTGATCCAGCGCTGGCTCAGAGCAGGCCACTGATGGGACCTGAGTGGCATCACCCAGCCACCCCTTCCTTCCATCCTCCCATACATCTGTGGTGACATCATTGATCAACTGACACATTTTCCAGCTGAGCTGACATGTGGCCTCAGAATCCTTCTCAACACACCCCAGGTGGTCCTCTCTGTCTATCAAATTTAGGACATCAGTTAGTTTCTATTTCGTTATCTGGGTAGCTGGCCCATTGATATAATGTAAGTAATACATAACCGTGTGACAATCTCTAACTACACAGAACTAGAAGCTAATAAGTCTCAGTATCACTTTCACTGCATTCTACTGGCCAGGGCAAGTCATAGGGGTGGGGCCTTTTCAAGGCAGTTTTGGTTTTTATGAGTGCAGGGTTTCCCAGGAAGGCACACAGGGCATAGTTGGAACCTGCAGGGTAGACTGTGTGGCTTCCAGTGGGTGGAGGGGAGCAGGTGTGGGTCCTGGTGGAGGGGCAGGGTGAGGATGGATTGGGATGCTCTGTGCATCAGGGGCAGCTCAGAGGATGGCACACCAGGTGGAGATGCTGTACCCACTCTTCCCAGAGGGAGTCAGATCTCGTGGGATCTCGGGAATTCTAAGGGAGCTGGCGGGAGAATCCTGGGATGAGAAACACCTGGGTGCCCCACGGGCAGGAGGAAATTGTAGTGGGAATGGAAATTGCAGCAATGCTTTAAAGGAGAGGCTACAAAGTCATCTTGCAAGGGACATGGATTCAGGGAGGAGAGGGATGTAGGCCAACTTCTGACATCTGCTTTCTGCACAAGTGGGCATTTTACTCTCTGGGCTCCCCTGCCAGACCGGCCTCTGCGGTGACTATTGTTGAAGGGAAATATGCGTGTCGGGGCCCAGTGTAATTGCTTTTTGGATTGGAAGATGAATCATCTAAACCCCCGACCTCAAAGAGTTCACAGGTAAATAAATAATGAAAAGAACTCAGTTCGCAAGGTGTTAGGTGGCTTCTGCTCTGTGACAATGGCTCTACCTGGCAGCAGAGAGACAAAGATGACTGTGATCCAGCCTGTCACCTGCAGAAACAGAGAAGAAAGGAAAGAAACAGGAGCACGAGGGCTTTCTTCGTCTGTAAGAGAGTTGGTCATAGAAGTACCTGGTGTTTCTTAATGCTCTGTTTTCCTCATTTGCCCATCACTGTCTTTAAGGCAAGGAGCAAAGTACAGATTTTGTAAGAAGCATATTAGAGAGAGAAGGGGGAAGGCCAGACGTGAGTGTCCATTGGTGGATTGCTGTATATTAGTTCGTTTCTCAGCTGGTGAAACGGGCCTTCTGTACTGAGCCTGGTTTGTCCTCTTCTAAATCTCCAGTGCAGATGAGAGTGTATGGCCTGAATTTTGCCTCAGGAGAAGGAACGGTCTGTATCCCACGATGCCGGGGGAGGGGGTGGCTCAGAAATTCAGCGGAACCACCCTGCTACCAGCATTGACTGTCAAACTATGTTGAGGATCTAAACCTGGCACTGTTTAATATACCTGGTATTAAGTTATAAGCATTGAGTTTCATTTGCTTTGTATGCTGTATACATGTATGGTACATAGCAGATAATTATTATAAATGAGGCAATCTTCACTTTGGGAGCTGCAAAGAAAGAATATTTCTTGAGTTGAGCTATGGACATAACAGGTGCATAACACCCAAGGTACAGGTGCACTGAGACTTGTGCATCAGCTCACTCTTCAGGGACAGAAAGGGGGAACATCCCTGAGCTTCAGTTTCCTCATCTGTAACTCAAGAGATGTGCGATCATATCGGAGTCACTGGCATCTCTTATCTCTCCCCCAACTTCTGATTCTCTTATAGTCTATATTACAGTGAAAATTCCAAATGTCACCTATCAGTGGGATTGTTACAGCTTTTTTAAAACTTTTGAGGGCAGGGATCATGTCAGTATTACTCATAATTTGTCAGGAGCCCTCACCTAGCCCAGGATGGAGCACATAGTAGGTGTGAAATAGTTGTTGAATGGATGAACAAATCACTGAGGGTGATGAGGGCGGAACTGGAACAGTACACAGTGTTGGGGAGGAATCCGTGAATTCCTGGGCTGACAGTGAATCATGAAAGGGTGCTTCTTGCCAGCAACATCCCAGTTGTCAACAGAAGACAAATCCAAGCAGTGACATGACTCCTGTGACCCAGTCTTTTTGGAAATATCAGCCAGGCCACTTCCTCACGTCACATGGGACAGGCCCTGGGATTGGGCTCCTTTCACACCCTTAGGAATTCGAGCTCTTGTCTTCCCAGGGACCCTTAAATACAAGCCACATTGCTAATGTCCTCTGGGGAGCGGCTATGGGAACAACCTCGGGCCTTACAGGAAGGAAGGAGGTTCAGGGAAGGCCGTGACCCACAGTTATTTTAAGCCCAAGTTCTCTCAGTTCAAGAAGAGGCCACACTTCTAAGGCAGAGAAGCCTCAAACCTAGTATGGGTTTAATAGAAAGAATACAGGCTTGGGATTCGGGAAAGGTGGTCTCCATCTCACCTCAATGGCATTTGTGTCCTAGAGCTAGTCCCTTCCCGTACCTGAGCCTTGGGCTTTCAGCCTTTAACATTCATCTATTCACAAACTACTGAGAACCTAGTACATAGAGGAACAGCTCCAGGTGCTGAAGATTAGGTTATTAAAAAAAAAAAATCCTTTTTCCCATGAGAACTTTAGTGGCAGGAGACAAACAAATAAACAAATGGAAATAGAGTATGACAGGTGATGGCATATAGGGAAAAATAATAAAGCAGGGTACAAAGAATATAGGTGAGGGGAAGATTTGCTGTTTTATACATCCTGGTCAGGGATGGCGATTGGAAACGTGGTGTGAAGGATGTGATGGAGAGAGCTAGGGAGATACCTGGAGGGAGGGAGCTAGTAGGTGGGTATCCAGGCAAAGTGCATTCTGGGAGGTGCAGACTCTCACGGCAGGAGCATAGCTGTGTGTTCCTTTAAGGAATAGAAAGCAAATTAGCAGGGCTGGGAGGCCTCCACCAGGAGAGGAGTCGCTGTGAGTCATGGTCAGGACTTGGTATTTCCTTCTGAGTGAGATGGAAAGAAAGACGTGAGAGGATTTGGTCCATGGACTAAGAATAGACTCCAGGGTTGAAGCAGAGAGAACAATCAGGTGAAATCGATAGATTCTGCATATTTGACAGGATGGCTTATTGTTTTAATATGGAGTTTGAGAAAAAGAACATAGTTAAGTTTAACTAAAAAATTTTGAGCAACTGGAAAAATTCTGAGATTTTCTGGAACACATGAGATTGTAAAAAAAAAAGTCATTTACAAATATGGGGGAGTTCAGTTTTGGAATATTAATTTTAAGACGCCTATTACAAATCCAAATGAATGTGTTGAATTGACAGTTGGATATCTGAGTCCGGAGACCAGGAGAGAGTCCTTGGGGGACCAGGCTGTCTCTCAGAAGCAGGATGTCCTGCCTGAACCACAGAGCATAGAAAATGATTTGAGTGTCTGTTTTCTCAGTTCTCCCAAGGATTAGTCATGAATGCGGTACCCGATGCATGGGAGAGAGGTTAGTTCAGTACCTGCAATGCACGCTTTACCGCGGTGGTCTTCAAAGTGTGACCTGGTACCCAGCAGCACCACCTGAGAACTTATTAAACATGCAGGTTGTTGGAATGCCACCCCAGGCTTACTGAATCAGAAACTGAGGGGCAAGGAGCACATAATCAAGCCCTCCAATTATTTGAACCCCCAGCTTAATGCCTCAGGACACTGGGGTTTAATCTCTTTTGGACCCTGAGTAAGGAAGCCCTGAAACTATAAAATGAGGGGATCAGACTTACTGATACCCTGGAGGAGTGAAGTCTTTCTTCTCCTGTACCTTCTAACAGGGCAAGAGACTCCAATAAGACATTGGCTTTCATGTATTTGTCTGTTTCTAATCAGCTCATTGCATTCTGCACTTGCCTTGCCTCGCTGAGTAGTCAATAGTGAGGAGGCGCTTGTTGTACCTGAATTTAGCGCTGGAGGAGGTGACCGGAGACACAGTCATGAAGAGGATAGAAATAAATCATTTTTATCTTTTTGCTTCTGAAAATATCCTGTTGTATAGATGGCCACATTTTGAGGTCAAGCTTTTCCTCTCTCACTGACTTAGGATTTTATTTCGGTTTTATGTTTGTTTTTGTATTTACTATGATGTGTCTAGGTGTGGATTACTTTTTATTTTATTATATACTTGGCTTCTATCTGTGGGTTGATGTTTCCCATTGGTTATGAAAAATGATGAGCCAATTTTCTTCAGATAGCATCTCTTCTCCATTCTATCTCTTTTTCTGGAATTCTATTCAAATATATATTAAGCTCCCTTACTCTATGTTTCTTTTCTCTCCTCCATATTTTGCATAGTTTTATCTTTAGACATTTCATTTTATAAAACTTCTGGTCTTTCAATTTCAGAATTTTTTCTTGCTATGTCAAATCTGCATTTGATTTTTAAATTATACTTATTGTGTTTTTCATTTCAAGGTATTCTAATTGGCTCTTTTACAAAGCTGCAGTGTTACTTTTTCTAGTTTCTCTTTCCTGTAGCTATTTCAAAGTGTATCTGTTACCATTTTTTTTTTTTACTTAATTTATTTATTTTTGGCTGCGTTGGGTCTTCGTTGCTGCGCGCAGGCTTTCTCTAGTTGCAGCGAGCAGGGGCTACTCTTCATTGCAGTGTGGGGGATTCTCATTGCAGTGGCTTCTCTTGTTGCAGAGCACGGGCTCTAGGTGAGTGGGCTTCAGTAGTTGTGGCACGCAGGCTCAGTAGTTGTGGCACAGGGGCTTAGTTGCTCCGCGGCATGTGGGATCTTCCCGGAACAGGGCTCGAACCCATGTCCCCAGCATTGGCAGGCGGATTCTTAACCACTGCGCCACCAGGGAAGTCCTCTGTTACTTTTTTTTTTTTTTTTTTTTTTTTTTTTTTTGTGGTACGCGGGCCTCTCACTGTTTCGGCCTCTCCCGTATGCGGAGCATAGGCTCCAGACGCGCAGGCTCCGCGGCATGTGGGATCTTCCCGGACCGGGGCACGAACCCGTGTCCCCTGCATCGGCAGGCGGACTCTCAACCACTGCGCCACCAGGGAAGCCCTCTGTTACCTTTTTAAATAGACTAATTATAGTTGCTACTGTTTCTTATGTCTGGTAAGTCCAATATTTGATGTCTTTGCAGCTATTTTTCTGTTATGTGCAAGATAAAACATGCTCACGCAGTTCTGCCTTCCAAACAAGCATCTCTAATCAATCCATAATTATCAGCACCAACAGGTGGGGGGAAAAAAACTGGCTTCGACCAAATATTCTGCCCACCTCTGATCTAGGGGTTTTATCTTGCAGGGTAGCTCCTTTGAAGAGAGCCCCAAATTTATACTGACTAAATGTCAAGAAAGACAAAAGTTGGAATGAGTGGATGCATGTACACAAGAATGAGAGAGACAAAAATCTATCTTCAAATAAACCATAGTGAAAACCCTAAATCAAAAACTCTTCTAACAGCAAGGAAGAATGCTTTTAAAAGTAGGTTAACGTCCACCAAACGTCCAGCATGGGTTAGTCAGTTTAGAAATCAATTTAAATTATTCACCATCTGTCTTATAGTAGGGAATCTCTGCAGTTTATGAATAACAAAACTAAGGTTCAACTAATTTAGGTGATTTGGCCAGAGTTACAAAGTGGTAGATCTGAGTTTAGAACCCAGATCTAAAAGCAAAGTTCCTGTTTACTATTCCAGAGTCAAAGCTCTCAGCCCAGAAGGTGAGGCAGGATAAGGTGAAACCAAAATTATGAATCACTTCAACCAGAACGGAGAGATTGGAAGAGAAATGTATGTTGCGTAATTTAGGCGACCTCCTTGTTTGGGAAACTCTTCACTTTGTTTCCAAGGAAAATGTACTTCCTTTTGCCTCCGGCTGACTGCAGCAAGCCTTAGCAAGCTCCTGGGGCCTCCCAGTGTCCCCTCATATTGCGACTGGAAGAAAGCTGTAACACGAAGAAACCTTAAGAATGAGAAGCGTAAAGCATTTTGACATATTACTCACTTGCTCCCTCCTAAGGATTAATATATCAACATGAACCATATAGCTTTCTGACCCTTTGAGTCACTTCATACTAAATTTTATAAACGTGCAATTTTATAACTATAAAATACTAGAAATGATGCTTTTTATTTTATTGGAGAAGAAGCAGACCAGAGAAGATTTAATCACCTGTGTAAGATCACACAGATGGTCAGCAGTATATTGGGACTCTCTCCTTTGCTTATTTGTCTGTCTAATGTGTGTTTCTTTGTAGAGGATCATGCATATTCATTGCAAAAGCAAAACATTCCTTGCTTCTATATATTGAATTCTTCACTTCATTTTTGAATATTTCAGAAGTGTCTCCAGTAGACACCTAGGAGAAGATGAGTTTCCACCCGGGGCCAGGTCATCCCTATTGTCTCCTTGCTCCAAAGGTCAGGACTTGGAACTAAAAGCAAACTGCGTTATACTCTGGCTTCATTTCTTCCACTAAATTGCAATGAAAACTTGGCTTCTGTTTCCTAGTTTGTAAAGTGCATCCTATGTAAACTATTCGATTTCCAATGTTGCTTACTCTTCCCGTTACATCACTTTGATTTCATTTCAAATACTCTATTTGTGACTGACTATATGTCTTGTACCAGGTTTTGTGATAAGCAAAGATAATACAGAATGAATTATGCTCATTTCCTGCCCTTGAGGGACTTGAATTCAAGAGAGGAAAGCAGATCTGACAACATAATTTCCATATAGTGAATGCAATGTCCTTAGGTAATAAAACCAGAAATAACTTGTCTAATTCTCCCCTTTGACTATTCTTATCTGTGATAAAAACTTCAGACTAAGCCCTTAGAAAGCACATTGGAAAGGCAGAGCATCCTGTTTCAACACATACCAGTCATAAAATGAAGTCTCTCTTCAAACTCACTCCTTTCAATGGGCTAAGGCTTGCCAGCTGGGCACAGGGCATAGATTTCCGATGCTAACAGGATGTTGCAAGTACTCTGCACACAATGCCTTTAAGATCCCAGCGGAGTGATGGCTCCCCATTGAGAAACTTCTGTCAACCTTGCAGCTGTGCAATGGCCAACCCCTCCACCTCACCTCACAGTTAATGCAGACGAAATGCTTTCCTGTCTGGAAAGGGTGAGCTCATGCCCCAAGGACTGAAATGACTTCCAAGCAGTCCCCAGCTCCCAAAAACAACAGCCCTGCTCTGGGGGGAATTGCACAATACCTATCCTCACACGTTGGTGGAATCTCGGGGCAGGGACCCATGTTTGCCTTGTGTGTTTATACCTCAACTCTAATTGAAAACCAGTGTAGAAACACCCCATAGCTAGAATAAATCCATGATATAGTTTGTCCCATCCTCTTTCATTTCCAGTGGGGAAGCTTAGGCCCTGGGAAGAGATGTGACTTCCAAAGTCACTCAACAAGGCAGGACAGAGCCCAAGCTGGAACTCTTGTTGTCTGGCTTAAATTTGATGCTATTTCTGTGGACCTTTATTTATTTATTTATTTATTTATTTATTGGCCGTACCGTGCGGCATGTGGGATCTTAGTTCCCCAACCAGGGATCGAACCCACACCCCCTGCATTGGAAGCGTGGAGTCTTAACCACTGGACCACCAGGCAAGTTCCTGAGAGCTATTTCCAAAACTGCACACAGCTTCTAGAATGACCTCCGTCCTTTGAGTTCCCTGGAATACACCGTGTTTTAAAGAAGGCAGCTAACAGCTGAAGCTTTTCTCAGCCCTTCCTTTTCCTGCTTCTCAACTCTTGCCTCAAACTCTGATATGGCTCATCTGCAAAGCAGTGCGACTAATCCTGACTTCTGTCCGTTATGGATTTTTACATTAACTTTGATATTTTAAAATATTGCATTCCAATATTTTTTATCATGATCATTGAGGGTTTGGGGTACCTGCTTGAATGTCGTGTCCAAGACGAGTGCCTTGTGGCCTCAGCCTAGTCCCAGCCCTGTTTCTAGTTCCTAGGCACCTTTCTGTAGAGTAGTAGCTGGCAAACTGCTCAACGGTGGCACAGGGTCTAAGATGGACACCTCATGGGAAGAGCTGATAGAGAAGCTTCTGAAGAAGAACCAGGAGGTGCTCAGGGGGCTGGTCTCCTCCAGGACCACAGATACAAAGAAGGAGCACATGAGGATGTGCTCTTCTAGTTGCAAAGCCAGCTGTTGGAAAATCTCCAAAAGCCACTTGCAAACCCGCTACTGTAGAACCTCAGGGATGGGGGGCAGCCCCCCAAATCTGAATCCAAATTCAGTAGTAGGGAGCTTAAATCTGTAAGGAAGTGGGGATGGTCTTCACTGGCTACACCTTCTACACTTTGGCTCTATAACAGGCTGGGTAGCTTTGAAAGTCATCGGCCTCTATCACGAAGCTACATCATGTCCTGAGGAAGGTGTGCTGGGGACCAGCCAGTCAGAGGAAGGCATTCACCCATGGGCAGGTGGGGAGGTGGGCTGCCATGCTGGCCATTAGGTTGACCTCAACTTGACTGACCTGGGATTGCAGCCTCCACAGTGTTGCTCCTACTTTAGCTCTTCTCAGCCTGGATGGGGTCCTTTAATGATCTGGCTACTTGTGTTATTTATTTATTTTTTTTCCACCAGTGGAAGTGAACTTCTTGAGGGCTTTCTCAGCTCACTATTACCAGCCTGGAGCAGATGCTCAATATGCAGGACTGAATAAAGGGAAGAAATGAATTGAACCAAATCAGCATACTTTTTCTGTAAAGGATCAGAAAGTAAATATTTTAGTGCTGAGGGCCATAGGATATCTCTCACAATTTTGCCCCTGCAACAGCCTTAGACAATGAATGGTATGTGAGTGGGTGTAGCTGTGTTACAATAGTTTATTTATGGTCACCAAAATTTGAATTTCATAAGATGTTCATGTTTCATAAAATGTTATTTTTTAGATTTTTTTTCAACATTTAAAAATATGAAAAAATTCTTAGCTCCTGAGCTACTTTGCCAATCCCTGGGTTAAACCAACAAACCTTGTACACTCCACACCCATTAAAAACTATTCTTATATTTCAGGCTGAATTCAAGCCAAATGCCACCTTTCCCAGAAATATTGGCAGTTTAATAAAATAAGAATCCCTAGGAAATGTAAATAATTATGAAGAAAATGGTGTTCATCTGCTGAAGGAATGATAAACGTCAGGATACAAAGACTAGGAAGAGACATTCATTGAGATTTGTTGGGTGATTAGGTTAATTTGGGTTATTTGCTTGTTTTCATTATTGCTGCTGTTGTTTGTGTGTTTTGGTTTTTGTTTGTTTGGGTTTTGTCTTGTTTCGTTTTCTTTTGCAAGAAGGACTTGCCAGAGCTAAGGAATTCCATTAATTCATTGTGTTTCTCTATCAGCTAATAGACTCCCTTATTACATGGGGCTTTGTAGTTTATTAGGTAAATTATTTTTTCACGTAACCCATCCAACAATTCTGTCGAGTAAACAGAGCAAATACTATTAGGATAGCTAAGTTATGGATGAAGATTGGAAAGTCTTAGGTACTTGATAAAACTCAGAGCTAGTATGTAATCGAGTCAGTATTGAACCCCCAGTCCTGTGGTCCAGTTTGGTGCCATTGCCTTCTTATCACACTGTCTCCTGCTGGCAACACCCTCGAATAGGTACCATGGAAGATACGGAGGTGAGTAAGTTATGAGGCAGGAGAGAGAGACACCCCCAATTACAGAGCAAAGTGAAAGGGGCAGTAGCCAGCAACTCTGGCAGCCCCGGGGTCTGTAAGGGTGCTGGCCTCCGTGATGATGGAGGGGCTCCGCCTTGGAAAGAAAGCTGGCGACCCCTGTGCCATAGGTGATTGCAGGACTGAGGTGGTAACCAGCGCACTGGAAAATTATAGCCACGGAGTGCACCAGTGGACAGAGTTCCAGAACTTTCCAAGTCCCTCCTTATTCCGACAAACTGAAGAGGCCAACAAGTAAATAGATAATGCTTATCTATAATGAGCTATACCTCATCGTGCGTGCTTTAACACCGCCAAGGGGTACGGTTCTCCCAAAGCAGCCAGATGTAGGGCAGCCCGTGCTTCAGGTATGTGCACCTGTGCGAACAGAGGAGGAGAATTTTCAGTGTAGAGCTGCCACGATAATAGCTGTAAATGTTTATTTTAAGTGTTCCTTTCCCAAGGTCTATAAACCCCATGCCATGAGAAAGCTGAAGGCATAACTATCTTGACTCACACCGGCCCAGAGGAGGGTTATTCACTAACTCTTTCTATTTGACCCAGCAACTCCTAATTGGTATAAACTAACATCATGTCCTATTAAATATTTACTGTGCCAGCTCATCTGTGTTTCTGAAAAGTAAGCCAGGGAGCCCGAGGTTGAAAATCTCGTCCTGCTACTCAGAGGCTATAATATTTCTCTGGCTTCAAAGCCCTGCTTTGTCAGGATCCAGAGTCTGAATTTAATGGCAAGAAATAAATCTTTAATAGGAAATTGCGTTGATCAGAGGATTCACTGAAGTAAGCCAGGACGTGGGCTGTGTGAACTCGGCTAGGAATTTCACCATGCATTTGAATACAACATGTCAAATAAACAGCGTCGTAAGTCTGACTAATAATAGACATATTAATAATCAGAAAACTTACTTTTTTGAGGCCACACTATGTGTCAGGAACAATACTTGTGCTCTATATACCTTAGCTTGAATGCTCACAGTGAGTCTGTAACATAGCCAACTTTATAAAAAGTTCAAGTTCAACTGCAGGGACCCTGAGAACAGACTACTTGCTTAAATCTTGGCTGTATGATCTTGGGAAAGGGAGACTAACAATAATAATAGTTTGCTCCTTGTGGCAGGTTGCATGCCCTCCTCCCCTACCCCAAAGATAAAATATGTCCACGTCAGTGTGAATGTGACCTTATTTGGAAAAAGTGTCTTTGCCAATGTAATTAGGTTAAGGATCTTGAGATGAAATCATCTTGGATTGTCTGGCTGGGCCCTAAATCCAATGACAAGTGTCCTTAGAAAAAGGCAGATCCACTCCCAGCTCTCTCTGCAGCTGTTGGCAGGCTCTGCCCCTCCCTGACTGTAGGCTGGAGACATCAGTTCCCTGCCACATGGGCCTCTCCGTGGAGCTAGTCACAATGTGGGCACTTGTTTCCCGAGCGTGAAGGCAGTGAGAGAGAGAGTGACAGAGACAGAGAGAGAAGTGAGAGGGAGTGAGAGACTCCACCAGCAGTCTGTTCCTGAAGCCACACCCGCATAGCTAGGTATTGGTTTAAGTGCACCCTGTGCTGGTACCGATATCTGCATTTGCTGTCTAGTGCTGTCTAAACATTCACCTCGAATTTAGAAGCTTAAAGCAACATATATTTATTGTCTCACAGTTTCTGTGGGCCAGTAATCCAGACACAGCTGGACTGCATACCTCTGACTCAGGATTTTGCACAAGGTTACACTCAAGGTGTTCCTGTGACTACAGTTATCTCAGAGCTCAACTGAGAGAGGATCTGCTTCTATTAGGGACTAAAATGCGCCCCCCACCCCTCCCAAATCCCTATGTTGAAGTCCTAACCACCAGTGCCTTAAGATGGGACTGGATTTGGAGAAAGAGCATTTAGGAGTTAATTAAGGTTAAATGAGGTCATAAAGGTGGAGCCCCACCGATCTCCCCAAGGGTAGGTGCCCTTATAAGAAGAGGGAGAGACACCAAGAACACACACACACACATACACACACACACACACACACACACACACAGGAAAGGCCATGTGAGGACCCAACAAGAAGGTGGCCATCTGCAAGTGGAGGAGAGAGGCCTCAGGAGAAACCAGACTTGCCGCCACCTTGATCTTGGACTTCCAGCCTCCAGAACTGTGAGAAAATGAATTTCTGTTGTTTAATTCACCAAGTCTACAGTTTTGGTTATGGCAGCCCCAGCAAATGAACATCGTTTCCAAGCTCACTGGCATGGCTGTGGGCATCCTCAGATCCCAGCTAGCTGTTGTTAGCTGGAGACATCAGTTTTCTGTCAGGTGGGCCTTTCCGTAGGGGAACTCACAGCATGGAACTGGCTTCCCTCAGAGTGTCCATGCCCACACGTGTAAGAGAGCGAGGGGGAGAGAAAAACAGAGACGGGGGAGAGATGAAAACCAGGGTCTTTTTATAACCTAATATCGGAAGTGGAATCCCCTTCCTTTGCTGTATTCAGCTCATTAGAAGTGGGTCACTAGGTTCAGCTCACAGCCGGGAGGAGAGGGCTAAACAGGGCAAGAAGCAGGAGGCAGGAATCACCGGGAGCCATGTGACCGTCCATCCCCCGCAGAGAGAACAAACGAAACGCTGAAAAATGTCAATCCTGTAACACTCGTAATGAAAACTGAATCGTGACTTTCCATAGTTCTCCAGTGCAATCCAGACTCCCTTCTGTGGCTTTAGGGTACTTCACGGTTGGATTCTGCTCACCTCCTTCTCTTACTAACTATCCTCCTTTTATCTTTACTCCTCAGATGCATTCAGTTCTTTCACACCTCAGGGAATTTGCCTTGCTTCTCCTTCTGTTTGGAGAGAGATCGTCCCCAGATGTTCCCAGAGGTTAGATCCTTCCTGTTAGGCCTCAAGATACCATCTGGGGAGTGACCTTCCTTCAATATCCCAAGGTTGTGGCCCCAACGCCCCACCACCTAAGGCACTCCTTATCTTATTACCTAATTTTATTTTCTCCGTCGCACTTACCTGTTTAGTGGTTGATCTATAGGCACTGTCTCTGGAATATATGCCGGTCACAGTCGGCTTGGTAACCTGGTGTCTGGAGCAGTACTAAACCTGCACTAGTCTTTCTTCAAACATGCTTCAACACTGTATGGAGAAGCTGGGGTGACTGAGAAAAGCCCAAATGCCAGGCTGGGGATCCAGGATGTTTTCGGAGGAGGCAATTTCTGACCAGGGCAGCAATAAGTTTCAAAGAAAGATCTAAAGGGATCTGGAAGCAGGTGGAAGAGTGATCCATGGGTGGACCCTGCAGACAGCTGGAATGCAGAGACAGGCCAGAGGCAATGGGGGACACTGACCCCGGGAAGGATGGGGCCTGTGCATTTTTTCATAGAAATTATTTTACGGAAATATTCTTACATGTTTGTGCCTGAGTAAACATGGCAGGAATCCAAATGAGTCTCTACTTTCCATTTTGAGTATCACAGGGTTCATGCCATTCCGCTTCTCACCAATTCTGACTCTTTCAAAAGAGAATGTCTACGTAATTACAGACATAAAAATAGATGGGACTTGTGCCACAGAGAGTAAGCCACTTTATCCCTTTGCTTTAAAACACTTTATGTCCCTGTGATCCCATGCATTTGGTACATAATCTGTTTGCACGTTTTGAACTCCCAGCAAAATGTATCATGTCTTTCCACTATGTAGTGAGTCATCAATAGTGTCCTTATATAAACACATCAAAAAAACAGGAAAAAAAATCTGAATCAGTGTTCCAATACCCTGGCCCGGCCCCTCACTTCTCTTTGTTTTCTATTTTTCTAAAGAGAAAGGGAAGAAGGAACAGAGAGAGACAGAGACAGGTTGCTTTTGATTTTCTCTTTCTGGAGTGGCCATTGTCGCTGGAGACAAAAACATTCTCCTGGCATGGCATTTAGAACAGGAAGTTTAAGCTACGTATAGCTGTGGTTTCTTAGCCTAGAGTTGGGCCAACATTTCCTTCCTTTTGGTGGCTCAGATCATATATTGTTAGAGCTACAGAGAAACCCACTTCAGCCTCAGTTTCCTGATCTGAATAAGGAAGTGGTTGAACTAGATAAGCTTGAAAAAACCAAGGTCTTAAAAGCCTGTGATTCTAAATACAAACACACACACACACACACAAATCAAGCAAGATTCTGGTTGGGGAACACTGTGCATTGTATATACTCAATAAACATTTGTTGATCTGATGTTGTTTGATCTTACCTAATCCAACATCATCTGCTTTCCATTTCCAAAAGCTTGTGGGGCGTTCAGCTTCTTATCCTCGCTAATTAATTCAATTCCATCTTTTCATGTGCAAAATGCTATGTGTGTACAGAAGAGGGAGGTCCAAGTTTAGCAGCAGCAGTGAAAAGGGAAGCTTCACAGAAGAGGTGATGGGTTCTGAGGCATAAGTAGAAGTTTGCCAAATAAAAAGAGATGAGGAAAGGCATCTGGGGCTAAAAGAATGATGTGTGCAAAAGCTCAGAGATACAAGAGAGTCTGGTGCACTAGAGAATCCTGGAATGTAAGAAAATCGAAGAGATAAACCAGGAACACAGACCGTAAAGAAAGGGGCCATGTGTGGGGTTTTGCCTGCCACTATCTGTTTCCATTTAGGTAGCATCACTTCAGTTGTTCTTCCGAAACTTCCTTGATCCTTCTCAGTGTCTGTGTGTCTGGAAAGGCTGACCCTGACCCCTGACTCTAGAGGGAGATGCTTGACCAGTTTGACCAGTTTGACCATGACATCCCTTCCATTCTCTGGGGTTTTCAAATCAAAGGTGAGCAAGTAACTCAAGTTGGGCCAATCCTACTCAATGGAATCAGGATTTCTGCTAAAGCAAATGGAAAAGTGAGACTGCTGTTCTGTTGGCATTACTAAACTGTCACCTGAAGCTGTAGGAGGCCATTTTACCAATACCTGCGGTGAGCCCACCTGGGAAGGAAGCCATCCTATAAGCAAAGCAGGGCCAAGAGGTTGAGATGCTTGGTGAAATGCTTTGTTCACGGAGCCGGGGTTTCTCAAAGGGAGAGCCACTGGCATTCTGGGTAAGGCAATTTCCCCTTGGGTGGAGTGTGCTGCCAGGTGCCAGACAGTCACATCCTTAGCCCCCATGGAAGTAGCCCCCCTCCTCCAATTGTGATAAGCAGAACTGTATTTCCAAATGGCCCCTAAGGAAGTGGTACTGCCTCAGGCAAGAAACTGACTTGGATGAAGTCATGCCTACTCTGAAGGTTCAAAGTCCATTTTTGTTTTGTTTTGGTTTGGTTTGGGTTGGGTTGGGTTTCTGTCACTTGCAAGTAAAATGGTCATAAGTACTTCAAAGAAGCAAGGGTTAAATGGTGAAGGTATTCTCTACTTGCATCATTTAGTATCTAATTCATGATTGAGTCTGTGTGTGTGTGTGTCTGTGTGTGTCTGTGTGTGTGTTGTACGTTTTGGGGATATGAGAACAGCAGAGGCAGGCATTGATGGTGAAACTAGACAAGCCTAATCTGAGGACTGCTAGCTGTCACTTCAATGTCAAAACCCTAAGGGCTAGGGAATTCCCTGATGGTCCAGTGGTTAGGACTCTGTGCTTTCACTGTCAAAGGTGCAGGTTCAATCCCTGCTCAGGCGGGGAACTAAGATCCCACAAGTCACAAGGCGTGGCCAAAAAAAAAAAAAAAAAATTCGAAGGGCTAAAAGAGAGGTGGATATAAAGAAAATTAGGAAGAACCAAATGCCAGGCAACTTAAGGAACTGCACCTTGACATAAAATAAGCTTTAAAAACTAGATACCAGGCAGGATGATAATTAAAATATTTAACAATTGATATAGTAAGAACGTGGAAATTTAAAAATGAACCTGTGTGTGTTCTTTAGAGAAACAGAACCAATAGGAGATATATACATCTCTACATCTCCTATTCCTTCTGTTTACATACAAATTTATTATAGGAATTGGCTCATGTGGTTACAGAGGCTGAGAGGTCTCCCAATCTGCTGCCTTCAAGCGGAAGAACTGGAAAGCTGATGGTGAAATGCAGTCCAGGTCCTAAGGCCTGAGAACCAGGGGGCTGGCAGTGTTAATCCCAGCGTCTCAAAGCCCAAGAACCAAGAGCTCCAATATCTGAGGGATGGAAAAGATGGGCGTCCCGGCTCAAGAAGACAGAGAGGGAATTTGCCCTTCCTTCACCTTTTTGTGCATTCGTGTTCCCAGCGATTGGATGATGCTGTCCACGTTGGTGAGAGTGGATATCTTCACTCAGCCGCATGCTAAATCAAACGCTAATCTCTTCCAGAACACCCTCACAAACATACCGAGAAATGGTGTTTTATCAGCTATTTGGACATCTCTTAGGTCAGTCAAGTTGACACATTAAAATTAACCATCACAGAACCCCATCAATAAGAATTGATGCCAATGGGTGAGAAACAGCTGACTGTTCTTCCTGCAGCCACGGACCTCAGTATTCTCACTAAGCCCTAACTGTTGTATCATAGCATCTTTACGTAACTCTGGTCTTCACAACAATCTCTATTAGGATTTTTTTTTCTTAAACAACCAAATCCTTTACAGTTTGCATCCTGGGTTCCAGGCCAGTGTGATGGTAAATGTACTTTCATCTTTTCTCACTGACTTTGCGTGTAGATTTTTTCTTTTTCTGTGTAATAAGCTGGCACAGATAACTTGATAAAGAAACTGGGAATAAGGAGGATAAATTTGATGATGGCTAAATAGGTATATATATCGTTTATAAAGTTTCTCTCTCTCTTGAGTTAGCTTCTGTTTTCTCATTCTTGTTCCTTTATTCTTATAAAGAAAAACATCAAGACTTTGCCTTGCTTGGAAAGCACTAAACCCTGTAACCTCTTTTTTCCCCTCATTTAAAAATGTGCCTTACTGGGCTTCCTTGGTGGCGCAGTGGTTGAGAGTCCGCCTGCCAACGCAGGGGACGCGGGTTCGTGCCCCAGTCCTGGAGGATCCCACGTGCCGCGGAGCGGCTGGGCCCGTGAGCCATGGCCGCTGGGCCTGTGTGTCTGGAGCCTGTGCTCCGCAACGGGAGAGGCCACAACAGTGAGAGCCCCGTGCAAAAAACAACAACAAAAAAAAACCCAAAAAATGTGCCTTACTACTTTCTCAAACGGTAAAAAAAATAACTACATTCTGGTTTCCTTCAGTTAGTTGCTTTCCCCTAAAATAATCCATTCACACAAAGGATCTCGTGAGCAATATATAATTTACTGGAGAGTGCCTAGAGCCAACAGAGGGTTTATACTGGCCTAGCGAACAGCAAATTGAAATCTCCCTTAGACATCTCCATAGTGCCAAAAATTCCCCATGGTGGAGGCTGGGTGGTGATTCTCTTCATTCTTTCACCTCTCTCCCTGCCTCTTCAGCTCTTTCTATTCTACCTTTAGTTTTCATATGACTGTCCAAACTCTTCTCTCCTGCATGAGGCAATGCAGGGCTGCCTTGCTCTATCTTTGTCTTGAAACTCACCCATCTACCCACTACCTTACCTGCCCAAATAAAAGGCCCCTCCACTTGCTAGGACCTATGCTATTTAGAAACAAGAGGCTTTAAGTAACAAAACTTATTATCTTCTCCCCTGCTGGATATTTCAGAATGTCTGTGTATTAGTTCAACAATGTTCCAAATTATTACAACCATGTTCCACTAAACAGAGATGTTAAACTGGTATTATACTATGCTTTTAAGCATAATCCTTTGGTGAAAGATAAGTGAAGCCATTGTCCGTGACTGTGCTCTACAATGTGATGTCTGTGACATGGTGCTTTCTCTTTCTGGCCTTACGTGCTGCTGACATTTTTATCCTAGTTTTTACCCCAGTCTCTCTACTCCCCCTGATTACAGCCTCCCAGCAAATTCAACTGCTTTTCAGCACATGAAGAGAAATGAGGAATTCAATTTTCAAAGTAGAAATACAATGGGATTTCCTGTTTGTTTCCCACAGGCAGTGGCCTTTTGAGGACAGGAGGCATATGTCTACTTTCCTGGTAATAAATCGTAGGTTATATAATGACACAAAATATTTGTGTTAAAGGAGAGTAACTGGTTCCCTGCTTTCCTTCTTAAGTATATTATCTGGCCCCATTCACTTTATAGAGAACGTCATCTTATCATTTATTCCTTTTTCTCATTAATTTAAAAATGTATACTGAGTATCGGTGCTATTCTAGATGTTATGTTTGGCATCAGAAATACCAAAGTGAATGTCCTGACCTCTGCTCCAAGGAAGGCTCAATCTAACCATGCAAGAGAAAAGACAAGCAAAGATCACTTATTAAAATTATGGATAATAATGTTTAGATGGTGATGATGATGACTTACATTCCTTGTACCAGGAACCATGGTAAACAATTGACCTTTATCTCATTTAATCCTCCCAACAATCCCACGAGGTGTGCACTGTTAATATTCCTATTATATCAGTGAGGTAACTAGAATTAAAGGGGATCCAGTAACTTGCCCTAAATCAGAAAGCTACCATGAGGTAAAGCCAGGAGTGAATTCCAGGTCTGTCTGAGACTAAGTCTAGGCTACTAACTCTTCCAGACGAAACGCTATAGAAAGGAACGAGGGGCTGGATCAGAACAGAGAGAGTAATAACTGCCCTTGCCTAGGAGCAGTCAGGGAAGGCTTCACAGAGGAGGTGGGATTTTTGCTGGCTCTGAAGGAAGAGCATTTTGTGGCAGAGTTGTGTAAGCAAGGGGAAGAGCAGCGTGGCCAAAGGCCATACTAAGGAAATGGGCAAAAACAGATACAGTTTTGGTAAGGAGGAATAAGTGAATGTGACAAGAGCTTGAGAGAATTCATCAGGTTGTCTGGAAGGTTGTCCTGCAGACAGTGTGGTCTCAGGTCCCAGCAGACTCCTGACAGCGCAGTCAACTGTACTCAGCGCTATCTATGAATGTCTGTCCAGCGCCACCAGCACCGCACAGGGCTAAGATGCAGAGAAATTGATAAACGAACTGACACAAAGAATCCCGTCACTCTCCACTCACATTCATCACCGAGTCTTGACATTTTTAGCTCCAAAGCACACCTCAAATACATCCACTTCCCTCAACTCTATTGTGTGCCCCCTAGTCAAAGCCCCTTTCCTTTCTTATCTAGGCTGTCATGACAGCCTCCTGAGTAGTGGTCAGCTCCCAAACTTGCCCCTCTCCAGGACAAGGTCCACCTACACCCCAACCAAGGAAAACCCTCTTCAAACCAGTGTGATGCTGCCACTCCTCTGACTCAAAACTTTGCACTTAAGGTAAAGTCCAAAAGCATCAACAGGATCCAAAGCCCTGTGGTCCTCCAGCATGTTGACATGCCAACACCCTTCCCGTCCCTGGCCTTCACCCACACTGTTCCCTCGATGCAGGGCTGCCCCCAGACTCTTCCTTTGCCTGAGTCCTGTTCAGCCTCCTTGGATTCATCACCCCTTCGTGGGAGCAGCCCTTTTCTGTCTCATCTCGATTTTGGTCTCCTTCATAGTCTGCCTCCTCTTCATAACACTGACCAGGGCTTGAACTGACATGTTCATTTGAGTCATTATTTGTACACCTTCCTCTAACGTAATTAGGACAGAAACCTTGTCGTGTTTGTGTCCACACTGTGTCCTCAGCGCCTACTGGCACAGCGCATGCTTCATGCAAGGACACGGTAAGTATATTTGCATGCATATTTAATGGACTAACTGGACAAATGAATGAGTACATGCTGGAATTTTAAAAAAATTTTTATTTGAATATAGTTGATTTACAATATTGTGTTAGTTTCAGGTGTACAGCAAAGTGAATTAGTTATATACATACATATATCCACTCCTTTTAAGATTCTTTTCCCATACAGGCCATTACAGAGTATGGAGTAGAGTTCCCTGTGCTATACAGTAGGTCCTTATTAGTTATCTATTTTATATATAGTAGTGTGTATGTGTCAATCCCAATCTCCCAATTTATCCCCCCCCTTACCCCCTGGTAACCATAAGTTTTTTTTCTACATCTGTGACTCTATTTCTGTTTTGTAGATAAGTTCATTTGTACCCTTTTTTTAGATTCCACACATCAGCGATATCATATGCTATTTGTCTTTCTCTGTCTGATTTACTTCACTCAGTGTGACAAATTCTTGTTTGAAAAACCCATCTTGAACCCTGAAAGCATCTTGCTCCTCCCTACGCAGAAAATGAACAGTTATCTTTGTTCCCCAAAGTGGATTTGGGTTTTGGAAAAAGCTCAGAGTCATCAGGAGGCAGGACTGTTAAGAAAAGCTCTGACCAGACTAGAGGAGACCCTGACACTGCCGATCAGGGGCCCCGTGAACCAGAGAAAAGGTTATCGTGTGGTCCCGGCAGGTCACTGATGGGGTCTATGCAGAAGAGGCATACTGCAGCTATTTCAGCAGTGGTTTCCCTAGAAAATCATTTCAAAGGCGGAGCCTCCATCTGTATGTGTGTTTTATCTGGTACATGTTGTAAGCGTCAGGCTCAGGATCTTCATTGTTAAATTGCCTTTTGCATAAACTGCAATTCTGTGACTGTCCCTCCACCCAAATAAATGTGTTATACAAGGCGTTCATTTACAAGAAATGTCTAAAAGCCTGCATTTGGTTATAAAGGGAAGAACAGTAAAGACCAATTCGCTACAATGTTTCTGGTGTCGTCTTGCTCATGGGAGACGCATCAGGAATTTCCCTACATGTTATTCCTGCCAGCTGGAGGCTCATGGAAGCCTTGCTCTCACCTGGAGACAGAATCATCTCTGTCACATGCAGCCAGCTACGGGCACACCATCTCTATCTGCTGCTTGATCACGGCAGCTGAAAAACGAAAGCCTCCTCTGTCCGAGGGCATGCCTTTAATACAAAAAGATACTCCTCTCTTTGATTCTATCTACTCTAGAAAGGCACCTCAAATTCCAAAAACTGAGCACCGTAAAAAAGAAAAAGCAGTGCCCATTTTAGGTTAGAAATAGCTATGTTCCTCTGCTCTTATAAGGGAGACCCGGAAGGAGCCTCAGAACATAGTGGACCTTGTTCCCAAACAGGCGCTGCCATTGATGACCTATATTGTTTGAGGCAAGCCTCTTGGCCTGAGTCTCCTCACAGATACAGTTTGGGACGGGAGGGATGTTGCTGGGATTCCTCTCGTTGGCAAGATCCAACATAGTACAATGATAGCCCAGTCACTTAGACTGTAAATTATGTTCTATGGAAATAACAAGTTGCATCATTTGTTCATCTCTGGAACCTTTAATTTCCAAAACTATGGGCTCAGTGTGAAGAAAAAAAAAAAAAGAAGAGAAATATAAATGGAAGCCACAAAGAAAATATGGGGATGAATGTCAACAGATTCATCCAACCCTTTGGCTTATGGATTCTCCCCTCGCAGCCCTGCGGGGCTCCCATGCTGCACTGGCGCCCACTGCTGCCCTCTGCTCTGTTCCTGGCCTGCCCTCGGGGCTCACTCTATGGACTCTGATCTTCCCCTTGCCGCTCCTTCCAACTGGGATCGTGTGCCCTTTTTAATAGGCCTCCTGTGTGAGCTTTTTGTTTTTGTTTTCGTTTTTTTGCGGTACGCGGGCTTCTCACTGCTGTGGCCTCTCCCGTTGCGGAGCACAGGCTCTGGACGCGCAGGCTTAGCGGCCATGGCTCACGGGCCCAGCCGCTCCACGGCATGTGGGATCTTCCCGGACCGGGGCTCAAACCCGTGTCCCCTGCATCGGCAGGCGGACTCTCAACCACGGCACCACCAGGGAAGTCCTATGTTTTTTTTTGTTTCTTTGCTCATCTTGCTTCTGCTTCTTCTAGGAACGGCCCCTCTTCACCACCCAGCCACCATAGACCTCAAACCTGGTCAAGTGGCTTCAATTCTAAAGTTTTCTTGTCCCATTCTCAAACCTCTCCTCTATCCTGGTGGGATTTCTGTCATTTACTGAATCTTGTAAACTTGTGCATTCTGTTAACAGCTCTGCCAAACAAGCACGGTTCCAGATATAGGAGTCAGAAGACCTACCCTTAAACTGAGCCCTAGTGGCTCCTGACGATGTGACTTTGGGCAAGTTACCTTGCTTCTTTGAACCTCACTTCCTCTCAGTAATGTGAGAGTAGCAATATGTACCTTAATAGACGCTGTAAGCTTTAAACGGAGCAACCTACATAAAGTCCCTGATATATAAAAGCTCTTAGTATTCGTGGCTTCCTTTCCTCTCCACCGTTTTTGGCATTCGCCATTTTTAAAATATATATATATATATATTTTTTTTTTTAATTTTTGCATCATAATTCTTTGGGCCTTTCCCCTTTTTCTCCACTTCTAAACTGTAAGCTCCCTGAGGGCAGGAAAGATGCCCTATGCAACTTAATAACCCCACAGTACACTTACAGCTAGAAAGAGATTAATATTGTTGGGTAAATTAAATGGAACAAACATAATGCATATTGCCATTTCCAGAGAGGGACATTGAGATTAAAAGGGGACAGAAATCTGAAGTTCTCAGGCGAACCATCCTCCCCCGATGACAGTGGTGGATTGGTAAGTTAAAGAAAAAGGCCCATACTTCTTTCACCCACATGAAACACAAACATTCCACCCATTTTAATCAGGGCCTTAGCTCACACATTATATACATTTCTTTCATTCTTAGCCTCCCTCTAACGCAGTCACAATAGCCCACTATAAAGCACCATTCCCATGGCTCACTCAGTCTTTCTTCTCCTCATACTGTACAAATACATAAAACCAAAAATGCCCACCCCTGCAGCATTTTACAGGGTGGCCTTTACTCCTTAGTGGCAAGGTTTCTTCACACACTCTCACCCAGTCTTTGACCCACATGCTTAGTCCTTTGGTGCAGAACTATGGGATCCTCCAACATCCAATGTCCCTCCTCTGTTCCTTCAGTGTTATATGTGTCTGCTTGAGAAGATTTACCCATACTCCCTTATAGAGAGGACCGTGAACTGCAAGAAGCGCATCATTTTGTAGGTCTGGGGACTCTTACACCCTTGGCCCTGGGTCTGTGATCCAGCCAAGGTGGAGAAGGCAGTAATGCTAATAGCCATCAGCCATACTGGGGCTAATTTATCTTCATTTCTTTGAAACAGGTTTTTGAACACCTACTCCTTAGATAATGGATGGAAGAGAAAATGGTTTAGTTTAATGTCACCAGGGAAAGAGGGAGGAGAGAGGCAGATAATAGGACTCAAGAATGCTCTCCGCGGCTTTGATTTCGCTTGTGTTTATTGACACCTTTTAGGATGGACTACTCTTGCTATGACTTTAGGAACTTTTTTTAAAAAATTTTAAGTTCTGATTAGATAAGTGCTACCAGACTTATAAAAACAGCACAGAACCTGATGGCAGATGAAGTAGAGATTGACCATCCAGTTTGCCATTTAAGAGCTACTTGACCTTGGAGAAGTGACCTAATGTCTCTGACTCACAGCGTCCTATTCAATGGGTGTTTTAAGTGTGTGTTGCTGGGTTGTTATCAGGGTCTGTGCTAATGAACACAAAGTAGCTGGCAGGGCACTTGGTATAAGCTCTCAGGTAATGGTCGCAGCTCCCGATCTTTTTAAATCGATTGCTTTTGATCTGAATCTGACAGAGAAAAGATAAGCAGATACAAAAGGGCAGAAAGCTTTTCAATCTTTCTCTAAATTACCAGCCACTTCTTTGTGGACTGTCCAAAGGGTTCCCGTGCTCTCCCAGGTACTGCAGAGGGCTGAAATCTGCAAACACAGTCCCCAGGCTCCCATTCCAGCTGGTTTTCCTTTGCCTTTTGCCAATGGGGGGCGCTGCTGACAGACTGGAAGGCAGAGGGGAGGTGGCCTGTTCTTTCTGGCCGCCAGCGGCATCTCTGGTGGTGGTAGAGGTGGCTGAAACCACAGCAGCCAGTGAGTGAACCCATGCGTTCCTCCCGCGCAGCGTGGTCCTGGGAAAGGCAGCCGGGGGCTCTTCAGCAGCCAGGGCAGCGAGGTGCTGCTGAGCTGGGCGTCTCAGCAGCTTGAGGAGCAACATTGGCTCCTGTGACATGTTTTGGCTCTGGTGGTTCCAGCAGTAGCCTCAGTGGCACAGTGACCTTGGGCTCTGGGTACCAGTTTCTACCTCCTTCACTTTTTTGCTCTTACAGCCCCAAGGATGGTAGCATCTTCCTAAAGTTATTAACTCTGGGTACACTTTCCCCTCCTTTTTATTAAAAGGACTTTTTTTTAGAGCAGTTTTAGGTTCACAGGAAAATTGAGCAGAAAGTAAAGAGATATTCCATATACCTGCTGACCCCACCGGGGACAGCTCTCCCCATCGTCAACAACCCTCAGCACAGTGGTACCTTTGTTTCAGTCGATAAATCTACCTTGACACACCATTAATGCTCAAAACCCATAGTTCACATTAGAGTTCGCTCCTGGTGTTGTACAGTCCATGAGTTTCACGACTGTATAATGGCATGTGTCTGATATTACAGTATCCTACAGGATAGTTTCGCTGCCCTAAAAATCCCCTGTGCTCCACCTGTCATCCCTCCCTCACCCCAAACCCTGGCAACCACTGATCTTCTTATGTCTCCATCGTATTGCTTTTCCTCAATGTCGTGTCATTGGAATCATATGCCATGTTGTAGCCTTTTCAGATTGGCTTCTCTCACAAAGTAATATATATTTACGGTTCCTCTGTGTCTTTCGGTGCCTTGCGTAGCTCATTTCTTTTTAGAGCTGAATCATATTCCATTGTGGTCTGGGTGTACCACAGTTTGTTTATCCATTTACTGGCTGAAGGACATCTTTATCGCTTCCAAGTTTTAGCAATCATGAAGAAAGCTTCTATAAACATTCATATAAAGGTTTTGTGTGGACCTAATTTTTCAACTCCAAGTTTTCAATAACAAGAAGTGGGATTGCTGGATCTTAAGGTGAAAGTATATTTAGTTTTGTAAGAAGCTGACAAACTCTTCCAAAGTGGCTGTACCATTTTGCGTCCCCGGCGACAATGAGGGAGAGTTCCTATTCCTCAACATCCTCTTCAGTACTGGTATTATCAGTGCCCCAGATTTCGGCCATTCTAACAGGTGTGTGGTGGTACCTTGTTGTTTTAATTTGCATTTTCCTAATGACACATGACCTTGAGCATCTCTTCATATGCTTATTTTCCATCGGCATATCTTCCACAGTGAGGTATCTGTTCATATCTTTCACCACTTTTTTGTTTTGTTTCACTTTTATTTTTTTTAGTTTTTTTCCAGCTTTATTAAGATATAATTCACATATAAGTGAACGTTGTAAGTTTAAAGTGTATATGTTGATTTGATACACTTATATTTTCAAAATGGTTACCACCAGGGTATTAGCCAATGCCTCCATTATGTCACATCTTTACCATTTATTTTTGCAGTGAGAACATTTAAGATCTATTCTCCTAGCAACTTTCAAGTATATAATACAGTATTATTGACTATAATCACCAAGCTGTACATTAGATCCCCAGTTTACAGTCGTACCAATAGTGCACAGCTGTTCCCTTTCCTCCACGTCCTTGCCAACACCAGTTATTTGTTGTCTTTTTGATGACAGTCATTCTACCAGGTTGAGGTGATATCACAACATGGATTTCATTTGCCTTTTCCTGATGGTTAATGATGTTGAGCACCGAGGGATCTGGGAGGGACTCAGGCATGTGGCATCAGGGACTCTGAAGCTGGTGAAATCTGCAGGGGTCTGCAGTGGCTGTGCTGGCCATTGGTCTCTTCAGTGGCAAAATCTGCTGGGTTTGTTGCAGAGGAGGTCACTGTGAATCTTGATCACGCCCACTGCTTGGCTGCTTCTGGAAGTGGGACATTTGTGTGGTGCCCCAAAGGCTGGAGAAGCTGCTCCCTCATCCTACTCTTCCTTTCCTGGTGAGGGGAACTCTTTCTACTTGGGAAGTTCCCTCTTGGTGCTGAGAAGCTTGGGGGACGGGATGATGCAGGCAAAATGAAACTCTCTTCCTTCTCTTTTTGTGCGGTTATTCTTAGATCTTTTGTTTTACTGTGTTGCTGAAGAGCATTCGCTGGACTCCAGAACTCTCCCAGAGCTGTTTTTGTTCATGGACAGCTGTCTAATTGTTGATCTTTGTGGGAGGACAGAGGCTGGTGTTTCCTATATTGCCATATTGGTGACATAACTGTTGCCCACTTTTTAAAAGGTTTTTTGTTGTTCTTTTCTTACTGTTTAGTTTTTAAAGTTTTTTCTACAACCCTTCCAAATTTAGTTTCTTTAGCTCTTCTGTTTCTTTTGTAACTAATTCTCCATATTAAATTCCCTCTTTTCATAGTAACTATAATACTGTTTATTTTTCTGACTAGACAATGACTGAGACCTTTACCACATGCCCCAATTTTTGTGATTGTTAAACAATTATTCCAAGGAACCTGAAATATAAAGAGAGCTATAAAATACCTCCCAAGAGGACAAGTTCTATCCACTATGGAATTTGAAACCATAATTTTTAAACAAATGAAGAAAAAAATCATAAGACTTTTTTGGGGATTGCTTGACTTTCATGAGTAATTAAGTTGCAATGATCATTAATAGCTTGGAATTCACTCATTTGCTCATTCATTCATTTGAAATGTGGTTAAAGCCGTTTCCCTCCTCCCCCAGTGAGTGTGATAGTTCTATTTACATAAACAGGTCCTTTTTTCCCTTGTTCTAGTGATATTTAGAGATTGAACTGGTACATTATAAAATGTACTAGCCGAATAGAATTTTCTGAGCAAGTGGGCCACAGCTCTCCATGCTGCGTCATATTCACGAATAGAGGTCACTTGCCGTGAGACAGCAGAGTGCCAGGAAGCTCGGTGCCCTCCTACCCGCCTCCATGGAAGTCTACAAAACTACTCTCACACACAGGGCTCTGACCTGACCTGACCTGCTGTACCATAACTTTTCCTGTTTTTATCTACCTGCTTCAGCACAAGTTTCAGATATATCCCCTCTTAGCCTCCAGACTGGCTGTAAAACAAACATACACACAAATCAATGAAGAGATCACATTCAGATACAATGAGTTTCAGTCCACACTAACACTCGCTCAGACTTCAAGAGCGAGTTGCTGGCATCGTCAGGGTAAGAAAACCCTCTCAGTGGAGAGTCCTTACCTGATTTCCAATCCGTGCATGTTTTCTCAGGTCCCTGAGCGCTTTCAGTTAATGCATTTGCTTCTGTTGGCACTGAGAAACTCAGGTGAAACAGGAGTGCCTTTTTGTTTGTTTGTTTGTTTGTTTTCTCGAGAGAGACAGAATTGGCTTATTTCAGTCGCCAAGCAGTTTCAATTAAGCTGGGCTGCTTTCAGCAAAGACAGCCACTGCTTCACCTGGCATCTTTATCTTGTGTCACCAAACAGCATGCTTAATTATATTTTTCCATTGAAAATGTAATAGTTTCCTGGTGCTTTTCAATTATATGTCTAGAGTCTTCATACCACATCTCTCTGAAAGGCTACCACTCCTTTTTAACCTTATAACCGCCACCCCGCTTTCAGCTTCTATTCTGCTCTTAAGATATGACAGTAGCTTCCTGATGGCTCTCATGCCCCACTCTGGCTTCCCTTAAATCCTTCCTGTAAAGCCAGTCAGTTCTGACCACCTGAATGCTGCCATGGATATGGAAATGGATATGGCTCTTATCACTCCCATATCAGTGTTCTCAGTGTGGAGTCCCATGGCACACTGGACGTTCATGACTTGTTTTCTGCTTCTCCAACCTCATCTTCTACCACTTCCCTATGTCCACCCAAATTATTCAGAGAGCAAGTCCATTTCTCTTCCCTGGTTCCCACCTTTTCATCCCTTAAGATTATGCTTGAACTTTGTTTCTACTGCAAACCCATGACATCCCTCTTCCCCACAAATATACCAGTTCTTTCCTCTTTAGGCTTCTAACACTGTGTATATTCGCCAGTTATAATGCTTGTCACATTGTGTCATAAACTTTTGCTTATATACCTCTACCACTATTGATCTGCGAGTGTCTTGAGAGCAGAAAACATATATCTGATTCATTAATGCATCCCTAGTAACTGACAAAGCTTCAGGCATATAGTAGGAGAACTATCTGGCTGAGTTTGCAAAGCCTTCAGTTTTTATACAAATTGTCTTGCACTTGTTAAAAGGCCAGATTCTAGACTCTTGCAGAAATATAAATATGTGAGAGATACACTTTCTGCTACCAAGCAACATAGGATGTACAGAAAGGGTTAAGCTACATGCACAAGTACCTTCATTAGAAGACAGCATGGGAGAAGCCAAGGCAGAAAGGGAAGCAGCTCCAAAGTAGACAGAAGTATTAGTCAATGAGGTCAAGGGCATTGTTTCAGTCCAGTAAAGTATAGTTATTCTTCCAGAAAGACAACATGTCTTGGTTTCCCTGCATCCCTCTGCAGGTGAGACAGTGATGAAATTTTCAGTGAAAAATGATGGTGTAGTCATCACATAATTGATTATACCAGCTGCAGATCCCCAAGCTGAACATTGCTTTGAGCTGAAAGGTGCTAGAAAATGAAATTTCTTGAGAAATTCACTGGAGATTCTCCATGAAAATGAACATGTCCCATTTTCTTCAGGTAGCATACATTAGGTATCTTATTATCCCTCCTCAGTAATTGCAGCCTTTGGGCTTTTGGGGCTAAAATTACATAAAGGTAAAATGGAATCTTAGAATTGTATTACTGGGAGGAAATTAGAAAAGACTCTATGGATGTTTCATTGGCTTCATTTGAATGGAGAAAAGTCATTCAACTCAAATCTCGAACTGTACGCCTTAGTTTTCTATTGCTGCCATAACGAAGTACTCAAATTTAGTAGCTTAAGACAACACCCGTCTATTAACTCACAGTTCTGTGAGAACTGTCAGAATTCTGGATACAGGATGGTTTCTCTTCTTCTCTGCTTAGAGTCTCACAAGGCCAAAATCACGTGTTGTCCATGCTGAGCTCCTTTTTGAAAGCTCTGGGGAAGAAAGTGCTTCTAAGCCCATTTGGGTTGTTTACTAAACTGGGTTATTGCAATTGTGGGACTGGCGTTCCCATTCTCTTATTCCTAGAGGTCACTTGTCTGTCTTCTCATGCTTTCCATGTGGTCCACTTCCATCAACAGTGGATCAGGTCCATCTCATGCTTTAAATCTCTCCCAACTTCTTCTACTTCATCTCTTTGATTCCAGCGTGAGAGAGCCGTCTGCTTTTAAGGTATCCTGTGATTTGGTTGGGTCCACCCAGATAATCCAGGATCATCTCCGTATCTTAAATTCAAAAACCTTAATCATATCTGCAAAGTCTCTTTTGCCATGGAATGTAACGTAGTCACAGGTTCCAAGGATTAGACTGTGGACACTTTGGGAGCCATTATTCTGGCTAAGACACTATATATGTATAGTTTACCAAGACATAAATGTGTGAAGGTTAACCAGTCAATTTGTTTTTCTATTTATGTATGGAGATCAATCAGACAGGTGTTGAAATAAAACGGTAACAGCTTGAAGATACCCCAAGCAGATAAAACCAGTTAAGCCATGTAAACAAAGTTTAGTCTAGTTTATTTCATGAACACAAGTAAAATTTAACTTAGGTTGTGTCTTGTACATACCTCTAATAGTCATAAAGGAAACATAAGTTGTCTTCCTAAAATGGCATAAATAATTTATTTTAGCAAATCCTCTGCTGTTTGGAAATCCCCATTGTCATAGTCGATCATGGTAAAAGTTAACTTGCTCATTCTCGCTCTATAAGCCATCCTAAAACAACATTCCTCTGAGCTTCATGCCACGTGTGGGTTTGAAGTCTCCTGGTTTTTGGAGACCTTGTTTCTCATTTGATAAAACATTTGTATCAAGCCAACCTCTCTGAATTTTCTTTTGATACAAGTCTGTGAATGAATGTCGTAGATTCAAGCACATAAAAGGTGTTTGATAAATACAGTTCTTAAAGATGTTGATGAGTTTGTTCAAATACCTCCACAGCTAGCCAATAAACCTAGTTGAACACATGTTCAGACATCAAGACAGACATAATGATTGCCTCTGTGCTCACTATTCTTGCTGCTTCCCAAGGAATATTTTTGTAAAGTTTCCAGGTCAAAGGATGATTTCTACTTTCTCATGCCAAGAAAGAAGCAAAGGAAGCAACATCACAAGACAGGGATATTATTGTCTCTGCATCCTAGACCCTCAATACTTCCTGCATCTTTGGATGATTCAGTCACTTCCAATCTCTATAAATATAAATCATGCCTGGGAATGCTACAGCCCATTGATTTTCACCTTGTCTTTTGTGGTGGCTACAAATCGTCCCCAATGACCCCAAATGCTTGAATAGTAAGGAATATCATTACAAAATCAGTTTAATGGTGGTAGGTAAAGAGTATCTCACAGCACGATACACAGTGCATAATAAAAAATGAAAGTTAAGTCAATTTCAAAGAGAATATATCAAACATCCAAACTGAGTTAGATTTCCACCTCTTCTCCTTTGACTCCTCATAAAATTATCTAACCACAAGACCCTTACCAGCAATTTTTTACTGTTTTAAAATATTTTGCATATATTTATATGAGGTGTCTTTTCTTTACCCTTGATGATATGCATTATTAAGCACTCTGATTTCTAAATTCATTGCAGAACTCCTGGTGAGCACACATGATAGAGCAAGTAAAAAATGATGTGATAAATCATTGCCACTGACATTGCTGGAGATCCCTGTTAGAAGTTAAACTTTTCACAAAATGACTACAAAGCGCCTTCTCTGTGCCTAGCACCATGTAACAATGAGCAAGTGTGATGGACTCTATTATATCTTAACAATAATTGACTTTGTTACATGTTCCTTGGATTATTAAAAATGCAAGATTTTAAAGTCCTACAACTTGCTAAAAAGCCTCTATTTGCCTGTGCTTCTTTCTCTCCTTGAACCAAGAACAGAGTTGCCACCCACGTGGATGGTAGTGACTAGCTCACACTTATTTAGAGGCTGGGTGGGAGGAAGCATGGAAGGAAAGTGGGCCATCCCTCCTCTGCTTTCATATACAAAACCAAGCCAGTTTCAAGAGCCACTTATTTAAAATAAATGGGGAAAAAATTGAAGGTTTACCCCCCAGAGTTCAGAAAAATGGTATGAAATTATACATACACAGATTTGTTTTGTTTTACCAAAAAGAACACACAGTCATCACAAACCTCACATTTCTCTTCTCCCAAATGTGCCCGGCTCAGGAACTCGGTGAATCACACTGCATGAAAAACAAGCCTACTCCATTCACACAAACAAATTGTTTTCTTTCTACTTTATCACTTGTATGAACAACAGAGGCAGAGGGGTTAGCTGATTGTTCAATTACCTTTAATTCACTCTAATTTTTTTAAACTGATTCCTTGATAGATTATTCTTAATGAGATTTTTGAAAAAGTGGGTTGGAAGGATGGATTAAAGCCCCAATCCTTAGCTATTTATTTAGTGCTAAGCTATGGGGGGTATTGATTCATTACAAGAGTTTACAACCTAAGCAGGGTTTCTATTCTGTACATCAATACTAATTTAGATATTCATTCTGTAACATTTGCCATCATCAAAAAATCTAGAAACAATAAATGCTGGAGAGGGTGTGGAGAAAAGGGAACACTCTTGCACTGTTGGTGGGAATGTAAATTGACACAGCCACTATGGAGAACAATATGGAGGTTCCTTAAAAAACTAAAAATAGAACTACCATATGACCCAGCAATCCCACTACTGGGCATATACCCTGAGAAAACCATAATTCAAAAAGAGTCACGTACCAAAATGTTCATTGCAGCTCTATTTACAATAGCCAGGACATGGAAGCAACCTACGTGTCCATCGACAGATGAATGGATAAAGAAGATGTGGCACATATATACAATGGAATATTACTCAGCCATAAAAAGAAATGAAATTGAATTATTTGTAGTGAGGTGGATGGACCTAAAGTCTGCCATACAGAGTGAAGTAAGTCAGAAAGAAAAACACAAATACCGTATGCTAACACATACATATGGAATCTAAGAAGAAAAAAAAAAAGTCATGAAGAACCTAGGGGCAAGACAGGAATAAAGACACAGATCTACTAGAGAATGGACTTGAGGATATGGGGAGGGGGAAGGGTAAGCTGGGACGCAGTGAGAGAGTGGCATGGACATATATACACTACCAAATGTAAAACAGATAGCTAGTGGGAAGCAGCCGCAGAGCACAGGGAGATCAGCTCGGTGCTTTGTGACCACCTAGAGGTGTGGGATAGGGAGGGTGGGAGGGAGGGAGATGCAAGAGGGAGGAGATATGGGAACATATGTATATGTATAACTGATTCACTTTGTTATAAAGCAGAAACTAACACACCATTGTAAAGCAATTATACTCCAATAAAGATGTTAAAAAAAAAAAGTGCCAAGTCTTGCTACTGTATGAATACTGAGAACCAGTCACGTACAATGATGTGTAAAGCACTTTCACGTGTATGAATCACCACAATACATGATGCAAAGTATGTTTTATTCCACCAGTTCTACTGATGAGAAAATGGGGGCCAAGAGGTTTTAAGTAACTTGGCTTTTGCTATAGGCAAGATCCAAACCCAAGCTTTGTTTGATATATAGCTAGAATTCTTAATCACTGTGCTGCACTACCTTCCAAAAGTTTTCTCTTGTTTCCTCTGTGTCTTCCCTTTCGCTCTCATCCCTCCCATTTGTCTGAGAGGAGAAAGTATCCCCTTTCCTTTCCTTTTACCTTCTCCAAGTCCATGTTTCTCCCCCCTTTTCACTCCCGTTTTTGCCTCTGCCACCTGCTCATTCTTCCTTACTTGTAGCTTACCTAGTCATGACAAGACCTTCAGGAACGAGTTAGACTTTCTTCTGCCAAAAAAAAGATATTCCTTAAAATGACCTTCCCTCAGTTATTCTAAATACATTAATGTCCTGATTACTATGGCTGTGTAACAAATTATCTCAAAGAGCAATGGTCTCAAAAAAAGAAATCATTTTGCAATGCTCCTGAATTCTGTGGGTCAGGAGTTCAGACAGGGTGGAACTGGGAGGACTTACCTCTCTTCTACAAAATCTGGGTCTTTAGCTAGAAAGATTTGAATGGCTCAGCTCGGGGGAGACGTGACTCCATGACTGGAGAACGGTAGCAATCACCTGAGGGATCTCCATCCAGACGTCTGCAGGTTGAGGCTGGCAGTTGGCTGGAACTTCAGCATGGATCTCAGCTAGAACACTCCATGTGGTCTCCCTGCATTGTTTCTCCATAAGGATAAATTTGGGCTTCCTTTTGCATGACAGCTGGCTTCCAAGAGCAAATATCCCAAAAGAGCCATGTGGAAGCTGAACGGCATTTTGTGATCCAACCGCAGAAGTCGCTGGGTGTCATTCCTCCATGGTCAGAAACCTGCCTTGATTCAAGAGTAGGAAACACAGACTCCACATCTCAAAGGGGAAAAGCATCATCATTACACTGTGAGAAGGGCGTGCAGAATGATAAACATGGTGATGACCATTTTGAAGAGTTGAACCTGCCACATTTTTGCTTTGAAAAGGGAAGTTACATCCGTTGCCTCCCTAAAAAATCTTTTAGCCCACGTAATCTGACTTTCCTTTTCACCATTCTATTTTAATGAAATTTAATTGACAGAAGAGTTTGAAGTCTTCTTTCAAAGTTCAAATGGATACCTGATGTTCTTGTCTCTTCTCTCCATCTTTCTGACATGTGACCCATGTGCTGTGTACTCACTTGTTGCCCCTGTAGATCTACTCTCCCCTCCTCTCCATCATGTTCGGTAGTCCAGGAAGCTGGATTCTGTGGACCGCAGCCACCAGAACCCCTTACTCCTGGACTTCCTATTCAGTTTGGCCAAGGTAGGGAACCTCCTACCTTTAGGAGACTAAAAAGTAGAAAGAGAGAGGGAGAGCTGGGCACCCCTTCCTTCATCTCCCTCCCTGTTGCATTTTTCTCCCACAAGCCATAACTCCGTTCATGCAGCTCTTTCCTATACCTGAATAATAGAGCAGTCACTGGACATTCCTCTTTAACTTAGTAGGTAAAGCCGTAATTTCAAGGACCTGGCCTATAGCTCTTGTCTACCTTTTCCCAGTCTACAGACACCACTACGTCTTTCGGTATAGCTCCCACTGAGATACTTGCATTTCCTCTTTAAACACTGTGCTATTCACACCTCCTTGCCTTGGGACATGCTGTAGACTCTGGCCACAGAGTCAAGGCAAAATCAACTAAAAATCACGCTTAAGAATGGGCTGATCAATACATAGTCACTAGATACATGTGACAATTAAAAACTAAATTAATTAAAAACAATTAAGATTTCGTTCCTCATTTCCACTAGCCACATTTCAAGGGCTCAATTGCCACAGGTGATTAGTGGTGACTATCACAGACAGTATACTAGATTTCTATCAACACAGGACGTTCTATTGAACAGTGCTGTCTAGAATTCATTTAGGACAGTGATAAAATTGTAGGTGGGAACCTCTTATATGAAGCAGATATAAATGAAGCCCTTCTGGTTGTGCTGAGAGCTGGGGGGGACTTGGAGACTTTGCCATATGTCACCTTTTAGATACCCCTCTGAAAATTTAGAGCTCCTCAGAGAACAATGGAGAAAAGCAAGAGAGACCCACCCAGACATTGTAACTCAGAACTCAGCCACACCCACATGTATGTAGATCAGACGTAATCAGAAAAAGAAGAATGACTCATATCAAATTAAGATATTGCTCATGTTTTACCCAACTTATCTCTGACATATCTGCTTGTATTCATTCCAAATACAGCAATATAGAAACATTATGTCAAAGTATTTGCCTTGAACAAAGATCACTTTTAAACTCAATCTCATTGACATTTAATTTGGAACTTCCGTTGCAAATTGTTAGTCCCAGAACAACATAAATGTTCCCTTTTCTTAAGTCCATTGGAGCTCTTGTTTTCCCTTTGTTCTTTTTTAGCCTCCGTAAATCAATTGAGATTTGTTTTCAAAGACTTCTATCCCTTTCCCGTGACTGCAGGGGGTTGTGGACTACATTTTCCAGAGTATTCTCAGGTCTAGCCCCAACCCCTGCGATGAACCACATTCATGTCCCCAACAGAAAAGCCATGCCTAGTTCCTATAAGGATGAATTGCTAAAACAGTCCTTACTCCTAAAGTGATGGGGTTATAAAGTTCCATCATGTACTTCTCTGTCAGGAAGGGCTGAGTGGAAGGTCTCTGTGGGCTTGGGAAGAAAGGAGTCACCAAATACCAGAAAAGGGTCTGACCCTGTTCCTTATGACTGCCTTGGAGAAACATCTTCTTTATACTACTTTATACATCGTAAAGTAACAAATTACAAGCACACTGGATAGTTACTTTTGACTAACCCTCTCACCTTCTTATCCTTTTCTTCATCTCCCTTGCTTTGCTCCTTTGGCATCCAATGTATCTTCCATCCTTTTCTGGTATCAGCACCTTCTATCCTTAATCCTGATACAGCTGCCTTGCCTCCCTATGTAGATTTGCAGCTCACAGCCAGTGCCCTCGATAGGGCTCCAGGCATTCCAGACTGACATTTCAGAATCAGAGCTCCAGCTCTGGCTCTCCCCAGTAATAGTCTGGGCTAGCCTAGCTTCCAACCCCAGACATCCTAGGAGGGCCGAAGATGGAAGGTTATAGAGGGTAGGGATACCTGATCCTAAGGATGATTATTGTCATATAAAAATCCCCAAAGACTCACTCTGTTTTTCAATGTGCCCTAATATTCATTGAGCCATATTTTGTCAAGAGCTCTACATATGTTAACTTTACATCATGCAAGATAGATATCTTGAATTATATAAACGTGTAAACTGAGTCTCAGAAAAGCCCATAGACTTGTCCCAAGGTAACACAGCTAGCAAGGGGAAAAACCAGGATAACAACACACATTTAACTACAAATCCCTTGTTTTCCCCAATCTATCATGAGCATCTTCATAAAGAAAGACATGCCTCTCAAGTGAGGTCCATGGATTAATCTTCATAATATCTTGCATGTGATCAGCCATTTTGGCAAACTTACTGAATGAAGGAGGTGATTTCCAGAACTAGGTCATCCCCTTTCTTTGAAGAATGCCTGTGTTGCTTCATCAGCCCCTTTAAAGTTTGACTTTGATGTGAGATGATCTCCAGGTTTTGACTTTCAGAAAACTGGCTTACAATGAGGATTATAGCACCTCGAGGTAGGTGGCTGCAATGGGTATCAACCAGCACTGGAACAGGGACAGCTCAGGCTCTGGGTGTGTGCTCCTCCTTCTTTGCTCTGACTCTTTGAAACCATAGACACCTGGAGCCTGGACATGTTTGCTTTGACAACTAGATACTCTTGTCAGGATGAGCTAAATAATGTCCTCCCCTTGAGACTGGAAGAGACCTTGAAAGTCATCTAATTCAACCTCCTGCCTTTACAGAGGAGAGAGAAATTCAATGGCTTCCCAAGGTCACCACCACATTAGCAGCAGAGCTAGATCTGTGGGCCCCATCTGTGACTCTTAAGAGGAGGGTGTTCACTACTACTTCAGCCCACCTCCACACAAAACATGAAAGGGCTCTTCTAAAGAGTGAAGTCTTTTCTGACAGTAACACTATGTCATGCAAAAGAGCATGTGCTGTTGAGTCAGACAGAAGCAACTGGAATCAAACACAATGGAATCCTGAAGATGTCACCGTTAGATGTGTGATCTGAAAGCTTGATCTCTTCATCTGTAACGTCATGAAGTTAATGGAACGACCGAGTGAGACAACATATTATATAGTGATGCTCAGTAAATAATAGCCCAACACACACACACCCCCCGCTGTCATTCCTAACAGGCTGTGAACAACAGAGCCGGACAGGTTCAGACCAATTTAAATACACTAATTTCAGAGCAGACAATGTATCTATGAATTTCCTTCTGAGAATCAATGTTAAACCATAAAATACTTGACTAGCTGCTAATATTTTCAAGTGGCAATGATAGAAATTAAACTACTAACTACCAGTTTTTGAGTATCTACTTGGTACTTAGTGTACTAGGTAGTGTATTATGCATTCTTTTCACCCCCAAAACAATCTTGTGAGGGAAGTGTGTTTATCTCTGTACTATCAAAGGAGAAACTGAAGCTCAGAAGATGAAGTAAATGGTTCAAGGATACACAATTTCCTCTGTTCCATTTGTGAAATATACACCCACCAACACTGATTCTTGTTAACATGGTTTCAGCCCAGGCACACTTAGAGATGTCCTTAGACCCAGAAAGACTTCAAGTTGAATTTTAATACACAGAGAGAATAAGAGGAGGGGTGGGAGAAAAGAGACTTAACTACTTTTCAGAAGTTGAGAAAAGAGTAGAAACTGCCGATGAATCTCTCTTAGGATTTTTTTTTTCCTTTTCTTATAGGAAACACAATTTGTCAGATAAGAAAAAGTAGAGAAGCATTTAGCTGTCTCCCTCCACCCAACCAAGTCAGGAATTGCTTCTAGAACTGCAAATTTGGCTTAAAAACCTGTGGGCTGACACAAAAACTATTTAGACTCCAGGAGAAAGCTTTGTTACCTATTGTGCTGGTGTGAAAGTAAAATGACGAGAAGATACTTGGGATTTATACTGACTCTTCAACATTCTGAACAAGTAAAAGGCATTGGAAGACTCAAGGAAAGCTCTGGTTTTGTTCCCTGATACTAAAAGCTGAGGCTCCAGAGTCTCCCTTGGAACCTGGAGGTGGCCATGCATGGCATTTGCACAAAGAGCATTTTTGAAGAGTCTCGCACATGGCAGTGCTAGTTTATAACAGTTAAACCTGAGTTCAGCCTTATCTCTACCAATTAACCAGTGAAATGATCTGGTACATAACTCACTTATCAGAGCCTCAGTTTTCTCATCTGTTAAATGAGGGCTACAAGGCTTGCCCAGTGATATTGTTGTTGAAATTGGAAAGTGATATCCATAAGGCTCATCACAGGAACATAGTATGCAGTTGTTGTTGTTATTATTATATTATCATTTTTCTCTTTCTTCCTTTTGCCTGAAATACCTTTACCACTAGATACCCTTTTAGGAAGTTTTCCACGATACCATTTGTTATGGACTTAATGTTTACTTCCCCTCAAAATTCATATGTTAAAGCACCTACCCTCAATGTGACTATATTTGGAAACAAGTTTTTTAATGGAGGTAATGAAGGTTCAATGAGGTCATAAGGGTGGGGCCCTGATCCAACAGGATTAGTGTCCTTATGAGAAGAGACACCCAAGAGCTTGCTCACCCTCTTTCTAACATGTGAAGACACAGCAAGAAGGTGGCCAACTGCAAGCCAGGAAGAGGGTCCTCACTAGGAATCAAATCAGCCAGCACCTTGATCTTAGACTTCCAGCCTCCAGAACTGTAAGAGATAAATTTCTGCTATATAAGTCACTCAATCTACAACATTTTGTCCCGGCAGCCCTAGCAGACAGATATGCCATCCCCTATAACCTCAGCATAAATGTGTCCATAAAATGGTATTCCTCTGCTTCTGAACCCCACAGCATGTTTTACCTCTTTTTTATGATATTAACAGTTTCTCACCTATATTAACAGTTTCTAACCTATCTTAAAGGAATGTGGGTGCATGTCCTCTCTCCTAACAGAAGGTGAATTCATCTCAGGGTAACCAGTCTACAGCACAGAAATTAGCATCTCTAGCAAATGCTTAATAAGTGAATACTGAATACATCAATTTGTTCACTAATATATGTTGCTCCCAAAGGTTAATATTTGTTGGTTTTCCATAGGTAGCACTTCGTTTGTGCTAAACTCTAATTGTACTTAAAGTAACATGTGAAGTTTGTATTATTGATGCAAATGTCTGTCTCCATCCATAGGGATTAAGTGTAGTAACATATCTACTGTACCCTGAGAAGGGTCTGGAACGTTGTTTAGGTTAATACATGACTGTGGAAAGAGCATCATAATGATTTGGTATACTTGCCTGGGGACTGGAGAAATTTTATTTGCTGGACTTTCTAGATTGGTCAGGGAGGTACAAGGGCCTGGCAAAGAAGTGAACACTTTCTGGGAAACTAATCACAGCCAGAAAGTCAAATACTGAGACATTGGTTTTGGAAGCCTTTCCAGCAGAGGGAGTGAAGCCTATAAGGATTTCAAAAGCCACACAGGTGAGATGAGACTACCTGAATCTTCAGAAACATTTCCTGGATCCACAATAGCCTTAGCTCAAGTGATTTTTATTTTTTTGAATGAGGATTCGTTAAGAGGTAGAATTTTGGGCTCAGTTTGGGGCATGTAAAACCGAGAGAGTAGGTGAAATACCACAGGAGAAAGAGCGGAAAGAAGTAGGGAGAAAGACCAAAATTCTCGGATTTATCTGCCGGAGTCTGGACTCATCCAAGTCATGAGACTAGGTGTTTGTTTGAGGCAAGTTTACCTGAACCCTGGAGAAGTAAGATGGTCCCAAACAACATCTGGGCTGTACATTCACAGAGCTTAGCAAAGAGGTCTGGTTTCCTGCTCTGAACCAGGCCCTCAGCTGAGTGCTGACAATTCAAAGCTAAGACACAATCCCCACCCTGACTGTGAAGATGCTTCACAGACAGATCAGGCACTTGGTGTTAGCGCATATCAACTCACATCCATCTAAATGGGAAATAACCATTTGCATTTGTAACCACAGCATGGGAAAGAAAGTGGGTCAGAGATCTAGAGAAAGATCACAGAGCAGGAGGACAGTAATATCACAAAAACCTGCATGGGCGCTAAGAACAGTGTCACTAGGTCTATTTTAAAGATAATCAAACCAAGGCCCAGGGCACGGAATTGACTTGCCCAAGTCAAGCAGAAATTGATGGTAGCAATATGGGAACCAGAAGCCTCATCTTTGACTGTCACCCAGTAGGATCTGGGGGAGACAATGAAGAGACCGGGAATGCTGTACCAGTGTTACCACTAAGTTACTCCTTTGCCAATCCCGAGATTCTATGAAAACAAGAGGTAAAGGAAGTAAGTTTAGAGAACTGCTGTTAGACGTCTGAGGGTGTCCATTCATCATCTGTGTTTTGAGTGACTCACGCACAACCATAGATATGCTCATGGACACATAAATTCTGTCCTATCACCATCCTGTTGTTAATGCAGCTGTTTCTTCCTCTTTCCTTTAACTTCCCCCCCCATACCTTCCACCTCATGTTATTCCTTCCATATTTTCCTCCATTTTCATATGTATTCATTCACTCAGTTCATGTAGTCATTAGATTTATATACATTTACTAGGCACCGATTGTGTACCAAGCATTATGCTAGATTCTGAGGATGTAGGAATGAATAAAAGAAGACACAAAGCAACAAGAAAAAAGCCCACAAAGATTCAACACCTCATACCACTTATATATTCTAATGGGAGGAGATCAACAATAAACACAGAAGTAGGTAAATAGTATGAGGAAAAATAAGGCAGAACAGTAGGATAATAACTTGGGTAGGAGTGGAAATGCCTGGTGTGGAATCCTAAATAGGGTGGTCTGTGAATAGACATACACATGCATGGCACTGTTTTGCAAAAACGGGATAATACTATGCACACTTGATCTACTTCTTTCTTTTTCCAATCGGTAATACATTGTGGAAATCCCTGCCAAGTCCATTCATTTTGTTCTTACTTCTTTGAAGGACTGTATAAGACTCTGAAGTGTGAGTGTATCAAATATCAGCTGTTCAGTATTGATGGATATCCTTGCATTATCTCACTTAATTCTTACAGATGTCCAGGGTGACGGATGAGAAACCAGTGGGACTTTAGTAGTCGATGTTTGCATTTTCTTATAACACAAATCAGTGTTTTGTTTTTTTTTAATTTTTTAACATCTTTATTGGAGTATAATTGCGTAACAATGGTGTGTTAGTTTCTGTTTTATAACAAAGTGAATCAGCTATACATATACATACATCCCCATACCTCCTCCCTCTTGCGTCTCCCTCTCACCCTCCGTATCCCACCCCTCTAGGTGGTCACAAACCACTGAGCTGATCTCCCTGTTCTTTGCGGCTACTTCCCACTAGCTATCTATTTTACATTTGGTAGTGTATGTATGTCCATGTCACTCTTTGAACACACCCATGCTGTGGACAAGGCACACAGTAGTGGAGAAAGGGGTCTCTTTGCTTTCTGCTTCCCTTAATGTGTTCCCACCCCCTTTCCACCCCATAAGCTTGAGGCTTGCTTTGTTCTTTGTTGAGTGGCTTTCTTGGATGGACTAGAAATGGTAAGACTCTAGAATCTAGTAAAACAAATAACAACATCAGAAAAGATCTTAGGAGATAGCTGGCCCAGTTCCCTCAATTGTTAAGTGGGCAAACCAGGAACCTGTAAATAAGAAAGGACTCCTTAAGGTAACGTGGGCAGTTTGTAACAAAACCTAAAGAATACATTCAAGTCTCTTGAATTCCAATCTACTGCTCTATCCCCTACACCCTCGATCCTCAAAGTGTGGTCTGCAGATCATCCACACTCGAATCAGCTGCGAGTTTGTAAGAAACTTAGAACCTCTGTCCTTACCCCAAACCTACTGATCAGACAAGATCCCCAGGTGACATATATATAGACACTACAGTAGGAGAACTCTTCCCAGAGTAAAGAGGAAAGCAGGGGATATAGGCTTACCTGGGAGGTGGACCAGGAATGTGTGTGTGTGTGTGTGTGTGTGTGTGTGTGTGTGTGTGTGTGTGCAGGTGTGGAGCACAGATGCACAGATGGAGTAATCTCAGCCTGGTATTATCTGAGAAGATGGAGGGATGCAATAACAATAACTAGCTTTGCCTATCCCCCTCCCCCTTTTAAGCAAAATCTCTAATACCAAGAGGCATAGCATCCCAGATAAATCTTTGGGATGGGAATTAAATATAGGCATGAGATCAGGCACACTTGTGCATGCTCTTAACCAAATCTCATACCCATGAAAGAAAGAAAGAAAGCAGAAAGCAAGCAAGAAAGAAAGAAAGAAACAAAGAAGAAAGAAAGAAAGAAAGAAAGAAAGAGAAAGAAAGACAGAAAGAAAAAGAAAGCAAAGTCAGAAAGCAAAAGAAAGCAAAGAAAGAGAGAGGAAGGAAGGAAGGAAGGAGAAAGGAAGAAAGGAAGAAAGAAAAGGAAAAGAAAGAAAGACAAATGAATGAAAAAAGGAACAATTTACATTCTGGTTAATAAAACTGTACTTCATACTTTTGCTCTTGGAGTATTAGGATGGGCAAGGAGTCACGAGAACACATAGCGTGGGAGTTAGGAGATGGATATTTCCGAATAAATGTAGCATATTTCCTGAAGAAAATGAGTTCCTAGTTTCCTCAAAAGGGAGACACTACATTGTTGGGGAGCAAAAGGGAGCACATTTTTCTACTTTTTCAAATGGCCTGTCATTTCTCTCTCAACGGTAAACATTCCCAGGGAGATTTTTCACCCCAGAGATAAAAACCTATGTTCTTTCTACATGAAAAAATTCATTTGTTCTTCATGATCTGTGTCCTGCAGCAAAGTATTACTCCTAATAACATCTCCATGAACCCTTACCTTGTGAGTTTTGTGTCGCTAACAGTTATCTAGTCAAATCTAGTCTTAGGAACGTTATTTTTAGCCATCTTGCACTAAATTATAACTCTTGTATGTTTTAAGCATTCCTTTTGAGTTTCCGTATAAAAGTAAGAGGAAAAACTGTTAGCAGAAAAGAAGAAAAAGCAAAATAAAACAGAAACAAAGCAGAAAGCAAGCAACAACATTTTAAAAATATATAGACATATATTTTATTTGGATTTACTCTTTAATGTGCCAGCTATATTAGGTTTAACCCAAACAACGATTTCTCAAAGAAGATCTTATTCTGATTTTGGAGATGAAGAATTAAAGCTAGAAGAGCTTGTTGCACAAGAATAAGCCAGAACTAGAATAAAAAGCTGTCTCTCCACAAGGCTCGAGATGTCCCCACCACCCCACACTGCTGGTAAAAAGTGAAGTATTTTGGAAGCAGCCCATTTTCAAGCTGGTCCTGGCACCTGACTTTCAACAGCAGCCATGGAAAACAATAAAGGGCATGAAATCCCCTTGGGAGGGAGCAGATGATAAGGTCAGGGAACATGGGCGGTTTCCTGGATGGGCCCCTTGGGGTTCTGGGAAACCATGACCACAAGTCAGAGGGCCTGCCCGGCATTGTGTAACATCAGTTCAGAAAAAGAAAGCTCTCCTCTCCCCAGCAGGCCTCCAGCAGGCCTCTCACGACAAACCCCTCTGCTGGACCTCGTCTCTCGAGCTCAAGTTGCCTGGAAGAAATGAAGCTGGAGATTCGGGCTGGCTGGAGGAAGGGATGGCCAGCACATTTTGAACAAAGCCATCCTCTTTCCACTCTTTAGCATCAGTTTGAACTAGACAAAGCACTCACGTTGCCAGAGATGACTCGCTGGTTTGAGCTGGCCATTTGGAAAAGCCCTCTCAGACCGCAGCTGTAAATCACGCGGCAACCTCTCTCCATAAGTACCACAGCGGCCAAGGTGCTAAAAGTGATCTATCAGGCAGCTTCCAGCACAACTTACTTGTTGGAGCAGGCGAAAGAGGCCCAAAGGCTTTAAAAGCTGAGCCAGGATTCCCCAAAGAAGACAGAGGGAGACACTTCTTTGAAGAAGGGAGCCAACCGACTCCAGGAGCATCTGGGTCCTCCAGATGCCTGTGGGTCCTCCAGGGAGCTGGGGCTTTAGGCCAGCTTTCTGCCCTCCCTCCTGCTTCTGTATTCAGAAATGGAAATCATGGAGAGGTCCAAGCGGGAGACAAGAAGTCTTCCTCCCTGTCTCCTCCCTGACCATCCCCCTCCGCACATGCTTCCTTAGACAGGAAACTTTAAATTGCTGGGATGGGCCACCTTAATTGCTACTCTTTTGATAACTTGGTTCACCCCTTGAAGTTTCTGTAAACTTCTTGGAAGTAGTTTAGTATGGCAAAGAAGGGAAGGGTATGACTCAGGTCTCCTGCAGGGGAATGGCTTCTGAGGAATCAGAGAAGAGTGAGTTAATCCATGCCCCCTCCCCCTTAGCCCTCCTCTCCACAATCCCAAGAGAGTTCCTGGACCTATGTTCACAGGTGTCCACCTAATTTCCCATACCGGCTCCACCTAGAAGACCGTTTGTTGCCTTCCCTCTTTCTAACCACCAGGATGCACTAGCAGAGAGCTGTGAATGCAGCCCAACATTCTGCTTCTTCCTTCACATCATAATCCTGGAAAGGACCTAGAGAAGTTACTCGTTTTGTAATTAAGAATGCCGAGAGAACCCAGAAAGGTAGAAAGATTTGCCCAGGATGACTCAGTAAGGGAGTATCAGAGCAAAGACCCCAGCCCTGGCCTCCTGTTTGTGCTTGGCTATTCCAGAGAACCCTGGGCTTTCCCTTAACAGTCATCAGGTTTGAGATCTGGGACTTTTGGAGCCAGCCTTTTGCTGCAACATTACAGAAGTTGTTGGTGTTTTTTTTTTTAATATCATTTTTAGCATCTCCATACGGAGTAAACAAGTGGAAAGAATTATTTGAAAACCAATCAAGCAAAAGGGGGTTGGGAAATACACATAACTTCATCTGGACACACCTATTTCTTTAAATTTCTGTCCTTTTGGTACAATTGCTTTATTTTCTGGTGGTTTGGGAAATCAGATCTCTGTCGTTTGCCAGAATCTCAGGTATTTGATTCAAGGGTGGGTGAGAGTTGGTTGGTGGCAGAAATGAGAACTGTTCTATTTCTCCTGTCATCAAAAACCAAACTATCTAACACCCTTCTCTAGGAGGGGACTGGGCTGGGACAAGGCAGGCCATCTCGGCAGCAAAATCACCAGCTTCGGGGCTCAGAGTTCTTTCTTGACAGTGTGAGAGGCACAGAGCAAGGAGAGAGACATGGCCCATTGCCAAGTACAGGAAAGGAATCCAAAGGGATCAATAGCAGTTGTAGATCAGATCACAGAATCAGGTGGAACAGAGTTTGGAATGAAAGCACACCAGGAACCAGAGAAGGGACTGTCTGTCTGTCTGTCTGTCCCGGGCACCACCAGGTGCCTGCAGTTCCTTTCAAGGGCTCACAGGAAAGTCAGTCTTCAGTGGGCAGGGCTGTCTGATATGTCGGTGGCAGGGTAGGGGGGTGTGTGTGGATAAACTCAAGAAGGTAGCTTCTTAGTGAAGCAATGTGTTATGAGGCAAGAAATTTATTGCAAATAAGTCATGGCTGGCATTGTTTTAATATAGAAGAATGATTCCAGAGAATTTCTTAACTCCAAGATGTTTGGGCACAAGTCATTCTGGGACTTCAGCTACAACTGGATTCTAAGGAAAGGGAATGAAGGATTAGAAAACCTAAATGGACTAGGATTGGGGGGCGGGTGAGAAAGCTGAGCTGGTCATGACAGTCAGCCCCAGAGGGGCTGCAGGAGAAGTACAGTCAACCAGAGATGTGGCTTAGAGAGATGTCAGTACTAGGTGGGTGGAGGGTAGGAACGTAGACCATGGCAAGGGGCTGGTGGGACTAGAGGTCAAGAAAACCTAGAGTTTAGGTAGTGATTTAGGCTTTGGACTTTGCAGGTAGACAGGACTGGGTTTGAATTCTGCCCATATCGTTTATGAGTCTCGTGATCTCCAGCCAGTTGTTTAAACTAAGTCACAATTTTCTAATCTGGAAAAAAAAGAAAAGAAAAGATCATCGTTTCTATCTCAGAGGGTTGGTTTAAAGATTGGTCATGGTGATGCTGGGGATGAAGATATTGGTGATAAAGTGATAGAAGAAGGAGGAGGTGGGGGAGGAGGGGGAAGGAGGATGGTGATGGTGATGGAAGTGGTAATGTGTGTCTTTGAAGCTACATGATACCAAGGTGCATCTTGGGTATGGAAACGGCACAGGGAAAATCAGGAGGTCTCACTTCAGGAGGTTCCACCCTCACCCCCACCCCCAGGGAAGGACTCCTAAAATCTTTTCTATTGTAGCTCGGAATTGGTTCAGGAACTCGATACAGTAAAGAATGATTCCAGCTGGAAGAATCTGGGGCAAAAGGTAGGGGCTGACAATGTCGATCACGTAGATATTTTACCAATAAAATGGAAAAGCACAACCAGGTGGGATCAGCCATCACAGAATATTCAGGACATCTATGTATTTAAGTTATAAGAACACGCTGGCAACGCATAAGCCTTACTGCAAGTGTTCGATGCTAACCGTATTTAGGGAGGATGCTGTTAAACCTGTTATACAAATTTCCTCTTTTAAAATATTGTGTCTCCGTTGTAAGCCTTTGTTTGATAGGTGTCAATGGAAGAATGCATGTCCTTTGAAAGGAAAATCCGAACTTTGAACAGAGTAGTTTTAGTTCCTTAATCGGAAACCTAGCATCCAGGTTAGTTATGCTGTGATGGTATAAATCCAGCCTGCACTTCTTTAATGCCTTCACAGTTTTATTGAGGGCATGCAGGAAAACGAGTTATATTACCAAAATGAAATAAGATCTTGCTTTCCTCTGTACCGGGGAGAGTTTCTGGCACCCAGTGGAGAGAGAAGAGGGAAAACGGAAAAGAAGTAGGAGGCAGACAGACCCGAATTTCAACGTTGAGCTACCAGCTTATTAACTACATCACTGTAAGCCACTGATTAACCTCTCTGAACTTGATTTTCATTTTAAGAATAAGACAATAAAACTTTATTAAAATTTGTAGGATGTGACAATCTCCTTCAAATGCCTACCATTGAGCCTGGCAAATTATATATATTAAGCAAGTGGCTGATCACTCAATGTGAATTTTTTGAGTGAACTAAGTACATTTTCTAGATAATTAAAGCTGACCCCTTTGAGCTCCCCAGAAAGATGTTCATGAGAATTTTTAGTCAATGTCAACCAGTCTCTAAGTGCTATTATATATTTTTCTGTCTTATTAAATCTGTTGGGGCCTCTCCCGCCGCGGAGCACAGGCTCCGGACGCGCAGGCTCAGCGGCCATGGCTCACGGGCCCAGCCGCTCCGCGGCATGTGGGATCCTCCCGGACCGGGGCACGAACCCGCGTCCCCTAGCATCGGCAGGCGGACTCTCAAGCACTGTGCCACCAGGGAAGCCCTCAATTTTTATATCCACACAAAAGTGTCTTACTTAACAGGAAGAGAGGAAGCACAATGATTTAACGGAAAACTGGACCAGGAGTTGGGAGTGTGAGCTTGTAGCCCCAGGGGTTCTAATGGGCAGCCGTGTCACTAGGGGCTAGCGATTTTACCACCCTGGATTTCACTATTCTCAACTAAAAATTTTGTTAACTTAAAAATTAAAAAAAAAACCCAGAAACATCTATGAGTCCTTTCTCTTCTTCTTACATTCTGTTTTGTTTAAGTGAGCCATTTTTTTGTCTCTGAAAGCATTTTACTGGCCACTCTGAGCAGCTGTGGACAGCACAGTCATAGGGATGTGATGTGGTCTTTGTGGAGAAAAAGGAGAGGTGCATAGCAGTTTGCTTGTTTGGTTATCAAAGAGGTCTACCAGCTTGCTGCGCATTAAACGGCAGAGTCCTTTCCATTTAATCTGCAGTCTTCAAGATCCCTCCCATGCAAAACCACCAGAGAGACCTCTTATCAGCATCTTCTTTTATGGGAGATGAATCGAGGCACTTTCTTCAAACGCTAAATCTGTGTAAAGATTTGAACGGAAAGCAAGAAGGAAAGTTTAGATAAAAGCAAAACAAAAGGGTAAGAGGGACAAGGAAATTCAGAGAGAAAGACAAAGTGACAGAAAAATAGAGACAGAAGGGCAGAAAAGAGAAAGACGAAAGAAGGAAGGAAGGGAGGGAGGGAGGGAGGAAGGAAGGGAGAAAGAGAGAAAGAAAGAAAGAAAAGAAAAAGAGATCCAGAGTACAAACTGAAAGAGACCTTGATTATTTTCATATTAAGCATGTCTTTTTTTCCCATAATCACAGTTACTTCACATCCTCCCAAAATTGGCATGTTTCTCTTGGGAAGATAAACCCTCTTTGGCAAGCTCACCACATGTGAGCCGGAGCAGGAAGCCCGAGTCATCATCGTATTATGCAATCCTGCTTCCGGCCAATAATTGCCTCTCTGACATGCTAGCCTCCCACATTCCTGAGATTCATCTAGAACAGCCAGAAGATTAGATTAGTGTGTATTTTCAGCTAACCACCATCACTCTTAGTTGGTGTGGCTCCTTCTGTCAGCTGAGGCACTCCTGTTTGTCACTGCCCTGTCAAGAGTTGTCCGTCCCTAGGGTGACATGTTCTTTCTATGGAAAGAAGGAGGGACAGAACTTCAGAGAAGAGCTGTTTTATCCAAGCCCCTGTTACCAAAAATAGGGAGGGAAAGAGGGAGGGAGGGAGGAGGGAGGGAGGGATGGAGGGTGGGGGACTCACGGTTTAACAGCCAAGAGAGGGGTGGATTACATGTCGTAATCTTCAACACTCAGTGTTCCCCTACTCCCAAAGACCCATCACTCTAACCAGAACCACATCTGCCATTCTGTTTCTACCACTGTGCTTTTATTCATGTGGTCCTCATGTCTGGAATATTCTTCATCCTCATCGTTAGCTCTTCAAAATCTCCTCATCTTTCAACATTTTGCTTCTTTCTTCTTTGGGGGAATATTTCTTGACTACTTCAGGCCACACAGCGGCTAATGTAAGGATTCCACTACTCTATCTATTTCATGGCCAAATCACCTCTGCCCAGGATGCTCTTCTGTGAACCCCACAGCTAGAATTCTTAGAAGAACGCTCTGTACTCTTCAGTCTTGTGAACAGTGGTCCTGGTTTACCAGTAGTTCATAGAATGGGGGCCTTTGATACTGTCAAGTGCTACAGATGTTTGCCCATGAGAGAGAGATTTTTCTACCGATATAATAAACCATGAACACCTGCACCAAGACAGTGTTGCAGGATGTGCCGTGATAAAGATGGAAGATTTTAAATGCTACCTGACTTTTAGACTTGGTTTCCGGCACTGTCCCTGCCTCGGCCCCAGCCTGAGGAAATAGTATTTCTGCCACAGCCCTGTGTATCTGTATGCCAGGGCCGCCGTAATAAAGCACCACAAACTCGGTGGGGTAAAACAACACAAAGTCAGTTCTGGAGACTAGAAGTCTGAAATCATATTCTCTCTAGGGGGAGAATCTATAGGAAATGTCTATAGGGAAATCCTTCCTTGCCTCTTCCTAGATTATGGTGGTTTTCTGGAAATCTTTGGCATTCCTTGGCCTATGGATACATCACTCCAATTTTCCGTCTTCATGAGACGTTCCTTCTGTGTCTCTGTATTTTCACATGAATGTTTTCTGATAAGGACGCCAGTCCTTTATTCGATATTATTAGACTAGGAACACTTCCTACTTCAGCATGGTTTAATGTTAACAAACTACATATGCAACAACCCAATTTCCAAATAAAGTTACATTCTGAGGTACTGGGAGTTAAGACTTCAACATATCTTTTTAAGGGGACACAATTCAACCCGTAAGACACTGCAGTCATTGTACAGCAAAGGCAAGAAGGCCAGGAGGTGGGGAAATAAACATCAGAGCAAGGAGAGAGGGAGAGGGGGCGGGCGAAGTCAGTGGGACAAGAAATTACTGTGAATGGTTTTTAGGTCTCATTGTCATTGGCTTCCAGCTGAGTGGAGAGGCCTGGTTCAAAGGCACAGAGTGAGAGCACACAGGGTGAAGCGTCTTATAATAGGCAAGTGTCTGTTGAGGGCCCTCTTTGAGCGATACCCTCTGACCATGGCAAGCTGGCAGTATAAGCTGGATATGACCAACACCTGCAAGCCCCACAGAGAGGGTGAGGTGAGCACAGTGGAAGCAGAGCTGGTAATGAACTCTCTTGAGCCCCGAGGGTAGAGAGAATTAAAAAGATTGTCTCCTATGTACAATACATTTGGAAAATTGAATAGACTCAACTTCCCTTTAAAAATTATTCATTACCCTGCTTATAGAGTCTTGCCTTACTGAGTCCTGCAATTTGCAAATGAACTATTGGTCCAACTCAGTCTATTGAAGGAATAATGAGTATTAAAGAGAACCTGGTCTCTGAAGTTGGCTTATGAATCAGGATGATTATGAATGACTCATGCCCTTTGCATCTTCAAAGGGCCTTCCCCTCCTGTGCCAACAGAGGACTTAATCCCCGAGCTTTCTCAAGTGGACCTTAGCGGGGAAGGGTTGCAGGGCTCCAGTGAGACCACCAAAGGAGGGGGTCTTGCGGACCACACGTGGAAGGGGCACGCAATCCACAACTTCAGCTTGCTGCTTGCAAAGTTTATTGGCACATCCTGATGAAGGGCGCCCTGACCACGATTCCCTAGCATCAAGAAGAGACCCAGTGGGAGGCCTTTAGTGTGTGTGCCTTTAACTGCCTTGCCTGAGGCCTAGAGGCTGTGCCAGGGTCTAGCAGCCCTTTGATCGCACTGATATGTTCAAAGCACTCAAGGATGACAAGTTCCTTCTAAAATGAGGTATTCCATGGATACTGCACTGACTAAATATGTTGTTGACCATGAGCCATTGAGACCCTGAGAACAGCAATAAAAGAAAACATGACCCCAAAGGCTGTTTTCCTTCCTCTAATAAAGACAAGAGGTGGAGGAATGAGGAAAGGGGATCCCCAGAGGCAAAAGAGGAGACTGTGCTAAAAAACAGCATAACTAGCAAATGCCACTAAAATCCTCATCAGTGGATGTTAGGGTAAAAGGATTGATTTTCTGCTACCATGGGCATAATTGGTAACAACATAGCAAGAGTTACTAGTTACTGAGCACCCAAGCTGAGTTAGTTCCTTACTAGATATTTTACAGTCATAACTCTGAATGGCTGATAGCATCACCTTCAATTTTTACTTGCTTTAAACATGACGATCCTGGGGCTTACACCAGTGACGTGACTTTCCCCAAGTCACACTCTATAAAGTACCAGAGCTGGGGTTTGGACCCACCAGGATATTACCCTCAAGCCTTGTGACATCATGGAAGGAGGAGGGCTTTGAGTTCTACTAGATATGGATTGGAATAGGGCTTCCTCACTGGAAACTGAATGACCCAACTTGCAGACAGGCAGCGTTACTGGGCCATTTCCAGCAGGGTGGCTTAAGAGGACCTTGTCCACCTGCTTCCTCACCCCTTATGCCTCAGAGCCCCTGGGCAGCGCTGCCCTTTACACCTTTCACTGGGCTTTCCAGATCCCAGACACTGCCCTGCTGGGAATCAGCAACTGGGTTGCCCTGTCCTATTATGATTGCTGAATTTGGAGCTCAAATTTATATAATGATCTTCATTAATGGGCTTTGCATTCCCACAGCGTTTCCATCTTCAGAGTGCTCTGTGAACATTAACTAATTAATCTGGGCTACAAATTGTGCCAAGGCCCAGAGGGCTTCAACTGTTCAGTTCCTGGATGGTCTCTGTTGATGGTGGTGATTACAGAAAGCATTGAGTTCCCTTTCACTTGGTGCCTGGCAGTGGAGCGTGTCACCACAGCACCATCAGCTCCACTGCAGGCACTGCTGAGTTCAATTCTTCCGGGCTAGGCCTGCACTTGGGGCTACAAAGAAGAGGAAGCAGAGTCCTTATAGAAGCAAGTGACACGCTGAGTGTCAGCAAACATCATGCTTTACAATGAAAGACACAGCTTTACATGAATTTGTTCAAATGGATCACATTCAAACTTCCAATTCACAAATGGAGAAATAGGTTCAGAGGGATAAAGTGACCAATTTGAGTTGCATTTATGGTATGGGGTAGAGCCTAATCTCCTAAATCCCCAAGCAATACATTTTGCCAGGTAGAATAACTGAAATTATATATATAACCCACAACTTAATATACAAGTGAGGAATGAAAAGTAGAAAGAGAAATCCAAAGGCAAGAGATAAAATTTCCTTTCTGTCAGTGAGGAAGACCTCCTTGGAAATCAAATTTGTGTTGGGCCTTATTTACTGTTTTATTAGCAACTGTGCTCAGTTTTTATCAGGAATGGATGTTGGATTTTGTCAAATGCTTCTTCTATATCTACTAAGATATGAAAATTTTTTTATTCTGTTAATAAGGTGAGGGCTATGGACTGAATGTGTCCCCCAAATGTCATATGTTGAAATTCTAATTCTCAGGGTTATGGTGTTAGGAGGTGGGGCCTTCTAGAAGGCACAAGGGTGGAGCCCTCATGAATGGGATTAGTGCCCTTATGAAAGAGACCTCAGAGAGCTTGCTTCTTCTGTCTCTGCTCTCCACCATGAAGTACAACCAGGAAAGATGACAATGCATGTTGAAAATACATCATTGAGGATACAACGAGAAGATCTGCAAACAAGGGAGAGGGCTCTCAACAGACACTGGATCTGCTGGCACCTTGATCTTAGACATTCCAGAGCCCAGAACTGTGAGAAATAAATTTATATTGTTTAAACCATCCAGTCTGTGGTGTTTTTGTTATAGCAGACCAAACTGACTAAGATGGTGAGTTACACTGATTTTCAAATGTTGAAGCAACATGGCATTTCTGATATAGTTCAAATGTGCTGCATTTAATCAGCTAAAATTTTCTTAAGAATTCTGCATCAGGGCTTCCCTGGTGGTGCAGTGGTTGAGAGTCTGCCTGCTGATGCAGGGGACACGGGTTCATGTCCCGGTCTGGGAAGATCCCCCATGCCGCGGAATGGCTGCGCCCGTGAGCCATGGCCACTGAGCCTGCGCATCCAGAGCCTGTTGCTCCACAATGGGAGAGGCCACAACAGTGAGAGGCCTGCGTACCGCACAAAAAAAAAAAAAAAAAAAAGAATTCTGCGTCAGTGTTTACGAGAGATGTTGGTCTGTCGTAGTCTTCCCTTGTAATGTCTTTACCTGGTTTTGGTATCTGAGTAAGGCTAGCCTCTTAGAATGAGTTGGAAATTATTCTCCTTTCTTCAATTTTCATGAATATTTTTTGATAGAATTACTATTAATTTTTTCCTAAAAGTTTGGTAGAAGTCTCCAGTGAAACTGTATGACACTGGAGGGAATTTTGTGGGGATGTTTTTCCACTATAAGTTAATTCTTCTAATGAATACAGGGCTATTCAAGTTATCTATTTCTTCTGGAATTCTTCTGGTAATTTGTATTTTTTCAGAAATTTGTCCATTTCATCTAATTTGTTGAATTTATTGGGATAAAGTTTTTCATAGTATTTATTTTTTTAGCCTTTTAATATATGTGGGATGGTAAGTTTCTGAAAGAAAAAATTAGAAAGGAACTTCTTGTTTGGGGCAGATACTCAACAATATATTGGAGACTGGTAATTTTTTATAAGTATCTCTCTCTTTCAATAAGCTCAACACTCCCCTAGGAAGAGGTTTTAAAAAAGTAATCAAATTTATAGGATCCATGTTGAATTAAAGTCAATGAAATTTCTAATACTTTTCATATGCTTTTTAAATTTTAGCACCTTTTTTTATTTGTTTAATTACTAAGGCTGAATCTGTATTGGATTTAGAAACCAAATATTTATAGTAAAGTGTATAAAAGTGTAAAAAATATATCTTTAGACACAATTTTAAAATGTAGCAATCAGAAAAATTAAAAACAAACAAACAAAAAACTTATCCATACCCTAAACTCATGGTCCTAATAAAATGTCTTCCCAGAATCTAATTAACTGATACAGTCTGATGCAGCAGTCAGGAAATTATTAGTTTGAATAAGGAAAATGTGTATTGGCTGTTTGCTTGAATGAATTGTTCAATATTCATACTTATTTCTTTTATCTCATCAGCAAAGCTCAGAGTTTTTGCATTTGCATAATATTTGCATTTCCATGTTGGTCAATTTTGAGTAACCCAGTGTTTCTATCAAACTTGGTTGAGGAGTGGAGTACCTTTAATCTCTGTGACAGAATCCCCGTTTAGAAATGCTTGTTTTTGTTTAAAACGAACACTGGAGTTAGAAAACAGAGTCAAGTTTGAAATCAATGCTTTGAAATACACTAGATTATCAATTATATTTTCCCCTCAACCACAAATTTAGTGGTGTGCTGAAACTGCTTTACACCATTTTGCCATTGTTAAATGTTCAGAATTTTTGCAAGACGGTTGTTAACCATAGTAATTTTTAAATGTTAAATTATATGAATTTACAATAAAATTATATTTAAAACAAAGGTTATGAATATGCAAAACTCATCACTTCCTAATTATTTTACTACATTTTACCCATTATCTATGCTCTTGAGGTTATTTACATCTATTATAACGGTATGCTGGAAATACCATATGATGGTGTACTGTAGAAAATCTTTTTGCAGCTCAACATTCAGTGATGTCACATTGGTAGATTGAAATCAGCTCTGGAATGTATATTTACATCATGGAATTTGACAATTACTGTAATACAAGTTTTGATTTATTGTTCTGTTGTTTATCTAGATTTAGGAAAATTACGGAGAAAAAGTTAATGCAGATTAAATTTAAATGAGCGTGATGCCTATAGCTGAAACATTGTGAATAAACGTTGTGTGTTATGAGTAAACATTCTTCCAGCATTTGAAAACAATTATCCAATTCAGCAAAGAAGTTGCTCACATCATTGACAAATGAGTGAAGTTCAGACATACTTCTTTGTTGTTTCACTTTGATTTACTTGTTAAGATAAATTAAAATATCAACTAACATTGATGCTGGAACTATACTTGGCTGTCAATTAAAACCACATTTTGTCTATGGATATAGGAGTTTGGCGAAAGTCAACAAAACACTCCGTAAGAAGCTATCACCTATACAGAATTTATAGTAAAAAGTATTGTATATTTCATTAGTAATCATAAATTATGAACTATATACTTTTTTTTTTTTTTTTTTTGGTGGTACGCGGTCCTCTCACTGCTGTGGCCTCTCCCATTGTGGAGCACAGGCTCCGGATGCGCAGGCTCAGCGGCCATGGCCCACGGGCCCAGCTGCTCTGTGGCATGTGGGATCTTCCCAGACCGGGGCACGAACCCGCGTCCCCTGCATCGGCAGACGGACTCTCAACCACTGCGCCACCAGGGAAGCCCCCAGTACTATATACTTTATAGCAACAAAATTAGATAATTTTTTTAGAAAGCCAGGTGTTAAACATTTACAAGCATACCACTGTCCAGATTTCCAATCTTTATGGGCCAATCTATGTACATAAACCTTGCCTTTTCCATATTCTCTGGTGATTTGGAGAATCTGTGATCTTTCAGAGAACAGCAGATTGCAAGACAAAATGAGTTGAAGTTATTGTGGTCTTCTGGCTAGTATTTTCTGAACTAATGCGGTTACACTGAGTTATTATCTGAGAATAATTAACGAGACTGACCAGGCCAGGGTAATTCCAAGCAACTCTGAATCATGGGGTTCATTCATGCACAAAGTAATTATTGACCTTGTAATTATCACTATGCCCTGAACATATTTAGAGGAAAGTTCTGGATTTTTGCATTCTGTTTACAATCAGAGATTAGTCGTTGCTTCAAAAATAGTGACTAATATTCGTGAAGCATTGGAACCTTGGCAAGTTTTATAATTAAAGAATTGCAGTGGGCCTTCCCTGGTGGCGCAGTGGTTGAGAGTCCGCCTGCCGATGCAGGGCACACGGGCTCGTGCCCCGGTCTGGGAAGATCCCACATGCCACGGAGCGGCTGGGCCCATGAGCCATGGCTTCTGAGCCTGCGTGTCCGGAGCCTGTGCTCTGCAGCGGGAGAGGCTGCAACAGTGAGAGGCCCGCGTACAGCAAAAACAAAACAAAACAAACAGAACAAAACAAAAGAATCGCAGTGATCCTTGATTTATACGTATGTCATGACATTGTATTTGCTGCTGAGGAAGCAAAGTCTTTTTGTTTTTTTCATGTGAATGTGAAAAGGTGTGTGTTTCTATGGATTTCAGCTGTCCCTGAAAAATGTAAACCTATGCCCGTACATGCAGAGTGAAGGAGGAGCTCTCAGTGAGTTCAGCAGGAAGCAAACAGGCTATACCCCTCTGGGAGTCAGAGAATTCTTAAGACATCCAGAGAAAGGGAGAAAATAGAACCTGGGGTTTGTCTACAGTCATATATTTACTTGGGAAAGTACCTGTGCTCATCACTGGGCTTACAACCAGTTCTGTAAGTAACCTTTAGCATCTTCCCTTAAAAAATATAACGGAAGCTTTTTCTAGAGTCGAAATCTACATGCTAAAGTGGGAGTGGGTTTAGCAACGCAGGGTTTGGAGGTCTTTTGGTTTGGTTGGTGGTTGTTTGTTTATTAGTTTTCTCTTACATTTAGAACTCTGAGGACACAGATGTAGAGAACAAACGTATGGACACCAAGGGGGGAAAGCCGCGGGGGGCTGGGGTTGGTGTGATGAACTGAGGGATTGGGATTGGCATGTATACACTAATATGTATAAAATAGATAACTAATAAGAACCTGCTGTATAAAAAAATAAATAAAATAAAATTCAAAAAATAAAAAAAAATTAAAAATTAAAAAAAACACAAAAAACTCTGAGATCTAGTTTAACATTTCCAATGGTTAAGCTTCTTCTTATTACACATATAATTTGGGGAGTTATTTATCCTATTTAAGTTGTAGTCTTTTCCGTATGAAAACAGAAATGAAAAACTATTCCTCAAGGCTTTTGTCAAAATATCTTGCCCAGGGCTCATCACAAAACAGAATATTAAAACAATTCCCTGTCTCACTTTCTTCCTTCCTCTTTGCCTCCTAGCCTTCTTGTTCATCCCCCTTCCTTCCTTCCCAAGTTCTTTACTGTATAAATTATTATGATTGTAGTAATCACTACAGGCTTTTTCAGGTCAAGTTTCATTGTGTTCCCATAAGCAATACATGCCTGAATTATTAACTGACCACTGGGAAGGAAATCTCATAGCGGGACCCTGGCCAGCAGGGAAGCATCAGGGCAGAGAGGGAGGGTTGCCTCTTGGAACACTGTCCTCCACTGAAATGAGGTGCTGGGAGGACCGGAAAGCCAAATCCAGCTACAAAGCCATGGAGTGAGGGCCACCAGCCAGGATAAACATGGTGTCCCAAAGAATTCAGCAAACAGAGCTGAGAACATCAAACATGCCTCACCTGTGCTTGGCCTGAAGAACAAACAGGACATGAATCAGACCTGCACCCTGTCCTCAAGGAGCTCACTATTTAGAGCAGACAGACGCATGAATGATGCTAACACACAAGGTGAAGAGCATTAACCCAGGGCTGGGAGTTTGGGCTGGGCAGGTGAAACAAAAATCTAGGAAAACAAATCGGCCTTCGGGTGTAGGGACTGTGAGTTAGGAGCAAGTGACCCTCAAAAATCCAGAGGTGAGATCAGGCAAAAGATCATCTCATGGCCCCACATCTGGCACATTTAATGAAAGGCTATTGAACCAAGTAAGAGCAATCATAATAGTAGTAACAACAGTGATCATAGTCGCGGGCAGTATTCAAATAGGACCTGCCTTGCAGCAAGCCCTCTTCTAGGAGAATTAGGCTTAGCGTCCCAATCCTCACAGCAAATTTACCACTTATCTATGATTCCTACTTTGCATGGATGGAGAAATGAAGACTTAAAGAGGAAAGGTGAAATGTAGCATAGTTTACCCAACTCATTAGTGGCAAAACTGACAATCATCACCAAATTTGCCTGGCTTCAGAGCCACTTTTTTTTTTCTCTCTCTCTCTTAGGCAGTTCTGAAGTATTTCTTCTCCTAAATTTATAGACACCAGGGGAGAGAGTAGGATATCTTAACATAGGAACAAAGAAAAAAATGAGGCACAGGGATGAAGCTGATGTTGAAATGTGTTTATTTTTCCAGGGTAAATGTGGAAATTCAGTGTTTAGAACTGGAGCACAAGTTTAGCAGATATTCCCAGCCAGGCTGACTCTGTCTGCAGTGCATGAAAGTTGGATTCGTGAAGTCCCGCCCCCACTACCCCTGCTGGTCCCACCCCACCCCCAAGAGGTTAGTATTGTCCAAATCATTTCTGCCCTGTTGAAGGAGAGATTTGGGGCAGTGAGGGATGCGGAGTCCTCCCCAAATGACCACACGACTCCCTGGGAAAAGCAGAGCAGGCTGTTAGTCTACAGGTCAATCCTTTATATCCAAGGGCCTTCTCAAAGGCATACTGGCTTGGCTTGAGAGTCTGAGAGCACACCGTGTACTTATTTTTAGGATTCTTTAATGTTTTCAGATGAGTGCAGCTCTGAAATAGAAAGGCTGACCCATTTCAGTGACATTTTCCCAAGGATGTCACAACATTGTGATTGTCTCCCCTTCAGCCCAGAAGGAGTCCCAATGTCCCCAAATTAAAGGAAACTGCCCCTAGGGGAGACCAATGGAAAGGCAGAGGGGGGACTTGGTTTCATAATACATCATCCACACGGTCATATTTTCCACTTGATGAGCCTCCCTAGCTTTTAAAGTATCAAAATTCACTAAAAGCCAGTGTAGTTCTGTCCTTTGAATCTTCAAGTCCATCCATGCAATGCAGGAGAGAAATTGAGCACAGGATAATGGATACACAGGATGAAGCCCCAGAGAAGCCAGAAACACGCTAAGAGAAGACTTCACATAGCATTTGTATTTTGTTTTTAGCAAATGAGAGAGAGAACTCAGGGGTGTCATTTCCCCAAGCACACTGAGCAGATAAGTGATCGAGCCATCCTTTCTCGGGGGTTGTGGAACGGCCAGGTATTTGACAACATCTGAATGTCCAGACTTTCTTAATAAACAAACTTCGCAGTTTTAGTACTTTCTTTCCTTTTTTTCCTTGGCAATAGAAAAGTAGAGTGTAAATATGTGAGTAGTCCCCTGTATCTCCAGGGAAGGTTTTAAGGATAAGACATATCTGCCCTAAATGCAAACAACAATGGCCAAAGAAGCCCAAAACTAGTCTTGAGTTTGCTAATGGTTCTGGTTCCACCTCTGTTCAAGGCTTCCGTGAGTTGTTCACCAGTGGGTACCATGCCCCTGACAAAAGGCCAGTGGATGTGTGGATGGATCCTTCTTCTCTGTTATGTACTCCCCAGACAAGGGACCTTTCCCAAGCTTCCTTGTCAGTGCGGGGCCACATTGATGAGGATTAATCCTGCTTATCCCGATGTTCTCACTGAGAGCACTCTCCTTCAAGACGCGTACACCCACTCAGGAGTCCACCTGCCCCCCCAACCCCAAACTGTTTGAATTTCCCCCTCCCTCAGTAGGACTAGCTTCTTGACTGCTAGCCCTTGGAAAGGTGGAAGAAGAAACACAGATTGGCCTCAAGCTTCCAAAATTTGTCCTGTGTGCCACCCAGTTCCTTATTCTGAGCCACCCTCAGGAGCCCCCCCACCCAGACTCAGAGGTACAATAACTCAAGTAACCTTGCACAGCCTGGACTAGAAGATTTTCACATGCATGGCTACCTTTGACCAGAGTCATACATTCTCCACGGTAGATTATTCTTTTGGATTCCTTCAACTCATTAGCTTGGTCATGTTTCCAGACTCATCAGATAGATGTTTAATATCAAACTTGTGTGCAAGTCCTGACTCTCCTGATTTGTAAGCATGGTTTATTTGATCTACCAGGCCAGTTATACATGGTTGCTAATCCCTAGAACAATCTTGAGTGTTTACCTTCCCATTTTATAGCCAATTCACTGCCTTAGAGAGGATAAGGCATTTTCCCAAAGTGGCATCACGAAGTAGGGGTAGGGCTGAGATTGTGAAGTGGGTTTTGCCTTTACTTTTCCCAGTACATGCAGATATTGTGCCAGCACTGGAACACAGCTAGCCCCCTCTCCGTATTCTGATTTCATTTCCAGTGCCGTGACGGAATGAGAGCTGAGCTAGCCGACTGGAAACATCAGCCAGGGATCCCACTGGGAGCGTTGTGTTTTTTTCTCTAAAACAGGGCTCTGAGGGAGACAATTGATGTAGAGGTGGTGAATGTTCCTAGGAAGTCATTTTCTGGCTCAACATAAATAAATAAAAGGAAATGGAGCTGTAAAAAAGTGTGATGTCAGGTTCTACTGTTGTTCATTGAACTTGCTTTTGCTCCCTCTTTCTGTATTTTTCACATCACACTGTCATTCACTGTCATATTGCTATCGTCAATGCTGGGTAACTAAAAATCACATGCGCCAGTGTAGGAACCAGAGAGAATCTGGTAATAACAAATTTGCGGTACTAGTGACTTGGGAGAAATAGTCAAAACCCCCCAAATGCAGAAGATGTTAACCACATCCTTAGAGGGATTTACTGATCTGACACTCTGTAAGTTTGGGGCACATCAGCCTCTCCCCACACTGGGAGAGCTCATGAAGGCACAAATGTTCATTGCTGTTGAAAGATCTCTAAAAGGGCTTCAGTATTAAGATAACCTTGGACTTGGGTCCGAGTCTTTAGATCATTCCTTTGCTCTGTGTGCTTGGACCGAGTGGTTGACCTCTCTGTGCCTCAGCTGCCTGGATTAAAGCATTTAGCAACTAGAGTGGGCTTTTGGAGTCATCTGATCCAAGTTTCTTATTGCTGATGAAAGGCAACTGAATTTCAGCAGAATGAGGGCTTCTGAAAGCTCCCACAGATGGCTGGCCAGCATGGTAGCCATACCGGAGGTCAGGCTTCTGCTCCCTTCCCCAACTTTTGCTATTACTTCAGTGAGATACTTGGATCCTCAGGTTTCAGGAGTTGAGGGAAGCTGAAGAATAAGAAAACTTTTCTGTGCATCTCAAATTAACCCTCCAGTGAGAATCTTGGGAGACCTGGGAACCTTAATTTATCTGCTACCCTGGAAAGTGAAGCAGAAACTTGGGACGGGAATGACCGTGAGGAGGCAAACACCAAATCATGACTTAGAACAGATTCAAATAAACCTGAAAGACCATCTAAACTAGTAACCCCTTCTGGGTTTGATTCTCTTTAGAAATGGCCCCACTAAGAAGTCAGTAGCAGGTAGATATTCCGAAGGTAGTAAGATCACGACCTTCACGATGCCCCACGCCATTGCTGCTCAGAGATTAACAATGCAAAGTGGCTCTTGTAATCTAGACTAAACTTGTCTTCACTTAGCATTCATTCATTGATCCTAATCATCTCTCTTGAATCACATAGGACATCTAATCCTTTTTCTAGAGACTCTCTTCCCCTGGTACTACTTGTAAGGAGAGGGCTGTGTGTGGCTGGGGTCATCAATATATAAACAGTCTATTAAGTACTTTTAGTTGTCATTTTTCCATCACCTAAAGGAATAAATGTGGAAATTCCCTGGTGGTCCAGTGGTTAGGACTCTGCACTTCCACTGCAGGGGGCACGGGTTCCATCCCTGGTCGGGAAACTAAGATCCCACAAGCCAAAAAAATAAAAATAAAAACATAATAAAAGAGTAAATGTTCTTAGAATAATTCTGTATCATTCAACTATTCACAAGTAAATATCTCATCCCTCATTCCATTCTATCAGCTTTGAAGTTACCAAATATTATAAACAATTCCAAGGAAAGTTGCACAATGGTATGTGAGATAGAAGAAAAAGAGGATTAAAGCCCTAATAAGCAAGATTCCAACTACCCACCACTTCGCTCCATAAATCCTGGTTTGAAGGGATTTCTGGGTATTACCAACCTTAAAAAGATATCTTGCAACCAGCGTCCCAAGCATCTCCTCAACTTTGCATATTCAGTAAAGGGACTCAACAATGATTAAGCATTTTCTTTTAGATGTAACTTAATGAAGTCATGAAAGCAGATTTCTTCCTGAGCAAAAATTGGATCTAATAACACCATTCCATTTTCATCTACCCCCCCCAACAAAAAAAGATGTTTTTATTTTATTTATTTATTTATTTATTTTTGGTACACAGGCCTTTCACCGTTGCAGCCTCTCCCGTTGTGGACAGGCTCCGGACGCGCAGGCTCAGTGGCCATGGCTCACAGGCCCAGCCACTCCGCGGCATGTGGGATCTTCCCAGACCGGGGCACGAACCCGCGTCCCCTGCATCGGCAGGCGGACTCTCAACCACTGCGCCACCAGGGAAGCCCAAAAAGATGTTTTTAAACCAGAAAAAATGCTAAAGACAAAGAACCAGATTTTCTTAAACCTACAAAGTTTCTATTTTTCAGAAACCATGATTTTTCCCCAATTTTAAATGAATATAATAGTTAGTGCTTAACACACTATAAATTATTCAATTTGGTGCTAATAAAAATCTTAATAAAACAAAGATGCCTGAATTAAACTATCTTAAAATTAAAAGCACATTATCTTATTAGAGAAAAACAACCTTTTATTTGATTGTTTGTTCTATTGTTATGCATCTTTAATTTCCTCTGAGTAATACTGAATAAACTAACCATTCCGAAACCATTTTCCTGGAACACCAACAATTGTATTCATTTTAGATTTAACCCCAAACTCACATTTCCAACTTCTTGCTTTGCTATGTGCTTTATCTGATTCCTTCTTTCTAAATTCTCTGAGGTACTGAGCTGCCCTCTGTTCATCCCTCACCTGCCTATTTCAGGAGACAGCATTCTTTCCTGAAGTACCTCAAAAGAAGATGCTGAAATCTCAGATATTCTCGATGGTTGATACGTCTCTCTGGACATTTTTTCATTACCTAGAGGTCCTGGAGGGTATGGATAAGAATAACATCCTTCAAAGCTTTTCACTGTGCCCATCGCAGAATATATATTTAATAATTGTTATTTAACAGATTCATGCAACAGAGAGAGAAAGGCTTGTAACATTGTCCCACAGAATTGAGCATCTATCAGGTGGCAACCCTGCTCTTTGTGTTTGTTTTAAATATTTATTTATTTGGCTGTGCTGGGTCTTTTATTTATTTTGCTGAGCATGGGATCTTCGTTGCCGAGTGCAGGATCTTTAGTTGCAGCGTGAGGGATCTAGTTCCCTGACCAGGGATCGAACCTGTGCCCCCTGCATCGGGAGCACAGAGTCTTAACCGCTGGACCACCAGGGAAGTCCCCACCTCCGCTCTTTTCAAGGGGATATTTCACATCTATCACTTATGTTTCTTGAGAACCCATCTATGGAATAAAACTATTTCCATATCTTGCTGAAGATGTTCTTGTATAGACCAACAAGAGCTCTGGTTAAATGTTAGATGTGACCTCAGTTATAGAAGTTCCAAGCATCACAACACAAAAGAACTTCTTGCTAGATTAATTTTGACACCTTTATTTACAATGGGAATTTCAATGGGAATTTGATGTTGGGCTGTATTATCCATTGTTTCCAAAAATGGAATATATCCCAGAACTTCTTGATTCTAAAAACTCTTTTACAAAAGCAAGAAAGATTAAATTCCCCTCTGCTCGTAGGGTCTTTGATGAGATGTTTTATAGTTCAAGCTAATGACCCTTCCTGTATTTCTGCAGTAAAACAGTCACTGATTAAAAAAGGTAAGAATGATGTCTTTGATTTATAAATTAGTAACTGTCACTTAAGGAAGACATGGCCTGACAGATTTACACATATGGAAAATGTTCATTATCCCCAAAGTGACGGGACAAGAGATCTTCTGGTGATCTGTGGATAATCAATTTCTAAAATAATACCGCAAAGAATACATCATGATGAAATAATGCACCAAACCCATGAATGGAAACACATGTTACATACAATGTTTGTTCAAATGCACACGCAACATTTACTACACTGGCCTCACAGACCTTCCAGAGCCAATGCTAAAGGGTTAATGTAAATAACAAGAGATTCTCTTGTTTTGGTTGGATAAATACAAGTAAAATACAAAAAAATACAAATAAAATAAACCACATCATTTTCTGCATTGAAATTACTTAGGTCACATTCTCTATTTTCATGTTACCAGTCACGTTGTGACTATTTCAAATTATGATCAGAGTATGTTAAGGGAAAAAAGCAACAACAACATAAAATCAACAAGACTGAATAGAAATTCTTGGATTATGTGGTAAGGAATACATATATATACCTATGTGTGTGTGTGTTTCTCACATGTATGAGAAACCCAGCTTCAACCTCTGCTCAGAATTTAATGTCAGTTATAGTTCATAAAGTGTGAGATATTCTGTGGCCTTAAAATCTCTAATCTCCAAAGTCCACTTTCCTGGGACAGGAATATCAGTTTGTACTCGTCTCCGTTTCCTATGTTCCTTGTGAAAGGAAGCTGTGAAAGCCAGCAGGTGGGGAAGATGTCGTGGGAGTCTCGCCTGGGGTCTTATCAGGGGTGTCCAGGAGAGCAGATGTTGGGGAACGGGCCCCAGGCGATCTCCCAGAGGAAAAACACCTTGGCAACTCAACCTACCTGGAAAATGAGGGCATTGCAAAGGGGGTCTTTATGCTGTCTTAGGAAAACGTGCGTTTCTTCACAATCCGTCCTCTGTCTGCTTCTCAATCTCATCTCCTGTCCTCCTCCCCATCCCATAATCTACACTGTGGCCACACGGAGTTACTCTCAGATCCCAAATTCCCTCATGTATATGCTGTTCTGTCAGCTGGGAATGCTCCCTCCACCCTCCACCCCTGAGTTAATTCCTACTTATCCTTCAGAGCTTAGTATAGGTATTGCCTCTTGTAGGAAGTTCTTCCTGACCCTTGAACAGAGTTCCATGACCCTTCTCTTTGCGTCTATGGCAAGAATTAGAGTAAAATTCTCTCAGGAATGAAAAGACTCCAAGGGAGTTCCTAGGTCCAGTTTTTATTGCCTGTCCACTTACTAGCTTGGTGAAGGACTAGTCTTTTCTGTTTAAGTGTACCAGGCAGTTCTGGGCTAAATCCCTGTTCTACTCCCAGAAAGTACTTTTTCTGAAAGAACAGAGTTGTATGCCTTCTCCCTATGTCAAGTGGATAGTAAAAACTAACCCACAGAAATGTAAGAGGCAGTAGCAAGGCTACCTGGCTGCTCACAGGATCACTGAAAATGCAGGTGTAACCTCAGAACTTTCCTTCAACCAGAGCTGGATGATTGCTGTTGGTACCGGCTGTCCTAATGGAACTGTCCGTTGTGCCTGATTTATCTGTCCAGGCTATACCCAACCTCTTCTCCAAGATCTGTTTACATATTTGCAGCTTCCTGCCTGAAGTGACAAATCATCAAGAACAAAGATTACTAGCCTGTTACAATTCAGTTAAGTAAACAAATGTTTACTTAGTGCAGTTGACACAGAGGTGAGCAGGACTCTGCCGTGTTGTGGCACCTTATTGCTGGGCCAGCACCACTGACATCACTTGGTAGAAATGCGGATTCTCGGGCCTCACCCCAGACCTGCTGGATCAGAATCTACAGGATCCTCAGATGATTCTTATGCACAATGAAGGGAAAGGTGTGTGAGTGGTCATCAAGTTCATGAACAGCTCTCTACGGGGCCAGAGCAGTCAGTGGCGGGTTATGGCAGTTCTTTCTGAACCTACTTCTTGCCTTGCCAATACTGGTCATAAATGCTTGCCCTGCTTTCTCCGTACCTGTCTCATAGTTTATTCTGACTACTGGTGCTAAATGTTTCTATGGCTCCCTTGGCTTCTCCACTGATACCTGGCTGATCTGTAGCAGGTACGTAGGTGAGACATATTAGCAACTTAACGTTTTCACACTAATCAGCTTGTGAAAAGGTAATAAGGTGAGCACAGTGATGGCAGCCCAGTCTTCAAAAGTGTTGATGGTACAATCAGTTTGTTGAGTGGATACACAGATGTTATTGTAATAGACTGGTTGGCAGATAGCGTTCTAGCTGGCACTAAAAACAAATAATAGGCTTCCTTTTCTAACTGCTCAGGAAACTGAACTCTTGTGAGTTCCTCTGGGCTCTTCTGCTGCTCTCTGTCTCCCTCTGTCTCTCTTTCTCTCTATCCCCTTTCCTGATTCTCCCACCACCCCACCATCTGTAACCTGATCATCACCTTAGAACATATGACACATTGGTCTACCTGACACTGGGACTTTAACCTCACAAAATGGCCCCATTTCTCTCGCTGGGTAGTTCAGCCAAGTCTACCATTGTGCAAGCAAACCCTCTTGCCTTCATTCCATGACCTCAATCTCAGAATCTTCAATTTAAAATGTGTTCCAAGTAAATAACAGTCTGTTTTCTTCAAAGCTCTTTCCAGTTTGGTGAGAAACCCTTTGAGTCTCAGTGTGACTCTTTCACTGAGGGAGGTGGCAAGCACCATTGATTTTGCTTTATGGAATGCTTGCTGTTGAAAGGAGGAACAATGGGATTAAGTAACTTGTTTGCTGTGGTCACCGCCAGAGTTTTTTGGCATCATCATGGATCAAACAGAAGAATGGAAATGATGTAAAGCCCGGACACACTCTTGAGGCGGTGACAAGTCCTCCAAGATAGCTGTGGCAGACAGACAAAGAAGTCCAGACGGCACCCAGGACAGCATCATTCTTGTGGGCCGGTGGTTAGAAAACACATCCCACAGGAAGGGATTGGAAATAATAATACTTTAATGACTTATTATGAGGTTATATATAAACCTGACTGTGCTATGGCAAAAATAGCGGTCAGATAAACCAATTTTTTATGGAAAATGTAACTAAAACAGATGATTCCTTTCCTGGAGATTGAATTTCTTCCAATTAAGATGGTTATTTCCATGTTGGGGTGTGGGGAGTCTTTCTTTCTTTCTAGATTAATGAGTAAAGTAAAATATTATGAACAGGAAGGAGACTACCCTGGGAAAAATAATTGGAAGTAAACACAGTTAATGTAACCTGAAAGTCATATCCAGAGTTTTCTTCCACAATTTCAACCCAGGATCTTTTGCACTTAACTTGCCCACCCCTGTGGTCATTTCCATCCTCTGGTGCTTTCCAAGAGTGGAATTTTGACCCTTCCACCTCCTCCTTTCTCTCTCAGGAATAATTTCCTCCTCGCAAGAAAACCATGCCAAAAGCCTTCATTATTTCCATGACACTGCTTCTTCATGTTCTATTGTAGTTTTTATTTCACCCTGGGGACTGCAACACCCAATTCCTGAACTGCTTTGTGCTTTTTAGTGCGTGAGTTAGCACATGTTCTTTTAGAAGTTGAAGTTTTCCTTTTAAATCAACAAACTAACATTGGCTAGCTCCTAAAGCTCACGAGCTCCAGATGCATTTTACCTGGGGTCTGGTTATGCACAGGGATACTGGGCTTTACCCACTGGTCAAAGAAGAAGGCAGCTAAGCAGAAATAGGGGAATGTTGATGTCATCATTCAGAATTTGGACTTTGATTTCAGACAGAACCTGATTCAAATCCTGGATTCAATTTCTAACTCTAAGAATTCAGTAAACTACTTAATAGCTTTAAATCTCAGGACCATAGTCTGAATATGTAAATGAATAAAACCTACTTAAAAGGTTGTTGGAAAGATTACATGAGATAATTTTCCTACAAAATGATCATCATTGATTGGAACTTAGAAAACGTTCAATAAATGTGAGTGTTAACATCATAGGAAGATTGCTGGGTGATAGATGACATAGAGTACGATCCTATGTACCAGTTTTTAAACCAAGTAGATTTGATTCTCATCTTTGTGGCCTTCGGTAAGTAGCTTAGAACCCCAGTTTTTTTTTTAACATCTTTATTGGAGTATAATTGCTTTACAATGTTGTGTTAGTTTCTGCTTTATAACAAAGTGAATCAGCTATACATAAACATATATCCCCATATCTCCTCCCTCTTGCGTCTCCCTCTCACCCTCCCTATCCTACCCCTCTAGGTGGTCACAAAGCACTGAGATGATCTAGAACACCAGGTTTTTTTAACTTATAGAAAAAATATACAGTTGTCCCTCGGTATCCACAGAGGATAGGTTTCAGAACCGCCGGGGACAACAAAATCCATAAATGCTCATGTCCCTTATATAAAATGGAGTGGTATTTGCATATAACCTACACACATCCTCCTGTATACTTTAAATCATCTCTAGATTACTTATGATACCTAATACTATGTAAATGTTATGAAAATAGTGCACAGCAAGTTCAAGTTTTGCTTTTTTGGAACTTTCTGGAATTTTTTTAAAAGTATTTTTGACCCTTGGTTTGTTGAGTCTGCAGTTGCAGAACCCATGGATATGGAAGGCTGACTGTAGTAAGAACTGTGTCATTTTTTTGAGCTTGAGAGAAGCACCTATAGGCTTTACCACATATCAGGTGTTTAAATCATGATCTCATTATGTTTTGTGACATCTACTCATGAGCCACACAGTAGAGAATAGAGGAAAATCTCAAAAATATATCTAAAGTAAAAACATGAAGTTAATAATTATGGACCCTGGGCTGTATTAAAGTTTGGAGGAGAAAATAGTAAAGGTTGTAGAAGTACTCCATACAGAAATGCATACCATAGTTTCTTGCACTATGATTACATGGTGATCAAAATTTGACATCAGCCTTCCTAATGGCCAAAGACAAAAGAAAAGTATGATCAAGTACAGAATCTGAAATATCTGTAAGGCGAATATAGAGGAAAAAATACAGAAGAAAAATCGTTGTTTATTAGTGCACCTTTCTTCCTAACATGAAAGGTGACTGACTTAGTTCTTTCGTTTGTTTGTTTTATTTTGCTCTCCTTTTGAGTCTATGACTGGGTTAGTACCATGTTACGTGATACTGTTGGAATTCTGTTGGTCCCTTAAGGTGAAGGGTATCACAGAGTCTCCCCATCAGAAGTAAATTATCCTCAGAATGAAGAAGAGCTTCATTTTCCAGCTGGCGAGCAGCTGGTGTGCACGCTGGACTTTTTGATGAATGGGGTCATTACATTATCTGTCTCCTGATTCTAGACCACCCAGCACCTTCTGGCATTGTCTGGGGATGAGAATAATGGCCTCTTTGTTAGGCTAGCCAAAACAGTGTTTCTGCAATGTGACCCACTGAAGAACTGTTTCTGGGCTGAGCAATTTCCTCTCTGGGAGTGTTGCCTTTGTTGAGCATGGAAACTAGAAAATACTCTGTTCACCAAAGGCACTCAGTGAATGTTTAGATCCTACACCACCTACCAGTTCCACCATCATCCTCCTCGTCCTTATCAACATCATCAACATCATTCACATTGATACCATCTATTGAGAACTTTCTATATACCAGATAAATTACATATATTATCTCAGTTAATTTGATCAAGTCTAAAAGGTCTAATTTGTATTTTATATATGAGACAGCTGAGAACCGTAGGTTAAAAATAATCTAACCAAGAACACACAGCAAGAAAGTTGCAAAGTAGGAGCTTCTATTCCAATTCTAAAGTCTATGCTCTTCCTGGTAAACAATAATAATCCCATAGGATAATATTGTGGAAAGGAGCTCAGAAATCAGGAATCTCAATTCTGTTTAGTCATTTATTCTACAAATATTTATTGTCTACCTACAATGGACCAAATACTAATCTGGGCAATGCAGTGAGTGAGACATAAAAAGTTCTGTCTTTTGGAACTTACATTCTTAAGGTGAAGACAGACTATAAACAATTTGTTTGGTATGAGGTCAGTTAACAAATTATGTTTTTTCATTTTGTCTCATAGTTCAGGGTTTCTGCACAGAGGTTCAGGCCAGCTTTTTGAAGTTATGATAATAAATGTACTGGGAAATTTATTCCATGCTAATGCTACATTATAAAGATTATCAATGAAGTTGCTAACTTTAAATGATTCTTTAACAAATATATTCATGTGTCCTATTTTTTCCCCAAAATATAACTAAAATCTTTTTCCAGGGACATTTCACTAAACATTCTAGAACTGCAGAGACTGGAGAAAACAAGGCCATCACTTCTTCTTTGTTAGGTTCATCACCATTGAGATAGGATATTTTTCAGTTAAGTTTAATGTATAAATCCATGGGAAAAAAATTAAAAGCTTCGTTAAGTAGTTTAGAACCCTCCCATGATGAGTTTTGTGAGCAGTAGTAAACTGGTAATGATAATTTATCTATGTTTTTCAAAGGGTAGGATCCTTTGATTTGCTAAAAACAAGAAATGGCAATTCATGAGTTTCAGTTGCATTGCTGCAAAGAATGTGATATTTTTCTTTGGAATTTTGGCTTCTTGATATTTCCTGTTCTACTTTGTATGCCATGTTTTTTGGTAGATGATAATTTGTAATTTAGACCTGCTTAATCTAATCATAGATTTTATTTTCTCCAATCAAGATTTCACTCTTGAAAAATGACTCTTTATAAATGTCTAAATAGGTTAATTGGACTAAAATATGTTCTTAGTATGAAATATATAGATACTATGATGTTTTTCCAACATTTAAGCTTTCACACATTTGCTGTTAAATTTGCACTGGCCTAATCTTTGGTTGTAGCTCAAAGACCTTTTTAAATTTTTGCCCAATTACTAGTTGGCAATCCCTATTTTCTTTCTGCCTAAAAGTTAATCATGATTCCTTCTCTATCATTATCAAAGAAACGGAGTATAGAAACTTCAAAGCACTTGTGAAGTAGCCTTTATGCAGAGTATTTCAGGATGTATAAGTTTTTTATTCTGATCTAAACTTTTATCATTGTCTGTTGCATGTCTAATTCAACAATTTTACTTCATTCACACTTTCAGAGACTTTCCAAAACATTCAAACTCACAGCAACAAAATCTCTATTTTGCATTTGCTAATTTAAAAGAGGCTGAATTAAATTAAATAATTGATGGAGCAAGCATACCAATAAATTGGTATAAACAAGTCTGGGAACAAACACAATTAAATTGGTAAGCATTAATTTGACTGGTGAAGAGAAGAGTATTATCCTAGTAGAGTGTGCCGACAGGAATAATCAATCCTGCAAATCAGTTAAGTGGAAGTAAAGAGAGTTTCTATTGTATTATTAACAATTGAAGTATTGGTAAATGATATACATTTTTTAAAAGCTGTAACTTTTTATTGATTTTCTGAAATATTAATAAGCTTTGTTGTCATTAATATGTTAAGTGGCCATTTGTCTTTTCTCATTTTATAAATTGTCTATTCAAATCTTTCATCCATTTTAATTGCAATGCTAATTTCCTTTTTTCTCATCACTTTATAAAAGCTTTTACACACAATGTCATATATGTTGCAACTAATTTTTCAAACTTCTTTTATTTCAACCTCAATTATGGTGTTTTTGTTATTCAGAGGTTTGAAATTTTAATATACTCCAATCTATCACACTTGTTTTTATACTTTCTGGGTTTGAAGAGGAATTAGAAATGTCTTCCAAACCCTATATATAAAAAGATTCACCAATATTTTCTTCTAGCACATTTATAGTATGATTTTTTTAATGAACTTAACTAAATGTTGAATTTATTATGTTTATTAAAAGTGAGTCAAGGACAAAGGTCTATCACTCCTCCACCCCCTCCCCAAGGCTAATTAGTTGTGCCCCAAATATTTACAGTTTAGTTATTTATAGTATTGCCTTTATGGCACACTCAACTCCATCATACACATGCATAAATTTCTGGATTTCCTATTCTATTTCATTGAGTTGTTCATGAGCTCCTGTGCCAACATGAAGGTCTGTTAATTATAATGGTATTGTATTGTATTAAGTTTAAATATTTGGTGAGGTAAGTCTTCCCTCATTATTCTTACTTTTCCAAAAAATGTGTTAAGCATTTTTATAAACCTATTCTTCCAGGGGAAGTAGAAAAATATTTCCCTATTTCATTCAAATTCTTATTTCCATGAAGTTGAATACATAGATTAGTTTAGAGATAACTAGTGGCTTTACGATGTTGAGATTTTCTATTCCACTATAATGTATTCAAATCTTAATTTACATCTGTCTGAGGAGTTTTATAATTTTGTTCATATAGGCTGTAAACACTTGTACTTAAGCTAATATCTCCTTATCTCATATTTTTAATGTTGTGACTTGGTAATTTTTTCATCATATTTACTGTGTAATTATTACTGTACATGAAAGTTACTAATTTGTAAATATTTTGAATCCAGCCAACTTATAATTACAAAAGCTTTATAAAACAGTCTCAGTTGAATTCTTAGATTTCTAAATTGACAATCTGCTGTCTGAAAATAATGATTCCTTTGTCTTCTATTTGCCAATATTTATAATTTTAATTTTGTCTAATCACTTAATTTGTACTTGCTTCAGTCTTGAAAATGGCAGATAAAGAAAGTATAGATAAATAAAACATAATCAAGGATAAAAGGCAGATATGAAGACAAGCCACTGGAGATCCAACATCTTGTTACCCAAGGTCTGAAATAGATCATGGAACAAACTGGAAACAAATATTATAAACGTATTAAAAAAATGTTTCCTGAAATAAATGAAGACCTGAATCCCACCCCCACCCACTCCCATCCTGTAGTCTGAGAATACTTCTCCATCTCATCAACTTTGAGGTTGACCATAGGACTTCCTTTGGCCAATGGAATATGGTTGCTATTGCAAGCCAAGGTCTAAAGAAGCATCACTAGTCTGATGCTTCTGACCTCCTTCATAGGAAAGACATGCTCCTGGTACCTAGACTCCTTTAGCCTGGACTCCAGAATGAAGACACCTGGAACACATGTCCCAGCCCAGGGCCAGGAGGTGAGCCTAAGCCATCAGAGTACAGCTCTATGTACAGAGTACATAGAGAAGCCACAAACCTCTGAGCTGATCAGAGAGTGAGAAATAAATGTTTTTATTTTTGTAAGATATTGCTGGATTTTACTGTATCATCACAGTAAAAACTAATATACAAGATATTACAGGGAAAAAAGAAAACAGATCAAGGCGTATTTGATGAAGTTAGCAAAATTTAAGTGTAAAAAAGCATACCAGGAATCAGTTTCTAGGCTTCCTAAAAAAGGGAACTAAATTCTTCCAATTCAGCCATTGCCTCAGCAGTATTAGAAACCAATGGAAAATTTGTTAAAAATCTACAGAGATTTGAAAGGGAGGTTGTATGACCCAAAATTTTTCTATAACCAGCAAAGTCATTGTGCATAAAGAGAAAAACAATGCAATGATTCTCCTGATAAAAGATCTTAAAAGCAGAACATCTGTGATCTTGAAAAATGTGCTTGAAATCAGAATCAAAATAAAGATGTCATAAGTGAGGAATTTATGGTTTATGAAGAGAGGTAGTGAATATGGAATCAATTTAAACATGGTATCATATCAGAATAGATACTTTCAGAAGAAAAACTACTTAATATAAAATTATAGTTATTGAACTATTGTTGCTGTTCACATTTATTCCCTAGTTTAGGCTTAATTTACATAAAATTTTATTCTCTGTTCTCTTTCTCTGTTTCTTTTTTTCTCTCTCTCTTTCTTCCTTTCTTTCCCACCCCCTTCCTTCCTTTATTCCTTCTTTCCTTCCTCTCTCCCTCCCTCCTTTCTTTCCTTTTTTCTTTCTTCTTTTCATTTTAAGATTTCCAAAGAGAACAGTTAGGAAACATTTACTTAGTTCCCCAAATACACTGAATAACTGAAATAATATTTTCCTAGATTGTGTATGGGTATTCTTCACTATTGCCTTACATATAACAAGTAATTTTAATTTTTAAAGTGTCTTATTTCTCTTTAATTGAATAACTTGAAACCATTATCCAATCCCTGAGTTTCCATTTTGTCATCTAAATACATAGATAGACATTAGAAGATGAGGGGTTTCAGTGAGAATTAGAGGAGATACTCTATGTGAAAGTACCAAGAGTGGAGGAGTTGGATAACTGGCAGTTGAATCTGATCACCTACTCAAGTCAGTACAGGACCCCTCCCAGACATGTAAAGGCACCCACTAAACATTTTCATGACTCACCAGACCATAATTCCCTAGAGACATGGGGCACTGTCTGTTTTATCTCTGCATGTTTGAGTCTAGAAGAGTGTCTAGCCCATAACCACCACCCAGGAGATCTGTGTTGAATGCAGGTAGAAAGGGATTTAGAGAATCCCCTCCACACTCCCTCAAAAGGAGAGTTTGCTCAGAAAATGTGTTTCTAGTCTACATCTGTTTCAAATTAGTCTCTCACCAAGGCTATTCATCTGTCTGATCAGTGAGGATACAAAAGGTCAAGTCTTTCTTGCTATCATGAACTAGTCTGTCCAACAGTTCCTAGCATGATGGTCTTTCTGGAAAATATTTAGGAAGACTAGGGCTTTTGTTAGTGATCTCTGTAAACATGTTTGGAACATTTAATATGTGGCTGACACCATGCTAGACGTTTTCACGAAAATTATCTCATTTAATTTGTTACAACTTTTAAGTTGGATATTATCAACCATATTTTGCAGATGAGAAATGAAGGTTTAAATATGTTAAGTGGTTTGCCCACAGACAATAAATGTCAGAGTACAGGGTTTGAACCCCTGTCTTTCTCACTCCACATCTAGTTCTCATTCCATTGTGTTCCAGCTGCCTAATAAAGGACAACTTAGGAAAACACAATCTTTGTTTCCTTTTCTTTCTTCTGCCCTTTCTCTCAGCATTGCTCATACAATGGAATGGAATTCTAAGGAGATAGAAATAAATTCTTTTCTTTTGGAATTCCTTGTCCTTTGGAGTGATTCCCAGTTCTCGTGTGAACCATGGTTCAACTTCTACATCCTCTCTTTCACCCTAGCATCCTCTCAGATCCCTTTTCCAAGAATCCTCTCCCACCCCATGTGATGAATCACCTGGTTTGCCTCAAGACAGAGAACAACAGACTCTAACCACCCTATCATTGTCTAGGGTAAAACTCTCCAGCTATCCCTATATTTAGCCCTATGTATCTTGTTGGCATGAACACACCTAGGAAAGTAATGGACTTCTAAGTTTTTTCTTTAATACATAGAGCATCAAGCAGAAGTTTAAATAAAGTGGCTGTGCTTACTTTTATTCATTTAATCTTTCATTTATTCATTTACTAAGTGTTCACTCTGCACAAGGCATTCTACTAGACATAAAGAACTCAAAGATGAATGTTATATTCTCTGTACATAGGAACACCAGCAGCATCTTGTAGGGGAAGGAAATAAGCATTACAAAGTATTGTGGTAAATTAAGAGATAGTGTATAGTATTGTAAAGATTATAAGCTTTGAGAAATATTAACTTGCATTTGAAGCCCGGCTTTCACATTTACTTGGGTGTATGTGCTCAAGCAGGACTCTTAGTTTTTTTGTTTTGTTTTGTTTTTCCTCTGTTTATATTTATTTATTTTAATTTATTTTCTATTGAAGTATAGTTGACTTACAATATTATATTAGTTTCAGGTATACAACATAGTAATTCAATATTTTTACAGGTTATACTCCATATAAAGTTATTATAAAATATTGGCTATATTCCCTGTGCTGTACATTGCATCTTTCTATCTGATTTATTTTATACCTAGTAGTTGGTACCCCTTAATCCCCTTCACCTATCTTGCTGCTCCCCCCTTTCCTTTCCCCACTGGTAACCACTAGTTTGTTCTCTGTATCTAGTCTGTTTCTGTTTTGTAATATTCATTCATTTGTCTCATTTTTTAGATTCCTCATATAAGTGAAAACATACTGTATTTGTCTTTCTCTGTCTGCTATTTCACTAAGCATAATACCCTCCAGGTTTTATCTATGTTGTTGCAAATGGCAAAATTTCATATTTTTATGGATGAGTTATATTCCTTTGTATATATACACTGCATCTTCTTTATCCATTCATCTGTTGACGGACACTTAAGGCAGCTTTCATATCTTGGTAATCATAAATAATGTTGCTATCGGTGCACATGTATCTTTTTGAGTTACTGCTTTTATTTTCTTTGGATATATACACAGGAGTGAAACTACTACATCATATGGTAGCTTAATTTTTAATTTTTTGAGGAACTTCCATACTGTTTTCCATAGTGGCTACACCAATTTACATTCCTACAAACAGTGTACTAACATTCCCTTTTCTCTACATCCTTGTTATTTCTTGTCTTTTTCATGATAGTCATTCTGACAGGTGTGAGATGATATCTCACTGTGGTTTTGATTTGCATTTCCCCAAGGATTAGATGTTGAGCATCTTTTCATGTGCCTGTGGGCCATCAGTATGTCTTCTTTAAAAAAATGCTTATTCTGGTCCTCTGTACATTTTTTAGTTGAGTTGGTCTTCTTTAATACTGAGTTGTATGAGTTCTTTATATATTTTGGATATTAACCCTTTATCAGACATATCATTTACAAATATCTTCTCCCATTCAGTAGATTGCCTTTCATTTTGTTGATGGCTTTTTTCACTGTGTAAAAGCTTTTAAGTTTGATTAGGTCCCATTTGTTTATTTTTGCTGTTTCCCTTGCCTAATGAGACAGATCCTATATATATATATATATATATTATATATATATATAAATATATATATATAATATATATATTGCTAAGACCTATGTCAAAAAGCATACTGCCTATGTTTTCTTCTAGGACTTTTATGGTTTCAGGTCTTACATTTAGGTCTATAGTCCATTTTAAGTTTCTTTTTGAGTCCCAGTTTTCTTATCTGTAACATTGGGATAATAACATCTACCCATATAGTCATTATGAAGATTAAACAAAGGCACATAGCACATGGACTGAAAAAAATAGTTTATGCCACATCCTGTGCTATGAGAGGAGATAGTAATATTTTGTCTCAAAATTAAGCCTAGGTGAAGAAATCAAAATAGAGAAAGGAATTTTTATGTGACTAAATTACACAAAAAATTGAACTAATGTTACTTAAACTTACATGTGTGATCCAGTAAGACCTGAATTAACTAAAATATTAATAATTAAGACATGTGTGCATGTGTGTGTGTGTGTGTTGGCAGGGAGAGTGGAGATTTGTAAGACCTTATTTGATTGTTCAGTTAATTGGCTCAACTACCACAAGCATGTTCTGCCGTCACAGTTAAAATTATTTTCAAGTTTTTAAAATTATTTTCTCAGACATCACAAGTGCTAAAATAGGAGCTGCATGAGAGAAATATGAATTCACACGATGAAAAACATCGTACAGATAAAGTCTAGCATATCTGGGTCACCTTTGGAGGTAACAACTTTCGTGACACTGAAAGAATTCAAATAATGTTGATCAATCACTTGGCAAAGCATGTCATGGAAAGAATTCAAGTGTCTGTGAAGTTTGAGTGAGAAGTGAGGCTTTACAAGTATTTCTTCATTCACTGGGAATTTGTGCATCTTAGCCTGAGCTCCCAGCTCCCTGTATAAGCAGGGTCCTGGGAAACCCATTTAATTCTGCTTTGCTTAGAAGGAGGGCTGGTGGTAACTGGGGGCCATATTTCTCTCCGCGAGCTCACACTCTCTCAAATTTCACATGGAAAAAAGATGAGTTAATTGTGCTGAATTTGGAAAATGTGCTCTAGTCCCAGTTTTATTTTGTTGTTGCTATTTTCATTTTCATATTTAAAAATAGTTACAGGATTGTTGCCTCTGACTTCCATTGTCCTCATCCTGCCTCCACAAATGTAATCGAGGCTTCTTGCTAGTCAACTCCAGTAAGAACTCTCCAGACTCACCCAGGAGGCTCCAAACAACCCCCCACCCTGCCCCTTACAGTAACTCAGGAATGTAGTCAATGAACACAGTGAGTACACAGTGGCCCTGACAAGGAAAGACTCAAAATGCATAATACATCCCACCTCCCCGGAGACCCCACTGGCACCCCTGCCCTCCCAAAGTGGGACTGTGCTTGATGAGGAAACTGTGTGCTATTGTAATAAACTCCTGGGCTTATTTAAATTTAAATTTACATTCCCTGGGTTTCAATCCTAGCATTCTACTTGCCTGACTGTGGACAAGTTAATTAACCTCTCAGGCTCAGTTTCTTAAACATGAACCGATGGTGTTAATTAAACAAGTTTGTGCATGTTGATAACTCAGCCCAGTGCCTGGCACATAGATGCTCATAACAATAATGTTATTATTGCTGCCATAACAAATATAATGAAGTCCTTTCAGCTTCTCAGGCTAAGTCCATGGTCACTGCTAACATTCTCATCCTGCCCTGGCACTAATCTAAACCGATGGCTCCAAGCATCTTTCCCACCCTTTCCAAATTCTAATGTCTGGCTTCAGCTGCCATGCTTTCCCTTCCATAACTTTTCTGTCTTCCTTCTTATATTTATTGTCCAACATCACGGCTCCAATGTCCCAGTATGAGCACAAGACAGGCTTATGTTTCAGCTGGCCTTCAGTCATGCTGGATAATATCGCTCCTTTGTCCTACCCAGGGGTTTTAACTATTCCTGTGCCATGCAGTCTTGGCAGTACGGCAAAGCCTCTGAACACATTTTCAGAATATTTAAATGTGTAAAGAAAACAAAGATTTAAGAGAGACTCAGTTATATAGGGATATAGTTATTCATATTAAAATAAAGGCATGGTACAATAATATTTGTGCTTAACACATTATATTTTAAAAATCGAACAGAAATCTAGTAACTATCATAATTCCGAAGTAGTGATGGTTGTAAACATTTTGAGAAATCTACGACTTTAATGGGATATGAAAATAGCTGCGATATCTATTGATTTTATAGGTATTGCAAATAGGATTGTAGTATGTTGCCCACATTCATAATTAAAGGACATGCTAAATTTCAGTTGAAAAGCAGTAAAAATAAAGATATGAATTTTAGAATTTTATTCTTTTTTTTTTTACAGCAGGTTCTTATTAGTTATCCATTTTATACATATTATTGTATGTAGGTCAATCACAATCTCCTAATTCATCCCACCACCAACCCCACCCACCACTTTCCCCCCTCAGTGTCCATACGCTTGTTCTCTACATCTGTGTCTCTATTTCTGCCCTGCAAACTGGTTCATCTGTACCATTTTTCTAGGTTCCACACATATGTGTTAATATACGATACTCGTTTTCCTTTTCCAACTTACTTCACTCTGTATGACAGTCTCCAGATCCATCCACATCTCTGCAAATGACCCAATTTCGTTCCTTTTTATGGCTGAGTACTATTCAATTGCATATATGTGCCACATCTTCTTTATCCATTCGTCTGTTGATGGGCATTTAGGTTGCTTTCATGACCTGGCTATTGTAAATACTGCTGCAATGAACTTTGGGGTGCATGTATCTTTTTGAATTATGGTTTTCTCTGGGTATATGCCCAGTAGTGGGATTGCTAGGTCATATGGTAATTCTATTTTTAGTTTTTTAAGGAACCTCCATACTGTTCTCCATAATGGCTGTATCAATTTACATTCCCACCAACAGTGCAAGAGAGTTCCTTCCACACCCTCTCCAGCATTCGTTGTTTGTAGATTTTCTGATGATGCCCATTCTAACTGGTGTGAGGTGATACCTCATTGTAGTTTTGATTTGCATTTCTCTAATAATTAGTGATGTTGAGCAGCTTTTCATGTGGTTCGTGGCCATCTATGTTTCCTTTGGAGAAATGTCTATTTAGGTCTTCTGTCCAGTTTTTGACTGGGTAGTTTGTTTTCTTAACATTGAGCTGCATGAGCTGTTTATATATTTTGGAGATTAATCCTTTGTCCATTGATTCATTTGCAAATATTTTCTCCCATTCTGAGTGTTGTCTTTTCATCTTGTTTGTAGTTGCTTTTGATTTACAAAAGTTTTTAAGTTTCATTAGGTCCCATTTGTCTATTTTGGTTTCTATTTTCATTACTCTAGGAGGTGGATCAAAAAAGATGTTGCTGTCATATATGTCAGGAGTGTTCTTCCTATGTTTTCCTCTAAGAGTTTTATAGTGTCCAGTCTTACATTTAGGTCTTTAATCCATTTTGAGTTTATTTTTTGTATATGGTGTTAGGGAGTGTTCTAATTTCATTCTTTTACAAGTAGCTGTCCAGTTTTCCCAGCACCACTTATTGAAGAGACTGTCTTTTCTCCATTGTATATCCTTGCCTCCTTTGTCATAGATTAGTTGACCATAGGTGCATGAGTTTATCTCTGGGCTTTTTATCCTGTTCAATTGATCTATATTTCTGTTTCTGTTCTAGTACCATATTGTCTTGATTACTGTAGCTTTGTAGTATAGTCTGAAGTCAGGGAGTCTGATTCCTCCAGCTCCATTTTTCTCCCTCAGGACTTCTTTGCTATTTGGGGTCTTTTGTGTTTCCATACAAATTTTAAGATTTTTTGTTCTAGTTCTGTAAAAAATACCATTGGTAGTTTGATAGGGATAGTATTGAATCTCTAGATTGTTTTGGGTAGTATAGTCATTTTCACAATATTGATTCTTCCAATCCAAGAACATGGTATATCTCTCCATCTGTTTGTATCATCTTTAATTTCTTTCATCAGTGTCTTATAGTTTTCTGCATACAGGTCTTTTGTCTCCCTAGTTAGGTTTATTCCTAGGTATTTTATTCTTTGTTGCAATGATAAATGGGAGTGTTTCCTTAATTTCTCTTTCACATTTTTCATCATTATTGTATAGGAATGCAAGAGATTTCTATGCATTAATTTTGTATCCTGCAACTTTACCAGATTCATTGATTAGCTCTAGTAGTTTTCTGGTGGCATCTTTAGGATTCTCTATGTATAGTATCATGGCATCTGCAAACAGTGACAATTTTACTTCTTCTTTTCCAACTTGTATTCCTTTTATTTCTTTTTCTCCTCTGATTGCTGTGGCTAGAACATCCAAAACTATGCTGAATAATAGTGGCGAAAGTGGACATCCTTGTCTTGTTACTGATCATAGAGGAAATGCTTTCAGTTTTTCACCATTGAGAATGATGTTTGCTGTGGGTTTGTCATATATGGCCTTTATTATGTTGAGGTAGGTTCCCTCTATGCCCACTTTCTGGAGAGTTTTTATCATAAGTGGGTGTTGAATTTTGTCAAAAGCTCTCTCTGCATCTATTGAGATGATCATATGGTTTTTATTCCTCAGTTTGTTAATATGGTGTATCACATTGATTGATTTGCATATATTGAAGAATCCTTGCATTCCTGGGTTAAATCCCACTTGATCATGATGTATGATCCTTTTAATGTGTTGTTGACTTCTGTTTGCTAGTATTTTGTTGAGGATGTTTGCATCTATATTCATAGTGATATTGGTCTGTAATTTTTTTGTGCGTGTAGTATCTTTGTCTGGTTTTGGTGTCAGGGTGATGGTGGCCTTGTAGAATGAGTGTGGGAGTGTTCCTTCCCTGCAGTTTTTTGGAAGAGTTTGAGAAGAATGGGTGTTAGCCCTTCTCTAAATGTTTGATAGAATTCGCCTGTGAAGCCATCTGGTCCTGGACTTTTTGTTTGTTGGAAGATTTTTAACCACAGTTGCAATTTCATTTCTTGTGATTGGTCTGTTCATATTTCTTATTTCTTCCTGGTTCAGTCTTGGAAGGTTATACCTTTCTAAGAATTTGTCCATTTCTTCCAGGTTGTCCATTTTATTGGCATAGAGTTGCTTGTAGTAGTCTGTAAGGATGTTTTGTATTTCTGCGGTGTCTGTTGTAACTGCTCCATTTTCATTTCTAATTTTATTGATTTGAGTCCTCTCCCTCTTTTTCTTGATGAGTCTGGCTAATGGTTTATCAATTTTGTTTATCTTCTCAAAGTATCAGTTTTTAGTTTTATTGATCTTTGCTATTGTTGTCTTTGTTCCTATTTCATTTATTTCTGCTCTGATCTTTATGATTTCTTTCTTTCTACTAACTTTAGGTTTTGTTTGTTCTTCTTTCTCTAGTTCCTTTAGGTGTCAGTTTAGATTGTTTATCTGAGATTTTTCTTGTTTCTTGAGGTAAGATTGTATTGCTATAAACTTCCCTCTTAGAACTGCTTTTGCTGCATCCCATAGATTTTGGATCGTCGTGTTTCCGTTGTCATTTGTCTCTAGGTATTTTTTGATTTCCTCTTTGATTTCTTTAGTGATCTCTTGGTTATTTAGTAATGTACTGTTTAGCCTCCATGTGTTTGTGTTTTTTATGTTTCTTTCCCTGTCATTGATTTCTAATCTCATAGCACTGTGGTTGGAAAAGATGCTTGATGTGATTTCAATTTTCTTAAATTTACTGAGGCTTGATTTTTGACCCAAGATGTGATCTATCCTGGAGAATGTTCCATGTGCACTTCCAAAGAAAGTGTAATATGCTATTTTTGGATGGAATGTCCTATAAATATCAATTAAATCTATCGGGTCTATTGCGTTATTTAAAGCTTGTGTTTCCTTATTAATTTTCTGTTGGATGATCTCTCCATTGTTGTAAGTGAGGTGTTAAAAGTCCCCCACTATTATTGTGTTACTGTCTTATTTCCTCTTTTACAGCTGCTAGCAGATGCCTTATGTATTGAGGTGCTCCTATTTTGGGTGCATATATATTTAAAATTGTTATATTTTCTTCTTGGATTGATCCCTTGATCATTATGTCGTGTCCTTCCTTGTCTCTTGTAACATTCTTTATTTTAAAGCCTATTTTATCTGATATGAGTATTGCTACTCCAGCTTTCTTTTGATTTCCATTTGCTTGGACTGTCTTTTTCCATCCCCTCACTTTCAGTTGGTATGTGTCCCTAGGTCTGAAGTGGGTCTCTTGTAGACAGCATATATATGGGTCTTCTTTATGTATCCATTCAGCAAGCCTGTGTCTTTTGGTTGGAGTGTTTAATCCATTCACATTTATGATAATTATTGATATGTATGTTCCTATTACCATTTTCTTAATTGTTTGGGGTTTGTTTTTGTAGGTCCTTTTCTTCTCTTGTGTTTCCCACTTAGAGAAGTTCCTTTAACATTTGTTGTGGAACTGGTTTGGTGGTGCTGAATTTTCTTAGCTTGTACTTGTCTGTAAAGCTTTTGATTTCTCTGTTGAACCTGAATGAGATCCTTGCTGCATAGAGTAATCTTGGTTGTAGGTTCTTCCCTTTCATCACTTTAAATACATCATGCCACTCCCTTCTGAACTGTAGAGTTTCTGCTCAGAAATCAGCTGTTAACCTTATGGGAGTTCCTTGTATGTTATTTGTCATTTTTCCCTTGTTGCTTTCAGTAGTTTTTCTTTGTCTTTAATTTTTGTCAATTTGATTACTATGTGTCTCAGCATGTTTCTCCTTGGGTTTATCCTGCCTGGGACTCTCTGCACTTCCTGGACTTGGGTGGCTATTTCCTTTCCCATGTTACGGAAGTTTTCAACTATAATTTCTTCAAATATTTTCTCGTGTCCTTTCTCTCTCTTCTCCTTCTGGGACCTCTATAACGTGAATGTTGTTGTGTTTAATGTTGTCCCCAAGGTCTCTTAGGCTGTCTTCATTTCTTTTCATTTTTTTTTTATTCTGTTCTGCAGCAGTGAATTCCACCATACTGTCTTCTAGGTCACTTATCTGTTCTTGTGCCTCAGTTATTCTGCTATTTATTCCTTCTAGTGTATTTTTCATTTCAATTATTGTATTGTTCATCTCTGTTTGTTTGTTCTTTAATTCTTCTAGGTGTTTGTTCTTTAATTCTTCTGGCCTTTGTTAAACATTTCTTGCATCTTCTTGATCTTTGCCTTCATTCTTTTCCCGAGGTCTTAGATCATCTTCACTATCATTATTCTGAATTCTTTTTCTGGAAGTTTGCCTATCTCCACTTCATTAAATTGTTTTTCCAGGGTTTTATCGTGTTCTTTCATCTGGTACATAGCCCTCTGCCTTTTCATCTTGTCTATCTTTCTATGAATGTGTTTTTGCCCCACAGTCTACAGCATTGTAGTTCTTCTTGCTTCTGCTGTCTGCCCACTGGTGGATGAGGCTATTTAAGAGGCTTGTGCAAGTTTCCTGATGGGAGGGACTGGTGGTGGATAGAGCTGGGTGTTGCTCTGGTGGGCAGAGCTCAGTTAAACTTCACTCCTCTTGTCTGCTGTTGGGTGGGGCTGAGTTCCCTCCCTGTTAGTTGTTTGGCCTGAGGCCACACAACACTGGAGCCTACCCGGCTCTTTGATGGGGCTAATTGCGGACTCTGGGAGGGCTCACGCCAAGGAGTACTTCCCAGAACTTCTGCTGCCAGTGTCATTGTCCTCATGGTGAGCCACAGCCACCCCACGCCTCTGCAGGAGACCCTCCAACACCAGCAGGTAGGTCTGGGTCAGTCTCTTACAGGGTCACTGCTCCTTCCCCTGGGTCCTGATGTGCACACTACTTTGCGTGTGCCCTCCAAGAGTGAAGTCTCTGTTTCCCCCAATCCTGTCAGAGTCCTACAATCAAATCCCGCTAGCCTTCAAAGTCTGATTCTCTAGGAATTCCTCCTGCCATTGCCAGACCCCCAGGTTGGGAAGCCTGATGTGGGGCTTAGAATCTTCACTCCAGTGGATGGACTTCTGTGGTATAAGTGTTCTTCAGTTTGTGTGTCACCCACCCAGCAGTTATGGGATTTGATTTTATTGTGATTGCGCCCCTCCTACCATCTCATTGTGGCTACTCCTTTGTCTTTGGATGTGGGGTATCTTTCTGGTGAGTTCCAGTGTCTTCCTGTCAATGATTGTTCAGCAGTTAGTTGTGATTCTGGTGCTCTTGCAAGAGGGAGTGAGCGCACGTCCTTCTGCTCCGCCATCTTGAACCAATCTCTCTATAGTTCTTATATCCTTAGGAATTAAGAAAAATAAAATGTTCTCTACAACGTTCACTTCTTTAGTAATCCTCAGAAGAAACATAAAATGTGACCTATACTTCCTTAGCCAAAACTAAATATAAAATCTGCCACCCTGAACTGAGTAGTCCTTATGCTAACTCTTGGAAAGGAATAAAAGATATGATTTTTGTCCATGATTACAAACTTTGAAATTCTATCCACAGACCACTTGGAGGGCTTGTATACCAAAAATTAGGAGTCCTTGGTCTATCCCAGCAATTTCCAGAGGCTCCTGCAGCCAGCATCTCTGGTAAGCTCCCTCTAGATGTCTGTGTGGGTACCAGATGGTCCTAGGTGCTTGGGAACCCTCTCTTTGGAGATCACTGTAGCATCTCTTCACTATAAGTGGAAATCTCCTTGCTTCAAGGCACGGATCAACTGAGCCTTCCTTGGGGAAACTTTCCCAGGCCACGGATCCCATGAATGTGTTTTCTCACTTCATGGATGTAAAGCCTCTGCCCAGAGTTTTGTTACTATCCCAGAAACTAGAGTCATTTGTGTTAGATGTTTACTGTTGTTCTACTCATTGCTCAAAAGTGTTTGCCTTGCCTTGCTACTATATTTTATCAACCTAAACAGCAGATATCAGTTATCATTATCACCTCAACAAAATCAGTTTTCATTTTAAAAAGCTTAGAAGAGATCTCATTTGCTTCTTGTAACAAGTCTCTGTGGGTAGATACAGCACAACCATAATCTTTATCTTACATATAAGGAAAACCCAGGTGGCTTTCGGAAGGAAGGAACTCATAAGTGGCCGTATAGGGATGGAATCCCCTTTCTCCTGTCTGTCGTCACATCAGCATTCCCTCCAACATCACAGAGTTTGGCCATAACGTCAGGTTAGTGAATGCCAGTGGCTGATTCTTTTAAGACTTCTCTTCCTCATAAACCTCATAAGCTGCAGTTGAAAAGATCACACTCTGTTTCTAAAAATGTTGCAAGGCTGACCCTGGGTGTCCAGTTAAGAATTGCCAAAAGTAAACAAGCAAAGCACATAATCACTAACAAAGCATCTGGAGCCATTTCATACAACATCCTCATATTAAAGAGGAAGAAACAGAATCCAAGAAAAGGAAATGAGCATCACCAAGGGGCAAGAGAGGACCTAGGTCACCAGTGTCCCACTGAGATTTTAGGTTTATTTGTTCCAGTAACTAGCATCACCTTCACAAATGTAATTCATTTTGAAAGATATCATCAACAGGGATATTCATCAGTGTCTGCTATATACAAAGTACTTTCCTAGATAGTCTTGCAAATGAAAAAAAATATTAAACACAGTCTTGAATTTCCTCCATAACATACTTCTTGTATAAAAATATCCATATTATATATTTTAAATCTAAGACTTGATAAGGCTACATTCAAGTGTGTCTATATATCTGCATATGTAGAAAAGCATTTAGGCATACTTATTCATATGAATAATCAGAGGTAGCTACATCACACAAATATATACACACAATAACTGTGATATACAGCATTACACATTTATATATACAGACATTTACATACATACTTGCATATGAATTAGCCTTTCTATACTTTATATAGAAAGTTAATCAGAACTATGTATGCATAGTGCAAGATTTTATGTAATATATGTCAGATATACACATAAGTATACATTTACGAATATGTTCAGATGCATGTATATATACAGAGGTGTGCAGATATGCATGCATATACATCTACAAAGCAGAAGAACAAATACATGATTTAAATACACACGTACATGTTAAATACATAAAGCGTATGCGTGCATACATACATGATTTAAATACACACGTACATGTTAAATACATAAAGCGTATGCGTGCATACATACATGATTTAAATACACACGTACATGTTAAATACATAAAGCGTATGCGTGCATACATACATGATTTAAATACACACGTACATGTTAAATACATAAAGCGTATGCGTGCATACATACATGATTTAAATACACGCGTACATGTTAAATACATAAAGCGTATGCGTGCATACATACATGATTTAAATACACGCGTACATGTTAAATACATAAAGCGCATGCGTGCATACATACACACTATACTTAGACGATAATATGTGTGCAGAAATCTACATGTAGCTCTGCATGAAATATTTGAAAATGCAGTACTTGTTCATTTGGTTTCCTTCTTTGTATCCGTGACACCCTTCATTCCACCCTACTTCATCAACAAACCCTCCAAGATGGGACTATTTATTAAAATTCCTGCACACACCCTCATTCTTTAAACCTCACTCCCTGTTTGTGTGCTGGCCGTGTTCCAGAGTAGAAGGCCAATAACCAAGTGTTCAGATAGACCCAGGAATTGGGACAAACAGGATAAAGTTTGGGCTGGAAAGAATTCTAGAAACAGCTCATAAAAATGTCCCGCTGAGCTCTGGCAGAGCTTGTGGACTGGAGCTCACATGGCTTGAGGCTGTGTTTCCTCAAATGAGGTACCTCCATTCAGCCTACAGGGCTTTTCAGCCAACCCAACATGTGTGACTGTAAAAAAAAAAAAAAAAAAAAAAAGGCTTCTTTTACTCATGGCGTGAAGGAGCAGTTAAGAAAAATTTGAATTGCAAAAAGTTGCATGAAGAGTCATGAAATTAAAAATGGTTTCTTTATTAAAGTCATTTCCTCAAAGAATAAATAGCACTCGAAGCACGTAGATGGTTTTTTTTATGTATCTGTTTATTTGACAAATAACTCCTCTCCACCTGTTGTGACTGTGCTGGACACTGGAAACAGAGAGATGAAAGCTGTCCCCAAGGAACTCACGGTGTGGCGAGGGCTTGGAGCGAGGAAAACGCAGCCCGGTGTCGGTGCTAAACCAGGTGGCACGCTTAGGAAGGGGCCCCCTCGAGAAGTGAAGCATGAGTAGGAGTTAGACGAGAAAGAAAGCAGGAAGGACACCCCAGACCAAAGGAACAGCATGTGCAGAAACACAGAGACAAGGAGAGTGAGGCAATATCGCAGGAAAACAAACCACTCAGGACTAGAGGAAGGAAGCCGGGGAGGAGAGTGGACTTGTTAGGAGACAGGATCAGAGAGAGGACAGGGCAGGATGGGGAGCGCTCCAGAGGACTAAACAGAGGACTTTGCGTGGATCCTAAACTCAATTAGGCGCCATTGCAATGTTTCTGTGAGCTTCCAGAGCTCAGTCAGTAATCCTAAGACACAGTGACCATAGCAAAGTGTACACGTCATTTTCTTCCATTCCTCATTCGGTATCAGCTAGAGTAAGAATAAATTTGGTGCAAATTTTATTATGCGTCTTTCAGCTGAAGTGTATGTATTACTTAAACCAAGGCAGGGGCAATATTAGGGTTGTAGCTTATTTACTAAAAATAGAAGCAACGTACAAAAATCCTCAAAATTCTACGTCAGTGGCACACTGGTATAGTGGAAAGATTGCAGCTTTTTGGTAAAATGATTGCATGAAGAGCCCAAGGGATGGTCTCTCGATATTCAAATAATACCTTCACAAGTATGATATTAGAGCTCCTCCTATCTACAGAGAGAATCTATTTTTCTATGCCTGAATAGTCTACCGGATTCAGCACAGTATTCAACACAAATACCAACACAATGTGCTGCTTTGTGTCAGCCAGTAGGACGAGGTGATGGGGCAGTAAGATAATTCAATACCCAGGACAACATGCTCACGTTCTTTCCCCCGGACCCCTACCACACCCAGAAAACAAGCCCAGCCTGACTCCCTGAAGGCTGAGAGACCACATGGTAGAGGGCGTGGTCTCCCCAGTGGAGACCATGCAAAATAGGCCTGCCCCAGCTAACCCAGCCACTGACCCATGACCCAGGAATGAGCCCAGCCCCAGGCAGCAGAGCCTGGTCCAAATCAGCAGAACTTCCCACCTTACCCATAGACTAGGGAGCAAAAATAACTGCTGCTGGTTGTTGGTCACTGAGGTTTTGTGGTTGGTTGTCAGGCATTGTCACTGTGGCACTAGATAATTAATGCAGGTCTGGAGTCCCAAAACCTGATCTAAGCCCTGGCAACTTCACTTGGGAGCTCCACTTGTGAGAAAGTCATTGCATCTTTCTGAGCCCCAATGTTACTGTCTATAAAATGGGACTAACCATACCAAGAGCAGAATTTTGTGAGGATCTGAGTGACATGTAAGTGCTGGTAATTAATAAGCACTCAGTAACTGAAGCTTTAATTATTGTTTCCTCTGCGTCCATGGAAGTCCTCATCCAATGGTTCTGACGGCACAGACCTTTAACAGACATTCTCTCTATTGAGGCCGGCAAACCAGAGTTATGAGGTGAAAGTGGTTTGGGGGCTCTGAGCACCTCTTCTTTAAGCCCAACTCGTGAAACCACCAGCTAATTTCAAACAGGCTTCTGAGGACAACAGAAGGCTCCACAAACAGAGTGACCACAGCGCTGGGAGCCCGCTGCTCCGTCTAAGTGGTGAGATCTTTCTCTCCCAGGCTGGGCCTGCCCGCCATGCTCCACGTCCAGAGCTCAGCAACGGGAGCAAGTGGAGAGTCCCCCACTCAGACCACCCAGAAGCCTTAGCCGATGCACTCGGCTGCCTAATTACAACATGAACTGATGGGAATGCGATGTTCCCGCAGCCTGCGCTTGCCGCTGCCCTGACTTTGGCTCTCTGGGTCACTCCACGGGGGAAGCAAAGCCTTTGATCTACAAAGCCCACATCCACTTTGATCCTGGTCACCTTCGGGGTCAATCTTTCAGCAGCTGGCCCTTCCCACCATGTCAGTCACCTGTGCCCTGAGACAGACGTTTAATATTTCCAGATGGAGAGAGACCGGGAGAGATGCTGGAAGCTTCTGTGTTGAAGCCAAAAATGCAATTCAAAAGAGATCTGAGATGCTCTCTGCACTTTGTTTTGTCCTTTAGATTCCTCTTAGTCATAGGAAAGGAAGGATGCAAAGGCTCTGATGTCCTACCAGGCACTGGGCATTGTTACACTCCTTATCATAACCAACTTGGAATCCAAGTTGAACTGCAACACTTGCTATCTAGGCAACTGCGGGGAAGTTTCTACACTTTTCAAATCTCAGTTTTCCCATCTAAGGAATAACAACAATCTCTTCAATAATAATGTATGTAAAATGCCTGACACTTAAATACTACTGAACATCAGTCTCATACCAACTGCACAATTGAGATATCACCTGCCATCATTAGAGGGGGAAAAAACAGATACTCAAGGACCCAAGGTGAGTCAAGAGGTAGACATGAGAATTGAGCCCAAGTCTTCCAGGCTCCAAATACCCCATAGTCATTCTGCTGCACTGTCTACTGTGAGTTGAACACACTCATCCATGGGTTGCTTGGTTCTCCTAGACTCTTCCTCTCTTTGGCTCAGTTGGTGAGGCCAGTTGGTGAGTGTGACAAGGGCAAAAGATGAACTGCCCGAAGGAACATAGTAGCCATGTTATATGATGGTTATCCCCTATGACGTTCACCCATACACTGTTTTATGTGAGTTAATTTCCCAAATCATTCATTTATTTATTCTTTAGTTTTTAAAATGCAGCTTTTCCATTTTGGGTGGCAATATTTCTAAAATGATTGATATACGACTATTCCTTCTTGAGAAAAATTACTGACTACAAGTTTAAACTTTTCTAGATGATGCAGTGTCATTATTATTACTATCTATCAGACTATTGTGACTATCAATTAGAAAACTGTATAATAAAATGATTCTGGCCACCCACTCTCTCCCCATTCACCCATCGGGCTCTCAGCTCTCGCCAGTGTTTGTCTCTTGTAGCCTTCCCCTGCTTGTATCTGCTAGTGCAGTGATTCTCAACATCAGTGTAACTATAATTATCTGGGAAGTTTGCTAGCCATACAGATATCAGGACCCCACCTGAGAGATGCTTTAGGTCTGGGGTGAGGCTCAGAACCTCCCATTTTTAACAGGCTCCCCAAGGATATGCTGATGCAGGTGGTCTGAGAATCACACTGAAAAAAATTTTAGGCTGTGGGCTGAAAAACAACTCAATCATTAATCTATTTTAACACATGTTTTTCCAGACTAGATACGAGGTTCAAGACATGGAGGTGAAATACGCTGACCTCTCTTCCCTGGAAGGTTCACAGTCTAGTGAGCTAACAATCTTCACAAACAGTCATCAAGGCCGGGCCAAGGGAAGTAAGAAGTTTGCAATTGAAAGGGCTCTTAACCCATCAAAGGTGGCTTTGTTATGGCACGAACCACACAGCCCAGATTTGAAAAGGTGAATTCCTGTTCCTGGAGTAGGAAGGTTATTCTAGACAGAGGGAACAGAATGTGCAAAGCCAGGGGTAAAAAGGGAACCTGAAGACTGGAAGGAAATGCAAGTATCAGGATATCGAGGGCCTGTGAGATGAGATCAGGCTAGAACTGAACAAGAACTAGTCTTACAATTGTGGGCTCCGAGAGGAAGGTGGGAGTGTATCCTGCAGGTGAGCAGAAGCAAGGGATGGCTTTCTTCAGGACACTGGCAGGATTAAAGCTCAGTTTTAGGAAAACGAAGTGTCTCAGGGTCCTCAGCCTCCTTCACCTGGCTCTGTGTCCCTGAATTCTGAGTCCCTTACTGGCACAGAACCACGTACATAGAGCATTTTTTAAAAATCAATTATTTATGTATTTATTTTTGGCTGATTTGTGTCTTCGTTGCTGCACGCAGGCTTTCTCTAGTTGTGGCGAGCAGGGGCTGCTCTTCGTTGCAGTGCATGGGCTTCTCATTGTGGTGGTTTCTCTTGTGGCGGAGCACGGGCTCTCGGCACGCAGTTTCAGTAGTTGCGTCATGTGCGCCCTAGAGTGCATAGAGCATTTCTGACCCAAGCAGAAGTATGGTCAGGCCCATGAACTTATGGATTTATAGTAGTCAATCAATCACATCAATGCTACCAAAATAGATCCCTTTTCTATTACAATTTGCCAGTCAGTCATTTTCTTAAATACGTGCTAGTGTGTGTATGTGTGTGCGTGACTGTGTGTGTATAAATATACTCGGAGTGTCTCCAAAGTGTCTCCCGTGCTCTTGTTTTCTCCAGGAAATGTAGGACATTGACCCACATTACTCCTCGGAATGTCCTCCCAGGCCCAGTTCCCATTGTCCCACAGAGTCAAGGTCACCATGACTCACACGTCCATTTGGGTAAAATTATCTATAAAATACTTCCTAGAACAGAGTTTGACACCAAATGCCAGCAAGTAGCAGACAGGGTCACATGACCAGCACTTGCCTAGCCACGTGACTGAAGCTTTTCACCCATGGATTCTGTCATCCCACGGCCTTTCAGCAGGCTTGCTTCTAGACAGGGGCTCCCCAAGGCCCAGCTGCTCCCAGTGTCTTCACTGCTGCTCTCTTCTGCCACTCCATCTCCTGAGCCTGAGTTTTCTGAGTCTTCCTAAAAACTCAGAGAAGGCCAAATTGCCTGGACACCAACAACCCAGGTGCCTCAATGCCTGTCACTCATCGGCCCTTTTCCCCTCCAGCGACTTCCTCCTCCTCCTTCTCTTCCTGAGACCACGAATACTAGTATTAAGTCATTAATGATCATCATTATTTATTGGGCAATGTCTTTGATGCAAGAGGAAAAGCACTCTGTGTGTTTCTCTTTTCCTCGCACCCACAATACTGCAGACACCAGATGTGTGCGTTTTTTCCCACATCAAGCAGCTCTCTGAGAGGGTATTCAAGTCAAATCTGACTCTGATGGGACCTAGTGCAGACGCCAAAGGAGAAGGGTTCCATCCCACAAGACTGCCTCCCATTTCAGACACCAACCCCAAGTAGTAGGTCCTCAGGTTACCCACAACTTCTGTCTGACTTGGCTACAAATTGGAGGTTCTTACACCCCCTGCTTGAATTTGATCATTTGTTAGAACAGCTCACAGAGCTCAGGGAAAAACTGACTTACATTTACTAGTTTATTATCTAATAAAGGATACAGATGAACAGCTAGATAAAGAGATCCGTAAGGCAAGGTCTGGAAGAATTCTGAGCACAGGGGCGTCCGTTCTCGTAGAATTGGGGTCCACCACCCTCCCAGCTTATGGGTATAGTCACCAACCTGCACACTTTGGAAGCTCTCCAAACTCTGCACTATAGGGATTTTTGTAGTGGCCTCATTGCCTAGGTGTGATCAATTATTCACTCCATTTCCAGCCTCTCTCAATTCTCCAGAAAATGGGGGCGGGGGGGCGGGGTGAGGCTAAAAGTTCCAAGCTTCTAATCATGGCTTGGTCTTTCTGGTGTTCAGCCCCTTACCCAGGAGCCTACTAAGAGTCACCTTTTTAGAACAAAAGACATTCCTATTAACCCAGGAAAGTCCAAGGCGTTTAGGAGCTTTGGGTCAGAGTCTCCTATCATTCAGGAAAACGCAAAGGTCTCAGGAGCTCTGTGTCAGGAACTGGAGCCAAGACTAAAACGTTAGCACAAAAGATTCTTCTAGCATCCTTACTTATAAGAGCTTTAGAACCTCTGTGTCAGGAACCTGGGGCAGAGACCAATACAAAGGTATTTCTTATTACTTCACTATGTGGGCGTCATTTCAATACCTTATCATTTAATTTAAATCTCGAGGCCCCCTGCAAGAAAGCATTATTATCCTCATTTTACAGAAGTGAAAACTGAGGCAGAAAGATTCAATTACTTGTTCAAAAATCACGCAGATAGCCTGTAGTATAGCTGGGATTCAAATGCAAGGTTGATCCCTGGCACCCATTGTACCACTGTCCCATCCCATTCAGCCCTTTTGCCAAAAGAATATTTGCACTTTCACTTTCTGTACCCCACATATTGATCTTGGAGTTTCCAATCTTTGGACTCACAGTGCTAGATGTTATTCTATCTCTAGGATAACAATTACTACCCCAGTACTTCTCAGGGACCTATAGACACTTCAACAAATATACCCATTTCTGAACCCAGAGACATGTGAACCCGTTTTAGTCCCACATGTACCATACACATCATTTGTGTAATGACAAAGACAAAAACATAGCGACAATGGAAAGGATGTAGAAATGTCAAGTTCGGTTTTTGAAGTTGAAATGTTTATTAATACCATTTGGGAACTGGCTGTTAAATATGACCATGGAGAAAGGAAAAATCCCTCTTGTCTTTCCGCCCTTCAAAGTCCCTCTGTATTGCAGCTGTGAAATTTCAAGGAGGGGGGCAGGGGTGAGAGTGCTGTACAGAAGACATTTCAAAGATGGAATCTAGTGCAGGAATGAGGCAGTGTGGTCCCAGCGGGTGATGCTGAGTTTTTCCTCCTAATTGAATCCTCCTGTTTGTCATGTTCAGCCTCCCAGCGTTGCTTTTGGACCCTCCACCAACCCACCAAGAATGCAAAAAAAACATCTATAGTTCTTGATAAAATACATATTGAGGGAGATTCTTCCAGTGTTAAAGACACTCACATTTTATAATTAAAGACTCTAGAAGCAGCTTTCAAATGAGCAGGACCAGGCTTAGAAATGGTGGGGTTGTCCCTGGTGGTAACTTTAAGCCAGATATTCTACCCGTTCTCTGGTGGTAAATTGCTGAATATCACTCCACTAATTCCAGGATTGTTCATGACACATTTCACATCATCTGAAGAACCCATAACTTATTAGAATGTCAGTTGGGCTTCCTTATGCTTCTTTTTAAAATACAAACTAGGAAACGGGAGGCTTTCATTCACCAACGCTTGAGCACAAATTTATTTTAGTCAGTGCGCTTCCACCCCACACCTGGCTCTGAGCAATCAGTTCAAACAATAGAGTTTAGTGAAGAAGGGCTGGGTGGAGGGAGGGAGGAAGGGGAGAGGAAAAGGAGCTAAGAGCTCAGAAAGAGAAAAGTTTCCAGAGAAGAAAGGGGACCCAGCAGTCTTAGAAGGTTAAGTGTTTCTGTGTCAGAAGGTAAACCCCCTAGTGTAGGAAAGGTAAGATGAGAGCCCAGGAGTGGAGGCCATGGGTGGAATTGATATGCCAGACTTTTCTATTCTGGAGGCTAGGTACATACCAAGAGAAGTGGGCAGTATGGCCTAAAGGAGTCAAACCAGGGCAGACATGGAATTAAGGACACAGAGACATGAACAGTCCTCCTTTCAAATCTAAACTCTGAGCTCTTGATTTGGGGAACAAGAAAGCTAAATTTTAATACTTGCTGGATTTTATAATAGAAATGTGATATTGAGCAAAAAATAACCTTGTACCTCAGTATTCTCATCTGTAAAATTGGAATAATGTGATCTGCTTTGAGGATTAGGTGGTTATTCTAAGGTCACAGTGCAAGATGGTGGCAAAGGTGGAATTAGAAGTGTGGTCTCCTCGTTCCTGGTTTGTTGTATATTCTGCGTGTGTGTGTGGTGTGTCTACATCTGTGTGCACAGTTGTGTGACACCACCTTCAGACAACTCTCCTGTAGGAAACAACAGCTTCACACAACAGGATGATGCATGAGTTTTGTTCTCTGAATCTCCATTCCGGCCTGCATACCTGAAGCACGTAAAGATGAACTTTCTTATCATGGAACACGCTTTTCTAATTCTTGAGGCTGTGGCCAGATGGTATGAACAGCTGAATCTCCTTAGAGAAATAGTTAAGAAAAGGCAAGAAATAGAAGAATACAAAAATAAATGTCTAACTTTCAGGAGAGGAAATCAAAATTAATCCTCTCAGAAGAGAGTAAAAACTATGCATTAAGAAGACAAATTATTGCAGTTCAACTTGATGGGGAAAAGTATTCAGAGAAGGCATAAGGGACAATGCCTGAGGTACCAGGGGGAGTGACAAGCAAAACTGCAGGTGAAGGAAATGCACAAAAAGCTGACACTCTAGGGGGACTTCCCTGGTGGTCCAGTGGTTAGGACTCTGCACTTCCAATGCAGGGGCCGCGGGTTCAAACCCTGGTCAGGGAACTAAGATTCCACGTGCTGTGTGGCGTGGCCAGAAAAACAAAAAAAGCTGGCACTACAGCTAATACTGGCTACTGAGATACCCTCAACCTCTTAGAGGAGGGGTCCCAAACCCCCGGGTCACAGGCTGGTGGCCTGTTAGGAACCAGGCTGCACAGCAGGAGGTGAGCAGTAGGCGAGCGAGTGAAGCTTCATCTGCCGCTCCCCACCGCTCCCCACCGCTCCCCACCATTCCCCATCGCTCCCCATTGCTCCCCATCGCTCCCCACCGTTCTCCATTGCTCCCCATCACCCTCCATCACTCCCCATCGCTCCCCACTGCTCCCCATCGCTCCCCATTGCCCCCATCTCTCGCCATCGCTCCCCACTGCTCCCCATCCCTCCCCATTGCCCCCATCTCTCCCCATCGCTCCCCACTGCTCCCCATCGCTCCCCATCGCCCCCATCTCTCCCCATCACTCCCCACTGCTCCCCATCGCTCCCCATTGCCCCCCATCGGTCCCCATCACTCCCCACTGCTCCCCATCCCTCCCCATTGCCCCCATCGCTCCCCACCATTCCCCATCACTCCCCATTGCCCCCATCTCTCTCCATCACTCCCCACTGCTCCTCACCGCTCCCCATTGCCCCCCATCGCTCCCCACTGCTCCCCATCCCTCCCCATTGCCCCCATCGCTCCCCATTGCTCCCCACCATTCCCCATCGCTCCCCATCGCCCCCATCACTCCCCATCGCTCCCCATCGCTCCCCACCACTCCCCATCGCTCCCCATCACCCCGATCGCTCTCCATCGCTCCCCATCACTCCCCACTGCTGGCGTTACCACCTGAACCATCCCCCCGCTCCCCGTCCATGGAAAAATTGTCTTCCAAGAAACTGGTCCCTGGTGCCAAAAAAAGTTGGGGACCACTGTTAGAGAATGAACGAACATCATGAGGCCTCCTTGGTTCCTCATTATCACTATTTCCTCCTGAATATATTTGCCACATAGAATCTTCTTTTGCTTTTTAAAATCAATGATTGGTTTCTAGCAATGCCTGTGCTTCGGTGTCCCTAATGGATTGGAAATATGAAGAAAGAAGTGAAATTAGATGCTTGAAGGGCATGAGAGCAAACATTGCCCAGCACCTGCTGAATGCCAGGTAACACACCAGGAAGCAACCAGAACATCTCAAATCCTTGTTCTACAAGTAGCACCTCCATTATACAGGTGGGAAGACTGGGGCTCTGAAAGGTTAAGTTGGTTGCTCAAGATGAAGGGACGAAGTAGAATTTACATCCGGGGCTGTATGATGCCAGAGCTCAGGATTCATTTATTTCAAAACAAGATGATTGAATCATTTTTTAAAAATTGACAAAGATGATTCTGAAGGAAATTTGCTCAGGGCTCTGCTACCTTCCTTCTCAAAACTGTCTCTACTTCGCCATTCCTTTACTTTGTTTAGTCTCTTTGGGCTCCTTACAGCCACGGGAAGTCTGCCTGGAGGGCGCAGTTCCAGCATCCTCCTCCCACATTACCTCCATGGTTGCTGAGAAGTTCAAATGCACAGACAAGCCCTCAGGCAGTACAAGAGGCCAGCAATCCATCAGCCAAGCAGTGCTCTCCAACAGCCCATTCCTCCGGCATAGCACTGGCACAGGAACAAGTGCTAATTACTCCACCTCCAGCATCCTTCAGAAACAGCAGGGACTGTGCTGAAAACCAGCCAGGGCAGCCCGATCTGCTCCGCAGCTACAGAAGTTCCTGCTCAGAGGAAGTCGTGGGGGCAGGGGGCAGATCCCTGTGCATGGTGGGCAGCAGGACTGCAGCCTGGAAACGTGTCCTCAAGGAGCATGTCCATCTCTCTGGTCTCCTTTCCTCTCTCTCTTCTCTTCTTTCTTCTTTTTTCTGTTCTTTTTCTCTTTTCTCGTCCCCCTTTCTCCTCTTGGCATCTTTTACGTACAGCCTTCTTATATCCTTCTCTACAAGTTCTCTTTCTCCCTCCTTCCTCCCTCCTTCCCTCCCTCCCTCCCTCTCTTCCTTCCTTCCTTCCTCCCTTCCTTCATCCTTTTCTACTTTTTTGCTTGCTTCCTTGCCTTCTGAGGCCCTACAACTAGAGTGCTCAGCACAGCACATTATATAGTTTTACAAAAAATAAAATAAGGCCTAATTATGTATATCGTTTTTTAATATCCTGAAGATCTTGGTTTCTTAGAAGCCATGTCCTGCTCTCATAATTCTGGAAAAAATACAGGTCTCTCAAGCTCAGAATTAGGGGGAATCTCAGAGAACATCTAGTTCAATTCTCAGTGGATGCAGGAGTCACGTGGGCAACATACTCAACAGGCGTTCTCCAAATAGTGGTCAGGACCTTCGATCGGGTAGAGAAGAGTGGAGGAGGTGAGGGCCCAGGCAGCTCAGCACAGCGCCCAGGTCATCCTGGAAGAGTGGTGACTCTCCTGAAAGCAGCCATCTCTAAGGTGGACACCCTTTGTTGAAAATGACTTGGGTCCCTAGGGAAAGCTGAGATATGAAAATCATCAAGGTCAAGTGAGCTGTGCACATTGAGTGGTCCTGGTTTTCTGTAGGGTGTCATGCATGGTCCTTGACCAAGATATTCCTGTGGAAGAGTGTCACTGAGGAGGCCCCTGCACAGCCCTCACCTTAGAGAATCAGAGAAAAGGAAAAGTGTGCATCAGTTAGTCCAGAACTAGGACTAGCACCCAAGTCCCTTGATGATAATTACTATCTTAGACCATTGCACTCCGCTATCTCCCTACAAAAAAGCCAGCTGGTCTTGCTGGGAGATTTGGCCACAGACCTACCATAAAGACACATTTTGGCAACTCTCCTTCTCTGCCACCTCACACATCCTGACTCCTCCTCTTCTCCATCTCTACCTGACCTCCACTCACTTACTTAGTCCCCCCTTATCTTAGCTGATGGCTCAGATCTACCAGTGACATACGGTAGCCTTCCTGGTCTAGTGGCCAGATCCTTGTCCTGGAGAAGAAGAAAGAATACCACGCTAGAACAAAAAGACAAGAGGCATTCCCTGTCAGCACCAGCACTGCGTTCCAGAGCAAACACACCAGGACTCCAGCTGCCCTCGCATATGACACGGTGAGACCTTGGATACTGCTTTGGAGAACTCCCAGTGATATAGGAGGAGGCATTGGTCTATAAAGACTACATCTCTAGATGTATAGGGCTGGATGGGAGTTAGAGATCCTCTACCTCAACCCTTTATGAAATGGAAAACCAAAGCCCAGAGAGGGAAAATACTTGCCAAAAGTCACACATCATTTAATGATGAATCTGAACTAAAAACAAAACCCGCCTCTCATTCTGGTCTCAGAGCACCCACCATCGTGGGAGACACATAAGTGTATTCAGTAAACACTGGTTTCCTTTATCCGTTTTCCCCCTCCCCCCTCCCTTGTTCCCTCCTTTCCTTCTTTCTCATCAGATTAAAGTAATTTATAAGCACTTAGTGCTTCTTTTCCTGGCATTTTTTCCAAATTTGGTTAGATTTATAGATCTATAATTTTCTCTTTTCATTTATGTCTAAAAATGCACTCAGAGGGGTTCTGAGATCCTTTCTCTGGCCCTTTTCTTCCCACCCCAGACAGGGTTGGGGGTGAACCTAAACAAACAACTTCCTAGAGTTTCTTCCGATCCTGACGGGCTCCCCAGGGCTCCCCGCCACAGGCCGGAGGAGCATGGTGACGGCAAGCGCACTCGCGGTCCTGCTCTGACTCCCGTGCTGCTGGCTGGCGTTGCCTGGACATGCTCCTGAGAAAGCACAGGAGGGCAGAGAAAGAGCCGGGGAAGCTGGGGGTAGTAGGAAGAGCGGCCCCCCATCCTCCGTGTGTCTGAGTAGGGCTTTGTGAATACAAAATGTGCAGTTGGATTTGCCAGAGACAAGAGAGTAACATTTGCCTACAAATTCCAGAGCACTGAAGCCGTATAAAACCTCAGTGCTGGGCCAAGGAGAGCAACTGTCTTCTTGTCTCCCTCTGGAGGTGACTTTCAGGGCTCTTTTCCTCTGGGGATTTGGGGCGGGGAGCAGGAAGGAGATGGCAAGTGGGGGGTGTACGGTGTGCAGCACAGAGCCTTGAGGTCAGAGAGACCCGATTCCCACCTGACTCTGTCACCCGTCAGCTGAGTGACTCTAGTCAACTGGCTTTAGTGCCCCAGGTCCACTACTCACAGGTGGGTGACCTTGGGTAAGTTACTTAACCTTGGAGAATCTCCTCACATATGTAATGAGCATGATGGCACCCACTTGGCAGAACTGTGATAAAGACTAGAAGTGATTAGCACAGAGTGTAGAGTAATTGTAGCTGTCCTGATTATTATCCTGATCACCATGGAGGAGAAAGGGAGGGCCGTTTCAAATATTCCTCCACTTACGTGGGATTCCTCTCCATAGAATACTGTTGCGTGCAGCTCAGCAATGGCAGGGTGAGCCCTTAGCTTCAGCATACTGGCTGTCTCCAAGTTGTGTGTCTGGAGGGACGCGCCCAGAGCGCCCACCAGATGGGTGTTTTATAAGTAGCATCCTGGCCACACTGTGGTTCCTGCCCAAATTTCCTTACCAAGAACTAGGTTGTGTCAGCACTTCTTGGTGCCCTCGCCTCTCCCTCTGGCTGGTGTGGCCCCTGATCACCCTTGGACATGTCCCGACCTGGGGGTCCAGGGACCCCATGAGTGGTGGGGAGCTCCCTGGCTGCTGCCTCCTCGGCCACCTATTCAGTCAAAAGAGAGCAGCGCCAGGGATCTGGCAACAACTGGAGCCCCATCTAAGCTTCCAGGCGCGTCTCCATCTGGCAGAGCGTCTTCTGTCTGGGATGCGACCACCCACGCCATCACTTCCCATCCAACAGTCAGGCTCACGGTGATTCAGCTCCTGCTCCAGTTCTGCAGGATCCACTCTGCTCTGAGGGCTGGATGGCCTGTCTGATGAGTGAGCAGGAAATGTAGGCCGTGCTGCACCCCCATGCGAGGCTCTGGGAGAGCCTACACACATCCGAGATGGCAGGGAAACTTCTCTCCTGCCATTATTTTTAGCCTTATTAGCTTTGCATTATGTTTGAGAGACAAAGCACGGAGAGGCGCAGAAAGAGGGAGTCATCCTGCCTCCTTGTTCTGATTTTGTCACTAGCAACTGTGTGACCTCGCTTCCTTTTTACCTCTCTGAGACTCAGTTTCCTCACTGGTACAGTGAAACACAGATCTTCCTCAACTTATGATGGGGTTACTTCCTGTCCTGATAAGTCTATCATAAATTGAAACGATTGTAAGTCAAAAACACATTTCATACACCTGACCTAGCAAAGAATATCATAGCTTAGCCTAGCCTGCCTTAAATGTGCTCAAGCACTTACATTTGCCAACAGTTGGGCAAAGTCCTCTAATACAAAGTCTATTTTATAATACAGTGTTGAATATCTCCTGTACCTCATTGACTACTGTACTAAAAGTGAAAAACGGAATGGTTGTCTGGGTCCAGATGGTTGGAAGTGTATCGGTTGTTGACCCTCGTGATCGCGTGGTGACTGGGAGCTGAGGCTCACCGCTGCTGCCCAGCATCATGAGAGGGTGTCGTACCGCAAAGTGCTAGCCAGGGAAAGGTCAAAATTCAAAGGACAGTTTCTACTGAATGCGTATCACTTTTGCACCATGTAAACCTGAAAAATAATAAGTTGAACCATCGTTAGTCAGGGACTATCTCTAATACTGTGAGCCCATCTTACCATAGAGGGTTATAGCCAGCCTCAAAAGAGGCGATAATGGAGATGAAAGAGCACTGTCAACTGTAAACCAACATCTAATTATTGTAAACTTACTAACCCCCCAGTGAAAAGATACTTTCTATTTTACCCTACAACTGTTCCTTTTAGACTTCACCTGCTTATGTGTAAGAGGCAGGGGCTGGTACAAGGGCTTGGGAGGTTGGGAGAAGAGAGAAGGCTGAAGGTCTCAGAGTAAATGGGGAACACATTCTAAATTTTTGGAGCTTGTTAGACTAAATCCCTTCTTTCTCATCTTTCCTGCTTCCTACTCTCCCAGGAGTTTTCTTTGAGGAGACTCTGAGAGCGGCTCCTTTGCCAGACACTGATGCCAGAGATACAATTAGGTGAAATGTCCAGGGATCCAAGAGAGTATAAGTGGAGACAGCAGCAAAAAAAGAAATTAGAATATGGTGTGTGGAGCTGTAACAGAGCAAGTGTCAGATTCAAGGAACCCACGAAGGGAGAGAGCTAATCAGAGTTAAATGAGGGATCTCCTGGCAGCCTTCTGAGAGAGGTAATCTCACCTTTATTCTACAGATGGGGAAACTGATACTCAGGAAGGCTGAATGCCCTGCCTTAGGTCAAAAATCAATAAGTGGTGTAGCCTGGGTTCAACCCAATTGTATTTGGTTCCAAAGATCATTTTGTTTTCGTTACACCATTTTGAGCAACTTTGGCTGCATTGGAAAAGGATGATGCCATTAAAATTTTTATTTTTCTTGTATCAAGATTCTTGGAGTAAGGAGGTAATGATCTTCAAAGCCCTCTAATTCACCATCAAAGGCCTTTTATTCTAGGACCTCTTCCCCAGACTAAACGTTTCTCTTCTGACATGAAGGCTCTGTTACAGAGATGGGTTTCCCGATGCTAACCCCTTCTTTCCTCTTCATATGTTCTAACGACTCCATCAGGTCAGTATTGCCAGGACGCAAGGCAAATTCTTAAGCCCCTTTTAGAATCTATCACTCTCTTTCCACTCTACCCTCCCCAACTTTCTCCCAAGTTCGCCCAAGCAAACTTGATCTCTTCTCTTATTCACTGAGGTACCAGTAGCTACGGGTGCAGGGAGCAAAAAGAACACAGCCTTTGGAGTCTCAGGATCTGGGCTCAGCTCCCAGCTCTGCCATGAATAGTCTGTGAACTTCAGCAAGGTCACTGAGGCCGTTGAGCCTCTGTTTCTTTGTCTCTAAAATGAGAACATTGACATTGACCCTACAGCCTTGATGGAAGCTTAAGTGATGTGATTTATTACTGAGAGCCTAGGGAAGGGAAATGCATTTGACTGTTCTCAACATGGAGGGCAATCTGCAGATAGGCTTCTGATACAGAATTAGCTCCTTTTTTATATTGATTCCCCCCAACTTTATTGAGACATAATTGCCATGTAACACGGTATAAGTTTAAGGTGTCCAACGAGATGATTTGATATACGTATATATTGCAAAGTGATTATACCACAATAAGGTGAGTTAACACATCCATCACTCACACAGGTACCATTTATGTGTGTGTAGTGAAAATTTTTAAGTCTTTGCAACTTTGAAGTATGCAATACAGCATCGTTAACTATAATCCCCGCACTGTACATTAGATCCATACAAACTTCCAGTTATAAGCTCTCTTACTTTAAAAACAAAGACCATTCAAATGCCTTCTCTTCGGAAATGATCATCTTTCAGGCAGATGCTCATCGTGCCTTAAACTCTGAAAGTGTAAATCGCTTCAATCTCAGACCGTCCGCTTGCGATCAACGTATCATTTTTCTCTTCCTCCTCCTTTTTCCTGTACAATGTGTTTCTCTCTTCTAATGAAGTTTCCCTCCTGATATTAGCTGTTCAGAGCCCAAGAATACAACACTTGGAATGAGATTCTGTGAATACGTGCTGGGAAATGTGGGCCCAATGTCAAGAATGAGCGCCTCCAGCTCAGTCTAGACTGTAGACCGAGGCTCCAAGGGGAAGCGGTGGTAGAGACGCTGCCTGAGTCATTAAGCACTTGGGCCGGGACCCAGGCTTGGAGCAAGCAGCTCGTGCTGTCGACAGTGCTCTCCAGCTGGCAGAGCCGCCGTGGGATGACTTTACCAAGGCCAGCTTCTGTCTCCCGTTTCCTTGAAGTTTTCACTTGTGTGACATTGCAGGGAGCTGTGTTTTTTCTCTGTGTAGCTCCCCTGGAAGACTTAGACAAAAGAGGGGGGAGCCATTCCTTGCCAGATTCTTCACCTCACCTGCCTAGTCTTTCAGTTCTAAGTTTACAGGGAAATTTAGCAAAGAGGGAGCACACACCTCCACCCTCCTGCAAGAAGTGTGATACCTGCGGAGTTCACTGAACCCATCCTGGCTCCATTGTGTGTCTTGGGGAGAAAGTCTGTATAATTTCTTTTCAACATGAGGGTAGTGGGTCAGGAAGACAGGCTTAATTACAGTGTCTGCCACCTTAGCCTAGAGACCAGACTTCCCTGAGGAAATACATAATGTTGGCATTTAATTGAATCCAAGATGCCACTAGGTAAGCCCTTCTAAGAAAGGAAAAAAAAATACTGCCGATTAGACTGACACACTATTGACAATGAAATACATTCTGCAATCAGAGATGTTAAAGTGTTAAAAAGGAAAAAAAGTGTCTTAGAAAAAATGAAATGTAGCACCTATCTCAAAGGATTCCTGGGAAGATTAATTAAGATCGTGCATCTGAAAGTGTTTTGAAAACTGTCAAGTACCATAGATACACTGTTATATTTATCAGAGGCAGCCCGCTGCCATGGAGAAAGCCTGGGCTTTGAGGTCAGCCAGCCTGATTCAAATTCCGGCGATACCACTTGCTGGCTGTGCAACCTCTGACAATTTCTCTTACCTTTGTGGGTCTCAGTTTTCTTCTCCATAGAAATGGAAATAGTGATTCCGGCTCCGCTTCTCCTAAAAGTGTGACATCACAAGTATAGTATACAGGACATGTTTATACTGAAAATTTTTTATTTATCTGAAATTCAAATTTAACTGGGTATCTTGTACTTTTATTTGCTAAATCTGGCAACCCTAGGGAAACTACAGGGACCAACATATGTAAGGTGTAAGGCTCTCTGGGTCAGAGGAATAAGACACGGGAATTTTCAAAGGCTCATATTAAAGGTGAATGAATGGTGATCTGAGGCTAGGGACTCTCACAAGGTTCTCGTGGGGGGCTAGAGACAGCATCGGGAGGGTGGGTCTGAGAGACTGTGTGTGTGATGGGTGGCAGGGTGTCTGGGATACAGCAGAGGCAAATAGACACTGTCTCTGAAGGCTTGGGTGGAAAGAGCATACAGATGGTGCTCAGATGGTATCTTATGAAAAGCCAGGAACAAGTCACCAAATAAATGTCTTTTTTAAAAAAAGAAAAGAAATGAAGTTGACTGAGTAATAGCCGCAGGAAGAGAACCCAAGAGCTGCATTGAGTAAGAACACGTTCCAATGTTTTTCAATAAATGAAGGGAAAGCTGTAAATTATTCATTTGTTATTTTTGTAAGATTTTCAAATCTATGATTTTTTTTTTCCTGTCTTGTCTCCAGTTTTTGCATCCACAAAAATGTTTCTCCTCCTTCGTAAGTAACTTCTTTTTGCAAATGGAGTCTCAAACCACACCAAAATTGCAAATGTAAGGTTTGTTTCTCCCCTCTTGGGTCCCACTGGAGAGAATCCCAGGTCAGCTCTGGGCTTAATACTACTCCCTTGTTACGAGGAGAAGGCAGAGTTTGTGTGGTGTTTGGTTTGTTTTGACTTTAGAAGTTGCTAAATTCAGGTCTTTGATATTTGACCATGTTTCTGAGCTATGGAAATAGACTTGGAGTTCAGTCAGTAAGAAATGAATGGCATTTGTGTTTCCTCAGAACACACGCAGACCTGTGAATTAGGTAGACTGGGGTTATGACTCCTGGTTTACCAGCCGGGAGACTGAGTCCCAGGGCTGCAAAGCAGTAGCCCAGGCTCTTGCACTGGGTTGATGAGAGCTGAACGCGGGCCCTGGTCCCCTCCTTCTCCACTAGCTGTCTTGTCACTTCAGTTAAACCATAGGGGTCTCCATTGCCTCATCTAGGAAACGCAATGAATATCGATTATGTGCAGGAGTATTTGTGAGAATCATGTGAAATAATACGTATGAAAGTATATTGTAAACTGCAAAACGGTATATCAGTATTAGCAATTCTTATATATTTAGTTTATTGGCAGAACTGGAAGAATCTCAGTCTCAGTCTTCTTAGATGGAATCTTCCATTTCTATTTTCATTCCTACACACCCTCCTCTAGGTAAGAAGAACTAATTTTCCAATGTTAATTCTCTCTCTTATAATAGGAATCTCCAGCCCTTTCTCTGGAGGCAGGAAAAGCTAACCTTGACTTTGGGATGCCCTCTTACAAGGCAGGGTCGGTGGAACAATTCTCTGGTAACTGACAGAGGCTAGTGTATGTCATAAAGAGAAGCAACAGAGATAAAGAGCTTCAAGGAAACTTTGAATTTTTCATTGTTTTCTGTATATTGTGGAGGAGGGTTGCTCACAAAGTGAAAACTATTTTTTGTTTGTTTTTTGTCTGAGAAAGTCTTTATTTCTCCTTCACTTTTTTTTTTAATCACTGTTATTTTCTTTTAATTAGGGTATAGTTTTTTGACAGTGTTGTGTTAGTTTCTACTGTACAGCAAAGTGGAGTTCCCTGTGCTATACAAAATGTTCTTATTAGTTACCTATTTTATACATACTAGTGTATATATTGTCAATCCCAATCTCCCCGTTCATCCTACCCCTCCCCCCCCGCTTTCCCCCCTTGGTGTCCATATGTTTGCTCTCTACATCTGCAGCTCTATAAGAAAACTATTAAGAGCAAGAAATATTCAAAATCTTTCTCAGCAAAATATAAGTGTTGTTCAGAAACACAAGAGTGTTTTGGCAATATGAGAGTTTTCTGCCAATTAACAGGACCAGTTTCCAAAAGCTACATGTGGAAAACAATATTGTCACTTAATAATCAAACAGGCATAGTTTTCTAGAATCTGTATTATTAAAAATATGATCTAGATATGGACATTTAGAGCCAGAAGAAATCTTAGTAATCACATAAACCTATTCTTGTATTTTGCATATTTTGAAAATGAAGTCTAAATAAGAAGGGATTTTCACAGAACCACACAGCAAATAAGGACAGAGCCAGAAACAGAATCTAGATCTCCTGGCTCTCAGGATCATTAATCTTTATGTGCACCAAGCTCTTTTTGCCTTTTTGTAGACTTTGCATGCATTCTCCTACCTGGAAAATAGATTTCTCTTTATTTTCATCGCTCGTCCATATAACAATAATGCAGTATTAATGCACCCGGCATTACCACTGTCGACGTCAAAATGTTCTAGAAGTGTGACTCCTTTGCAGTGCCTTTCTCAAGGAAACTGTGCTAATTTCCAATGATTCTCATGGTTCCCATCTTCTTATTGAGACAGAAAGGAAATAATTCCCTCTGAAGTGATGACTATAGCTCTAAATGGATCATTTGGTCCTGAGCGGGGCCATTCTTCCTCAACACTCTCCAGCTCTCTTAGTAGCATGGTGCTCTCATTTGAATGACATCTTCAAAAGATGCTGGCTGTATGTATTTTTCACAAAAGGCTTAAAAAAGAACTATCCAGGATTGTAGAGACTGGGTAGAAGGATTATTTGCTGGCTTGAAAAAAAATTTTAAATTAAAAAAAAAACTACATGAATATCTTATAGACAAAAGTGTCTGTGACAAACTAAACTCAGATCTCAGTGGCAGGAAAAAGTTTGTTAGCCCCTGGCAACTAGATTCTAATATTAGACAATGAGAATTATGAACCCACTCTTCCTTTTTTTTTGGAAGGAAACTGGACACTCAAAGCTAAGATTTCTTCTTAACGTGTATGCCTAGGGCATCTGGAAGTAGTGTTACGATCACCCCCTTTCACCTTTTACCTTGAGCTCAAGAGTTTGAGTTTCATCTTTCTTGTACATACTTTAATTTCAGTTGCCTAGAATCATCTTTGCAATTAGTCAATATTAAAGAAAATACAATAAGTAGAATAAAGCAATAGGTTATCAAAGAATATATCTGTATCAACTTAAGGAAGGAAGGATAAAATAGACTATGCTACCTTAGCATTGGTCTTCCCACCTGCACCTTCTCAACCGTTCTTTCTATAAATTAATCATCATTCTCTTTGATGGTGGTGGAACTGTCAATCATAGTTCCCAACCCTCTCCTCCAGGGTTGGCACCTGAGCATGTGTTGAGCAGCAAGAGTATCCTTATGCCCCTGGCTCCACAGATTTGTTGGACCCAAACAGGACCAATAATATTCTTCCTTGAGATGACTATGTGGATATAAAGAGAGGAAATGGTTCCTTCTGCTGGAAGGTTACAGATCGGGGGCTTCCAACAGCCATATCATCTGCTATTTGGAGGTAACTTATGACTAATAAAACCAAGCAGAGATAAGCTAAGTGGAAAGATAAGGAAAGAAAGGAAGAGAGAGCAAAATCTGATGTTCTTATTCAAGTTCTTAGATCTGAACTGATCTGAAGCCAAACAAGAGGGGGCGGGGCTACTCCTTCCAATGTTTAAGCTTCCCGACCTGGCTGAACCTCAAATTTGATGTATCCAAAGATTTCCAGTACATTCCATTGTTTCTGTTCTCGAGATACTCTCAGTTGAGTTTTTGCACTGGCAGCTGAAGATTTTCTGAATAAGAGAAGGAGGCAGCATGAATCAGCTTAGTGGATGAATCAAAGGAATCCTGTCTTCAAGTGAAATCTTACACGAAGTCCCAGTGTAGAAAGAGACAGAATGGCATCTCTACAGTTGACGCGGGGATGGGGAGAGGAGGAGAGGTGTGGCCCCCAGCGTGATCCTCTGTGCAGCCTCGATTAAACCTTGAGCCATCTCTGTGGCACCTGAGTGCTCCAAGTAACCAATTTTAAAACTACCTGTGTAGTACAGACTCCAGAGCTCACTAGATTATAAAGTCAGTGACGACGGGGATGGGATCTGTATTATTCTCTTCCACATCTCCACGTTTAGCACAATGAATGGGGAGTAAGTACACAAGTATTTTCCATGTAGGATATTTTTTATGTAGAATGAATGATGTAATTTTTTTTCTATTTGTGTCTCCTTAACTAACTGCTATAATCCTCTTCTTTTTTTTTTAACAGAAGAAAAAAACAAGTTTTAATTTCATATTTATGGAGGTCTCATAGATACGAGACCTAAGAAGCGACCAAAGCAGGCAGTTTTCATACCTTTTAGACAAAGAAACAATGCATTTATGACAATTGAGAATCTAAGCAGTTTGTTGTAGAGACTTCTTGACCCTGAATTCCCTACCTCTGGCCATGAGGATGTTTCTCTACTTCTTAATGCAGGGAGGGTACCTTTCACATGGGAGATTTATATAATCCCCTTCCTAAATATGACTTTCTTCCAGAGCTGCTGAGAGGTTTAATTGGAACACAATAGGTAGAGTATTTAACATGATTCTTCTTCCACCGATTCCCTCCAAAACTCTTTAAAAGTCTGTTGCATTGAGTAGAATACATGCCAGACTTGGAATCAGGAGCCCCGTAGTTTAGGCCCATTACGATGTGATTTCACGCAAACCCTTCTCCCATTGGGGCCTTCATTTCCCCATCAGTCAATTGAGAGGGCTGAGCTAGCTGAGCCCTCAACTCTCTTCCAAGTCTCCCATTCCACGGCTGAGTGTAGAGGAGGATATTGATGACTCACTTAGCAGAATAAACAAGCTCTCACGATGTGCAGTCTGCTAAAGTAATGAGCAATGTGCGGAACTCTTTCTAAACAGAAAAAAATTTTCACACCAGACAGAGTCCAAAACCTCTGAGGGTTAAATGAGGGGAACTATAATACTAAGCAGATGAATCCTCTAAAATAATATTGCAACACCTCCTGGCATCCCCACCCCTGTTTCCATAGGATGGCTACTGAGTGATTTAGCTGCCATGCCTCAGGACACCTGAGGTCACCTCCAGCCCTGCCCCTGCCCCACCCAGACCAGCACACCCTTTGCACTGAGCTGCAGAGAGGAACACATGGGCTCCCTTCCAAAGGTGTCCCAGGGAGCCCATGGGTGGACTCGTTCACTGCCAGTTGGTTATCATATTTCCTTTCTCTCTCCTCTAAGCAAATGTTGATTCCCGAGGTTCTTGGCTTCACAGGAAGCAAATTAAGATAGACTGAAAGTGGCCGTCTGATGATAAGAAGGCATTATTGCATCTTCCACATGTACTATCCCTGTGACTATCACGGTAGACGTATGAAGTAGGTAATATCATCCCCAAATAACAGATGAAGAAACTGAAACACAGGAAAGTTAAGAAACTTGCCTAATATTACTCTGCTTCAAAGAGGTGGAACCAGAATTTCTTTCTCCATTTCTGTGTTTCAACCCCTACTATGTCTTTAGGCATATGAAGCTATGTTTTCCTCTAGTAAATGCGAGAAAATAAGCTTTTTTAAAAACAGGATGAAATTGTTTTCTCCAACTGGTACAGTATTGACAGTGTAAACTGAGTATTGGTGAAGGCAGGTCATTTATTGGGTGAGACCTGGGATCCGGAAGGAAAAAGGCCCAAGTGCCTGAAGTTCTGTTTAACTCTCTGAGCAGATGGCCTGGGATGGGATTGCTGTAAACACTCCTGCATTGATTCAGCCTAATCTGGGCTGTCCTCCTGGGCTCTTCAACAACATAAGCATCGCAAAACTAGAGGCGGAGGCCCGGCTTTCAGCAAAGCCAGTGGCAAGAGTCATTCATAACCCCCTCTGGCAGAAATTTTAATCCTAGGACATCAGTCAAAGCTAGCATCTAGAGGCTTCTTGCCCCAGTCTTCCTAGATGGCCTCAGTCCCCACGGAACTCTCTCCTTTTATTATATCAGTAGGTTGTGCCACCATTTCAATGTCCAGCACACACTCCTTGGGACTTTTAGGGAATGGAAACGTAACTAGGCAAAGTCTGTATCTATGTCTGTGACAAAATTGATCCAGAAAACATTGCTTACGTTGCTGTATGCTCTCTCTAACATGTGTGAAAAAATGCTTTTCAGAGTTTGATGGCAGGAAAAGTGTGTTTTTGTTAATTAATACATTTTATTTACTCAGACATGTTGCATTTCATAACCGATTGTGCTTAGCTTTGGACAGTAGCAGTCAGAAATATACCAGAGTATATTTCTATATATGTCTATATACAGTATATATATATATGCATATATATATATATATATATTTTTTTTTTTTGGCTGTGTTGGGTCTTCGTTGCTGTGCGCGGGCTTTCTCTAGTTGAGGTGAGCAGGGGTTGCTCCTCATTGTGGTGCGCAGGCTTCTCATTGTGTTGGCTTCTCTTGTTGCGGAGCACGGGCTCTAAGCACATGGGCTTCAGTAGTTGTGGCATGTGGGCTCAGTAGTTGTGGCTCATGGGCTCTAGAGTGCAGGCTTCTCATTGTGTTGGCTTCTCTTGTTGTGGAGCACGGGCTCTAGGCACACGGGCTTCAGTAGTTGTGGCATGTGGGCTCAGTAGTTGTGGCTCATGGGCTCTAGAGCGCAGGCTCAGTAGTTGTGGCTCGCAAGCTTAGATGCTCATGGCATGTGTCAAACCCATGTCCCCTGCATTGGCAGGTGGATTCTTAACCACTGCGCCACCAGGGAAGTCCCAATATATGCATATATTATAGTGTATACTGATGGGCCTTCTGATGACGCTACCTTTTTTGCCTCACATATTCCTACTCCTCCTTCAGGACTCAGACTGGCCATACTTTTCCTCAGTGAGTCCTTCTTTACCCCCCCCCCGAGGCTGGATTAAGTGGCCTTACAACTCCTCAAGTTTACCTCTATCCCAGAGGTGCTCACGGGGCATTGCAAGGGCCCAGTCTTGTCAGCTACCCCATTATGCCCTGAGCCCCAGCGTTGGAATTTGAGCCATGATTTTCTCCTTTATCATTCATCACACTGCCTTTTAATTGCCCAGGGCCACTGAAAACTTTATGGGAGTCAATGGTAGGGGTCATTGAGTCCAGTGGTCTGCCCTCGTGATCTGGTCAGTGAAGTCTCCCCCGGGGAATGTCAGAATCACATTTGGACTGGATGATATACGTGTGGCTTAAAAAAAGCACATTTAATAACATAGCAAATTTATATTTAGAAAATGAGAGATGTGCATTCTAAAAAATATACTTACAACAGAAAATAAAGTTTGACAAAATCAGCTTCCTCATCATGAGAATAAGATGAAGATAAACACTTGGGGAAAATATCGGAAAATCCAGCTCCATGGAAGGGGTGCAGAAATTGCCAAACTTACCCCAAAAAGCCCGGACCATCCTTTCAAAGGTTTCTCTACCAGGAGCAGCCTCATATGTACATTGAACTTCCCGAGGCCGTTTCTCTAAGCATCTTCATAGATTTCATACTGAAACTGGTGAACGTTGTCAAAATAATAGAAAAGAATTGAACTCACATTGCGATGGCTTCTAATTTACTCTTCAGAATACCATCCCTGGCAAAATGATACCAAGCTGCATCGCCTTTGTGAAGATCCAGCAGTCTGTTAAACCTCTTATTCATTCTTTCTGCAAATATTCGTTGATGGCCAGTCACTTCCCAGATTCTATATGAAGGTTCAAGAATACCTGTAATAAAGAAGTGTTTAATAATATGGTATAATATTTAATAGCATGTAACAATATGTAATAAAAGCAGTACCTGCTCAGAAGACCTGTATTCTAGATTTCAGTCCCTTAAATGGCATAAAGAGTTTAAACATTCAATCAGATAGTGTCTGTAGGACTTTGCCCACCACCCCAGCTGCCAGCTGGATTCAATATATTAAAAAACTACAAAGCTTCCTATGCAATAAAGAAAATGGTTGGTAATTTGTAGAAAGGATGCTTTTTCGAGCTCACCAGTTGTTTCTTCCTGTCCTCTTCCCTTACTATCCTCCCTGCCTTGATATAATCATCTTGGCTGTGAGATTCACACCAGACTCCTGTGCTCTGAATCACCATGTGAGACACGTCTCTCTGGTTTGGCCCTGAGGACACCTCTGGGCCATCTTCATTCATTCAACACACACTTGATGAATATTGACTCTGTGGTTGGACCCATGTGGGCCACTGGGAATATAGAGACACATTAGACAGAGCCCTGCCCTCAAGGAGACCACAGTCCAGAAGTGGAGCAGGGCCCATGGGAAGGGTGGTTGCTCAAACACACACAGCTTTCTGGAAGAGGTGACCCCAGAGCTGTGTCTTGAAGGATGATGTTGTGAGAACAGCTATGATGTTTCTATCCCTCCCTGGCCTTCAGTGTCCTTCCTCACCCATAGAAGTGCGGAACCAAACTAGATGATTCTTGTTTCTTTGCCAACCAAGTAGCAATATGTAAAGATAGAACCCGTACGCTGGAAGGTATGTAAAAGACTTAAGATGAGGGTTCATTTTTACAATTAATAAGGAGCTTATATTTTAAACATGCCTTTAAGGCATTACATTTTCAGAGCTAGTGGGATTCCCAGTTCTCTGATCATTAAGAAGAAATAAATTCTGACTTCAGAGTGAAGTACACATCCTCCCTGGAACATCCCACCCATAGGAAGGAGAAACAATGGGTTACCTCTTTAGGCCAGGTTTCCTCCTCTGGGAAGGAAGTGGAGATCTATGGGGCCTGGCAGGTTCTGAAGCTCCAGACCCCCTTCCACCTTGGCTTTGGAGGCAGAGGTTTGGGGCTCTAGAGGAATCTAGAAAGGTGGCCTGGGAGGATTTCCTGGGGTGGCTGGGGGTGCCTTGAAAGGGTGCCAGAGGAGATCCACCCACCTCATGAGTATCGCTGATACTCATCTTCTCACCCCCCGCACTACTGCTCCCGTGGTGCCCTGGGAAGCAGAGGCGGGAGATGAAGAGCTTTGCTCTATGAGGGCAGCTTTGGGACACTGATTAACATCCTTGCCCAGGAAGGACAGTGGCATTGCACTGCAGTTCAAAGGGACAACGGAAAGTTGAGGACAGTTAACAAACCATTTAAAACTGAGTGTGAAGACCAGAGGGCCTCTTTGGTAGCTTACAAAGAAGGTCTTATTTGGTTTCGTGGGAGAACAGAAAATGCTCAAACTCAGGGTGTAATCCTTAGTGTAGAGCTTCAAAGGCAATTGAATATGCAGCCAAGACAGCTCTGTTATACCAAGGTCAAGGCCCTGCTTGGGAAAATCTGGATCCCTGTTATATCTTAGTGGATTCCCCCAAAGATTTTGGCTTGCCAGAATCCTGATGTCTCACAGTCTGAGAGCAAGCTCTCCTATTAAAAGCCAGCACCCCTCCTCTGTGGGAGACACTGCACGACAAGAGTCCCCTTTCAGATACCATGTCAATAATTTGTGTTCAGTAGCTGCAGGACCCAGCTACACAACCCATATAAGTATGTACTATAATGATTTCCTAGACATTTCAAGGACCTTTGGTCACATGGTAGGATTCACAGAGAAATCCAGAAACCCAAAGTGTCATCATGGCTCCGCATAGCATCCGGTAAGGGAGAAAGGGTACTACATTCCAAGGTAGCTCCAATAATCAGCCAACAGGTATTGGTGGGAATGCGTGTTTGCAGTCCTGGATTTTAAAGATTCTTGGTCAAGGGGATTAGAACCTAAAAGTACATCAGGAGACCATATTGACCTGGGGACACTCTCCTTGGGTATAAGGTTTACTATCTGTTGTTGGCAGAATAGTGACCCCCAAGCCCAAGATGTCCAAGTCCTGACCCCTAGAATTTGTCAATATGTCAGTTTACATGGCAAAAGGGAATTAAGGCTGCAGATGGAATTAGAATGGTTAATCAGGCGACCTTGAAATATGGTGATTATCGTGGATTATCCAAGTGGGTTCAGTGTAATTACGAAGGTTCTTAAAAGTAGAAGGGGGAGGCAAGAAAGGGTCAGAAAAAGGGCTGTGATGTTGGAAGCAGAGAAACCATGTGATGCTGGCCGAGGGGAGCTTCTAGCTGAGAAGAGCAGTTGGGCTCTAAATGCTGGAAAAGGCAAGGAAATGGATTCTCCCCAGACTCCAGAGAAGAAAGGAGCACTGCTGGCACCTTGGTTTTAATCTAGTGAGACCTGTGTTTGACATCTTACCCACAGAACTATGAGATAATTTTCTCTAGGTATATGCCCAGTAGTGAGATTGCTAGGTCATATGGTAATTCTATTTTTAGTTTTTTAAGGAACCTCCATACTGTTCTCCATAGTGGTTGTATCATTTTGCATTCCCACCAACAGTCCAGGAGGGTTCCATTTTCTCCACACCCTCTCCAGCATTCGTTGTTTGTAGATTTTCTGATGATGCCCATTCTAACTGGTGTGAGGTGATACCTCGTAGTTTTGATTTGCATTTCTCTAATAGTTAGTGATGTTGAGCAGCTTTTCATGTGCTTCTTGGCCATCTGTATGTCTTCTTTGGAGAAATGTCTATATAGGTCTTCTGCCCATTTGTTGATTGGACTTTTTGTTTTGTTAATATTGAGCTGCATGCACTGTTTATATATTTTGGAGATTAATCCTTCGTCCATTGATTCATTTGCAAATATTTTCTCCCGTTCTGAGGGTTGTCTTTTCGTCTTGTTAATGGTTTCTTTAGCTGTGCAAAAGCTTTTAAGTTTCATTAGGTCTCAATTGTTTATTTTTGTTTTTATTTCCAGTACTCTAGGAGGTGGGTCAAAAAAGATCTTGCTGTGAAAAATGTCAAAAAGTGTTCTTCCTATGTTTTCCTCTAAGAGTTTTATAGTGTCTGGTCTTATAGTTAGGTCTTTAATCCATTTTGAATTTATTTTTGTGTATGGTGTTAGGGAGTATTCTAATTTCATTCTTTTACATGTGGTTGTCCAGTTTTCCCAGCACTTATTGAAGAGACTGCCTTTTCTCCATTGTGTAGCCTTGCCTCCTTTGTCATAGATTAGTTGACCATAGGCGTGTGGGTTTATCTCTGGGCTTTCTATCCTGTTCCATTGATCCATATTTCTGTTTTTGTGCCAGTACCATATTGGCTTGATTACTATAGCTTTGTAGTATAGTCTGAAGTCAGGGAGTCTGATTCTTCCAGTTCCATTTTTTTCCCTCAAGACTGCATTGGCTATTTGGGGTCTTTTGTGTCTCCATACAAATTTTAAGATTTTTTTGTTCTAGTTCTGTAAAAAATACCATTGGTAATTTGATAGTGATGGTATTGAATCTGTAGATTGTTTTGGGTAGTATAGTCATTTTCACAATATTGATTCTTCCAATCCAAGAATATAGTATATCTCTCTATCTGTTTGTATCATCTTTCAATTCTTTCATCAGTGTCTTATAGTTTTTGCATACAGATCTTTTGTCTCCCTAGTTAGGTTTATTCCTAGGTATCTTATTCCTTTTGTTGCAAAGATAAATGGGAGTGTTTCCTTAATTTCTCTTTCACATTTTTCGCCATTATTGTATAGGAATGCGAGATTTCTGTGCATTAATTTTGTATCCTGCAACTTTACCAGATTCATTGATTAGCTCTAGTAGTTTTCTGGTGGCATCTTTAGGATTCTCTATGTATAGTATCATGGCATCTGCAAACAGTTTTACTTCTTCTTTTCCAATTTGTATTCCTTTTATTTATTTTTCTTCTCTGATTGCCATGGCTAGGACTTCCAAAACTACGCTGAATAATAGTGGCGAAAGTGGACATCCTTGTCTTGTTACTGATCATAGAGGAAATGCTTTCAGTTTTTCACCATTGAGAATGATGTTTGCTGTGGGTTTGTCATATATGGCCTTTATTATGTTGAGGTAGGTTCCCTTTATGTCTACTTTCTGGAAAGTTTTTATCATGAATCAGTGTTGAATTTTGTCAAAAGCTCTTTCTGCATCTATTGAGATTATCATATGGTTTTTATTCCTCAGTTTGTTAATATGGTGTATCACATTGATTGATTTGCGTATATTGAAGAATCTTTGCATTCCTGGGATAAATCCCACTTGATCATGGTGTATGATCCTTTTAATGTGTTGTTGAAGTCTGTTTGCTAGTATTTTGTTGAGGATTTTTGCATCTATATTCATGAGTGATATTGGTCTGTAATTTTTTTTTGTGTGTAGCATCTTTGTCTGGTTTTGGTGTCAGGGTGATGGTGGCCTTGTAGAATGAGTGTGGGAGTGTTCCTTCCTCTGCAGTTTTTTGGCAGAGTTTGAGAAGGATGGGTGTTAGCCCTTCTCTAAATGTTTGATAGAATTCACCTGTGAAGCTGTTTTGGTCCTGGACTTCTGTTTACTGGAAGATTTTTAATGAGAGTTTCAATTTCATTTCTTGTGATTGGTCTGTTCATATTTTTTATTTCTTCCTGGTTCAGTCTTGGAAGGTTATATCTTTCTAAGAATTTGTCCATTTCTTCCAGGTTGTCCATTTTATTGGCATACAGTTGCTTGTAGTAGTCTCTTAGGATGCTTTGTACTTCTGCAGTGTCTGTTGTAACTTCTCCATTTTCATTTCTAATTTTATTGATTTGAGTCCTCTCCCTCTTTTTCTTGATGAGTCTGCCTAAAGGTTTATCAATTTTGTTTATCTTCTCAAAGAACCAGCTTTTAGTTTTATTGATCTTTGTTATTGTTTTCTTTGTTTCTATTTCATTTATTTCTGCTCTGACCTTTATGATTTCTTTCCTTCTACTAACTTTGGGTTTTGTTTGTTCTTCTTTCTCTAGTTCCTTTAGGTGTCAGTTAGATTGTTTATCTGAGATTTTTCTTGTTTCTTGAGGTATGATTGTATTGCTATAAACTTCCATCTTCGAACTGCTTTTGCTGCATCCCATAGGTTTTGGATCATCATGTTTCTGTTGTCATTTGTCTCTAGGTATTTTTTGATTTCCTCTTTGATTTCTTCAGTGATCTCTTGGTTGTTTAGTAACGTATTGTTTAACCTCCATGTGTTTGTGTTTTTTATGTTTCGTTCCCTGTCATTGATTTCTAATCTCATAGCACTGTGGTCGGAAAAGATGCTTGATGTGATTTCAATTTTCTTAAGTTTACTGTGGCTTGATTTGTGACCCAAGATGTTATCTATCCTTGAGAATGTTCTGTGTGCCCTTGAGAAGAAAGTGTAATCTGCTGTTTTCAGATGGAATGTACTATAAACATCAGTTAAATCTATTTGGTCTATTTGTGTCATTTAAAGCTTGTGTTTCCTTATTAATTATCTGTCTGGATGATCTGTCCATTGGTGCAAGTGAGGTGTTAAAGTCCCCCACTATTATTGTATTACTGTCGGTTTCCTCTTTTATAGCTGTTAGCATTTGCCTTATGTATTGAGGTGTTCCTATGTTGGGTGCATATATATTTAAAATTGTTATATCTTCTTCTTGGATTGATCCCTTGATCATTGTGTCGTGTCCTTCCTTGTCTCTTGTAACATTCTTTGTTTTAAAGCCTATTTCATTTGATGGGAGTATTACTACTCCAGCTTTCTTTTGATTTCCATTTGCTTGGAATATCTTTTTCCATCCCCTCACTTTCAGTTGGTATGTGTCCCTAGGTCTGAAGTGGGTCTCTTGTAGACAGCATATATATGGGTCTTCTTTATGTATCCATTCAGCGAGCCTGTGTCCTTTGGTTGGAGTGTTTAATCCATTCACATTTATGATAATTATTGATATGTATGTTCCTATTACCATTTTCTTAATTGTTTGGGGTTTGTTTTTGTAGGTCTTTTTCTTCTCTTGTGTTTCCCACTTAGAGAAGTTCCTTCAACATTTGTTGTAGAACTGGTTTTGTGGTGCTGAATTCTCTTAGCTTGTACTTGTCTGTAAAGGTTTTGATTTCTCTGTAGAATCTGAATGAGATCCTTGCTGGGTAGTGTAATCTTGGTTGTAGGTTCCTCCCTTTCATCCTTTATATCATGCCATTCCCTTCTGGCTTGTAGAATTTCTGCTGAGAAGTCAGCTGTTAACCTTATGGGAGTTCCCTTGTATGTTATTTGTCATTTTTCCCTTGTTGCTTTCAATAATTTTCCTTTGTCTTTTATTTTTGTCACTTTGATTACTATGTGTCTCGGCGTGTTTCTCCTTGGGTTTATCCTGCTTGGGACTCTCTGCACCTCCTGCACTTGGGTGGCTATTTCATTCCCCACGTTAGAGAAGTTTTTGACTATAATCTGTTCAAATATTTTCTTGGGTCCTTTCTCTCTCTCTTCTCCTTCTGGGACCCCTATAATGTGAATGTTGGTGCATTTAATGTTGTCCCAGAGGTCTCTTAGGCTGTCTTCATTTCTTTTCATTATTTTTTCTTTATTCTGTTCTGTAGCAGTGAATTCCACCATTCTGTCTTCTAGGTCACTTATCCGTTCTTCTGCCTCAGTTATTCTGCTATTGACTCCTTCTAGTGTATTTTTCATTTCAGTTATTGTATTGTTTATCTCTGTTTGTTTGTTCTTTAATTCTTCTAGGTGTTTGTTCATTAATTCTTCTGGTCTTTGTTAAACATTTCTTGCATCTTCTGGATATTTGCCTCCATTCTTTTTCTGAGGCCCAGGATCATCTTCACTCTCATTATTCTGAATTCTTTTTCTGGAAGGTTGCCTATGTCCACTTTATTTAATTGTTTTTCTGGGGTTTTATCTTGTTCCTTCATCTGGTACATAACCTTCTACCTTTTCATTTTGTTTATCTTTCTGTGAATGAGGTTTTCGTTCCACAGGCTGCAGAACTGTAGTTCTTTTTGCTTCTGCTGTCTGCCCTCTCACATTGGGTCTTGACTTATGGGTTAAGAGCCAGCATAGTAAGGAAGCCCAAATGAGTCTTTTTTTTTTTTTTTTTTTTGTGGTACACGGGCCTGTCACTGTTGTGGCCTCTCCCATTGCAGAGCACAGGCTCCGGACTCGCAGGCTCAGTGGCCATGGCTCACGGGCCCTGCTGCTCCGCGGCATGTGGGATCTTCCCGGACCGGGGCACAAACCCGTGTCCCCTGCATCAGCAGGCGGACTCTCAACCACTGCGCCACCAGGGAAGCCCTCAAATGAGTCTTCTGAAACTGGTTACCCACCTACCCCATGCAAGTCTGGAAAGTAAATAACAAAAACATCCTCAGGCAGATGGTGGTAATTAGTGCTACCCAAAAGAGTCTAAAGAATGAAGGAGTGATGGTTTGTTCCTCTCACATTTCCATAATATGGAAGTTTACTTCTTACAGAACCAGAGGGACACTGGAGAACGTCTATGGACCACCACAAGCTCAACCAATCATTAGCCTCTGTCAAAGATGCTTTACCAGATGTGGTATCACTGTGAGAGCGATTCAAATGGCCTCAGGTACATACTATGTGGCCATTGCTTTGATAAATGCATTCTTTTTTATCCAAATCATGGCACTGACATGAAACGGACAACAAAAAGTATTCACAGTTGGCCCAGAGCCATATTAATGCTACTGCTCTCTTTCACAACATAGCCTGAAGACAGCTGGGCCATCTGGACACCCCCACAGAGCATCACATTCACCCATTGCCTGGATAACAATATGCTGATCAGGAAGGCTAGCCTATTAAGATGACTGTAATTGTAAAGAGCGGGAGATAAACCTTATGAAGATTCAGGGCGCTGCCACATCACCAAAGTTCTCAAAGGTCCAATGGTCAGGAACATCATCTTCAAAGTAAAATATCAGTGGCTGCATCATTCATACAGTACTTAGGAAAAGAAAGCACAATGTCTACTAGGTCTCTATGTAGAGGTAAGGTGTTGACAGTTCATCACAGGATGAGTGAAGAAAGGCTATGATTATGTCTTGGAGGATCTTGGAGATATATATATATATATATATATATATATATATATATATATATATATTCTTTTTCAGATTCTTTTCCATTACAGGGTATTACAAGATATTGAATATAGTTCCCTCTGCTATGCAGTAGGTCCTTGTTGTTTGTCTATTTTATGCATAGTCGTGTGTATCTGTTAATCCAACCTCTTACTTTATCCCTTCCCACCCCCTCCAAAGTTTCTCTTTGAGGAAGGAAAGATATTCCTTCCCAAGGCTTCTGTCCACATCCAGTTGAATTGTGACTAAGTTCAGGAAAAGGTGAAAACTTCATTTAGCCTCAGTGGTACTCTCAACTCCTCTCTAGTCCCTTACCTCTGGGAGCTGCAAGAAAACGTTCTCAAATGGGTGGAACAGGGGAGAGGGGACATTGGTCACAGCTCCCAAATTTTAATATTCAGGTCTCTGAGCTGAAAGGCATCAGGGTTTCCTCTGACAGCATTGGGTGGCTTTGGAGATTGTGAAACCACGGTTCAAACAGAAGATTCGACATTAGCTGGATGACATCCTTCAATTAATATCTTAGAGGCTCACTTTACTCATTTGTAAAACTTCTTGCCTACCTTGAAAGGCTTCTCGATAGACTGAATAGGAGGTGTGGGTTCCTATTTCCTCCCTCCCCTCATCTCTCATTTCAGAGTTTGGTTTCCTGTAGTATACACACACCCAGGGACTCAAATGCACAGAAATAACACAGACACAACAGGGATTGTCCATGGGCTCAGCAAGGGACTTCATCTCCAAAGTTGAGTTACCTGGCCTTTATCTGTTGTTACAACACTGCACAATTATCTGACTTGTATAAATGGGATCATCTAAAGGCACAGATAATGAATACGAAAACTTTGGCTTAGACATTTGATATGTTGATATATATATAATCCATACTTATTTCTGATGATCATCTGATACCCATTAAATATTGTTCACTGGGTTAGTCGCAGAGGAGAACGGACTGAGTCAGGGAAAAAGGCCACTGGGAAGGACCTAAGATCAAAGTGAGAGGAGATGGGTGAATAACAAATCCCCTGAGGTCTGTAAGGCACAGCCCACCGACAGAGCTCGTGCACACCTTCGTCCTCCAGGTCAGGATCCATTACTTAGTCTTGGGGTGGCCTCTGCTAATGCCCTTGACTTCTCTGGACCTTGGTTGCTTTATCAAAGCTGCTTTGTCAACTCTTAATCAGGAGTTAGACTTGATCAATCATTTTCAAGCATACCTAGCGGCCGAACCTTCGTCTTCCTCCTTCTATGTCTACATTTGAACTACACACGTGTAAGAGTGGAGCTGCTTCGGCTGTGGCGGGGGACAGGCCTCGGTGGCACTCTCCTTGACGGCACTTGATAAGTTCTCAACTCCAGGGCCATTGCCCAGTTGTAAGAGCTCTGCCCTATTATGCCCTCAGCTGCTGTTACCAACACTCACCATGTCAGCCCGGCTCACGACTAAGCCTTTGACACGCCCTACCTCATCTCAGTTCATCCTCACAACACCCTTGGTCCTAATAAAAATGTGATGATTTGCCTGGTCACGGCTAATATGAGTGTGAGGATTCAGAGCACGAGTCCTCTACCTTCCCAGCCCCCGCCTTCACTCCCAGTGGCCCAGGCCCCTGGCCCTGCCCCAGGACCGGATTAAGGAGCAATGGGGTGAAGTACCTATCCCCAAAGGCATGATTGAATCAAAGATTTCTTCTGGCTAAGCCTTGAGACGTTAAGAAAAAGGGAGCTTGCTGGTTCTGGTTCCCCACCAAGGTGCAAGCTTTCATATAGAAGCTGGAAGTGTGTGTCAGCAACTCCCTCCCCGCAGTAACCACACATGGGAAGGTTTGACAGAACACAATTCAAACAGGCACTCATTAGGCAGCAGGCCCACTTCTGCTTAATCACAGGCAGTGAAAGAGCAAAGGAATTGGATCAGCCTATCTGTGCCCTAGCAGAAGTCACTACTGGCGGGCTTCCGTCCTTGCAAAGGCTGTTTTCTAATGATGCACCCCTTAGAAGGGTTGGAAGGAAATTTAGCGGTACATAGAGCCCCCAGCACAGATTAAACATCAACGAACAGTTGTTTACTGAATGCCCCCCATGAGCCAGGCATGGGGTCAGGTGCTGCTGGGGATACAGAGGTGATGTCTCTGGATGATAAGCATTCTGTGAATTTAGAAGATGGGTGCAGTTGATTAGAAATCCTCCGCTTCAGCCATGTCCTCCCAAATGCCACAAACCCACTGCTTTGCAAGGACTTTGATGAGCACCGTCCACAGCTTGGCACTGAGGGACATTTACTTGGGCAAGTCTTAGATTCTTTTCTCTCACAGTCCCCTCAGCTTAGAGGACTGCTGTTTCTCTTCCTTTATTACCCAAAGCCTTTTCTTTCTGGACTGATTCAGCGGCCACCCCTTCCAAGATACCACCTGACCGATTTAGACGGGTGGGGCACTCATCTATGGGCTGCCATGAACCTGTGTTTACCCACCACTGTCTTTGTCTGTTTCCATGTCTGTTTCCCCAACCTGCATTGAAATGACAGAGGAGGCACGTACTGAACGTTTCAGGATTGAATTGACCCTCTCTGGGCTGGAGGTACGTCTCTTAAATGAGGTGTACGGTAGATGGGACTGCTGACAGAGCCCACCTAGCTCTGATACTCCCTGGATCTCTGACTGAGAGAAGGGATGCTGGGCGGACATTTGTTTCTGGGAGCTGGGTGGTCTCCACCTTGGAGATTTCCAGTCAGGTTTGCAGCAGATGCTTTCTCTGGGGAATCATGTGGGATACTGCATTGAGTCCCAGGTAAGCCTTGCTACTCCAGAGCTATCATTACACTCGCCCTGAGAAACTCTGGGCTTTAAAATCTTAGAAAGAGTAACCAGCTTGGGATTCAATGGCCATGGGTTCATTCTTCACTCACCTAAAGGTGGTTTCACATCAGGCAAGTTATACAACTTTCTGGGCTGATTTCCTAATCTGTAATAGGAACATAATTTACACCTCTGAAAGTGTGAATTCAGTGAGATATTACATCTAGTTTGGCCAGCATATGCCCAAACACGACAGAAAGGTAGTTTTGCTTTGTATAAATAATAATAGTGGTTCCCTCATAAAAAAGTGGCAACCTAAGAGAACAGATGAGTTCCTGGCTGTTGTGAGGTGGTCTCAAACCCCAAATAGCGGAAAATCATCATTTGCCAGACCCCAGGGGTTTAGTTAAATACGCACAAGTTTATTGATTGAAGAGATTAGGACAAAAACATGAAACCAAATACAGGACAAAGCACCAGAGGCCATAGATTCCCACCATGCATGTCACCAATCTTTCCTCCTACAGGGGACTTAAAAAATAAGGGAGAGGGAAGAAAAATAGGTCCTTCTTGACTCAGCCCCATCTTCAGAATGTAAAAAACCCTCTCTCCTTTTTATCTTCCATTACCAAAATAGAATCAAGAGCAAATCCATGGCCTCCTTGTCTCCCAACAATGAACGGATAAGCCGCCCTCCTGGGAACGTGAGGCCGGGATCCTGCTAAGTAGGAATAAAGCATCCAAGGTCTGAACATACATGCCACGTACTATAATGAAGCACAGATTCAAGTAACATTTACATACTAGAGTCCACGTGTCACCTACCCAAAAACATGACCATTTCACAAAACGTATACAGGCAGTAAAATCCAAATAACTGAGGTACTGGAAACACAAATATTGATGCCAAAAGAGTTCTGTATCATACAGCAATAGAAAAGCCATAAAAAAAAAATTTTGCCACTCGAAATCAAATAAAGCTAGCTAGAAAAGCCAAATAAAAGGTTATTTCAGGGACAGAAATACTCAGAGAAAAAAATATATATAAATGTTAACTACAGCATGTAACATGTTACCCAAGTTAACCCGTAATTGAAGTACTGGCTTAATACATCACAATGTGACATTTTCCTTAATAAATAGAAGAGTTCTTGAAAATACAAAGGTGCGTATGGGGATAGAGAGCTTGTTTTATTTATATCATCCCAGCTTTCAGCTTATTTTCCTTCCCGCTTGTCTTGACTGAGGTTTTTTTGTCCTAACCAGAGGGGCTTCCAAGCCAAAAAAGATCATACTCCGTAAAGAAAACTCAATAGCTGCCCTGTATTTTATACGTGTGGGACAACCTGCTTCGTTTCACGAGTTGCCAATAAAACAAAGACCAAATATTTCGTTGAGATCAGAGTGTTACAAAAGCTTCAGACTCCGAGAGCATCCAGGATCTCACACTAACACTATCATCTCAGGAAAGAGGCATGGCTGTAACGCAGCCCTCATCGTTCACCAAAAAAAAAAAAAAGGAGTTGAATTTCTCTTTTCCTTTCGTCTTCCTTTCTTTTTTCTTTCTTTAAACTATGATAGCCGTAATGCATCTGGAAGTTTGACTTCTAATAGCTTCCTGCCATAAACCAATGGACACAAAACAGAATAGTGGGTTAAAGGAGAGATTTTTTTTTCCCACTTCAGGGAGCAAAGTATTAACATGTCATTTCCTGATCAGGATAGTCAATGTTTATTTAGAAGAAATGAGTTGAAGAACGCAATTAAAAGACACAAAATGGATTTTTATTTTCTTTTAGTTTTAGCACCCAGGTTTCATGTCAGTCTGTGTGCACCGAATTTTTTTTAAACGAACCCCGTGAATTATCAGATAGGTGGTTGGCTTGTTTAAAAATGAAAAAAAAAAAAAAAAAAACAAACCCTTGGCCAATGGTACCTTCCCTGAATCATGACAAGAAGTTAAATGCTAACAGTGCGATGCCAAGATGTATGTTTGAGGCAGAGAGTTTTGATTCTATCAGGATCTGCAATTATTTTGGAACAAAATGGAAAGTGGGGTAGGCGGAAGCAGCCTAACTGACAGGGGTAGTCTCCGGGGGGGCTCCATTAGGCAAGAGAAGCTCCAGGGGGCTCCCGCCCATCCGACAGGACCCCGGAGGCCGCCCCCATCCCGCATCTCTGGTCCCCATGCTACATGTTCAGTCAGCTCCTTGACGGTTTTCCTTCTTTGAACCAAGAAGCCTGTGAGTGTCAGTGTCTTTCTTGCTACCAAACCAGGCGATACGTGTTCCCTGGAGGAAGTCCTCTCCACTGCCCTCTCTTGCTCCTGGTACCTGCTAAGTCACTGTGGGGCGTGAGCTCAGTTAAAGAAAGGGTCCAAGTTCTCTTCCATGTTGACATCCGGCACCAGCTGATCAGACACTTCCTTAGCACCATATCCTGAATTCGAGACGCTAAAATCTGTAGAAAACCAAGGATGGTCCAGAATTTCCTGCGAGGTCAGCCGCTCTGAGGGCTCCCGCCGCAGGATGCTTCGGATGAGGCACTTGGCCTTGGGCGACAGAGTCTCTGGAATGTTGAACTGGCCACGCCGGATCTTGCTGAAGAGGGAACTGGGCTCAATGTCATGGAAAGGGTACCGCCCAACCAACATGGTGTAGAGCATCACTCCCAGGCTCCACACATCAGCTGCTTTGCCCGAGTAGCTGCCATTGGTGTTCAAGATCTCTGGGCTGACGTATGCTGGGCAGCCGTGCTTGTCGGAGAGGGAGTCGTCATCTCCCCGCAGAATGTAGGCATCTTCCAGGCTTTCCAGCTTGACCCGAGTCCTGCAAGAAAGGAAGGAAAACGTGAGCTCATAAAGGTGCTCTGAGACCCACGAATCCCATCATTACATCTCATGTTTCCGATGACCATTCATTCATTGGCCCAGACAAACATTACCTACTGAGCACCTTCTATGTGCCAGACCCTACTCCAGGGCTGGGGACCCAGGAGGCAAAGACTCTGCATGAAACTTATGATCTACCGGGGGACTGCAACCTTCAGCAAGTAAACAAACCAAAAACAGCACTATTATCGCCCCATCTTAGTGACGAGGAAGAAAAAGATTAAGTCATACTCTCAAAGTCACACCTGGGTCATGATGGGGAGACACAAGATTTGAACTCAGATCCAACCAGCTGGGAAGCTCACAGAAGCTCTGTCCACAGCTTCTGGCAAACTTGTGGCGAACACGATGCAACATAGGAGCAGGACTTTTCACTCAACGGCATTTTGGCTTCACAACAGCCCTTTACTCGGACGTAAAGGATTTTATTACCCCATTTTACAGAAAAGAACATGGAAGCTCAGAGAGTTTGAGTAACTTGCCCAGAGCCTTCTAGTTGGGAAATAAGAGAAAACTTGACCTCACATATTCCTAAGTCAACAGGAATGCTCCTTCCACTGCACCAAGCTGCCTCTCTTAGGACACAGGCAGAGCCAGGGAACATTCAATCAGGAGTGCATCCCATTACCTAGTCCTTCCAAAGCCAACATCCCCATCTTCTTTCCAAGATTTCCTGTTGAAGTTGCCTCCTGTCCTGCCCATCACACTCGTAGGATCTGGTCCTTGACTTGGTACATATGTGACTCAGGTTAACTAGATAGTCCACTTGCGCCAGCACATATGTGATTCTGTCTCACATGGGTACATGGGTGTGTGTGTGAATCTTTCCCCCACCAGTTAAGGACCACTGAGCTCGCTGATGGATGCAGGACTCTCCTGGGTACGATGGGGAAGAACGGAGGTGGAGAAATCCTGCATTAAACTCTGAGTCCCTGGAACCGACCTCTCACCTTTATGCAGAAGGACTTGATATCATCACCAAGTACAAAATAAATATGTGTTCAGTGCCCCCAAGCTCCTAGCCTAGCATCCCTTCCTTAGCCCAGGGGCCTCCCAAGAATTCCTGTGTCCCTGCCCTGCTGTCCTCTGAGTGGAAAGTTAGGCATTATTAACCTTTCAGTGCTTAAAACTGACACCCTCCTCTCACTCTCCTGGCCAGAACACCTCCACTGCCAAGTCCCTGTAAACTCAGTTAATCTCATTCCCTCACACTGATGATGGTCTGCCACGAAGGGGACATGGGACGGGGAAAAGGGGCTAGAGTTAGGGATTGGGACCGCATGGATAGTGCCAACGAGGTCCTACAAGGTCAGTATCATTCCTATCAGTTGGTTCCTTCATCTCAAAAGGGCCCATCAAAGCATCTACCCTGCTGCCCTGAGGTGTCAGGAGGCTCAGATGAGCCGAGAATAGGAAACTGCTCGGAGAAAGCACAATATGGCTTTATTCCCAAATCAGAGCCCGTGACTCAGGTCCATCCACTGCTACTTCTCTTTCTTTCTCCAACTGCAGGTCTTAGCCTTTCCAGGCAGTCACCACAGCTCCCCTAAGAGCCACTGAAGGCAGGCGAGGCTCAAGTTATTCCAAGGAGAACTGCTCGGAGCTCTCTAGAGCAAAAGGTCTGATGAAACCCTGGGCTGACTCTAAGATCCTATATTTGGATTACAGGAGTTTCCAAGACCAAAGGGTGACTACTTCCCGGTCCTAATTTCCATCAATGAGCAAGAAATAGTTGTGGTCACTGGAAAAGGTGCTGGGCTAGGAGGTAGGAGAGCAGATTCCAGGCCATACTACGTCTCTTATCTGCTGTGTGGCTGTGGGTGAGTCATTAAACCTCTCTGTTCTCAGCCTTAAAGCAGAGTACCGAACAAGGCAGTCTTCTTTTTTTTTTTAATTTTATTTTTTTTATTGTGGTACAATATACATAAGATACAATTTACCATTTTAACCATTTTTAAGTGTACAGTTCAGTAGCATTAAGTACATGCACACAGTTGTGCAACCATCTGGACAAGACAGTCTTAAAGTCTCTGCCAGTTTTAACATTCTGGGCTTCTGTCATATATAGCAACACATCTTCTTTATCTGCTCACCCATATTCTATTATAATCTGGAGTGCACATGCCCTTCTCCTCCCCCTTTAGTGATGATCTGTAAAAATAGGAAGGGTCTAGATGTGCTAATCTGGAATTGAGCGGATTAGAAACAAATCTCTTCTTCCTTTTCCTTTTTCTAATCTAAGGTGGCAGGTGGAGCTGACTCACACCAGCCTCACCAGATGTTCAGAAATTGGAGGTGAGTCAGTGAAACCCACAGGGCAGAGGGGAAGGGCCGCAAACCACAGGCCGCAGTGGGTTCTCTCTGCAGCTTCCCCGCCCCCCCTCACCAGCAGCAGCTCCTGCCCAGCTTTGGGACCAGCCAGGCTCCCTCACCTCCAGGGTCACCGTGTTGGCAGCAGAGCAGCTATGGGAAGAATTATTGCAGGACAAATAACAATAATAAGCCGTCGCATCTGTGTGACGAGGGGCTATCGTCCGGTGGAATGAGACTTGGAACCAGAAGGTTCGTGTTTGGAGCCAGGTGTGTCCGCCGAAACCCTCCGCCGCTGTCTCAGCTCGTCCAAGCGGGGACGACCATCTTCACCCACACGCCCCCCACCCCCTTCCAGACCCTGCACCAGTCCTCACATACGCCGACCAAGCCCAGTCCTTCCTGGGGCCTCTGCACACGGTCCTCCCCACCCCACCCAGGCTCCTGCCCGGAATGCTCTTCTTCCAGATAGATGCACCGCTCAGTGTTTTCAGGTCTCTGGTCAAATAAATGCACTTGATTAAAGAGACCTTGCCTGACCCTTCTATACAAAGTAGCGCCCCATCCCAGAATCCAGCATCCCCTCATCACTGCCGGGAATACTACGCACTTACACGTCCACGGTTCTGCATTGATACTCTGTATTATGATGCCAGTGGTCGCTTCAGGGTCCTCACCTCATTCCCCACCTCCAGGGGCTCCCGGGCAGGTGGCTAAGGTCACTTTGAACGTGGAGAAAACCACCTGTGTTCCCTGCGGTATCTCCGGCCCCTAGACTAGTAGCCGGCACACAGTAGACACTCAATCCCTCGATTGAAGAGTAAAAGGGACAGTCACGCTGCTGAGCCCCGGGAGCGCCCGGGAGCTCACCTTGAAAGGAACAACGGCCCCTGCTCCGGGTTAAGGAGTTACACCTTCCCAGGACTAAGTGGAGGCCAGGTGAAGGCTCTACGGGGGACGGGCTTTGTAAATTACAACACCTCAGGTGCCTGGCAGGGTGAGGGCAGGAGGGAGATGTGGCGTCCAGGACCTTTCAGGGGACGGGCTTCCCCACCTCAAGCTCTTCGCTGTAAGCCGATTCTAAAGCCCTTTTTACATTCTTATCTCCTTCCAGGTCACACCCCTAGATTCCGACTTTCTCCTTCACCCCGTTAACCCCACCCCCTCCCTCCCATGGGCAGCAGGGACCCCACTTTCATCCTCACCGCTCTTCCGGAACCCCCCTCCAGATCATGGACAAGGGCCTTCGAAAACGGTTAGGGTCTCCCTCTTGTCAATTAACCCCCTCCCCGAGATCACCTCTCTCCTCCCCAAACTCAAGACGAGGACTCAGGAGCTATGCAAATACCTAAGGATTCTGAGGGCGGTAAAAAAATTAATTAATCAAAAAGCACTCCATGCGCCGCTGACCTCCACTGCCCCTAAGCTGATCCGTCGGCCCCTGCCTCCTCCTCCCTTCAGAGGCCGAGCCTCCGGCTGGGAGCATCCGGATCTGTGGTCACACGGCGTTCGGTGCGGCCGGTAGCGACACAGCCACACAGAAGCCAGGCCAGTTCCAAGTCTTGAGGTCAGAGGCCCGGGTTCAAATGCTGCCTCTGACAATTAATAAGTGCCAGATATCAAACACCGTCTCTGCATTTAAGCATGAGTAGGTATCTACATATATTTTCTTTTTTAAGATGTATAAAATCAACTTCCAAGGCAAGAATTATTATTCCTTTACGGGGACACCGAGTCTAAAGAGAGGATAGGTCAGCTCATTTGTGGGTAAGACTAGTTAGCGGCTGAGCGCTCGCCTTTCTCCGGGCGGGGAGCGGATGCCAGACCCGCGCCGCCGCAGCTCCGGGCGGAGGAACGCAACTCAGGCTGGCCGGGCTGCAAAGCCGCCCCCTCACGAGGCACAAAACGCATGCGCCCCAGGGTCAGGGAGCCGGCTTCTTCTGCGCAGCCGTGCAGGCGTCCCCCCGGGGTGGGCTGAGAGAAGCCTAGAAAAGGACGGGGAGGAAATGCGGCGCCCCAGGCATGCTTCTGACCTTGCCTCTCTGGGAACATCCTGAACTTGTTTACATCACTCCCAGGCAAGGGTCGAGGCAAAAAGCCTGGATTACGTCTTTAAACAAGGACCTTCCGGGGTGCCCATAGGTCGCGGGCCCGAGCCCGGCTGGAGTTACAGTTCCGGTCCCCACAGATGTGCCACACAACTGCAGGGCCCTTCAGAAGGTCTCTGGGGCTCAGCTTACCCCCGGGGATGGTGGGGGGGGCTCGCCCTCTCCTCTCAGGAGTGTTGCAGGGAGTGCCCGGCAGAGCGCCCGCGCCCGCCAGAGTGGGAGGAAATGAATGAACAGTCTTCCAGCTTCTGAGGGCTCCTGATCAGTCTGGGGATTAGGAATTTCCAGGCAGAGAAATCGATTTTCATAAAAATCAACGGGAGCATCAGATGGCCCTAGTCATTCAAATAAACTAGTCACGGGAGACACAGACAGGACGAGTCACACCCATCATCTCGGTTTTTGTGAAGATTAAATGAAACAATGCAAGTACAGCATCTATCAAGGAGCGTAGCATAGTAAGTCGGCAAAAAGTGGTGGAAACTAACTAACCTTCTTATTACGATAAGGAACCTACCTTCAGCCCCAAAGCCTAGAGGGGAAGACAGATGTACGAGCCTCAGGAAGATTGAAATGGACATGAATTCTGTGCCCCGGTACCTTCCTGGGCCATTTGCACTTGGTTTTTTTTTTTTTTCCCCTTGCTTAGAATGTTCTTCCCCCAAATATGTGCCCAGCTCACTCCTGCTCACATTATTCAGTACTGACTAAGGTAATCAGGATGGGCTTCATGGAGGTGATGAGACCAGAGATGGTACGTGAAGAATAGAGACTCCTGAAAGTGACAAGGGAGGATGGTGGAGATTTGTGTGGCCAAAGAGCTGTAAATGACAGTGGTTATCTCCTGCAGCTTCTTGGAGGAGAGAGCCCTGAGCCCTGAGCCATGGCAGGGTTGATTTGGCCTGCAAGCTGCATCCCTGCGTGCATTCTGCAACCTGTCCCTGGCACAGGCGGGGAACAGCCTGCTCTGCTTTCAACCTCTGAATGAACAAGGCTTACACGGGGGCCGCCTGTGTCCCAGGTGCAGGCCCAGCCCAGTGCCAGGCCTCCTGTTCTCGGATCCCGAGCCAGGTGCGGAAGCCAGAACCAGCAGGATGCAGTTCCACTCCCCACCCGCACAGAGCATGCGCACCCGCCTTGAAAGCCCCAACCTGACATCCTGCCCACTCTCAGCAGAGGCTTGAGTGGCTCCCTGTGGGGCACGAAATCAACCTCAGCCTCAGTTTCCCTTCTGTAAAATGAGAACCAATGGTACATGGCCTGAAAAGAGCTCTTCTAGCTTCAGATTTCCCGATTTTACCTTTCCTTTAACTCTGAAGCTATAGGGACTGCAACCCTTCCTCTATAACATCCTGATATTGATATAATAATTGTAGTAACAAAAACAGGAAACCACGAATTAAACATCTATAAAATGCTGGGATTTTTTTCAGTCTACATTATCTTATTTCTCATGACAAAACTGAAAGGCAAATATTATATGTGCCACTTCCTAAAAAATAAGGAAAGCGAGGCACAGAGAATGAAATGTTTTAGGTCATACATAGAGTAACAGAAAAAACTGAGCTCTAATCCACGTCAGGAGGATTCTAATGCCAGTGTCCTCTCCAAAAGACACACTGGCACCAACATCACAGATTTACTTGGTGTCCAAGACAGAGAAACTTCTTAAGGGAGACCCTGGGTTTATGGAGACAAATATGGCCCCGGGTTTATTCAGCACCAGAGCACCTACAAAACCATCACATACATGATCTAAGTGCTATAGTTTATGAGGTGGATGGTGGGAGCTGGACCTGCCCGTTTACTAGATGAAGAAACTGGGGTACAGAAAGCAGATGTGACTTGTCCAAGGCCACCTGGAAAGTGAGTGACAGAGCCTGGATTTCCATGTTCAGTGCTTCTATCCAAAATAGAAAAAAGGTATACACACAAGCAAATCATCCTTTGCTTTTAAACCTCAAAACCCACCCTGGGCTCTCAGCAGGAAGAGATCAGGACAGGGTCAGCCAGGGAGGGGCCAGGCTGGGAGTTCAGCCAGACCAAGTGGGCTTGGCCTGGGCAGGAAGTCCGGAAGTCACTGAAGGCCGTTCCGTGGGGTGGGTCCAAGCAGGCAAAGGGTCGAGGGAGAAAGGTCAGCCGCAGTCCGCCACAGCCGCTACTGCAAAGCCACCCTTGGCTGCCGGTCCAGTTGTCAAGCAAGGGTCCCAGCTGGGGCTACTGCTGGGGGGACTCAAGGAAGACCTCTGAGCACCATGGGCTGCATTTTGCTAGCCTGGCAGCCACCACTGGGACTCCCCAGGTCGCTAAACTGCCCAATAAATCACTACTCCCTTGAGCCTCTGTTTCTTGTGTGTATAGATCTTTCCAGCAGTCACCTCTGAGAGCCACGGATGCGCCAGCTCCCGGAGATTCAGTGAACAGACCTAGCACTTAGATCAAGCTGCTCACAAATTAGCAAGGGAGCAGCAGGTAAGCCAGTAAGGGAACCACTCGGGGGTGGGAGTGGGGGGGAGAAGTCTAAGGGGAGGGGGACCTAGGGAGGGCTGGTAAGTTCTAGAAGGCAGTAGATCCTCTGACTGCCCTACGACACCACCCCACAATCTGGGACGTGGTGCTTCCCGCACCGCTTTGATTCAGAGAAATCTGCAGCTTGGAAAGATGAAGTCACTTGCTGGGAAACAGCACAGTTGGGAGGAGAAACCCAAGCGGACTCAAGCACCCAGGTGTTTCCACGGCACCGGCCGCCCAGCCAGGATGTAAAAGCCTGTGTAGCTGGCGTGCAGACGCACGTTCGCGTCCGACTCATCAGGGCCGTGGTGGGATTGGGGAAGCCATACCCCGCCCCCCCCCCATGCAGCCTGCCTGCCGTCGTCATAGGAACGGCCAGGACATCCAAGGGAGGAGACGCAGCTCGGACTCCTCATGATACTCCATCCACCGCTCGCTCCCCTGCAGTGAGACCTGGGTCCCCGAGGTTCCCCCGACCCCAGATCAGTCGACTGAGCCTCTCAGGAAAGCTTCCCAGGTAATCATCCCTGCTCCATGCTGGACAGCGCTGCCCCAAGGGGCCACCAGCCCAGTTTCTTCCAAGAGGCAGGCACATCCTGAGGTGCTGTTTCGGATGATTTGGGGCCCAGAACATTCCTATCCATGCCCCACTGGTGGGGTGAGGGCAGGGCTCAGGCCAGTCCCTTCAGCCCCGCCACCCCCAGCAGCGCTGTGAGCGGCTGGTCCACACACTGGGCCGGACGGGGATGCTTCCCTGGGCAGGGTCCTAAACTGGGGCTTCCCCAGGTGGCCTGAGCAGAGACAGAACAAGTTCAGGGAGTCAGAAAACCGGGTTCTGCTCTTGGTCGTGTCACTAACACATTATAGGACTTTGGGGAAGGACGTTCCCCTCCTGATTTCTTTAGCTGCAAAGATAAAAGGGCTGGATTTAAATCCCCCTCTCCCCCCCCCACCACTGCCTGAGTCCTGGTTCAGCATTCTGAAGGGGATGCCCATCCAGTCCATCCTCCACACACGCTTCTGGAATCACAACGTGACCCCGCCCAGCCCCGACTAGAAAACAACTTCAATGGCTCCTCCTGAATTTCAGATCAAGTTCAAGGTCCCAGGCATGAAGCCAAGGCCCTAGACCTCTTCAGCCTCATCTCTGCCCCCACCCCGCCCCAGAGTACCCTTCCCCAGCAGTCCCTCCCCACCTACTCCTGGCACTTTCGGGACCCCTCCCCTTCCCTCCTCCATCACTCGGAACAGCCCTGTGAAGAAGCCCATCTCCTCCCTGACATAATCCTTCTCTACACCCCACTCCATTGTTGGAATATCCTCTTCCTGCTCGCAGACAGCTCTCTAACGCACACCCTTCCTCTCTGACATGGTGTTAAAAATAACCATTGCACTGTGTCTTCCATTAGGGGAGGACTCTGGTATTGAGTCTTGTATCCCCAATACCTAGCACAGCAAGTAGCGCATAACAGGTGCTTCATAAACTTTTGCAAGATAGTGTGATTCTCGCGTCTGTGAGATGCCCCCAGCTCTAACCTGCTGTCTAGAGCTCAGGGCATCTCGGCGTGACTGCTCAAGAACTGCAATGTCTAGAATCCAAAGAAGTTTCCAATAGACTGGATTCTGGGCATGGTTTAGAGAAATTCCCACGAGGGCTGGATAAAGGACGTTTAAAATGCGTTTCCATCCACTGTCTTCTTCCAGCAGTATATTTAGGGGATTTTTTCTTATAATATTTATGCCTCCAGGGTATATGGGGCTATTCATCCCCCCATTGAGTCAAATGTCATACATTCACCAGCACTTATAATGTTAAGTCCTGTGCTAGGCATGAGGGTCCAAATAATAAATGGACCACAGCTTATAGTTCTGCAGAGGAAACCAAACCCACTCCGCAAAGTGTAACAACAGGACGTATTAGGACTGCCCGTGGGGTTAGTTAACTGGTGGCCGAGTCTATGTCTGCCAAGACTGCTCAGAGAAAACCGAGTCCTGAGCTTTACTTAGACTCCAGCCGGCCAGGTCCTCGTGCTGTTCACTCGTCGCCTAATTGCATACGAAAATTCCTTCTACGGGTTGAGCACAAGGGTGTATTTTACGTGGCATCTGTTTCTGCAGCTAACGTGGCATTTGAGGACCTAACCTTGGGAGCCAGGTCTCCTGGGTACAACCCCCAGTTCTGTGCTGACTGGCTGTACGACCCTGAGCCTCAATCTCCTCATCTGTAAAATGGTGATAACCATAGCAGAACTCACTTATTGGGTTTAAATGGCTTCACTTAAATATAGTAATTAATTCAGATGAAATTCATTTAAGTGTTGTAGTTAGAGCAGGGCCTGGTACATGGTGGACCCTAGATATTATTTCACTAACATGTAAGTCCCGTGAGAGCGGGCCTTCTGTCTCATTCGGCATTGCAGTATCTCCAGCACCTAGAATAGTGCCAGGCACATACCACGTGCTCCATAAATATCTGTTGAACAAATAAATGAATCTACAGGTTGCTAGGGTATGAGGCTCACAGCCATAGAGGATGACGGACAGCAGTCATGACAGGTATCTTTTTTCTTTTTTAATTTAGTGCTGTTTTTATTAATCTCAAGTATTAGCTTAAACTTCAGTGTAACAGATTTGGGATTGAATGCTTGACAGGTACCTTTTGAAGTCCCTGCAGTGCCCCAGGCTCTGTGCTGGATACCCTAAGTTTATCATCTCCAACCCATGTCAGAGAAGGCAGGCCAAGGCCAAATGGTCAAGTGCAGGAATCAAAAATCTCTCTGCTGTGCCCGCTGCTCCATTTGCCTGAGGGGTCCCAGTCGAGCCCATGAGCTAATTTATTAAGCCCCAATAGTAAAGAGCCCAGCCAGAAATCCTGCTGGGATTTCCACTATTTAGTGTATTTCTAAGCACAGAACCTTGAGGAAGCCCTCCCCTCTAACTGTGACCTGAAGCCCTTCGTAAATAAAATGACACCCACCGCAGACATGGATAATGGTATCTTAGATAAATGTCACTTTTGCACAAATCATTAAATCAAAATGGGAATGATTTGTTCCTTGATGTGGAGCTCTGTAAACAGTTCTCTTGAAAAACGGTGTCTACGTGGGAGATCCTAAGTTTTAGACATTCTGGGCTCCCATCTGGGCCATGACCGAGACGACCATTAGATCAATACATTCCCTGCCCCCCTCACGCTGTCATTAGAATCCAATCTGAGCGGCTCCTACTCAGTAAAAGGCATTTTCAGTCATTCAGTGCCCACCACGTGCGCATGAGACAGCCTCTGACCCCGAGGAGTTCCCAGGCCAGCAGGAGATGAGGACAGTCTGGAGATACACACAGACAATAACAACAGAGCGGGAGACACGCTATGACGGAGGCAAGCGTGGGCGCTACCGGAGGGTGTCACCAACACATCCTGAGAAGAAGGATCTGGGGAGAGGAGCTTTCCTTAAGGATGGGCCCCTTGTACATCAAAGTGGTCAACATGAAGAAGAGAATTCCAGGAGTTCTGGCTCCTTCAAAGCAAAAAGGCAAGGTGTTTCCCTAAAATCCAGTGAGCCTACAACTTAACGTAAATCACTATTAATGAAAGAAACCAGAGTCTGGTCTCCAGGGATCCAGTGCCTGCCCTCTGTACTTTGTTAGATACTGAGCCCCAAGAGAGGTGAGAAAAACCTGGAAGATCTAAAGGGAGGACTCATATAGATACTAACACCTGGGAAAGAGAGCACTGACCTCGGTTGGTGTGGGAGGGAAGAGGCCTTCACCCCGCAGGGAGGTGCAGGTCCTCTGGCGCCTGGGCAGAGGGCTTTTGTTCTACCGAAAACCCCAGGCCGCTGGGTTCCTCCGAGTCCCCTGTGGCAGACACAGCACTGATCGGCTTCCACAAAGCAGAGGAAATGAGACCCGTGACGTCAAGAGATAATGATCTCCAAACCAAAGAAGAAACATGTACAGAAGCCGTCTTCTCCTTCACATGGGGTATTTCTGGGCAAAGAAATGTCAACACTGAACTGTGGTTGGGGGCAGGGAGCTGGGGTGAGGGGTGGCAAGGGAGAGGAGAAATCCAGCTGGCAAACGGGGACTGCTGTAGGCACAAGCCCTGCCCCTGGCGCTTTCTTCAGGTGGCCCCGCTGCAGCCCCAGGATGCACCAGCTTAAAGGGCTCTTTACGTCCTGAGTCAGCAGACTGGCCCCGTGTCACCCAGAGGGCCAGAGAGCACGTGCAGACGAGGCCAAGGACAGCAGCGGGATCTCGTGCTGACGGCCAGCTGTGCACCCAGCATCAGGTTCACTGCCGTTAATTCACTTAATTTCAGGAGCAAAGTCCTCTCGTTATGACGAGGCAATGGAGCAGAAGAGGTGAAGTAACTTGTCAAAGCTAAGGTGATGAATAAGTGCAAGAGGAGAGATTGGAATCCAGACAGCAACTCACTTTCCACAGGCATAACTGGCCTTGTCCCTTAGAGGCTGGGATTGAACCATGGGCCTCAAGGAGCAGACTGACCAAGCAGACCCCTCTAACCCCAGAGCAGGGCGAGAGGGGCTGGAGGACGCAGGCACACCCTCTGGGAATTTGAGCACTGCTCTTCCTCAGGTTCAGGGCCCCAACCAACAGGGGGCCCCTCCTACGCACACAGACCATCTCAGATTTTACGACAGGAACTGGGGATGCAAAGGGTGTGTCCAGGGCGAGTTCAGCCAAGATAGGGGTTTAACTTCCTCAAAACACAAACAAAATGACTGAGGCTCTGCCCTGCAGAAGCATCTCGGCAGGGAGGAGAGGCAGCAGCACAGGGGCAGAAGCACAGTGGCCGGTCCAGGCCTGTTGGGGCAGGATCCCTCACTCCCTGCCTGTGTTTCTGTCCCCCTTGCCTTTGGTACATCGCGTCAACCTTCTAGCCCTTCTGAGCATCAGGTTCCACACCACATGTACTTGACCTGTCAGGCGCCCTCATAATACGGATCCAGTGATTATAATTAAAGAAAAGAAAGAGGAGGAAGTGGCTTAAATCTGAACCCTTCCATCACAAGGGCTCCACCTTCATGGAAATGGTTACTGCATTCTCCATTCTCTGGGAACTGCTCCCCCATAACGGTACCATTTTATCAATGACTCTAGGAGCAGCTGTGGATTAGTAAGTGCCTGCCCTGCCCTGTGAGTCACAGAATCATCTCACTGAACTCTCACAACCACCCTACAGAGATGCAATTATTATTTCTGCTTTGAGGAAAGAAAGTGCAGCTCAGAAGCATGAAATGACTTAATCAGGTAGCTAATAAGTGGTAGAGCCAGAATTTGAATCTAGCTCAAATAAAACAATAAATAAAATAAAAATAAACAAATAAAACAGGAGCAGAAGAATCTGAGGTGCTGCTGATTCAACACAGAAGCATAAGGCACCCTAGCATCAGGGTTAATAGAACATTGGGTGTCATTTGTATATGATGTCTGCAAAGCCACTTGTGGGAAACTGGACTTGCGGTGATGACAGTGCCATTAAGAATGTTCCCATGGATGGCCATGGACTCAAGAGTTACAGATGGTCCAGAATGGAAAATCTGTGCATAAGAAGTCAGCCCGGAGGCAGGTCTCTTTCTGAACCACGTGGGGCACAGTCAATATCACTACGTAATGCTTTCACCTTCTATCACTTTCAAGATCATCAAGGAACAAGAAGCACATCCTTGAGAGAGAGAAGACAGATGCAAAAGAGGGGCTTCCCCGGTGGCTCAGTGGTTAAGAATCCGCCTGCCAATGCAGGGGACATGGGTTCGAGCCCTGGTCCAGGAATATCCCACATGCCGTGGAGCAACTAAGCCTGTGCACCACAACTACTGAGCCTGAGCCTGAGCTCTAGAGCCCTCGAGCCACAACTACTGAGCCTGCAAGCCACAACTACTGAGTCCGCGTGCCACACTGCTGAAGCCTGTACACCTAGAGCCTGTGCTCTGCACCAAAAGAAGCCACAGCAATGAGAAGCCCGCGCACCACAACAAAGAGTAGCCCCCGCTCACCGCAACTAGAGAAAGCCCGCACGCAGCAACGAAGACCCAACGCAGCCAAAAATAAATAAATAAATTTTTTAAAAAATAGAGTGCAAAAGAAGTGTCTGGTGATTTGAAGTTTAATAAAGCAGTGCTTCCTAAGGTCTCTTCTATGCCCCGCCCCCCCATCATAGGACCAATGCATTAAGGATCAGAGAACAGACACAGACGCCGTCGCCTAACTTTTCAAAAGCTTTCAAATTCAACCCATTGTTTCTAACGCTTCGTTGCTGTCAAGAGAGGAAGAAGCTTTAGTCCTATTGAAATACCTATGGATTAGGTCCTATTGATTAGGACCAAAAGTGAAGGTTGCCAGCAGCATGGCCCCCAAGAGATCCCAGGGCCCCCGAGTCCTGTTCTTCTCAGGAAATACAAGCGAGGTTGCCACACAGCCACCGTGCAGACCAACAAAGAGTCTCTACCATGAAACTCGGTGGCCCCTGGGAACTAGAATATGCTGAGTGACAAAACCCGTCTCACAGTCCCAAGTCGAGAGGTTAAAAACCAAACAAGATGAAAGAAGGCCACTGAGCATTATTCATCTTTTACGAAAAGTTGATGGTTGGGTGAAAATTAAAAAGGTCCTGTCAGCTACTGATGAAAACATTTAGAATGTCCTTGAAAAGGAAACAGCAACCTTCTCGGAGCTGCCCAGACAGAGATACATGTCGTGTTCAGCACAGCAAGTTCGTTGGTACCTCAGCATGGTTCGGGGCAGAAAAAGAGCTCTGGAAGGAAATGATAGGATTTCTAGGCTAGCTCCATCATCGGACTGGTTGTGAGACCTTGAGCAAGGTCACCTAGCTCCTGTGTGGCCCAGGTGCCTCGCCTGTGGCATGGGGAGTTCTCCTTCCCCCCGATGGTCCTTCGGGAGGCCGGGCTGCTCGGGCTCAGGTGCTCAGACATGCTGCAAACAGATGAAGACCAGCTTCCTGCCTGTCACTTAGGTTGTCTTTTTCAGAAGGAAAATGCTCTTTGGAGTTAAAAAGGATTGAGCTTTGACACGCCTGCTCCAGTGGTGTCCTGGTTTCACATTCACATGAGATGCCTCTTTCTAGTTCTTTCTAGAAAGGGTCTGCTCTTCTGCATAAGTCAAAGATAACTCCAGACTGAGCATCAGAGCCCCACAGTTCTCGTGTTGGAAGCATCTTACGTGTGGGTATTTCTTCTCCAGCCCCTGCGACATCAAAGACTCTGGCTTTGCCACAGTGCACTGATCAGCAGTCTTACACGTCTTCCTGTAAAGGACAAGCAGGCCTGGGGGAGAATCCCTGCACCAGCAAACGTGAGGTCGGACTCAGCCCTTATCTGCTTCCAGACGGCTGTGGGCTCTGGGGTGAGCACCCTCACCTCTGGGGCTCTGCTTCTTGGTGGCAAAACAAAAGGGCTGAAGCATGGAACCTCTAGCGTCTGCTTCTGCTCCCATGTCCTGTGACCTGGGAACATCCAGCCTACTCTGACTCACTTCACAAATCTGTGTCTACCACGGCTGTGCTAAGCCTGGATGGGTCACCCACCCCATGTCCTTGCTGATGCCTGAAATTCCTCTCTAAAGAGACAAAATCAAAGGTGATGTTTAAAAATGCAGATCCCCACGAGAGAGAGCACTGATTGTCCTGACTCCTGGTGGCGGCCAAATGAATTTCTTGAGAGCTGACTTAACAGAGATAATATGTCCTTATTTCTGCTCTTTCATGTCTGTAACTTTGAGACTTCGCCATGCTACAATTCGGAGCCCTCATCTACCCAATGGACATGCTAATACTCACCTCTCCAATTTGCAGAGAGAATTAAGTGTGTTAAATGATAACCTTATGGTAGGAGCTTATAGAGGTCACCAAATATTACCTCTTATTTTTGTAGTTAGAGTTATTAGATCTTCAAGGATGGTGGAACACTGAAGGGCAAAGAGGATACCTCTCTGTCAGTATTCTGCTAGGGTCAGATGTATATATCTTTCCATATGAGAATATTCAAAGCAGCACATGCCTGAGTGTTGGAACTCGGGAAGACCTTAGAGCCAGTAGAACTGAGCCAGGACAATAAAAGGATGAGGAACTTGAGGCCAAGGGGAAGGGACCAATATAAGGTCACAGAGTGGAGTAAAGGCAAAAACAGGATAAGAACCTGGGTCTCCAGGCTCCAAGGGCAGACACACCTGAGCTGAAAGAAAAGTAACCATCGCCCCACACTCTAGATTTTCAAATAGTGCCCCCGACCTTCTTTAGTTTGTTAATAAAGGTAAATGCCATCCACTGTCAGAGACTGGGATATTGGCCACCACGGATTCCTATGATACTCCTTTATGGGTAAAAATATGGAATAATAATCAACTTCTGTGGGTCCAGGAAATCCAGGGGCTCTCTGCACTTTGTATACTCAGCTGGATTATAAAAGTTCATGAAATTATTCCATTTGGGTTAAGTAACCACAGGCCCTTTGACCTGTGCTAATCCCCAAATGCTTCCCAGACATTTACTGCCCAATTAGCTCAAACCATGAAGATGGAAAAACCAAAGCACACACCACATGGTCTCTCTCATTTGGATGCCATAAGACTTCTACAAGCAATCGTCTAAATACACCACAGGCCACTGGGATCGATGGCCAACTAAATGGAAGATGGAAAGGTCTGATAGTAAATCTATTCCAGACGGATAAAAGGTAGCCCCGAAATGTTCGCTGAGTGAATGAATGAATGATGTGCGCTAGCCTTGTATTCAGATGGTCCTTAATAGCTTTGTGACAATGGAACCTTCACTTCACTAAACACTTTGCTAACGGGAGCTGAGGATGCCCAAGGCAGTCCGGAGAATTCCATGACATCATGTATGCAGAGCCCCTGGAACGATCCTTGGAATAGTCAGCAATGGACATAAATCAGCTGCTTCCACTCCTCTAAAAAAGCACATTATTAAAAAGAAAAAAAGGAACTTGAAAGAGTTTTTACAATCAAAGTCAGCTGGAGGAGAAAGCAGGGCCCCAGTGGGATCTGCTAAATAGAATGTAATGAGTTAATGGAAGAACCATGAATGAAGCCCAGATGCCTAGCATCCTGTCCGGCCGTCTCCTAAAATAACCGAGACCTTCACATTGCCAGGCATGTGCACAGGCAGGTTCCTCACCTGCAACATCGGTCCTTCCCACATTGCCTACAACATATTCATCTTTCAAGTCTTGGCTCCAAAATCACCTCTCCTATAAAAACTTTCTTGACTCTCCAATTCCTAGTCAGAACTGACATCCCAGCCCTCAGTTCCCATCTGACCCAGTACATATGTGTATGTAGGGTCTGTAACATTTCCTTTATAGGTCATTGACTAGCTAATGAAACTTGATAGTCACGGTACTGCGACTTGTAATTCATACTGAGGAACAGACTTAGGAAATATCTGTTGAATGAGTTACGAATGAATGACAAACAACTGATCCCAGGCGTGGAGCTTTCCGAAGGCGAGCTTTTCAAAATCTTGCCTTATTCACACTGAAAATTCACACAGGCTGGCAGCCACCTTCAGAGTTCAAGACACCAAGACAAAAATAACTACTGGGTCACGGAATAATCTGGCACTTGTGAGCATCTGATAACATCTCTTAGAGGAGCGGCAATTTGCTTTCTAAGGGCACTTCAAACACTGCGATACCCACCTCCCTTTGTCTTTCCACGCTCCCTCCTCCTCTCCTGGACGCAGGCAGCAAAACACAACGTCCACTCCAACCTCTCTGAGCAGCCTGCTATAGTACACGGGCCTGGACAGGAACGAGACTCACCTTTCTTCGTCCTTAAAGATAAATTTCCGCAGCTTGAGGTCCCGCAGCACCAGCCCGCCGTCGTGGCAGTGGGCCACCGCTGAGGCGATCTGGTAGAACAGCCTGGCCGCTTCCTCCTCCTTCAGCTTCTTGCAGGTGCGAACGAAGGAATGCATGTCCCCATAGCTGCGCTCAAAGAACACATAAGCTTTCGTCTCCCCCAGGATGATTTCAGTGATTTGGTTGATGTTGCTGTGGGAAGACAGGCAAAAGCAGGGGGCCAGGGACTCCTGGTAGCAGCTGATATCAAACACCTAGGGCAGGATGAACAAGACCAAGAGTCAGAGTACAACCAAATCCTGTACAACCGAGTCACAGAATGTGGATGCCTCCCACAAACGTGGGCCAAACTTGGACCCAGACCACACTGGCCTTGCCTCCTACCAGCTGTGTGGCATTGAATAGCTCGCTTGACCTCTCTGAGCCTCTGAGTCCTCATGTGCGAAAGGGCAAGTGATTGACTCACCGTGTCAGGAGGATTATATGAGAAAACGAAGGTCAGAATGCTCAGCCAGATGTAATACAATACACAAGTTGTGTATCACAAGTTGTGTATTGTATTACACAAACTGTATACACAATGACACAAAACAAATCACAAATAAGTTTATGATGTTTTTCTCTCTATCCTAATCCCCTGTGTTTATAGAAAAATTAAGGCAAAATTTGAAAGTGACCCATCCCAAGCTGCACAGATAACACCTTATTTACCTTAAAAAAAAAAGTACACCAACACTACACAGCTACAGCAACTGTAGACAACATATTTTGTGCTGCATAATTGGGTTGTATAGCAGTATACAACATAACAGCAATTAATAGGTTAAATGCGTAGACTGAAGGTTACCTAATTCAATACCTTCATTTCGCAGATGTAGAAATTGAGGCTCAGATAACAAGTCAAATCAAGCCCCCAGTGGCAGAGCCAGGAAAGGACACAGTCCTTCTTATTAAGAAAGCAGACACGCTCCTTTCTCTCTTCCCTCCACAGATATCTAGCTCAATGAATCAGTTATGCAATGATTTTCTATGAATCAGAATAAGCCTGTGAAATGCCACCTCATTGTGGGGTTATTTAGAAAGAAAATCCATCCTCAGTACCTTTTGGAGACAGATCTAAGAGGAATTAACACTACCGAGATTTTTCTGAGGTTACAAGAAAACGCCTTCATTCATTTCAAGAGCTCCACTAAATCAGGGATACAAATCTCTGGGTTTGGAATGTGGCTTTCCTACCCGCCTGGGAATGTGAGTATGATGAGTCTATCTGGTGCAGCAGAAGTGAGGTGCAGGCTCGACGGTTCCTTGCTGGGAAGCATGGGAGGCCAGGATTGCTCTTACAATACACTGAATGTTATCGGTTCACCATCGCTTAGCTTCTTAAATTTCTTTTTCATTAGTTAGAACATACTCTCCTTGATCATCATTTTGCAGTGTGTGTGGGAAACGCTAGCCTAGAAATAATCAAATTTGAGAATCTAATCCTGGCTTGGCCACCAATAACCCTCACGAGGTGGATAAAACACTCAGAATCACTGGGCCTCCCTCCTCTTCAGAAACTGAAGACATTGATTTAGAACATGGTTGACCTTTTTTGGGTCCAGATCCCACCTGAGAATCTGATAAAAGCTCTGTCCCCTCTTAGCTGACAACGACCACTCAAAAGCATGTATAATACTGGATTTGTCTTAAGGGGATTCACGGGCTTTCCAAAACCCAGCCAGGGACACAGGCTGCTCCTTAAGAATCCATGAGTTAAGTCTCTCTTAGCTGCAAAAAACAAAACCCAAAAATCTGTGAGTCAAACCGGCCTCCTAAGAACCTCGGGAGGGCTGGTGCGAACCCCGGCGAGGAAGCAAAGTAACGTTGTGAATGAACCATAATAAGGTATCTCAGGAAAGTGGCACAGCTGCTGCCACTATAACCTAGAATTTAAGAATGAATACTTCAGTGTCTCCAGAGACCACAAATCACACCCTGATACTGTCAAATGATGACCTGCGAGCGGTGACCTCAGAGGTCCGTTCAATTAGGAATCTGAAATGCTTGAGTCAACTTTAACACCCAGACTGCAGGCAGCAGAAACCCAGGAAAGCCTCAAAAATTTCCCAGAGAGCAATAAAGGCTTTGCAGTGGCTAATGTAAACACTGTGTTATATAAGGAGGATGCTGGGATCTGAAGAGCCAGGCTTCAGGCTGTGTCGCCAGTACTCATGGAGTTAGGATTATTTATAACATACTTCCTGCTTCGAGCTGCATTTTTAAAAAATAAAAGGAGTTTTTTTTTTTTTTTTTTTTTTGCTCAGTACCTTTAGTCTATTATCCTGTCCTGCTGCTGAAAAACTGGATGGACATTAAAATTAAAAAAAAAAAAATCAAACAATTCATGGCAGCTTCAAAATGCAGCCATACCCTTTGTAGAAGAGACTAAATTAAATTCCAAGATGGTGGACAGAGTATGAAAAATAAAGCAAGTACTTATGTTTTCCCAAATGGGTAGGAACCAAACTTTTATTAGTAGCTATAACAGGCATTTATGGGCTTGGATTGGTATTTAAACCATCACCTTCAAGTGTAAAATCAAGCCATAAGCCTGGTTGCCAGCTTCTTTTAAATGTTTAATTTGGAGCCTTCGTTATATAATGTGACAGTTCAGATAAGGCAGAGATTAGGCCATCATTCACAGCCTTTGCAAAAAAAAAAAGTGCCCATTTTGTCAAGATAGTAATTATGTCAATCTGCACAGTAGCTACAAGCATTTCCATGAAAACAGTAAGCTAAGAACCCCCTAAAGTCCCCTTCCTTCATCTGCCTAGCTTAAAGTAGGCACAGGGAGACAATAAACAGGCATGATTATTTTGGTTAAATGACCCTCCAGTCTCTCTCTCCCAAATTATGTCCTACAGAATTCTATAGAGTTCTCTGTAAGTGGCATTTTACATTGGATCTGTTTTTGCAAAGACTTTTTTTCTTGGGTCAACACAGAGCTAGGAGACACGAACTCTATATTCTAAGATGTCAAAAGGAACTGGAATTCAGTGTGTAGATTTCACTGAGCCTTGCAGTAAGTCCACGGTGCCTACGTGAGGGTAGTTCATAGAAGCAGCCTTATAAAACCACTTGGAGCTTCCTAGGTTATGTACAACTGTGCTTGCATAAGAAGTCACCCACATCACCTCTGGTAAAAAGGCAGGCAAACAGAAGCTGCTGTGTCTTAAAGGGATGACCTCTGTCAAGCAGAACAATGATACTGCACTTAAATCCACTTGCAGCCGCATGGTAATTGGTGAGGGTCTGATTCAATCTTTGCAAGAACTGAACCAGCCGATTAAGTACAGTTTCAGGCCAGAGAGCAAGTCTACGAATGACACTATAAGGTCAGCCCAAAGTGAAATATGTCTTGAAAAATCTGAAGGGAGAAAGAAACAGCAGGAGCCAGAGTCACCTCTGCCTTTAAACAAAGAAATAGCGGGCAAGATGCTTCTGCAGAATTTGGCGGCAGAGTCCCTTGACTTAAACGCGTCTCCAGCCTTTGAAAAATATTAAAATGCTCTACCGAAGTTTAGCAAAAGGAGTGAAAACACTCACTGCTGGGTGATTGTGCATATTTCATATGAGAGTGGCAGCTCTGTGGAATTCATTCATTTCAAAGGATGACTACCCCATTGTACAACGTTGTAGGTCTTCTGAGAATTCAATCCAGCTCTGAATAGCCTACTGAATTTTGGTTAACTGGGAATAGCTGCTCTGAGTCTCAATAGCTTGGAGAAGGTGCAAAATACCAAATGCTCAGTATAAGCAGAGAGAAATATTTAAAGAGTCTCTGATTTTCCCCAGCGGTCTGAACTGAGCAATTGCAAAACAGACTGGAGACCCTTCACAAAACCCATGTTTCACAATGAAATACTCCAGTCCCCTATGAAAGAAAGCAAGTCCACAAAGCAGCCTGTGGTTGATGGTAAAAGTGTGATGCATTATTTGCAGCACAGCTGTGCCGAGTGCCCATTTCAAAGACATCAGGGGTCCCCACTCCTTACTACCTCCTTACCTCCCTCCCCCCAAAAAACAACAGTGAGCAAATCTAAAATTAAGCAACAGTGAATTCTTGATCTATGTCCAATTCCTGGGTAGCCTGCTCTACCGTCTTCATTTTTTGTTTGTTTTTTTGCAACTAGTCTCCTGCTCATCCCCTTGTCTGGAGCCCTGTGGGCGCACACAAAGACACACAGACACACTCAACACAGACGCCAACCAGTTCAGGGTCAAAGACGAAAAGGAAAGGAAAGTGCCCATCTCTGCGTTAGCACTGTGAATCCCCGAGGCTCCAAATGCTGGCCTCTAAACCATACAGGCAACGGTGTGTGCTGAGGGGTGGAGTAGAAGGGTCGAGGGGGCTCCGGCTCGGAGAGCTGGAGACGAGAAGGAACGGAGACAAGAGGAAAAGACCCAAAGGATTCACAATTTCCTGCACCCAAAGGTGCGCTGGCGGCTTTGATTTCCACCCCCAACCCTCCTTTCAAGGCTCCTGGCAGAAGCAAGCTCTTTGTGAACTCCTTCCCCGCGCTGGGCCCCTGGGCTCAGCCAGAGGGGACACCTTTGTGTGTCTCTTTGAAGGGGCACCTACGGAACAAAGGTTCAACACCTGCACGCTGCTGAGAACAATGGCTGCGAAAGGAACCAAGACATCAGCGCCTTAAAATTAGCGGGGGATTCCCTCCTCGGTGTTGGAAAGGGGAGGGGGCTGGACCCAGGGAGCAATCCCCGGGCAGCGGGACCCGGCGTCGCGCGGAGGAGCTCCACGAGCCCTTGGGAGCACGCGTGGCCGTGGCCCCCGCGCAGTCCCGCCGCCCTCCCCGCCGCGGGCTCTCCCCAAAACGCCCCCGCCGCAGCCCGCCGCATTGCCCGCAACGCTCTGAAAACTTCGCAACTAGTCGAACAGGAACAAATAAATACATAACCCCATTTAACGAGACCACGGGTAATTATCCCGCGAATCTCTCTCCCCCCCCCCCCGGACTGCAGGGCTCGGCAACCTTCCGCCCCCTCCAGCCCCCTCCAAAAGGCCGGGGGGATCTTCTTAAAAGACAAAAAAAAAGCAAAAGCAAACCCCGGGCTCTTTACCTTGCACACCAGCTCCTCTCCACTGTGCAGATGCACGGCACGAAAAACGTGGTCTCCCTCCAGAGGTTCCAACAATAAGTATTTCCCGATGCAAGAAACGCAATGCGACAAGTTCGGAGTCTCAGGCGGGCTCGGGGAGCCAAGGTTCGGGCTGAAACTCTGGCTGGGTTCGGCGGACCTTATAGACGACAACTCTTCGAAATCCTGGGTTTTGTTCCGCGATCTCCCATATCTTGCTATTGTGATGGGGGTAGACCTGTGTATGTTCATGAGTGTGGGGATCGCACTCGACAAACAAAAAAACCCGCTGGAGAGAAGAGTCGCTGGCGAGTGCGTCTGCAGGCGCCTCGGTGCCACGGATTTTAAAAGGGAACGAGAGGGGAGGGGACGGGAAGGGGGCTGCGTGGAGAAAGAGTTAGAAGCCCCCAAATGGGCGCCGCCGGGCACCTTGTCTGCTCCGAGCCCGGCTCCCGGGGGTCCTCGGTCGGCAGCAACTCGGGTCCTTTTGTTACCCCAAAGCCGCCAGCGATTTGCAGAATCTTCGCACTTTTAGTTTCTCTCTCTCTTTCTCTTCTTCCAGCGTGGATCTAGACGAGTAACCAGGTTGCTAAGGTGGGGAGCTGCAGCGCCGGGTCTCCCGAAACGATCCCCACGCAGGCTTCCGAACCGCAGACGGGGCGGAGGAGCCCGGCTGTAGTTTGTGCAATCTTCGGGGAGCGCACGGCCGCTGCTTGGTCTCAGCGCGTTAGAAACCAAACAAAAAGAAAAAGGAAATAAGCACGGGTACCGGCTCGCGCCGCACCGCAGACAGAATCCGCGCTGCACCCCCTTTTTTGGTGGAAAGGGTGGGGGGCGTGGAAGGGGGGGGTGCCGGAGAGGGTAGTTACCTACGTTTTAACTGTAGATGGCGTCTGAGGCTTTTCCAAGACCGCAAGAGCGCTCCAGAATTTAAACAAACAGACAAAAAAAATAGCAAGGGAGCATTTAACTTAGAGCGGTCAGCGCTGCCAACAAAAGATTGCAAAAGCTGGGCACAGAGTTGTGGTCCGGGCACAGGTACCACGGCAAAGCCCAGGGCTTGGCCCGCCGGGCGGAGGTCAGCACCGGCTCATGCTGTCGCCGCTCCCTCGCGCTCCAGATCGTCCTCCGAATAAAGCGAGAAGTGCGGGCAGGGACAAGGGTAGATCAATGGTCTCCGAGCTTCCGGGGGTCCTCCCGGCCCTGGAAGGGGATGCACCCCCAGCCCAGTCAACCCGCGCTGTTCCTTTCTCGTTCGGTAACTGGATCTCGCCTTGGAATAATTTGCAACCACTCCGTCTCCCCTTATCCTCAACCCAAATTGCTTGGCGGGGTTTGTTTTGGAGAAAATTGACGGCTTTTCTTCTTCTTTTATTTTGTTCTTCCCCCAACCGGAGGTAAGAGGAATGTGTACTTAAAATTGAAGGGGACGGCCGACGGTGCCCGAGGCCAATCCCCGAGCTCAGCACGCCCGCATCTCTCTGCGAGGCGGTATTAATAGTTACTTACGTGGCCGGGGATCTCGGAGCGAGCGGGGCCGTGTGTGCGCGTGTGTGCGCGTGTGTGCGCGCGCGCGCCTCGCTCGCGCTCAGTCTCCCCATTCAATGTCACCGACACATTTCTACGGCGCCTCCGCCCCCCCCAGCGGCACCGGCGACTGGCTCAGCCCAGAGCAGGCCCCGCCCCTTCCCCGCCCGGGCCGCCCTCATTGAGCCGGGTGCCCATCAATCAGCCTCGCCTCTGCCAGTCCCGGGGCGGCTTTCCGCGCCCGCGGCCGGCTGCCACTGCCATTGCAGCTCCCGGCCCCGGGCGCGGGCGCTTGCCTCCCAGTTGGATGACTCGGCCCGGGCGAGGTAAACAAAGTGCATTATCCAACCGCGGCCCGGGGCTGGGGAGGTAGAGCACCGGACCGGGGAGGGAGGGTCCCGGCGCCTCCACAGGCTGACTGCGCGCGCGGCTGGGCAGGAGTCGCCCGGTCACAAGTACCCAAGCAGCTCCAGTAGTGGCTAGTGGACTTTCTAACCCGTTCGTCTTCCCCAGAAAGCCAGGCATCCTCTGAGCATCAGGACACCGCTGCTCACGTGTAGCTTTTCTCCGTGGAGAATGTGCTTGCATCAGTGGTGCCGCACGGGGTTTCAAAAATTAGTTTCGTTATCTTTTTCCAACACTCTTCTCCCCATTTAAAAAGAAATCGATTGCTTACTTTTAGTTGGTGTCAACCCTCCAAACCCCGTCCCCCACCAAGGCTTTGAGTATTTTCTGCAGAAGACCAGCTTGAAGACACCTTTTAACTCATACCAAAGGTAATCACTAATTCTTCCTCTCCCAAGACAGCGCCCAGAGGGCCTTGGCCCAGTGAAACAATGCCCTCAATGCCCTACGCACACCTCCTGCGAGGCTCCAGGCCGCTAGCCAGAGTGGCGCCGCTAGCCAGAGTGGCGCCCCCTACCCCGACGCACACGTGGACCAAAAAGGCATTCAACACTGAGAATCAGGTGAGGGCTGCCTTTTCACTCCAGTTATTCTCAACTTCTGCAGGAGGTGCCAGTCCTCTGGCTTAGGTAGACACACGTCAGGAAAGGGGCTTGGACTCAGGCAGAGACTGGGACCTCCAGGCCTTAACCTAATGTGTCCTGGTAAATCAAGCAATCTGGTCGGGGGAACAAACTTAAATATATATATAAATAAATAAAAGCCAAGGGGCTGGGAAAGGGGCGTTTACAAGACTCCTGGAGCCCGCTGACCTTTTACATGCATGTATGCATATTTTCTAGTGGGGGAGGAAAAGGGGACTATTTCATGTATTGCCCACAGTAGGACACTTTTGAGCAAAAAAGGGAGCTCTGTATAATTATGCCCCCTGGAGCATATTTATAATTTATAATTATGCACAAACAAGTTACTCTGGTGATAAGCATTTCCTGGGAGGTTGGCCAGAGAGGACATAGACTGTACGACAGGCCACCACAGGGCCGCAGGGTTTGAAAAGGTCACGGAGTGGTTCCATGCCTCCTGGCAGGTCTCCCCAACCTACTCCTCACAAACCAGGACCCAGTCCCTGACCCTAGGGGGACTCATCTGTTCCCCCAGGCCATCACCATGAGTGATGAGCAGTATCCTTTCACCCAGTCTGGTCCCATGAAGACACCTGTGCTGGTCCCTGTCTCAGGAACAGACCTCTGTTTCTCTGCTGAGGGGTCAGAAAGAAAGGCGCCAGCCTCCTCTGTTCGGTGGCCACCAGCAGCGCTTTGTAACTAGGGGTTTAGGAGACCCTGTTCCAGCCCTGTCTGGGCCTCTGATTTTTGAATGAAAATTGAGTCAAGACATTTTTGTTTTTCCTCCCTGGGTCCCCTTTTTTCAACTGTAAAATGAGAAGCCTAACACCCGCCCTGCTCAGCTCATGTGATTGCTGTAGAGTGATGTTTTTCAGTTCCAGGAAATCTATGAAGGTTTACCATAAGCTGGGCCTGCACTGGGTGTTAAGAATCCAAGTATGAGTAAGATTTGGTCTCTGACGCCCAGAAGCTCCTAGTCCGGCTTCAGACAGACATATGGAAATACATCATTTCATTGTGTAACCATGTGGCAATTAGATATCAAGGCATCCAAGAAGTGTAGAGGAAGGAACCACTTTTCCCGGGCTTCAGGGAATTTTCCAGAAAATGTGATTTTTTCCACCTTGAATTAATCCAGAGCAAGTATTTATTGAAACCTACTGTGCACCAGACACTGAGAAAAGAGATACAAGGATTTAAAAATTGTAATTTCCTGTGCTCATGGTTCTTGAAAAGGTTCTATGAGTCATGCAATAACATAAATAAGAGATTGTCATTGGCATTTCAGGCAGAGAGAAAGAATGTGCAGAAGCAAAGGAGTGGGATGTTCTGAAATTTCTAGTAACTCCCCATGGCTCTGGTATTGGCAGCTTGGTGGCAGTGGCCAGGCATGTGGCAGGCAAAGTGAGTTGGGATTAGAATGGGGAGGGGCTGATAGACCAGCCAGAATAGAAGAGATGCAGAGTCAAGGCTACCATTAAATGGGGCAAGTAGCATGGTTGATTGGGCTTCTAGAAAGATCACGCTGGAGGTCACATGGAGTAAATATCAGTGCCTTGCAAGGAAAGAGAAAGCACTGTCACCTGGGGAGACAGAAAATAACTGATAGTGTTGGGTAACCGATGCTGTAAACGATTGTTAGTATTGATACATTCATTACTTCTGATGAAATTATACAGTGGCCACAGTCCTGCCCGTTCTTGAAGGCCAAATTCATGACCTTTGGAAACGACTGTAGTGAAGGATAAATTACATAATTTATACCAAGTGCCTTAAAACTTTTTACCTGGATTGATAGTAATTCTTCTCAGATTGAAAAAAAAAAAAAAATGTAGTAGGAAGATCTGTGTGGGACTCTTCATTCATTCACTTTTTAGCTATATGACCTTAGATGAATTTATTATAATTAATTAATTAGATGAATTAATTATAAAATAGAACTATAATCTGAATTTTACCTAACGTGAAAATTATGGAAGATGTATACAAGGCAACTAGCACAAGGTCTTGCATGTAACATAACATAATGTATGTAACATAAATAAATATTATTCTTATTGAACTATGTCCACAGAAAGCAATCCAACTTATAATAATAATAATAATAGACAAAATGCTTAAAATATCGATAAAGTGTATAGGAGTTGTTAAATATACAGTTGTAGGTGTGGTTAAATACAATTATGTAGCTATGATAAAAGGTGATGTGCCAATTAAAATAAGGATCATATAATTACAGGGAAATATTAAGCAGTCCACTCTGTAGACCAGTCAGATCCAGTTGCCGTAGGTCACTCATCTGTTCTGCATGCTTTCCAGACATTCTCTGTCTTGAAATGTACTTAACCGCTCCTTAATTCACTTCATCACTCATTAGTTCATTTATTTAGCAAACGTACAGTAGTTTCCTGCTAAGTATGAAGCCCTAAGTACTGTGTTCGTTGATCAAATGGTTTCTGAGAACAACTCCTAAGACTACTACGTCACTTGAAGGCTGACGTATACCACGGGTGATGACATTCATGTTTCTTAAACAACTCTCACAGCAGGCCATACCTAGGCTCAAAAATCTGTGACAAACTTCCATGACGAACTGTAGAGAATGCTACCATGTGCTGACGTGCAGGCTGTGGACTGAACATTCCATTCGTTACACTGGAAGTCCAGAACATTCCATTCCCCACTGAAGTCTTTGTGAATGGCACCCCTGGGGTTGTGCAAAACACAATCTTCTTGACCATACCTGGAAACTTGGGTATAGACATGGGGCTGGAGCTCAACAACTTCCCAACAACTTCATCTCCCACTCCTCTTGGCTACATGCCCACTGGCCACTCACACCATTTTGTGGACTCCAGTTTCCCACCTCTATGCCTATGACTTGAGTCATACCCTACTTGATGGTTGGTGCCTCTGTGTTTCCCTGGAATTACTCCTTTCCAAGGTGTTCCCTCTATGTTGCTCTAGTCATGTTCCCTAGTTCTCTTATTTGGCTTTATGGCTGCCTCAGGTTTTAAATGGTATGTTCAAGATCAGGGAGGCGTGGGTGTGCTTGGTCAATAACGAGGAGGTTGGTGGTGTTAATGCATGAGTTGCAATCTAGATATTCCTGATGATAGAATCTACAGATCTCTTAGTATCAGAATCAGTAAAAGTCGCCAAGAAGATAAGTGCCCCTAATTATTCCTCCATGTTAACTCTAGGAAGAGTTTCTGTCATTCCTTTGTGTAAGGAGGAAGGGAGAGATCCAGGGAAGAGGGTGCACAGCCTCCCTGCTGCAGCTGTCAGAGATGCATTTGGCCAGGTTCACTATGACCCTGGGGTTTGGATACAGTCATGATGGAGAGATAATTTCCAGTGGTGATGAGGCCTGTGGCATGCTCCCAAGCTTCATGACATAAATTGCCCCATTACTGTGAGAGTCTTCTCTATTACTAACTTTAATAATAATTATACTTTAATTATGCCTTTTGAGTGCTAGACTAGCCACCTTCTCTCTGGTTCTTATACAACTCATCAGAATAGATATTATTACCCCCACTTTACAGATGAAGAAAGCAGGACCCAGAGAAACTCTTTAACTTTTTCCATGGTTGCCCGTTACTCAGTGGCTATGCTGGTCACATGTGTGTTTGTGTGTGTGTGTGTGTGTGTGTGTGTGTGTGCTGGGGAAGAAAGGGGCAGGGGAATGAATAAGGTTTACTACATCATGTTGCCTGTCATGCTTTTTTAGATGTCTAAAGCTTTGGCTTAAATGGCCCACTTATAATCCTTCCATAATAGGGATTTCTTTTCTCAATTTTTTCCAAACAGCTTGTGTTTGAAAAATAGCTGCTTATGTCCAAGGTGAACCCTAGCAGTACCTATTAAAAGGTGACTTAGTGATGGTTTGTTTTACCATGGCTAGGTAAGGGGTCTGTTTTTCTCTTTGGATAAATGGTCCACTAGGAAAAGTCCAGTGTATAAATACAGAAGGAATTGCCATTTTGGAGCCATTTTTTCCTCCAGGCCCTAGGAGAATTGTTGTTGTTGTTGTTGTTGCTTTTAAATTAGAGGATGCCGGGAAACCCAGCATATGGGAATTTTCTGGATATCGCAAATTGTCTACCATCCTGTTATGTATTGCTGAGCAGCTAATAAACAAAAGTGAAAACAGCCAACTAGTCCAGGAAGTGCTGCAAATTTACATTTATCTAGAGTGTTAGGTTACTGTAAAAAGAGATTCAGTCTGAAGGGTGTTCTGGAAAATCTAGTTACGTGTTTCCATACCTGGCACACAGACAGACCTCGAGGGAGATGCGCGCCCACCTCTGTTTTACGAGCTTTAGGGCTCTGAGTGGCACTTCAATCCCCTGCCCATCGTGGAGTGGCGGTAACGATAATTTCCTTACCAAGGGAAGAGGCTGAATCAAATGATCATTTACATCCCTCTTCAGCTTTTAAAAGCCAAACTTCAGTTCAGGAAAAACAAGCTGGTCACCAGTAGACCAGTGTCTGAACAAGGACACATTGAGTTGATCTGGGCCCCAACCTGGCCAGTTAGCAACATGGCCTTGGACGGCCCTGATTGCTCAGGTTAAGGTCTATTAAGAATTAATACGTGCCACAGCCTCGACAGTTTACAAAGCACTCTTATGAATTTTGTGCCATTTAATCTTCACGATAGCTCCGTAAAGGAGGTTCATTACTGGCCTTGGTAGGAGAAACTGTGTCTCAAGGAATTTAAGTTGTGAGCTAGCTTGTGAGCACAAACCCAGCACTTCTGAGAGCCAATCCTGCGTTCATTTTACGGCACAGCTCTCCTTCCTGCCACTGCCTTCCCCCTCTGCCTTGTCCTTGCCTCCCTCTTTCGCCTCTCTCTCTTCTCCTTCCTTCTGTGTCAAAATTTTGTTTTAAATTTAAAACAATTTTGAGGTCCTACATTGGGGCTCCTTGCATAGAATTTCATTTGATGGTTTCATTGGATAGTTGCAAACCAGGAAAGCGTATCTAATCAAAAAGGCAATGTCGGGCTTCCCTGGTGGCGCAGTGGTTGAGAGTCCGCCTGCCGATGCAGGGGACACGGGTTCGTGCCCCGGTCCGGGAAGATCCCACATGCCGCGGAGCGGCTGGGCCCGTGAGCCATGGCTGCTGAGCCTGCTCATCTGGAGCCTGTGCTCCGCAACGGGAGAGGCCACAACAGTGAGAGGCCCGCGTACAGCAAAAAACAAAAACAAACAAAAAAAAGGCAATGTCTATAGAATAGTGCTTTCCACCTTGTGAGCCCTGGATCCCCAGGTGGGCTTAGAGTAGAGCGTGTGCAGCATGGAGACTCAGCGCTATAGCGGGCAATCTACTCAGTAGACCATAGAAGGAATGAATGGTATGTCTCACCCATATCTGTGCAATTCACATCCAAATATGCGTGAGTATTTTGGGGGTTAATAAAATATAAAACTGTAAGCAAACAACTAATTTCATAGTATTGTTCCCCATTTAGGCAATTAAAAAATATATCTAGGTATAATTGCTATCCCTTGGGACAACATGAAATTTTATATTATTCAATTTGTGTCCCAGAACTCAGAAAGGTTGAGGCTTGTCCTTCCCTGGATGGATAGCTCCTAGCAATGAAGCCAGCACTTTAGAAAATGTGTCCTGTATGTGTGGACCTGGGGGATGGTGTATGATCCTGGGGGTGTAAACTGGAGGAAGGTTGAAGAAATAGTGTCCTTTGTTCTAAATATGGGGTGTGCGTCAAGCCTCAGGCTTCATTATCTTCATTTGCCTAATAAGAGAGCTTGCTAACAACTCTGACTTTTAGGGTATTTTGCTACAGGGAAGTAATTCTCTTTCTAAATCACACAGTTGCTCAGTGACCACAGTGCTTGACCCCTGACAGACTCTGCAACGCATCTAGAAAAGAGTTAGATACAAAAGTTAACCAATCGTCATTCAAGAGATCAGGAAGCTGTTACTGAGCACTTGTTCTGAAGTTCAGTAGCTCTCTGACCTTATGTCAATTACAGAATATCCCTAAACCTTAGTTTCTGCTTCTTTAAAATGGCACCATCATAGCACAGACCTTGCAGGGTGTCATGAGGACTGTGGACAGGTGGGTGAAGCTCTGTTTAGGGCCTGGAAGTAGTGTGGGTTAGCCCTGACTACAGGGCTCCTGTACAAAGTACAGTCAGCCCTCCTTAACTGCGGGTTCCACATCCATGGATTCAGTCAACTGCGGATCAAAAATGTTTGAGAAAAATAATTCCAGAAAGTTCCAATAAGCAAAACTTGAATTTGCCTGCATCAGCAACTATTTCCATAGCATTTACGTTGTGTTAGGTATTATAAGTAATCAAGAGACGATTTAGAGTATACAGGAAGATGTGCATAGGTTATATGCAAATTTTAAAAATTTATATAAGGGACACGAGCATCTGTGGATTTTGGTTTCTGAGGGGGAGTGGGGGAGGGGTCCTGGAACCAATCCCCTATGGATACTGAGGACAACTGGGAGACAAGGTCACTGTCAGACCATGGGGGAATATGACTGCTGAGTTAAAATACTAGAACTTCAAGCCACTGACCAGATGTTCCCTGTCCTCCAGATGAAAGATACTTATTAGCCAGAAATCACATGGTGTAGTAGAAAGAGGCACTAGACCAAGAGCTGAGTTAGTTACATTTTCTTCTTCTTTTATATGCTTGTATTAGTTATCTGTTGCTGCATAACAAATTGCCCCCCAAAGCTTCAGCTTCCAAGGTCACTCATTTAGGTATTGGCAGGTTTCAAGTCCTTGAACGTTGTTGGACTGAGGGTCTCATTTCCTCCCTGGCTGTTGGCTGGAAACCACCCTCAGTTGTGAGTCACATGAGCCTCTCCAAATGTCAGCTGACAGCATGGTATCTTGCTTGATTAGAGCAAATACCCCAGAAGAGCCAGAGAGAAGTCAAAGTCTTTTATAGCCTAATCCCAGAAGTGACATCCTACATCATTTTGCCATAGTCTGCTTGTCAGAAGCAAGCCACCAAGGCCATTGCAAACACAACAGGAGAGGATTACACAAGGTGTGAGTACCAGGGGCCATGAGGAGCCTTTTCAGAAGTTGCCTGCCTCGGCATTCTCTCGGGTGGTATGTCAGAACCTTGGGGTGAAGATGATTATGTTTAACGGGAAGGGGTGGAAGCTAACAGCTGCCGGCCTACACTGAGGGAATTTGTACACTTCTGATATTCTTCAAGAATTCTTCCTTCTGGCATGGTGGCTCTGTGGCTGGGCAATGGGCTATCTCAGCCTCTCTACCCCCTGACAACTTTTTTTTTTTTTTTTTTGCGGTACACGGGCCTCTCACTGCTGTGGCCTCTTCCGTTGCGGAGCACAGGCTCCGGACGCGCAGGCTCAGCGGCCATGGCTCACGGGCCCAGCCGCTCCGCGGCATATGGGATCCTCCCGGACCGGGACACGAACCCGGATCCCCTGCATCGGCAGGCGGACTCTCAACCGCTGCGCCACCAGGGAAGCCCAACCCCCTGCCATCTTGATCTACCTTGAGATGCCCAAGCATTTCCCTGGAATCTAGGAATGGGCAGAGAATGCCCCAATCTAGAGACTTGGAGGCCCTGGAGACCTAGCGCCATGTTTTAATTTCCCTCTATACCCACAGTGCTAGGACAGTGACGGATGCATGGTGGTGTTATCACTGTTTTCTGGGTAAATCAATTTCTTAGAAGCCTGGTGTTGTAGAATGAGCCTGAGTGTGGGAGTGCAGCAGAGAGACCTGGGATTGACCCACATCTGCCTGGGCCTCTGCCCTTCCGTGCCCACCCAGGACCCTCAGTCTGTGCTTGAATGAAAAGGGGCTGCATCTTTTCATCCAGTCTTCAAATGCTTCTTGGATGTTTCTAAATGATTACTTTTTAAGTCCACATTTCACAACTGAAATGATTCCATTGTGTTCTGAAAATCTCCTTAATTGAATGTTCTCTTTGTCAACCCAATAAACTGCTAGTTTTGCAATAAGATTCCCCTGGCACATTTCCTGGGAGATTTAGTGTGAGAAATTCACTCACACAACTAGAAATATAGTAATAAATGCCTGTCAGCTCAGTTCTGTGGATGGGTCACTTTCTGTGTGTCAAGCCCCATGCTAGGTTCTGGACAGAGCACAGTGGACCGTATAGGAACTCACAGTATCATGAAAGACGCCTCTCGTGCACTACCCTGTTTCCTCATCTGAGACTTTTTTCTTTTTTTTTCCTTTTCCTATCACATTTTTTCTTGAGCCATAACTCACCAAGATTGTCTTACACACATGAAGTGACCAAAGTCGAGGGATGAATGTGCCAGGTTAAAGATGGCCACAGAGTTTTGACACTCCTCCCATTAAGAGGCGGGGTCCCATGCCCTGACCTTGAATATAAACTCGTGTGAGATCGTTTGGACCAATAAAAAATGGTGGATATGATGCATGGCCAGGTCTAGGTCTTGCCTTCGAGAAGACTGGAAGCTTCTTCGTTAGTCTCTTGGAAGCCTGAGCCTCCAAATAGATCGAATCAACTACCCTCCTGGAGAAACCTCACAGAAAGGCCCAAAAGATGACATGGAGAGGGAGAGGGCCCCAGGGGAGCCAAGCCTTCTGGCCAAACCTTGGCAAAGCTCCAGGCAGGAGAATGAAAGCCATCTCGATCCTCCCAGACCAGACCAGCCCCCAACAGAACACCACCGAGTTGCCAGCTGCCCAAATACCTGCTGCACAAAATCACTGTATAATACCATGGTGGTTGTTTTCCACCATTAAGTATCAGGTCAGTTTTTCACTCAGTAATAGAAAACTGGAACAAGGTAGTATAGTCATCCTTCTGGGTCTGCTAGGCAGTTCCTCTATGAAGTCTTACCCAGAGAAATAAAAAGAATTCCTATTGTAAGATGATACTTAATAAACACAGGTTGAATGACTCCCAAGCCCTCCTTCTTCTGATGTGTCTGGTTTAGAGAATATCCTCTTTCCTGATGGGCATGGCATCATTGGGCAATGACTATATACTGAATTCTGATTAATCTGCTGTAATTATATGACGTGAACGTGGCTGTCTCAATAGATCGGGAGCTCCCCGAGGGAAAGGGCCACATCTTCTCCCTTCTCCTCTGTTCTGTACTTGTCACAGTGCTGGGTACATATGCATGCTGAGAAAATGCGATTCCATTCAGAAAACAATGGATTAGGCTGCTTCCTGTCTCCTAATTCTCAGAAGGTCAGCACTTTACAGCAAACAATTTCCCATGAAGATGGGCCCAAGAGTTGCCATGGATATGGGGAGAGTATTATCATACCTTGAGGACTCCCCCAGAAATCCCTTTCTTGATTTTCAAAAACCACCAATGCTCTAATAATTATAAAAAATATTTCTTAATAACTGTAAATGTGGCCTTATTCCCACCACTCTGTGCAATGCATCATATTCTCCAGTAATCGAGATTCAGGCTCTTGACTGTCTGGAATACCTTTCTCACTTCCATAACTTTTGACAAGATCCACGTTGAGCACCAGCTTTTTCAGGAATTCTCAGGTTGAGCTAAGAGTCTCCACTGTGCAAAGCTCTATCTTAGCCAAGCCATATTTCACTGAAATGATCCCTGCATATTCCTATTTTCAACTGGTTAGTTCATTGAAAGTATAGATTGCATCTTACCTGTGGTTGTACATATAAGACATCTTTTTTGCTGCTCTTTCTGATTACATGTTTTTATTGGAGTATAGTTGATTTACAATGTTGTGTTAGTTTCAGGTGTACAGCAAAGTGATTCAGTTATATATATATATATATATATATACACACACACACACACACATATATATACATATATATATTCTTTTTCTTATTCTTTTCCCTTATAGGTTATTACAAAATATTGAATATAGTTCTCTGTGCTATACAGTAGGTCCCTGTTGGTTATCTGTTTTAGCACATAGAAGGCTTCAACAGTGCCTGCACGTTATAAGTGACTGACGTAGGCCTTGCCTACTGTCTACCAGTTTATCAAAGGTGTTCATTATTATCCTTGTATAATTGTGGCTAAGAAAGGAAAGTGACTTTCTTAAGATCACCTAACCACAGGGACCCACCACAGAGGCTTGCTAAGATTCCTCCCCATATCCTGAGACTATAGGACTTGTCCCTGGTGGGAGGGCGACAGCTCCAGCCCTATCCTCCCCATGGATACACATCTTTTGTTTCCTGCGTCTGGGAAATGCCCCAGGATTCCCTGCTGTGTTACTCAGGGAGACTGTTGCTCAATCCAGCAGCTGTTCTGGAGGAAAAGAAAAAGCAGAGGTTCTGAATGTATCATGCATACAATGCAATATTGAATAGAAGATCGCTAATAAGCAAGAATGCCTTGACCGTGCAGGCTCCTTCCAGTGAGGTCTAGCTCTTCATTTCCAGTGGGCTTCGCAGGAAGTACTACTGTAAAAAATAAAACATATATATTACTAATACGGTGGCTATATAAAACAATATTTGGCCAAGATAGTTAAGATGTGATTCAGTCTTTGTTCATCAAGTTGCTAAATATTATTCAGAGAGTGGAGTCACCATATGGTATAACTGAGTTTCCTTGGGAGGCTGGGTGAAATATCGTGTTGGATATAGAATGTGGAAATGTGCGTGTCTCCTGTGGTTTGAGTCTGGATCGAGCTGCAGACAGCTAATTCCATTAAGTCCTCATGCAAAGACTCCAATGCACACAGCAAATGGAAAAAGCATAGCCCGGCACGGATCACTCTAGGAGGTCAATTTCTCTTCCCAAACTGATGAAGAGTGGGCAAGCCATGCAGCTAGACCCAGATGCAATCTTGAAAGAAAAATGTGTGTGGGCAAGTGCAGTACCAGCTGGGAAAGTCTAAGTGGCTGAAACCTATGACTCAGAAATCTTAAATTGCCTTGAAATTAATGAAGCTCTGTGGGGATGACTCAGTTCATTCATGTCCTTAGCTTGCAGGCTTAAACGCTGGCAGAAGCGGACATTGTCCAAAGCTTGGAAGATCAGACCCCACAAAGGAAACATGTCTCAGGCTGGGAGGTGGTCTGGGGTGCGTGTCCCAGGAGCAGGGGCTGGAGAGGCAAGCGAGCTGGTATTTCTTCTTCCCGTGGATGAAGCAACCTCATTCAAGTGCCGTGCCCTCTGGACCTGATTTCTGTCCCTGTAAAACGAAAAGGAGAGATCTGATGATTTTTTCCAATGTTGTCAACTTCGATATTCTGATTAGCTAGGGTCCCAGTTAAGAAACAGCATTTGCCCCAGATGGTTCAAATGAGGAGATTTTAACACAGGGACTTTTTATTGATGTCTGTGCCAGGTTAAGAGAACAAATAAGAGAGAGTAAGGCACCCAGAGACCAGTAAAGGCAACAAGCCATTGTCACTCCCACGGCCAAAAGAATGAAAGGAAAACAGTGTTATTGTAGCCCAGTGAGAGTTGGAACTCTGGAGAAACCCACCCAGGACTCTGAAGGAGGGCACCCAGTGGGAGCCAGAGTCCCCGGGGGGACATAGTCCCTCCCACACACACCATGATGACACAAAGAGGGAGCAGAAAAGAAATAACTTAAACTGCATCTTATCCCCTCCCCCCTCCAGTTTCCCACTGGTGCCTCTCATTGGCAAACCCAACTGGATGTCATGAAGCAAGGGAAGCCAGGTGAAGCAGGCCACAGGGACTGGAACAGTGTGGAGAAGGCTAGAGAATGCATCTAGAGTGGGCGAGAACACAAAAGCCGGCACATAATCTACGACTTTATACGTGTGATTATGCGCCTACATTAGGGAAAAGGGCAGAACACATCTTTTTTTTTTTTCTGGAGAGATTGAAGAATAATTCTCAAGGAACAGAGTTCCTGAGGGCAGGGACCAGGTTTTGCTGATTCTTTAACCCATCAGGATCTATCACAATGCCTGGCACCGAGGAGATAATCAGGAAATATTTGGTGAATTAAAGGCTGATCGCAAATCCACATTTATAAGCATCTACAGGTGTCCAAGGCATGGTGGTCTGTTAATATCTGTTGAGTGAATAATGAATGTGTAGGTTCAAAACAAATTACATAATCTTTCGGATAATAGGTTCTGCAAAGCTCAGGCAAACCCTTGGTATTTTTGTTCTTGTAGTTGTTTCTTTTCTTTTTTTTTTCCGGCCACGCTGTGTGGCTTGTGTGATCTTAGTTCCCCGACCAGGGATTGAACTGTGGCCCTCAGAAGTGAAAGCAAAGAGTCCGAACCACTGGCATTCCCGTAGCTGTTTCGAATGTGATTGATGGTTATCATTGCACAAGCTGTATAAACGTCCTGGACTAGGAAAATGGACCCTACGTTGTGAGACCCAATGATATATTAAATGAATAAGCAAGAGGGGCTTAAAAGAGACATCTCCTGCTTTCCTCAGTGCTGAGACTCCCAGCAGGAGAATCTACAAAAGTAGAATGTTTATCATATTTCAATACACGTGGCATCACCTCCTGACATGTACATGTTCTAACAGAGGGATGCTCTTTAACGAGCCATGGATGGACACCCAGCTCTACCATTACTCAGCTCTCTGACTTGAGACAAAAACTTGACCCAGCGAACCTCAGTTCCGGTTTAACGCTGCCTCTTAGGATCAGTGTAAAAACTGAATGAGAGGATGGGTGTCAAGTTCCTGGTAGAAAGCCGGGCATGGAATCGATGTTCCCTTGCTCTCAGCTCCATCTTTCTAGTGGAGGCATTGATTTCCTTAGAGTTGACATAAGGTGTAAGACCAGCAATGAGAAGAGATGTTTTCTGCATTGCTATCTAAATCATCTTTAACAGAAAGTCACTTCTTTTATTATGGGGACAGTCCTATGCATAAGAGAAGCATAAGACATATTACAAGTTACAGAACACATCTAAATGACTATCCCTTACTGTTCGTATTTAGGAACTGGTGTTCACATGTGTCATCTTAGGATATAGAGGGTCATCCCAGGTACGTGTTGGCAGGTCTTCTCTTTAGTATTCACCTAGCTCGTGTTGATACTGCTCTCCCGCACTTCTATGATGGTCAAATCCAATTCCTTTTAAAGAGGCTGAAATGGAAGATGCTTTTTCTCTTAAGCCTTCTTTGTATCTAAGCAGGGTCATGTGATAAAATCATGACAAATGGAACGAAGGGCATGTTTTGTTAGAATATTTCTTTTGGTCCTCAGTTCCTGAAACTGAGTAATAAATGTGAAATGGATGTCTTTTGTGTGGTGTAACCAGCCTCTTTCAATTACACCTGAGTTTATGATAATGAGGTGACTTTTGGAAAGTCCCTAAGGATGGGGGCTGGTTGCCAGGGGAACCAACCTTGATTAGAGGATTGGAAATTCCAGCCTCACCCCCTAACCTCCAGGGAGGGGAGAGGGGCTGGAGATTGATTTCAATCACCAATGGCCAATGATTGCATCAGTCATGTCTATGTAATGAAGCCACCATAAAACCCCAAAAGGACGGTTTCAGAGAGCTTCCAGGTTGAACCAGGAGGCACCCGTGTACCTGGAAATTGAAGTACCCTGAACTTTACGAGGGCAGAAGCTCATGTGCTCAGGACCTTTTTGGACCCCACCCTACGTATCTCTTCACCTGGCTGTTTATTTGTTTATTAGTATCCTTTAATATCATTTGTAATAAAATGGTAATCTAGTACGTAGACTGGTTTCCTGAGTTCTGTGAGCCACTAACAAATTAATCAAACCCTAAGAGGGGGTGGTGGGAGCCTCTAGTTTATAGACTATTGGTCAGAAGCACAGGTAACCACCTGGACTTGCAATTGGTGTCTGAAGTGTGTGTGTGTGTGTCGGGGGGTGTAGTCTTGTGGGATGGAGCCCTTAACCTGTGGGGTCTGACACTATCTCCAGTATCTCCAGGTAGAAAGTGTCAGAATTAAGTTAAATAATATGACATCCAGGCGTCACAGAATTGTTTGATGTGTGGGTTTTCCAAACCACACATTGGAAGTGAGTAGTGTTGTAGTGGAGTAGTGTGAGAGCGAAGGAAACATACACCTGGAATGTTGTTTTTATACAAGAGAACTGGAGAGACATTGCCCAGAGGCCTGTGAAATTGAGCTGTGAAATGACCGAATTCCTGTCCCGAGCATTTGCATCCTTAGAGATTCTCTTACAAGCATTTGTACAAAACACTGTTTATGCCTTGTTTTGTCATGTATTCTCTTACGTGCAGCCGAAAGCATTCTAACAGAGTAGCTCTCTTTAGATTTGTTCTGGGAAAATAACTGAGTCCCTGTGTTCCCATCTCTTTTCTCCAGTGGCTAATTAAAAGCCTAGAGGTCAGAATCACCTTACACATTTTTGATTCTCCCATCCCCTTACTTATTGATCCATTCAATCAATCATTCATTATTTATTCAGTCAATTCAGTATGTACTTATTCAATCTGTACCTATTCTTTATTCCAGTGGTTGACTTCTGTTGGCCCTAGGAACCTTGCTCCAGCATCATGACCTTGAGAAAATCTTCCTGGGATCCCTACATTCAGGTAAGTGCTCTTCTTTTGTGCATTCTAGCAGTCAGTCATTATATCCTTTTTGGCATCTATCATATTATATTGAAATAATTTGTTTGTATATCTGTCCAACTAGAATAACATTTTCTAATAAATGCAGGGACTAGTCAATAGTCTTCCTTCCTTCCTTCCTTCTTTCCGTCTCTCCTTCCTCCCTCTCTCTCTCCCTCCCTTTCTTCCTTCCTTCCTTTTTTTCTTTCTTTTTTCCTTTTCTCCTCCTACTTCTCTTCCATCTCCTCTTTCTCCCTTTCCTCTTTTGTTCCTCTTCTATATGCTCAAGGTACGGCACAGTAAAGTTCTTGGCCATCAATGAATATTTCAAAACTCTTTATAGACAAGAATTAAACTGGGTACCTTGGGAAATACAGAAGCATAACATACTTGGTAATTAAGGGCAGAGATTGTGCTAATTGACTGCAATCCTAGTGCATGACCCAGAGAATGTGCTTAGTCAATGTTTGGTGAGTGAAAAAATTAGACTCAAAGAGGATCAATTTTATTGAAATGACAAAACTGACAAAAGAATCATTTTGGATATGAGTCAATGCTGCCTTGTGTAGCATTAGGTAATAGTGATGTTTCATAAATATGTGTTAAATAAATAACTTATACCTTTAATGAGTCCAGAATTTAAAATTTAAAATGTTGCATGTTGTGAAATATGACGCTGTCCTGATGGCTAACGTCTCTGTCTCATTTGGGGCATAGTTTATTCTTTCTCTGGTGATTTGAATTACTAGCTTCATCATATGCTGAGTACTCATAGATAAAATAGGTTGTTTTCTGTAATCTTTATTTTATTACCTTGCACCTTACAACAGTGTCTCACTGTTTTATTCACTGTGTGTGAATGTGTGATGTGAGTGTCCCACTTTTGTCTTCCTTTTATTCCCAATGTTCTTCAATAATTCTTAGATATTTAAGGAACCAGATAAACTTTGGCTTCAAATGTTAAGCTCCATAAACATCTCAAAATGATTCCTTAAGGCTGAGATAGTATTAAATTTAGAGACTGTGAGATGCAATATGGCAGAGTGGATAAAAGCAGTTTTGGAATAAATTGCCCAGAACGAGAAGAATGGCTTCACAACTCTCTAACCTGCAGCCTTTGACAAGTCAGGGCGTCAGTTTCTTCATTGGTAAAATGAGAATAATAATACTATCTATACTTAGGTTCGTCAGCTAGACAAAATAAGAAAATGCCTATTAAATATTTAGTCCAGTGTCTGGCACATAGAAAGTATTAACAGAGGTTAATTAGATATTTAATTTCCCAGCATTGTTCTAAAACTTCGCGTACCCCTATGCACAGCTGATGATGAAGGATAACACTCTACCCCAAGGGAACCAGCTCATGGGAAGGGTTGAGTCATCCAGATTTTCTGTGTTTTTATGAGGCCCTGAAACTACTTACCCAATGATGGTGGAGCTGTAGCTATGCAGTTGTGTCTGGGAAGCTAGGGGCTGCCTGCAGTGGCAGGTCCTGGAGGAAATCAATTGAGCCAAACAGGAGATGAAGAAAAGCAGAAATAAGAAATTCAAGGTGACCTTGGTGGGGAGAGAAGACAGCCTTAGCTTCCATCTCAGTTCCTATGAAGTCTGGCAGGATGGTGTTACTTGTACATCTAGGTTGGACAGGTGATCCTTACAGTAAATTTTCTTTTTAATTGACCAAGTTTGCACAATTTCACGTTCCTTTCAACTTCAACAGCCTTGGGCAGAGAAGGAATCTAATGGTTACGCTGTTTTTCCTATTAGATTGTATTCGGGATCAAATGAAGCCATGTAAAACTTGAAAAAGGAGAATTGGCTCTTTTTCAGGTTTTGTATTTGATATATAAATCTAGGGAGAATTGTAACATTGGTCTATCCTCCTCACAGGCGACTTTGTAAATCCAATGAGATGACATATAGAGAAGTGTCATCTAAAATGAAAAGGATCACAGCCATGTGAGAATGGTGACTGCACTGCTCACATGTGTCAAAGTTGTATCTGGAAAGTCATGTCCTGAGAATTGCATGAATGATTGCTATTGGATATTGGGTCTTCAAATTGCCTTCATTTTAGCTTCAAGTCCTTGGGAGTATCTATGACCTTTGGAACATGTGTGTTTTATACTAAGAAATAGATCCTAGCATGCAAAGACCCATACGTGGCAACTCATGCATTGTCACGTTAAATTGACCTCAGCATTCTCGTCTGAGTTATTTTCAAAAGGTATTAACCCTGAAGCATTAAGGGTTAAACCTCCAATAAAGATAGAAATGACTAATAGGAGGATGCAGCGGAGAGGCACACTCTTGCACCACACATGATTCATGGTTTATAGAAAACACTTTGTAACAGGTTTGTTTGCTGTGAGCCATCAGATCCACTTTGAACGATGAAAAAACCTTGGTCTTTGTGCCAGAAGCTAAGCATAACTTTCTCTAAAACTCTTGGTGACCACGTCACTCTGACTTTCTACGGCTGCATTCTGTAATGCAGCAAAGACCCTGAAACCACGTTTCCTCTAGACCAATGTAATGTAATTAAGAACAGGCATGACACATGAGTTGTCACTTGAGCTATGATTTTAACGCTTTCCACTTAGCTGGTAGCTAGCACATAGGTAATGATATGGCCTTAAAGTAAGTTTTTTAAAAACATTTTTTGGCTTGTGACCACAAAAGAGTATCTGTTTTTAACTCACATTGTTGACATTTCTCACTACTTAATAGAGATTCTTTTAAGTAAATGTGAATCGCGATGTTTAAAGACGTTTAAAAGAATGCAAGCAGTACCTCATGAGAACATCAAAACCAAACTGCCATTAAAAAGATTTACACAGAACTTTCTTAACCCAAATCCTGGACTTTGAAGAGTTGCAGATTAAGGGCAAATTTCAGTATGGGGGAGCTGGGGTGAGACAAAAAGTCCAAAAAAAAAAAAAAAAAAAAATGAGAGAGAGAGAGAGAGAGAGAGAGACAGAAATTAGAAGCTGCTAGGAGCAGACCTCTGCTTCCTTGTCCAGGAGCATCTGTCATTTGGCGTTACTGGGCCCAGGATGACTGGACACCCAAACTCTGTTCTGTTTATTTCTGTGCAATTCAAATGGGCATTTGGAAGCACTCTTCAATTGCTATTGCTTAGAATGAAAAACAACATTGCACTGGAAGGGAACTTAAAATAGGAGTTACTTTCAAGTTTACTGTTCAACCCAGGGTGTATTTTGAGGCCCAAATCATTGAAATTTGATATTCTTTAAAAATTTATTTATTGGCTGACAAATTAATTTTATAACAGTGATGGTCTATAATGTAGTTCTATTCAAAACTATTTTCAAAAATAAAATTCTTTTTAAACTAAAAATAACACACCCCTGAAAACCAATATTTGTCCATGTACGTTAAAGCGAACGTCAAAACATCTTAATATGGATTTTCTGAAACAAAACATAGTCTAAGCTGAATAAAAAGCTTTAGAGTATATTCCTACATTTAAATGGTTTTTAAGCTATTTATGTCTCCAAAATTATGTCAATATTTTCCTGAATTTTGTCAATAGTCTTAGTGTTTTAATTTTAATGAATTGTCTCCAATCCAGCTCCAAGTTTCATTTTAAAATCCAAAAAATTTGAAATTTGACACTTTGAACTGACTCATTTATCTAGACCCTGTTTTTAATCGTGAAAACACGCTCTATGGTTGCCGAAGTATTTGGTAGGACCAGACACATTCTGTATTTGAAGGATATCCTTAAACATTTCCTTCATACTCAAGAGTATAAGTATTTCACTCCAAATATTGTCCCAGGCCCTATTCTTGCCTCATTCGAGTACCTTTCTTCCTCCGATGTATAGTTAGACAAGACTCTTCCAATAAGTTATTTCTCTTCACAATTATTTAGAATATTCTGTCAAACGTATTAAGGAATTTCAGAACTCAAGCCTGTATATCATCTACACCTTCATCCTTGTTCATTTCTACTCTTGCTTTTCTTGGAATAAAGTTTAATGTCTTCTTATTGGTAATATTTGTTTTTTTATTTGTTTTTGTTTTTTGACAACAGTCACTTAGATTTATTGAGCCTGGCAGTTTCCATCAATGACCTTGTTCAATCCTCAAAGCAGCTCTGTGAGGGTGGCAGTACTGATATCACCCCCATTTTACACATGTGTAAACTGAGGCCGTGACCTCTCCTGTCTTACTCCTGGATCCGCGGGCACTTCTCGCCTCTGTACTTGTATTCCTTTCATCAAGCAGGGACAATAAATGGCACCTACGTCCTCCGGGGCCTGTAGTGACATTATCAGACATGACTGCTGTCACCATCACAGCTCTTTAAACTAACAGAGCCTAAGCTTTGTTTTATTAATTGGAATTTGTTAAAAGCTTCAAAAGCTGCAGGAGTTATTTTGTTTATTTTGGGTGTGTGTGTGTCCCATTTGGTTTTGAACAGAATATAACCAAAATTTAGAGGCCTGTTTACAAAAAGTGTAATGGCATTGCAGAGTACTTAGGCTCACTTACAGAGTAGTTCTGCAAAAAATCAAACATTTGCAAAAACTGATTAAAGAAAGGGAATAAAGACTGTCGACACACGTATGCTGATTTTTTTTTTTAATATTTAACATTTGTTAACGGTTTTGTAGTTTAGTTACTTGGGATGTTTATTTGCATGTGTGTATTTATGTTTATCTTTTGACGACTACAGCTTTTATTTTGATTGGTAGATTACTGCAGCTCGTCTGAATGGCTTCTGTTTTTAAATTATTGAGGTATAATTTCCATACAATGTTATATTCGTTTCAGGGGTAAATGGCATTGTTAATTATGCTTGCCTCACAACCAATTCCAGTTCTGTTCCACAGGTTTTTAAATTTTATTTTTAGATGACATTGTGAAAACAAATTTTTTTAATCTTTAATGTGGAACTTTTTCTTTTTTAATTTATACAGCAGGTTCTTATTAGTTATCCATTTTATACACATCGGTGTATATATGTCAATCCCAATCTCCCAATTCATCCCACCACCACCCCTACCCCCCCGCTGCTTTCCCCGCTTGGTGTCCATACGTTTGTTCTCCGCATCTGTGTCTCTATTTCTGCCCTGCAAACCGGTTCATCTGTACCATTTAATGTGGAACTTTTAAACTGAATTTGCAGTAACATTTAAATAGCTCTACTTTGATTTCATGAATTTAAAGAAGATCCATTATTGAAATAATTTGACTTTCCATGTGAAGTATCTTTTCTATGTAAAATAGGAATCATTTAACTCTTTGTGAACTTCTTTCAATAGAGCTAACGTGTTAAAAATCATAGTTTCACATTTGGTGTGTGAGCGAGAAAACTCAGAATCCAGCAAGAGCCAACTTAATTTGAACTGCGATTTGATCTAAATTCAAAGTCATGCTCCGTAAAATAATTACAAACACACCTTCTGCCACTTTGTGTGTTAAATCAAGGTTGTCAGGCCACTGTCTTCTTAAAATAATTTTGAAACGGATACTGATCCTTCTTCAGTACAATTGGTCTTTTCGTTTTTGTGTGGTTAGTGATATCACAACAGCCTCCATGGTGGAAGATAAATGTTTACTAGCATTTTGTGACATGTCATAATTAACTTTCTTCAGAAACAGAGATTTCTACTTTATATTTCATTAACCATGCACACGCACTATTTTGAGTTCTCTGATGCCAATATTACTTTCAAATAAAATCATTAAAAATAGTTGTAAGTTTAAATTAAATAATAAATGATACCCTCTTCTCTTTAAACTCTGTAAAGCAGGACTCTCAGACTGTTTCCTGCACATACTTCATATATATCTAACCCATATTTTACTAGTTTCCTCTATAGCCTTCTGAGTTGGCCTAGGAGCAGGCTTCACCGTGGCCCTGGCACAGCTGTGTGGTCCACCAGGTGATGGGCGGCAGCTTCAGGTCTTTCTCTCACTGCCACTCAAGGATGGAAGGAGTTAGCTGTCCTCAGCTCCTAGTGTCTGAGCGCACTTTGTCTTATTTGCAAGTCCTCTTCATGTTGTCGTTGAAAGAGAGGTTAGTTACATTCTGTCTGTAAAGGGTCAAGAGAAGAGAGGCGTGGTGTTTTTTCTGCCGTCCTTCAGATCTAATCATATGTTACCGTGGGTCTCTTTTGAGTACATTCAATGCCAGTAGATGGATCATGGCTGAGGCTTCAAGGGCAAAGTGAAGGTCTACCAAACCCATCTGAGCTCTTTTCAGTTCAATGAATAAATATAATACTGTGTTTAAAAGGAGGAAAGAGTGAAGAAAGAGAGAAGGAAGAAAGGAAGAAAAAGAAAAATCTAGAAAATGTTAAACAGATGAGACACTGAAAAACAGGTGTAAACCAAGATATAAGATCACCCTATGAAGAGAGACAATAAGTTAGTTAATGTCACAAAATTACTGTCTAACAAACCAACCTCAAACTCAGGAGCCTACGACAACACCCTTTGTTCTCATGGCTCTGTGGGTCCGCCGAGGATGTGATTTCTTCTGGGCGTCCACACACTTCTAAGTGGCAACTGGGATCAGCTCACTGTGGCTTCTCTGATCTTTGTTTCTCCTGCCCTCACCCGGGACAGGCCAGCCAGCCTGAGTGAGTTTTGCTCAAGTCAGAGGGAGGCAAGACCAACTGCTTCTCAAGCCTTTAGTCACGTCAATTAATATCTCATTGGCCAAAGCAAGCCACATGGCCAATGTCAGTTCAAGGGATGGAGAGGTGGTGTGTTCTTGAAAGAAGGAAAAAAAACGTAATATGTTTGAATAGTAACCTAATCTCCCACCTAGAGACTCTCCAGGGAACCTCAATTAAGTGTTTTCATTTTGTGAGCATTTCTTATGCACCATCGTTTTTGTGATATACTTTACAATATACATGATCTATTTCTCATTCAATCATCAAAATTATATAAGGTGGATATATTATTATTTCTAATTTAAAAATAAGAGAACTGAAATTTCAGGGACTTAACCTTTAGCTCATGGATGACAGGGACAGAATTCCTCAGGTCTGAGTGACCTCACAACCTTCTTTCTTAACTTCTTTGCTAAAATGCTCTACCTAATTACTTGGCACAAAGAAATTCTTTTCCTGATGGTTGCTAGAGGTCCCACTAGCAGCTTGGAACACATTCTCTTGGAATCATTCTCATCTGAGCAGAATATTATTATTGATATAATTTTGAGCAGCTGTCATTTCATCCCGCTAAAAAATCACAGCATGAATCTGAAATATTAGGAAGACTTTGGGGCTAAAGAAAATAAGATGTCTGCAAATAAAGGTGTCATATGCACAGGATTCAAGTGGCATCTGTGTGTGCTCATTACAGCCTGTCACTCTCTATCTGCTCAATTTGTTCACCAGGTAACTCAGACAACTCATGGGGTTGGAACTGTGTTGTGCCGATGGTGTTCTGTTTGCTTCCAGCTTAGGCTGAACAAAGTGGTTTATTCTTTTATTTTGTATCATTCAAGGAGACAGTATTTCTCCTCTCAGCCAACTGAATAAATACCTTCCCAAGATAAATTTTCTTTCCGTTGAGAGTAGCTTGTTTATTATAATCTGCGTCAAGTCTCCCCACCTCATGCCTCTGAGATCAATGGGGTTAGCTAAGAAGTGGGCTCAGGGAAGGGAATTTGGACAGGAGTGGTAGTGAAATCGATGGCTGATGGACAGAGGTGGCCCTGAAGGAAGAGGAGGACAATTCAGGACAACCTAGAATCTGCATATTATAAACTACAGAGTTCGGAGCTTGCTGGGATGCTTTGGAGTCACTCCAAACTTTTCTTCTTTATGGTTGAGGAAATGAAAGGTGGTGTGAGTTAGCAATGAGTCCAAGTAAGTTAACAGCAAAGGCAAAACGTAACCACAACTCCTAGCCCTATGTAATGGTTAATTTCATGTGACCCTACTTGATTAGATCTTGGTGCCAGTTGTTTGATCAAGAACTAGTCTAGATGTTGCTATGAACGTACTTTGAAGATGTGATTAACATCTGCAATCAGTGGACTTTAAGTAAGAAAATCCCCCTTGATAATGTGGGTGGGCCTCATCTAATCAGGTGAAGAACTTAGGAGCAAACACTGAGGTTTCTTGGAGGAGTAGAAATTCTGCCTCAAGACCGCAGCATAGAAACCCTGCCTGAGTTTGCAGCCTGCTGGCCTGTGCTACAAACTTCAGACTTGCTAACCCCACAATTGCATGAACCAATTCCTTAAAATAAATCCTTGTCTATCTATATATCTGTGTATCTATCTATCTATAGACACAAACACATACATCCTATTTGTTCTCTTTCTCTCAAGAATCCTGACCGTTACAGAGTTTGGTATCAAGAGTGCGGTGCTCTGTAACAAATACCTAAAAATGTGGAAGTAGCTTTGGAATAGATAATGGGTTGAAGCTAGAAGACTTTTGAGATTCATGCTAGAAAAATCCTGGGTTGCCTTAGAAACTATTTGTAGAAATAAGGATGTTAAAGGTGATTCCGGTGAGGACTCAGAGGTACGTACATAGAGAATGCCATATGGTAACAGAGGCAGAGATGGCAGTCATGCTGCTATATGCCAAGGAATTCCTAGGAGTACTAGAAGCTGGAAGAAACAAAGAAAGGTCCTCCTTGAGAGGCTTTGGAAAGAGCATGGCCTGCCTTACTTGAACTTCTAGCCCCTAGAACCGTGAAAGAGTAAACTTCTGTTGTTTTGAGCCCTTCAGTTTGGAATTCTGCCATGATTCTGGAACAGTGCTAGTCTCTAGGGCTACAAAGAATAAGACATGGTTCTGCCTCTCAAAAGAATGTATTTTACACTAATCATTGTATTTATAAGTCGTATAAGTAATATGGCTGTGGGTTGGTTTAGCACCACTGTAGAATGATGGGAGATGGGGACAACACATTAGATATCAGCCTGCTGCCTTTGGATATCAGATACTACCATCTGTCTCTAATCTTATAAATGGGGGGGTTCTAATAACACGTGCAATGAATTGGAAGTGCCAGGTCTGTGTGGACTGAGAAGGGTAGGGAAGTTTCCTGGAGGAGTTTTTGCCTTAATCTGGTCTTGAAAGATAGATGGGATTTAAATAGAGAATAGGCATGAACGCGTTCTAGAAGAGCGAACTGTACAGGCAAAGACACAGATAAGCCACTATTAAGCTTCTACTGTGCACTGGAAACTGTAGGTTTTGTCTCGCTTACCTCGCAAGCATCCCAGCAGTGTGGCTATTATTTTCCCCGCGTCAACGTGAGGACACTGACGTTTAAAGACTGGCCTAACCTGGCATGGCGGGGAAGAGGTGGAGCTTCTCTGGCTCAGAGCTTGTGAAATCCCCATGGCATGGTGATGAAGACAGTGTGGCGGAACCCAAGGTTCTTGTTGACAATGATGGAAAAAACTGTCTCTTTTCCTTACATTTGCACCATTTACTTCTTCGGCAGGTTAAGTTAACACAGGGGATTATCTGAAGATAGTGAGAAAAAATTGAATCAAATTCTAGGCTACCTGTACCACATTTTAACAGTCTGGTGACTCTGTCTGGAATGTGTGTAGCTATCACTGTGGCAAACAGGACATTTAGCCATCTATGTTGATCCATTACGCTGGCACCAGTGGGATCCTACTGGGTCCATTCTGCTGTGTGGCTTTTCTCTGTAATGGAATCACTGATTCTCTAGCACGGAGTTGAGTTGTGTGTCCCAGCTTTCTGTTGTTTTTTTGAAATAACTTTGTCCTTTGTTAATCACTATTATATGGAACGGAAAGAGCTTTCCAATCAGTGATTCACTCAAGACCTCCCTTTGTGATTTGAAGCTGATGGAGTGAGGGCAACAGTTTGGATCTTGTAATCCCAATATCTTGATGGCCGTTAATGTCACATTCTACTGCTCCACCACGTGGGGAAAGAACATCATAACGAGAGCCTGGAAACTGGCAAGGTGTAGCTGACACTTCTTCATCTTAGCTAGATGCCATGCATTACGTTGAAGGCTTCACGGGTAAGGTCTTATTTTGTCATCAGGACAACCCTCTGAAGTAAGTACAACAATCTACATTTCAGGGAGAGGAAACTATGTCTTAGGTCAGGGCTGTCTAAATCCAAAAGCCATTCTCTCAACCACTTTGCTGCACCGTCCTTTGGTTATTAGTAGGTGCTCAATAAACAAATGGACTATTGAATAAAGGATGTTATCTTTGACACACAGTCACTCCTGACTTTTGGGTGAGTTTTTTCCCATCTTTAGTTTTTATATTCCCATCTTTAAAATGCAAATCTTAGATTAGGAAACCTCTAAATTCCCTTCCACTGCTGCCTATCTGTGATTCCAGGATACATTTAAGTGTCTGGTTATCTGATTCATTTCAAGGTCCCCCAACGAATTCTCATCTCAGAGGCCTCCTGGAGAACATAGAGAATGAGCATGTTATGGCTAATCTCTATTTTATTGAGTTTAATCATTTCGTTTAATTGATTTGCTCATTTTTTAACCCTCCTTCCTAAGGATTTGAGAATTTCAAAATTAGAGAGAAGCAAAAAAGAACAGAGTAAGGCAAACCAAGTAAAATAAGACCAGGGTAAAATCAGTAAGTACACGAAGGCTTAACTCCTTTGTGAAGGGCGTGGATTCCATCTCTGGCTGTGAGCTTCTTAGTGATCAGTTTTTCTAAGAGACAAAAGAGGGACTCAGTGGGAGCCACCCAGTTTCATAGACAAGGTTGCCACTCAGCTTTGACTGGAGCCAGGCAGTGGGGCTGGACTGGATGCCACCTCTTGGGCTGACGACAACTTCAGAGACAGACCCGTCTCCCTGCTGGACTGAGGCCTCATTGGGCTGTGATAAACTAGAAAAGACAAGACCAGGGCTCAGTGGAGCTTGGGCGACCCCTTACCATGGTTTCAGCACATGAAGCCACAAGGCGGAGTCTGGTGGACACGGGTGCCCTTGGGTCTGTTGGAGGGACAGGAGGGAGGCAAGGCTGGAGAGGGCAGAGGGTGGGATGGCGGCTGCTGAAGGTGAGAAGGCTAATCTGGAATCGAGTTGTTGATCCATTGCAAGGTGATGGAGAACTGGACCCAGAAGGGGGTTGTGAGACCCGGAAAGAAAGCAGAATCCGAGCAAGAGTGAAGCAGGCTGGGGATGTCCTGGAACAATTCCAGAGGAAGAATGTGGGTGACAGGAGTGTCTTAATGCCGTCACCACATGGGCTTGAAGGGAGGGGGCCATACGGGGTATATTTCAGGAGCTGGAGCAGGTGGGCAATGGAAAGGTCTGGGGCTGGGCCCACTGTCTATCAGTCCAAGAGTATCTCTGGGGCCCCGGGCAAGGAGGCCCTGCCCAGGAGCTGCCTCAAAGCCAGTTCTCCTTCTATGTGACCCTAATTCCCTGTCCCTCACCTCTTCCATGTGGCTTCACTAGAGGTCTTGGCTAGGGGCTTGACACTCAAGATGGACATTGAAACTCCCTGAGTGCTCTGGGCTTGAACGAACTGGAAAGAAACAGCCTTTTGTGATCAGGATGTGACTAATCTGGGAGAGGAGCCTGTGCTCACAGATGGAAACACCTGTCCTCTGCATGACCAGAGGCACCTCTGCTAATCGTGCTCATCTTTCTCTGTAAATGGCAGAATTCAGGATTTTTGCTTGGAGTAGGGAGTAGCGGGGGTCATGTTGTCAATCACACAGAAGCGGGATGAAGCCTGGCCCTCTCTGCCCCAGCGTGTGTGAACTTACCCTCCATTGCCCAAGTTCAAAACCCAACACCCTCCACTAACAGCCGTATTTCCATTGCAGACTTTGGAGAAGAGTAACTCATTGAACACTGAGTCAGGGCTGGCAGGAACCCTCGCTGGAAGGGCCACTAGATCCGCATGCACTTTCTCACGCTTTTATTCATACCATTTGCCATTTGAAACACTTTGTAAACTGTAAAGCACTCATAAGTATCAATGAATGCAATTTACTCATTCATTCAGCAAATATTTGCAGGGCATCTAATGTGTACCAGATGCTGGGCTAAGTGCTGGCCCTGCAGACGTGAATAAGACAGGCAGTGTCCTCAGCGCCACAGAGAGCTGTGGAGGGTGGGTGAGAGAATGTAAAGACATTGTCACAAGCAGGGTCTGTCCAAGCAAACCAGGAGTGCTAACGGGAGCCCTGAGACCCCAGGCCCCTGCGGGTGTCAGGTGGGGATGGAGAGTTTTAAGGCGGGGAGGGTTCAGGGAAGGAGATTCGTGAACTAAGTGTTGAAAAAGTGGTCCAAGTTGGACCACGGGGCAGGACACAGTCCAGGAAGAAGGAACAAACAGGAGCAAAAGCCCTGAGGCAGGAGAAAGGCTGCTGTAGGAGAAAGAGCTCTCCCGCTACGTCAGCACATGCAGAACAGGAAGGAGGAAAAGGGCTAGCTTGTTTGCTGGTGAGGATGGCAAAGGCCGTGATGGGGCACAGAACGAGTCTGAGCTTTTAAAAATAGGTGATGGAAAGACACTCAGTTGTTTTCAACAGGGAGAGGTTTTGTTTGTTTGTTTGACTCTTGATTGCTTTAGTAGCACTGTTTTTGTTATTTCAGAAAAGATACTCGGTCCACACCAGAGGGTTTTCATTCTGGAGAGGTGTGAGAATGAACTGTGGAATTGTTTTAAATGCACTCGGCTGGGTACCACTGGAGCTGTGGTGGGTCTGACCCCAGTGTGTGGAGCTAAGTGATTTCTGATCTGCACAAGGAGTCCCCTGGAGCGGCACCGAATGTGGGTGAGAGGGACAGGAGACAGGCGGTGAGCAGTGAGGCCGCTTCCCTGATGGTTCAAGTGCACACAACAGATGAATGGGTACCATGGGCTCTGGAGCATTGTGGTTGTGTATTTATCTGTTACCTAGGACTCAATTCACTCATCTCCCACCCACTGGAGCCCCCACTGGATGGCATGCAGTGGATACCAGGCAAGGCCGCCATGGACCCGCTCCGAGGGCCTGTGGTCTAAGGCAGCATCTTCACCCTGCTGCATAAGAAAATCATCTGGAGAGCTTTTTAAAAAATGTAATTTTGTGAGCCCCACCCTAGATCATTTAAATGAGAATCTCTCCTGGGAAGGATGTAGTCCTAACTGAAGCGCAAGGTAGGAGATGAGAACGTGCCAAAGGTTACTAGGAAAAGGAGGTGACGTGTCCTGAGCATGCAGAGGAGAGGCCTCGGGACGGTGGGCTGGAGGAGGTGCATGTGAGGCGTGTGGATAGAGACTGTGGCAACCAACACCTTTCCTGGGGACACAAACGAGCCCTTTCATTCCAGAAAGACACTGCACAGGACTGCAACATCGTCCTGGCTCTGCCTCCCCCACTGTGCTATCGTTCCAGGCAGTGGTCTAACCTCTCTGTTCTCAGTTTCGGCACAGGTAAACTACCACAGACTGGGTGCTTGAACAATGGAAATTCATCACCTCATGGTTCTAGAGGCGGGAAGTCCAAGATCAAGGTGTCAGCAGGGTTGGTTCCTTCTGAGGCCCTGAGGGAGAATCTGTTCCGTGCTCCCTCCTAGCTTCTGGTGGTTTGCTCTGGCCTCTTTGGCATCATTGGCTTAAGAAGCATCACCCCAGTCTCCTCCTTCATCTTTACACGGAGTTCTCCTGTGTCCATGACTGTGTCCAAATTTCCTTCATCTTTACACGGAGTTCTCCTTGTGTCCGTGACTGTGTCCAAATTTCCCCGCTTTATAAGGACTCTACTTATACTGGGTTAGGGCCCACTTTAGTGACCTCATTTAATTTGATTACCTCTGTAAAGGCCCTCCAAATAAGGTCACATTCTGGGTTTAGGCCTTCAACATATGACTGGGGCTTGGGGGGGGGGTAGATATAATTTGACCTATAACAACTTGGAATAGAAATTTTATTTTCATTATTATTTCTACCCCTTTTTGAACATTAGGTGCCAGACTCTATGTAACATTATCTTATTAACCCTCCCCAAGCACTGCGCAATAGATGGTACAGACCTTATTTTAGAAATGAAGAGGCTGAGCTGCAATGAAGTTTAATAGCTGGCCTGGGGTCGCAGGAAGCAAGTGGCCTCGGTCACCAACAGGGAGCGAATGGTGGAGCCTTTCCTAGCCCAGACCTGGCTGTATGTTATCCATTACGTTTCCATTAAGGACGGGGCAAGCCTGACCGACCTCAGAAAGCCCTTTCAGGTTTCTGAGACCTGTCTTTTTCAGTTGGGAAGAGGAAAGGCCTGTTTGGCTTTGCCGTTCTCGAGAAAATGCAAGTCTGCAGGGCTCACGGGAAAGGTATGCGTGTATTGAATTTGTAACAGGATACTGGAGTCCTGGCTGTCTTTCTTTATTCAGAGGGTTTCAGAGCTGGAGGTACAGTACAGGGAGGAGGACAGGCGGTTGTGTAATTCTCTCAGGAAGAAAGCCAAAACGAAAAAGAAGAATGCAAGCAGCGTCGGCACACAGGCAATTTTACAGAAAAGAGATGAATGTTCCACTGTGTCCTGAAATGGTCATGGAGCACCGCGCTGGAGGAACTGCTGCCTTTTGCAGTTTTGCCAGAGGCATGATCTAGACGTCGTAAACGATCACCCGCTCTGCTCAGCTCAGTTCAGCTGTGTTCGAGGAATAGGAACTGAACAGCTGTTGAGGCTGCGTGCTTACCTCCAGAGACAGTTCATGCTCTGCAGCGGTTTGGAGTCTGCAGGTAGCTGCAGACCCACAAAGAGATCACCTTGGAATTATGTGCAGAAGAAAGCTGGGGGGCGGCCTGAGCCAGCCTGGGGCAGGGTGTGTATGTGTGTGTGTGTATGTGTGTGTGTGTATGTGTGTGTGTGTGTGTGTGTGTGTGTGTGTAAAATCAAGGAGGGCTTCCTGGAGGAGGCAATGGATGCATCTTAGAAAAGAGCACATACGGAGTAATGGGGTAAAGTGAGGAAGGCAACAGCACAAGCAAAAGCACAGAGGCACAGGACAGCACACATGGGGACCAGCAGGCAGGGGTGTTTTAATTCAGGATAAATGTGCCTCTTTTGGGGAGATGACTGCTGCCAAGCTTCTCTTCAAGGGTTAAGACAGCACATCTGAGCCTCTTCCCTTTGAATCTCACGGGGCCTGGAATCGAGTACAACCTCCAACGTTGCAATTCTGTTTTGGCACAACTGGCTTAGAGATGCCAAATATATACTCAGTGGAATCTGAATCTGAAAAATCAAAGTCCTTTAAGGAAAGGATTAATTATTAAGAGCATATCTATTCAAGCTTAGCACTTAGGAACCAGACGCAGATTGGGTCTGAATAGAGCCGTGAAGAGATTCTGGATGTAATATTTAGATTCTTGTGCCATGACATCTTGCAAAGTGTTAGCTGACCCAGGTAATAAAAAGAGAAGTTCATATACCCCCTGCTAGCTATTAAAATTCTTCCACTACCTTCTCCTGAGATCACCCAAAGATTAGCCAAATATTAGGGAACATATCCTGCGGCTGCAAAGTTTTATGTACTGTGTCTTCCTGCTGGTAAAATGACGCTTAGTTTGTAAAAGTAGCAAGGGGCAGAAATGCAGAAAAAGGATCTGTTGTTAGTGTAAATATACTCCCCTCTACTGTATTATGCTAACGGAGGTATCAGATAAAACCACCACATCACAGAGATACATTTTTCCTTGGAACAGAAGACTGTTTTCTTTGTAATGTTAATCTTAATGTGGTTTTGAGAAGAATATTAAATATTGATGAATCGTTTAGAAAAGTTGTGGATGATAATGTGTCTTAATTCATTATAAAAACTTTTTAAAGACACTGATGATTATTCTTTCAAAATTACCTTTCTGACTGTAAACATTTTGACTTCTATTCAAAGGGAATTTTTACTATTACATTATCAATATGCAGTGGAATTCATCCTTAAGGCAGGTACTTCCAAATCTGAATCCGGTCTTGCACTGTTTTTAAGGTGGCACATTTGGGATTGCATGACTGTCTGTCGTTTGAAAGTATGCCTGGGTGTCATTCAAGAGAAACAGAAGTTACTTTCAGTACTTAAAACAGGAGGAATTTAATCCAGGGAATTGGCTACAATGGAGAAGGAAGATTGGAGAAGCCGAATAAGTAACAAATAAAACAAAGCAACCCAGAGATTAGCACAAGAAGGAAAGCCAGTACCATCCCAAACTGGATAGCAGCGGGATGAGGCCATGCTGCCCAAGGCCAGAGGCCAGGTCTCCAGCAGGGCTGGAAAGGCTGCAGTGAAGAAAGAAAGGGTAAACACCCCAGCTCTTCCCTTCCTCTAGCATTCCCATTTCTCATGCAAGACACTCTTTGGCCATCTGGAGCCCAAAGCCTGCTGAGAAAGGAGCCTGGGACTGCAACTTCGGCCCTAGCGCAATGCAGGCTCTAGCAGAGGCAAGGCCAGGGATCTGCACAGCTTGTCAGCTTTTCACCACTTTTACTTATTGGCGAGAGAGAAGGGGCAACGACGTATGAGCCCCGCCTTGATTAAGACAGGTGAAAGGAAAGAGGGGAGGAGGGAGGAAAATGTTTCAAGTAGAGAAACAAGCTGGAATCAGAGCCCTGATCTTCCTTTCCATCTTTTCCTCTACCCTCCGGAGTCTGCCTGGTGTGTTTTCCCATTTCTATTTTTTATTTTCTTCTGACTTTTCATATCTTACTCCATACCTTTAAAAAATGACCCCCAAGACCTAATGGGTTCCTCCCCGAGAGGTGTATTTGCTGGGGGCATCCAGGGAAATCTCTGCAGGAAGAGCACATGCTTCAGGCACAGAAGGATGGATGCGCTTCTTCCCTCTAGTCATCTGTCTTTTGGCACACGTGGCCCCTCCCTTCTCATCTGCTGCCAGCCTGTATCTCCTGAGAGCAAGGACTCCTCCATGTCTTATGGTCTGCTGTATACAGTAGGTGCCCAATAATGAGAGCTAGGATTTGAAACTTGGCTCAGCCATGAACTAAATGTGTGACATTGGGGAAGGTCTAAATTTCTCTGAATTCTATTTTCTCATCTGAAAAATAGCATGAGGGGTGCTTAATATCTACTCTTCATAGTTTTATATGGATGACTTACAATCTACAAGCATTTTCCTGGAACACTGTGGCTTTGGTTGTTAATCATTTTTAGTGCATCATTCTTGCCTGGGTCACTGCAATAACCTCCTAATGGTCTCCCCACATCTACTCTTATCTCCCATGGTTTATTCTTAACATAGCAGCCAGGGTGCTCCTTTTGAAATGTATTCTGCACATCACACCTCATTTTCAAGCCCTCCCATTGGCTCCAGTACCCTCTTCCCTTGATGTTTACATGGTTCACCTCTTATCCCCTTCAAGCTGTGCTCAATGTCACCTTGTCACTGAGGCCTCTTCTGACTCTTCTACTTAAAATTGAGCCTCACCTTCTATACCTTGTCAGCATCCTGGCATTTCTGGTCCTCCTTCATCTTTTCAACTTTCCCTTTTGCCCGTAGCGCTCAACATCTTCCCACATACTCGCTCATTCTCTCGTGGTTAGGTCTGATTCCCTTACATACATTTCAGCTGGGAGAGACCAGGGTTCTGGTTCTGCCCTTACCACATGGGTGGCAGAGCCAATCCCTCCGCCCCACTGCCAGGATTTCAGTGACCTCATTATTTCCATGAGCAGGGGTCCAGATGAGCTCTAACTTGTTCTCAGAATTTAAATTCCATCCTGTTAGCCCGTGCACATGTTTTCAGAAGCCGTTCTCTGCGAGTGGAGCGCACCCATATTTCCCCTCACTTATCTGTCCCCATGTCAGGCTGGAGGCAGCAGATTAATTACATGAGAGGCTAACTGACAAATGAGTGAAAGCAAATGAAGAGGCTTCCAAAGAGCGCCTCTGGAGGGACGGGGTCTCAGAGGGCATCTGGCCTCTCACCCCTTCGCTCAGGGCTCTTGCCTTTCTGCAGTTCCTATGGTGGCTGCTTCAGGATGGTGTGCGGGGAGGGGTACAGGATGCTGAGAGGACCAGGGTCCAGGTTAACTCTGCATCTCTCTACAGAATAATGTCTGAGCTCCTCAGCCTCAGGTGCAAGTCTGTCCATCCATTTATCTGTCCATTCGATGACCTGTTTATTCCTTTCTCCAGCCTATTGTCCTTGAGGTACCAGATGCCTTTATAAATTCCTCTCAAATCATTAGGGTTTTTTAAATTATTATCTCATTTTTTCCCTCCTTGAGCCCTTGCTCATGCTATTTGCTTAGCCCTCGATGTCTTTGCCTATCAGAATCTTCATCACCCTTTTAAGTGCCTCTGGCAGAGACTGGCAGCACCGACTAAAAACAAGGGGGCCCCCCACATTCCCCAGCTGCCCTTGCACTTGGTGAGTTGTGTGACTAATTCCGGCCAAAGGACAGTGGATGAGAATGACATGCGACCGTTGCAGACAGAGGTGTCTTCTCGACATGCTCTGCTCTCCCTCTGCCAGCCAGCTGAGGCCAGAAGATGGCAGAGTCTCAAGATGGACACAGCCCAGCCCCCAGAGAGGGCCCTGGAGGACAGATGCTCTGAGAAGGGCTGCTGAAGAGGGTTGCATGACTCCACGGTGAGTGAGAAATAACTTCGACCGTGGAAGCCACGGTCAATTTTGTGACTATTTGTAAGCAGGTCAGTCATTCAACGAATACATATTGATCGTGATCGATATGATGATGAACTACATATAATAATGAACAGAACATACCTAGAACTTGCTTACAGGGAGCTTGTAGCTACGTGTGGGGAACAGACTTTACTCGCGTATCACTGGATATATCCAAAGCATAGGAAGTTCTGGGAAGAGTTGGGCAGAGGAAAATGAGAGCCTAGCGTGTATACGTTGGGCATGGGGACACCAGTGAGATGGAATCCAGCTTGAAGATCTGGAAAGAGTCCCCAAGTCAGTAAAATCTTAGCTAAGATCTGAAGGACAAGGGCACTGGAGGGAGGGCTTTCAGGAGAAGGGTGTTCAAGGTGTTCAGGCTGAGCTGGAGGAAGGTCAGTGGGTTATCTGAACACACAGTTAGTTTAACCCATGGTAGGGATTAATACATGTTTGTTAAATGAATGACCCATCATTAACTGATAATAGGAAAGACTGAAAGAAGTGGAAGCAAGAAGAGGAAGGAAAATTGGGGCATGAAAGGTACCTCTCCAGAAAGAAAAACACCTGCATCTATAAAGAAAGAGGTATATGAAGTGTTGCCCTATTAAGAAATCTCCCTCAACCTCCAACCTGTTGCAATTAGAGGGAGGAATGGGAAGGGCTTTCTCAATCTGTCCTTCGTAATGTGAAGCTTTGTAAGGGGTTTATTCTGTATTGTGTTTAGAAGATTCCTCTAAGCCTGGCTTTCTCTCCAGAGGCACCAGGAAGCCATACAGGATCCATCAGACAGAGGAGAGGAAATTCTGCTTTTCATTCTACAGAACGGAAAACAAAAACTGATGAGTGGGTCTTTATGGCAAATGTGGACAGAGTGTTTGGGAGAAGATGCAGAAATCCATTTGTAGTCTCCTGCACGAACACAATAGAGTAACCCTGTGTGCTCTTCGCCGGTTGATGAACAGAAAATTTATATCTTATAATCTAAACCGTCAGAGTTTCCTTTATGTAATGACAATAGACTATACACAGCTACCTTTGTGGAACCTAAAAACATCATTGCTCAGGGCCAGATGTAATGCGCAATAAATAATTTAGCAACAAAGCTCCCCTCATTCTATTTACAGTAAGTTAGAATTCATCTCCATGGCCCATGTGAAACAGCACTTAGTGGATGGCAAAATCCAAATATATCTCCAGTGTAACCTGATTCGCACTGAAAGAGCTCCAAGAATTCCAAAGATACTGCAGAGCTTGGAATTCCTTCTGCCCTCCAAATCAACATATGTCCTTTTTTCCCTCCTGGTTGCTTTTGCTCCAAATAACTCGATGCCTGATGTGTAGGTCTATTTGTTTCAGCCTTGGAATGCATTTTTCACCTCCTAAAATGCTTTGCATAGAAACTGTGACACCTCAGTCCCTGGGTGCGTGTTCATATTTTTGCGTCTAAAGAGTTTTTCGCTGTAATATGCACAGCAATCATGTGATGGCCAGGGAGATTCTTTGACGGACGCGGAAACCAAGGCTCAGAGAGCCTGGGGCTTCCCCAAAGTGGTCAAGGGGTGCTTTCTTTCATTCAAAATATTTTAACGAGCACCTTTTACTGGCAAGGTGTCATAGTTACAACGGACACTGGGTTCCAGTGTTGAAAAAGACAGAGGTGGTCCCTAACCTCATCTAAATTATATTCTAGTGGAGAAGACAGACATTTACTATTTATGCAAATGATGCCTGCTTTGGGGCTGTGGCAGTGCCCCTGGAGATGCTTGGAATGGCAGTGAGTATGGGTACCTGCTCTGTCCTGGAGGCCTGGGAACGCTTCTCTGAGGAAGCAGCATGAGCAGTTAGATTTAATCGTTTCATAGAGAGAAGGGGAGAACGTTCCCAATAGAGGGACAGACAGGCAGAAAGGCCCCGAGGCAGAACTTGTTTTAACACAGGAAGAAGATCTTCAACAGGTGGCAGAGGTCTTTAAATTCACACCTTTGAAGCCAACTAACCAGGCTCCCTTGCTGTTAAAATGAAGAGACCTTGTAACATTTGTCCTGGCTGCCATCTGAGAAGACCACCTCTACCTCCCAGAAGAAGATTGTAACCTCAGCTTAGCATGGAGGCTGCTTTGGGACACGAGGGACAAGTGAAAACAACTCATGGCCAGAATGTATGAATTAATGGTCAATGAGAACAACGTTTGTTTCCTGGAATGAGATGGAGGCAATCATGTAAGAATTATAATATAATAGTGTCCTAACCTTGAATGGGATGAAAACATACTGTTGTAATGCTACCCAGTGAGTAACAGTAGCTTATGTTTTTGCGGGCCTGTCACTGTTGTGGCCTCTCCCGTTGCGGAGCACAGGCTCCGGATGCGCAGGCTCAGTGGCCATGGCTCACGGGCCCAGCCGCTCCGCGGCATGTGGGATCTTCCTGGACCGGGACACGAACCCGTGTCCCCTGCATCAGCAGGCGGACTCTCAACCACTGCGCCACCAGGGAAGCCCAGTAGCTCATGTTTTGATAGCACTTTCATATATAATGATTGTCAGCCTCTCAACAACTGTGTGAATGTGTACGATCCTATCCTCCTCATCTTACAGCTGAGGTTACTGGAGTTTAGAAGATGAAGTTACTTGCTTATGTGATTCAGTTACTAAGAGGCAGAACTTGAACCCAAGCCCTTTGCCCTGCCTGTTGCATTTCCTCTGCTCTACCATGACCCCTGGATTCTCCACACTGCAGCTCTGTAACCTCTTTCTTAACCTCTCTGCACCTCAGTGTTCTGATTTGTTAAAGGGGGAAAATAATAATACTGACTCACAGGGTTAACGCGACGATTAAGTGAGTTAATATATGTCGTATGCTTGAGACAGAGCCTAGCGCATAGTAAAAGCTGTACAAGTGTTACCTATATTATTGATTCTCTTCGTTATTATTACTAGTTTAATATTTTAATTTTATATTAATAGCATTTGACCATTCCATCAGTTTATTCTGAAACTAATAATGAGTAGATAAGATCATCAAAAGATATTCTTTTTTGATAAATGGAATCCATTAAAATCAGTTTAATGGACCTTGACCTTCAAAGGAGTCATCAGACTTAGGCTAAAGTGATCACTCCTTTTTCTAACAAACCTGTCAGTCACAGCACAAGTAGTGAATGACTGAGATTCGTCATTCATTTTCAATAGAACATGCGCTGAGCACCTACGGTATGTCAGACACTGTTCTAAAGCAAAGTAAGCAAAATCCCTGCCTCTGAAAGGCTTACAGCCTAGTAAAAAGAAAGAAACAAAACAAAGACTCAATACATACTATTCCAAGATGATAGGGCTTTAGAGAAAAGCACAGCAGGAAAGGGAATGGGGGGGCAGGGTGAGGGGGGTTTAAGTTCAGTGGTCAGTGGACACCTCACTAAGAAGGTGACATTTGTGCCAGGACCTGTAGGGGGTGAGGGAGCCACCCCCGGGGCTCCCTAGGTTAATAGCATCCTGTAGGCAGACTGTTTCCTATGTGTCCTCTAGTTGCTTCATATTGATTTTTTTGTGAGGAAAGAACCTTACCTTTGCAATTGATTAATTCAGTCATCATTTTCATTCATTTATTAAGCATTTTATGATCATTTGCTTTGTTCGAAGCCCTGTCCCGGGTGCCACGGCTCCAGATGGACAATGCCTCATCCTGGCAATTACTGTGTAATTCGCAGTGTAACCGGGGAGGCTGAAAGTCCATCCACAATAACCATGCTGTGTGATAAGGGCTGCAGCTCAGGGAGCTATGGGAGCACAGGGAGGTATTCCTCCACACCAAAGGTGAGAGAGAGGGGGTCAGGGTCTCAGGGCAGGTGACAGTCAAACGAGCTTTCAGAAAGGAAGGGGACTTTATTAGGAAGACCAAAGAGGGCGTTCCAGGCAGAGGACTGTGCCCAGTCAGTGACGAGCACAGTGGTGTCCTCTGGTGGCTGGAACAAAGGACGGGAGGAGGATGTGGTAGGAGAAAGCCTGGCAGGTTTGTGAGCACAGGAGGCTCACACACTGGGATAGGGGACGTGACCTTTTTTCCTGGACCTGGTAGGGGTCAAGGAAGGATTTGGAGCGAGGGTGGGGCATTATCGTACTGGTCTGTTAGAATGACTCTCTCCACGGCTGTGTGTGGGAACGATTGGCTTTCTAACGGTACCCGATCGTCGTTCTGGAGATGGACCAGCCAGAAACATGACGGATTATGAAGCCTTCCAGGCAGATGGACGTAAGAGCTGCTGCTGGATTCTAGATGTTGTAAGAAGGGCGACTCGACAGAACTTGATGACGACGTGGCTCAGAGCATGAGGGAGGAGGCCAGGAAGGGTCCCGGGCTTCTGACATGGGTGACCCACAGGACGATGACGTCACTGACCGAGACAGGGACTCTGAAAGATTGTGGGTTCCAATTCAGACATGCTGACTTTGAAGACCTCCAAGGACGTCACTGCAACAAGCAGCACCTACCACGTGCCCTGCCTGTGCCCATCAGAAGCAGGCAGCCTGGCAGGTCCCGATCCAGGGTTCCATGCCTGACAAAGGCCCATCGTCTTCCCACCACGTGGGGACCGAGGTGGCTTGTCTTCTATGTTCAGGAGATGCGCTCACAGTAGCAGTTTGGAGAGCATGAGCCACACACCATACACTGTTTGGAGAGCTTGACAGTAACTTTCACACTGTGATCCTTAACTGCCCTCCAGATGGTTGGTACCATTTTATATTATTTATATTCTTTCCTTTTTTTGTTATTTCCATTTTGTAGAGGAGGAAACCAAAGCTCAGAGCAGTGAATCAACCTGCCCAAAGTCACCCAACTACTTACTAGTCGAGTCAGGACTTGAATCCAGAACAAGTAACAGGACCCGCATTCTTAGTTAACACCCTTCCCACTTAGGGCTTTGTCATTGCTTTGTGTTTTGTTTTGTTTTTTTCAATAGCTTCACTTAAAAGAAGGGGTAGGGTGGAAACTTCAACTAAGTAAAAATAAACTCTTGTTGAGAAAATATTGACTATAGAAAGAGAGCCTTATAGGTATAACTGAATCACTTTGCTATACACCTGAAACTAACAAGACATTGTAAGTCAACTATACTTTAATTTAAAAGAAAAAAAGAAAGCTTGAAGAAACATGGGTCTTACATAAAGTGGATTCAGTAACAAGCTTATTGGTACAAGAAGTCATGCTTTCACTCTCTTTGAGGTTCCCCCCAAAATACATATATTAATCAACCATCATTTACTGAGTATCAGTTAGCACTGGGGGTGTGCTGGGAATGGAACAGTAAATAAGATAAACGCTACCTACGCCCTCAAAGAGCTTACCAAAAAGGAAACCAAAAATGAGGCTACTGTATTGGCCCCAAGGTGAGTCTCTTTCTACCAAATTTTAGAAACTGAAACCTCAAAAACAACTTGTCTTGACTGTGCTCGGTAACCTAAAGCCCCAATGCCCTTCTCTGATTGAAGGTCACCCTCAGAATCACATGAGCCTCTTGCCGGAGGGCAGAGTTGGGAGAAAAGGAGACTGGAGTGGAAAAAACAATATTCAAATTGGTGGCCAGCACTTTTATTAACTTTTTAATAGTCACAAGCAAGGGCATTGTCTCAGAGCAAGGCTGTAGGATTATTGTCACTTCCATTCCATAGACGAAGACAGTGAGGCTCTCAGATATAAAGCAGCTTGTTGCTTGGTAGCAAAACTGGGATTCAAATGCAGGTATCCACCTGTAAGCTCCTTACCCTGTGTGGGTACCTGGCTTCCCTTCTGTTTCAAAAATCTTACTGAGATTGCCTTTTTCTGAAATGCTTCTAGCCACCTTTGTGGTGGAGGGACACTGGTGAAAAACTTTTGAAAAGTTTGATAGGAAAACTTATCTTTATGTGTCACCGTCTTACGGCACCAGCTCCGGCAGCCAGTACAGAAAAGAAAGGCTGCTGTGGACCAGCTGTCTTCTCCACTGTTTCAGAGAATATCGTCTCCTTGGGCTTTATAGTTTCTTTTACTTTCTGGAGAAGACCTGTTGCCTTGCTTTCTGGCAGATATTCTCCTGAAGAGGGGTGTCCCACTCCAGGAGGCTCATGGTTCAGTGTAGAAGCAGAGTGCAAGGTGAGGTATGGGATGAGCCCTCCTGGATTGTCACAGCACGAGCCTGGCTTCCCCTGGAGACGCCACTACCAGGACTGTGAACCTCTGGCCAAAACCACTGTGATGTGCCCCCTACAGCTGGGTCTAGGGATCCTCCTGGGCCTGGCACCCCTCCCCCCGCAGCCAAGGGCGTCAGGAAGATGGCTTGTCCCTGCGTCTCCCTCGGCAGAGGGCCACCGCATGGGGCAACCCACCAGGCACTGATTTCCCTGCTTCCAGACTGACAGCAAATTCACTTCACCCAGACTTGTGTTCCTGCGGACAAAGGGAAACATAAGCTGTCATTTTTCCTTTAAAAATTGTAGGATTCCTTTTTGTCTTCTTCTAGCTAGTGTTCATGGATATATATGTATGTATCTATATGCCGATATACATATATATGAATATATACTGAGATGGAAGAGCTGGGAAAGCTGCAAAATTATGTTACACTCCAACACATTAGCCAGGAAAATCCCTAGGGAAGCAGGAAGAGGGTTGTGAGGGATGATGCTTCATTCAGGGAGAGCCTGGCTAGAGCAGAGGAAATTCATCATTCTGTTCTTTGGCTCACAATTTCATACCCAAATACATACCAAAAAAAAAGAAAAAAAGTTCTGGTGTTTATGTTCCAGACAACAGGGTGATCTCCCCCTTCCTCCTTCCCGCATGGCCACTGAATTAACCTAGCAGTGGAGCATTATTCCCAATTGGCCAGAATTCTCCATGCACCCTCCGTGTGCCTGGCAAAGTGGGAATTGCTGTGAGCTAGTTAAGAAATGTACGGTCTCCAGAAACAGGATTACAGCTGGTTAGAATTGTGCAATGTGCTCTTACAAAGTCATTTAACTCTAAGACCCTGGAGGTCAGGACTCCCATTGCATTGGCGTTCATACTCTTGACACTTAGGGAGGAGGCTAGACCTTAATAAACACTCAAGGATTATTCTTGGAATAAATATATAGTGAATGAAAACTGAGCATGTTAATATTATGTTTAATACCATTTTTCTTCTAGAAATATTATCTTTAATACCATTTTCTTCTAGAACATTAAAATGCTAAAATGTGTGGTCTGATTAGAGTATAGGGCATTTTAACATAAGACACATAATAGTCTTTTTTTTTTTGCGGTACGCGGACCTCTCACTGCTGTGGCCTCTGCCGTTGTGGAGCACAGGCTCCGGACGCGCAGGCTCAGCGGCCATGGCTCATGGGCCCAGCCGCTCCGCGGCATGTGGGATCTTCCCGGACCGGGGCGCGAACCCGCGTCCCCCGCATCGGCAGGCGGACTCTCAACCACTGCGCCACCAGGGAAGCCCCATAATAGTCTTCTGATTAGAATCTTTGTTGAGTGGTTCTCAGGGAATGGGATGTTTGAGTTGAATTCTGAAAGGTTATGCAATCTGTTCTCCTGGTACCCTGCTCCAGTTCAGGTGGATTTATGTGTGTTTGCCTGCCCCACTGAACTGTCATCTCCTGGGAGGGCAGGAATCAAATATGATATAACTTCTTTGTTTCCAATAGCACCTTCCAGAGGCAGCACTAGGAGTCAGCATGTTGTATTAGAAAGAGCTGCCATTTGAATCCCACTCTTACTAATACTTACTTGTTCTTTGAGCAATTTCTTAAAAACACTTGGAGCCTTGGTTTTCTCATCTAAAATAAGAGATCATTGCTATCTCTTATTGAGATAAGAGATATCTCTTATCTATCTTATCTCTTATCTGTCTCTTATCTCACCTTCTAGAGGTTGTTATGAGAATTAAATATTGTTAGGGATGTAAAGGGTCTAGTATAGAGACTAAAATTATTGTCATGTGGTTAATGACAATATCTCCTCTCCTCATCTTCCTTGGTAAAGAAGAGATGTTGAGTGAGTCAAAACCAAAGTCAAAGGGGACAAAGGGTGGTGACAGTACTGAGTACTTATGGTGGCAGGGCTGCAGTCCCTAGGAAAATCCACAGAAGAGAAGAGAAAAGTGTCAAGCATTGACTCATAGACAGGAAACGACAAGCTAAGGATCAGGACTCTATCCAGGTCCTGCAGGAGTAGGTATGGCAAGACCAATGTAGGAGATGGGATCCTTTTCTAGAGAAATCCTGATTCCCAAAGCAGGTGGTGCTTTCACGCTATTCCCCAGTTGGAACACCAGCCCTTACTTACAAGTCGATCAAACCTCACCTCTCCTGGCCTTGCTCAAGTTTAATAACGCCTTCCAAGAGCCAGCTCTTCCCAGGGGGACCTAGTATTCCTTTGGCCTTACTGATAACTTTGTTTCCTTTACCCATTTAGTATTGAACATCAGGACCAACCCAGATCCCACCGCAGACCCACAAGATCAAGAGTGCTGAGGATGGGGTAGGACAGAGTAGAACGGAGATTTTTAGAGGGCCTATGCATTGTAAAGACTATCACGACCTCATCTGAAATGAAAAGAAAACCCCCAAACAAAGCTGTAAGATAAAAATGAATTCAACTAGGTTGAATGGATGAATGTTTTATAAAAACCGTCAAAAATCAATTTCTTTATAGAAAAATTTCCTTGTGTGCAATTAGCCTGGCTAGTGTTTGGTCTGCCAGTTGGGACAGTTAATACCAACGCACAGCTAGGACTGAGGTCCCACTGAGAAAGCTTTGGCTATCCATGGAGCCTTTTCCAGAGCAACTGGGGCTAAAGCCCAAGAGTAAAAGCCTGTCAGACATCAAATCTGAAGGAGAGAAGCGAGCGGGGCTGGCCTCAAGACAAACTGGTCTAACCTGGAAGAAAGCAAAGGGAGAACATAGAGCTGCAAATTTCTACTGGCCAAAGACCTAAGGGAGCAAGGTTACACCTTCCAGTTGAGGAAAGAGTAATTGTAGCATGTAAGTTGGATGTCCAAGTAATTTATCATTCAACCCAGGACAATTCTGAGAGGAAAAGGGGTCAGTATTAGCAATTATGCTGAGAAAAAGCGTAGGCAGAAGCTAGGAAGTATGTCTGCCTACCTAAACGGATAGCATTAGATCTGAAGGTCATATTATGGGCTCCTTGGAATAAGATAAGGAAAATAAAAACGCATCTTCGTATTTGGGCATACAAGATTTACTTGGTACATACATGCTTGATGTAGCATTGTAAAAATTCAGCAAGTAAAATTCACTTCTTTGGCTTAGAATTCAAGGTCTTCTGCCCTCAGGCTTAGCTTATCTCTTCCCACACTCTGGCCCAAGGAAAACTAAACTTTTAGCACCTCCCTCCAAACTCTGCTTTTTCTCACTTTAAAATTCTATCCATCCCTCAAGATCCAAGTCAGGGTTAATAGCCTGCAGGCCTGGTCCCACTTCATGCAGATGGCTTTTAGAACGTTCGATCTTACTTTATTATAAATTAGGTTTATATTTTATTTGCCCCCTGACAATTTTTTTGCTCATAGTCACCATTTTTTTTTTTTTTTTTTTTTTGCGGTACGCGGACCTCTCACTGTTGTGGCCTCTCCTGTTGCGGAGCACAGATTCCAGACGCGCAGGCTCAGCGGCCATGGCTCACGGGCCCAGCCACTCTGCGGCATGTGGGATCTTCCCGGACCGGGGCACGAACCCGTGTCCCCTGCGTTGGCAGGCGGACTCTCAACCACTGTGCCACCAGGGAAGTCCTATAGTCACCTTTTTTAAAGTAGTTTGTAAATTAACATTATATACCGGGGCAGGATGTGGAGTTAGCTTTGGACTAGTGTAGATTTATACTTCTGTTATGCTGCACGGTTCCCTTTCTGCAGGGTCCTCAAAACCCAACCCTGAAACAGAGCAGGACCCTGTGGTGCTCCGGGGCATGGAAGCCTTTCAAACAATTGCTAATCAGGGAAGAGAGGGGATGCAGAGACGAGGGAGAAGTAGCCCAGAAATAATATTGCAGCCTTGGGGCAGGGTCCTGGTTCCGCCGCAAAGGATACGCAGAACAGTATGTTTGAGCCCTTTACAGAACTAAAACCTCCAACAAATAGAAGATGTTAGCATTCCTCATTCCAGAGCGCCCACCTGAGGCCAGAATAAAGGACCCAGAGACGCTCCCTACCTGAGACCACAGTAAAGGAATGCAAGCCCTGTACACAACCTAATCCTTTTCAGCAACCCTGCCCTGAGCCATTGCTGTAAAATTCCTAACCAAACCTCCGGGGATGGGACACACAGTTTTGAGGGGCATGGGCCCACTGTGTCCCCCTTTGCCTGGCAAGGCAATAAAGCTATTCTTTTCTACTTCACCCAAAACTCTGTCTCTGAGATTCAATTCAGCGCCGGTGCAAAGAGGCCGAGCTTCCAGCATCAACCCCAGTGTCTCCTCCCTACCGCATACATCTTACTTCCTTTACCACCAATGGCACATATTTATTGATCTGCCTTGTCCATTGCTGGGAGATCCTCAAAGGTGGGGATGATCTCGGGAGGCCTTGGCCTGCAGCGGCTTGAAGCAGGATTTCGGTTCCGGCCAGAGAAGGAGGTCAGGCAGTGGCAGTGAGAGCACTGAATCCTAGCCACGAGACCATCAGGGACCAGGGGCCAGTGACAAGGCCCTGGCCCATCAGCTGTGTAGAAATGAATTTCCACATAGAGGTGGAAAGTAGTAAAGCAAGTAAAGGTTTATTAGGAGGAAAAATCTTACAGTACGTGTGGATAGAAACACGGGTGGGCTCAGAGAGAGAGTCGCGCCCCCGTGGTAGTTTGAATCACTTTTATGGGGCATGTGTTCCAGGTTTCCTTTGACCGATCACCTTGCTTTGCCTGGTTCTGAGTCCGTATTTGGTATATCTCAGGGTCCTCCCATGTGTGCGTTGCACATCTCTTAGCCAAGATGGATTCTAGCGAAGAGGCCTATGGGTAGTTGACGTCACTTACTGTGGGGTGGCGCCCCCTCCCTTTTTGACCTCCAAGGAGCCTTTTTGCGCATGTGTTGTCAGGGAGGTCTCCTTGACTTCCAGAATGAGGACTGTGTGGTCTTTTATCTCTGATCTGGGAAGGGCCCAGCCTCCTCCATCATCCTGCTTTTATGGAGTTTCCGCTATTATGGAGTTTCTGTCCACAGGGCAGAAACTGTTCAGCCTGGGGCCCATCCATCTCCTGCCTCAAGGAGACTAGATCTGCTTAAACTTTGCAAACTCCACCTCCCACACTGCACAGGAAGGGGCCCCCATCCAGTAAATCTGCCCATGAATTCAGTTCGTGATATCATTTACGTTCCAATTTACCCACTGATAATGATGAAAGGAGCAACCATGTTCTCAATTTCTTCTTCTCTCAGAAAACTAACTGTAAGGTTTTTGTGTGTAAGGGAGGGGAAGGAAAGGAGTTGGAAGGACAGTAGCTTCTTTGCTAAATTTGGAAATAAATTCCCAGACACTCTGGGAATTTAGATGAATGATTTTGGGTAATAATGAAACTTCTCCACTTTTAAGTTGAATAATATATAGTTACTGACAAAGAGAGGTTAAAAATGGTAATTAAATCCACATCTAGATAGTCAATCAGATAGCTATTATGTAAGCTTAATTATTTAACTTTTTTTAGTTATCTCCTGCTGACTCATGTTCTCCAAGAGCTGCCTTTCGAATCACAAACTATTCTTGCCTGTCAAACTTTTCAATGCCTAGAGACATTTCTATTTCGTCTGCCCTCTCTTGTCAGACTCTTTGTGGTTTCCTCTATCTTCCAATTAAGCGTTAACACTGATTCTTAGATAATTCATTCAAATCCACAGGAACTCAGTCGTCTAGGAAGGAATTTTAATGACAAAGGAATTCAATGCTCATTTTCTTCCTTTCATCTCTGAACATTAGGATTTACCAGGTTTTCTTTGAAACTATATGTGACTTCACTCAGCGCTGGAGAGTTGGTGCCTGACCACATGGCTAGAAGGAAAGACAGAGATGATTTCACGGTAGTTAAAAATTCAGAGAAATATAGATTTTGAAGCAATTTTAGAGCTTCCTTTGTGCAGCCATGTCTTTTATGGGTAGAAGCCTGAGACTCCCTAGAAGAAAAGTTTGCTGGCGAGGCTCATGCAGGAGTCCTAATTCTCAGTCAGATGACCTTTCCTCTACCATTGGCTGCTTTGGGTCTACAACTTTGGAGGCCAATGTCCACTCCAAAAAGTCAAGTTCAGGCATGGTGAGGCTGTGATATTGAACATCTTGTTTTGAGATCTTCTCTGCATTTTCCCTTCTTCCTCTTTCATTTCGTCCCCTCTCTGGAGTAGTATTCTGTCTAGGGCATAGACTTTAAATCAAAGCTCAGAAGAAAACACTTCAAATGAAACCAAAAGAGCAGCAGTGTTGAGACCTTGCTTTATCTCCAGCTCTCCTGGAGCTGACCACTGAAAACTTTTCTTAAGGATAGTTTACTCTCAAGCAGCCAGCTAGCAAAACTTATTTAGAAAGGAGATACTTTCATTTAAATAGTTCGAAACCGAGTTGGCCTGGGAGAAGTGAAGAGTATCACTCATCCACATGTTACTGGCTGTTGGCCGAGATTCCTCAAGTAGGAATTATTTAGAGAAATCCAAGTGATAATGGACATGACTCTGGCTGTGAATTGAGAATTTTTACTGGGGGCATTTTTGACTAAGAGCAGAAAAACTGCTTAGATAAAACCAAATATAAAACTACTTCAACCTACTACTAATTTTTTCAATAATTCACATTTGTTTTATAAAGACAGATCCTGGTTTAACAATTTTTAAGATCATTGAAAGAATAAGAGATACTTTTTTTGATTCTCTATTTCATCTGGGCGCTCTGTTAGTGCTTCATATGAACATGAATCCTTGTATAACCTTTCAGGTAAATGTTTTCTTTCACACTTTATAGATGAAGATTTTGAGGTCTAGTAAGTCACTGTTCCAAAGTGAAGAACCTTGCTAAGTACCTTGCTAAGCTGGGGCTCAAACTCAGATCTGAGCTTTCTCCAAAGTTATCTGATGTCAGTGTTCTTTCCACTGAACAGATTTCCTCTCTTAGAGTTCATCTCAAGACAAATCCCATGCAGCTCTGAAATTTCAGTGCAGATGCTTCTTCCTCGAGAGAGCCTCAGATGCATATCTGGACCACTTACGTGCTACTCTACATACTCATTCACAAATCATTCATTTATTCACTATCCACAGAGTGTTTGCATGTCCCAGGCACTGTGCTAGGTCCCAGAGATTAATCAGAAATTATTTCTGTCTTTAAGGAGCTCAGTGCCTTAAGCTAGATTAGATCAAGTTTCATTCATTCATTCATTCATTTGCTTACTGCCTATGGATGTCCTATTGTTTCAGCACCATTTATTTATTGAAAACCTATCCCTCCTTCATTAACTTGTTTTCAGACCTTTGTCAAAAAATCAGTCAATTCTATTTGTGTGAGACTATTTCTGGGTTCTCTGTTCTGTTTCATTGATCTATGTCACTAATACTGTACCGCCTTGATTATTGTAGCTCTGTAGTAAGCCTGACAATTGAAAAGAGTGTTTCCTCCACTTTATTGGTCTTGTTCAAGATTGCTTTAACTATTCCAGGGCTTATGCCTTTACATGTAAATTTTAGAGTAAGTTTATCTATGTCTACAAAAACCTTGCTGGAATTTTTATAGGAACTGTATTAAACTTATAGATCAATTTTTGGAAAATCGGCATTTTTATTAAGTTGACTGTTCCAACATTTATTTGGGTCTTCTTTGATTTCTTTAATCACCAATTTATGATTTTCAGCATACAGATCCTGTATTGTTTTAAGTACATACTTAAATATTCTACTTCCTTTGGACGAATTGTAAATGATATAGTATTTACAATCCGTTTACCACATTTTCATGGTTAGTATATATAATTTTCTTTTATTGTTGATCTTGTATCCTGTGACCTTGCTGAAATCACTTATTAGTTCTAGAATTCTTTTGATTTTTAGATTCCTTGGGATTTTCTACATAGAAAATCATGTCATCTGCAAATATAGAGTTTTAATTTTTCGTTTCCAATTTGTGTGCCTTTTATTTCTTCTTCTTGACTTATTGCTGTGGCTAGACCTTCCAGTACCGTCTTAAGCTGAATGTACCCTTAAGCACCTGATAACACCAAATGCTGGTGAAGATATAGAGAAACTGGATAAGTCATACATTGCTAGGGGGAATGTAATATGGTGTAACTGCTCTGACAAACAGTTTGGTGGTTCCTTAAAAAATTAAACATGCAACTATCATAGGACCCAGCAATTGTTCACTAGGCATTTCTCTCAGAGAAATGAAAATTTAAGTTCACACAAAACTTGTGAATGTTCATAGAAGCTTCATTTTTAATGGCTAAAAACTGAAAATAACTCAGATGTGCTTCAATAGGTGAATGATTATACAAACTGTGGTACATGCATGCCAAAGTATACTCGTCAGCAATAAAAAGAACTACTGATAAATACAACAACTTGGATGAATCTATAGGGAATTGTGTAGAGTAAAAAAGAAAAGAAAAAGCCAGTTCCAAAGGTTATGTACTGTATGATTCCATTCATACAAGATTCTTGAAATGACATTTTAGAATTAGAGAACAGATTAGTGGGCCGGGGATCAAGGAGGAGATGGGTGGAATGTGGGTGTGACTATAAAGGGGCAATAGGAGGGATCCTCGTGGTGATGGAAATGTTCTGTATCAGTGTTAATATCCTGGTATTGTAATACCATTTCAAAATTGTAAATCTCTGGAGGTACGGAGGTAAAAGTATTGATACATGAGATCTCGCTGAATCATTTCTTATAACTGCATGTGAATTTACTATTATCTCAAATGAAAAGTTTAATTTAGAATGTCCAGTGTATGAATGTGATACAAAATGTGCAATACAAATATTAACAGTAGTTTTTACTATTATCACTATTTCTAGTATGATTGACTTAAAGAGAGGAGTTACGGAGAGATTAAACATTAAGTAAAGAATGAGAAGGAATTAAAAATAATGATCCCATTGCCAAGCCTTGGAATGACATTTTTGGTATGTGGTTGGAGATGGAGAAAGGCTGGCTAGAAAGGTCTGCTGGAGTCCGCTGTGCTCTCCCGAGGATGCCCTCCCTGGACATTCCCTTTGCATGAGGAGAGAGGCTGGTGAAAGGTGAGCTAAAGGTGCTCATCATTAATTAAGCCACATGAGGGGTGCTAACGAAGCTTCCTCAGACATTTTCTCCCTGAAGTAGCAAAGGCAGGTGTGAATTCACAGAAGTGCACATGCATTCAATGGGAGAATCAACTAGGTAGTGTCCAATCGTATGATGGAGGCCAAGAAGTGTGGGCTTTTGGAGATGATGAGGAAACACTGGAGCTGTTCTGCAGGGAGGGATCCAAGGAAGCTACATTTCACACTGGCTGTGCTGTGCAGAAGGGAGAAGAGGTGCACAGGAGCAGGTCTACAGGCTGGGTCATGGGCCAGAGATTGTGCTGAATCCAGGGAAAAGATGAAAGGAGTCAGATGAAATGCAGGGGCAGGAGGTCCCTGCTGCAGAAGAACGAGGCTGATTTTTTATAGGTGTTTGTAAATGAACAAAGTAGGGAGTTCTTCTACTGCAAGCTGAAGAGATTGTCTGGGGTTTCTTACAATGAGGGAGGGAGGATTCAAGAGGAGTCAGTTAAAAGGAAGATATTGGAAGATGGGTACTTAATGACTGTGTGGGATCCAGGGTTAAGAGGCCAGATTTCTTTCAGACAAAAAGAGTGCCATCTCTTACTTTGAGATATAGAAGATGGATAAACAAGGAAAGATAATCCAGAGAAAGTTTGAGGCTTGGAGAAGTAGGCATCAAATGGGATTGAGAGTCCAGAACAATGTTCTACTTCGTGCATTCTTCTAATGGCAGAATCAGCTTCTTCAAAAGTTCTTCAGAATATTCCAGTCTGGGATACTCCATTCAGAGGAAGAAAAAAAAAAAAAAAATCAAAAGAGAAATGGCTCCCAATGGACTAAGATAATTCTTTTTTCATTTTTTATAAATTAGTTTATGGTCCGTGACATTAAGAAAATCAGCGCCATTTCTCATGTTTACATAGCATTTGCTTAGCTGAATAATTCTCCTCCAGGGTGTGAATTTCTTCATGATGGATTTGACAGGAGACATCATTAATTCAGAAAAGCCTCTCTCTTTACCTGTCTGATCTCCTCCAACTTATAAACTCATACAATACTGAAGCCAGAATTCTAGTTTCACCGCCTCCTTTAAGAGATGAAGAAAATGTAGATCAAGCTAGAAGGGTTACCAAAGAAATCAGTGAGGCTAGAACTGAATTTCTTGGTTAGTGTTTTGATTCTTTTTTATGAGTCTTTGAATCAGTAAAATGACTCCAATTTAATACAGCCCTGCCCAATCAGGGTTGCTGACTTCCTTCAGTAAGTCCAGGGGTTTCTGGGGTCTGGATAATAAAAAAAAAATTGAACTAATGGGATCAGAGTTGGTGGACCTCAAGATCCAAAGGAAGAGAAATGGACAGTATGGCTAAACCAGAAAAGCCATTGGGAGAGTGAGGTGGAAAATGAGATGAGGTCAGGAGTGAGGAAGATAGAAGATGGCAGAATGGAGTAAACAGACAGGTATGGAGACTTCACATGGCTCATGTGTACTGACATCCTCTTTTCTTTTCATTTATTTAAAAATTTATTTTATTTATTTATTTATTTTTGGCTGTGTTGCGTTTGTGTTGCTGCGTGCAGGCTTTCTCTAGCTGCGCGTGCGGTCTTCTCATTGCGGTGGCTTCTCTTGTTGCAGAGCTCGGGCTCTAGGTGTGTGGGCTTCAGTAGTTGCAGCATGCAGGCTCGGTAGTTGAGGCTCATGAGCTTAGTTGCTCCACAGCATGTGGGATCTTCCCCAACCAGGCCTCAGACCCATGTCCCCTGCATTGGCAGGTGGATTCTTAACCACTGCACCACCAAGGAAGCCTTGGCATCCTCTTTTCTTTTATTTTTTTTAAATCAACACGGTAGGGACTTCCCTGGTGGCACAGTGGTTAAGAATCCACCTGACAATGCAGGGGACGTGGGTTCAATCCCTGGTCTGGGAAGATCCCACCTGCTGCAGAGCAACTAAGCCCATGCGCCACAACTACTGAAGCCCACGCGCCTAGAGCCCGTGCTCTGCAACCAGAGAAGCCACCTCAATAAGAAGCCTGTGCACTACAACAAAGAGTAGCCCCCACTCACTGCAACTAAAGAAAGCCTGTGCACAGCACCGAATACCCAACTCAGCCAAAAAAGAAAAAAGTCAACATGGTAGACCATGCAGGCATGAACCTACATAGTATGTGCCTGCAATTTGCCAAGTTTGTTAAAGATGGAAGGAAATAGAAAGCATTGAAAACTTGACTCTCTAGTCCCAATGCCCTGTTATTGGCTTCACTTTGGCATATTTGAATCAATCTTGAGCACTCTGGACAAATGGGACTGGACTGAACTCTGCCACAAATTCACTGGGTGACCTTAGGCGTTACCTTTCTCCTCTCTTGGCAGAGGAAATGAAGGTATTAAACTGGTCCCTGGGGACCTATTCACCCCTGGAATGCTGTCATTGTTTCTGGACAAGATGGTCAGGCTAAGCATAACTGGTAAATTCCATGAACCCCATTTTCTCTTTCACCCCAGCCCCCAGATATTTCAGCTCCCTGTGGGGTGAGTTCCAGATGCCACGAAAGGATCACCTCTTCTCCCACTCTGATGTTCCTCTGAGAGATACAGCAGCCAGAATTCCTTCCCTAGCTGTTACCAGGATACATTTTATTCCCCATGCTCTTAAAATTCTCAGTGCTAGCATCCTGAGCTGGGATGAGAAGCTGGCATGGCAAACATCATGCAGAAGGAGTGGCTTGTGTCTGCTCTTTGCCTCTGTCTGATTTTCACAAGATGCCCTTGTCTTGGCATCATGCTATAGTGAGTGACCTCTGAGGTCTTACCATGAAGGGAACAATTGCATAACTGGAGCAGTTATGCTGAAGGAAACAAAAACATAAGGAGATGAGCCTGCAACCTGTAACAGAGAGGAAGTAGAGAGCACAACAGAGAGATTCCACACGTTCCACTGTGGACCCAGCATCACAGCACGGCACAAGTATATTTTGAGGAAACCGTCCAGCTTATGCAAATACAGTCTTCTGTCATACCCCATTGTCTTCTTCCGTGAATACAGGTACAGTGATTTTGAGTTTCTGCCACACATCTTTAATTTATATTATAAAATTTAATAATTTTACGTTGTCCAGGTACTTGTACAAGATCTATTTCATGCCACTTAACATAACTGAAGAAAACTTAAAAAAAGAGATTTGGTTCATCTAGAAATGAATTCTGGCCTGGCAGTATTGACAGGGAGATTCTGGTCGAGTGGCTTTCTCTCTCTGGACTTCAACTCCCAAATTAATGAATTGATTTTATCTTGCATTTGTTCATTAAAATTCTATGAGTGTTACCCATGTCCCAAGTGCTGGGAAAATAAAATAAAGCTATCGCCTTCAAAGACAAATCTTCACTTATTAAATGATAGATATTGACTGCAAGGTTGTGAGTCTCTTCTCTAAAGTCAGGCAATCAAACCATGGATGGGGTTATAATGTTGTTTTAGGTCCATGGGTCATCAGCAGGCCCTGAATACTGTGGAAAGAAGAGAAGCTTTGTCTCCGAGATGGCCTGGGCTCCATCCTGCCTCTGACCTCTACCAGCAGTGTGACCTGTGGCTATGTGTGTATGACAGCACTTCATTAGCTACAAAGCGATGACAAATGTCAGGGATGATCTATACAGGAAGAACTTGCTTATAGTAGAGGACAAACTGATATTTCGAAAACCAATCTCTCCTTGATTGCTCAGGTTCAAGATTGACCACGATTTTGTATCTAGTTAAATTTTTTGTTGAATGGTATTTTTAAAGTTTTGTTTGGACTTTTTATGATCCAGTGACTTTTGGCAAGGTATCCACAGAAACGAGCTACAACTTGGTGCAAAATTTGGGCTCCAAGTATATGCAAGAAATGTTCCTAAAGGTAGTTCTTGGGAATCTTGTTGGAAGATCATCTAGAAATAATGGATTCTAGCCGCAACATTTTCTGGTGAAGAAAATGGAGTCCAGAAGAAAGCTAATGATTTTCTCTGGATCACATAGGAATTTGACCCATCTGGCAACTCCCAGATCTTCTGGTTCCCAGTTCAGTGTTTGATTATTCTACATTCCCTTATTACATAGCTTTTTCTTTTATTTGTTACTCTGGACTAGAACTAGAGATGGACAATCCCAATGCTCTTCCAAATAGCTCCCTATGTATGTTTGAATCTACTAATTCTTTTTTCAGATTTATTTAATTTATTTTTATATTTGGCTGCTTTGGGTCTTCATTGCTGCACTAGAGCTTTCTCTAGTTGCGGCGAGTGGGGGCTACTCTTCGTTGCAGTGCACGGGCTTCTCATTGCGGTGGCTTCTCTTGTTGTGGAGCACAGACTCTAGGCATGCGGGCTTCAGTAGTTGTGGCACGAGGGCTCAGCAGTGGTGGCTCACAGGCTCTAGAGCACAGGCTCAGTAGTTGTGGCACACGGGCTTATTTGCTCCACGGCATGTGGGATCTTCCTGGACCAGGGCTCGAACCCACGTTCCCTGCATTGGCAGGCGGATTCTTAACCACTGTGCCACCAGGGAAGCCCTGTATCTATTGATTCTAATGCCGAGTTAGGATATCATCTTTGTTACTGGATTTATTCGAGAGATTGGATTACGTTGGATGGGAGTTGGTGAGATAGATGTTCATTATAACCCTTCTAACATTCCTGAATGATAAGAACTTATTCCAAATCCAACAGACATCATGGATGACTTGATCACTGAGTAGGAGAAGCAAACAAACAAGCATTTGTGTGTCCTCATGGGAGGGAGTCCTAAATTCGCATCATAGCTTCACTACGCCTGTCTGAACTTAGGTTAGTTACTTGACTTTTCTGAGATTTCTTGCTCAAAAATGCCCACAGAGCAAGGATGGTTTATTAATTTTCTTAATCTGCTATAATAAATCATCACCAATTTGGTGGCTTAACACAAACAAACAAACAAAAACTTATTCAAAAGTCTGAACTTCAGTGGGGACAGTCTCCCTCTGGGAACTCTAGGTGGAGAAGCTATTTCCTGTATCTTTCAGCTTCTGATGGCTTTCCTGGCATTCCTGGGCTTGTGGCCACACCACTCCAATCTGCACCTCCATCTTCACATCACCTTTTCCTCTGTGTGTGTGTTGTAAGGACATTTTCATTGGCTTTAAGATGCACCAGATAATCCAGGACGATTTCCTCATCTCAAGATCCTTAACTAAATTACTTCTGCAAAGACTCTTTCTCCAAATAAGATAGCACTCCTAGGTTCTGGGTTTTACATGTGAGCATATATTTTTAGGGACTCACCATTTAACCTACTACAGGAAGTGTGAAGATTAAATGCATAAGCCTAGCGTCTGGCACACAGAGATAGGGCTCCACTAATGTTGGTGGTCTCCTAGCCCAGCATTTAGCGAAAATTTAGTTGCCTATTTTTCTTTAAAAGTGGAAAGTGATTTTCTGCCTAGATAATTTGGTTAATGTTGAACCTACAAGCAGCTGCCACTTAGGGAGCAACAGCTACGAAGTTGGAATTTTTCAGGCATTGCCTGACTTAATCCTCACAACTGCAAGACTAGAAACTTAGGCTCAGCGAGGATCAATCTTTTGCGTGAGCTCAGTCTGTGCATGGCAGAGCCTGGAGTCCATTCCAGGCTGGCCTGCCCACTGCCTGTGGTGTACCAGTCTGTCTCTTCCACTAGGAAAGTAATTGGCTGAACAGACCCAGTGCTCAGTGAATTCGGGCTCCTCAAAAAGTATTCCTTCTTGAAGGCAACAAATGAGAGTCCACAACCTGCCTTTTCATTCCGATTTCTAGGCCGTCTCATTCTAGATGGGGAAAGGCCTCTGAAAGTATTCTGCACTTTTTCCTCCTGTGCATCTTCTATTCTGAGTCATCTGTGTGTGCAGTATGATTAAACTATTCATCAAATTCTTAATAAAAACGTTTTCTGAAAGGGTACCCACCATGAATTATGGAATACTTACTTTCACTTGCCTCATCTCATTTGAAAACGTGGTGCGCCATGATTAAATATCTCTGCCATGAGCATTTGGGCTTTTCAGAAGAGCAGTACATTGAGATTTACTGAAGTGTTTGGAGAAAGTTCTAATAAAACAGTAGACCGTGGAATCTGCAGCTCAGTGAATTGAGCTGACGGAAAAAGACATTCAGAGGTCTGTGGGTTCCGAGGCCGGGGATGATTTTCACATCCGATGAGTCTTCTCTGTGTTGGTATGCCTCATTCTCATTCTATCTGTGGGGCCTCATGAATGTCAGGGAGGTGATTGAAGACAGGAGGATAAGGCTGCTTTAGACTAAGAGTCCATCTTCCTGGAGTCCTCTTGGTCTGAATTAGGGATAGACAGCCCAGAGTGAGGCAGCAGCAGGTTGCTTCGGTCTGCATTGGTCAATTAAATTTTGGATGAGTGCATGTGAACCTGAGCACTGTACTCTGTAGGGGCACGATGAATGGATTATTCAGAGAAAAGATACCAGGATTGGGTGGTAACTGGAAACCAAGTTATAGGAGATGCTGTCGAAGAGAATGATGGTGGATCTCCAATACCCAGGTTCAGGAATCTGAAACAGTAGACAATCTGCTAAATCTCAGGGGGTAAATGAGAACCAGAATACATGAAAGATGCAAGAAGACCTACAAAGGGCAAAGCAACAGCATCCAGCCTGGTGCCCACCGGTTGGACCCAATAAATATTTCTTCAGTGAATAAATGAATGAACATAAATGGAAGAGGCTTTGGTGTGGAAAGATGGGATTTCTGAGTCAAATAAACTGAGATTTGATCTGCCATTTCTTAGCTGTGTGTACTTGGTTGAGTCATGTCTGAGTTGATTTCTATTCTTTAAAATGAGGACAATGGAACTTACTTCCCAACGCTGTTATGCAGCTTAAGATTAGACGAGATCAAACACTTTTTGAGCCCTGGTTAGTCTCAGCAGGAGCACAATTAGTGGAGCCAAAGAAAGAGGAAAATTAGATCAAAACAAGAGCAGATGTGGCCAGTGTAAGAGCTGTGTCGTCAGGGACATTTCATGGGGGAAAATGGCTGAGACGGGCCACCAGTGGCACCACTGAGTAACCCATGTGTGTGATGATGACTCTATGCCGTTCAGAAAGTGTGATACTATGGTATTTTTTTTAAGCAAAGAGTAAGACATGTGGAATTCATCAGGGGAGTGTTCTTTAAAAGCTGGGTTTAAAAAAATGTTTAATGTGTTTCATTTATTCTTTTATTCATGCTTTCACCCTGAACAAGATAGAAATAGTTTTTAGGAACTTTTCTTAAGTGTAACGGCTCCTTCCTAAAATGAGGAATAATACCTTAATTCTTCAATTGTGTGATTCGTGTTCACTGTGTTTTTATGAGGCCAAGCACTACTCCATTTGTTCTTTCTGGATTTCTTTTGTTTGTTTGTTTTGTCTTTGCCTGCACCACGTGGCATGCGGGATCTTAGTTCCCCAACCAGGGATCGAACCCTCAACCGCTGCAGTGGAAGCACAGAGTGTTAACCACTGGACTGCCAGGGAAGTCCCAAACACTACTCCATTTGAATAAGCAGTTTCTGTTTCCTGAGTATGAAATTAGAGGAATGCAATGTTAATTCTCAATTAACATTAACTATAAAACCATGTCATTTTTTTTTTCTCCCATCAACGGCATGGTCAAGGTTAATAGGGCAGCCAGGATTCTTGATGACTCTACCTCCCAGACTCAACCCTTCTTCCTGCTTAGACCCCATGCCCCAGAGGTTTTGGCAGCTTCCTGATTCTTGATGACTCTGGAAAGCTTTTTCCTGACTCTGCCAAGCTTACTTCCTTCTTTTTTGTTGTGTTTACTGAATCATCTGCTCACTTCTATTACAGCACAAATAAAATAATAGTAAAATCTCTTTTTTTTTTTTACATCTTTATTGGAGTATAATTGCTTTACGATGGTGTGTTAGTTTCTGCTTTATAACAAAGTGAATCAGTTATACATATACATATGTTCCCATATCTCTTCCCTCTTGTGTCTCCCTCCCTCCCACCCTCCCTATCCCACCCCTCTAGGTGGTCACAAAGCACCGAGCTGATCTCCCTGTGCTATGCGGCAGCTTCCCACTTGCTATCTACCTTACGTTTGGTAGTGTATAGTCCATGCCACTCTCTCACTTTGTCTCAGCTTACCCTTCCCCCTCCCCATATCCTCAACTCCATTCTCTAGTAGGTCTGTGTCTCTATTCCCGTCTTACCCCTAGGTTCTTCATGAAATTTTTTTTTCTTAGATTCCATATATATGTGTTAGCATACGGTATTTGTCTTTCTCTTTCTGACTTACTTCACTCTGTATGACAGACTCTAGGTCCATCCACCTCATTACAAATAGCTCAATTTCATTTCCTTTTATGGCTGAGTAATATTCCATTGTATATATGTGCCACATCTTCTTTATCCATTCACCCGATGATGGACACTTAGGTTGCTTCCATCTCCTGGCTATTGTAAATAGAGCTGCAATAAACATTTTGGTACATGACTCTTTTTGAATTATGGTTTTCTCAGGGTATATGCCCAGTAGTGGGATTGCTGAGTCATATGGTAGTTCTATTTGTAGTTTTTTAAGGAACCTCCATACTTTTCTCCATAGTGGCTGTACCAATTCACATTCCCACCAGCAGTGCAAGAGTGTTCCCTTTTCTCCACACCCTCTCCAGCATTTATTGTTTCTAGATTTTTTGATGATGGCCATTCTGACTGGTGTGAGGTGATACCTCATTGTAGTTTTGATTTGCATATCTCTAATGATTAATGATGTTGAGCATTCTTTCATGTGTTTGTTGGCAATCTGTATATCTTCTTTGGAGAAATGTCTATTTAGGTCTTCTGCCCATTTTTGGATTGGGTTGTTTGTTTTTTTGTTATTGAGCTGCATGAGCAGCTTGTAAATTTTGGAGATTAATCCTTTGTCAGTTGCTTCATTTGCAAATATTTTCTCCCATTCTGAGGGTTATCTTTTGGTCTTGTTTATGGTTTCCTTTCAAACTACCACTGGCATTTTTCACAGAACTAGAACAAAAAAATTCACAACTTGTATGGAAACACAAAAGACCCCGAATAGCCAAAGCAATTTTGAGAACGAAAAACAGAGCTGGAGGAATCAGGCTCCCACCTTCAGACTATAGTACAAAGCTACAGTAATCAAGACAGTATGGTACTGGCACAAAAACAGAAATATAGATCAATGGAACAGGATAGAAAGCCCAGAGATAAACCCACACACATACGGTCACCTTATCTTTGATAAAGGAGGCAGGAAGGTACAGTAGAGAAAGGGCAGCCTCTTCAATAAGTGGTGCTGGGAAAACTGGACAGGTACATGTAAAAGTATGAGATTAGACACTCCCTAACACCATACACAAAAATAAGCTCAAAATGGATTAAAGACCTAAATGTAAGGCCAGAAACTATCAAACTCTTAGAGGAAAACAGGCAGAACACTCTATGACATAAATCACAGCAAGATCCTTTTTGACCCATCTCCTAGAGAAATGGAAATAAAAACAAAAATAAACAAATGGGACCTAATGAAACTTAAAAGTAAAATCTCTTTTACTAGTGCCTAGAATATAGCAGACACTACATCACAGGTTCTGCCTATATCGACTCATGAAATCCTTTCAACAACCTTGAGAGAAGATATTATTTGCATTTTACAGATCTAAAGCTTCCAGGGCTTAGGAAGCTTGCTAATATTAATCACTCAGTTAATGAAAGGCAGACCCTGAACTTGAATGGAGGTTTTCCTGGATCCAAAGTTGTTTTCCTCAACTTTAACATGATATTGTGTCTCTTTCCACTAGGCTGTGAACATTTTTCAGGGCAGATATGGACTGTAATTTACTTCTGTGTCTTCATTGCCTTCAAGGGAGCTATACTAGATGCTCAGGAAATGTCTTTAGTATCATGAAAGGTGCTTCTGAAATAGATGGCTCCTAGGAAGGAACTGAACACAAATCACACACACACAGAAACAAACACATACACAGACACACACACAGAGACAGAGACACACCCAGATACACACACAGAAAACTACACACAGAAACAGAAACACACACACAGTGACATAAACACATACAAACACACACACACACACACACATACACACACGCAGCCCATTAAGGAAACTTTTTTTTATAGCCTAACATAATGAATAGAGAAAGTCCCTGATGATCGTACAGAAGGTCCCTGATGACTCAGTGACCTGGATTCTGACCTGCCTAGCACCTGCGAGAGGGTCAAGTTGCAGCACTGTTGAAGCTGCCCAGTCAGCCCACTGCGTCTCCGAGGCCTGAGTTTTCATACAATCAGTGACTGGGAGTTTTCCCTTGCGCGTTGGTGAGCTTCCGACGAGATGGAAATAGGTCTGTTTGTGTTTAAGGTTGCCCAACTCATAGCCATTTCCAGCACCAGTGAGCAAAAGCAAGGAACATAGGAACGAGGTGCAGGACAAAGGGGAAGGGAGAGGAATGCTGTGTTCAAAGCTCAGCCTAGGTCAGAGTTACACTGCAGCTCAGATTGAAAAGTTCTTTTACTGCAATGCAGTTTGCTATGTTTTCTCTCAACAAACTCCATCTAACAATTTATTAGCTTTTGCCTCAGTCTGTGCCACCATTTTCCCCTTCTTCATGAAGCTAAGAAAATAAAACATGAAATTGCTGTTGGTTGAAGTATCCATTTCCCAGGGCTGCTGTAATAAATGACCACAAGCTAGGTGGTTCATAACACCCCACGTGTATTCACTCAAGAAGTCGGCAGGACCTGAGGCAATCTGTATGCTCAAGGGCACAGTTTGTTCCTGTTGCAGGTGGCCCAGGCGTTCCTTGTCTTGTGGTCATATCGCTTCCATCTCTGCCTTCAAGGTCACGTTACCCCTCCTGATCTCCTATCTTTCAGGATATATGTAGTTGCATTTAGGGCCCATGCATACAATCCAGGGTAAGGTGCAATGACTCTTTCTCCAAATAAGGTAACATTCATAAGCCAGGGGTTCAGGACACAGACATATAATGCCGGGGGCCACCGTTAAGTCAACTTCAGTTCATACAGTGTCACCTGAATTACCTGGGAACATGTTCAAAAGACGCATCTCTAGACTCAGGTTTAGAAGACATGGGGTCAGGAACCTGAACTTAGTATGAGCTCCCTGAATGAATCTCATAGCTCAGCCAGATTTGGCAAACCCTGCCTGGAGCTTAGACCAATACATCGTTCATTTAAGAAGTCTCCAGAATGATCTTTCTAAAACAGAGATCAATAGCATATCACTTCTCACGTTCAATCCTCCACTGTTCCACATACTTCTTAACCTCCCTCCTGAGGCTCCATATACAGAGGGTGCTCTAGCCATGCAGGACCCTTCGTAATTCTGAAGGTGCAGCATCTTCTCTTATCTCTGGAGGTGCAACGTCTTCTCTTATCTCAAATTCGTGACATCTGACCTCCCCTCTATTCAGAACCTTCCCTCCCCACCTTTAGTTTTATTTACTCTTCTGTGTATTTCAGCATCGATTTCAGGTAAATCCTCCGTGGTACCAGACGAGGTTTGGTGGTCCTGCTGTTTACTCTCACCAGCTCTGGGTTCACATCCCCGTCACAGAAGTTAGCACATCAGACTAGGATGGCATGGTTATTTCTCCCTCTCTCCCCTTAGGTTGTGAGCTCATTGAGGGCCAGAACCGTGTCTCACTCCCATTTATTTCTCTAGTACTTGGCAGAGGGTGTGTGACATGTCATAGGGATTCAGAATATGTTTACCATAAAATGAAGAATGAATGATTCCTCCTTATATCAAGTTTCCCTCTCTCTCAAGGTCTTTACCAAATTTTCTGAGTATGCTCATTCCAATGAGAATTTTGTTTAAAGAGAAAAAGCCCAGGGTTTCAGATTGCATTGCATTAAAAACAAAAGTCATGTTGTTCTTTTCTTTTTTTTTCATTGGTGGCCTCATATCCCTTTAAGTTGGATGGGATTGTTTACAAAACCTATTTACATATTCATCTCACATACCAGTCAAATGAAGTAGGCAGGGCGGTTATTAGTATCTTCATTTCACCCATGAGAACATAGATCCAGTTAGATCAATTGACTTATCCAGGGTCACCCAAGCATTCCGTGGTGAAACCCACATTATCTGACTCAAAGACAGCAGAATTTGCACTATCCAAGTTTGGAACTTAAGATGCCTGTTAAAAAGTATACTAGGAATGTGTTACTGGGATCAGGCTGATCTGTGGTGGGTACAGAATATGCAGTAGCAGAGATGCATCAGGATGATGCAAAGGGAGGGACTGATGGTGGGACTGGGGGGCCAAAGTCTCCCTGACCCAGTTACCCAAGGGACAAAGCAAAGTGCTGTTGACAAAGTGCAGTGTTGGCTGTGCTGGGTACAATTCTAGTCCGAGCTCAAGTAACTCTGTGGCTGAAGGTGGCTATCTTTAAATCCTTCAACACAAGTCTGAATATCTGGAGTTGAAGAAGAAAGGTAGAAGGGCATAGGGCTAGTCGGCCCTGAGGTCAGTTTCCCCTCTAGCCAGATGTGGACAAAGCAGGAAGAGCAACGCCCCTGTGTCTGACCTTTGCAGGCACGGTGACCCACCCACTGGTAGACCTGACTCAGTTCGTGATCAGTTAGGTTAGTACCGCTCCTTGGGGGAGGGACGAGAAAGGGGGCGTAGGGAGACTTCTGGGGAGTTTCCCCAACTCACGTTGGATCCCGATGACCAGTTTGGTGGTTCCTTCATTTGGAGAAGCCCGGGACAGTCAGGGGTAGTACAGCAGGTGGTCCTTCACAGCTGTGCATTCAGAAATAACAGAACAAGACAGGAGACTAGGAAGCAGCAGTTTGATTACATGGCCCTTGGTGCCTTGCAACAAATAATATCTTGGTTTGTAGAGGTGTGGTCTGGAAAATGGGCCATGCTACCCAGGCAATGCCCAGAGATGATCCATTGTAATGGAAAGACGATATTGGATCTTCCACTTACGTTGATCTTGTATCCTCTCCTTTTTGACATTTTTGTATTTTTTTGTGTCAGTTCAATAATGAACATGACATTTTTGGGTGCAGTAGTTGGAGTATATAATATATAAACAAATAAATATATGTATAAAAGAGATAAAACTAAGACCATTTGTATATTACTGGTCTAGAGATACAAAGTCAATCAATCACGTATTCTAAGCCAGGCTGGAATGCTCTAATTCAGTGACTCCCAAACACCATTCCATAAATCTGCTTTGATTTGGCTTCATGAGAATAACTGTTAAAAACACAAAATTTCAGGTGCCACTTCTAGAAATTCCATAGGTTCAGAGTGGGGCCCAGCAAGCTTCATTCCCTGCCTTGTCCTCAGGTGGTTCCAGTGCAAAGCCAGGGGTGCTCCTTTCTGGGGCTTGGTTCTCCTGAGGTACAGCAGAGAAACCGGGCAGACGAGAGCCGAAAGCCATTTCTCTCCTTGATGCTCTGTGAGTCTATCAATTGAATTTATATGGAGGAAAGGTCATGGCACCCAGAATCTGGAAAGCCGGATGCTAATTTCTACATTTTCATTCATTCACCTTCTGACATTGCCTTTGGGCATCTCAGTTCCCTTATCTGTTGGATAGAAACAACACTTAGCATTTACTCAGTGCTTACTGAATGCCGGGCATTCTAAACAGTGAATGTCTAGTAACTTATCTAATACATCAACTTTATGAGGCAATAAACTTATGTTTATTATCACTATTTTGTAGATGGGGAAATTGGAACAGAAAAGATGAAGTATCAATAGTTCACCTAAGGACACACAGGAAGTAGATGTTATGAGCAGGTTATAAACCCTGTTAATGGTCCCTAGAGCCACACTCTTAAACACAGTGGTATTAGCAAGATGTAATAAATTAACCTATAGGAGAATGCCACACCAATGACTAGAATCCAGTGGTTAAAGAATTCCGTGATTCCAGTCTAAATGGAAACAGGGAGTTATTTATACGCCTGATTTGCTGTGTCAGATTCATCTAGTGGCCTGAGCATGGTGCTGTGGGAAGGATCCAGAGCTGGGCATCAGGGACCTGGGTTCTAGCCCTACCCTGTCATAACATCAGTGAGCCAGTCACTCCCTACTTGTGCCTTTCAGCTTCCCCATCTGTATGACATGCTAAGGTGCCTTCTGGCACTAAGGATCTATTCTCTGTTTGTTGCCTGTAGGTAAAATTTTGAAAAACATGCTTATTTGAGGTGGAAACCGTGACAATGCCAGTCACAGCTCGGTTTGCTTTGCTGGAAGGTATTTGAAAAGACTGCATGTACCCATGACAGAGGCCAAGACAGCCCACGTCTGAAGCCTTGCTCATTCTGTTCCTTTGCATTGTCAGCTCCCACACTGTCAGTTTCCATGGAGTGATGGGCACTAGAGGGCCTGAAGCATGTTCAGCTACAGGAGCCGTGGGGCTGTCAGGAGATGTAAGGAGCCTAACAGACATCAACCAGGGAGCCCTGAGGCCTAAAGTCTCCTCCTGGGAGCAACTCCCAGTGGTTTAACAATGATCTTGCTTTGAAGCCCTCCCTCTATTTAACAAAAACCTTTCCTTTTATTGTTTTGAAAATGTCAGAGGGAGCCTGAAACCTGTATGAAGGATGAGGGAGAATTACAAAAGTAGTGTCATGACCCTGAAGACAGAGATCTTCTGAATAGGACCATTAATTTACTCAGTGAGCTTGGACTGGTCATTTTTCTATCCTGGACTCATAACCTTTATGAGTTAGTAGCATTTTTTAAATAAATGAAGAAATGAACAAACAACAGCTCACCACCATCATCTCACACACCTGTAAGGCAGGTGTTAGGATGCACGCTACTGAGGACCAGTTGAAGCTCCTGGAGGTTAATGACTTAGCGCAGGTTACCCAGCAGGTAGGCAAAGATCTAGAACTAAGTCCAGATCTCCCAGATTTTCTTTGAGGCCTTGTCTACTGTACCCTGGCTGCCTCCCTGGAGCTGGATAACTCAACTAGGCTGTAACCATGTGTTAAGCCCCATCTTCCCTTTCATGGTCTGAGTGCGGTGTTGTGTCACTGGACACAAAGGGCTCTTTCACCAGCTGCCTCCACTGAGGACCACCCAGGACAAAGTCAGTTTCAGCCACAGCTGGACAAATTTAGGTCAGATCTGGAGAAGAATTTCCTGGCAGGGCAGTTACAATGGGACAAGTTCTTGAGCAAAGTTGTAATTTTCATCTTTGGAGGATAAGAAAATCAGAGCAAGTTTCCTCTGTGTCAAAGGAGCAGAGGCTTTAACTTTGCAGCCTCTTCATATCTCTTTATACCAGACAAGTCCTTGAAGCCTAGAAGACAAAAAACTTGCTACAAGAAGAAAAGAAGTTGCCTGGTGTAGTAGACAGAGGGGGTCAGTCTGCAAGTATTTATCAAACCCTCAGTGTATATCTTGCATTATCTAGATCCTGGGGTTAGAGCAACAAATGAGACAGGGTCTCCATCCAGATAGAGATTTGATTCTCGTGATGGGAGACAAACTCATAAATGAATAAGATGATATCCTATACCAATGAGACTAGGAAGATAAAATACGATAATTTGAAGGAGAGACTTGGGGCTGCCTTAGCTGGGTGGTCCAGGTGGTCCAGGCCCTCCACTTCTGAGGAAGTATCTTTGGAATTGTGACCTGGAGGATGAAAAAGCAGCAACCAGGTGGACATATAGGGGAAAAGCATTCTCAGCAGAAGGAACAATAAATGCAGAAGTTTGAAGCCCAGCAGATTTGTTGTGGTATATTCCACTTACTAGCTGACTGTTCCTCTCAGAGCCTGAATTTCCTCATCTGTAAAATGGGTCAGTATCAGCACCTATTCGTTGGTTTACTGAGAAGTTTAAATGAGAAAAAAAGATGCTCAGAAATAAAACAAGACAGAGTCCCTGCCCTTCGGGAGCTCACAGTACAAGCAATGAGGAGGAGATGCAAGCAACTCAATTTAGAAGAAATAAATATGAAATATATGATAAATGATAATCAACATCATCAAAGTCCAAAGTGCTTGTCCCTCCTAACATACAGAACTACTGTTGTTATAATCTATTGTTCAAATCATAAACCTATAAGGAGAGTGAGCCAATCTCTGCTGGAAAATCTTTCTCCGCCCTGGGGCACGTCTAATGCTCTATATACCCCAGTGTCCCCTATACCCAGGAAGCTCGGTGACAATTTTTAAGACATCAATCAGCAAGAGTAACCTAAGAAAGAAGAAAAGAAGTATTAACCCTGAGCTCCGGGTGTTTGCAGTCATAAATAATAAACACGCACACCTTTGTCTTCTTGCCTGGAGGGATGTTCTCCTATGGATGACTGAGATTGTCTTGTGTTTCATTTTAAAGAATACTTCTCACCTTCCCAGACAATTAAAGGCTACAGTTCATGCTGATTATAGCTTTATTCTGGGGACTCCATTTTTTTCACCTCCAAAAACAGTGCTTATTTCACCTTTGGATACAAATGATACAGTTTCATTTGATGGCAGTATTGAATGTCTTTATAAGAGCTTGCACGCTGTCATAGCCAGGGGATTATATACCAGGGAGGACTGTGAAATCAATTGAAGAATTATCTCCTGAAGAAAAACAGTGCTGCCCTAGGAGGTGGTGGAATTGACTGTTCTATAATAAGGAACAGAGCTCAGGCAGCACTTGGATGGAGAACTTTCAACCGTACCTGATATGTCTCTGCAATTGGCATTGGTGCTTTGTCCTGTTCATGCTGCGTCTGCACAGTATATGAAGGGGCGGGGCTGCCTCCATCATGGACCACATAATGTGCTCTAACTATAAACCACCTGTGACCTTGACAGCAGTCCTGAAAGGGAGGCCTCAGATCATTCCTACTGAGCAGTAAATAAATGCAGTCAGAGGGGTTCAACTTGGTCGTGATCACATGGGTGGTAAGGGGTGGAAAGAATTCCTAGCCTGTGTTCTTTTTTTCGGTGATGCCACATATCCTGAAGTGTTTTGAATAAAGTGTAAGATTCAATTCAAATGCATATAAGGATGGCCATCATTTAATCGGTACCATGATCGCACCCATATTTGGTCATTACAAAGACAACTGAATCCTTTTCTGAGAATGCAAATCCTTTTCGACATGCTTTAACCGTAATTGCCTCTTTACGGGGACGTTTGCTGTGCATTTATACATATCCTATGGTCTGCCTGACATGACCTTCTCCTTCTACCCCTGCCTTCTGGTAAATCCCTTGTATCCTTTCTGAAAATTTCCAGGTAGAGGTAATTACTCTAACCTCTGCTCGCAAAGTGCCTGCCCCTCCCATCACCCTGAACTGTGTGAGCCTTCCTTACAATCTACGTCAAAACTCAGTTTCACCTCAACAGCCAGTCTGCTTGGGGGGCGGGGACAGGACTGGGCACAGTTCATCTTTGTTCTACAATCGCCAAGCACAGGGTCTGCACACAGTAGGCACAGTGGGTACATGCTTGAAGCTGAAAGGGAGGACGGAGGGAGAGAGGCAGAGCCATGTGTCCGCCCCCTTCACCCATGTGGATTCAGATAACTGAGGCAGAAGAAAATACCCCAGGATTACTATAGCAAAAGGCAGCCGTGGTGGGTGTGTGGGAGCAGAGGGCCGACCAGGGTATTTCAGAGTCCTCAGAAAGGCTGAGAGCCCGCTGCACTGGTCCATCCCTGGGCCAAAGAATTGGTGCTCCTTTCACAGGCATTGATCAAATTCCAGGAGGGCATCTCCGTAATCTGCACATTCCAGTGGGTTTGTTATCAACCTTCTGGTGACAGAGGGGTGAGTGAACGCAGGAGGCCCTCGTGTAGTGGGGAATGTTACAAATGCCTGGCACCAGGCTGAGCTCCTAAAATGCACCCTCTCCAGCAAAACGTCCTCCTTGAGCACAGTGTGTGAAAGTGAGAAAGGACAGGAGGTGGCCTTGAGTCCCCGAGATGCCAGCCCTCCCTGCTGGGCCCTATACTGTATGAAACACATGACACAAGCCACCCCTGAGACGGGCACTGCCATTGCCCTTGTTCCTTGATGAGGAAAACGACTTTCAGAGAGATTAGGTAATTCACCGCAGCCAGTGGGTGAAGGCAGAATTCATACCCAGGTCAGCCTGACCGACCCCTGTTCTTTCCATCTCCTCGTTCTCCTTCATTTCTGGAAATGTTTTCCTTTCTTAAATATCTGGAGAACATATAGACATTAAATATTAAACTATATAGCATTTTCCCCTGTTTGGTATGTATTTTTCATAGTCTACTATGTGAAGACACACTTCAGGGCACTTGGGCATCACAGGGAATCATTTGATGTGGGATCTACCTTTGGGTACTTGCCATATAATTGGGGATTGAATCAAAGGAAGAGAAGAGGTCGGAGAATAGTGAGAGCTTGTCATCACGGGCCTGAGTCAGTGAAACAGGCATGAGTTCTGGAGGGAGGGGCCAGAAGAGGCCAATTCCCAGTAGCAGGAAGCTGAGGACAGGCTTCCAGAAGATCAAGAGATTCGGGAGGACCCCTGTGTATGGCCGGCTGCTTGGTTCCATCTTCATTTTCTTAACAATCATACGCCATTTGGCTTTTGTGATTTACATATGTATTTTTTTTTCTTTTAACAAGGAAAATACAATGTCAGTCCAAGAGTGTTAGCAGAGCTTTATGAAAAAGGTGATTTCAAATCGTTCTGTGTTTGGCAAACTTAGTGGCTCTGTCTCGACTCAGCCACCACCAGGACGGGGGCCGGTGGGGGATGTCCCCTGAGAGCTGCGTCCCAGTTTTAGATATAATCTCATTGATGCCAGTGTTGGAAGATCCCCTTAGAGATTAACTTCCTTTCCCAGGGGAAGAAAGAGCTCCAGAGAAATAACTGGCCTGGGTTACCTCACTGATCTTTGGATCCAATCTCAACATTTCCCCATTGAGGAAACTGAGGCCCAGGGGAGATGGACGTAGCTTCCAACTCTTGGTCGAGACGATGTTATTCGCTTGGTCTTCTACATTGTTAAACATCATTGTCATTCCGTATGCTGTAGTAAGAATTCTCCATGTCAGTTTCTGAGCTATTGGGCTCAGATAAGTATAATATATCTTTATGAAATTTCATACCAAAATCTTTTACATAATCAGCATTAATCCACCCATAAATGTAAAATACGGAGCCACGGTGAAAAATTTTATGCAATGTCCTGTGCTCTGTTTACACAGATATTCTGGGGAGGAGAAAGGGAGGTGTTTCTGGAAAGTGGTAATTTTCTCAAAACTTTGATATGTTGATTATTTTTCCTTCAGGATAAATATAATTGATCAACTCACACTGAAAAAAATACATATGCTTTAGAAATTGTCATGGATTATGGGGTTAGATAATTCTAGACATATGGATTCTAGTAGAACTACTGCCAGAAAGTTTTCTCATTCCTGGAGCTCTGTTGTCTCGTATGTAATGAACACTTACTGCATGGAAGGCATGGGGTTAGATACTGAGCACTGACTTGGGGGAAAATACCAGGAATGGATACTGCTCAGAGTATGCGAGAGGAGAGCTCACCATGGGACTGAGACCCACAATACAATAATAATACAATAAATGATGCGTGATGCAAAAGTATCAGTCTTTTCCAGATTAATTTACAGACAACACAATGTGTATCAAAATTCTAGAGGTTTTAAAAGACAAAATGTTTCTGAATTTCATTTTGAAATATTAATGAATAGGAGCAGGGGAGAAATTGGAAAACCAGAGCGAAATGTAGGACTTGATTTATCGTTTGCAAGAATGCCTTATATAGCTCCAAAATTAAGAGTGTGGCAGCTGTGAAAAATTGGCAGTAAAAGGTATGGCACAAGAAGTACAGCAGTCAAACTACTCCTGTTGCATATAAGAATCTAGTATGTTAGTCAATAAAATATGCTGACAAATATTGCTAAGAATTTTTTAATTGCAATTAATTCTTACCTCATGTCGTGCACTAGGATACATTCCTGCTGAGTAATTAAATCCAATGCACATTTCTAATTTAATTGACTATTTAATTGTTACTGGGCTGAGGAAGAGCTTCTAATAACAATGGAAAAGCAAATCAAAAAGAAGAAGAAGAATATATTTGAATATATACAAATTAAAAATGTTGCACAGCCTGAAACTTTAAAATCCAAATTGAATAAGCCAGTGGGGGGAAAAATAACAAAACAATGACAAGGAACACAGTGAAGACATTAGGAGGAATTTCAAAGAAAAGTCAAAGGTTCTGTACACAAATGAAAAAAAAAAGTTAAATTATACTAGAAATGTAGAAATTGGCAAAGATATTGACAAATAATATTTAATGTTTGGGAAAATACTCATGAGATACAAACTTGAAGACACACGTATGCTCAGATGTATATCCAGATGGTGGCATGTTTCTAGTGTCTTCTTTTTACTTTTCTTTAACTTTCTAATAAAAAGATTAATTGATAAGAAAGAAAAGGCCTTTATTAAAAATAACAAACCCAAAGGAAAATGGGGTCAGATCAAGTTCTTTAGGGTCCTGGAGGAAATGGAGTTTTCTAGGCAGAAGCATTTTTCAGCTTTGCTCTCTCATCTCAGATTTCCCTTCCTTGTTCTCCCCACAATCCCCCAACGTCACTGCAGTCCCTTTTCTCCTACACGAACTGAGCTTTTTCCTTCATAGGATGTTTTTATTTAGGTTGAAAAGCAATAACATTCACAAGACTTTTCCCCCATAGTCATGGAATCTCAAACCACTCTTCCTTGTGATGTCATGCTTTTCTGTCGAGAAGGCTGCATCCTGACAAGGGGACCAGGCAGTGAGCTGTGCATGTCAGCTCACCCCATCCTCAGGAATATCCAGCCTACAGGCGTGGGCACCGTGAACTCTACTTACAAACCAGGAGAGGACATCTCAGAAGGCACAAAGATTCATCTGCATCCCATGGAGCCAGGATGAGGCAAAGCCTGGAAGGGAGCGGATGGGAACGCCATGTGTAGAACAGGCAAGAAAGATGGGCAGGAAATTTCTCTGACTCTCAGCTCATTGACACTTCTCCTTCACAATGTCGCAGTCCCTTAAAGGGACAAAATTTGCATTTGTTGAGTGCCACAAGAATCCAGGCAGTAGAAAGAAAAAAAAAAATAGGGTGCGTTACTGAGGGGAAAAAAGGTGCAATTGTTTTTTTCTGGATGCACAAACCTAAGAAACAAAACAAAAACAAACAAAAGAAGCCAGGCAGCCACACATTGTGCTGGGAACTTCGTACATTGCAGCGAATCTTATGGCAACCTGGCAGGATAAGAGCTATGCCCATCGAAAAGGATGAAAGTACTGGGACCTGAGATGCTGACAGGCTGGCAACTAGCCTGAAGCTGTACCACCTAGAGAAGTTCCTAGTAAATCCCAACAAGCTTTCAGGAATGACGGTCTGATGACACAAAGCCCCTCGTTGTTCGCTCGCTTTATGTAGAGAAGGTAAACCCTAGACCCTCCCAACTCCCGTTGCAAGCACCCATGGAACTGTTTTTATCATCTTTATTTGTGTCTCCCTGTGGTGGAAGTTTCTGTGTGATTTCATGTCCTCTTGTATCATCCTTATTTCAGCTTTGCTTCTCTCCAAGTTTACCTTCTCAAAGGCTCAGAGAATCACAGAACTATTCTCTGAAAAGGCGTAGGATGACTTGGAGTGAAATGAAACAGGGGTCTTTACTACCTACATACATATTTGCAAAGAAACGGCATAAGCAGTTTCCCAGGTGGACATTTTTATTTTTTTAGAAGTTATGCATTACAATTAGCACAGACAGGAAGTACTCTTCCAACTGCTCCCCATGGGACTTCCCCCACTTTCAACTACACCCTCCCTCACATGTATACACATAAAAACCAAAAGAATTTATGGACAAAATCAAACACGGACACTATAAGTGACTTCCATCCTCACAGCTCCCCTCCCCCAGCTGACTGATGCTATGGGCAACCATTGCCAACAGGTACATATGTTTGGGGCCACATGGCAAGGCTGGCTGCAAGTCACAGCACAGCTCCAATAACTGTGTGTGGGCGGAGAGGGGCACCACTGGATGTGTTCTGTAATCAGTCCTTCTCAGAGTGGCTTCTTTGTCAATCTCAGGTCAAAAGAGGATGGCTTTCCCCGGAGACAGCGATAATAATAGCTGAATTCTTGATAAAGCAGAAATTTCATTTTCATAGCTCCCTAAGAGTGCTCTACGTGACTGGGATGAGAATGTACCAAATCTAGGATGTGCTGGGCTCTGGGCTGAGCACTTTATTATCTGCAGTCACGCAATCATTTCTTAGGGCAAGCTCTGCAAAGTCGGGATGCTTATCCCCATTTTAGAGCATGGGCAATTCGCTTACCTAAGAGCACACAGCAAATGTACAGCAGGGCTCTGGGACTCAAGGCTTTCTTTCTTTCAAAAGCTTATTCTTTCTGATTCAAAGCTTGTTCTCTAGCCACAGCACTGCCCCGCTGTCTTCAGGGTACAGCTGCAGGGCAGGGCTGCATCTGGTGGGAGGGATGCTAGGGTGTGAGCCAGAGGGAGCACATCACATTGGTGTCTGCAAATGTTCTGCTCTGGCTTTGCTACTCATGAGCAGGATAAATCAGGCTCGTCCCTGGACCTCTCTGGCCCTCCATAGGGGCTAGTTCTTATTAACCTGTCTTTATGGATCTATATAATGCTGCACACGCCCCCTCCCTTCTCACCACTCTCCTGGGTGCTTGGTACTCTGACCCGTCTGCAACTCCCACTCCACACTGCTTGTGCAGGACAGCAATTTAACTCTTACGCCCATGTTTCCACTTTTCATCAGTGTAATCATGAGACAGGACTGCAGCATCCTGTTCTTTTACAACCTACTCATCAAACAAACAAACAAAACCAGGAAGACTCATATCTCGCAAAGTTGAATCCAGCTTAAAATAAAATGACGATAAAATTAGGTCATACATGTCAATAGTATGCGGGGAACGTAAGAGCTCAATACTCGTTGTGTTCTCTACTTTTCTGGGTCCCTTCAAAGTCAAGCCCTGTGCTAGGCATATAACAGTATAGTATATGTTCATAATGTCCTGTTAAATCAGCAAATGAATTGATGTTGTCCACATGAAACAAAGCCCATTGGCAGGCTTAGCTCCCCTTAAGCAGAGCTGGGAGCTCTGGAGCCTGACTCAACAATGTAAATTAGGTCAGTTTTTGCTTCTGTTATTTACAAATGAATTCAATTGTACTCTCAGTTGATCATTCTGATTAGTCCTGCTGAATGGGGACTTAAGTCGGTTACATATAAAACCTAAGTATTCTGCCCATCTCAGAATGAACCAGAGGCTGAAAAATGACCAAGAGCGTCCAATGGTTGATTGAATGACCTCAACAGGACAGAGGAAAGGAAGAGCCTGCAAGTCTTTGGGCAGGGGATTTAACATCTCCAAATCCCAGCCTCGTTATCTGTGAAATAAGCATGGATTATAAAAATAATGTAATGATAATAACAATACTAAAATAAGCTATCATTTGATGAGTTACTACCAGGTCCTGGACCTTTAACAGAGAGCATCACATTTAAAAATTTTTCTTTTTCTTCTCTTTCTCTTTCTCCTTCCCCTTCTATGAAGGTTAATTTTATGTGTCAAATTAGCCCAAACACTTGGTCAAATGTTTCTGTGACGTTTATGTGACATGTTCTTCTTTCGATGAGATGAACATTTAAGTGGTTGAACTTGGAGTAAAGCACATTGCTCTTCATAATGTGGGTGGGCCTCATCCAATCAGTTGAAAGCCTGAATAGAACAAAACTCTGACCCCCACTGAACAAGAAAAAATTCTGCCAACAAATGGCCTTTGAAATTGAATTGCAACTCTTTCCAGTCTCCAGACTACCAGCTCACTCCGTCAGATTTTGGACCTGCCAAGTCTCCACAGTCACATAAGCCAGTTCCTTAAACTAAATTTATCTCTCTCTCTCTCTCTCTCTCTCTGATGTTGGCCTGTTCCTTTGGAGAACTCTAATACAACCTTTCTTTCTTCTTTATTTCCCTACTTTCATACCTACACCCTTCCTTCCTTATAGATTAGAAAATTGGTTCATGGAAATGACATAAATTGATGAGGGTCTACTGGCTTGTAGACTAAATTTCAGGTCTATCTCCCTCCAAAGCCTCTATGACTGCCACAGCTCCAGTTAGTGAATTGTGACACGCTGTGCGAACAAATGGGCCCTCCTTTGGTGGGTCTTGTACCACAGAGCACATCTGGCTGTGGTTTCTCATCTCTCATCAATGCTGCACCTTCAGGAGCTTCCATGAAACAGTCAAAGACTCCCGCAGATCTGCAAGGCTACATAGAGCCTGCCGCCAAGTATTATGTGTCTCCTTTGTTGTATTTTGCAAATAAAGCAGACATTTTACTAGTGTTAACGTATCATTTCATGGAGAAAAGTACATCTTATGAGTGGATCGAATCTACATAAGGTGCAGTCAAAGTCACATGCCTCTTCAAGCTCTCGTTTCTCTCTTTTCCTCTCCATCCCCATCTCACTGCCTGAGTTCATATTTCCACCAACTCTTCAAGAGTGTTCTCTTCCTCTGCTCCTACCAGCAGCGTGTTGCCTACAAACCATTTTCCACAATATAGACAAGATGATGTGTTTAAACTGGAAATCTGACTACCCTACTTCCCTCTCCCCCAGGCAAAAACCTACCAATGGCATGATTGTTCATAGGATCAAGGTCAAGCTTCTTAGTAATATAAACTCCCCATTATCTATTTTCTGCCTTAATATCATTTCTTCCTAACCCTCTTTCTTACCTTATGCTCCAACCATAATTGATGAAGGGCATTTTCCCTGTGGTAGGTTCTATTATTTTTTAAAATATTCAGTGCCACTCCTTATTAGACACCTCTATGTGGTGCATTAAACAAATCCAGCCCGTGGTCATGTGACCTGCTTTGGCCAATGAAATGTAACAGGAAGTGACAAGTAGCACTTCTAAGCCATCATGACATTTTACCACATGCCCTCTCTGTCTTCTGATCCACATGTTCCAGGCAGGGGCTGCTTCTTTAGCCTGGACTCCAGAATAAAGATGTTGTGGAATCAACCCGAAATCAATCTGTGATCATTATGTGAAATGAGCAAGAAATCCAGGCTTATTGTAAAAACTGCCAAAATTTTAGGGTTGCCTTGTGATCATCACATGACAGTCTGTGCTGACTAAACCCTCTCTCATTCTGAATTAGGCAACCCTTCCTTTAGGACTCACTGTGCCATGCACTCTATTTTTATCACAGCACTTATCACATTAAACGGCATTTGATTTTACACACTTGTCTTCCTTATTATTTGGAGAAGCCCTCAAGGACAAGAGATTGTGTGTATATTTACCAATGTACTCCCAGTGCCCAGAACAGACTACCAATTGGAACACGCTGTCTGAATGTTTTGAATCAACGTCTTTTATTTTTAAGATGTTGGGGGTAGGAGTTTATTAATTAATTAATTTATTTTGGCTGTGTTGGGTCTTCGTTTCTGTGCGAGGGCTTTCTCTAGTTGTGGCGAGCGGGGGCCCCTCTTCATCACAGTGCGCGGGCCTCTCACTATCGTGGCCTCTCTTGTTGCGGAGCACAGGCTCCAGACGCGCAGGCATCTAACTTAATATGCTGACGGATATAAATGCTGAAAGTGTTGGAGAAACTTTCTGCTTTCTTCCAGCCCTCCCACTATTCCTCACTGCTGTTGTATTTGATGCATCCCAGATTCCCAGGCTGAACTTGGAGGAATTTAACTTCCTCCTGCATCCCAATAATTCCCTCTCTACTCCCATCCTCTCATTCTTCCGTCAGCAATCCCTGGGGGATAATTGGCATTTACTACCTTATACAATATGGGGTTTCCTCCTCTAAGACCTTCCTCTGCTGATGTTCTCCCAGGTCGTCTGCCTACTCACTCTCTCTCCGGCTCTCTAACACATTTAAATTCTTTATTTCCTCTGACATTTTTTTTTTTGACCTTATAACACGCTCATGTTTCCTCCAATTTAGAAAACACAAATCAAAACAAGCCAGCATTTCTAAAAGAGGCTGCCGCTTCTGTGCCATGCTTTTCCTCCTGGCCATTCTGTCTGGAGCAGAACACTGCAGCGTTCATACATATCCTCTGAGCGTCACTTCACACTCATCCCTAAACCTCCTGTACGTGGATTCTGTACTGAACTGAAGATAGATTGGTGTGTATCTTCCACCTTCCCAGCTCAGACCCGGAAGAGGCACCAGCTGGAGCTTTGTTGCCCGGGAGCTAGTAAGGAAAGCCAGGATACAAAACGTCAGGAGGTGAATCTGAAGAAGCCAGAATGCGAGGAAACTGGAGGTGCCATCCCCACTAGACTAGGAAACCAGGGGAGAATGGGCACAGGAGCAGAAAATGGCAACTTGGCTTATAAAGTACATGGGAAATTGGTTAGGGCAGTAGATGTTGAGCAGTTGTCTGAAGTAGGCATTTTCTACCTCTTTAATGATCAGGCAAATGGATCAGTTTTGAGAACAAAAGCTCATAGAAAACCCATCATACAAAGCCTTTAGGGGCTGTTCTTGTTTTTACTGGGTGTGAAGAGCTTGGCTGATTGGACTGCCTTCAAGGGCAAGGGCAGAACAGAGAAAGCCCTTTAAGGCTGCCATGGATACCCCATGGCCTGGGCAGGCACCTTTCCTCCATCTCTTCTCCTCCATATCTCTCCTGCTCTTAACAGTGTCTCTCTCTCCACTAACGCTCCCCCCATATTTATCATCCTCTGCTTCCCTGCTTTGATCTCTAGGCTTTAGGGCAATGCACCACGCTGGTCTCGTAATATTTCTCTAATCCTGCTTCTCTGCACTTTTCACTGGCTTCAAGTTTGCCTCATCCCATTGCAATGGCTGCTAGAACTCTGTGCTCCCCTTTCTTTATACCATTCTGCTCTGGAGAACTCATTTCAGCTATCACGTCAATGCAAAGACAATCCATAATTACATCCTTAACACCAAGGCAGCCTAAATGATTAACTGAACACCCCACTGCATTATGATTCAGCACATCCACCCTGAAACCCTGTGTCTGTCTCCAAACATCTCTCTTCCCTCCCATCTGCCTTCCTCTCCCTGTTATCTCTGTTCATGCAGACCTGCCAACCACACTTGACTTCTTCCCCTGCCCAGGTCCCCACGTTGGCCAGTGGAATGGTCTTGTCTGCTCTTCTTTAAGAATTTGTTGTTTTTGTTGTTGTTTGCTTCTGTCATCTTGTCTCCATCCCCGTCGCCTCTGGTTTTGTTCTCAACTGGATTCATCGAATGATCTCTCCTACCTTTTATCTCCATTTCTGGGTTTCCTCTCTCTCACTGTGCTACAACAGTCTGATATTCTACTAATGATGGAGCCCAAGCTCAGGAAAGTTGAGTGATGTTTCCAAGACTACACACCATGTAATTGGCAAAGCCATGTTCAAACCCGAGTTTTCTGCCTCCAAATTCTATGCTCTACAGTTAAAATTTCTGTAATTGGGATGTTTCTTGCAGTATGTCCTTACCCCAGAAAAGGTGGGGACTCTATACCCTTGAAATAGATGAAGAATTAATCCTAAGTGTATTCACTTAGGTTGCTGAAAAAATGATGTTGGTTTAGAGGAAAGGAGCAAAATGAGACCTGCAGAAAGGCATCCCAGTGTGACTCCTTGGGGGGACAAGAGGAGCAGCGGAAGGAGACCCTTCACATTTGACTCTAACAACTCTGTGATCCTCACCCATTTTATATTCGGGTAACTTCAGACTCAGAGAAGTTAAGAAAATTTCCCCAGGTCACCCAGCTAGTAAGTGGCAGAGACAGGTGTCTCATCCTCTTTGTCTCCAGAATTGGTTTCTCCCTAGTCCCCCATCTTCCTTAAAGCCTGGGAACTGTTAACACACACACACACACACACACACACACACACACATATGATTAATAGATTAAATCACCAACTCTCCTTCTTAGTACCTAAATCATTTCTCCTGATTCTTTGTCTGTACCATGTTCTTTATGCCTGAGTCCCCAGGATAAAATTATAAGGAAATGTGTCTTTTCAACATGATTGTAATAACCTTGTTCTCCCCCATGAAGTACTTAGCAAAGTTATTTGCATACAGTAGGGCTTTAAAAAAAACTGTGTGTCCACGTTTTTTGGTTCTTCTCTCATTTTGGCTGCAGGAACCCAGTTGCACTGTGGAGTTCAAGGTATTGGGTAGGATGAGTGATCCAGTCTTTAATCACTTCCTTGGCTGACAGACCTGTGTCTGCAGTCTCCACCTCTAGAGCCCTGTAGTCAAGCCCTTCCCCAGCCTTCCCAGGGAGCAAGTTCCTGCCAGTCAGCTCATTTACATGGTAATAAGAGTCCATCTCTGTCTTTTTATCTTGAAAAAAAAATCAGTACCTTGACAGTTATTCTTCCCTGATGAGATGTCTGATAAGCTGTCTGTCTTAGACACAAAGTTACTTTATCACAGCGTTTTACAAATAAGAAGAAAATTGTCAAGATCCAAATAAAAGTGGTGTCTACCTCACCAGTCCTGACATTCCCCAGGAGAGCCAAGCAGAGCGGTGTCTCTGAAGCGCAGCAGCCGGGGTAGCTGGAGCCTGGACAGAGGCTGATAGGACACACCCAGAAGAGCCAGCTAAGGAGGGGTCTTGACTGGGGCAGCCCTGCCCCCTTAAAGATAGAACAACGTAATGCAAAGCGGCTACATCAGTCTCGGACTTGGGTTCAAATCCCCACTCAACTTATTCATTTTGGACAGGTCTAAATTTTTTAAGGCTTAGGTTAAAGGGGGGAGTGGGGGAGGGTTGTATTTGGAGTTTGGGATTAACAGCTGTAAACTATTATATATAGGATGGATAAACAACGAGGTCCTGCTGTATAGCACAGGGAACTATATTCAATAGCCTGTGATAAACCATAATGGAAAAGAATGTAAAAAAGAAGGTATATATATGTATAACTGAATCAATTTGCTGCACAGCAGAAATTAACACAGCATTGTAAATCAACTATACTTCAATAAAAAATCTGTTTTTATAAAGGGGAAAAGAAGCTATCATTTATGAAGAGCTGACTCTGTGCCGGGCACTTTGGTAGTTATCTTTACAAATACCACCTCATCTTATCCTCACAAACTTATACATTAGAGATCATTTCCCCTCCTTTTCAGATTGTTGATTTTTTTTTTGATAACTACCTTCTACAATACCTCCCTTTTTTTTTTTTCTCCAAGTAGCCTAGGATACCACATCCAACATATTTCTACATTTAATGAGTAGTGTATATGGAACCTGAATTTTTCTGAGCCTGTCCTAGGGGTCATGTGCTGTGTCAGGCATTTTATATCCTTAGTCTATTCTTTAAAAAAAAGAAAAAACTATTTTATTCTGCTAAGAGCACAACATGAGATCGACCCTCTTCACATGTTTTTAGGTGCACAATACATTGTTGTTGACCATGGGTTGACCATTGTTCTTGTTCTGTGGGTCTCTAGAGCTCATTCATTTTACTGAACTGAAACCTCACGCATGTTGATCAGTTGCTCCTCACTTTCCTCTCTCTCCAGCCCCTGGCAACCACCATTCCATTCTTTAATTCTATGCATTTGACTATTTTAGACTTGATAGACGTGGAATGATGCCATGTTTGTCTTTCGACCACTGGCTTATTTCACCTGGTGCAGTGTCCTCATGTTGTTGCAAATGGCAGAATTTCCTTCCTCTTTCTGGCCACTGTGTGTATATTCCACATTTTCTTTATCCATTCATCCTTTGATGGACGCTTAGGTTGTTTCCATACCTTGGCTCTTGTGAAGAGTGCTGCAATGAACCTAGGAGTGCTAAAATCTCTTCAAGATTGATTTCTACATCAGGCCTGGAGGCAAATATAACCCCATTGGCAGAGGAAAAATGTTCAGAAAGACTCAATCTCTAAACTAGAGTTACCCAGTTAACGGTGGCCAGGTCAGAGTTTATACTCAAGTCTGGCTACCTCTATAGACTTTGCCCTTCATACAACATCGAGGTCTTCCTCCTCTTTTATTTTCTTATTGTCTCTTCCAGGACTTATAAAACCTTTATAAATGTTTCATCATTCCTGATTAAAGATACAATTTTATAAGTCACATCAGTCAACCTTTATTAAAATCTTCTAAAATATTCCAGCTTGTGATACTGGAATTTGTATTGAAATTTCCAGCAGTTGTTTTTTTTTTTCTTTAATTATATGCTAATTGCTATTTCTAAGCATAATTAGCATTTTGAATTATTTAGTGTAATTACGTCAAACAACATGTTTAATTTGTCATGTGAAGTACAATAATTAGTAATAATTCTTGAAAGGATGTCATTACAAGTTTGAGGTATTTACAAGGGATAATTACGTCAAATGTGATAATATTCAAGAGTAATATTAGAGCTTATAAAAAGATATTGCTGCAAATATTTGGATGGTTTAATGTTGTGGTCATTTTAAATATTTTTGTTCTTCAACAAAAGTCAAACCTGTCATGGTTTAGTGGTCTGTTTATCAGTTAAAGGAATAAAAATGAGATCTTAGATTACAGCTGAACTAATATTTAATCCGTCAAGTGTTCTTCCCGCCTCCCCCCTTTTTTTATCTCCAGAGTGAATAGTAATGGTTTTCCATATTAAATAGTTATACTTAAAAAATGACTCTGGGAAAATAAGGACAATCCAGAAACAAATGGATTTCCTCCAAATATGGAAATTTCAGGCTCAGATAAGAGGTAAGCTAGGTTAAATGACCCAACCATTTCATGGCTGCATGGCTTGCCATATCACTGACATATTTAATTTTCAATAACCTTGCTACCATCATGGAGGGGAAATGAGATGATGCTAAATTGTTTTGTAGTTAAAGGTGGTCAGCAAGGGCACCCATTCCATCATTATGTGGATATTCCAGACTCAGTCTAGAACAGCACCAGGAAAATAAAAAATTATAAGTAGTTCTAGTTCTGTCATCACTGAGCTGATCTGGGTGATCCTGTACGAGCCATTTTACCTCTCTGGGCTTTAGTTTCCCCCCTTAAAAAATAAGGAAAATAATACAAATTTCAGTAAGAGGAGGCAACAGAGTGGTTGGGTTAAGCCAATGTTCACTGCATGAGTTAATAAATGAATAAGCTTTGGCATGATGTCTAAAATAGAAGCTGGTGAAAGGTAACAGAAAATATTCAGGATTTGAATTCAGGCAGAAATGGTTAAGTTATTCATTCATTTATCAATGCTACCATAATTTATTGATCATTGCCTAAGTACTAGGCCCTTGGCTAGGATTTGGGGAGTGTGTCAGTGAACTAAATTAACACAGATATATTTTCCTTATGTTCTAGCTCAGTCTTTCTCAAGGTGTGATTGAGGATGCATCAGAATCAGGCAGGGATGTTATAAATGAATAATTACACTGTGCATGTTAAAAATGGGCCACACCCTGACCTGCTAAATTAGATTCTCTAGGTATGGACTTTGGGCCTTGCTTTTTTTTTTTTTTTTTTCTTTTTCTTTTACAAATATTTGATTCTTACAGTGCTTAGAGTTTGAGCATTACTGGAGTACATGTTGACTAAGTTACAAGCCAAGTGTGTGAACTTGGAGTGGTTACTCAACATCTCTGTAAAGCAATTTCATCATCTGTTAAATGGGACGAGTACTACACACCACAGAACTTAGTGGTGAGAGCTATAAATCGTCTCCTTAAGTTGCCTAATAGGTACTCAGTTAATGTTCAGTGATTTTTTCAAAGGAAATGATTTTACAGGTACCTGTGATCCCAGAAAGGACATGAACATGTGATTTCCTTAAATCAAGTCATATTTTAACTATAGTAACAAATTTTCCCATTTAAAATGAACAACAAGAGTTCTCTGGTGGTCTAGTGGTTAGGATTCCAGGCTTTCACTGCCGTGGCCCGGGTTCAATCCCTGGTGGGAGAAGATCCCACAAGCTGCGCAGCACAAGAACAACGACATCTCAGGGCTATCAGTTTTGTCAGCCTAGATTTCATGTGACATAGTTTCAATTCAATTGGACAATGAGTTATCAAGTACCCACTCAAATGTAAGGGTGCAGAGATGGGCAGTGGGGTTCTTGACTTCCAGCAGCTCATAATCCTGTTAGGGATACAGACCTGTAGGTATGAGTCATGGTCCAAGCAGGGAAACAAGCCGGTCGGGGTGTTATAGGAAATGGATTATGCAGGGGTGAAAAGCAGAGAGGGGAGGGGCAATACAGAAATTGGAAACAGCAGTAAAAAGCTCCCACCTCTTGGCTGGAAAGAGAAAGGGAGGAGGTGGAGCGACCAGAGTCAGGGGGCAGGGATTCCCTGGCAGAAGCTGAAACCATCAGCTTGCCTGGGGAGCTGGATACGGAGCAGAGTGAGCTGCTGCCGGGAACACCCTCTGAGACAAAGCACAGAAGGAGACAAAGTTCTGGCTTTGCCCTTTTTCTCCCCCTCCCATGGCTTGTCATTCCCTCACGTTGACAGAATCCAAGCTGAAGCATCTGAACAAGGACCCGGGAAGCGGAGCCTGAATGGGGTCAGCCTTCCTGCCACACAAATCAGGAGAAGGAGAGGGCAAGATTCAATGTGGAGGCAAATGGCAGGACTGACACATAAGGGAGATTAACGCAAGAGGCTGCACTAAGTGTTAAGACAGAGGTGTGTGGGGAGAGAGAGAGAGGACAGCAATGTCCTAGAGGAGCCAGGCTGGCTGCCCAGGCAGAGCCTTGCGAAGGGACAGAAATGGGATGAGATCACCATGGTTTGGCATCTTCCTTACGGATTTTCTGGTTGAGAGTCGGTGTTTTGCCAAAGCGCCCTTAAGTGATAAGACTCCGGGGTTCTCAACCTGCCCGTCAAAACTTCAGGCAATGGAAGGGAAAACGAGACCTTATTATTACTGATGTACAAGGAAGGATACCTTTCGCAGGATACTCATGTCTAATGTATGTCTAGTCTCCCCTTTTAGTGACAGGTATTTGGGAAGCTAAGTTATAATTAGAAGTGGTTCCATAAGTCTAGAACCAGGATGAATCTTAAAACTGAGTGTAGGACTTCCCTGGTGGCGCAGTGGCTGAGAGTCCGCCTGCCGATGCAGGGGACACGGGTTCGTGCCCCGGTCCGGGAAGATCCCACATGCCGCGGAGCAGCTGGGCCCGTGAGCCATGGCCGCTGAACCTGCGCATCCGGAGCCTGTGCTCCGCAGTGGGAGAGGCCACAGCAGTGAGAGGCCCGCATACCGCCAAAAAACAACAACAACAACAAAAAAAAAAACTGAGTGTAATTCAGCGACATCTCTTCTGTAGGATAACTGTGTTTCATCCCAAGAAGCAGGAGGAAGAGGGAGATGGCGAAGGAGCAAGAGGACAAGAACGCTGTCACCAAGTGATGATACGTTTCTTTACCACCTTGCATTTTTATCTTGAACTTATTGAAAAAGCTATTTTATAATGTTTTAGACACCGAAGCGAAAACAATATGAGTAGCCAAGTCCAAGTTCATGAATGCACAGTCAGTGATAATTACAATATTAATACTGCCTTGCTGACAATAATTTTAAGTCTCTCTCACTTCAGATGCATCTGGATTTTAGAGCTGATATGTGTTTTTAAAAATGCACGTTAGACCTGTTGGAAAATGGTAGCTTCAAGAGATAGGAAAAGCTCTTTAAGTTTCTCAGCATCTAGAGAGAAGTTGTGTTAACACTAACTTCACCTTGCTCTTGGATTCTCTTTGGTCTGACCTCCAGGCAGATACCTCTCCATTCTGCCCATAGAGAAAGAATCGATACAATAGTTCAGTTTCACTTTCCTTAGGCAAAATCACACTTGGCTATCTAGGATCAGGCCAGGCATCTCTAAATCCCCCTGGCCTTCTATTTACAGTACTAAATTTAGACTGCAACTAGAGGTGACTGGTATCACCCATGACATTTTAAATCTTCTTTATTTCAGTTTTCTTGATTGGAGTCAGGAATTTCTGGAGTGCTTTACTGTCAACTGCATGAAGACAGATCTATTTAGTATTTTTAACTTATAAGTATCTTACAGCCAAATATAGTTTCCCCCCGCCCTGCCTTTTCTTATTCAACCCTCGTGAAAATGTCGTGGGGAGGGCAGACACCTAAGATTGCATTGCTGTTATTATCTTTTTTAGGCAGAGGAAGAAACAAAGCATCTGCTATTTCTTTTGCCAGCTGCCTGAACTATACAACTCTTTTCAACCTGGGTAGAATATTGTCTCTAAACAGAAACCAATTACTTTATCTGGTGGGCAACCAAATAAAAGGTGATCTGTTACATGGCTGGGTTGGAAAAGAAAGCCACGTGGTTGTGTTCGAGTGAGAATATGCTGGTCTCTACCGTGGAATCTTTTTAAGGGATTTTCAAGGACAGTTGGACTATATTTCACTTTCCACCTATATTAACTTCATAGCCCCACCTCCACCAGAAATATGCCTTTATTATATGTCACCAGAAAGACACAGATGAGGCCTCATGCAGTGTATATATTATCCTGGACTCAGTGAGCGCTTACTACCTCCCAGGCACCATGCCAAGCCCTTCACAGGCATTAACCCCAATCCTTTCAGCAATCCTTGGCACTACATGTTATTATTCCCACTTGAAAAGGAAATACAGAGAAAGCAACCATCCTGCTAAGCACTGTGCAGCCAGGAAAGGGAAGAACTGGATTTCTAGCCTGGGTCTGACTGGTTCCATGACCCATGCTTTTTTTTTTTTTTTTTTGCGGTACGCGGGCCTCTCACTGTTGTGGCCTCTCCCGTTGCGGAGCACAGGCTCCGGACGCACAGGCTCAGCAGCCATGGCTCACGGGCCCAGCAGCTCCGCGGCACGTGGGATCTTCCCGGACCGGGGCACGAACCCGTGTCCCCTGCATCGGCAGGCGGACTCTCAACCACTGCACCACCAGGGAAGCCCGACCCATGCTTTTTAATCTCTTTCACATTGATTCCTAGAATAAACCCAGAGTTATACTAAAGGGCTACAGTTTGTTGCATGACTCAGTCTGGAATCCATTTCTTAGGCCTCCTAAGAAGGTTTCTCTTTGTAATATGGGATTTTGGAACTCCTAATTCTAACATGTGCAATTCTGCATTATAGCAGGGCAGGCTGGGGGCTTGGGGTCGCAGAATGGGTCAGTAGAAGTAGGCACAAACCAGACAGAATGTTGTTGCCTAGTATACGGTCCTTTGCAGGTCTTCTGCTGAATATTCTATTATCCTGTTATCCTCCCTGAAAACAAGGGTGATGGAGGACACACGGAGTGAGCAGTTACCTATACTATATGCCTGTTGCGTTGTGAGCAGCATGTAACAGTGCTGGCAGACTTGTGCGGATGTCAAAGCTATTATCTCCTTTGACTGCACTGCTTTTAGGTCACTCCTCTTTGTCCTTGACCATATCTAAAGACCAGGCTTTGGGCCAAAACCTGCTCTGGCTTCAAAGAAGAGGTTTGCTTGTGGATTCTATTTATGTGAGAGATGGTTTATCACCCATACTCTTAAAAGATACAACGAATGTGTCAGGCCGACAGGTGCACACACGTACAAGGAGAGACCAGAGACGCTACTGCCAACATGTGTGAGTGTCATGGGAAAACAGAATTAAAGCCAGGGTTAGTGATAATTTAGTCAAACTCCCCATTTTACAGAGAAAAAAAAATTAATGGTCCTAAGCTAGCAGCTTGCACAGGCCTAGATCTAGGAAGTATTTAACCAGTATCTGGAGAGCCGCTTTGGCCAAAAATTCATTAATTCTAACTCTACTGGATTTCTGCCTGGTAATCATAGAAACTTCCCGTTTCCACTATTTGCTTTTGCACTTGCATTGCTGCATGAAATGCCGCCATTTTTCTGGCCACCCGCTTCTTGTTGGACTGACACATCCCTACTCTTTCTTCAAATGCTCAAATGTTTCTTCTTCCCTGACTATTTGGAGCAGGGGGCGGGGGTAAGGCAGGCTGTCCTTTCCCAGGGCTGCCACCATCATTGATTTACATGTGCTTTGCACATATGTGGACCATTTGCAATGCATCATTTCCCATTGATCCCTTTGGTTTCACAGTGAGTTGTTCATTCTTCACTTGCTCACCCGAGTGCCCACCACAGTTTCTGGGACATCGAAGCTCCTTAGTAAATATTTGCTGAAAAAGTGTTCTTCACATACTTCATTGATGTATTTCCTGCTTTGTTCAGATATCATTTAAAGGAGATTGAAAGGAAGGAGGAAATGTGAGGAATGAGAGGGGAAGAGAGAGAAGGAAACAGCAAACTAGAAGGAGAGTCAAGAAACAGAAGGTGGGAAGTCATGAAAGATGAAGAATAGGACGCGGGTGCTCTGGGGCCAGCCTCGGGTCCCTGCTCCACAAGGCTTTGTGCTGCCTCTTGCCCTGCAGAGGGCTGTGCAAGGACACAGGAGAGGAATGAGGGCTATGATTGGGCATTACTTCTGACACGGCCGTGGGGTTAATCACGTAGGGATTCCGGGACTCCCAGCCTTTCAGGGCTAAGTGCCCCATCGCACTGTCACCCCTCGAATCTCTTCTGCACATTCCATGGGGACGACGGAACTGTGTGGCTGGGGAGGCATAACTTTCCCTCTCCTTTTCTCTGTGTTGACTTTATGGTTAGGTTTGTGAGAGCTTTTCTCTTTCTGCAGCTTCCCCACATGCCCATCTACCCTCAGGTCAGTTCCTCTCGTGCATTTCTGGAAGACAGTGGGCCTTACAAGTGCTAAGGAATACACACCAAGGCACTAGAAAGAGCTGCCTTTCCTCCCACTGTAAAACTGTTCTGAGGGACACTGTTAGGTCTGGAGGGACTTTTTGCTCTGCTGAGTTCTGTTCAGCGAAGCTGTCATTGCTTTTCCTTCAGGCTGTCTCGCTTTCTGCCAACTAGAACTAGCAGAGCTGTTTAACATTCATATCCTGTGGCTTATTTTGAACAATTGAATCAATATTTCATTAGAAAATTGTTTTCTGAGTCTACTGGAAATGTGATTTTTAAAAGATGGATTGCATTTGTTCTTAAAAACCATACTAATTATTTTTATTTACAATAAGCTAAACATAGTTAAAACGCAGAATTGATAAGTTCTGGCATGTGTGTGTGTGTGTGTGTGTGTGTGTATCTGGTGAAACCATCACCACAATCAAGATAATGAAAATATCCATCACCTAGAAGTTTCCTCATGCCCCTTTGTAATCTCTCTTTCCTGCACTGTACCTCTTTGTACCTCTCCCCTCCACATTGATGTGCTTCCCCTCACTATACATTGTTACATTTTTTTGAATTTTATCTAAATGGAATCATACAGTATGTGCTTTGTAGTCTGCCTTCTTTCACTCAGCATGATTATTTTCAGAGTCATTCATTGTACAGCAATATTTTGGTTCCTCTTATTCCATTACATGAGTATACTAGGTTTGTTTATTCATTCACCTGCTATTGGCATTTGAGTTATTTCCAGGTTTGGTCTATTACAATTAAAGCTGCTATGAACATTTTTGAACAAATCTTTTCATGGGCACGTGCTTTACTTTCTCTTGGGTAGATAAATAGGGATAGAATGGGTCATATGGTAGATGCAAGTTTAACTTTTTAAGAACCTAGCTCTTAAAGTGGTTCCACCATTTTACACCACACCAGCAGTGTATGCGGGTTCCAAATCCTCACCAGCACTTGGTAGGGTCATTCTTTTTAATTTTAGCAATTCTAACAGGTGTGTAGTGGTGCCTCACTGTGGTTTTAATTTGCATTTCCCTAATGATTAATAGTATAGAGATTCTTTTCATGTTCTTATTTTCCATGTGCTTATATCTTCTTTAGTGACATGCATCTTCAAATAGTTTTCTCAGTTTTTGTTTTGCTGTTTTTGGATCCTTTGTTTTCTTGTTATCAAGTTTTGAAGATTTGTTATGTATTCTGGATACAAGTCTTTTGTCAGGTGTATGATTTTTAAATATTTTTTTCCCTTTTCTTGGGTCTTTCTTTTCATTCTCTAAGTCTTTCAAAGAGCGAAGGTTTTTAATTTGGATGAAGTCCAACTTATCAGTTTGTTCTTTTGTGGATCCTGTTTCTAGTGTCGTATCTTTGCCTAACAAAAGCTCACAAAGGTTCTCTACAAGAAGTTTTATAGTTTTAATTTCTACCTGTAAGTTGATCATCTGTTTTGAGTTATTTTTGCATATGGTGCAAGACATGGATTTCAGTTTATTTTTGCCTATGGATATCAAATTGTTGCAGCATCATTTATTGAAAAGACTATTCTTTTTCCATTGAATTGCTTTTACATCTTTGTTAAAAATCCATTATCCAAATACCTATGGGTCAATTTCCAGACTCTATTCTGTTCTATTGATCTATACTTTTCTATACTTGTACTAATACCACACTGCAGATTTATAATAAGTCAAAATCAGGGAGTGACAGTCTTCCAACTTTGTTATTCTTTTTCAAACTTACATTGGCTGTTTTAGGTCCTGTATAATTTCACATGAATTTTAGAATCAATGTATTGATTACTACTAAAATGTCTGTTGAAGTTTTGATTGGTATTGCATTGAATTGATAGGTTAATTTGGGGATAATTTACATCTTAACAATACTGAGTCTTCTGACCCAGGGACAGGGTATATCTCTCCAATTTTTAGGTCACCTTTAATTTTTCTATGCAATGTATTTAGTTTTCAGTCTATAAGACTTCCATGTACTTTATCATTATCATTATGAAATTATTTTATTTATTCCCAGTAATATTTTTTCCTTTAAAATATATATTTTTTGATATTAATATAGCCAGTATAGCTTTATTTTGAGTAGTGTTAGTATTTGTATCTTCTTATATCCTTTTACATTTAATCTATTTGTATCTTTATATTTAAAGTGTGTTCTGTAAGCAGCATATAGCTGGATATTTCTTTTTTGTAAACTATGACAACGTCTACCTTTTAATTGAGATTTCTAGACTATTTAAATTTAATGTGTTTATGTGTTTAGGTTTAAGTCTATCATCTTGCTATTTAAAATTTAAAAAAAAAAAAGAATTCCAACTGTCCTTTGCTCCCATTTTCTTCTTTTTTGTTTTCACTTTGGATTAATTGCGCATTTTTTCATAATTCCATTTTATCTTCTCTCTTGGCTTTTCAGCTATAACTGTCTGTTTTGTTATTTTAGTGGTTGCTATAGAATTTAAAAGTACACCTTTAACTTATCACAATCTACCTATAAGTGATACTGTGCCACTTTGAATATGGTATAAGAACCTTAACACAATATGTTTCCATTCCTCCTCTCTCAGACTTCATGCTATTGTTGTCATACATTTTACTTATACATGTTATTCTGTATGTTATTATTTTTATTTACAGTCAGTTATCATGGAAAGTGATTTCCATAAATAAAAAGCCATCTATTTCCCAGGTAGTAAGCATTTCTATTGCTCTTTTTTCCTCTGCCTAGACTCATATTTCCATTTGATATTATTTTCCTAAAAGATTGAAAGGAAGCCTGAAAGACTTCCCTTAACATTTTTAGAGTGTGTGTCTGCTGGTGATGAGGCTTTCAGCTTTTGCTTTTCCAAAAATGTCTTTATTTCACTTTTGGTTTTTGAAAGATATTTTTGCTGGGTATAGAATTCAAGGTTGACATTTTGTTTCTATCAGTACTTTTAAGATATTCCTATCCTGTCTCCTTGCTTGCTCTGTTTCTGATTAGAAGTCTCTGTCACTCTTATCTTTGTTCCTTTGTATAAAATGTGTCTATTTTTTTTTCCTGGTTGTTTTTAAGAGCTTGTCTTTATTGCTGGTTTTCAGCAATTTGAGTTTTGTGCCTTGGTGTAGTTTTCTTCATATTTCTTAGATCTGTAGGTTTATAGCTTCATCAAATGAAAAATAATTTTGCCCATTGTCTTTCAAATATTTTTTCTGTTCCCTTTGCTTTCTTCTCTAATTCAGGGACTACAAAGTATATATTGAGTTGCTTAAAGTTTCCTACAGCTCATTAATGTTCTATTCTTTTTAGTTTTTAAATTATTATTCTACCAGTGGTTTGTTTTAGTTGCTTCTATTTCTATGCCTTTAGGTTCACTATCTTTTCTTCTGAAGTGTCTAATATGACATTAATCCTATCCAGTGTTATCATTTTTCTCTCTAGGAGTTCAATTTGGCTTTTAAAAATTCTTTCATGTCTCTAACTTTGTGAATACTTGAAATACATTTATAATAACTATTTTAATGTCTTTGTTTGCTAATTTTAACCTTTGTATTAGTTCTGGGTCAGAATTTTTTATTGGATGGAAAACATTATAAATACTACCTTGTTAGATACTTTTTTTTTTTTTACACTCTTATAAACATTCTTGAGTTTATTCTGTGATGCAATTATTTGGGAAAAGTTTGATCCTTCAGAGTCTTGTTTTTGTCATTCATTAGGCACATCCAGAGAAATTTAGGGCTTACTCTCCATTACTGAGCCATGAATTTCCTCAGTATTCTACCCAAAGCCCAGCGTACACTGAGTTTTTCCAATCTGGCTGGTGGAAACAGGTACTATTTCCAGCCATGTGTAAGTGCTGAGCCCTGTTTCTGTTAATTCTTTGGATGGTTCTTTCTCCAGTCTTGGGTAGTTTACTCATGTGCTTGTCTGGATCAATATTCTGGTGAAAACTTAAAGAACCTCCTTTGCATTTCTCCAGGATTCTCTCTCTCTTCATATCTTCCTCTTCAGTACTCTGTCCTACAAATCCTGACTTCCTTGGTTTCTCTGAAATCTCATCTTTGTTTCCCTGCCCAAGAAGTTCACCACATTCTGCCTAGGTTCCTTCTTCCTGCAGCATAGTCTGCAAACTATCTCAAGGTGGTGAACTGGAAAAATTGTAGGGCTTACCTCCTTTGTTTTCTGTCTCTCATGGATCATTGTCTTTAGTTGCCCGATGCTCAGTGCCTTGAAGACCATTGCCTCTTATTTTTTGTTAGTTTGACTTTTTTTTTTCAAGTGGGAAGCTAAAGCTAGTTCTGTTGTTATAGCTTGGCTCAATGTCGGAGATGAATTGTGTTACTTTTGATCCACAGAATTATATCTCCAACAGTATAATAAAAGCCAGAAGACAAATATAATTCAATATATATATGTGTATGTATACATACATATATATATATATATATATATATATATTTCTATTCTAGACCTCCTTTTTAATCTTATCTGAATCCAACTAAAGTATACTTATGGTTGTTCTGAGGACAAAGCATTATTGAGTTGTGGCATGTAAAGAATTAATTTTGTATCATATTCATTTCTAACAATTATTAAACATGTGATGTTATTGTGGTACTTTGAGTCACTGGGGAAATGGAATATTTTGGACATACAGAGCCAAGGAAGTCTGAGTGGATCTCTCATGGGTCCCCATCAGGACCATATTCGCAAAAGGTGCTTAACAAATATGGTTGAATGAACAAATAAGGGAAGAAAGTGTGACTGTAAAATGATGAGGCTGGTTATTTGGTGTGCATATCTTCATGGATGAAGAAGAAGCCTAGTCCGGTTGGAAAAGGACATAGACTTTGGACACGGAGGAAATTGAGGTCTAATTCTAGCTCCCCTGTGTATCAGGTAGGTGAAAACAAGTTAAAATATCTATGTTTCAGAGTCTTTATCTTTAGAGATAATGTTATCTATCTTGCAATACTATTGTGAAGATAAAATCAGATGTGCATGAGCTTCACCTACATAGAAAGAGCGTGGTATGCAGTAAGTATCCAATTAATGTAAATTCTCTCTCTTACAAAGCAGCCCACGGGGAAAGGTAAAACCTGTACATGGTTATTGCTCACAATATGCAAAGGATTGATTTAAGACATGGATGAACAGACTTAAGGATTTCTTCACTGAAGTCAAATCTTTGAACTTTGAGAATGGATTTGATTTTTGCAAAGAGCCAAGACGTATTCAAAGACAAGGCAAGGAAATAAATGGAGCGACTTATCAACGGGGATAAAAATAAATAGGTACAAAAGGATGTGACTATAAAATCATGTCATACAAAGTCAAGTGTTTCACAAGTAAGCACTCTATCAATCTCCGGTTTGGGAGCCAAAAGTGTTCTGAGGATTACTACACCATAAGAATAAGCTTTCCACAAACTCTTGGAAGAAAATACATTCATGTAGATATATACCTTCTGCTCTTTCAAAAAAAAGAAAAAGTAAAACAATGAAAGAAGTCTAATTTTATTACTATCTGATCACACTTTTTATAATTCCTTGTATCCATTGGAAATGTGCTTTCACATATGCTCATTTGTAACCCGAGGAAACAGAGAGTCAGGTAAGTTTTAAGTGACTTGCCCAAGGTCACACAGTTGGTAATTCACTAGGCTGGATTTTGAACCCAAATCATGCTCTTTTCATCATGCTACCTATCTTTATTTTGTACTCTGGTCAAAAAACATTTCATTTTCAGAACAAAATTAATGTAGTCGATCAACCGATAACACCAGGGAAATTATTTGGGGAAGTAAGTAATGCTACAAATTATTACTTTTCTTCTTATTAATTTTTATTCCCAGTGTTTCAAGCTGAAGATAAATTTAATCTGCAAGCATTCTTAACGAGTGACTTCAGTTTTGTGTAGCCAGGTCTTGGCAGTTGGAAAACACATGCAGTGACATGAGTGAGAGTCTGAGCCCTTATCTCAGGGGTCTCCGGTGGCCTGTGGGCTCAGAGTACAGTGGGAACTGCTTTTCCCACACCTTTTTCTCAAGCATGCAAGTGCAGAGAGCTGGGATGGTCCAGCTGCATCCAATTAGACTGCTTCAGACAGGAAGGGAGAGGAGCTACAGAAAACAGTGGAATGCACAGTCTCACTTGCACGAATGCTTCAGCCTCCTCACCGGGGCACGCTGAGCCCTGTTGTGGAGGAAGCCCAGGCTCTGGAATGCAGCGATCTTCACAAGGGGAACATTGTTCTCTGCAGCGGACAGTTCACTGCGCTTTAAGAGTGCCCACACTGTGAGTCAGTGGGGGAAACAGATCTTGGCTCCAAACCAGCTTCACTCTGCCTTTCCTGACCCAGATGCAGAAAAGTCTGGTTTTAAAAACCATGCACCTTTTAAGATCAAATATGGGCTGTCCCTATGTCTAAATATTCTTGTTATTACAAAATATCTAGACCAGATTGAGATGAAATATGGAGCTCTAAGAGAAATGATATTCTCAATTAAGCAGCTGGGTCCATGTGAGGAGACCAGCAGTAGTTTAGAGCAGCGGACACTGGACCATTGGGCTTTCCCAGTTGTCATTGGACCTAAGCAGAAGAAACAACTCTTAGTCAAATTTGGAATTATTGGGTGTTTTTTCCTGCCTTGCCAAAGCCCGTATGTCTCACCAATACAACCTATTGGGCTCATTGTTTGGCATTTTTTGCTGATCTCAGCTCAGGGAGAAGACATGCGTGGAAAGGCATGCCAAATCATCCTCAAGGCTCAATTTTAGAAGGATAATCTTATTTTCCATTGTACTAGTTAAAGGTGCTATTGACTTAGATTGTTAAAGCTTAAAGTTACCTGAATGTAATGACTCCAAGTATATCTCATCAAAACCAACATAAAGGTAATATGTAGTTTTGGGCTAGAGTCCAATATTTGGGTGGTTTCTTCCTTCCCTAGTTGACGTAAATGACGGTGAGACCAAGGTGGCAAATTTACCCTATTGGGAAAATTTTAAATGCTTAATCTAAAAAAAAAAAAATTCATAAGTTGGGTATTGTTATCCCTACTATAACAGAAAACTGCTATTCAAAGAGTGCATTGCATACTTTGTTAATTACAAGACCAGTGAACAGTAAAGCTCAAACTTAAGATATGGGGTTCCTACTAGTTGGTGTATTAATTTTTACATCCCTTGACAAACAAACAAATATCCCTTAATAAGGTCAAGGTAACACTTGAATCAGGGCAGGCTGCCTTCCCAGTCCTGGAAATGTGTCAGTCTATAGATGTGTCCATGTATTTACAGAAGCAGTGGATGGTGACCAGGAGTGATCTAGACAGACCCTATTCACCATTGATTGGTTAGGTTACCATAGTCAAGGTAGATAACAAAACCTTGGCAAAGTTTTTATAGGGATTAAGTAGGAAAACGTATGTCAGGTGCCCTGCATGGTGCTTGTATGTGGTCAAACCTGAACTTAAGATCCGGAATACATTTCAAAGGGACTCTGAGCTTGGGGAAAACCTCATTCCTTGGCTTTGCGAAGCACAGGCTCTGGACACGCAGGCTCAGCGGCCATGGCTCACGGACCCAGCCGCTCTGCGGCATGTGGGATCCTCCCAGACCGGGGCACGAACCCGTGTCCCCTGCATCGGCAAGTGGACTCTCAACCACTGTGCCACCAGGGAAGCCCCCTCGGGAGCCTTTTTGTAAACTTTCATCTGGGATGTGTGGAGGTCAGGTATCATCAGGGACCTTTTTCTCTTGCAGCCATGCACAGGGAAGTTGAATTGCAAAGCCTTGTGCCTTTCCTAGTAAGTGGCTACCTCTTCTACCCAAAGGACGCAGAAGACGTTGCCTGAGCTGGCTTCCCTGTTCTGATCCAAAGCCACACACCCCACACTAAACAGGACAGCCTCTCTGCAGAGTGAGGGAGGGTGACCAGAGCCTTGGGGAGGCCCCCACTTGTGGTCTGGCCTCAGTCATAGTTGGTGATATCTGGGGCATGACGTAAGACTGAGTTGTTTGCTTAACTTTTTAGTGAGACTAGTATCTGAGGCTCTGCTTGTATCTTTTTCTGGTCCCTGATGTTTCTGCTACTGGTATCTATTTCTCCTTCCCTCCAGAGCCAGCTACATACAATGGAATGTTTCACGGAGATTCCCTGCAACCCCCTTCCCACTGCCTACTCGCCTGCTGTCTCCCTTCACTCTCCCCACCCTTCTCTGCACACTCAGGTCTCTAGGATAGGGAAGGTCCTCACTGATGAAAAATGGCATGTTTCTAGCAAACTGACATGCACCCCTTTTCTGGGGTGGAAAGACGCCTAGAGTGGGGTATGGTGTGTCCAAGAGCTGTCATCTGACAGAGGGAGACGAGGGGTGGCAGTGTGTACGCTCAGGTTTCCAGGACTTTCCATGATCTTGTTGCTGCCCTTCTTCTGGCTGGAAGATTCATTTCTTGCCTTGAATACAAGTAGAGTTCTTAGGTCTTAACACGCAGCGATCTCCAAGGCAGGACTATCTGAGCTCCAGGTGCCTTCATCCAATCAGCTGCTCTAAACTCTCTCCGGATGCTTCACAGGCATCTCAAAATCAGCAAGTCTTAATGTGAATTTATCACTGTCCCATCAAACCGGCCTAGAATCCCATGTTCCCTACAGCCCGAGAATAGACCCATCAAGTGCCCAGCCACCAAAGCCAGAAACTTCCCCTTCCCTCACCCCTTAACCAACTAATCCCTATGCTCCACTGAATCATATATATATCTTGCATATCTCTCCCTACAGCTGTCTCCACTGCGTATTCTCACCATTATCATGCCAGTACTTCCCTTCATCATCTCTCACTTGGACTATTGAAGCATGTCCACTCACCACGAAAGTTTTAAATCATAACAGCTTCTGGACCCCTTTGCTGATCAATTAAATTACTGGGGGAGGGGTGGAGTCTGGGTATCAGTATCATATTCAAATCTTCTTGGATCATTCTAACTTATAGCCAAGGTTGGAAACCATTGTTCAGTGATGCAAATCTGACCCCGTCTCTCACACCCATGCTTGAGCAGCCTTCTTTCACTCTTACCTGACCTTGAAACAGCATCCTACCTGGGCATGCATCCCGGTCCCCTTTGCCATTTTCTCATGCCATGTCACCAGTAAGCCCATCTCCTGCGTTTTAAACAGGATCTGTCCTCTATTTTGAAAACTGTGCGTGATATCAAATGCTAGTAGTGCAACTGGTCAAGGCTAAATGAATCATGGTCATATTTTATTTTTATTTTTATCTGGGCATCTCCCAGCAGGATGGCGTTTTGGAAAACCCTAGTCTGGGAGGGAGGATACCTCATTTATTCACTGGATATGTAAACAGCTTTTTGTGTGATCTTGAGTAAGTTGCTATCTCTCTCTCTCTCTTGGCCTCAGTTTCTCCATCTATAAAACGATGGAAGTAGATTCGTTTCTGATATATATGTTGTAAAATTTTATGATGATCTCCATTAATGTGTATTTCCCTCAGAGCTATGTGTGTTCCTGGAACTTATTTCTTACCTGGAAGCATTTATTTTACTCTGTCATTGAGCTGTTTCACAGCTCAGATTTTTATCATGACTAGTCATTTTTGTCTGTTTTCTAGAAGACTGAGCCTGGTACAAGTCAGTTTAGTTTGATAAATGGGTTAAAAGCCTCATGGTGAGAGAGAAAACAAAATCCCTAAACTTCCACAAGACACTCATGTGACAGGAACAAAGAAACACAGGAAACTCACAATCCCCCACACCCTTCAAAAATGTGACCATAGTAACATCCCCGGCCCTGATAATAAAGAAGTCAGCTCTTCTGGGGTTCCGAGTACACATTGGGACACTAGCTAAATCCTGTGGGCTTTCAACTCTGAGGCCTGCTGGACCCAGCCCATGCCCCTTGGTTTCCAGTTTGAACAACCAGGCCTTTTCAAATGGAGTACTGAGGCATCAGCATATTTTTACAAAATAACATTCCAATGATGACTTAAGTGTCACCGAATTAGAAACAGATGGTTCACATTCTCTCTTAAATATACATGTTTGAAAATTAAAGCAAAGAATATTTGACATAAGCTTGTGAAGGGTTTTCCCAGTCTTTTAAGGATTAGAGCACCAGCGTGTCATATTTAGTTGAATCCAAAGACCTCAAAATGTGTTCTTCAACCATCAGTTTTCTCACTGGTAGAGATGAGACAAGCTCCCAGTATTCAAACAGATCCATGTTCTCTCAACCTTGGCTATACATTGGAGTACCCTGGAAAGCTTTGAAAAGCAAAGTGAGGCTTTGGTCCCTCCCCCGGAAATTCTATGGAATTGGTCTGCAATCGGTCCTGGGCATCAGGTTTTGTTTAAAGTTTTCCAGGTGATTCCAGTGAACAGCCAAGGTTGGGCATGTCTGTGATGGAGGACTCCAAGGAGCCTGGGCTCTTCAAAACAAAAAGCATTTTTCTTCAAATTTTCTGGATGAATCAGAAGGAAACATAAATTGATATGTACTGTGTCCATGCGAGCTAGAATTATAGGAAACAATAGATGTTTCAAGATGTCCATAGATAGAAAGTTTGCTTGGGAAGGGAGTCAGTTTTCATCACTTGGACCAAAGGTAGGCACGGAGAGGCCGTAAACGGGATTCTAGCATCAACTTGAAAATAAGCGTTATGGGAAGTATTGCATCCCCTGCAAATTCACATATTGAAATTCTAACTCCCAGCACCTCAGAATGTGATTTTATTTAAAGATAGGTGTTTTTGCAGAATAGTGAATTAAGATGAGGTCATTAGGGTGAGCTCTAATCCAATATGACTAGTTTCTTTATGAAAAAGGGGAAATTTGGACACACAGGCATGTGCACAGGGAGAACATCATGTGAAGATGAAGACTGAGATTGGGGTGTTGCCTCTGCAAGCCAAAGAATGACAAAGATTGCAGCAAATGACCAGAAGCTAAGAGAGAGGCATTCTATTAGGCAGGGTTCTCCAGAGAAACAGAACCAATAGGAAATATGTGTATATCCTCTATACGCACACGTCTATACATATATACAGATATATGCATATATAAAAGGGTAGTTATTATGAGCAATTGGCTCACACAATCATAGAGGATGAGAAATCCCACAGTCTGCCATCTGCAAGCTGGAGACCCAGGAAAAGCCAGTGGTATAATGTTCAGTCTGAGTCTGAAGGGCTAAGAACCAAGGGAGTCGATGATATAAATCCCAGTCCGGGGGCAGGAGAAAATGAGAGGAGATGTCCCAGCTCAACAGTGAGGCAGAAGAAAAAAAAATGGGGAAGAATCCCTCCTTCCTCCGCCTGTTGTTCTATTCAGTCCACCCACACTGGGAGGACAATCTGTTTTACTGAGTCCACTGGCTCGAATACAGATCTCATCCCAAGCACCCTCGCAGACACACCCAGAAACAATGTTTAATCTGGGCACCTCCTGGCCCAGTCAAGTTGACACCAAATTAACCATCGCCTGCATGGAACAGATTCTCCCTCACAGACCTTAAAAGGAACCAACCTTACTGACACCTTGATCTTGGACTTCTGACCTCCTGACTGTGAGACCATACATTTCTGTTGTTGAAGCCACCCAGTTTGCTGTACTCTGTTACAGCAGCTCTATGACCTGATACAATAAGCTGGATGGTACTTAAGATTCCTCTCCCACAGAGACTCTCAGAGGAGACAGGATCAAAATGGGAAATAAATCGGCATTAACTGAGCACATACTGTGTGCCCAGCGCTCTGTTAAGCGCTTTGCAAACTCTATCACATCTTAATACTTATACCACGTTTTAATGATTGTTGCAATCATCTTTACTTACAGATGAGAAAACTTAAGAGAAGGTAACTTAGCTAGACGAGCCATCATAAGCAAGAAAAATTAAAAAGGAAAAGGCCATAAGCCCTGGAGTCAAGCAGTTGAAACCAACTGTTAAGAGAGAGCTGCTGGTCTTCCATCTGTAAAGTTAGAATGATACTGTGACAACAGTAATAATAATGCTTAGATCACGTGATGAATGAGAGCATTTGCTTCCTCTGAAGGGACTGACATGGGCAGGAAGTCAGTAAGAGTCAGCCTCTGCCTTTCTTCCCAAAGCCAGGCGGCTAGCGGTCGAGCAGAGACAGAATTGTAGCCTGGGAAGCAGTGCTGTCTGAAGGCTCCCTTAAGCAGGCAGAGTCATACCTGAGAGGGCTTAGTATAGTTAAAAATAAACAAATTAAATTAAATAGGGTCGTGCAGTGAAGGACAGGACAGCCAGGGGAGGGAGATCTACCTTTTACCAGCCACAGATTCTATTGCCTTTGGATTCTGAACAAATTTTAATTTTTTTCCAGAAGAAAGAAGAGGCAGGATATCAAAGAAAAACAGTTCTAAAGACCCTTCCACCTTCCTTTGGGGAACCATAAACCAAAGCCTGCTAACCACAGCCGAGGGAATGGTTAGTTCACACCTGGGACCAGGCCTGGAGACAGCCCTGGAGCCTCTGCCCTGACCCGCCGCAGGCGCTGTTCTTTGGCTGTCACTTTCCCGCACAAACACAACCGAGCACGTTGCCCAGGAGAGACACAGCAAGGCCAGATGCGGGCCCCACAATGCACCACGATCACCATGATCGGCATATGCTGTTTTGCCTTGTTGCACAAGACTTATTTTCATTTCCTTTGGCCTCTTCTGCTGACTGGTCAGGGGTGGGTGAAAGGAGGGAGTGGCGCCTGGCACTTACTAAAAAGAGAATTACAGTCCCCAAGCAGATGGAAGTATCTGCTTTGCACAGGATGGTGGCTTTGAAGTCTTCCTGAACTTGGAACCATGGGAAACGAGGGAGAGAGGCGATCACTCACTGCTCTGTTTCACAGCTGGAAAGTGGGGCTCCGAGAAAGGAAATGTATCTACTTAATTGCACACAGAGAACTTCAAACGGTTGGGATGAGAATTATCCAAGGCTCTTGAGTCTACTGCAGTGATTGTCCCAATTCCTCAGAGTCATATGTTTGCCTTCCATGCCTTTGCCCACACTGGCCCCTCCGTCTGGAATGCCTCTCTCCTGGTGCTGTGGTGTGCCCTAAAAGCCTCAGCTCAGTCCTTATCCCCTCCAGGAAGTCTTCCCTGACCCATACACCTGTTCCAGTTTGCGTGATGGGCCCATTCTCTGGGCCCTCATAGCGTTTATCTCACTGTCCTGTAATTGTGGCCCCCAAATTCTCTCCATCCCCTGGAAAGCAGCTCTTTGAGTGCAGGGCCCAGGGTGCAACAGAGCATGGCACGGGGTCAATGTTTGGCCATGTGTGTTGAACTAGATGTCCCTGTCCTGGCCCACCTGGCTCGCCTGCCAGAGAGTCCCTTTGGAGCTTTGGGAATATTGTGGTCAACTAGGATTTGTGAGGTTGCCTTACCTCTAAAGAAAAAGAAATCCTGCTTTAACTCCAAAGATAAATTAATTCAAGGGCTCAGGAATGGGCTTCAACTTAGAATCAGATGGCAGTTTCCCAAGGAATGTTTGTACTCTAGGTAGGATTGGCTTGTATACAATTACAGCACAGAGTTTCCCATGCAGCCTCCTTCAGAAGCCTTCAAAAGGCCCCTCGGATCTCCTGTGATTTCTGTTGTGTTAAGGCGTCAATGTCTCGTTTTAAATAGAAGTGCTCTCTGAGTTGGGAAATCCAAGGAGTTAGTGCCCTGAGTTGAATTAGTATGCACCATTAGCAGGTATAAGAAGCTGAGGGAAGGGAACACTGAATGTTAAGTAGGAAAAGCCATTGAAATTGCGAGGTAAAAGAGAAAGGTAACACCACATGACTCATCCTTGAAATTGTGCAAATGCGTCCCATGGAAGATAAGAGAATTCTCTAAGTCACTGATTTTCAAACTTGCCTTGCCTGTTAGATTCACTTGTGAAAATTTTCAAAAAGGTTCATGCCTGGGATGTACCCTAGACATTGAAATAGACTTTGGGGGGGTGAAGCCCAGGCATCAGTATTTGTTAAAACTGGTCCAAATCATTTTAATATGCAGGCCAAGGGGAGAACCATTGATGGGGATCCTCGATTTGGTGATGATGGGAGGACCCACCTACCTTTCAGTGGGAGTTCCGGATCATTTACTGTGATTGTGGAAAAACAATATGAGATCTACCCTCTTACATTTTTAAGTGCACGATACAGCGTTGTTAACTGTGGACACAGTATTGCACAGCAGGGTTCTAATTGTGCTCATCTTGTATAACTGAGACCTTATACCCTAGCAGCTGGCAACCATGATTCTACTGTGTCTGCTTCTATATGTTTGATTATTTTAGAAACATCATAAAAGTAGAATCACATAGTATTTGCCCTTTTGTGACTGGTTTATTTTATTTAGCGTAATGTCCTCCAGGTTTATCCATGTTATTTCATATGGCAGAATTGCCTTCTTTTTCAAGGATAAATAATATTCCTTTGAAGGTTGGTGTGTGTGTGTGGTGTACGTATACATCACATTTTCTTCATCCATTCATTGATTAGGTTGTTTCCATATCTTGACTATTGTAAATAGTGCTCCGGAGAACGTGGGAGTACAAATATCTCTTTGAGATCTTGATTTTAATTCTTTTGGATATATATCCAGAAGCGGGATTGCTGAATTGCATGGTAGTTCTAATTTAATTTTTTAAGGAACCTCTATACTATTTTCCACTGTGGTTGCACGAATTTACATCCCCACCAACAGTGTATAAGAATTGCAATTTGTCCACATCCTTGCCAGTACTTATCATTTTTCTTTCTTTATTTTTTTAAGAATAGCCATTCTGACAGGTGTGAGGCAATATTTCATTGTTGATTTGCATCTGATGATTAGTGATGTTGAATATCATTTCATATACGTGTTGGCCATTTGGATTTCTCCTGAGATTGGACCATTATCTTACACGAATATCAACTCAAATGAATTAAAGATTTAAACGTAAGACCTGAAACTGTAAAACTCCTAGACAAAAACAGGGGAAAATCTTCAAGACATTAGTCTAGGCAATGATTCTTGGATATGACACCAAAAGTACAAGCAAGAAAAGTGAATATATCAGACTACATTACACTAAGAAGCTTCTGCACAGCAAAGGAAAAGGTCAACACAGTGGATGGGAAACATGGAACGGGAGAGTATATTTGTAAACCATATATCTGATAAGGGGTTAATATCCAAAATATATAAGGAACTCCTACAACTCAATAGCAAGTAATAATAATAACAATTGAATTAAAAAATGGACAGAGAGATTGAACAGGATTTAAACTTACATTCAAACTTTTGAATTGATGGACCTCTGGGTCTGCACCCATTGTGAGCACCTTGTTGACGGGATTTAGGTTAACTGAGGTTTTGGAATCTGCCCACCTCTCCATGCCAGCATCCTTCCTAGAGAGCAGTGCTGCAGCCCTCCCTCACCACCCATGCTCCCCTTGCTCATACTGGTTTGCCATGCAGAGAACGGACCCTTCCAGGAGTCAGCCAAGCCCATGCCATTCCCCACCATCTTTCAGCGTAAGGACTCAAAACTGTAGGAAACTTGGGCTGTTTATGGCCTCATTCAGATTCTCTTAAGTTTAGCATAATTGATGACAGGGGACACTTTTCACTCATCTTTGGAGACAGCATATAGGTGAGCTGAGATAGCAGAGACTTTGGAACCAAACGTACCTGTCTTTAGGGCTCAGCTCCAACATCTCCTGGCCAAGCAACCTTGTCAGTTCCACCGAGGAATCTGAGTGTCAATTTCCTTTTCTGTAAAATGCAGACCCTAGCACTTGTCTCAAATCATGATAGGGAGAATTTCAAAGTAAGAGCATTTGCTATTTAGTAAGTTCTCCACAGAAGTGAGATCCCTTCCCTCACCCCTTTGCCTTGTACCTGTGGCCACCACAGTTCAGACACATTGCAGATGATGAGATAAGGGGCTGCTTTGAACACAGATAAATAAATTAATTGATTCCAAGTGTGCCGTGATCCACAAACACAACATAAGCCTCTCAGGCTTCGTTGTCGAATAATAAATGGATTTTAAAAGTCCTATATCATGGGGTTTTATCGTTTCATCGTTTATTGGGGACTTTCCTATAAAATGTGAAATCCTGTTAGGATGCCTACACAGAATGAAAACACCAATTACCCTGATATACAGACCCAGTCCCCACCGAAAGCACAGGGTACAAAAGGAGCCCGTCAATGAAGCATTGTTAGACCGGTCCTGTCAGGAAATGCTCGTCCATGGAGTAGGCCCTGCGGTTTCCTCCCCTGAGGCCTTTTCCTGCAGACGGCAAGTCTGGGGCTTTGTCACAGCAACGCCCTCTTATAGGGTAACCCTCTAGCGCCAGGTCTGCCACGCCCTCACTCATTTACGTTAATCCTCACCACCTCCATTCACCCTCTTTTACCAGTGAGGAAACTGAGACCCAGAGAGGTAATGTGATGCCCCAAACACTTGTGGACCTCACACTAACATCCTCGCCGCCATCTTATCTTCCTTTAAAAGCCTAAGACAGAATCTTGTAAGGCAGAGGAGGGGATGAATCATGGTCTTGCTTTCAGGCCCAGCCTGGATCTACAGGCTGCATGGATTCAAAACTCCACATCATGAGGAAATACAGGCAAATCCTTTCACGTTGAGATTTTTGAAGGAGCCTCAGAAAGATGCAGGAGAGCCGGAGGCACGTGCAGATAGATCAAAGAATATAGTGAAAATGTATTTGAACACAATCGATTCAGGCAGCATTTTCTGATTTCTCTGGGACGGATACCTGATGACAAGGATAACGAAGCTCTTTAGAATCTTGGGCCAAATCTTGCTCCAGGGAAAGAAGGCTTCCCAGCTTGCAAGCCAGAGGTGAGACAGATTGTCTGCAACCTGCAACCTCACGTTTTAAAATGTTACAGTGGAGACCTTCAAAATGCACCAGACCTTCGAAATGATGTTTCACAGAAAGTTTCAGCGATGTGGGCAATTTCATACATTAGAGCTCATATCATTTGTTCTTTTAGCTGTGGCCATAGTGATCTTAGTTTTGTTCTGTGTACCTGCTGTACACTGTGCTCTTTCCTGGCCCTACTCATAGGCTGCTTCTCTCCCAACCAACCCCCCTTTATTCTACTAACTCCTACTTGTCCTCTGTTTTCATTTCCCGTATTCTTCCTTCCAACACCCTCAAGAGCTTTGATCAGGTTCATTTCTGTAATTGCTTTGTCTGATTCTACCTGCCTTGCTAAGTTTTGTTCTCTTCCCCCCCAGGATCTAGCATATGCCTGAAACAGTAGAAACTTAGGCACGTTGAATGAAGGAATGAATGTTAAATTTTCAGAGTAAGATGTAAATGGTGTGTGTACACCTGCATTATATAATCTTCTCTCAACAAAACGTTTTATGGGCCCTCACACATAGAAAACACAGGCTATAAATATTTACCACTAGGGTCTGGGATTATAGGTATATTTTCCCTTATTTTTAGTCTATATCACTTGTATTTTCTACAATAAGCACATGTGATTTTTATAATCTGGTAATAAAAATCAAAATAATTGCCTTAAGACTTGGTGAAGAATACAAAGCAATACATATATCGTGTTCTTCCCATAAAGCTATTTATATAAAATGTGTATTTCTATTTGCGGAAAAATAATCATAGTCATTTACATAATCACCGCAATGCTTCATAGCTTTCGAGGTAGTTTTAATCCACCCCCTTATCGAACATTCAACAACCCTTGACATAACTAGCAGAGAGGTTTGCTTTTCACTTTGCAGACAAGGGTACAGAGGCCCCAGTCATGTGCAGTATGAAAAGAGGTGGGGCCCCGGCACCTTGAGTTAAGCGCCCACTTGGGAAGGGCATCTGAGTTCTCTTGGCCTCAGTTTCCTCATCAGTCAAGCTGAGAGAGAAGCACCAATCAGAGAATCAAAGCACCATGGTGGAGTCACCACCTGCACACAGAAGATGCTCCAAAACCTCTCTGACTCACCTGGGGTTTGTCACCTGTGCAGACGAGGAGCTGGTTTGGAACTCAGGCTTGGCTGTATCTTTTCCATACATGATGCTGTTGATTGAGCGTAAGCCACCACCGCCGCCTTAGGGTATAACGTACAGGAGTCTACTCACAGTGATGAAGGGATGGGATGTATCTAGAAGAGGAACGGCCTTTGTCTCTCTAGGAAGGCAGTGGTTCTGCCTGCCGTGGGTTGAGTAGTGTGTCATGTCAGCAGATCCGAGCATGCTGCCTCCTCCTTCCAGCATGTTCCTGGGGCAGTATTGCTTGTGCCATCTTCGTGTCACTGTGGAGGTATCCAAGCCAGAGCCTGGGAACTCCTATGCCTGCGGAACCAGCAGCTGGAGGAGGGTCAAGGCTGCGGGTGTGGCTGAGATTGCGAAGCCATCATGAGGCAGTCAAGTGACGAGGATAACTTTTCTTCCACAGATGCCTCGACCAGAGCAGTCGTCGCCCTGGACCAGGTACCATCTAATGATCTGCCTCTATCCATGCGAGTTCCTCAACCCAGCCATATATTTCGTTAAATGACCTTTCATGAGCTGTCTTGTGTATAGAAGACTCTCTGCCATGCTGGAGAAATAGAAATAAAAAGCAGGGTCTATCTTTACAGATCTTTGCATCCCCAGCCTCAAGCAGCATGCATGGTACCCAGTAAACCCTCAGTAGACTGTGAGAAGTGAACGGATGCACATGCAAGAGACGCCTCCCAACGGCTGACCCACTGCATTTAGAGATCCCTGTGCCGTCAGTTCTGAATTCATATTTTAAAGAATCTGGGGAAAATGCCTAGTCTGAAGGTCTTTAACGACTGCACTTGAGCTCTTTGAAATGTCTCTTTAGGGTGGATTCCTGGGCCTGTGACCTGTCCAGTCTTATAAGATCCTGCCCTTAGAAAGGTCCCAGGCTTGGTTTAATTATCTTTTGTCACCCTTTTGAAATTCTTAACAGCTTTTGAATAAAGGCTGCACATTTGCCCTGGGCCTTGCAAATCATGTATTTAGTTCTGTCTCTTCTTTCTCCAAAAAAGACTCACGACACTGGAGGATTTTTTTAATATTAAATAACTTAGACAAAACAACATGCTGAGGAACGAAGTCGGGCCGAATCAGAAACATGTGTTAACGTTGACTCCTGAGCTTAAGAAAATGAAGATGAAAGAGGCATCTGTGTGATTAGCTGAACTTCAGCCGCTTGAAGTTCAGCTGATCAGCAAAGTTTGAAAAAATTCAAAAACCTTGCTACAAAGAAGCTCTTCTGCTGTTTCTCTATCTCTCTGGCCTTAGATTCTGAAAACCTTACCCCAGTGACTTCCATCTATGAAGTGAGTATGCTCCTTATACCTCGGCTGGAGATGTTTGTTCATTTATTTTTACAATTTTTAAAATTTTATCGAAGTACAGTTGATTTACAATGTTGTGTTAATTTCTGATGTACTGCAAAGTGATTCAGTTATATAATAGATATATATACTCTTTTTTATATTCTCTTCCATTATGGTTTATCACAGATATTGAATATAGTTCCCTGTGCTATACAGTAGGACCTTGTTGTTTATCCAGCCTATATGTTATTTTACAATTTTTAAGGGTAATTTCCATTTACAGTTATTACAAAATATTGGCTATATTCTGTGTCCTACAATACATCCTCGAGCCTGTTCTACACCCAACAGTTTACACCTCCCCTCTCCCACCCCACAGTTCCCCACCCTCTCCCTCCTGGTGACCACTAGTTTGTTCTCTATATCTGTGAGTCTGCTTCTTCATTGTTATATTGACTCGTTTGTTGTATTTTTTTAGATTCCACAGGTAAGTGATAACGTACAGTATTTGTCTTTCTCTGTCTGACTTATTTCAGACAGAATGTGACTTATTCAGTTGGAAATGTTTGCTTCAAAATAAACTGGTATCTTCAACACTGGAGCTTTATAGTGAGTCCAGGGAACATGATTAACCAGGGCAGGTATTCTGTTCAGAGGGTGAGGAAATAAAAAGAGTCAAAGCTGGGAACTGGGGCCCCCTCAGCGCAGAAGAAGTTTCTGGGAGTCTGAGCCCCAGCTTGCATTGGAATGTGGAAGAATAGAAACTTGTCCTTGGGTCCCCTTGTCATCGACCATTTTGTTTAGAGAGTTTTAGAGCAACAACCAGTGAGTTTACTGGTGTCTGAGGTCCTGCTCTCAGGTGAGTGACACTATACCTGCTACAGCAGGATTGACGGTCATAGGGAAGCTGACATCTGTCAAGAGGGGCTCATCCGACGTGTGGGGTGATTGGGCCGAAAATTCCAAATTGTTTAGTCCTCCCTCCATGAAACCCCTGTAACCATGTGATAAGGTTTGGTCTCATATTTTAATCTATTCCTTTTCACATGTCTTTCTGTAGCTCTGCCATTAGGGAGACCTGCAAGTAAAATTCCTGATGGTGAGAGGGTGTATCTTTTAAAGAAAAGGAGAGAGGAACACATGCTTGTTGGGAACTTAAATACTTTACTTATATTTAGGCATTTATATCTTCCAGAACCCCCATGAGATGATTACCATTTCATAAATAAATACATTTGTCAGAGGATGTAGAGCTGTTAAATAACACAGTAACCTATGGACCAGGATACGGAGCAGCATGAAGTCACTCCACATGCCTTGCTCCTCATTTCCCCAGGGCACACACACCAGCTCTGCGGCCATGGAAGAAAGATCGGTTCTGGGGTCACCCTGAGTGAAGTGGTTTGCTTAAGGTGCTCTTCCTGCTGAGAATCCGAGAGCCAGGACCCGGTCAGGCAGGCTCGAGGCACTTCGTCATCCTGAGAAAACTGCTTCACTTCCTCGGGTCCTCATGCTCCTGATTGGCCAGTGCAGACACGAACACCCTCACTGCCCACCTCCCTGGACTGTTTGGAACTAGAGGGAGCACGTTTCAGGTAGAAATCCTCCCAAAGAAGTCAGTGGCACGTGATGACAAGGTTATTGTTGGTGATGTAATTTGTTTTTGCAGAGACCTGAATAGGTTTATTCTGGAGGTGATAATTGGGAAGGGCTGTCCCCAAGCCCCCAGGCACCATAGGCAGCCAGGTCAAGCTATTTAAACTGAGAATTTCATGAACAAGGCAGAATAAGACGTTCAACTCCTGTGCAGGCAGGGTGAGGCAATGGCATTCATCGATGTGGCAGAGGAAAGATGGGCTCGGGTTCTTAATTAAGGGACCCTGTGAGCATGTTTCCTTCTCGGGCATCTTTTGAGCAGAGAGAGTGGTGGCTTCCACAGAGGGAATGGGCCCCAGCTCCCTCCCCGGCCTCAGCCAGCTGACTCCCAACCCTGGGATCTGGGTTCAGGAAGATCAAGTTTACATCCTAATCCTTAGGAAACTTTGCCTCAGCTCACCAGATCCATTCCAACCGAAAGGTGAAAGGCAATGAAGAGTTAGCTGAGCCAAGAAAGACAACCACACCAACACAGACCAGAACCAAGTTATGTCACGCTGGGCTTTCTGCACCCGTTGCCACCATTAACACCTGGAAAGCCTTTGATTCTCACATTAGCAAAACATGCCATAAAGCACGAGCTTCCCCTCTTCCCAGAGACCTGGCCCCATTGCTCGCGGGAGGGGGACTGTCACAAAGGTGCCATTCAGCCCCGGCAAGGCTGTCTGGATCAGGCCTCAGAGAGGAAACTTCAACCGAGTCTTCGCATAAATGTGAAGGCAATTACAGCATCCAATCCCAGCAGCCACTGCGGGAGGGGGTCTTGAAGTATCTGAACCCAGAAGGACAGCAGAAATGAGTGAGTCAAATCACCTTATTTTACAGAGAAGGAAATTGACACTTCAGGTGAGGATTTTCGCCTGTAACATGAATTTTTTATGTTTACCATGTGTCAGACACCGTGCGTAATGTTGAGGATGCAATGGTTCCTAACCTCAGTTCATTCGGAAGAGACTGTCAGTCATGGTCATGGTACCTAGAATGTTCACCATTTACGACCAAATACAAAATAGCTGTGGTTGTAATGAGAGCCCCATCTTCCCAATTAGAAAGCCCAAAATAGGGTTGTGCACACACACACACACACACACGCACACATAATCACACACAATATGTAAGTAGCTAAGTTGGCTAAAACTTCATAAAATATTTAAATTTCAAATTAGCTGTATATTGCAAATTATATAATTTATAAACGATGCTAAATCTTTCTATTCTCATTTCATGATGCAAGTATATTCAGACTCCCCACAGGGACCCTCAGTGTCAGTAACCCCTTGTCAGGAGAACTGTTCTTTGAATCATCTAACACTCGGCATCTTTATTTCCATCTGTGTGAGAGGCAGCTCTTCTTGGATCCTTGTAAGATGTTGTCAGTGGAAATTTTCTCTTAAGCCACAAGTTCCATTCACTCTTCATGAGCTTCTCAGCATGAATCTGTTTCTCTAGTGCTTTTTGAAAGTGACTTTCTTTTAAAGGCTTGTTGGTGACCACATGCCAGGAAAGAACTTAAGAGGTCATAATCCCCCTTTACCCAGAGGAATAACTACACCTAAATTAAATTTCTTTGCCCCGTTTGTTAATAATTCCATTTGGTGACTTCTAGGAGGATCCAATACCAACATTTACTGAGGTTACTTCATGCTAATGTCTCTTCTCCAAATACTACTCTGATTTGAAAAACAAAATATTAGGGGGGGAGGTCCCTGTAATAGACTTTATATGGAATCAGATAGCATACAACTCCCTATTTTCAAAAGGATATTTTTTGAGGAAGATATTTGGCCTTTAAATCTGGCATTCGTGGTAAATAAGTGTAAATAAAAAGGTGAAAAGAGGAAAGTGTGATTGACTTTTTCTAGGGGAGAGAGAGGATGAGTCATGAAACTTTCCAAGGAAGAAGTGATGTCCGACGGTGATTTGGAAGAACCAGAGGATAAGATGCTAAGGAAATTCAGTTGGGAAAAATCACTCATACAGAGGCATATTGGTGAGAAGCAGCGCAGCTAAGAACCATGAATGGCCTGAGGGTTTATACTCGGGCTTTATTATTTACAACCCAGTGAGCAGCACGAACTTCATGGTCACACTGGCTCTCCTTGTTCCCCAGTCTTCATGGAGCCAACACAGAAGCGGGCCCAGGGTTCACTGTACACACAGTAGGTTTGCATCACAGACGACAAATCCCAAGTTTCAGGGCAATGGAAATCCTTTTATTGGACAGCAAGCAAACTTGTGCAACTTCTGCCCTGGAGAGAGACACGATCTTTATTTTACTGGACAGTAAACAAACCTGTTCTCTGTTCCAAAGGGTGACACTATCTCCAAGGCTGTTGACAAGATGGACTGAAACAAAATTGTTAGTGCTTCTGCTTGCAATGCTTGCTGAAATCAGAGAACCCAGTGGAGAATTGTCTCCCAATAGGAAAAGCAAATATACTTGACGTGATTTGTGGTCACAAAGCTGACCAGATCTGCTCACGTCCTGGGCAGGTCACTGACACTGCCCTCCCCCCCTCCACTATTTGTGGGGCTCTTCTGTGGGGTCAGTGGGTCTCTGGACACATGTAAGCCTAAGGGGCTACATGATGAGGGAAGAGCCTATGTGGTAGAATTTTAACGTGACCCCCAATGACCCGTACCCTTGTATGTTCCCCTCCCCTCAAGTGTGGGAAGTGCATATGGGGGTATCATTCCTATAATTAGGTTACATTGTATGGTAACAGTAAAGAGATGTTGAAGATGTAATAAAAGTCCCTAATCAGTTGACTGACATCAACTGATATCCCAAGTGGGTCTGACCTAATCTGGTGAGCCTTTTAAAAGGGTCTAAAGGCAGCAGCAGACACTCTTTTCCATTGGTCTGAAGAGGCAAACTGGCTTGTTGTAGAAGTAGCTGTGCAGCAGGGAATGATGAGTGGCCTTTAGGAGCCGAGGGCCTCAGTCCCACAACCATAAGGAGCTGAGTTCTTTCAATAACCAGTGAGCTTGGAGGAGAACTTTGAGCCTCAGATGAGATCCTGGCACTGGTCAACACCTTAATGGCCTAAGCAGAGAACCAGTTAAGCTGTCTTTGGGCTTCTGACCCACGGAAACTGTGAGGTAAGATGTCTGTGCTGTGTTCAGCCACTGAATGAGTGGCAATTGGTTACACGGCAACTCATTCAGCATAAAAGTAACTTCCAGTAGTTACACGCTCATCTCTGCTTGCATGAGAGAGCAGAATGAAGACACGTGTTTACTGAGCACTAAAAACATGCAGGACACTAGATAGGCATTGTGAGGATTAACAACGATGCCCTATGCAAAACCTTCCTGCATTCTCTCTTGGCCATTTTGGGAGAAGGGAACATTGTGAAAAAATTAGCTCCTAACACACAATTAATGTATTTATTTGTTGTTCCTTCAATAGACATGAACCGAACACCTAAGTATATACCAGTCAGTGTGCTAAACCTGCTGGAAAATCCTGACTTCACTTTCAGTATAATTCTTGCTTCTCTATTTTTTTCCTCTCTGCCACCAATGGAGCCAATTATGTCCACCTACAAGCTTCCCTCTACTCTAGCCTAGTAGTTCTACGTGACTGTTCGTATAACCATCTGTGGAGCTTCAGAACAATACCCAACCCACTGCCCTAACCAATTAAGTCAGAATATCTGGTGGTGGATACCAAGGATCAAAATATTTTTTAAAGCCTCCTATGTGATGTCAATGTACAGCTAGGGCTAAGTTATAGATAGGAAAGAGTTAAGATCCTGAGCCTGGTTGCTCAGCGAACCAGACCTTTTCAAAGCCTTCCCCTTCTATGTTGGGAACAATTTCATCTTTCAATTGATCAGGTCAAAAATCTTTCTCAGCCTTTCTCTTCTCTCCCATAATTTTAATGATGTTTCCTTTTCCTCTAGTGACCCAGGTTTCTTTTGTTAACTAGTCGTCTACATCAGACGTTGGCAAATTTTCTCTAGAAAGGACCACATAGTAAATATTTTAGGTTTTGTGAGCTACTGGATTTCTGCCCAAACACTGCCTCTATACCAGGAAAGCAGCCGTAGATTATATGTAAATGAATGGGAAAGAGGTGACTGTGTGCTAATAAAACTCTACCTATGACGTTGAAGGTAGAACTTCAAATGTTTCATAGATCATAAAATTTTATTCTTCTTGGATTTTTCTTTTCTTAACTATTTAAAAACGTAAAAATCATTCTTAGCTCAAGGGCAATACTAAAGCAGGGGTAGGCCCAATTTAGCTTTTGGACCATTATTTGCCAACCCTTGTACTACATCATTGATTCCACAAGTATTGATTCAGCTTTTTACTGCCTCTATTCCCTATTTTAATATTTGGTATAATTGTATTTTGGTTTAATTGCATTTTTCCTCGAACTCTGCCAGCTCCTCTAAAACCTTATCTGCTGGGGTTTCCCTGGTGGCACAGTGGTTAAGAATCCACCTGCCAATGCAGGGGACATGAGTTCAAGCCCTGGCCCAGGAAGATCCCACATGCTGTGGAGCAACTAAGTCCACGCGCTGCAACTACTGAGCCTGTGCTCTAGAGCCCGTGTGCCACAACTACTGAGACCGTGTGCTGCAACTACTGAACCCCATGTGCCTAGAGGCCATGCCCTGCAACAAAAGAAGCCACCGCAATGAGAAGTCTGTGCACCGCAACTAAGAGTAGCCCCTGCTCACCGTAACTAGAGAAAGCCCGTGCGCAGCAATGAAGACCCAATGCAGCCAAAAATAAATAAATTAAATAAATTTAAAAACAAACCTTATCTGCCACTGGACCGGCGCAAATTCCATCCCACTTCATAGCACTAATATTTACTTACATGCTAAGAGCAGAAAGCAGATGCAGTCTATTTATTTTCCTGCCATTTGTATTGAATTATTTTCATAAATGTGCTTTTGCCCTGAACATTTACGGCTATGACTTACCTTTTTCTATGTCAGAATCTTTTCTTGTCTTTTATTTTTTTCTCTATGAAGTGAGATCTGTTCATGTCTGCTGTTGGCCAGCAGACGGGGATGTGCATTCACCTCCATCTTTTCTATTGTCCACTTGGGTGGTTTTGGGTGATTTTTCTCTCACATCTTAAGCTGTGCTATAAGTACCATCCCTAACTTCAGGTCTAGTATCTGGCAGAACTTCATCTTGTGCTGCTTTACTGCAAGGCTGGATTTTTTTTCCCTTCCATCCCCTCGATATGGTCTTCTGAATATCAAAAATGTTTTCTCCTCAAGGGAACCCTCCTACACTGTTGGTGGGAGTGTAAATTGGTGCAGCCACTGTGGGAAACAGTATGAAGGGTCTTCAGAAAACAAACAATTGAGTTGCCATACGATCCAGCAATCCCACTTCTGGGCACGTACCCAGACAAAACTATAATTCGAAAAGATACACGCACCCCTATGTTCATAGCAGCACTATTCACAATAGCCAAGACATGGAAACAACCTAAGTGTCTGTTGTCAGGTGAATGGATGAAGAAGATGTTATATATATATGTATGTATATCTATATACATACACACACAATGAAATACTACTCAGCCATAAAAAAGAATGAAATAATGCCATTTGCAGCAACACGGATGGACCTAGAGACTATCATACTAAGTGAAGTAAGTCAGACAGAGAAAAGCAAATATCACATGATATCATTTATATGTGGCATCTAAAATATGCCACAAATGAACTTATCTACAAAACAGACTCACAGACATAGACAACAGACTTGCGGTTGCCATGGTAGAGGTGGGTGGGGGAGGGATGGATTGGGAGTTTGGGGTTAGCAGTGCAAACTATTATGTATAGAAGGGATAAACCAAAAGGTCCTACTATATGGCATAGGGAGCTATACTCAATATCCTGTGATAAACCATAATGAAAAAGAATATATATATGTATAACTAAATCACTTTGCTGTACAGCAGAAATTAACACAATGTTGTAAATCAACTGTACTTCAATAAAATGTTTTGCAAAACCTTTTCTCTTCCCATCCTCTCTTCTGTGTATTTGAAAGAATCTATACTTGTTTCTATAAGCCTGTGAAAATGCATTCCTCCTAGCACAGTGCTTCTAATTCGCTGCTGCCCCTAGTGGACTTGTTACTGACAATGTCCTACTGTGTGAGGTCCTTTCCACAGCTGGACATGCTGATATCAGGGCTGGGTGAGCGTAAGTGGGCAGTGGGGTCGGAGGGAAGGAAGCAGGCCCAGTCTCACCTGGGTAGATGTGTCTGGGGGCCAAAAAGGCCTTTTTGTTCAGCATGGAGATGAGGGGCTTGGGGGAAAGGCTATGCAGTGGAGACGGCAGCATCCTCCAGCCTCTCTGCTTTCAAGTTCCGAGGTCCAGGTAGGAGTCACTCACTGGTCCTTTTCCCAGTAAGCTCATTCCTACTGTAGGTAGGAACATTTCCTTCAAATACCAGTATACCATTCATCAAAATGCCCACTTCTAATAATACTGCACCTTTGCTATTAAAAAAAAAAAGTGTTCGCAGGTATGGATTCAGAACCACTAAGTGACTTCCCTCAAATTTTGCAACACATAAGGATTGGAAACAAGACTTAAGCCCACTTCTCCCTTCTGCTCTATCTCCTATCTCGAGGTTAGACTATCAAGAAGTTAGCTGACAAGTCAAAAAGTAACACCAAAATGCATTGCATGTTGTTGTAACAAATGGTAAAGTCATTCATCAATAGAAGATCAACTGCTCTCAATGTGTTTTATGGGGGCTTTTGTCTGGTCCCACCTCTGACTATCCAGTAGACATTGGCATGAAGAAGCAATTTACAAAGGAAGCCTATATTGTCATAATCCCAAGTTCTCTAGCATTTGATTTATCAGTCTGAGGCAGTTTGGGGAATGCTGGCGCCCAGGATGCAAATCGTGATCTATAAATTAATGAGTGATTAAAATTGTGCTAAGGCAAACACATAGCCATAAATCTGAATGATGCACGATTATTGCCAGCCATAGCCAGCAGATGTATAGAAATAATTGGCTTTTAATGCTCATTAGTCAGTTTTATTACAGATAATGCATTTGCATGATGTTTGTAAATTTATGCTCCAGTGGGAAGACGCAGTGACAGCACAGTATAAACAAGCAGAGGGATTACGAAAAACGCATCCAAAATGTATGAATGTGCTCAAAGTTACATTTATTTGTATGTTTATTTGTTTTTAACCTTGCTTCCTTCCAAAACAAAATAATTTACGGCAATTTGAAGAAATAGAACCATTATGAGAATTTTTCAATGAAGACATTATGAAGAAAAGAAAAATGAAGGTCAGAAAATACAATGAACCAAGCAGCGAGTTAATATGCAAGATGAATGTCATAATATTCTGTGCACGCGATAAAAATGTAATGCAAAGTATCCCCTGCACTTATTAGCATTCAAAGCAAAAGAGTCAAAACTGATTAGTGTAAGGTTCATGTGTTCCTAGGGAAGAATGTAAAAACAAAGAAGTATGTTTTTCTCAAGGGAAAGATAACATTTCTCAGTAAAATGACCAGAGGGAAATTTACCTAATAGTTGTTCAGAAAGGTGACATGGACATAAAAGGAGACCAATCTTCAAATATATCTCTAAAGCAAATACAATAGAGTTTTTTTTTTTCTTTTCTGATTATCATGTGAGCTGATATCCTTCTGCCAAATCACACTTTAGTAAAAAGCAGGCCCTTGAAGATGAGAATTTACCTCTCTTTCCAATCCCCTTCCCTGCCCTATTCATGCGCACTTCTTGGCCCATCATCCTTCCCAACTACCCATATTATAATTTTAACTGGATAAAAATTTAGCATTTACCTTATTATGACTGTAAAAGCTATTCACAGTAGAGTGATATACTACACTTCAATGAATTTCCTTACACAGCTTTGTTTTTCCTAAAATTGTCTTATCTCTTTTCTATTTATTATTGCTAATTCGACCCCCAAATCTTCCCCAGAAAGAAAATCTCCCCGTAATGTAGTTGGATACATCCAGTAATATAAAGATTTCATCTACCTGAAGACATTCCTTCCAGAGGCTTCTGTTCAGACTGGCAGCTTGCTGAGCCTGGGATCTCTTCTCACTGTCACCCTGGAGACCCCCCTTGGCTCTCTTGTATTGAATTCTTAGTTTAATGAATCCCACCTTTGTTGATGCCTTCCCCCCTTTTAGGTAAAATGCTTCCTTGAATAGCTATCTAGAAAGGAGTATGGGGGGGGGAATTTTTGAGCCTGTAAACATCTCAAAATGACTATTTTAATAATCACGCATAATTGATGGTAAAGATGGCATAGAATAACGGCTGGAAATATTTCTCTCAGAATTCTTAAGGAGGTGCCGCTTCGGCTTCTACCATGTTGCTCCTGGAACCAAGTTTTTTTTCCTACTAGGAACACAACGCCACCTAGAGACTCCGATTCAGTGCATTTACTGCTTCCTGGAGGATGGCATCCCATCCTCCACCAGTCTCTGAGATGGTGCTTCAGCTGTGCTCTTGCTGTTCCAATGCTCTTTCAGGCTAGCAGCTTCTGGGTGGTGTCATATTTATGATCAGTTCTGTGGTCATTGGCCCAGGCCATCACCAGCATTGCTCATCAGAGGGCCCACTGGTTTTTTGCAACTTTATGTAGGATCCTATGCCAGTGGATCCAACACCCCATAGATCTTCAGACAGTGTTGCTATCCAAAAACCCGTGTGCAATAATATCTAAAGTATCTCTCAATTTCTCTCAGAATGAAATGCAGGCACGTGCAGTGTGGGGTGTACCACCAAGAGACCAGCTGGTCTGCTGAAGGAGTGGTGCTGTACCAGAGACTGAGTGTCATCCTAGATTATCAGGGTGTGCCCTACATCCAATGCCAAGTGTTCTCACAAGAGACAGAGGGGAGGTTTGGTAGACACAAGGGCAGGAGTCAAGGTGACCATGAAGGCTAAGGTTGGAGGGGAGGAGTCACAACCCAAGGAATGTCTGGAGCCCCTAGAAGTGGAAGAAGAAAGGGATGAAAACTCCCCTAGAGCCTTGAAGGAAATTTGCCCTTGTCAACACTTCAATTTTGTACTTCTAACCTCCAGAACTGTGTGTAAGAAAATAAATTTCTGTTATTTTAATGGTAATTTGTTATGGAAGCCACAGGAAACCAATATAGATGGAATCCTGGTTTGCCCCTGAACACTGAACACCTAAATATTCTATAGATTTGACACTTTGTAGGGTTTATCTTCCCCCTTCAGTTGTATATGTGTCTCACTAAGCCTTCAACAAAGTAGCCACTTTTTGCTCCTCTAATCTGATAAGCATGACTTATCAATGTTGTGGGTTAATGTAATATTCTGTGGGATATCAGATAGTCCAGAGTCTTTTCAGACTATATTTTTGGCTAGGTGAGGGAGAGAAGTAACTAATATCATTCCGGGGCAAAAGCATGAACCTATAGTTTTGTCTAGTCAGAGTAACACAAATTATTTTTGATCTTCTTTTCTGATAGGGATGGAAAAGGTTGGCCACAATCAATGGACACAAACCATGTACTTTGAAATCATGTTAACATGCAGTATCGATGATACTTGGTCGGGAACAGAGATGGAAATTGCAGCTGGGATTACTGCTTGGTGGCGTTTATGGTCATCTGTTATCCTCCTCTAGAACTCATCTTCTTTCTGCAGGAGATGGATGAACTAAATGGGGTTTGACAGGGACCACTCCCTATGCATCATTTAGATACTTGTGAATGAAACTAATGTTCAACAGATGTTCACCTGGATGTGATACCTTTCTTGATTTGCTTTCTTGGCTCGGTGGGAAGAGCAGTTGCAGAAACATCTGGGGAAAGGAGCCGACTTTGTGGACCCACAGTTCGTTGCATATTGGCCAGGACTCGGTCTGTTTACTTGGCCTCACTCCAACACTGGGGCCATGATGACTTTTGAGTCTGGTATCAATGTCAAGTTGGGTTTTCCTATTCCCTCTGTATAAAGTTGTCCAAGTTGATGACTTTGGGGAAGGACTAAGAGAGTCATCATCATGACTCCGATGCAATTCTCCATGGCATTGCAGGATCCTTCATTCTGTCCTCTCCCTTATTTAATAGAGTCTCAGTATTAAAATTGGCTTAGGTCCAGAAGCTATGTAGGAGATCATAATTTATTTTTTTAATGGAGTCAGCTGTTTTCACCCTCCAGATCATTCATCCTTGATTTTTTCTAATGAGGCAATTTGAGTATTGTCCTAATTGGCTTTCCAACTACTTGGACTCTAGGGACACTGCATTCTAATGATTATCTCTACAGCTTTCTTCTTGCCTGCTGCTACAATCTTGCCATGTATTACAATGATTGTGTCTACCTGTATTTCAACAATTAAGTGACACCACCTGGCTTAAATAGAGATTCTATCATCCTCATGGCTATCCGTGACTCTAGTTCTATAATGTGCTCCCCTACTGTCAATCCTGCCCAAAAAGGAGAACCGCCAATGAACTTCTTAGTGATGTTGATGTCCCTCTCACCAGCATGTTCCTTGTCTCCTCTGGGAAAACCCATACAGTGGGTTTTTCATACACTGTATATCTCCTCCACATGCTCACTTCCTGAGCCTTCGAGTCCCATAGAACACAGACATTCTGGCATTTAGTCCTCACTCACCCTGGGTATCACATTTTCTAGGCTTCTAGGAACAAGTTTGCACCATGTCCAAGGGTTTTTGCTAAGTGTTAACTCCAGTGTCTTGCAGGGGAGAAACATCTGGCTAGGTTAATAGGGGGGGAAGGCCCCATGAGCAGGCTCAGAAATTTGGGGGAATTTGGGAATTCAAAAATTGTAGGGACATCAACCCATATGTCTTCATTCCATGTGTCTGGGTGCTATTCTTTCCAATCAGGCTCTTTACCCAGGCATAAACATGTTGGCGATGAGTTTACTCTTCTTTGTAGCTCAGCTGCCATGATGACTAAGTTGTGAGGCTGTTCCTCAGCTTCCTTTGCCCTTCTGCTGCAGGGGATGGTAGCCTTTGTATATGCTACTACAGACACTCTGGCTTTCACACTTGGTCTCTTAATTACTCTCAGTCTTAGCTTTATGTTTTTCTAGATCTTAAATACAGCTCATCAATAGTCATCTACTAATCTCACTGCCTTTAACACCCCTATTTTCTCCATACGTTTCCGATGCCTGATGTATTACACCAGTTAGTGCATTCCCTTTCACTGGCATAGCATCCCAGCTCACCTCCAATGTAAGTTTTAACAAACGGATACCGTCTTGTTCCAGACTATATGTGCACCACCAGCCACAAGTGATTGCAACCTAATAACCAGCTGGGTGGTGGATAGTCCAGCTCAAAAATCCCATTTTAGACCTTGAAGGCCTACTTGTTTTCCGTGTATAGAAAGCAGTAGGTAGTCCAGTGTGAGTATTTATTAGATGAGGCTAGAAATATGGGGTGATGTCATATTGCCTTGAATTCTCTTATAAGGTGTCCTGACAATATTCTATAAAGGGTGGCAGAGGGCATGGGCTTCTTGAGGGTTTTGATCTGGTGAGTGAGTAACACATCGGTGGTTTATGGTGGTCCCCCTGTAGAAGTGAGAGGAATGGATTGGTTAAGGGAAGAATTACAGCACGATGACCAAGTAGGAGGCTGACGCAACTGCCTGGTGAGTGACTATGAGGCCTAAAGTACGATACAAAATGAAGGTGGACCAAAGGGGAAAGGGTGGGGTGGGATAAATTAGGAGTTTGGGATTAAGATATACACACTACGGTGTACAAAATAGATAACCAACAAGGACCTGCTGTATAGCACAGGGCACTATGCTCAATGTTTTGTTATAACCTATAAGGGAAAAGAATCTGAAAAAGAATACATATATATTCCGTAACATCTTACGGAAAACCCGAGCGAACTTTTTGGCCAACCCCGCATATAAAACTGAATCACTTGGCTGTACACCTGAAAATAACACAACATTGTAGATCAATTATACTTCAATAAGTTTTTTTTTTTAAAGTAAACGTTGAGAGAAAACATTCCAGAGGGATATTGGAACCACATTTTGGAAAGACGCCCTGTGAGCCATAGCATCACATGTTCACTGACCCTCACAAAACTCAGTAGTACCCATAACCTTACCTTGTCAATCCTTCCTGACAACCAAGTGACTCAATATTCTGGTCGCCCACATACAGATAAGAACACTGAGCATGGAGGCCATAGATGACCAGTGGAGGTGGGATTTGAACTCAGTCCTGACTGTCTCCAAAACCCAGCCTCTTTCACTGCAGCTTTACCCACTTGATCAAGATTACATCACTTCAACTCAATTCATTTCTTTCATAATAACTGCATAGCAGTAACTACATTTTTTGGTCTCCACCTTTTTTTAGGTACTATTACAAGATATTTAGGAAGCGAAGACACTCGCTGAACTGTGCATCCATTTGTTATGACTGACCTTTAGGTCTGAGCAGTCCCAGAGCCACTGGAAGGTGGCGTGGTGTTCTAGAACTCCACAGGAGCTAACTACAAGCACATACCTAAGGAATGAGGCAGCACAAGGCAGTGTATTTCAGCCTTCTGTCAAAATACACCAATTACTGATTTGTTGGTCTCTGAGCCCAAATTGGCTCCCACTGGCAAGCAAGGTCATTGTATCTGTCACCCTCTTCACACCCCCTGGGGAACATCTTTTCCAGACACTGCTGTCACCTGAAACCAGATTTGATTTCAGTTACCTGCTCACTGTCTGTCTCCGGGCTTTGAAAGAGTTTTAGCAGGAGGACAGGAACACTGCTTGTGTGCCCCACGCACTGATCATGCAGCCTCACGTCCGAAGCTGGGGAAGCCTTCTCCCTAATGGGCTGATTACTTGGATGAAGATTTTGCAAAAAATTCTCTAGCAGAGACCACTGAGCTGTTGCCCAAGGTAAAACCATTCAGTGGCTTAAGCCCAGAAGAACTTTTTTTTTTTATTATTATCATCACTATTATTTTAAGGAATTACCAAAGATTGGCTCACAGTGTGTCTTTTGCTGTAAGTCCATCAGTGCTCCATGCCACAGTTTTATAAAGTCACCTAAAAATATCGCTCATCACCTGCTGTTGACAACTGGCCACCAGCGGATTTGAATTGGGTGATGTCTATTGAAGGAAAAGATCTGTCCACATCCATTTCTGAGAATCAGGTGAAATCCTTGTTTCACCGTCAGGTGGCCTTGAGTTTGAATCACAGCACCTTTGCCTTCTAGCTCTCCAAATTCCTTTATATTCTTCTTCTGCCTTCTCATACATGGTGGGCAGGGTCTAGCTGTACCAAAATGTACTATCTGAGCTTGAGTGCATTTCTCAGCCCAAATCACCTTACATATTTGAAGGGAGCAAAGAGACTCAGATAGAGAGCTGGGAAATTCTCAGATAAGGAGAGCAGGAATGAAAAAGAGCAGGCAAGTTGAGCGTGAATGGGAGGGGGTGGTCCTCTTCTTCTGGTTTCCTTCTATGTATAGGGGAGTCTGCAGGTGTTCTCTGGGTAACATTAGCCAGTCCACTTTCCCTCTGAAACTGTTTCTCATCTCCAACAAGAAATAGCAGTCTGAACTCTTCATGGTCATAATAAACATGAAGAGAAATAATATATTTATGGTGTCAATCATAGAGCCTGGCATATGAGATGGATTCCACAATGGAGGTCTCCCTTTTCTTCACTTATATAAGGATTTTAGAATTCACCAGGTGCTTTCATAGACAGCATCTCTTAAATATTTCAAAATCTCGGTGAAGAAATTAGGATAAATCTGTGTTTATATGGCTATTTAGCAGATGAGGAAAACTGAGGCTCAGGAAATTGGTCAAAACCCTGAAACTGATGTGTACCAACGTCCCCGCCACTCCCTGCCTGGGTCTCAAATCATGGTGGATTTCTCCTTATTTTAAGAATTTCAAATCGGGCTAGTCTCATCAGGGAACTTTAAGGTGTTGATAAATTGTGAATTGTTGCTTTTCAGAACCCTGCACTCCAGAGATGGGAAATGCTCCACTGCATTCTGCCACCATATTTGAACCTCTCCCACAGCCTGTAATTTTCAATATTATCTACCCCAGACTCTTCTACTCTTCTACGCTGAGAAGTCAAACTTAATTTATTTCATAATAGTAGACATATATTAAGTGATTTTACAAATCTAACTTCCTTTCATTTCACTCATCCATTTCCATTTTGAGAGAAACGTCACATGTAGAATGCTCTCAATAAAAGGTAATTTGAGAAAATAGACATTTAAAAAGCAGACACTTGTGCCAGTTACTTTCTAGGTGCACAGAAGGGACATGTAATGGGCTGGACCCTCACCCAGCTGTCTGCTCTTTCTCTCCTGCAGAGAAGTGAAGGGGGTCTGCTTCAGCACTGTTCCCCCAGCCCAAGAGGTGGAGGCGGAACCTTCTGGAAGATAGCTGTGCTTCATTGAGTTAGCCAGTGAGAAACTGAGTCATGTCTGCAGAAGTGCAGTGCTGAACGTGGGATCATATTGTGAATCGCGTCCTCAGGTGTTAGCAGGGAAGGAGTCGGAGCCCCAGGGTTAAAGAAAGATTGAAGCAGACGTTGCCTTGAGATAAAAATGATGGTTGTGTTAGAGGGGTTAGAGTGCTATGCTTTCCCTTTTAGAAATTTTACTGAATGTTTTCTTGGATTAATATTTACATAAAAAATGAAGTAAGAATAAAACTGGCTTATTGGAACCCACTATGTCTGTGTCTCAGAGAAATCATCATGTGCCTACTTTGGGTCGATGCTTTTGTACATGTACACAAAGTTCTTCTTATGCCACTGTCTGTCTTCTGAAGCACTCACCTTAGCCATCTTGACCATGTTCCCCTCCAGAACTGGTTACTTAATTAGCTGGGCCTATTGCAAAATGATAAATATGGGACCTCTGGTTCAAAAAGCATGCTCCATTTTTGCATCTGATTTCACTTATGAAGTACAGGTTCAAATATAAAATTATTAAGAATTTCAAGCTGGCAACAGCAAAGCATTAAACAGAGTGTGGGTTCCTTTCAATCTTGGACTGGACCAGTACCTGCACTGGATATGCTTGTTCTTGACCTTCATGGTCCATCATGACTTGCTTTCACTCTTGTTTATGGCTCTGAACTGGGCTACATATGACGTAATTCTAGATCTTCCTTGATCATGTTTTGCAGCAACACGTTGATTACTTTTTACCCAGCTTCTTTGAGTGGCCATTCAAATGTTAATAGACATTTGGTCATGTCCAAAAAGTCCATAAGAACATTTGGTAGATGACAAAAGGTTCTTGATATTTGGTCATATATGGTCCTGCCTAAAACATCCATGGAAACATCAAGTCCACACCAAAAGGTTATATTTGGTCCTGTTCAAAACGTTCAGGGAGACATTCAGTCTGTGCCAAAAGGTCCTTGATATTTGGCCCTGTCCAAGACCATTTGGCATGAACCAAATATGCCCACGGGACATTTTAGATAGGATCAAATTTCAAGGACATTTTGGGGTGAACCAAATGTCTTTCTGGACAAAATGTCTTATGGATGTTTTGGACAGGACCAAATGTCCTGCAAGGCCGTTGAAGTGTTTTAGACAGTCTCATGGGGTTCCCACCTAGCCAAGATATGCACGGGTAGCAGGCTCCCTGGCTGTTTGTCAAGTGGAACCAAGGCTTTACGGTTAGTGTAAATCCATATATGATGTTTCAGCATTTGAGACATCTTTTCAATGATTGATTTCTTTTTCTTTTCCTTCCCAGCCACTAATGCAACTCTTTTCTCTCTCTTCTTTACCATACCAGTTCTGACAAATACCTACATGACCATGGAGAGAGTTTCAGTTTCTTTCTCTTTGTGCTTCTCACCCTCTGGGGAAGATGCTAATGGGCAGTGGAATGCAGAAGAGACAGATAGTAGGGGAGAGGACCAGCAGAAGCCTGAGTCTTGATCATCACCAGTTGTCAAAAAATAAGTAAAACCACCAAAGGATTGGTGCTTACAGTGTCCCCGTATCCAGGACAGGGCATGTCACACCAGAGTTAAGTCTCACAATGAATGACCATTTTCTTCCAAGCTTCTTTGGAGAAATAAAAACATGTTTTAAATTGTACTTATGTTCCTTTTTTTAATTCGGGGGAAATGTAATCATTTAAATGTGTGCTTGTGGTAACCCCTTAGGAAAGTCCTTCAAACTCTTGTCAAAATACCCATTACACAAGACAGAGTACATTTTCCTTTCTGTCATCCCTGTATTATATTCGAACTTTGATCTATCGTTTTCTCACATGATGCTTTTGCAACTTTCAGAATGCCTTGCAAATGATCCAAATAGATTTGCAGAGAGCAGATCGGCCGTTCCTGTCTGTGGCATCAGGCAATCCCCATGAGGAAAATGCTCATTAGCAGTTACTACTTTGATGACGTCACCAGAAATTTGCCTCATTCACTTTCTAACATGTAATTTTGCTTTGAGAACACTGCACATTATAAAGAGCTATTGGTAAGGCCTTTGAACTACCACATCTCAAGTCATCTTACAAGTTAACTCTCCCAACACTGATCACTTCCTGCCAGCCTAAAGCTTGAGGGAACACCTGCAACATCTGAGGATCCTGTGTACGTACAAGTTTTATCTCCTCAGTTCCATGTTTTCAAATTGTGGCAGCCTCCCATCAGAACCTAGTCATCTGCAAAATTACGAAGTTTGAGGCAATAAGAGGTAGTGAGGGGAACTCACAGTTTTGAGTCAGACGATCTATACCAATCTTTGAGCCTTGGACAAGTTACTTAAAGTCTTTAGGTCTGTTTCCATCTTTCCCCTATAACTACACTAACCATAAAAGAGCATATACCTAAAGGTGATTTTTAAACCTTTAAAAAATTAATTAAGTATAACAAATACAGTAAGGTATAAAACCATGAGTGTGCTGCTTAGTGAATTTTACTAAGGAAACAAACCCACGTTAACAACCACAGAAGTTAGGAGATGGAACATTACCAGGACCCCAGGGGCAGCCTTCTTGCCCCACAGAGTTATTATGACCCCTCCTCCCCAAAACCTGGACTCTTCCTTCAATTATCATAGTTAGGTTTTGCTTGTTTATTCATCCCTGGTGCCTCATGCAATAGTTAAAACTTTGTCATAGCAACATAGTATTCAACTGTGTGGTTTTATAACAATTAATATACCATGGAAGGATATTTGCAATGTTTCTATTTTGGAGCTATTATGAATGACGTTTCTAAGAATGTTCTTGTGCCTATCTTTTGATGTGTATTTCTTTTGGGCATACATTTCTAAAAGTGAAATTGCTCAGTCAAAGGGTACGTATATGTTGAGTTTTAGGTGATACTGCCCAAAAGTTTTCTAAACTAATTGCGCAAATTCACACTTCTGCCAGCAGTGTTGAGAGCAGTTCTACATCCTCCCCATCGCTTAGCCTTGATAGGTCTTTATATTTGTTTGTTCCTCCTTTCTTTTTCTTTTTATAAAATTCAGTCTTTCAAATAGTGGTGTCTAGTGGTGGTTTCAAGGAGCAGTTTTTAATGATTGTGATATTGAACAGATTTTTGCTCACATTAAGACTTTTGTCCATTTTTTCAAAATTGTATTTTTTGTATTGCTGTGAAGGAAGGAGTAGACAAACCTTTTCCCATTCCTCTCACAAAGTACAACTAATATCAACATAAGTAGAAGGAAAAATTATAAAAATAAGATCAGAATTCAATGAAAGAGAAAGCAGACCAAAATAGAAAAAAGAATCAAAATGGACATTTTTGTGGATATTAATAAAATTAATACATTCTCAAAAAGACTGTTGAAGACACACACACCAAAAACCCCCACAAATTTCCAAAACTAACATGAAGAGACCCTGTAGGACTGCACAGGTCGCAAGCCTGTTCTTGACCTCCATGGTCCATGGTGAATTATTTTCTCTCCAGTTTATGGCTCTGCCCTTATGTCTCTAACCTGAGGCTACCTATTATGCGTTTTTGATCTTCCTTGACTATGTGTTGCAGCGACATGCTGACCACATTTTATCCAACTTCTTTGGCTAACCCAAAGAACCCTAACCCAAAGAAGCTTAACAGTCTTTAACAATATCATAAGGGAATACAGAGCCTACAGATATTAAAATAAATAAAAATCTTGTAGGAGACTAAATAACAACTTTTTTATTCATAAATTTTCCTAAAAATGTTTACTACTTAACTAGTAGTAAACTTACTACTTAAATAAAATTTACCTCTCTTTTCATTTTAACTGAGGGATAGTATTTTTTACAATGAGATTATTGTACACTTTATTAGTTCATCATTATTTTTACAATGATGACCAATCCCTGGCATACCTCATTTTATTGTGCTCCACTGATAATGAATTATTTACAGATTGAAGGTGTGTGGCAACCCTGCATCAAGCATGTGTATAGGAGCCATTTTTCCAACAGCATTTGCTCACTTCATGTTTCTGTTTCACATTTGGATAATTCTTACAATATTTCAAACCCTCCACCAGCAAAAGACAGTGACTTGCTGAAGTCTGAGATGATGGCTAGCATTTTTAACAATGAAGCATTTTTAAATTAAGGTTTATTTATTGTTTTTTTAGATATTATGCTATTGCATACTTATTGACTACCATACAGCGTAAACATAGCTTTTATATGCACTGGGAAATCAAAACATTTCTGTGCTTGCCTTATTGTGATATTCGTTTTATTTCAGTGGTTTGGAACCCAGCCTGCAATATCTCTGAGGTCTGCCTGTAGACTATCTCTAGCATTTTCTATTGCAAACCAGTGTAATGACGATGTTTATACATGAATTTGCAAGAATTTCTCTGGGGTACTCATCTAGAAGTGAAATGTCTTGGCTAAAGGGTATGTTACCCAATGTGACTGAACAATTTACACTCACATGAGCAGTGTGTAAGAAGTCCCTTCCTACATTCTCATCATCATTTGGAGTTGCACTTTTTAAAAATCTGATGGCTGTGATATTTATGATGTTTTATTTTGCTAACAAAAGATTAAAAAACTTTTCATATTATTAACAATTTAGATTTCTTTTCCTGAAAATTATTTTTTCCCATTGAGTTACTCACTATTTTAGTAATGCATTTTGGCAATATCTTGAATATCCAATGGACATCAATCATATATTGGTTATATGAATGGCAAATACCTTCTGCCATTCTTTGGCCTTAAAAAAAAGCTGCAGTGTCTTTTGTCATACAGAATTTTCCATTTTAAGACAATGTTATCAATATATTTCATTATAAGTTATGTTCATTGTGTTTTATTTAAGATGGTCTTCATTGTCAATTCCAAGGTCATCATGTTAATTTATATTTTCTCTAGGTGATTTAAAGGTTAGTGGTTTTTCAGGTTTTAATCATCTGAAGTATATTTATTTTGTACAGTTTTGGGTGGAGATATAATTTTTCCCTATATAAAGAGCAAATTTTTGCAGCACCAATTATCGGATATTTATTTCCCTTTGTGATTTGTTGTTTTTTTTTTTTTTTTTGGCTGCGTTGGGTCTTCGTTGCTGCGTGTGGGCTTCCTCTAGTTGTGGCGAGCGGGGGCTACTCTTCGCTGCAGTGTGTGGGCTTCTCACCGCAGTGGCTTCTCTTGTTGCAGAGCGCGGGCTCTAGGTGCGCGGGCTCAGTAGTTGTGGCCCGCGGGCTTAGTTGCTCCATGGCATGTGGGATCTCCCCGGACCACAGCTCGAACCTGTGTTCCCTGCATTGGCAGGTGGATTCTTAACCACTGCACCACCAGGGAAGCCCCTCCCTTTGTGCTTTGAATGCTACTTCTCATTTGACAAGTTTCTATACAGGTGTCAATCTGTCTCTGGGTTCCATACATTGTAACATGAGTTTATTTTTTTTGCGTGGTACTGAACTAGTACCACTGACCTAGTGCCAAACTGTTTTATAATAAGTCAATTAGTTTTTAGAGTGAGTCCTCCCACTTTATTTTCTTTCAAATATAAGTGGCTATTCTTAGCTACTTATTCTGTGTTATGAATTCAGGGATTAGATTATATGAAAAAATGCAATCACTTGAGAATTTAAAAAATAAGAGCTTTATTGACATATAATCTACATATCATAAAATTCACTCTTTTAATATATACCATTTAGCATATTCAGAGTTGTACAACCATTGCTACTATTTAATTTTAAATTATTTCCATCGCTCTCAAAAGAATTTTAAACTATTTCCATCACCCTCCGTGACCCCTTAGCAGTCATCCCCCATTCCACTCACGCTTTAAACTCTGACAACTACTTATTTACTTTCTGCCTCTCTGTATGTGCCTCCCTGTATTTATTGGCATCTCATACAGCGGAATCACACACTACATGCTCTTTTGTGCCTGGCTTCTGTCACTTAATGTTTTCCAGATTCATGCATGTTGTAGGGTATAGCAGTACTTCATTCCTTTTCATGGCAAAATAATATTCTGTTATACAGATATACCATATTTTGTTTGTTTATGTATCAGTTGATGGGCATTTGGGTGTTTTGACTTTTAGGTGATTTTGAATAATACTGCTTTGAAATCTGTATCGAAGTTTTTGTGTGAATATATGTTTTCAATTCCCTTAGGTGTACAGCTAGAAGTGGAATTGCTGGGTCATATTGTATCTCTAGAGTTAAATTTTGAGGATATCAACCTGGGTCACCTTTGAGGTTGTCTCCTTTAATTGTCTTTTCTCTTGAGAATGGATCACATTGTCCACATTCGTTGTATGCCAAGCACCTTGGGATTATAATCTAAGGTATTTGCTGCCCATAAAATAAATATGCAGAATACATACTGTGTATCTGAATGCTATGCTGTAGAACAGCAACATATTGGCATATTAGGTAGAGGCCAGATTTTCTTATACTTCTCTGAAGAGTATCGGTTATTTTTCAAGCAGGATTTAGCTCGGTTGGACTCGAGCAGGTTTCACTTGATTGGACTCAAATAGCAAAATCTAGCTCTTAAATGGCAGCTCAGATCTCATTTCAGATCCTTTTCCTTTATCTGGCTTTGGTTCCATATATGCGTGGGTCAGGAATTAGCAAGCCATTTAGGGAGTATTCATATGCAAAATTTCATTTCAAATTTATCTTTCATCTTCTGTTTCCTTAAAATAAAGAATTGAAAAATATGTAAACTATTTTAACACTAGGATACAAATATATGTGATTTTTTTTTTAGTTTTCTTATTAAAGCCAGTAAATATTGATAATGGCCATCCTGAAATGCAGCAGAAAGTAGTGGGCTTTAAGTTACAATGCCTTTGATTTGATTTTTTATTTCTTAGCAAAAAAAGAAATGAACTCTTTCATTACTATAATTAGTATTTCTATAATTAGTATGCTTTTTGTCTTTTGAATTGTTCTGCTATTCCTGGACTAAACCTCACTTTGGTACACACATGTTGACATATATATATATATAGATTCATGTGCATTTAATGTATGTCTTATGTAGTGTATGGGTGAAATGGTACATGCAGTTTACATGTGTATATGTAGTCATATGCATAGATAAAAGTGAGTTCATATATACACCTACATATCTATGTAAATGTGTACATGTGTGTTATATATGTTCATGTATATTATACATATTATATATACATATGATATTTTATATATTGTATATACACATTTTTATACATAAAGACTGCAGAATAATATTTTTGACATTTTATTTGGGCTTTTACTTGGATGTTCACAAGTGACATACATCAGTAGTTTTCTCTGTGCTCTTCTTTTCAGATTTTGGTCTTAACCTTATGCTGGTGTGGCAGAAAGAATCTAAAAAATGTCCTTCTCTGTAGCTTGAACAACTTAAACACATGGGGATTATATAGTCCTCAAAAACGTTCAAATAATTAGCCTGTGAAACACCTTTTAGCATTGTTGTGGTTGTGTGTGATTGTGTGTGTGTGTGTGTGTGTGTGTGTGTGTGTGTGTGTGTGTGTGTGTGTGTGTATGGGTTAGGGGAGACTGTCCAGTACTCTTTAAAGAAAATTTTTTGTGTGGCATTAATATGTTTGGGTTTATAAGATCTTTTCCAGAATGGGTTTCAGTCATTTATATTTTCTTAGAAATTCATCTTTTGGTGGGATCACAAATTTATGTACACAGAGTTTAGTGACACACTTTGGCAATAATTAGCAATATTGAATATGTGTTTTCCCTTTAACTGAGCAATTTCATTTGGTTTAGAACAATCTACAGGTAAAGGTGGACAAAGAGGGAATTTGACAAAACATTGCATCTTTCATGATTTTGTTTCTATAAATGTAATACCTCATGATTTCAAATATATTTCCCAAATATGAATGTATACATTGTTCATGGAAAAAGATGCTATTTTATAATTTGGTTCAAATGATACATATTGATTTCATGATAGTGACTGCCTCAGAGAAGAGTGAAAGGAGAAAAAAAAGAACAAAGAGCTAAGGAGACTGATTATATCTGTGATACTTTATTTTATTCTTTAAACATGTCTAGAAATAAATACAAATAACAATGTGAAAAACTTGTCAATTCAGAATAATAGATATGTAGTAGATTCTTAACTTATTCCACTTACTAGTCTGTACTTCCAATTTTTTTTCTCAAAAAAAAGCAAACAAAATAAATAAAAAAGAAAGAAGAATATAAGTCCCTCTGCATCTCATGACCTCCACACTTTCCCGCTGCCCGGGAAGCATCACTGTTCGCAGCTCGCCATGCAGAACTTTCTCCATATATGTAGAAATGTGCATTTCAACTCTTCCAGAAATAATGAATTATGGGAAACACTAGCTTTTGTCTTCAATTTGCATTTTAATATAATTTGGAAATATTTTGCCTTTTGTTAGTTCTTCTCCTGTTTACCTTCATACAAAAATAATTTTTCCCATAAACCTGCCCTCTCTTGATTTTCCACTATGAATGTAGGAAAATAGGAAACATAAGTTCTCCTCTCCCTCCCTACTTCCTGACATTTGTTACAAAACATTTTCCATGCTTCGTCGGAGTTACACAGTCATTTTTCTTCCTAAAGAAAAAACTTAATTTCTCCTAAGTTTTATAATCTCATGTATATTTTAGGTAACGATAATTGCCTCAATTATTTCACCATAGTTTTATGTTTGAATAGTTTAGTCCTCACTGCCAGTCTTTTCATATCAAGCCTTTCTATTTTGTGAGTTTGATTTTTTCTTTTTTTACTCGGTAAATTGCTTTTCTTCAGTGAGCTTTTTCAAGAAGGCTTTAGTCTCTGTATCCTGGTATTTTTCAGAATGCATGTTGATTTTCTTTGTACCTGAATGACTCAGAGGTTGTCTGTAATATTTCTGGATCATACAGTTTCCCACTGTTTATGCCTCTGTTGACATTCCTGCATTGTCTTCTAATAATGCTGTGTAGATGTCTGAATGCAATGTGATTCTTTTCCTCTTATAGGATTATTTCTTGTCCTCAAATGTTCAGGAACTTTGCCAAGGTCCAAACAATAGCTAGTAATTATAAAGAATATCCTCTGTACCTAAGTACATTACATGTTAACTCCTATAATTCTCACTCACAGCAGATCATGAAGCTGGTGTTTTTAATATTCCCATTTTACAGACTAGACATCAATTTGAGAAACCCGCCCAAAGTCACATAGCTACTCATGGATGGAACCAGGATTCATGTCAGTCAGTTTCTTATTGGCGTGGCTGGCTCTTATATTTGAAGATTAAGCAACTTTTTCTTTTCAGGGATATTTCTCATATTTTTATATTAAGCGACTTTTTCTTTTCAGAGATATTTCTCTCTGAGTGTTCTTTTTTTGTTCTATTATTTCAAGGACACAGATGTCCACATGTAGCTTCTTTGATGTGATGTGTAACTTCCATATCTCCTATTGTCACTGTAATCGTTGGCCTGCTGTGCTGTCCAATGACCATCTTTGTGATGATCTCAGTTCTCTCATCCACATCACAGATTTGATTTCCAGTTCGAATTCATTCTCTGCCCCATCCTCTGTATTATGTTTATTAATTCTACAGTGATGTGTTTTGATACTCAACTTCATTTCCCTGCTTTTGCAAATTATCAATAATTTGATGATCTTATATTTTAGATTTTAATTTTTCTTTACATCAATCAGTTCATCTCCATATTAGTTTTTTTTAAATAAGTTCTTTTGAAATGTTTTATACAAATACTTATTCTATTACTTGGGGTGTATCCTCTTCCAGAAGGTATTCTGTTTTTATTTCAAATGCTACCTTTCTTACTTTTCTTTGTTTTCTTTGGTGATTTTTAATAGCAGCATGAGATTTGTTTTTCATTTTACTCATCTTTTGCATTGGCTACACTACCTGGATACTTTCTTTGTTCAAATATAGTCTATGCCAAATCTTCCTAATTACTTGCCTGAATTAGTGAAAGTGTTTTTATGTCTTCTCCTGGAGGTTCCCTTTGTGAACTGGTTGTTACTGGTGTTTATTTTCTTAAGGAGCCTCAGATGCAGTTGTGACTGTTTTGACTGATGGACGCATGCTTACAATTTCACATAATTGTATTATTATAGGAGGGTTTATGCTGACTAGTCCAGGGTGTATCCTTTTTATGTGAGCAGTGAAGTTTATGCTGGATTGTTCTCCGCATACAGACATAGCCTGACAGACAGCACAGCTCTATCCCACTCTTGCCCTGGGCTCCCCTCAGCTGGGATCCCTCTTCCTCCCCAGTCAGATGAGGGGAACATGAGGGACACTTACTGTCTGAACACGGTGCTATAGGGAAAAAGACCATGTAGAACTCCTTTTTCTACTTCCTTCTGCACTATTTCGTTTCTCAAGGGACAACCAAACCCCATCAGGTTTCGTCTTATTTTATTATTGTTTATAGTGGAAATAGCTGTGATCAATCTGTTTCCATGCCTGATAAGATATAACTGTTTTTCCCTTCTTTGGAAAATTTCCCATCTTGAGAAAAGGCTTTTAATTTGGAGGAGACATTAACAAAGTCACTCAGGATGGCCTTCCAAATTGGCAGATACAAAGAAAATTTTGCAGAATTTTGCCTATAGGTGTCATCTAACACCCTATATCACTTCTTGAGGAATAAGAAAGTATTTGGATTTCATTTTCTAGATCCCTCTGTCATTCTGTTTTAAGATTACCTTCTTCAAAATGAGTAACAATACACTCTTCTCGATCTGTTTTTTATACACTCTTGGAGAACTGATTTTTTTCAATCTTTTTTTCTCCTTTCTGTTTATCGTGTTAAGTGTTGGGTTGGGAGGTTTGCAATCCTCCTGCTTTGAATCGTGCTATTTTCCCCAAATCCCCCATCAGCTTTCATCCTGTCTTCCAAGTCATCTTTCCTACCTTTGATTTCCATATCTGCAGATGAAATATTCAAATACCTCCCTTTAATATGGTTCACTGTCACTAACAATTTACGACCTATTTTGTTTCCTTTTGTTTTGTTTCACAACCTCTCTTCTCTGGACAGCCATCTTTCTTCCTTATTTATTAAACGTTGACTTGATTATGATCTTTTCCAGCCTAATATTCCCGCTTTAAAATGTTATAATCAACCTCAGTGCCCCGTATCTGTTGCTATGTACAAATTAGCCCACGCTTAGTGATTTTAAAGTAACATGTTTCTCACAGCTCAGCTGGATGACTGATGGTTCTCCCTTGAGGCCCCTCACTTAGCTGTAGTCAGAGGAGGAGACCAAAATCATCTGAAGATTTCTTTGCCCATTCAAGTCCAGCTGGGCTGGGAAGAGGTGAACATCCAAGAGTTATAACAGCTGGAGCTCCCTGGGCATCTATCTCTATCCCCAAGTTGTCCTGCCATGGAGTTTCTCCAGCATCATGGCTTTGAGGGCCAGGCAGTGACAAAGTCCTGCCCAATTTCAAGAGGACAGTAAATAGACTCCACTTCTTAACTGGGGCATTGCAAAGTTTTTTTGTTTTTTTTTGTGGTACACGGGCATCTCACTGTTGTGGCCTCTCCCCTTGCGGAGCACAGGCTCTGGATGTGCAGGCTCAGCGGCCATGGCTCATGGGCCCAGCCACTCTGCGGCATGTGGGATCTTCCTGTACCGGGGCATGAACCTGTGTCCCCTGCATCGGCAGGCGGACTCTCAACCACTGTGCCACCAGGGAAGCCTATTGCAAAGTTCTTGAAGATCATATTGGACTGTACCTACTAGTATGGCTATTTTCAAAAAAAACATCAACAATCTGTCAGTCCTCCTTCTGGCCGCAACAGTTCACTTTCCTTCCACATGAAAAATATACCAACCCTTACCCACAAGACCCTCCAAAGCCTTATTCCACAATGGCATCAGGCTCAGGCTTTAGATCCAGAATCTCATTATCTAAATTAATTCTAGATGTGATGATACACCTAGGGTGCAGTTTCTCAATCATACTCCTTGAGAATGGTTCTTCTTAACCTGAGGATTTGTGATGGGGAGAGAAAAGTCTTCTGCCCCACCATCCTCCTTATGGCCAACATAGAAAAGTGCATCAAGCACAGGATTACCACTATAGACATTCCCACTTGAAGGAGGTATACTGGGGCACACACAGAAGTTCCTGGCCCATAGCACTCCTGAAATCAAGCCTGATTCATGTTGTCAGTTCTTGATTAGAGCTCAACTTTAATGCCTGGAGATGATTCTTTGCTCTGGGACATAGAGAGGGGACATGTCTATGGGACATAGCTCCGCCCTCTGAATTATTGTCCCCTTTTCTAAAAATGTAGCACATGTTCACAACTTCATAGTTTTGTCAGCCTGCTTCCCACCTGTAGAAATAATGGGTCCAGCGCTCTCTTTTTATTTCTTAGTATCCTTATCCCTTTCGGTGTAAGCTAATACAATTCCTTTAACAACTTTCTGATTCATCAATTTATAATTTGCCCTATTAGGTAACAGACACACTCACAACTTTCTTCCAGATAAGCCTACTGTACTGTGGACTCTCTGGGGGATTGCTGTGTGACAATGAGCTTAAGATTTTCAGAAGACCCGTGTTGAAGAGATAGAATCAGCAAGCCATGTCCTTATGATGTTTAGAAAGATTTTTGTCTATTTGAAAGGGTCTATTAGACAACATCTTAAATAGTTCTATGTTTTTAACAAAATGCTTTACTCTCACACCTTTGGCTTCTCCTTTACATCATATGTTCATAGAATTATATTGATTCTGTCTTCTGTCTAGAAGAATTTCAGCACTGTTTACCCACTGGCAGGGCTGGGAATGGGAAACAGTTTTATTTCCAAACTACCAAGTCTTAGGCTCTTTCATATTTATATTCTTTAGATTATTTATCTCCTTTTACATTTTACTATTTGCCCTAAGAAGAAGCCACGTAACACTGTCAACATTATACCCAGAAATCTCCTTAGTTAGGTCAACCAGGACCTTAGGTATGTTGCTGTTTCCATGTTACAGTTGGCAATCGATGCTAAATTTTCTACCACTCTGTAAGAAAGTTCCTCTTTCCTCTAGTCCTACTAATCTTTTGCTCACTTTTCTCTAAGTCTTCCCTAAATATCTCCTTGGGGATCATTAAGATCCCACTAACCATTTTTAAAAAAACTTTTATTGGAGTATAGTTGATTTAAGATGTTGTATTAGTTTCTGCTGTACAGCAAAGTGAATCAGTTATACATAGCCACTCTTCTTTAGATTCTTTTCCCATGTAGGTCATTACAGAGTACTGAGTAGAGTTATAGTAGGTCCTTATTAGTTATCTATTTTATATATAGTAGTGTGTATATGGCTCTTTTAACTTTTTCTTGGTCCCTTAGTTCCAAAGTCTCTCAGTCACTTAGTCTCAAAGCCACTGCCACACGTCAGACTGTTAGAACAGCACCTCACTTAATGGTACCAACACGTGTTGCAGTTACCCACTGCTGCATGACAAGTCATCCTATAACTTAGCGGCCTTAAACAACAGCATTCACTTTATTATTGTGTTTCACATTTCTGGGGGTTGACTGTGCTCAGTGGGGCAGTTATCGCAGTTCTCCCCCACTGCCTTTCATGTAGGTATAGTCTAGTGTGGCAGGAGCTGGAACCATGTGAAGATCTGCTCTCCCATATGTATGGTGACAGGGCTGCAAGATTCTAACTGCTGGGGACTGGAAGGGTTGGAATACTTGGATGTTTCTATCTCGATGTGGTGTGTCCACTTGGCCTTTTTAGCATGGAGGCTTCAGGATAGTTGGAATTCTTATACGATGGATCTTTGCTCCAAAGTGAGTTTGCCAAGAGAGACACAGACACAGACAGAGAGGCAGAATCTGTCCACCTCTTCTAATCTAGCTTCAGAAGTCACATATGTCACTTCCACAGTCTTCTACTTGTTGGGCCAGCCTGAAATGCCTGCCAAGACTCAAGGTGAGAATACATACACTCTGTTTCCTTGATGAGAAGATTCTGGAAGAACATGTGGGACCAGAATTATTGTTGTGGCCATGTTGGGAGAATATAATCCACCACACTGAGTCCTAGCTAATATTTCAGGACTTCAATTTGTTTTAGACGTAAAACACTGGGGCACAAGTAGATTGAAAGTGAGAATAGAGATGGTATGGTGAACCCCATCCTGAAAGATAAGAATAAGCTTGAGACCCTCTCAGAAGGGAGTCAGGAACTCTGAGCCAGGGATTACAGCTGTAAAGATTTCAAAAGTTTTTCAAACTTTGCCACTTCCTCTCTTGTTGCCATTGCTGTCAACCCTTGGACTTGACTTCAGGAGAAATAAGGAAGAGTATTAGCAATAGACTGATTCCATACTGCAGCTGTTTATAGAGCTAGATCCTCAAAGGAGAGCATGAGGGGTGTCTGCTCTCTAAGGCAGTGCAAAGAGCAAAATCTTGGGTCTTGCAGCCAAGAATCACAGTGCAGGACTCTGGATGGTCAGGACAGCCATGCAACCATGAAGTGGAGACAAATGGGGCAGGCCCTGGCGTTGTACTATTTAATCTTCACAGCAACCCTGGAAGAAACCTTTCTGTGTCATAGATGAGAACATTGAGGCTCCTGTGTTTGATCAACTTCACACAGCTACGAAGCAGAAAACTAGGACACAAAACCACACAAGTCTGTTCCTGAAGGCTGCGACATTTCACAGCAGTGCACTGGGGCAGGTGTATGAGAAGACCATGGCCTCTCCACTCTTCAAGGGCACGTTCATCCTCCCTCCCTGGACACAAGAAAGCAGAGACCAATAAAGACTCAGAGAGGCTGGTCTGAGGGCAGGGACATTTGCTCCTTCCTTCACAGAAGCACTTAGAGATTGAGCCAACTCCTTGCCAACTATAAGTTATTCTAAAGGAATGGAAATAGTCCGTCAACGACTTTTGTGCCCCTAACCTCTGCTAAGCACTTCAACTTCCTTATTTAACTTTTTAGAGCATCTATTTAAGGTAGTAGTTATCTAATGCATTTTTCCAGGTGCAGAAGCTAAGACCCAGAAAGGTTGTCATCTTCCAATGTCACGTAAATAGTAAGCGGAAGAGTCAAGAATTTAGCCAAAGTTGACTGGCTGGAAACTTATTTTTGGGTTTCCAAGTGTGCATTGAAAGACTGCCCAGGCTGGTTGGGGAGAGACTGAAGGAACTTCTGTTGTCTGGGGAACTACTGGATGGGCCTGGGCCCCTTAAACTCTTCTGCTGTACTAAATGTTGGAGTGTATCATCAAGAGTGAACACAGCTTTCAACCATCCTTAGGAAGCTGAAATCATGCAACATGCCAGATACACTCATCTGAGTTTATTAACTAGGGATTTAGAAATCTCTGTCCAGATTGGTTTTCATCCACATGTTCTAAGACAAATAATTGCAGATAATTATTTAATGTTACATCTATAAATTGATACATCAAGCTAAGTGCTTAACGCACTTAATAACTATTCTTCGTCACAATGGCTCCGTGACATGGTTTACTGTCCTCAGGCTACAGGTATGAAAACTAAGGACCAGAGATGCTAAGTAACCCCTGGCCTTCTGGGGTTGCACAGCTCATTCCGGAGGAACCAGAATTAAGATGCAAGTTTGCTTAACTCTGAAACCTGTGTTCCTTCTGTCATTCCCCAGTTCCATTGGGAAGAGTCCCCTTCACATACCCCTTATACTTAAAGGATAATACATGCTTCCTGGCTTATGCTGTCTTTTTCCTGGAGGATTTTATTCAGAAATTCATTTTTCTTTGCTTCTTGGGGGCTGCTTCCTCCTGACTTATGACTCAAGCTTTTTAGATCATTTGCCCCCCAAACCTCTCATTAGGGAATCCAGGGTGGGGAGAGTTCTAGGTATAGTTAAAAAGGATTTTCCCCCCCTTCCTATTTTTGCTTTTATTTTTAACTGCACTTCTTTCTGACAGGAACTCTGTTTGTCCTGACTTGCGTCTGATATTATGAGTCACTGGGGAGATATAATATGCTGATTGCCGAACCAGGTTATTATTTTTTCTTTTTCTGTGACTCATTCTCTTCAAAATCTCTAATTTATGATAAAAGTCAGTAAGATGTAAGCACAGAAAATGTTTCGAGTGGGTTGTCTTATTAGGTTTGGGCCCACTTTGTCTTTTTTAACTCTTGGGCTGAACAATGTAAACCAGCATGCCTCTTAGAAAAAGCTAGAGCCAGCGGTCAGTCATTCTCCCTGTACCAGGGCCAGACAGGATGACCTCTGGGCAGCAATGGAGCTGGATTCAGAGGATGAGTTCAACCCGCGGCCCCAGATGAAGGAAGAAGAGAAAGCCTTTAGTGAGATATTATTAATGTTCCTATATATGGGCATCCAAAGCGCAAAGAGCAAAAAAAATTTTTTGATGTACAATGTTTCTAGTAAAGAAAAACTGTAAGCTGTCATCCTCTTAAAATGCCACTGAAAAATGAAGCAAACTCAGATGCAGAATAGGAGCGTGGTTCAACATCATTACAGCGAAACTAAGAAAATGTACTCGGGGATGGAGAGAGATGGGAAGACTTTTCTGGACCACTTTATTACATAAACAAAGAATCAGACTATTAGGTCAGGACAGGATTTTGAAGGCCTCACCCAATGCATGGCCACCTTCCGTAGCCCCTTGGACCCATGCAGCCTCTGCCCGGAAGTAAGTCTCCAGTTACTGGGAGCTCACTACGTGCTCAAGTAAACAACCATCAGAAATTCACTAGTAATTGAACACTTACTCTGTGTCCCGATCTCTCCCAGGAATCAAAGATACAAATGTGATACCCATGGCTCTGAGCTGCTTTGGTCTTAGGAGGACAAACTTCTTACCCAGCCCCACCTAAAGTTCCTCTGGCACCCCAGCCTTGCTCTAACCCTTCTCCCTTATTCTGGGCAGTATCCAGAGCATGAGACTGAGGCAGCTTCTAAGCAGCTATATTTGCCTTTTGTCCCTGGGTTGCTTGTTTGTGTCAGGAGCCATGCCTTGTCAGTGCCACTACCTGGGAGTTTTCCAAAAGTCGAGGGAAAATCATCTTTTTCCGAGCTTCCATGGTGCCGTAGCTGGATAGCTCATATCCCTCTTCCAATTTAAGTGGTCTCCTCCTGTTATGGACTGAATTGTATTCCCCCTACCTCCACCCTGACAAATCTGTATGTTGAAACCCTAAACCCCAATGTGATTGTATTTGGACATAGAGTATTTCAGGAAGTAATAAGGTTAATGAGGTCATAGGAGTGGGCCCGTAACCTGATTGGGCTGGTGTTTTTATAAGAAGAGGAAGAGATACCAGAGATGTGCATACCTTGAGGAAAGGCCGTGTGAATTAGACCTTGAAGGGTAAGTAAGAGTTCATGGATGGAGAAGAGAGAAAAATGTGTCCCAGTGAGAGCAGTGGCCTGTGAGGCAGTGGGGAGGTGTGGGAAAGTGAGGCATGTGTGAGGAAGGGCAAGTGGGCTTGTGTGGTTACAGCTCAGGGTTCTGCCTTAGGAGGGGAAGAGCACCACAGAGGATGTGATTACTACAGATTTACTGGTACAATTAGCAAACTGTTCTCCAGACAGGGAAGGAGCATTTCCTAGGCCCTTTGAGCCCATGTTTCTTCTGAGAAAATATGAATGCAATACATGACACATGAAAGACATGATTTTTTACTAGAAACTTTCCTGGAGTGGGAGAGGGAGGCCTGGGTAAAGCACAGTTCCTTGCTCCCCTCTCCTAAGTGTACGCTGGTACCAAAGTGTAAAATGGCACCAAAAAAATAGAGAAATTAAACTTTGCCTTTCATGGAGATGCTCTCACTGACAGTTCCACCATCAAATCAAGATGCAGGGAGGAGAGCTATGCAACCTTTTAAGATCCTTCATTGGATAAATAATAGAACATGGATTTAGTCTCAGATCTTTGATTCCAAAGCTGTTCTCCTCAACCATGTTCCCTCCCTCAGATGTTGAATTTTTATAAAGAAATAGAAGCAATTTAAAGTATTATGATAACTTATTTTTCTGACCTTAGGAAAGTGTCCAACAATTGCCTAAATTACCTATGGAATAAACAATTCTACTTTGGAACTGTTGACTCTCTCCTCCCTCACCAAACTGAAGTGGATTACTTTAATGGGAAAAATGCAAGTTTACATTTTAAAAAACAATCTACATAAGGTGTTAAGCCAGTACCTTGTATACAGTAGTTGCTCAGTAAGTGTTGGCTATTACTAATGCGAATAAAAAACTATATTTTCCTAATTATGTATATATATACATATATACACACACACAGTTAAGAAAATTTTGTTTTTCCTAATATATATGTGTCTGTGTGTGTGTGTGTATATATATATATATATTCACATATAGTAGGTAAATGGGAATTTAAAACAAAGTATTACTCATAAATACACTAATTTAATTTACTCATTTCTTCATTCAGCCAATATTCCCTGAGCATCAATATTCTCTAGACCTTTCAGATCAAAGCTTACATCCTTCAAGAAAGAGTTTACATCTCTAAACTCCAAAAGGAGCTGTGACTCAATCAGCCTTTGTTAGCAAAATAGTATGGCAAGTGGTACAAACTTTGATAACGTCTTCATATGACAATGATTTTGTAAGACTTTCTGTAAAGAGAAGAGAAAGATAATCCCATCTTTCCTCTCACAGAGTTGGTTGATTTCTTTTAGCTCTTAATTGATCAGAAAAACTTCTTTCAGCATCATCACTCCTTGTCAGTCATGCCGTGAAATTGTTTACTATTGTCAAATGTGGAAAAGCCACCATCATGTTTCTTTTATTTAAAAGCTATACAATTTGGGTTCATTTCAAGTTTTCTTGGCAGTAGCGATTCTTAAAATCTTTGATTAGACAATGTTCATTAACCAGCTTGTCAAAATGTCACAATTGTGTATTATGGGTTTGTTATTTTTGTGGATGTCAGTATTTTCATTCAAATCAGCAAGAATTTAAACAGTTATGTTAATAATTCTATTTCATCTGATTTTCTTCTAAAAAGTGTGAGGTATTTAAATTGTATCTGCTGCATTATCAAGTGTATTCTTGGAAGGGTAGAACTTCTGTTTCAAATTATCTGCTTTTAATTTTTTATGTTTGATGATTGGGAGGATTTTCCACAGATTAGCTCCTGGCTCTGTGCATTTTGAGACCTGTTTCTCCACTACTCCCCACACATTGCTGGGTTTATGGAGTAAGTGCATACTGTGAATTAACCTTCGACCCTGCATGTTGGGTCATGGAACTGGGGGAGTCGACACCTGGATGGTAGGACCATTTCTAGACTCCATTCCTACACAAAAATGGTTAGCAGTAACTCAATTGCTCTGGAAGTGAGTGTGAGACATAGATTCATTTCAAGAAACTCAGACTAAGGCCAACTCAAGTTCTTCTTCCCAGTTAGATGCTCAAAATTCCCATGGCCACTCTAACATCACCCAACATGAGGGAAAGTTTGACAGAGAAAATGGAATGGGCAGAGATAGTGGTCTTAATTGATTGTGGTTAAAGAATCTTAACTTTTGCAAATTTTATAAAGCCATATGACTATCTAAGCAAGCTGCCAGGGCCTTCAAGGGCCTTGGGAGGGGCCCAGGCAAAGGAGGATGCTGAAGCTTAAGTTCCATTAAATTCATGGGAAACACATGCCTGGCTCCATGTTTGGAGCCTTTGCAAAGTGAAAGACCAGTTTACATCACTCTGAAAAGCACTGACTAGGATAACGAGAACACAGCCTAAGCCCCAGACCATGACCCAGGACCTAGATTCTTCTATATAAATAGGCACATCTCTTGTGATCATGAAGCCTGTCAGGACCTGGACATAAAAGTCATCTCTCTTTCCATGTACTTTTTGGCACCAACTGTCGATTTATAGCTGTGGTCATTTAAATGGTTCTGGGTAAAGAATTACAACTTTGTACTCTAAATCAACCTGCCAGGATGTAGGTAAATCCTCACCTATAGTTCCTCAATGTTGTAATCTGATCAAAAGCAAAGACTTGAAGAAATCATGACCCCAAAGTGGCCCAAGCTGACTGTAAAACAACCAGATATCAGTAGGAAAGAGTGAATTGGGCTCTAACTATATGAGGGTCTGAATGGCTGGAAAAGGGGGAAAACGTGCCTCATGGATGTGCAGAGTCTCAGCTGAATGCTCCAAGGAATCGTTCCCTTGAGGGTTCTGCTCTCCTAGTTTCCTTGGAGATCCGTCCTCCACACTCCTACAACCGGGGTGGTTTTCAAGAAAAGAAAATATGACCATTTCACTCCTTTCCCTTAAAACTAGCAATAGTTCCAATGCATGTTAGAATAAAGTCCCAAGAATTCAGCAGACATGCAGAGTCTTCATTACCTAGCCTTTGTCTGACAACAGTATTATCTCACATTGCAGTCACCATCACCTCTATACCTGTGGTAGTCAGGGGTCTCCAGAGAAACAGATCCAAAAGACTATCTATATCTATATCATGTATGTTCTTCCTATCTATCTATCTATCTATCTATCTATCTATCTATCTGGATTTAAATTAACCATCACAATACCCTTCCTAGGTTGATTGCTAATGCCTATTTTTATTTTTGTCCATATCATATTGCTCTGGGTGTTGAGTCTAATTAGGGAGTCTGTTAAGTTTCTTTAAGATTCTATTAGTCAGTGTCTAGTAACCAACCACTTTAGGTGTTTCACAGGGAGAATTTAATACAGAGAAGGTGTTATAAGGACAGAGAGAACAGAAGAGAAAATAAAAGGGGTGAAACAGTAAAAGGAAAAAATGGTATTACCCAGAGCTCAGAATATGCTGACACCCTTACGCAGCAGTCTACAGGACTATACCTGCTACCAAGCTTTTGGAGACACTATCACAGCCAATCCTGACTCTATTTAAGGGGCACTGCTTGGGCCAGGGCTGGAGCTACAAATAGGTACTACTTCTGCTCAGGCCACTGAAGTCTGCAACCCCCTTATGCTCACGGCCAACTACATCCATCAACTTCTACACTGTCAGAGGCACAAACCTCAGCTTCTCTCCCCTGTCTAGAGATCCCCAGCCAGCACTTGCTATCAGCAAGGGAGCTTGGAAATACAGTTTGCAAGCTCCCGGCTTAAGCATACAGGCAAATGTGTCTTCTACCTTGGAGGGTCTCTGGGAGCTTCTGATCTGGAGGATTTTACTGTTGTCTTCACATGTCTCTTTTCAGCCTCTTTGTCAAAGCAGCAGTAAAAGTTTAAATAAGTTAATCTGTTGCCAAGCAACTCACTTTTGTCTCAGCACACTTCTCATTGCCGGTGGTTGCATTTTTCTATTTCTTTAGTGACAAGGCACTGGCAGGTTTTAAAGAATTATACATACACCTACGATACCCAGAGGTTTAATATTTTTTTACTTTTCTAAAAAAGTGCTGATTTTTATTACTTTAGATAGAGGTCTCTCTGAAGCTGAAGAGTGAAGTTATGTTGCTTTTCAAAATCTCGTGTACTTTCAAGAGACATTGGCTGCATCATATATATTTACAGGCTTTTCACTTCCTTGTTTTAAAAATGAAGTAGATTTAGTGCCTTAAAGAAAGCCATGGATCTTTCCATCTTATCTTCTTTTTTTGGTGTTCTTCTGTTGAGCATTAATCATATTCCAGATTTACCATTGTTTCTTGAGGAAAAAGAATGTTCAAAAGAAACTAGCTGCTGAAGCAGAGATTTTGGACACTACCATTCAGCTGTTATTTGGTCTTTCAATTTTAAAAGTTTCAGTTTATTCTTCACTAGGAGAACTCTATATATACACACACATACTTATAAATGTGCATTTTTTTTTCACATCTACCTTCTACCTGTATTAGTGGAAGGGAAGAGAGGGACATTTGTAGAGTACCCTGTTGTTGGTAGGTGCTGTTCTCTATTTCAGCCCTGTGTGTGTAGTTCATGGTTTCCCCTTAGGTCTTATTGTGCCCATTTTACAGACGAAGAAGCAGGATCAGAGAAACTGAGTAACTTGCCCGAGTCACACCTGTCATTGTCAGAGAAGGAATGAAGCCCAGGCGTGTTGGTGTAGAGGTTTGAGACTCTGTCACTGTTCTGTGATGGTCTTCTAGGGTGTCCCGGGTGCATGTTTCATGCTTAGAATCATGGTGAAGTTGATGAACCCGAAGAATCCTTTTAAAATCTGAGTTTCTAAAGTTTCTCTTTCAGTTTTGTTTAAGGTTTTCTTTTTCTCACTGTGATCCTAACCGAAATACTTTCACATACCCAATTACATAATAACAAAAGTCTCCAGGAAAGAGAGGATGGTGCCATGAACAATCAGTCAAGAATTCTTATCCTAGCTACAGAATCTGTCACACCAGCAGTTTCAACCTGGGTCTACTTTATGAGCACATTTTAAAGACATGGTATTGAGCTATGGCAGCAGCAGGTAATTCCCTTTGGTTGTCCTACCAATGAGATATTTTGACCAAAAATTCTAGAAGGTAAAAGACACTGCACCATTCTGTTGCCTTTAATATCCACAGACTCAGCTAAAAAATGACTTTATCTTTAGCTCTAGCCTATCTCTTATTTGTGTTTTTGGCTTTGCTGCCACAACTGCACATTTTGAGAGCAATAGTTAAAATAGGAGTAAGTATTTCCTTCTGTTTTTTACTTAATGGGCTGACCAAGACTTAGGAGACAGGGAAAGCAAGACCATCTTTTGGTCAAGTATATTCGGATTCTCCAACCAAAAGTATCAACCTTGCTGCCTGTTGTCACCTAGTGCCTACCCCCCACACACCAGTGGAACCAGGGTTTATTGTGTCTTAAAGTATTGTTCTTTATGTTATATTTGTTTCAATATATTAAAATGCCAGCATCCTAGGAGATGTAAAAATGTAGCTATCAGCCAGTTGAACTTTGAGTGGGAAGTTGGGGAATTGTTTTATATGGAGATGGTGTAAGAAGAAAAGGTCATTGTCAAGGTGAATCAAAGTATACTTTAAGTCCAACTCTAAGATTCAAAATCCCTCCTCTTAGACCTGACGCCATCTTTATCTCTAATTCATAACCTTTGAAATGCAGAAGTCTGAAATAGGTTCTGCAAAAACAAAAGGCATCAGATGAGTGCATGTTGGAAAGAAGAGAAAAACTACTATGAAGAAGGTAAGGTCCACACAGTTATAGAAACACCTTCCCTTCTGCCCTGTTCCTGGGATTTGGGGAAGTTAATCTGAAGAGTTTTCGTCTATCCTAAATTACCTTAGATTTGATCATTGTATTCATTATATCATGAAACATTTGAAGGTGCATTATTAAAATGTATTAACATCTGTGTTCATCAGTGATATTGGCCTGTAGTTTTCTTTCTTTGTGACATCTTTGTCTGGTTTTGGTATCAGGGTGGTAATGGCCTCATAGAATGAGTTTGGGAGTGTTCCTCCCTCTGCTATACTTTGGAAGAGTTTGAGAATGATAGGTGTTAGCTCTTCTCTAAATGTTTTATAGAATTCACCTGTGAAGCCAGCTGGTCCTGGGCTTTTGTTTGTTGGAAGATTTTTAAACACAGTCTGAATTTCAGTGCATGTGATTGGTCTGTTTATATTTTCTATTTCTTACTGGTTCAGTCTTGGAAGGTTGTGCTTTTCTAAGAACTTATCCATTTCTTTGTGGTTGTCCATTTTATCGGCATATAATTGCTTGTACTAATCTCTCATGATCCTTTGTATTTCTACAGTGTCAGCTGTTACTTCTTTTTCATTTCTAATTCTATTGATTTGAGTCTTCTCCCTTTTTTTCTTGATGAGTCTGGCATAGATGTAAAAATCTTCAACAAAATACTAGCAAACAGAATCCAACAGCACATTAAAAGGATCATACACCATGATCAAGTGGGGCTTATCCCAGGAATGCAAGGATTCTTCAATATATGCAAATCAATCAATATGATAAAATATATTAACAAACTGAAGGAAAAAAAACCATACGATCATCTCAATAGATGCAGAAAAAGCTTTCAACAAAATTCAACACCTATTTATGAAAAAAACCCTCCAGAAAGTAGGCATAGAGGGAACTTACCTCAACATAATAAAGGCCATATATGACAAACCCACAGCCAACATCATTTTCAATGGTGAAAAACTGAAAGCATTTCCTCTAAGATCAGGAAGAAGACAAGGTTGTCCACTCTCACCACTATTATTCAATATAGTTTTGGAAGTTTTAGCCATAGCAATCAGAGAAGAAAAAGAAATAAAAGGAATCCAAATCAGAAAAGAAGAAGTAAAGCTGTCACTGTTTGCAGATGACATGATACTATACATAGAGAATCCTAAAGATGCTACCAGAAAACTACTAGAACTAATCAATGAATTTGGTAACGTAGCAGGATACAAAATTAATGCACAGCAATCTCTTGCATTCCTATACACTAATGATGAAAAATCTGAAAGATAAATTAAGGAAACACTCCCATTTACCGTTGCAACAAAAAGAATAAAATACCTAGGAATAAACCTACTTAAGGAGACAAAAGACCTGTATGCAGAAAACTATAAGACACCTATGAAAGAAATTAAAAATGATACAGACAGATGGAGAGATATACCATGTTCTTGGAGTGAAGAATCAACATTGTGAAAATGACTATACTACCCAAAGCAATCTACAGATTCAATGCAATCCCTATCAAACTACCAACGGCAATTTTCACAGAACTAGAACAAAAAATTTCACAATTTGTATGGAAACACAAAAGACCCCAAAGAGCCAAAGCAATCTTGAGAAAGAAAAACGGAGCTGGAGGAATCAGGCTCTGGACTTCAGACTATACTACAAAGCTATAGTGATCAAGACAGTATGGTACTGGCACAAAAACAGACATATAGATCAATGGAAGAGGATAGAAAGCCCAGAGATAAACCCATGCACATATGGTCACCTTATTTTTGATAAAGGAGGCAAGAATATACAATGGAGAAAAGACAGCCTCTTTAATAAGTGGTGCTGGGAAAACTGGACAGCTACATGTAAAAGAGTGAAATTAGAACACTCCCTAACACCATACACAAAAATAATTCAAAATGGATTAAAGACCTAAATGTAAGGCCAGACACCATAAAACTCTTAGAGAAAAACATAGGCAGAACACTCTATGACATAAATCACAGAAAGATCTTTTTTGACCCACCTCCTAGAGAAATGGAAATAAAAACAAAAATAAACAAATGGGACCTAATGAAACTTAAAAGCTTTTGAACAGCAAAGGAAAACATAAACAAGATGAAAAGACAACCCTCAGAATGGGAGAAAACATTTGCAAATGAAGCAACTGACAAAGGATTATCTCCAAAATTTACAAGCAGCTCATGCAGCGCAATATCAAAAAAACCGAACAACCCAATCCAAAAATGGACAGAAGACCTAAATAGGAATTTCTCCAAAGAATATATACATATTGCCAACAAACACATGAAAGGATGCTCAACATCACAAATCATTAGAGAAATGCAAATCAAAACTACAATGAGGTATCACCTCACACCAGTCAGAATGGCCATCATCAAAAATTCTACAAACAGGGTTTTCCTGGTGGTGCAGTGGTTAAGAATCCACCTGCCAATGCAGGGGACATGGGTTCGAGCCCCAGGCTGGGAAGATACCACATGCCATGGAGCAACTAAGCCTGTGCGCCACAACTACTGAAGCCCATGCACCTAGAGCCCATGCTCCGCAACAAGAGAAGCCACCACAATGAGAAGCCTGTGTATCACAATGAACAGTAGCCCCCACTCACTGCAACCAGAGAAAGCTCGCGTGCAGCAACGAAGACCCAATGCAGCCAAATAAATAAATTTTTAAAAAGAAAATTCTACAAACAACAAATGCTGGAGAGGGTGTGGAGAAAAGGGAACCCTCTTGCACTGTTGGTGGGAACGTAAATTGATACAGCCACTATGGAGAACAGTATGGAGGTTCCTTAAAAAACTAAAAATAGAACTACCATACGACCCAGCAATCCCACTACTGAGCATATACCCTGAGAAAACCATAACTCAAAAAGAGTCATGTACCACAATGTTCATTGCAGCTCTATTTACAATAGCCAGGACATGGAAGCAACCTAAGTGTCCATCGACAGATGAATGGATACAGAAGATGTGGCACATATATACAATGGAATATTACTCAGCCATAAAAAGAAACAAAACTGAGTTATTTGTAGTGAGGTGCATGGAACTAATTCTGTCATACAGAGTGAAGTAAGTCAGAAAGAGAAAAACAAATACCATATGCTAACACATATAAGTGGAATCTGAAAAAAAAAAAGGTTCTGAAGAACATAGGGGCAGCACAGGAATAAAGACGCAGATGTAGAGAATGGACTTGAGGACATGGGGAGGGGGAAGGGTAAGCTGGGACGAAGTGAGAGAGTAGCATGGACATATATACACTACCAAATGTAAAACAGATAGCTAGTGGGAAGCAGCCGCATAGCACAAGGAGATCAGCTCGGTGCTTTGTGACCACCTAGAGGAGTGGGATAGGGAGGGTGGGAGGGAGATGCAAGAGGCAGGAGATATGGGGATGTATGTATATGTAGAGCTGACTCACTTTGTTATAAAGCAGAAACTAACACACCATTGTAAAGCAATTATACTCCAATAAAGATGTTAAAAAAAAAAGTATTAGCATCTTTTTTTTTTTTTTTTTTTTTTTTTGCGGTACGCAGGCCTCTCACTGTTGTGGCCTCTCCCATTGCGGAGCACAGGCTCCGGATGCGCAGGCTCAGCGGCCATGGCTCACGGGCCTAGCCACTCCACGGCATGTGGGATCTTCCCGGACACGAACCCGTGTCCCCTGCATCGGCAGGTGGACTCTCAACCACTGTGCCACCAGGGAAGCCCAAGTATTAGCATCTTTCATGATAATTATTCACTTAATTCTCCCAGCAGCCCCTCTCCTTCTAGGCTGTGAAGTTTGTTAAAGGGAGAGAGGGCGTCCCATTGTTTCTTCCTCTTTTAGCTCCCTACTGTCCCCAAAGCACCCAGCACAGGCAGGCATCTTATTGGCAGTTTTAGAAGAAGCTATGAATGCCCTCTTCCTCCTTATTTTCTCTTCAGATCTGCCTACCTACAGAGAGGAGAGACTTTTAGGGATCAGCTGTGTCCTCGCAAAAAGAGGCCTGTCACAGACAGTAACTGGGTGAGTAAATCTGTCCAATTCCAGGAGTCAGTACAGGAAGTTCACTGTTGCAAAAAATCTAAACTATATCCTCCAACTTGGCCTTTCTCACTGTATTTTGATTTTCCCTGGGTCCTGTGGCTAGCTCCCAGTTGCTTCACAGCTTTGTCAAAGAGACAGTTAACTATTGACTTCTTCAACTCTGAAGTGCCAACTATGAACCCATCATGTATGTATGTATGTATGTATGTATGTATGTAGTACTGATTACATACATTCACTCATTCAATGCTTGTAAAATTTCCGGAGGGGTGGTTACAAATGGGGAGATGGTGCTTCAAGGAATTAAGAAAAAGAAACCTTGCTAGAGTTAAACAGCTAATTAGTGGCCAAGCTGAGAGTCAAATTCAGGGCTACTTGACTCCAAATTTCCTGATATTTGTACCACCATCCAAGACCTTTGTAATCATTGCTTTTGTCCCACTTCCATCTCTTCACATGTGTTTCTTGGTGGACATAGACACCTACCCCAGGTGTGATAGAAGAAAGTCTCCTTTGTGGTTCAGTTCTAGATACTGCCTCCCGACAGTGTTCTTTCCACGGCACCACTGGGCAGGGTCTGCAAAGGAGCAACAGGCCTCTAAGTTCTCCTGCAGCTTGTTCATCCTGTGAGTCATCTAAGATCACCTTTTTACTTCTCTTCATGACCAAGGACCTGTTTACACCACAGTGTTTCTTTCTCCTGTGAGAAGAAGCAGATTCTGACAACAAAGAAACCCTTGCCAGGAGTGGAGTGATCTCTTGTGTAGTCCATTGCTGTGACCAAGGTTGTATGCTTCCATCCACTCGTTTATTTCTTCACTCCTTTTTAAAAGACACACTGAGCCTATTTAATAGAAGACGTTCTAGAGATGCAAACTTAAAATAATAACACGTTATGGACTAAATGTTTGTGCCCCCCAACCCCCATGAATTTGTATGTCGAAATCCTAACCCCCTATCAGGAGTTGGGGCCTTGCGGAGGTAACTAAGTCATAAGGGTGGGGCCCTCATGAATGAGGTAAGCGCTCTTATAAGAGGAACCCCAGAAAGCTCTTTTGCCCTTTTCCTGCCACGTGAGGACTCAAGGAGAAATTGGATGTGTACAGTCAGGAAGAGAGTGCTTCTCACCAGAACACATGTCTGCTGGCACCCTGATGTCGAAGTTCCAGCCTCCAGAACTGTAAGAAATAAATTACTGTTGTTCATAAGCCACCCAGTCTATGGTACTTTGTTACAGCAGCCAGAACTAAGCAAATAACTTTCACAATTGTCTCTATTCATTTTCTTTAAATTAAGGTAGAATCTGAGCATAATTTCCAGATCGCCTGAGAAAACCAACCTGTCAAGGACAGATAAGATTCTTGATAACTTTTTCATGAAAATGGTTAGGGGGCAGAGTTAGGGTTCAGGGTCACTGTGCCTCTCTTGGTTAGAAAGGCAAGTCATTGCACTTGGTTGGAGTGATACTGTGCTCCCTCCCTTTGATGGACGATACCCTCCAAAGCTGATTACACTCTATAATAGCAAAAACAATCTGCGGATTATAAGAATCTAGAGCAGGAGGAATCATCCTGGTCTCTGCCTGATGAGACGTTCACCAGCCATGTGGAACCACTTTTGGTTGCTCAATCACTGTAGCTCTGAAATACTTTAAAATTCTGAGCCATGTGTTGCCACATACTAAACACAGATTCAGCAAACCATCCGCTGCAGCATTCTCGTGGAATCACAGTTGAAGGGTTGTCAGAGGTTCTGAATTTGCATACCAGAAACAGCAACACTTCATCAGGGCTTTGAGAAGGTCCCCGGGGAAGCGGAGGCATTCCTGCTTTCCTTCCTTCCCTTCTATGTAAGTTCCCAAACACTTATTTCAGACACCTGGATAATAGGTTATGATAGGTGAGTTTCTTCCACATTGCATTTAATGAGGATCACATTAAATTCTCTTGTTGGAAGAGCTTGAGAAGAGGGAGAGAACCAAAGTGAATCAGAACTGTGAGGGCAGACAGTCCATGGGGATGGTCCCCATTCAGACTGAGAATGATCATTGCTTGTTGGTGCAAGGAAGCAGTCACACATGCTAAAGAGTGTTTCCTTATGCTGCTGTGTGTATTTAAGGCTGTGCCAGTCCTAACATAGATGCTTTAAAAAAATTTATCCTTTTCCACCAGCAGTCCCACTCCTAAAATAATGTTCCCACCTATATTTGCTCAGCTAATTTCTTCTCATCCTTGATATTCGGCTCAAATATTACCTCAGGGAACTTCACTCATTCCACATCACATGTCCCTCCCTTGTGTATACCTTACATATACCTTATGTATACACCATATGTATACCACTCTCAGATGGAACTGTAACTGCCCTACTAGGTACCAACTCCTTGAAGGAATGGCCCTGACTAATTGATTTCTGTGACCCCAGGAGCCAGCATGGCATCTGGAAAAGAGTATTCACCCAGAAATTATTAATTGAATAAATTAGTGGATGAATAAATTATCACAATTGAAAAGTTATTAGTTATGTACATATTTCTGGTGAATGGTATGAATCCATAATAGTTTTGTCCAACTTATTCAAATTTTCCAGAATCACAATGTCTAGGATTTTCCAAATCCTCATGAAATGAAGGGTCAAGAGCATGAACTGCATTTGAAATAGTGGATCGAATCATCTCATCCTCACCTGCTTAATAGAATTAAGATGTGAATAAATTTCTTCTCAGTTTTGATACTATGTACCTGGGATTTTAAAATTATTTTGAAATATAATATATATAAAGGAATATACATAATGTTTATGTACAATTTAAGGGATAATATCTGTATAAAAGAATAATAATAAAAACCCTCATGAACCTCCTACCTCGCTTAAGAAATAATGGACTATGGTCTTTGCCAACCTGGAAATGAAATGTGAACATATGACTATGTCTTAATTATAAGCACAATTTGTGAAAACTTTATATTGTGTTTAGTAAACATGATTAAAATTAGCCAAGCATATATTCATTCACGATTAAGACCTGAAGAGTCAATTTAATGCTCTTGTAATCTCTGTGATACCTATTGTATTTCATGCGGTATCTCCTTGCTTTCCTGGTGTTGGATTACTCGCAGTTTTTTTTGTGTGTGTGTACATGTGCATGTTTTAATCACCAGTCCAGCATTTTCCCTGAACTGTATACTGCGTATATCTAATTATCTGATAGACATCTGTATCTGTACGTGCAACAGGTCCTCAAACTCAACATTACTAAAACTACATTGCTTAAATTCTCTCAGTACCTCCCATGACCTAATCCTTCTCTCTTTCTTAGTCTGGTCATTAACTCTCCCACACCATACATTTGGTGTTATCATGAGTTTTTTCTTCTCTTTTAAAACTGCACTGTGTCATGAAACCCTCATAAACAACTTTTCTATTCATGGCTTCTTTCATTCTAAGATATCTTGCACAAAATTTCCAGATTTTTTTTAAAACAAATCTCTCATCAATCACTCCTCTGTTTAAACAATAAACAGACAAATACTTTGATGCATCTCTGTGGCCTGTGATCTGGAGAGACCAAGGTTCTATGGTGTTAACTCAGGAGCCATCAGAAGGAAAACCCAGTGAGCAAAGGTGTGGTTTCCTAATCCCAGACTCCAGGGTTGCCTGAGACCCATAGAATGTTTACTTGGGTCCAGCTACCACAGAAAGCAGAGGCAGAGATACTCTTCTGCATGGGAAGGAGGGGCAATGGCTGGTGAGAACCTTGGACTCGAGGAGAACAGGTCACTGGGCTACCCTCGCCCCATTTCAATGGGGCACACACTTGTCAATACATTGCTCCTCTTTATTCTAGAAAATCTAGTCTCAGTCTTATACAAAACATCCAGAACCTTCTCCTCTCTCAAATTTAGCAAAGGCCTATTCATTTTGCGTGCTTGATGCAATTTAAAGGTACTGAAGAGACTCTGCAAAGAAGTCAAAGTATTTCCCCTGAGGGGCTTTGGGTAAATGAATTTTTTATTTATAATTAAATGATTGAACTGTGACTGTCCCAATCAATCTGACTGTTCCCCAATTACAGATTAAAATACCTGTAATGGCCCCTTGGATTTCTAGAAGGTTCTATAGGTTACTAGGAGGTTTCACGTGCACCAGCTATATATATGTCTCTAAGGAAAGAAGGACTCAGATGATTATTTCTGTTTAGTAAAGTTTCCAAAAGAAAATGGAGGCTTCCATCAGGTAAATATTTTGGCCAGTGCTACTTTGCTAGCATCCAAGACAGACCAGTTGAGAAGCCGGGTACCTTAAAGTTCCGAGGCTCTTGATTGGATCTACTCTTTCCCACCTGGTATTCACGCTATGATTTTTGTTTCTTTTTGCTAACACAGTGGATCCTGTTGTTCAGGCTTGCATTTTATTCAAGACAGAATTGTTTATTAGGAAGTGTGAGGGTTGGTAAAAACCTGGATTAAAGTCACACTCTTGTTACATATTTGCTATGTGACATTTGATGATTTATTTAACATCCCTGAACTTCAATGTTCTCACATGTAAAAGAGAGATGCTACGATCTGCATCCCGGGGCTGTGTTGAGCATCACACAGGACTCTATGGTAACAGGTGGAAACACCGTGTGTATTATACGTACCAGTTGCTGTCCCTGTGAGGGCCACTCCCCAACGGTGGACACATAAGTGGTCATCACTCAGCTTGTCCCTGACTTCCAGGCTCCTGCTTTCCATTTGGGTCACATCCAGTGGAAGTCAGTGCCTTGAAAGGGGATTCCATGTGATAGCGCCTCTGGGTCTGCCATATTTAGATGGTACACAATTAAACTTAAGCCTTATTGAGGGACTATTTTGCTCAGTAGATGTTATTAGAAGCCAACTCTGAATAGTGTTATAATTATAAATACAACTTAGTTTGACTCAACAAATATTCACTGAACACCAGATTTTATGTATATAAAGATTTAATAAGGGAAAAATTTCTTTAGTCAGGAAGATAAGCACGTAAATAATATCTTAGTGTGATAAATAAGAAATGTACATACAAAGGGCTATGAGGGCACAGAGGAGAACAGCATAAGCAGCTCTCCTTCATCAGTGGATGGGTTTAGGGAAGTCACATGGAAGACACAGCATCGGACTAAGACCCTGGAAGAAGAGACCATGTTGCCCTGGTAGAAAAGTGGGGAAAAAAAAACAAAACATTATGAGCAAAGAGAACAACACCTAAAATATCAACCAAGGTGTTCTGACCGGTTCTGGTTGCCACTCCTTACTCCCCATTTCACCCTGGGGAAATTACTAGACCTATCCTTCAGTTTCCTTATTTGGAAACCGATTCTAATAATATCTACCAAAAAGGTCTTGACACAGATGAAATGATATCGTGGAATTTCACTAATAGAATGCTAGGTATACAGGAGATATTCCGTAAATTTCAGACTTATCAATAGAACACAAAGAACTTGATGAGGGCAGCATAGTTGGGCATCTTAATGAAGGTCCCGGAGGTTAACATCCCTGGGAAACCAACAGTGTGGGTGCTTGGCTAAATGTGGACGCCTGTGAGAGTGCAGCTCCAGCCAGGTTTTGCAGTTGTGCATTTGCTTCTCATTAAGCCCATCAACCTGAATTATTGGGGTACACATGTCCCCTCTCCCCCAGAGGACTATTCCCTGTGCTTGACACAGGATTGTTGGGTTTCTCAGAGCTGACTCCTGGATTCGACTGGTGGGACAGTCACGACTGTCTCAGCAAACACATCGGCTGTGACAGCATTGGTGGTGCCGGCCCTACAGGCGCACAGTTGGGAAAGCTCTCCAGTGAATGACCATCTACCTGGGTTAGTGTTTCACGTGACTGAGGTTATATCAGTGAAGCCAAAGTCCCAGATAAATGGATTATGCACAACTGTTTCCAAATACACTTTGTCCAAACTTCCATCTTGGGCTCACCCCTCCGCCAACCGACCTCCATCCTCTGTACCCAGCACACGACGGTATCCCTGACCTCCACAAATACTCATTCAGGAGACAACAGGTGAAAAAAACACCTCCCACCAGGTACCTGATGGAAAACCAGCGAACTGCTCGTGTTCCCCGTGCAGTTAGCTTTATTTTTAAGTTCTCCTGGGCAGTAAGAGGACCACAGCGCAAACTTCCCAAATTCATGGTATTAAGTTACCGTTAATAGTGCTGCCTTCAGACGACTGCGCTGTGGACTGACCCTCGGGCTTGTGGTTTTATTTTTTAACTCCAAGTTCAGGAGGTTGGGAGCAATAAGGTTAGCCACCTGAAATAACAACATTCGCCTAATCTAGAATGACCTATTTCCCCAGCGAAGATTGCTTTCTGTGTTATTTTTATTTTTCAAGGGAGTTAACATTCAACGGGCACATGAGCCCGGGTTCTTCTTCCTGAATAGGTCTGTCTGTTTCGGCGTGTCCCTCCACCCGGCCGCTGAGCCCCGCGTTCCTCGGGATTCAGGAAGCTCTAACTATTAATGAGGGCCAAAGATCCAAGCGCTTGGCGACTCCTTCCCCACCACGCGCTCCATTAAACACAATTTCCTAAGGCATTTTACAACTTAGAAGGGCTTATCGGGAAAAGTGCAGCATCGTTACAATCGTGCAGGATGATAGTTTTGAAAATGTCATTTACGCACAAGGAATTGGTGGCCTGATGGGTGTCAAGCCGGTGGTTAATACAAAGCAGCTCAGAAGATTTGTAGAATTGAGTGGTGCTCTACGTGTGGTCTCATTGTCAGCAGCGTCTGCATTTCCTGGGAAGTGTGTTAGAAATGCAAGTTGCTGCCCCAAATCTGCTGAGTCAGAAACTCATCAGAAACTCGTCAGATGGGCTGGAGCCCTGCCATCTGGTGACTTGACAACCACTGGGGTGGACCTTATCTTCCTCCCTTGTGGAACCATCCTAATCAGTGTTAGATAGACGCAAGTGTCCTACGGGGAGTTTAGGACTGGGGCTCAGACAGTCCTGGCTTCTATGCCCAGTTCCGCCATTGGTGGGACATCTATCTCAGGCATCTTTTGTGGTATATCTCGGCCTCACTTTCCTCATTTGTAAAAAGGTAATAGTAATATAATTTGCTCTGTTTAACTCCTTGAGTTTATTATTATGGTGTTAGTAACAAATAATACATTTAAAATAAAATAATTTTTTGAAGTATAGTTGATGTACAATGTTGTGTTAGTTTCTGGCGTACAGCAAAGTGATTCAGTTTTATATATATATTCGTTTCCATATTCTTTGCCATTATGGTTTATTACAGGATGTTGAACATAGTTCCCTGTGCTATACAGTAGGACCTTGTTGTTTATCTATAAATTTTATTTTAAGTAATAGAATAAATATTGGTAAAGGGTTTTGAAACTTTGAGAGCGCCTCACATAGTGTTAATACCTTAATGCAAAGATTTCCTAGTTACGGGTCTCACAGGCTATGTAGGGATATCTGAAATCCAGGACAGTTTAAGCAATATTCTTACGTCCTATCAATGGCACAACAAAAAGTATTCATTTCAAGCGCTTATTCGATGGACACAAGAAGGGGGTGTTTCGGTGTTCCTGAGGAGACTTGAAAGATGAAATAAGCACGTGCTTCCTGGAGGCAAGAGAGAGCAAGGCGTGCTCACTAACGGCAGAGCTGACGGTGCCTAGAGCGGAGAGCGTGCATGCGTGTGTATAAATGCCTGCGTGTGCGCGTGTGAGAGACAGAGAGAACAGGAGATAAAGAGAGGGGTGGGGGAGGAGGGAGGGAAAAGGAGACACAGAGAGAGACAAAGACACAGAGAGATAAAGACTTAGAGAAACTGAGAGACAGAGAGATTGACAGAGAGGGAAAGCGATCCGAAAGAAGAGGCGGGGGAGGATAAAGTAAGAAGGCAGAGACGTTTTCATGGCATCTTACAGGTTCCGTGCCACTCTCGGCAGCGGTCCCTCTTTGTACCTACCGGTAGGATACTTACGTGTTTACAAAATGCCACAGGAGGAAACTGAGGCCCAGAGGACGGAGTTACCTCTATCATGGGTTCTGGCATGAGAAGAAGCTAAAGCAGAAATCCAAGCGATGGCCACGGGACTCAGGACCAGCACGGAGCACTTAATGCCCTAGCCAGGTCGTGAGCACTGCCCATCAACATCTGTGCCACCTGAGCCAGGATGGGTCAGGGCACTGGCGGTGGCAGCAGGACCGGCCCAGGCCAGTTTTGCCCGCACGCGCACATTCGCACCAGTCCGGGTGCTTGCAGTTCTCGTTCACACGAGAAGTCCGGGAGAATTTTTATTTTTGCCTCCCGCCTGCCCATCTCCATGTGTTCATATTGAAACAGTAATATAACAGTGAAACTACTTAAATAAAAAATCCTCTGTATTCCCATCACCTTCAATAGATACTATTTTTGCACAATTTCCTTTTATCTCTTTCCCACAACTGTTTTTCCCGCTGCGGTGATCATAGCACATACGTCATTTTGTCCCTTGCTTTCTCCTGTATTACTGCAGGCTAAACAAAGTTACTTGTTGCTCTGGTGTTTCCACAATGTTCATTTTAATAGCTACATAATATTTTATTCAGGGAACACACCGTAAATTATTGAACCGTTGCTCTGTTGTTTTCTTAGTTAAGTTCCCATTTCCTTAGGAAATTAAGAGATTTAAAAAAATTTAAATGAAAGGTTTCAATGTATACATGGTGTATTCTCTTCCTCAAGGTGAAATACCTACAGTACTTTCCCTCTGGTGAAATGCTCAACCTCTTTGAAGAATATGAGGATAGTTTGCCATTTCCATTTCTTTGGGTAATTGACTGATTTATTTCCTCTTACAGTTTGATAGATTTTGGAAGGTAAGTCCACCATTTTCAACAGGAACCTCATGATTATCTTAAGACATTCCTCAAACATTCCGGATACTGTGATCTTCTATTTATATCCATCTAGTCAAACACACCAACACTGGGCTCCCTTTTATGGATTTCTGTGCACTTTGGCTCTTCTCCAGCTCATTCTCGGTTCCCATTCTTCACTAGTTTAGTCCTGGGGGGCAGCACAGGGTCTGACATCCCTCCTTTAAAAAAAAGAAAAGAAACTTGCTTCTTGTGATTTGTTTCTAAGCCAACCATGAAATGAGTTAGATTGCCAGAGCTTTCCTTCTCTCTTCCTCGCTAAGCTTTTTCCCTTCTTGCTGAAATAATTGTCCAGATCATCCCTTTCTCCTTAGTACTTGATTTCATCCATCATATAAGTGTGCGTCCCAGCAATGTTCTCTTCTGCTCTCATTAACGGGTTTGGGGACACTAGGAGCTTCTGGCAGGAAAGAGCACAGCAGACCAGTGAGGACGGAAGGTAGTTATGTGCCCTACGTTGGAGACTGCCTTCCTTATTTTGGCCGCTATTAAATGAGCTTATTGACAACACTCAGTTTAACCCTCTTTTAAAGATACACATGCATACCTTAAGTGCAATACCCTCACCTCTAGCTTCATCTAATTTTACTGTCAATATTACCTTTTAAAGGTCTGGATTTAACATCTTCTAATTGGATATTTTATAGGCTTCTGTAACTTGCTTTTTGAAAGAAATGGAAAGATATATGAATGAATTTCCACACGATTGAATACAAATGGATTTGAAAGTTAAAAAAAAAATAATGGAAAGACGTTCTCTGAGGTGACGCATCACTTCTAAAGCCATTTGAGTCATCGTAATTATTACCTATGGTACACAAACCCTAGTCCATAGTAGATTGGTTGGAAGTCCCATTTTTGTTACTCCCTGGAAAAGGGATTCCCTAGGGAGGATCTGATAGCCCAGTCCCTGGAATCACTACTGAAAATCTACCTTAAATGCCTATTGCATGCTGAATGCAAAGGAACTGTGATACTTATCATGCCTCCTAACTAGAGGAGGGATGGCAGAAGTGAGGATTTCTTCTAATTTGGGCAGCAGAGACTGGCTAGCTATTTACCAAACCCACTTCCTTTTTCTCCCGAGCACACAGCAAGGAGACATTTCTAACCGAGCTCTGACCAGTGCTATGTGTGCAGAAATGGTGCCACGTCCATCCTGTTCAAATTGGTGCCCAGAACTCTACTACATATCATTCTTATGCTCCTTCCGTCTTTTCCAGCTTCATACGGATGGGTCTTGTAATTGTTTTGGAAAACATGTATTGAAGATAGCAGACCAGGCTTCAGAAAGTCTTCCCTACCAATGAGGAACATAAATTTGGGGATTTATGTGAACAAACAATAAATTTCTTTCATGTTTCTCCCTTTGTACTTTTTTTTTTCATTTGTCTGTTACAAGTACTGCTACTGTAATAAAATACACTATTAACACAATAGCTTAAATGGGTCTCTTCGTGAATCCTAGATCACTTATTATCATTGTTGCTCAAATTCAGCCCATCTGTTGGCGTGAGAAGCTGCATAAATACTTTTTAGAACCTCAAGTGCAGAATTTGGGTCACTTATTTCAGGTTCTGCTACTAACTACACACCCTTCTTTTCTTTAGAATGATTTTATATGCACTATTATATAAAGTAAAGGGAAGAGGTCTGTAGGGTTTTCAATGTCTCTCCATCTTCCCAGGAGCCCTTTAACGTAATCATTTAAAGTACAAGACAATCCAATGAAATGACGTGATGCTTTCCATGAACTCAGAGAACCAATGAGAACAGAGTGTTTTTTGATATTTGCAAGCCAATGGATGGTTGCCAGAGTCAGAGCAATGCATCTTAATTGAATTATTGCATTGACCAGGCATCCTATTTTCTTTCCGGTTTTCACTGTGTCTCCCTGGCAAGTGCAGCCAAAGCATTCTCCTTTTTTTAAGTAACAAGTCTGGCTTTTAAAAATGTGTATTTCTAGCTTGACATAGCATGACTTTTTCTTTTCTCTGTCATGTATAAATGTAGCATTTTATTTTCTTTGGAATCACTATATAAATCCTCGTGTTTTATGTTTGTGCTGGTGGTGTGCGTGCACACACACGCTCACACGTGTATCTATGGTGAGGAATTCTGTGAGTGCGATGCTTCCCCCCCTTAGTGCAGAGAGTGGTTGATGGGAGTTGATGAGGTGTATATTTTCCTCAGGGTTACCGACCACCAAAAGGAGTTGGGAGAAGAGAGCCAGTGAATTTGTGGGTGTTGAGTTGTTGCATATTCTGTATGCAGGGTTTTTTCTTTAATTTACAGTTTAATAGAACCCAGCTGACACCAAGTCTTTTTTGTAAATCATGTTTATGAGATATGAGTCAGTGATGACATATCCTTAAGCTATTCCAGTGAAAGGAAAGCCTCTCAGGCACGCGGCCGTTGGTTTTGTGGGAAGCTTGGCCAACCATGTTGCTCTAGCCTGTGGGGTGGCTTCTTTCTTCATTTCAGTGAGACCAGTACATCTTCAGAGTAAGTTCCAAGGTGGATTTTTTTTTTTTCTGTTAGAGGGTGAAGATAGAGACCAATTTTGTTTGTCCATCATCAGTCTGACCCTCCAAACTGTCAGAGCAAGGATTTGGCTATGAACCATCATCTTAAGGGTGAAACAAGCTCAGTAGTCAGTAGGTCATTGTGTAGATGTTGTATTTTTTTTTATTTGAAAATCTTTCCTGAAAGTTGTTCTGTGTCATGAAGGAAGGTGCCTTTGCAAAAAAACAAAGACACATTTCTTGTACCACCATCTAATTCCTGCCACGGGTATTTGCATTCATCAGACCTCTCTCCTTACTATGCCATCAAAGTTGATGCCGTGGTCCTTTAACAGCTTTATTAAATATTGTGTTGGAAATATCTATGTAGTTATGAGCCAAAGGAAATGGTAAACTCTCCTCATATTCTTCAAAGGGGTTGAGCATTCCGCCAGAGGGAAAGTACTGTAGGTATTTCACCTTGAGGAAGAGAATACACCCTCTATACATTGAAACCTTTGATTTTAATTTTTAAAAATCTCTTAATTTCCTAAGGAACTGGAAACTAAGTCAGTTTTCTCTTTGGACCTGAAAATATAGAGTGTCAAACACAACCCAGGCATCCAACAATTGATGATGTTCAAGTAGGGTTTCTTTATAAAAATTTACCTGTGTGCTGTAGGGTTAAGCTTGACTCAGTTAAAAACTAATTTTTGTCATGATTAGATCCCATATGGCAACACACAGACAGTCTAACCTATGCTAGAACAGTACCATTCAGTCTCAAACATATCATCAATAATCGTGGCTATATCATAAATAAATAGGGAAAACTACTTTCAGGAAAGCTCTTTCCAAGTATAATAAATACTGCTTTACAAAAGAGTAGTGCTTGGAATTCATATTTAGTGAATTCTATTATTCAGAAGGCTGGCTTTCTCCAAACTCAGAAATAACAACTTAAACCAAAATACAAACACAACAAAATACAACTTAAAACAGAGAGGTTTAATAAAGAAAGAGGTAGAAAAATAGAAGATGAAAATGGAGAAGAAGAAAAGGAAGAAGAGGAGGAAAGGGAGGGAGGGAGAATGGGGGAGATGGAGAAGAAGGAGGGGGAGGGAGGGGGAGGAGACAGAGAGAAGGAGGGTGAGAGATCTGCTTCTGACAGGGGTAGCAGGTGTAATAACACCTTTGCATTTGATGCCACAGGAAAACCCAGGATCTGACCTTGACCTGATGGCATGTTGACCTGCTCCCAGGCATCACTGCAGCCTATTCAGACAGTGGGACACAATTCCTGGAGATGAACTCTGTTGTTTTCTGCATTAGTTTCCTCCATCACGTACACCAACTGCATCCTACTCAGTTGTGAGCATAAAAATGCAAAAGTAAGATCGACAAATAGGAGTTTATCCAGTGGAGAGCAACTAGTCCCTATACTAAGCCTCATAAAGCAAAAAAACCACTTCAAAGGAGCTAACAATATTGAAAGAAAATTTATTTAGCTGAAGAAAGAAAACTCAGCGGGGACCCTAATTCCGTTTTCTCTGAAGCTCCAAGAGAAAGAAAATTTTGACTCACTCTGGGTAGCTTCATTAGGCAGACAATTCAGAGAGGGAGATTTCAGCCAAACAGGATTATTTAATCAATAATCAAAGAGGAAATGATTTGTCTTATAAGTTCCTTATCACTGGAAGTGATCATAATCACTTGATAATCCCGACAAGGAAACTTTAGGGGAAATTTGCAATGGATGGGTGTGATAAGATTTGTACATTCCCATTCTGCTCTAACCTTTTATGGTTTGATGAACAATCTTTTTTTTTTTTTAGACAACTTTATTAAATTGATGGAAAAAATTTCAAGGTCTACACTTTACGCCAAGAAAAGCCCATCAATAGATTAGCTGACATGTAGTCTTTCCATTATAGAAGCAAAATAAGAATTCCTTATTCTCTTTAGTTTCTAATACTGATTGTGCCCAAATTTCTTTGTGTAAACAGCTAAACTATCCCGGGCATTGGAGGTTTGCTCCTCCACAGAGATATCTTATTAAAAGAAGATAGACTAGCATCTCAGCAGAAAAAATATTATTCTCTATATCTTGATTAAAAGTTGTAGAATTGATGTAATTGAAGTGGTTGCAAATCTTGAAACAATAGTAGAAAATTCTGGACGGCACAGAGGATGATACTGTATGAGAAAAAAATGGACATTAATAACTGAGTTGCAAATTATTTCAGACAAGTCATTCTGAGTAGGAAGTAGATTGAGGGTCCTTTAACCAATTAGCCTGACATATTTTCTTTTTCATGATTGCATAAGTGGTATAAGATGAAAAATAATGTCTCACATGTCTAAAAGAACCCTTGTGATAAATATAAAATACAAATTCTCTGTGGTAAAAAGCATTGTTCCACAGTTAAATCACCAGAAATTAAGTAAATGCATTTCCTTTTTTAGGTATACATGAAACTGGAATATTGGATTATTCAAAATGTGGTGTTAAGCTAAGAGCAGGGCATGTAATCATTTGAAAAGTGTGAAAAGTATTTTTAAACAAAGTTTACATAGCTCCTACCATGTGTAAGTCACAATGGCCTGATGAAAGTACAGAGAAGTTGTGTGAAATAAATAAAAGAAACTTTACAAAGAAGTGAGACTATAGATGAATAGTTTTAATAGCATGACAACCTTGAGTACTTTGTTTTTTTTATTGAACTATAGTTGATTTAGAATACTGTGTTAGTTTCAGGTGTATAGCAAAGTGATTCAGATATATATATGTGTGTGTATACATATATATATATATATATATATATATTCTGCAAAGGGCCTCCTAACTACACACTATGAAGAATCCAAAGATAGGAAAGATGATTTCCAGCCTGACTTGAGAAAAAGCCTTAATAATTGTCATTTGAGCTCAGTACAGCCTATAAGTAGGATTTTGACAGACACAGATGGTGGAAGAGGTGTCAGAGGGAGGAGGGATTATCTTTGCAGGTGTGTTCAGTAAACGATGACTAGACCAGGCTAAAACCTATGTTCTGTAGGACCAAGTAGTGGGGCATGAAGCAGGCACAGAGCAAGGTGCCAGCTCATAAAGGGTCTCAAATGCCAGGTTACCAGGCCATGGCACCTGTACTTCATTGTATAAGCAATGAGAAACTATCAAACATATGTGACATAGTAAGTAAATCTGACCATGATTTGATTGTGTTCAAGGAAGCAAATTCTGGTATCTTGTGTAGGGTCGATTTGCCTTGGGGCTGTGGAGAGGGAAGGAGCAGTAAGTAACATCACAGAAGGAATGAGGAGATGGGGGAGTCAAGTTATAACCTTCTCTGGAAGGTTTTTGTCTGCTTTGAAATGATTTGCAGACAGTCCTGCAACAATACCTACAAATACTAATCAGTGGTAGAATCATAACCTACGTGATTAGAGTAAACATCATTACAACAAGTACCATTCTCTTTGTTGGAATTTACATTTTTTATTCAAAGGAGCTATCTCCTTTGAGATTTGAACTAATTTCTCTAATTATGTTATGGGTTCAGACCATCACAATGGTGGGTGAAACCAGGGAACGTCAAGGGTTTGAGCCGTGAGGGGCTCACTAACAGCTTCTTGGAATTGGAGGCCGTCAGTTGGGAGAAGAAACTGTATATCTAGTCCCCACAATGCTAGAGCTCTGAGTTCCAAGCCTTTAATTTAAGAGAGAAAAGCAACAAGATGGAAAAGACACACACGCATGCATGCACACACACACACACGCACAGAGACTTATGGATGGAAAAAACTATGAAAATTCGGAAGAACCTTTTCTATGTCTTTTAAAAGCAGTGAAGAATGGTGGAAAGAGCACATAATTGTTTCTTAGCTACAGTTGAGTTTAATCCTGATTGTGTGACACTAGGCAAGTGATTTAATGAGTGTCTCTGAGCCTTACCTAGTTTATCACTATATTACATCTGTTGTATTATTTTTTGGAAAGGAAAGGGCCTCACAGCAAAGACTTGGGGTTTCTCCAGGTGCCCTGTGATGTGCAAGGCATTCTGCTCATCACAGACTTTCGAGCAAACACCTTGAAGCCAACACATCACAGGAGAGTGGGGTCAGCCAGGGGTCAGTGAGCACTTAGTGTTTTGGCGAAGTGAAAAGGAGAGGCTCCTTGGGTGGATAAACTTGACCTCAACTTGAGTAGTGTATGTTTGACCTGAGGCCAGTCACTTACTTTCTCTGATCCTCAGATCTTTCATCTGTAAAAGAATGATTATAGGATGGTTATCCAGATTAAATCAATGTATGATGTCTGCATATAGCAGGTCCTCAACTCTAGTCTTTCTTTGGCCAGATACCCTTGAAGCCGCTGGGAGGTTTCTCTGCCGGCCTCCGTCATAAGCTGGTTCTCACCCTTGCCTGCAGCACTTCAGGTGTGTTCTGATGTTATCTCATTCAGCAGAGATAGATGCTGGGAGCTGACCTTCATCTTTAACTGTCAGTTTCCTCTGAACAGTTATCCCTCAGAACATCACAGTTCATTTAAGCCGAGGCCAAACAAGAGAGACACTGCCCACCCAGCCCCACGGGGTGTGACACTTGATTGTATCTCTCGATTTGGAAGTTCTTTGCTGGCCGTTTGTGGAATTTAACTGGTAGGAGTGTGAAGAAGGAAGGAAAAGAAACACACACACACACACACACACACACACAGACTCACACACACACACTGCATTCCTCATCTGCTCCAAGACTACATCTTCCAGAGAATGAACTGAATATTCTGTCTCAGCATCAATTAAAGCCATTCAGGCACTGCTGAAGGATATTCTATGCTGTGTTCCTTGAACACCTTCTAGTAAAAGTGATGGATTCCATTAAACTTCAAGCCAGACATTGGTACCATGTCCTCATGCTGAGCGGCCCGGGAGAGCTCAGCTCTGGTGACGAGGCCCTTCCATCATACAGCCCTTGAGAAGAAACAGCATTTTGAGCCTGTCTACCTGCATGAATCTGAGTGAGGTCAGATTTCAAGTTTTATTTCTGGTTTTCTTCTTTTAAGAAGCTGAGCTGTCCCAGACCTCCCTTCTCTCCCCAGTGATTCCTTTCAGCATCCCCACCTGGCTCTGAGGAGTCATGGTTGACACTGCATTTGAATCAATGCTCTTTGAGTTGAAAATTGTGCCAGATGCAGATGCTTTGGACAGAGGTTTGTTTTTTTGTGGACCTGGACCACACGCACGCTCTCTGGCATTTGTTAATGTGATGCCATATTTCGGTGGTTCAAACAACAACAACAACAAATGTTTCCATTTACTTTACTCAGCAAACTGTGATGAGGGTTTACTGGGTATCAGATTCTGCTCTAGGCTCTGTGGTAGGGTGAGTACAACAGGTACAGTGGTAACTATATATATTCCTTGCCCTGGAAGAGATCATGTTTTAAGCCCTGTGACTAGCGTTGGAGATCCAGTAGAGTCTCTACCCACCTCTGGGTTTACAGCATAATTAGGACATAATGAGAGGCAACTAAATAAGCAAATGTGATGAGTGCTACAGTAGAGGATGTGTTCTAAGACTATATAGCTAGTTGTGGATATAATCTAAAGAGTCCACAGGATGAAAACTGGGAGGGCTGACATTTAAGCTAAGACTTCAAATGGTAAGTCAGCATGAAACACGGCAAAGGAGGTGGTCAAGCATATTTCAAGAACAGGGAACAGTGTGTGAAGGACAGAGGGTAAGACAGAGCTTGAGATAATTACAAAGGTGATATGGATAAGCTGGCTTGTAGGGAGGGAAGAAATAGTGCTAACATCGGAGGCTTAGAGGAATTACCAGAAGCCAGATCATGCAGGTCCTTACAAACAGTGAAGATCCTTTGAAAGGCTTTAATCAAGACATCATCGCTATTATGTTTTGGAAAGATTTATCTGGTTACTATGAGGAGAATGGATTGGAGGGAGGGAAAAGAGTGGCGTGTGTATGTGGTAGCCTGGACAAGAGACAAACGTGGCCAGACAGGTTGTTGGTTTGCAAGGACACAAGAAAGAAAAGAGAGATGGAGAAGAGTCAGGAGGTAGAGACAGTAAGATTTTGTGATTCACTATATGTAGGGGCTGTGGTCAAAGTAAAATGCAGGTAGATGCAAGTAGATGTCACCGTGAATTAAAGGGAATGGAAACCAAGTCTTCTGACATCACTGTGTGGTTTGGGGACAGCCTCAAGCCAAGCTGTCTAGTGCAAGAATACCAGGTTGTCTTGGAACACATGGCATTTCTCCTAGTTGCACCAGGGAAAGTGGCAGTTGTTAGACAGAGCTAGTGACAGGAGTCCGTGGAGCATGGCATCTCTGTAGGAGTTTGCTATCTTCAGGTGACCATCTGTGTAGACATAACTGTCTCTGGGATTTGGTACAGGGACACTGAAGCAAACTTTCGAGTTTGTCCTCAGAGCTATGGATCCAGGATGATTATAGTCCTAGTAGAAATACCCTTATCAGAGCTGAACACAGGCATAGCTCAGAAGATGTGCAGAACTTGAAATGCCTTTGGGGGGAAGGGCTTAGCATTTTGATAGCCAGGACTGGAGGGACCGAATCCCAGTTCTAGCTGTGGCTCACCCACAATTTTACACTCTTGCCTAAGAATTTTCCCTTCCTAGCTTCATTTTCCCTTCTTCAAATGGAGAGGTTTGACCAAATAACATCACAGGACCTCTACCAATCTGATAGCCTATGTTTTTATTTCATAATTAACAGATAAAAGGAAGGTCTTATTTATCATCACAGGCTTGACTCTGAAGGCTATATCTGTGTACTTAGTTATACTGGAGGCTGCAGTGAAAATATATACAGACTCTGGAAAGCCAACTCAGTGATAGCCAAAGAACAGAGCCTGTTGACCAACAGTAGTCATGATTTCAAAGCTTAGGGACAAACACTGGGGAAAATAAGACCGTCAGGGTTAAAGTAGTTTGTTTATTTACTTATTTATTTATTTGATATAAGGAGTAACCACATATTCCAAACCACAATTTGGGACATAGTATCACATTATTCAATAATGAGGCAAATATTTGCTATTTGGATTCTTCTGTAAACATCTGGAATACATTATTTATATTCTCAGAGTTGATAACATTGTAATAAGAACCTACTCTGGGCCATTCAATCTTCTATTGCTTTAATAGTTTTATTTAATCTACAGAGCAAGCACTATTTTCAGTACACAGCCGAGGAAATTCAGATTCACAGAGGCGCTGTGGCCTGCCTGAGGTCACACAGTTACTTCATATCAGAACTGTTATTTGAAGCCAGCCCCTTTGAGACCAAAGCCCACCACATTTCTTCTGGAAGATTCAGAGGCAGCGAGGATAGCATTAGAGGTCCTGAAATAATCTTTCCCTATTCTGATTTAAGAATTCTCAGTATCTAGATGGAGGCATGGAATAGAGTCTCCCAGACTGGCTTCATAGAGAGCATGGCCCTCTGACACCTTGACCTTGGAATTCTGACCTCCAGAACTGTGAGAGAATAAATTTCTGTTGTTTTACACCACCAGTTTGTGGTCATTTGTTACAGCTGTCTTAAGACACTAGGGCATCATCTCAGCAAATCTGGTTGAGTCCTGATGTGACCTCCCAGGCCCATTGTGGCTACTTTGGAAGGTCACCATGCTGTGGTCAAGGGTAGACAGGACTCACTCAGTTCAACTAAGTTCTTGTGCCACATATTCGTCTCAACCAGTAAAACCAAACTTGGCACCCCATCCCATTTCTCCTGCCTTTCTGGAGATGTGATTTTAAAATAGAAAAGTATCTGTGCAATGTTAAAAAAAAAGAATTCTGAGTATCTGAAAAAATATTTTCTTAAACAACAAACAATACATAGAGGGATGGAAAAAGAAACCTTACCTAATTGAGTGTAATCAAAAGAAACAAAAACCAATGTCTCTTGTTGGAATCAGTTTGGAGTAATGAAGTGCCAGGCTGTGGTTCACTGGCAAGAAAAGGTCTGCAAAGTCGTTCCAGAGAGAAGATGTGGTCCTGACGCAGCTGCGTAGATACAGCCCAAGGAGTAAAATGTTCCAGTTGTATTCAGTCAACGACAATGATCTCTCTAAGTATTAAAAACCAAAGAAACCTCTTTCTTCGTAGCTAGTTTGAAAGGCTACATTAATTTGAAGCCAGATCAGATTGTTATATTCTGTGCAGCCCCACCATCTTCATCTCTAAAGAGGAGATGATACAGGAGAGTCATATATATTGCGTGAGAACTAATAAGCAATACCAGTTTGTTGAATGTATTCATACTAGCTGTTATCGTTTGGATTTGAATATCATTTTCAGTACTCAAGAAAAACGAATGGTGAGTAGCAGGTAGCTGATTCAAGACTCTCCAGAAGGGGTGATCATGGAGCTGGGACTCAAAGTCATCCCATGTGAAGGTGGCAGGTGTTGCCTCAGCTCACAGTGCTTCCTTTCCCCACCAAGGGTACCCATCACAAAGCACTTCTGTGTGCCCAGATACACATGGCTGTACATTCTAACCCATTATATTCAACGTGGAAATCCGGAGCCCCGACAAAGCAGGGCACTGGTAGAGACAGAGGAAGAATGGCTTATTGAAAATCAGCATCAAATCTGGAAGAACAGATGACACGTGACTAATTTGGATGAGAAGTTTAAACTCTCTAAATTATAATTTTCTTATGTTTAGAATAGGGGCAATAATGATATAAATGTATAAACAGTGATAATTATTATATCATCTCAACGGGGAGTTAGTTGCTGTGTGTCTGTATGAAAAAGTCAGATTCTCATCCACTACTGTTATGGTTCCCCAAATTACAAAGGTACCAATGTATCTCTGATAAGATGTATGAAAGCAGGTGACAGGAAGTACATTAAGGTGCCAGACATTGGAGTCTAATTCACGTCTACAGAGAGTTTACTCTATGCATGTTCTTTTTAACTCAAAGGTAGAATCTATGAGTTTCCTCTCTGTTAAGCCCTGGCCTCCTGGTTCTAAGGATTTGTTGTAGACATACTTCCTCTTGGCTTTCATAATGTGTGTCTAGTACATAAACTTCCCTGTGTAGGCCTAAGGCTGACTGAAATTGGGTCCTTGAACGTGGAGATCTAAGATTTCCTGACCCTTCAGCTGATAAAATATTTTAAAGTGATGAGAAGCCAAGGTGTGTGTTGAGAAAAACCAGATTCCCAACAAGGCGATTTTTTTTTTTTTTTTAGCATAAAAAAGCCTTTTCTCTGCTGACTCTTTGATACCAGATCTTGTCTTTGATATTAAAAAAGTGGCATTCACTTAGCGTTTAGACATGTGCTATCCAATAGGGGTGTCACTAGCTACACAGTTGCTTAATTTAACATTAAATAAAATGAGAAGTTCACTATTCAGTAACATTAGACACAATTCAAGTCCTCAACAGATACATGAGACAAATAGTTACCATAATGTTTTATGCAGAAATAGGACATTTTCATCCCAGTGAAGAGTCCTTTCAGAAAGCATAGATCTAGGCCAAAGCATGAAGTCATAAGAAATCATGAAAAGAGTCATTTTTTAAAGTAATGATATCATTTCTGTAAGGGACATTCCCCCTTTTAAGCCAATTTATTTGGGCTCACCTATAAAATGAAACCACTGAACCTGTACTCTGACCTATAACTTACTAGCCAAGAAGTCTTGGGCAAATTGCCCAACTCTTTTGTAATTCTTGGTTTTGTTTTCTAAATAATAGGAAAGGTAATATGTACTTATTGAATGAAATAGTGAAAATGAGAGCCATTTATTAAACCTGTTTCTTCACTTGATAGTATATGAAAGTAAGACAACAACTGCTTTCCTTTCAGTTGCCCCAAACCAGGCACACAGAAAATACTCAGTAAAAGAGCACTGAATTCATAAATTCAATGAATGAATAAGTAATGCATAAGTAAATGAATACAGTCATTAAGTTACTAAGAGCATATTCTGTGCCAGGTACAAGGCTCTACAGTGGAACTATAGAATAAAAACAAGAGTTCCAGCTTCAAGCAGCTTATAATATGCCTGGAAACAAACAAAAAAATAACAAATCATCAAAATAGATCTTGAGATGGGTCATGATAGAGGTGCCAAAGCGGTACCTTACTCAGCCTTGGAGGACATGTTGAAGGGTAGAGAGTGCATCACAGAGAAATGACATTTACTTTTGATCTGAAGTATGAATAGGACTTTGTCAGATTGTTTAAAGGTGGTGAATGTGAGGAGGGCAAGCCATAAGAGGACCAACCATCCTAGTTTGCACAAGATTGTGCCAGTTTTAGCACTGAAAGTCCTGCATCCCAGCTAATCCCTTAAATCTGGGCCTCCTGAGCTTGTTCATCAACAGGAGGCATGAGCACAAAACTGATTTCCAGGCGGAGGGTAGAGAAGAAGCAAAGACCGCAAGGGAGCTGTCCCATGAAGCATTCAGGGAACAATAGTGTGTAGAATGGAGTAAGTCACATAGGCCAGCGTTCCCTGTGGAAATGACCACAAAAAGCCAAGCAAATTCCCAAAACCCACATATTTTAAAAGTATCAGAGAACTGTGGAAAGGGTAAGAAATAAATGTTCTAAAATTCCAGGAAACAGAGAGTCATTCAGAAGAGAGTTGATGATGGACAGCTGCCCTTCCCTCCTGCCTGTGCTGGGATTTTGCAGGCTCTGGACATGAGTGAAAGAACTAAGATTGGCCCTTGTCGGTGAAACAAACCTGCAGTTGATCTCAGATATTGGAGTTATCACAGAAAGGCTTTAAAATATTTATGATTAGTATTTTAAGATGAGAGTGAAAAAGATAGCAAAATAAACAAAATGATAGAGAATTTCACCAGAAAAGTGGGATTTATAGTAGAAAACCAAATGGCCATTCAGGAATGAAAAATGCAATATATTAGAACTTCAGTTTTGACAGTAGATTTTAGCAACGGAATACGGAATTAATGAACTGAGGGCCAGGTCAACAGAAAATACCCAAAGTGGAGAGTAGAGAGAAAAAAAAAAGTAGAGAAAACAAAAATAAAACAGAATAAGAGCATAAGAGACAGTGGGGCATGCACAGACATTTTCACATATGTGCAATTGAGTCCTAGAGAGATAAGAGGAAACAGGCCAGAGGAATAGCCAAAGAGACAATGGCCAAGAATTTTCCAAAACTGATGAAAGACATCAATCTAAATATTCAGGAAGCTCAATGAGCCTCAAACAGGTTAAACACCAAAAATAAATAAATACTCACCTAGAGTTTCATACCCAATAAAAATATTCCTACAACATGAGGAGGAAATGAATAGTTTTTATGATAAACAAAAGCAAAGGAGATTTGTCACCTGAGAGAAGGAAAATAGTTCCCAGTAGAAACATGAGAATATTTGAGGGAATGAAGAAGAGTACAGCAGAGAGTAAATGTGGAGGCAATTGACTCAATAAGGACCGTAAAAAATACAGTAGCTTTGTCCTGGGAATTTAAATGAAAAGACCTAATAAGCATTAATGTACAAGGCAGGAGTAGAGAGGAATTCAGGGAGCTGTAAGTTTCCAGCAATACTCTGGGAGTAGTAAAAGTCATCATTTGCATTAGACTGTAATATGGCGAGATGCATGGTGTAATACTCGGATAGTCACTAAAAGAATAGTAAAAGGATGTATAATTAACAAGGTAACAGGATGAAGAATGAAACAATTTCTAAATGTTAGATGGGGTAAACTGTGGATACACAAAGACTTCTGTTAGAAATGAGATTAAGGAAGCCACATTCTGCTAAGACAACTAGCACACGTGAAGAAAGAAATGCACATAGTTGTGTAAAGGTAAACACATTAATGAAAACAACATGCATAGAAAATCAACTGGTTCCCACTGATATTCCATTAAACAAAGTGCTTCTCTTTCCAGTGATCCAGGATAACCTTGTGGTTCAATCTAAAGATGCCATTGCTCTTAAGTCAAGGATTTTCATTTCAGTTGTAATAAGAAGGGTCAGATCACAGCCAGAATAAAATCCATATTCCCTAAGGACAAGCTGAAAAGTCAAAAAGGGAATACAGAACCCCTGAAAAATTCACAAGGTAAAAAAATTAGGGATGGGAATATGAGAGAATGTTTCCAGATCTGAAGACCAGTCGTCCTAACATTTTTTTCTTCTCCCTTTTCCCCAAAGTCACGTTTTGGGGAATCATTGCATGACATTTCATCTCTGGAAATTCCTCACCTGGCTCATAAATTCACTGATGACTCAGTGAGGTTGAGAACATGAAATCGTCTAAGGTCAGACTCATGGTTTCCTTTCAGGCTCATTTAGCCTTTCATTGCAAAACCAATGCATCTGCTAACCACAGGGACATGGTTGGCACACACTGGAGACAAAACAGCTCAGTGTCACTGCTTCTGAGAGAATGCTGTGGGCCGGATGCACCGTTAGTGTGGGAGGGTACAGGATGGTGAAGCACCTCTTCTGTGGCTTCTGAGGACTGCTCCTCCTGCAGAAAGCATTGAGTCCTCCCACCAGACCGTTTCTCTACATCAACTTGGCCAGCAGTCAAGGGCAGACTTTCTTGAAATCAGTACAATATGTACCGCTCAGTGATTGAAAGGGCATCATAAGGACCCCTACCAAAAATAGACACCCTCACTGCCATACTGGAATGTCACAAATCCTTTCATTTGTCACTCCATTAACTCAGATTGTCTAAAGGTCTTAGATTAATGTAATCGGCAAAAGTATTATTGGGTAGGGCAGTGTAATTAGGACCTCTTCAAAATAAGGACACACCACTGGGGAATTCAATAAGGCAAGGACCCTTTGGAATTAACTTGCACAAGTATCATATCTTCATATTTCTATTCTTGGGTACAACATTTTGCTTCTGCCTATAATGTGTTCCCATTGGGAATCACTACTTAACCTTCAAATTTTACCTTAAAAATTGCTTCCACCCCGCCTGCCGATGCAGGGGACACGGGTTCGTGCCCCGGTCCGGGAAGATCTCACATGCCGCGGAGCAGCTGGGCCCGTGAGCCATGGCCGCTGAGCCTGCGTGTCCAGAGCCTGTGCTCTGCAACGGGAGAGGCCACGGCAGTGAGAGGCCCGCGTACCGCAAAAAAAAAAAAAAAAAAAAAAAAAAAAAATTGCATCCACCTTGAAAGCTTCCCCAGGCACACTTACTTTCATTCTCCCTATATTTACATTACTCTTTGTGCCCACATTTATTACAAAACTTGTCAACCTCATTTTTAATCACTTATCTTCCTACTTCTCTACTAAGCGGTGTGTAAGCGTTTATAACACAAATCCTGTGTTTAATCTATTTCTAGATCTCCAGTGTCCAGAATGTTGATGGCCCCTAACACAAAACAGGCACTTGGTAAAATGTTGACTAAAGAAATATTTAAGAAAGATAATCTCGGGAAGATTCCCAGAAAGATGCTAGAGGAATCTGAATGTGGACAGTGAATAATGAGAAATATGTGGGTCCCAGACTGCACTGGGATGGATCCAAGCCCTCTGTGGGGTAAGAAGTGTCTCCAGAACTTGCGAGTTACCAAAGATGGTCCTAAGCAAGGTTAGGAGAAGAAAGCAAGATCATAGGAACCTGATTTACTACCTTGACGGTGATACTTAAGATTCATATTCCTGCAGGATGAAGGCTTGAAAAGGACCTTATACCAGTCATTAGAATAATTGTGTTGAAATCCTAGCTCAGATCCTTACCTGATATCCTGGGAAATCAAGATGATTATGACAGAAACTATCAAATGTTTATTAAAACCACCAAACCGATTTGTTTTTCCTCCTGAGCACACAGTTAGGTTACCTGTATCACCCCCTTCCACCAGGTATGACTATAAGCCTGAGTTCTGGCTGATGTACTCTTGAGCAGAAGCTTTGTCTTCTGCTTCCAAGCCTGGACCATTCAAACCTCTCATGGGATCCTCCACATACTGTTTCTTCCTTCATCTGCTAGACCAGGATGGCAGAGGGCTCCAAGGTCTAGGGAGGTATAGACCATCAGAGGGAAGGAAACAGGATCTCTGAATGGATGGAGAAGAACACGCTCTACCTTCCTGCTGCCAAACCACATCAGACTCCAATAAGAATGATAAAGATCTCACAGCTCAGTAGCTTCACATATTCAAGGTTTCCTCTTGTAGCCATTTGCCTACTGACAAATACAATACTTCATCTTCCCTTGTCTGACAAATGGAGACCCTAATTCCTGCACTGCCTTCTTCACAGGGTTAATGTAAACATCAGGGTAAGGTTTTGTCAACTGTAACATCCTTAACCCATCTTATCTGAGTTTATTGTTGCCTTTTCTTACAGAAAATTGGGCAGGAAAGAAATCATTTCAGAGGAATTATAAATTCCATGGTGAGAGACCAATCTGGAAAGTGTAGATCTTGTCCAACATGAGTTGGAGAAATCTTCTTCTACTTTAATGAAAGGTTGGGGTGAATAGTCTGTGCTTTGGTAGTGTTACCTTTCACCTCTGTTCAGTTTGGCTTCGGGGTCTGGTGAAGCCGCTCTAGAAAACTACCCTCAGTCATCTGGGCATTTGCTACCCTATGGGTGATCCTGGGTGACGTATCATTTCTCTGGACCTTAATGTCATTATCCACATAATGAGGGGTTGAATCAGAGACCTTCTGTGCCTCTTGGTCTTACTAACCATCCCCGGGGATGGTTGGATCTCTGTCCCTGGATGTCTTTGAGGGAAGATGTTGTAGAGGAGATTCCAACCTCATGGAGGATTGCTTGACCTCTTGTCCTTAAAGTCTTTTTCAAGCCAGAGTTTTTTGCGATGGCTTTGTGACGAGGAGGATTATGCGTCATACAGGTTTCTGATTCTATTTCAGGAAACCCGTGGGAGGCAGTGTGCTGTTGTGGAAAAGAATGAGGGCACTGGAGTCACCCAGACCTGGGTTTGAGATCTGACTGTAAAACTCACAAGCGGAGTAAGGTGGAAGCATTATGCTGATTCCCTGAATCTCAGTTCCCTTCTCTGTCAAATGGGTACAATAGCACGCACTCCCAAGTCATGTTGGGTGCCTACAAGGGTGGCCTGAGAAAGCACTAGAACAGCGTCTGGCACACTAAGAGCACACAGCACACTCACTCTGGTACATACTCCTAAGGGATACTGCAACAACTTTCCTGAGTCTTCCACAGGTTCTGAATATGGGGTGAACACCATCTTTTTTCTAACTTAGTAAGTAGACCTTTGTTAGTATTTCTACAGTACACAGATATATCAGTCTTCATGGTTCAAAGCCACCAAATTTATTATTCAGAAAAATGTATTTCAATATACCAACACAGCCTTGGTGTCCTCAAGACATAATAGGAATAATATCCACCATCAGTGTTTTGGGAAAGTTAAATAAAATATGACATAAAATACCAAGTTCACGGAATGTCATTAGGATTCAAATTCGTTCATTCTTTTAGAGATCAAATAGTTATTATGTGTTTACTACATGCTATGCCCTGTGCTCCATGACAGGATTCAGCAAGATATGAATCAGAGCTATCGTGAGTATAACTAGCCCTTATCAATTCCTTAATGTGGACCAGGCTCCGCGCTAAGTGTTGTAAGTGTATTTTCTTACTTATTCTTCAAAACAAAGTCATGGATAGGTATTATTGCTCTAATTTTAAAGATGAGGAAATTACTGTTTAGGCAGTTGAAGTAACTAATTGTTAGAACCAGGATGCCAACCCGAGATCTTCAGGTACAAAGTCTATTCTGTAACCAGTGTATGAATCCCACCTCCTGTCTTTCTGGATGGCATGGCTGAGCAGTGGGGATTCCTCCCCTTAGTATGGGAACTTCAGGTGTAGAACTTGTAGAGGGGGACTAATTCCATTCACCCCACGATAAGGATATAGTGCCAATGGGACATGCAGGTAGAGATGTCCTACTAGCACTTTTATAACTGAGTTTCCCAGATCAGAGGACTGAGGGCAGAGATTTCAATATTAAATCCCTCTCTCTTTCATAAAATAATTAGTACACAGGAAAGGAAAAAAAAACCACATCACTAATAACAGAAAGAACAGCAGTTCGCTTTGCCGGGCAGCCCTCAAGTTTTAAAAGTAGGCTCCTGCTGGGGGTTCTGAGAATTTGGAGGGTAATTATTTAATAGAAAAAACAATGGCCGCCATGCTAGCTATTTTTGTTGCATCTTTATATGAAAACACCATCTATGGAGTACAATGAAAATGTTTGAAACTCAAGTCATCTGTTTCCTTTTCCCTGGATTTTTGGATGATTTTTTGACAACTCTGGGTTCCACTGACTTAGACTTGTGGTTTTGGAGCTATCACTGGTAAACCTCAAACCAGAGGCTTCTGGGGGACGCATGGGTGGCATTTAGGTGCAGAGGCAGAAAGATTGAATCAGCAAAGATTTCTGAGCTGTACTCTCATGTTCAGATATAAAGTCTGGAGGGGTTGAATGAGAGCTGGGCCAGGAGTCAAGAAACCCGACTTCTGGTGCTATCTGTTGCTAGGTGGCTTCGAGGTGGTCAGTTTCTTCCTCGGCCTCAGCTCTGCACCTCTCATTTAAAGCTTTCCACCATTTTCCAATTCTCAGCTTCTCTCTGCAATTCCAAATTTTCTGATTTCCACTTCCTGTCAAATTTTTCCCCTCCCAGAATATTTTATATCCACTTAAGTCTGCTAATACATCTCTTGAATGTTTGAGTTCATAGGCTTGTATATACTAGTCCTCTCCTCGGTGGTATCTTCTCCCAAATTCTGAACGTACACATTATTCAAGGCTCAATGACTCCTTCTCTCAGGGAGAGACCTTCAGTGACTCAGGGTCATGTTAGAATTCACCACTCTGAATGTTGATTCTCTAAGAAATTAGGAAATAGGGATTAACATATACACGCTACTATTTATAAAATAGATAACTAATAAGGACCTACTGTGTAGCATAGGGAACTCTACTCAGTATTCTGTAATAACCTATATGGGAAAAGAATCTGAAAAAAATGGATATAAATACATATCTATACATACATAACTGATTCACTTTGCTGTACACCTGAAACTAAGACAACATTGTAAATCAACTATACTCCAATAAAAAAAAGAAATTTGGGTTCAGCAAATCTTCAACTTGTGCAGGATCCCCCCAAAAGTCCCTCATTTTACACATGGAGTAACTGAGGGCTGCATAGACTTGATACATAATAGAGACTCCAGAATTTTTTTCAGTTGTGTTGAATATTTCTAGACCTTAATAGAAACCATCTATTTAGAATTTCCTTCTAAGAAATAACTTCTCGCTCTTTCCTAGCACTCCCTCTTTACCATTAGAGTTCATAGTAGCCATGAAAAAATCCAAATGTTGGTGAAACCCATATCCTCACCTCCATATAGACCGTAGTAGCAGGTGGAGTAACAGACACTGGGATTAAAACCCCAGGCTCTGCTTCTGGCATTCATTTGCTGCGTGGCCTTAGGAAAATGAATTCCTTTGTAGGGATAAGGCCTCTGTTTCCTTATCCCTTTTTTTCTGTTCAGCTCAGTGGTGAGGAGCCCTTGAGTCAAGTTTATGAGAGCTCTGTGTAAACAGGAAGAAGCTGCACAAATGCAAAGTAACTTTGATATTCAGAAAGGTGATATTATGACCCCTGCATATAGTGTAACAGTTGTCTATATGCGTGTGGATAGGAGGATGTTGTAATTTTTTTGGTAGCAGCTTTGTCGAGATAAAGTTCTTGTATCATACAATTCCTCTATTTACAGCGTATGTTTAATGACTGAGATACGCCCTTCTGCCTAATTGACCTGGCTCTAAATCTTCACTGTGTTTATTTTATTGGCTTTTTGTATGCTTGGTATGACCTAGGCTTAGAGAAGCAGCAGCCCTGCTAGGTGACCCTGATTTGCATGGCCCTGGGTTCCTTGGTTTTCGGTATGAGTTGTCCTGACCTTCTCTTTCTTGTTCAACCAGTGGAGGGGCAGGAAGGGGAAGGGTGGAGGGGAGCTCCCACCTTTTCCTGCACAACAGCAGAGACCTCAGACCTGCACCAGCCACAAGGCCTGCAAACAAAAGGGGAGGGCTTTCATGTGTTTTATGTGCCTTTACGCTGATACCCAACTTGAGACTATCTTTTCCACTTCCTAAATTGTCCTCCTCTCTCTTTTTTTTCTTTTTCTTTTAACAAATCAAAAGTGCCTGATTACTTGCAAGGGTCCATCAGCAATACAAAAACACTACCAGAGAAGAAAACCGCATCAATAAATACTGGCGTCCTACTCAGCTTTAGACAATGATTGTTAAAATTACTTATTTTCACTCATTAACGTATTATCTCTGACATGAAGTAACTTTTCTCCCTCCTGAGACAAAGACGTACTCCACCTGATCCGGACAGGACAAGAGACGTTTTTATTTGGATATGGCATTATTTTTAAAAAGTAACTTTGTTGATCACATTTGAAGTGATTTCAGACCAAAAAATAAGAGAGCTGCCCATTGATGAAGCATTGACAGTGCTGGCTGCGAGGCAGTTAAGGATGCTGCTGCCTGGGGAAGAAGGCATGACTGGGGCAGAAGGGAGGGGCCCTGGGTCACCAGCTGGGAGCCCAACTTTCTCTGGTCTTTTCATTCCTTTTCTTTGTTTCCAGCTCAGATCACACAGTGTCTTCTCAGGGCTTCAGTTTCCTCACCTGCACTTTGGAAGGGAGTCAGAGTCTCTTTAGCGCCCCTAGAGCTATAGGGATATGCATGTCTACAATTCTAAGATCCAGCTTAAAAAGAAAAAACCATCAGCCCCCCTGTTTCTATAGAAGAATGAGTCCCCTGTAGGCATGAGATGTCAGACATGTCAGAACTTCTCTCCTTCCTTCTCTTTCATCTTGTTTTCGAAACCCGAGGAAAATCGCCAAGTTTTCTGCCTCGAAATAAAGAAAAGCAGCGAAGTTTGTCCTTTAGCCTGATTGCATCTCATTTCAGTGCCGAGTGCCCCCTCCTCCCCACCGCGACCCCCTCAGATCTTATTTACCATTAATGGAGTGACCAAATCTATACCAGAAACAGCTACTGCACGTTTGTTATATGCATGTAAAGCTGACTCGTGCTCTCTGACCTTGGGCAGTAAGTAAGAAAAAGAATTTTTTTTCCGTAGTGAACGAGACATGCTTATATCAGTTGTTTTATTAGATCTTTATTGCAACTTTGTGAGGTTATCTTAGGAATGAGCAAACGGAGGTTCAAAAATGGAGGTGAGTGGAGGGAAGTGGGCAGCAGAGCTAGGGGAATGGGCTCGTGGGGTCCTGAGTCCAGTGTTCTTTCCAAAACACCCTCTTTCCTTCTGATGCTCAAGAAAGCAACTAAGACACAGGGCTTCTGGTAGATAGAAACTAAGGGCTCTGGGAGCACTGACAGGGAGGCTCCACCCAGAAGTTTCCTCTCAGGGACCATGACTGTCCTTGCAGTTGTGTCTTTATCTACAGGACTTGGACAGAGCCTGAAACTTGGGAGCCTCACAAACGTGTTTTGGGCAGATGACAAGCACAGGATGAGATGGGGAGGCCTTAGGAAGGAGAAGCCCTGAGCTGGACTCTGGATGCTGGGTCCTCAGGGGCAGGGAATGGATCCTCTTTGGGTGGAAGGTGATTCTGTGTGGCTAGAGCATTGGGGTTAAGAAGGGGAAATGAAGAAGGAGGGTTAGATTATAACTGTAGAGAAACGTGTTTAAATGAGAAATTCGAACACTGTTCTCTAAGCAATGGAGACTCTAAAACTATTGTTTTGAGTGAAATAATAACACTCTCATATGAACAAATAAAGACTAATTACAATAGTCAGGCATCTAAACAGGCACAGGGCCTGAGTGCTTCCCGAAATCTCTACAATCTTGCCCCATTGGGGCTACTCTCTTGACTGTAGGTAAAGCCCTGATTTTTTGTTTGTTGACTCATTTTTGAGACTAGCTAGAGAACCCCTTTCTACTGGTATCCTTTGTATTTCATTCTCTAGCACATTTGCTTATGAGTAGGGTGATCGACTCTCTTGGTTTGCTTGAAATGTTCCTGCTTTGAGCATGGAAAGTCCTTCTTCCCTGGAAATCATTCATCCCTGGGTACATTTATTATGTATATGTCAACATCTCTCCAATGTTGGGTTCCAGCCCAGTCTTTTCTCCTGAAATCCATACCCATATATCCAACCATGTTAAGGCAACTTCACTTGGGTGACTCAGAGTTAATTAAAACCTGGTGTATCTCCTACTGATCTCATAATTTCCTGCTATCCAAAACAGCAACTCAGCCATTGTTCCAGCACAATCCACACAGTTACTCAATCTAGAGACACAGAGCATCACAGGACTCCTCCCTCTGACTCATCCCACTCCCATCCAGTCATCTCTTGACGACCTTTCAGACTCACCACTTTCCCCCATCCCACTGCCACTATCCCAGACCAAGCCATGGTCAAACGTTCCCTAAATTTTTGTAAAAGAATCTTATTTGCTCTCTTGCTCCTCTGACAAGTATTTTTCAATCATAATCAGAGTGATGACTTAAAAATACAAATCTGATCCTGGGACTTCCCTGGTGGTGCAGTGGTTAAGAATCCACCTGCCAGTGCAGGGGACACAGGTCCGATCCCTTGTCTGGGAAGATCCCACATGCCGCGGAGCAACTAAGCCCGTGAGCCACAACTACTGAAGCCTGCACGCCTAGAGCCCGTGCTCTGCAACAAGAGAAGCCACCGCAATGAGAAGCCCGCGCACCGCAAGGAAGATAGCCCCTGCTCACGGCAACTAGAGAAAGCCCTCATGCAGCAACGAAGACCCAACGCAGCCAAAAAATTAAAAAATTAAAAAAATACAGATCTGATCATATAACTATGCTGTTTAGTAATTACCAGTGATTTGTATCCAAACTCCTTGACCCAACTCGCAAGGTCCATCATATCTGAGCCACGCCGCCGTTTGCAGGATATCCACAGATGTTCTCCCGTTGATGGGTTGGGGAGGGAAGTTGGAGGAACAGGGGTTAAAGGGTGAAGACTTTTCTACTTCTCATTAAGAATGTAAACTCTGGAAAATAATTTTCCCTCCTTTCCATTGTGGAGCATGACTTAAACTACCCACTCACATTTCCCCAAAGGGAGAGGATTTATTAATCTGATGGGTAAGAACTGGAATTTATTAGGCCACGTTTTACTAGTAGACAGAGTCTCTTCAGTCAAAGCCAGTTCTCGCTTGGGATCCTGGTCCCTCCAAAGGCAGGCTCTTATCTTCTGCACAATCACTAATTTGAATTATCAGGCCTCTCTCTCTTTACTCTTCTTTCTTTCCAGACTTCAGGCATACCTGAGTAAGCAGATCTAAAACTTTAGATTCAGAGACCAAAGTCCAAGTTGAACCTCAATCCTAAACCACAATTTCTAATCCAAGTGTTACCAAGCCTGGTAAAGGAGATTAGGCTGATGACAAGAGCAGACAGTATTCTTTCCACTTACATTCTTTACTTCTTAGAGAACTGTTGGGATGGATGGAAAGGCTGGTCTCAGGGCATAATCCACTTCAGGTAGGTACCAAAATATATATATATATATTGAGCTATTTTGGAAAAGTGTCACTCATATAATCTGATCGTACATAAACTCTCTCAGCAAACCAAGAAACCAATATTGCTTTCGATGTCAATGAAAAAATTCCAATGAGTCACATACATACCTACCACACTCTGCTATACTCACATGCGTGCACACACACATACACACGTATACACACAATGGAACCACATTACATATGAAGACAATGTTCTAAAATTATGCCTATGTGGCAAAAAACACATGTATTCAAAATGACACTGGGTCATCCTTTCTTTGATTGGGCCCCCAATTAAGCAGTTACATTGGTTCCGAGCCTGTGTGTGTGAAAAAAATATGGCTTGGAGGGACTCACAACAGAGTGAGGGGCTCATACTGAGGCCCCCAGAGCTCAGAGCCATGGAGACATCTTCAGGTGTTCACTTCCCGTCTCATGCTCACGCTGGGACATACTCACTGAGTATAACAGTGGGTGAGCCTCTCTCTCTCTCCTCTCTCTCTCTCTCTCTCTCTCTCTCTCTTTGTTTCTCTCTGTATTCAGTCAGAGTTCTCCGGAGAAAATGAACCAGCAAGATATATCTAAAAATCACAAGAGCTAATTCCTTGGGAAGGTTGACAAATCCCATGACCAGCAGTCCACAAACTGGAGACCCAGGACACAGCTGATGGTATAATTCCAATTTGAGTCCAAGTCCAAAGGCAGGAGAAGACCTATGTCCCAGCGCTCAGACAGTCAGGCAGAGAGAGAATTCTTTCTGACCCTACCTTTTCGTTATTCAGGCCTTCAGTGGATGGGATGAGGGCCACCCACATTAACAGGGGCACTCTGCTTCACTTACATACTGATTCAACTGCTCATCTCATGGAGAAACACCCTCACAGACACCCCTAGAAAAATGTTTAACCCAGTAACTGGAAACCCCATTTCCCAGTCAAGTTGACACATAAAATTAACTCTGTCTCTGTCTGTTTGTCTGTCTTACTCTCATTTTTAGTTGACAGCACATAGTTGAATTAATGTTAACAGCTGTAGTGCAAAATTCATACAACCCGTTTAGGGAGCCAGGAGGAGGAAGCCATTTCTTTTGCCTCATTTTGGAGCAGTGTCAGGGAAGACATCTCAGAAAGTTTGTTTTGGAGCACACCTTGAAGGAGAAGTTTTTCAGATGGAAAATGTGGGGTGGGGACTGCAGCACAGCCAGGCCTATGAGACAGGCTCCTGAAGTATGATTTCAATGAAATGATAGACACATTTACTCTTGGAGTGGTTTCTCTTTTCTTCAGACAGTCTTTCTCTTTTTCTTATCTGTCTCAGTCTCTCTCCAGGAAAGACCTAGGCACCTCAGGAATGAAGCAGTGCCTTAAAAAAAGAAAACGTGTTGGCTTAAGAGTCAGAGAATCTGGTTCTCAGTGAGTGACTTTAGGCAAATTACTTCCTCTGCAAGAGTTCGCTTCCTTATTTGTCCAAAAGGACTAAAACTCTCTAGTGTAACACTGATGTGATTTAAATAAAACACACAGGAGAAAGAATACAGCTAGAATCCCAGCCCAGAGAGCACTTGGTAAATTCTGGCTCCCTTTTTCTCCCCTGGGCATCTGGAGTGCTGTCTCCCCAGGGTCCCAGTCCAGGGCCAGAGAGGAGGGCCAGGGCCAGAGAGGAGGCCACCCACTTGCACAAGAGATGATAAAGATGTGGAATGTGTTTTCTGAAAGCCACCTGTGGTGTGACAGTGAAAGGAAGCCAAGAGAGGAATGAAGCAGGCTGTCTGCCAAACTCTTGGAAGAGGAATGTTCCACAGGCATTGGTGAGGACAGCAGAGAGACACCCCTCTCGATGTTACTGGATTGCGGTGGTCCTGTTGTTCATTAAGAGTTCCAAAGGGGAACCCTCCTACACTGCTGGTAGGAATGTAAATTGGTGCAGCCACTATGGAAAACAGGAGAGAGTTCCTTAAAAAACTAAAAATAGAGTTGCCATATGATCCAACAAGCCCACTCCTGGGCATATATACGGAGAAAACTCTAATTCAAAAAGATGCTTGCACCCCAATGTTCAGTGAAGCACTATCAATAGCCAAGACATGGAAGCAGTGTAAATGTCCATTAACAGAGGAATGGATAAAGATGTGGTGTATATATACAATGGAATACTACTCAGCCATAAAAAAGAATACAATAATGACATTTGCAGCAACATGGATGGACCTAGAGATTGTCATACTAAGTGAAGTAAGCCAGACAGAGAAAGACAAATATCATATTATATTACTTATATGTGGAATGTAAAAAATGTTGCAAATGAACTTATTTACAAAACAGAAGCAGACTCACAGACATAGACAGAGTTACCAAAGGTGAAAGGGTGTAGGGAGGGATAATTTAGGAGTTTGGGATTAACAGATACACACTACTAAAAACAAAATAAATGACAAGATCCTACTGTATAGCATGGGGAACTATATTCAATATCTTATAATAAACCATAATGGAAAAGAATCTATCTATATATGTATAACTGAGTCACTTTGCTGTACCCCAGAAACTAACACAACATTGTAAATCAACTATACTTCAATTAAAAAAAAAAGTTCTGAAGGGGAGAAGACTTACATCCTGATTAGAGGATGACACTGGGCGAGTGAGAGCACAGAGGCCTTGAAGCGCCGAGCGGGCACCCGCTGTGCTGGGGTCCCGGATCCTGTCTTGACCTGCAGATGCCACAGCACAGGGCGTGGTGGGGCTGGAAGTTCTCTTCTTATTATACGCAATACTCCACGCATCACAGGTTTCCTCTCATGCCTTCAAAATGTCCGTTTTTCAGGCAGCCCCGTTCCTGTTAGCATCATCCTGAGAAGCAGAACTTTCTCTTCCACCCCTTGCTGCCTGAGGTCTAGTGGGCAGCTCCTGACTGGGACAGCGAGGGCCCCTGGGCCCAGAAGAAAGAAGCCCAGCGTGGCTGAGAGCTCCAGCACTTGGCACCTGCAGGCGGAGCTGGCCTTGTCAGCAACAGGGTGCCCTCTCTTTTCCTGAGGAGCTCACCTCCAGAAGAACCGGGCCTGACCTGTTGAATCTATTCTAGAAACCTGGAATCCTCTCTGTCACAGTGAGACCAGCTCTGGAACCTGTCCATCAGGCCGAGCACCCTAGTCCTGCACCACTCTCCACATCCATGTAAGGGAGCTTTTCAGACCCTCTGCTCACATAGAACTTTCCTGAACGGTGTTATCTCTAAGCTTTTGCTCTTCCTTCTACCTGGCATGCCCTCCCTCTCTCTTGGTTTATTAAAGATCTATTTTTCTTTCAATGCCAATGGCCCCTTCTGCTTCCAGTCTTCCCTGAAACCCACCATTGTGCTTAGTTATGCCCTTTCAGATGAACTTCAGTTACGCCTGCTTTTGTCGCAATCATTCATTCTACCTGGCAAAACATTGTTAACAAGCTTATCTTCCCCGTTGGATTGAATGCTCCTTGAGGAAAAGGAGCTCAGAGGAGAAGGGGAAACTGGGCTGATGTCATTAGGGGTAGTTGAGGGGCAGAAGTGGGATGAGTGGAGGCCACGAAAGCACTGATCTTGGGTGCAACATTTAAGTATGCACTAAAAAAATTAAAACTCAGAAGTCAAGATAAATATTTGAATGCAATATTTTTTTTTTTTTTTGCGGTACGCGGGCCTCTCACTGTTGTGGCCTCTCCCGTTGCGGAGCACAGGCTCCCGACGCACAGGCTCAGCGGCCACGGCTCACGGCCCCAGCCGCTCTGTGGCATGTGGGATCTTCCCGGACCGGGCCACGAACCCGTGTCCCCTGCATCGGCAGGCGGACTCTCAACCACTGCGCCACCAGGGAAGCCCTGAATGCAATATTTTTTAAAAATCAAAATTAATTCAAAAATCCTTGATGAACAAAATATTAAAGTTTAGAAAAAGACAGGCTGCTGTCCATGTACTTGTTTTATGACCCCAGGTCATTGAGCAATATGATGGGAGACAGTCGTTTCCAATCAGCCTGCAGTTCCAAAGCTGTGCCTCCTGCTGTGGAGGCTGAAGAGGGTTAACCACAAAGTGAAAACTGACTGGGCAACACGGGATTTTATGTGTAGTTGTATTTTGGGTATAGGTAGTTTTCATTTGTTTTTTTCTACTTGGATTAAGATACAGGAGACTTTTGAAAAGTATGTATAAAGGTGCACATCTGTAGATTTTCCTTTAATCCCAGGCTCAACCACGTCTCTGCAAGGCTCTAGTTCTGGGAAGAAGTGGCATTTGCTTTAGGATCATGGCATGGGGACAATTTAGTTAAATTGGAAGGGACCCTGAGGAATCTTCCCCAGCTCCCGAGAGGGTCTCCATCAACTCTCCACGGGAGGGTCTCCATCCAAGACGTCTGGCTGTATGGAGACCTGTGTCGTCCTTTCTTGTATCTCAAATCACAATTCCCACCCTAGTCAGTTCAGAATCTCCTGGAAATACCAATTCCTCCTCTTTTTAAGTTAGAAATAAATTAGTCTTAATAATTGCTTCATGATGGTTTGTCTATATCATCTTTTGTTTATAAGCACAATAAGACTATTTTTTAGTCAGTTTACATTTTTCAGTTATTTCAAAGAACACTTACTCTGAACAGGCCCTGGGCCACATCCTGATAACTCAGAAATAGGTAAACAAAGGTCCTGCCTCGATTTGCTGACAGTTTACTGCACTTGGCTGTGCGTTACTGGGAGGGGAGGAGGCAGGAGATAAGGAGATGGAAAGTGATCGTCATAATTATCACAGTCATAATTGGTGTCATAAGTGTAACAGCAGCGTTAAGCTCCGCAACTACAGGGACATAGAAGAGGAAGCCAGGAATTCAGCCTTACTAGGTGGAGGGCAACCGGAGAGGCCAGTGATGCCAGGATGAGGCGGGAGCTGGCCTTGGCAGCAGAGCAGGTGCACAGGGAGACGAACATGGGCTTGAGGTGGTCTTCCTGACATGCTCAAGGGGAAGGGTATTCCTGGAAAAGGCAGCAGCCTATGGAAAGCTCGGAGCAGGAAGAGGTCAAGTGCATTCAGGGGAGTAAACCAGCTTAGTACGGCCGGCCCTTAGGACAGAAGAGTGAAGCACTGGACCTTCTGATCCCCACCAAGGACTTGTGCGCAGCGAGGCAGAACTCTGATGGATTTTAAACTGCTAGAGTGACGTGGTGGGTTTTGTGTTCTCAAGTTTGCCTTCAGGCTGCTGTGAGTGCGAGGGAGAGTGGGTTCAGCCTGGGGAGAGAGAGAGAGAGAGAGAGAGGCAGGCGGGCGTGGCCTGTTGGAGACGTGCCACGTGGTAATGAGAGGAAATAAAAAATGTCATTAACGTGTCTGCCACCAGAAATGAGAGCTAAATCTATGACTCTCCTCCTCTCATTTCTATTATGAATGATTGTGTTTCAATTATGATTTTGAAAGTATTTCCTTGAGGAAATATGTCAGGGTTCCACGATGGGAAAGAAGGAAATGGAACCATGAAAGTTTAATTTATTGTAGTGACTCTGCATTTAGAGAAAGGAAGAAGAAAATGGAAGAGAAGAGAGAGGCCGAAACATGGACAGCGCGCGGGCTGGGCCACCTGCTGTGAGCAAGGAACAGGCAGAAGCGGCCTGAGGTGTCTGAATATTGCTGGAGTCATTTGACGGCCTGTGATGAATGAAGCAGGGAGGCACCATCCCTGCCGGGCAGGGAAGCCATGTCATGGGCTCCTAAGTGCCATCTCTGTTGTTCCCCGAGGACGTTGAAGGAAAGAAATAGCCTTTTCTCGGGAAGAAGGATGGTATGGCTCTAGCCCCACGCTGGACACTGGGGAAGCGGGTGCAGGAACGAGTAAGATGGGGCCCCGCCCTCACAAGGCTTGCAGTCTAGGGGTGAAGGGACACTAGGCTGATATAACAGGAAAGGAAGTGTGGACAAGAGAGCTTCTACTGGACAAAGAAGCAAGCAACGCTAACTGAAAGGCGGGGACCCATTGTCTTGAAATAAAGGGGTTACCAGGCCTTGATTCACACATCAGTCAATGATCGTCTCAGGGGATCACACCCCTCACTGGTCTTTGGAAGGGATGGGTGCATTCAAAGTGTATCCATTTATCCATCCACTCGCTTACCATGTAACCAAGAATTCAACCGAGAATAAGCCCCAGGCCTTTGCCTTGTAGGAGCTACTGGGGGAGATAGACACATCAGGAAATAATTAATCAGAAAGCAAGGCAGTCTGAGCTCAGATAGTGATGTGCATAAGGGTTGTAGGATCTCAGATGCAGCACAGTGAAATCTGTCTAGGAGGAAATCAGAAGAAATCTCTGAAGGGAGACTTAAAGGAGAAAGGGAGTTTCCTCGTGGATGGGTAAGCAAAAGGGGGCAGAGGAGGTGTCCCATTGAAAGCCACAGCCCATGCAGAGCAAAGCAGGGAGGCGGGAAGCGGCACAGTGATTTCAGGAAACCCAGGACTGGTGTGGGAATGACAGGAGAGGAAACTGGTGAACCACACCTCACAGGAGCTAGGACCACCACAACACGTGGACCATGCCAGGGACTTGGGATGACCTTGGGGGACTCGTGGGTGGACTTGGGTTCTCACAAGGAGACCACACGGGATGCTTGGTGGAGGATGGCCAGGAGGGAAGGGACTGGAGTTCTGGAGCTCGAACACCCAGCTGTCATAAGAGAGAGATGGTGGCGTCTGGGCCAGGGCAGTGACCGCAGCCTGATCAGAGGACATCCCAGGGGCCGTGCCGAGAGGACCGGGAAAACAAGCCTGCAGATGCTGAACGCAAATCAGCAGAAACTTTAGTCTAGAGAGGTTCTGTTGCAATCAAAGCCTAGGAGCAATAGAAGTTTAGAGGGTGGAACACATTATTTCTTAAGCGGAAGCTGCATCATAATTACCTCAATCCCATCTCTTTTCATTTGCACATATTAAGCTTATTTGATCCCCAAAGCCATCCTGCAAGGCAAGGAGCATGCCCCTCCCCCTACCTTTTCCAGATAGGGAAGCTAAATCCCGGAGAAGGTTTACCGTTTGCTTCAGGCTTTACATCAAGTACATAGTGGAGCTGGAAGAGAATACATGTCTTTCTCACTCCAGAACCAGCACAGATTCCGTCCGTCCCTCCCTCCCTCCCCTCCTCCCCTCTTGTCTCTGGATGCCAGGCTTTGAAGATGAGGAATCTGGAAGGCACAGGGCCTGGGTCTCATGGAAGAGAAACACTGAATAGACTGCCCTGGGAGGTGTCAGTACTGGAGGTACATTTTTACATCAATCTACAGAGGAAGAAACATCTAGCTCTGCCTGGGGAGAAAGGTAAGGCTTCCAGAGGAGAGGACGTTTGAGGGTGAACATGAATCTAGTTGCAGAGGGCTCTCCTTAGCTCAGAGCTTGGCCACAGAAGTTAATTAGCAGAAGAATCTACCTTGACCCACGATGAGTCAGACTGGAATTCCCTTCTATTTGCGGCTAACCCCTTGGTCTGCTGGCTAACGCTCTTCCTGGTGACCCCCTCTGCTTCTTCCTCCAACATACTTCCTTCTGACCACTCAGCTTTACCCGAAAAGCCCACTTGGAGCTCACGCAGGTCCCTGCACGAGGCCCCTGGGAGAAGGTGGTTGTGCTGAGTGGTGTGACCTGGAATCCATGGGCTTTTCTGCACTCATCCCAAGGGAGCTGCCGGTAGTTCCCTTTAAGAAGGGCGATCACACAAGTTAATTCCAGTCCCCCTGGCAACCGCAAGAGAGGCAGGCAACTCCCGGTTCATGGGGGAAGCAGCCCAGCATTGCAAAAGGATGCAAATGAATAATTAAGTCACTGTTTACAAGAAATTCTAATCTTAGGGCAGTTCAAGGTAAAGACAGACACTAGCCAGGAACAGTCAAGAACAACACTGCCAGAACACACGGAGACAGAGGCCTCTAGCCAGACGGTGCTTTTTTCTCTAAGTACTGTCGCCAGAAAAACTCAGCCAAAAAATCTCTCTGTTCTCTGGGCACCCGCAGCGTATCAGTAATAATAATAGTAAAAGTAATTCCCTGTGATATTGGATTGCCTGCTATGCGCTAGACATTTGTTTAGATTATTTTATTTCAAACCTCCCCCTCCTCCCTCCCCCTCAAACATCTAAGTAGGTGTGATTACAGAACAGGAAACAGAGAGGTTGAGTAATTGGTTGAAGTCACACAGTTAATGAGTAACAGAGTTAACTTGGGTCTAGGAAGTGAAATTAAGTCTAATTGCTTTTCAGATCTACACTTTGTTTTGCCAACTGGGGAAAATGGTTCTACAGATTAAGGTTTTATTTATTTCTGAATCTCCTACACCCCTCCCAATGCATCTCAAGTATTTGGGGTTATAGAGATCTTTTTTAAAACTTGGGAAATAAAGCCCGACTTCCTCCTAAAATTGCACCTGTGTACAAGGAAAGTTTTGCATAAAATTTCAGAGTATTCACAGACTTCTTTTGCAAACCATCTGTGAACTGCGGGCTAAGAAACTCTGAGGACACTCTTGTGTGTGAGTTGATTTAGGATTATACCCTCAAACCTTACGTGGTCATTCAGTGCAGGGCTCTGTGACCTGCCTTTGCCCCTAGCTCACCAGCCACCCACTCCTTCCCGCCCACCCCCAGCGCTGAATAGGGACCGCTGCTCTGCACAGGGCAGGGGAGATTCTGAGAAGGGACATAGACAGCTGTCCCGATAGTTCTTTGTCGAGGTCGATGGAGGTTGTCTCATTGCGTCCAAGACATCTTAATTCTGACATCACCTGTGGCTTGTACAACCGTCCAGAGGTCCTGGGAAACCCTGTAACGCACACAGCCTCTATTAACCTTACTGATGGCAGAGACGAAACGACAACGACCTTGTACGTTCTCACTCTTTCCCAAACACACCCTTGATGCTATACTAAAACTTGACACGTTGTAGTTTCTTAAGCAGTTGTTGTAATGCAGAATCTGAAACCACAGAAGTGGTCTTTTGTTACTTCGTGTACCGCAGTCCAAACAATACAACACATCAGATTGAAGGCGAAAGCAGATATGAGAATCCAGACATTAAAGAGATTTACAAAAAGTGTAAAACAATCTCTCTCTACTATTTTATTTTAAAAATAATTATTTTATTAAAATATGTTATGTCAATAAGTAATTGACTTATTAGAGTTATATTTGCATGAATTATACACATTTTTTAACTTTCTCAGTTTTAATTTCTAATATAAATATTAATAGACATAACTCACACAAACAGAAGGCCTTTGAGATTCTTAATAATTTTAAAGAGTGTGAAAGCATTCTGGTGTCAAAAAATTTGCAAACCATTGCACTCTAGCAATCTTTGAGCATACAAAAGATATCTCCAAAAGCCATTATTAGTATGGACTGAGTGGTGAGATGGCCCAGCTGCTATTACCTAATACCTTTCAGCCCCACTCCCGTGATACTAACTCGGAGCTGTGTGGCTGGTCGACAGGGTACTGAAGCCTGGAGAGCCAGTGGTCTTATGTCTACAGTATGGTTCTAGATCGCCGAAGGCCAATAAATGCACATTTGTCCTGTATGCCCAGGGCCGCATCACTGGGGAGCTGGACCGCATCTCTTTCCACAGCATCAACCCAAACTCTCAGTGCAGGTGGCATGCCATCTTCTAGAAATGTATCTGTTACAGCCACTGGAGCTCTGGGCTTGGAGATGAGAACATTAACCAGCTGTGTGACCAGGGAAGTCTCTCCTCCTCCCTGGGCCTCAGTTTCCTTATTCACAAAATGTCTGATGAGTGGACCAGACTCTCTCTAAGACATTTTCCAACTTTGACATTCTACTAATCTATTTGGAGGAATAGATGAAAGACAATACAAATAACAATTGTCTTCTACGTGGGGCTTTTTATAGTTGACAATTTACTTTCCCATCCAAATTTTTGCTTGGTGCTGTTTTCACTATACACACACCATGGCAATCGTGGTTGAAGATTCTAGAGGGAGGTTTCTGGTTTTGAATCTTGTGCCACTAACTAGCTGTGTCAGCCTTGGGTAAATTATGCCTCATAGAACTTTTGAGTAGATTAAATAAATTAAGGCAAGATTCTGGCTATGCTACATGCTCAGTAAATTATTATTAGCACAGATTCGTTTTATTGTAGTTGTATGTGCATGTGACTGACTCCTCTTCTAGACTGAACACCTTGTTTAGTCTGGGACCAAAATGAACCAATACTAGCAGGCTTCCATCCCACAGCCTAGAAGCAAACCCAGGCAACCGTGTTCTGAAGCAGAGCTGTCCAGTCAGTTCTGCCCCTGAGCACAGGCAAGCTCTCGGGGAAGTACCATATTTCTTTCGTGGAATGTGTGACTGGGCTGCCAGAATGGTACTCACACACTGACTTACAGTGATTCCAAGTGTTTATTTACTCAAGGCCCTGCACCAAATATTTGTCTGCTGTCCATACACTCTAGGGCAGCCTTGTACCCCACTAAGCCCATCCTAAATCACCTAAGCTGATAATGACCTGCAGACTTAGGAGCACAAAACAGAAGTTTACTGATAAATGACTGAGATTTAGGGGTGGTTTTTAAAACAACGTTAATGGGGCAGTAGTGGATTGATGCAAAGGAACATACAATCTATGTTATAGTAAATATCATTCTTCCCATTTTAAAAGGTGAGAAAATTCCAGGTCAATAGGGATATCATCTAGGGTGTATTTGGCTGGAAATAACAGAAAATTCAGCTCAACTGTTGTGGGAGTTAATGGGGCCTAAAAAGATAGAAGTAAGTAGGGCTTCTGGAGAAGGCTGATCTAGTGGCTCCATGGGGTTGCCAAGGACCTCATTTCTTTCTGTCTGTTCATGTGGCTTTTTATCATGTCAGCTTCATGACAGGTGACTCCCTTTATGCTTTCAGGAAGGCGGGTGGTGGCAGCAGCCAAAGCCATGGGCTCCTTTGGGCGCATGTGCAGAAGCAGAGCGCCTTCCTCTCCTAGGGTCCCCACTCAGGCCTTGAGAGTCACTGTGAAAAACCCCCGAGGATCAACATCCGGCCCTGAACTAATCGCTACTCCATCCTCCATCGCCCCCAACCCTTGTGCTTTATTATCAATGTTCATACTTATCGAGAGCCTCGTCTGTCAGGTGCTGTATGGTGGGAATACAGTTCTGAAGGAAGCCAACACAATCGCTGCCCACACCGAATTTCCATCCTCTGTACTGTACATAAAGTAAGACTAATAGATTAAGTAGATTGGCAGGTAGATAACTGTATATACAGAAACATAACCATGGCTGGCATTTATGGAGACCGGCACCAGGCACTACATCGGATGTTTTTAACTTGCATTTTAGTTCAATCCTCAAAATATTCTTATAAGTATTAGCATCCACATTTTGGTATTAAAGGAAAATGGGATAGCAAGGGCAAATGATCTCAATACTAAGCTCACATAGCAAGTCCGTGTGAGAGGATACATTTGTGATCTTTTTCTCTTCTTTTTGCTCTGTGCACTGCCTCCCATACAAGGAACTATAATTAATTATGCCATCACTTTATTAGTATTTTTTGACTGTTGGAAGTTTAGATTGGACAAATGATAAATCCAGTTTAGTTTCTTCTTGTAAAGACATAATGTACTTTATTTGCCCGCTTACCGTTTCATTTTGCAAATATGGCGAATTATGTTGAGAGATGCCTGGATTTTTCACAGTCTTCAGGTCTAAATCTGAGCTCATCAGCTTCTTCCAGGCGAAAAACAAATCACTGTTTCTCCCACACCGCCTCTCTTCCAAGGTTAAGGTCTCCTTACTTTCCAGGTTGGCCTAGCTCAGAAATGTCCAGCCAGCCTGACACCCTGCTCCTTGAGAATTCGTATCTAATCAGCCTACAAGGCCACTCAGCCTCTCCCTCAGGGTAGGGTGAAATGGTATTCACATCTTTCCCCCCATTTTTCAGAGTACATATCCAAAGTTAAGCTTCTTTATCTCATGTTTTCTTTACTTAAAAGCCGGTGTCGTAACTCAAATAATTCTATACTTGGATGCAGTTAGTTCTTGATGAAAATTGGATAAATGAATATTAAATAAGCAAATAATCACTTTTACCTTTTTTAAAATTTGATTTTAAACACAAATACTATCCCATTCCTCCACTAAAGCCTTGATGAATACAAAAATCAGGAACTAATAATAAAAAAGCAACCAATTAAGAAGATCTACTATGTGCCAGGCACTCTCCTAAGTGTTGTACAATTCTCCTTCATTGCCTTAACTGCCCCATACATAAAGATCATCCTTTTATTTCATAGACATGAATAGAGAAAGATAGTAGGATTTGCCCTGGATCCCACAAACCACTGTGAGGGCTGGAGTTTTAAGCCAGGTTGTCTGCCTAGGAATAGCTTCTGTCACTGTGACTAGCCCAAAGTCACAAAGGTTGGAGCCAATAAGATAAACTCCAACCATATCATGGTTATCTGCTTCTGTTCCCATTTGGGAGACAATAAATGTTAATTGACAGTAAATTTTGGGAAGCTAAGAGCTTCAAGAAAAGAAAAATATATTTTCTAATATTCTATAAAAAATACTCCCAATAGTGTGTCATCATGTTTTTATCATCTGGCATTATCCTGAAAGCCTCAGCTTCTGGTGGGGCAGGCTTGCTTGGGTCATAGTAGAGTGATGCTCTCCAATCTCTGGAATGGGGCTGAGAGAGGCAGCCCCACAACTGAGAGTTATAGGCATTGGTTTCAAGACACACAACCTCAAATCCCATCATTGATACTTACTAACTTTGTGGCATTGGGCATGTTGTTTAACCTCTTGAAAACTTTGTTTCCTCTAGTTAAAGCAATAGTAACTACGTCTACCTAATGGATTTCGTTTTGAGAAGAATTAAAGAAAGTAACTGAAAATCATGACTACCATCCCTGGCACATGTCACATACTATTATTTTAATTGTGATGACCCCAGTAATCTCTTGCTTATTCAGCAGTTATCCCTGGTGGTGCAAACTATCACCCACTGGGTGGTACACACTAAATATTCATTGCATAATTAAAGAGATAACAGCAAAGGAAGAGATTATAAGCCAAAGGAATAGATGTACAGAAACATGAGGCCAAAAAGCAGTGGGGAATTGTAAGTAATTTATTACCTTTCAACCCAATATCATGAGCATAACAATGGCCTTAAATGGTTTTTGGATTGAGTTAATTTTTAAATAAATATATCTCACTATAGATATTACAAACATAGGCATTCACACACCCAACACCATAAACTTCATCACTTCTCTTCCAGTAAATGACCATCCTTGGTACTTCTTTTGCTTTTAAAAATATGTTTTAGAAGACATTAATTACCTTCTGTTGTTTGTAATTAGGCAAAAAAAAAAAAAAAAAATAGAGATTCTTGATGCCTGCCTCATATTGGGCAATAGGGTAGTCAATATCTAGGGAAGACTCCTTTTTGTATAAAATAAATAAATAGGTGAAAATATTATGAAAAAATTACTCAAATAGATGGCTGAGCTGGTAAGAAAAAGGAGAAATGCTCAAACTCCAGAGATTAGGAGAAGCTCAAAACCAGAAAGTAACATTTCTGGTTACTTTTCTGGAACTCTTTAAAGCTGGTATTTACCCTGGCATTATTTCCCAAGCCCTGGTAGATTAGTGCTTGTGTTTCAATGGCCACAAATGTGCACAAAGACAAGAGAACAAATCCTGAGCCTGGACAAAAACAGAAACCCCCAAAAGCTAATACTCTTAAGGGATGAAGTAGTAACCACTCCCACCCCAATAGAGGGAAACTTAGGGATAATCACCAGGTCCCTCCTCAGCCCTGAGTGGAAAAAATATCCTCATGCATTTCCTAAACAACATGCTAAGACTCACAAGGGCTTAGAATCAGTCAGTCTGCACAAAATTCACACCAGTTGTGTGGTCTGCAAAGACCTGGAGAGCCTCCAAGTAGCTTCCAAGCCAAGGTCCTGGGTCAGAGGAAAAGGGTTTTTAACTGTCTAACCACTAAGGTGACATATATCTCTTCTGTCCTTTGTCTATTGGCCAAAAGTAGTCATTTGGCCTCCAAATATCTGCAAAGGAGGCTTGAGAATATAAGGGTGAGAATTAGAATGTTTGGTGAGTACTGTTTCTGCCACATGGTCTAAAATCCTTGTATTTTAGGAATAGTGAATATTGATTACATTTGGATATTTTAAAATTAAATATAAAAGCTCAAATTTCTAGGATAATGGCAAAAGAAGGGTCACAGTATGTAACTTCAAAGTTAGTCAAAGGAAACAGTTAAAATGAAGGGAATATTTTAAAACCTCAATCAATTCAAAAGAAGTTTAAAAAAAAGAGAGAGAAAAAAGATATTGAGTTAAAGAGAGACAAGTAGAAGTCACAATATAAAATGGTAGAAACAAAATCAAACTTATAATTAATTTGATAGATATATAATAAACAGGCTATAGTCTCTAGTTAAAAGGCATGGACTCTGGCAAATTTTAGTAAACATTGAAGTGACAGCAAATTCCAAATTATTCTGGAGAATTGAAAATCAAAGACCTCACAACTTATTTAATGAGATTATTGTATCCATGATACTTGTGTTTGTTTTCTATTGCTATGTAACAAATTATCACAAACTTAATTGCTTAAAAAAATCAATTTATTACTTCACCGTTGTGTAAGTCTTAGCCCACACAGGCTCTGCTGTGTTTTGTGTTCAGCATATCACAATGCTGACATCAAGATGTTGGCTGGTTTGCATCCTCATCTGGAGGCTCTAAGAAAAATCCACTTTTAAGATCATTCAGGTGGTTGACAGAATTCAATTTCTACAGGTTGTAGAATGAGGTCCCAATTTCCCTTGCTGGTGGTTGTCTGAGAGTGTCTTTCTCTCAGGTCCTTGAGGCCACCTGTATTCTTTTTCACATATTCCCTTCCATCTTTGAGCAAAAATGTTGAGTCAAGTGTCCTCCGTGCTTCCAGTCTCTCTGACTTATTCTTCATCCAGCTAGAGAAAACTCTCTGCTTTTAAAAGGGCTCATACAATTAGATTAGAACCACCTGGATAATCTTATTTTAAAATCAGTATGACATAAACCATGAAATAATCATAGCAGTGATATCTCATACTCACAGGTTCCAGGGATTAGGAAATGGTATTTTAGGGACATTTTTAGAATTGTGTCTACCATAATATCAAAATCAGAGAATACTTCAAAAAAGAAACATTGCAAGGCAATTGTACTCATGGACCAAGAGGCAGAAATTCTAAAATGTATACTGTCACTGAATTCAGAAATGCTTAAATAATAAGTAATTTACAATAAACAACTTGGTTATATCTCAAGAATGTAAAAGTGTTTTAACATTTAAAAAATCCATTAATATAATCAACAATATTTCATGTTAAAGTAGAAATAAAATATTACCAATTCAGAAAATGCATTTTAAATAAGAGCAGAAAATCTCAAAAAGACACAGATTTCCATCAATAGTAGAATGAACAAAGAATAGTATATTTATATGATCAAATATTGTACATCAGTGAAAATAGGTGAGTGCCTAACTATATACATTAAAATAGATAAATTTACAATAGTCAGGACATGGATACAACCTACATGTCCATCAATAGAGGAATGGGTAAAGAAGATGTGATACATAGATACAATGGAATATTACTCAGCCATTAAAAGGAATAAAATAATGCCATTTGCAGCAACATGGATGGACCTAGAGATTGCTGAGTGAAGTAAGTCAGACAGAGAAAGACAAATATCATATGATATTGCTTACATGTGGAGTCTAAATAAAAGGTACAGATGAACTTATCTACAAAACAGAAATGGAGTTACAGATGTAGAAAACAAGTTTATGGCTATCAGGGGGTAAGAGGGGGAAGGGATAAATTGGGAAATGGGGATTGACATATACACACTACTATATATAAAATAGATAACTAATAAGGACCTACTGCATAGCACAGGGAACTCTACTCAATACTCTGTAATGGTCTATATGGGAAAAGAATCTAAAATAGAGTGAATATATATGTATATATATATATAACTGATTCACTTTGCGGTATACCGGAAACTAACACAACATTGTAAATCTACTCTACTACAATAAAAATTTTAAAAAAAAGAAAAAGAAAAAAATAGAGGAATCTCATAAGTTAAAAATTCAGGGACAAGAAGAAGGATATATACAATAAGTTCCATTATGTGAAGGTCAAGTATAGGCAAAACCAAACAATATATTACTTAGAAATAAAATATTATATGGTATAACTATTTTAAAAAATGGAATGATTTTACAAAATGATCAGTTTAGTGTTTAACTCTTAGTGGAAGGGAATGAGATGCAGTTGCAGAGGGATAAATATAGGACTTAAGGATTATGACAATATTTTTAATGCCCAATGGTAAGAACATGAGTGCTCATTTTATCATTTTTAACTGAACATGCATGCAAGATATATTATTTAGCATGTATGATATATCTTATTTTTAAAAGACCAAAAAAGATAGAATTCTAAAAATAGTCACCCAAATTCCAAATAAATATAAACATTTAAAAAATTTTTCCCAGATATTGCTTTGCAAAGAAACGTTTCAGAAGCCTACTAATATTTTTGCAAATATTCCCTTTCCAACTTATGGAAAAGCTGGCATCTGAGTTTATAATGCCAGCCTAGAAGAAGGGGAGAGGGGAGACATCCTTTGGAAGGCAAATAGAAAGCCTTTATTTGAGAAAGAATCCTTTGCTTCATAAAGTGGAAAACACATACAATTGAGAATCCAACTAAAGGCATTACTTGAATCACCTAATAAATAAAAAGTTACTGAACGTGTAAATGTCTTAAGAGGAAGGATCATGACCTGGAGTAAGATTTACTCAAGACTCACCCTTAAAAAAGCCCAAAACAATGTCCCAAAAGGATATCTAGGTAAGACAGAATTAAGAGGTTAAGTCCTGTCAAGCTAAATGGGCTTGGATATACCTTATTCTTAGCACAGATATTCACTAATAAAGTGTAAAAACAGGAGTACATGTATTTGAGATGATTATCCAGCAATTTAACTTCATTCTAAAATAAGAAGCAACATTTCAGGGATGGATAATTGAATCTACAGTTTTTACAAGCTGTTATTCATCATTTCCACTAGTCAATCAAAAATCACTAGGCATACAAAGAAACAAAAAATGTAATTCACAGTTAAGAAATAAAAAGCAGTCTATATAAACCAAATCCAAAATGTCTCAGATGTTGAACTTAACACATATAAGCAGCAATTATAAATATGTTTAATGAGCTAAATAAAAATATATTCAAAGAAGGAAGCAAAGGGCCTTAATGAATAGCAGATAAGAAAACTTGGAAGACATATGGAAACTATTACAAAAGAACAAAATGGAAATACTAAAAGTGAAAAATACAAAACTTGAAACAAATAATTCAGTTATAGGTCTAACAGCACATGGGTGAGCAGAAGTAAGGGCCAGATAATTTGAAGATTGATCAAAAGAAATCATGAAATTTGAAGGACAGAGAGAGGGTGAAAATGAATGAAATTAGAAGGTCCTCAAGGACCCATGGGATAACGTAAGAACACCTAACATATGTATAATTGGAGTACCCAAAGGTCAAAGTGAGAGATTGGGGAAGAAAACATATATAAAGAAATAATGACAGAAAGTTCCTAAATTTGATGAAAATAAAAACAAAATAAAACAAACAACACTGCTACAGAGATTCAATAATTTCAATAAACCTCAAGCAGAATAAATGTTAAAAAAAGAACAAAACTTATGCACATTTTAGTCAACCTCTGAAAACCAGTGATATGACAATAATCAAGGGAGGGTGCTAAATGGTACCATACTTTTCAATGTTATACTTTTGGGAAAAGTAAAGTGTGCATCAAAACCTTGGGAGTTGGAAGAGTCAGGTAGCAAGTTTAGGGTAGATAGAAATACAGTATCGACTGTAATTACAGTAAGTTTAAGGATGCATATTGCTGGACTCAGAACAACTACTGGGAAACAAATAACAAAATAACAAAAAAAAAAATACATACCGAAAAGCAAAGTGTAACACTAAGAAATACTGGACAAAGCCAAAAGAAGACAGGAAGTAAATAAGCCAAAGGAAAAAATAGAAAGCAAATGACAAGATGGTAGACTACAACCCAATAATAATGGTTACATTAGCTGTAAGTGGTCCATAAATCATGAGGCATATTGCAGAGATTCAGACCTAAGGTGGGTATTATCTTAATACTAACAAGTCTGACAGACTCTCAACAGATCAGAAGGAAATGGCATTTGGCAATTGCGGGGAGCAGATTTGAGCTATTGACATATTTGTTCATTCATTTATTCAGTCAACATAATGAGTCTTGATATGGGAAGTGCCCTTTGCTCTCCTGTGAGAGATAATGTTAGTTATACAATGCTATTAACAATTATTAATTACTCAATCCATAACACCTGAATTCTACCAAACATTTAAAGACAAAATTCAGCATAATGACTATAGTTAATAATATTGTATTATATACTAGAAACTTGCTAAGAGAACAGATTTCAGGTGCTCTCACCAGACACACACATGCAGACACATACACACACACACACACACACACACACATACATGGTAACTATGAAAGAAGATGGATATGGTGATTAGCTTAACTGTAGTAGTCATTTTAGTAATACATGTATATCAAAACATTAAGTAGTACACCTTGAACATATACAGCTTTTACTAAAAATAAATAAATAAATAATAATCTCCAACGTATATGTATATTAAATTATCACATTGTATAGTTAAAATCATCTTGTACAACCTAAACTTATAAAATTTTGTCAGTCATACTTCAATAAAGCTGAAAAATAAATAATAGAAAATAAATGTTAGCACGAGATGTAGAAAAGGCTAATAATAATAAATTAAAGAAAAAATAACAGCAATTCTACAGTCTCTTTTAGTAAACAGAAAAGGAACACTTCTCAATTAATGAGATCAACATTGCCTTGATATAAAAACTATAAATGGCAATACTAGAAAACTACAAACCTATATTCCTCAAGAATATGAATGCAGAAAAATCATTAACAAACTTAGTAAAACAAATTCAACTACATATATATATATGTATATATACATGTATATATATATGTCATATGCCACAACCAGTTAAGGTTTACCCTCGGAATTTAAGGCTGGGTTACTTTTGAAAATTATCAACATAAGGAAGAAAATCACATGATCATATTATTTGATGCAGAAAAATAACTGGAGAAAATTCAGCACCCATTCATGTAAAAACTCTTAGCAAACTAGAAGGAAACTTCCTAAATCTGATAAAGGCGTCTAAAATAATCTACAGCTAACATGATACTTAATGGTGAAAATCTAAATGCTTTATCCCTATGATAGAGAAGAATCCACTCTCACCATTCATATTCAATTATCCTGAAGGACATATTCAGTACCCTAAGGCCAAAAAAAGAAGTAAAAGACATAGAGATTAGAAAGGAAGAAATAAAACTGTTCCTATTCTCAGAATACACTGTCTACATAGAAAATTTCACAGAATCTGCAGAAAATTTATAGGAAAACTCCTACAACTGATAAGTAGGTTAGATAAGTTCACAGAATGCATGACTGTCACACAGGGAAAAAATATTTCTCCACACTAGCCATAAACACTGGGGAATCAAAATTAAAACATCGACACCAATTATCATAGCATTAACAAATAAAATACTTACATATAAATTTAGCAAAATTTGTAAGAATCTGTATTCTTCTACGTACCTCAAAATGCTGATAAAAAAATCAAAGAAAACCTAAACAATTGGAGAGACATACAATGTTCACAGATAGCAATTCTCAACATAGTAAAAATGTCGATTTTCCTAAAACTAATAATCTAGACTGAATGCAATACCAATCGGAATCAAAATCCCAACAAAATTCTAAATTCATACGGCAATGCAAAGAAATTAATCAAAACCATTTTGCAAAAGAATGAAGTTGAAGGATGCGTTAGTTTATTCCAGCTACCATAATAAAATAGCACAGATGGGGTGACAGAAAAGGTATGTATTTCTCACAGTTCTAGAGGCTGGGAAGTCCAAGATCAAGGTGCTGACCAATGCAGTTCTGGGTGAGAGCTCTCTTCCTGGATTGCAGATCGTTGCCTTCAAGGCCTTTATTTGGAGCATGGGCAATTCATGTGTCCTCATCTTATAAGGTTACCGGCCCTGAAGACCCCATCCTGATAACCTCATTTAACTTTTATTGCCTCCTTACTGGCTCTATCTCCAAGTAGATTCACACTGGGGGTTGGGACTTCTACACATGGTTTTGGGGAGGGACAAAAATATTCAGTCCATAACAGGGGGATTATAGCAATTAAGAAGGAATACACTATTGATATGGACAACTTGGATGAATCTCGAAGGCATTATGCTGCACGAAAGAAGTTAATCTCTAAAGGTCATATATTGTATGATTCCATTTATATGACTTTCTCAGAAAGACAAATTTGAAATGATGGAGAGCAGATCAGTAGTTGCCAGGGTTTAAGGGTAGGGGAGGGTATGACCTCAAAGGAATAACATGAAGAAATAGGTTGGAGTGATGGAAATGTTCTATATTCTGATTGTGGTGATGGTTACATGAATCAATCTCTTAGTGTTAAACTCATAGAATACTGAGCCAAAAAAAATTTTTTAATTGATTTTACTCTAAGTAAAAATAAATAAATAAATAAGGAAGCATACAACTGGTAATAGATGAATCTCCATCACTCTCTGAGTTTCAACCTGTGCATTTTTATATTATCTCTACAGAAGGATGAAGTGGTACAGAAGTCTGTAGACACCCCACATTAACCTGCTAAAGCGTTTTGATGGAGATCACATGATTAACCCACTCCTTACCCCCCAACCACATGTCTGTAGGGAAACATTCTAGATGCCTGGAGCTCTCGGAAGTCTGGAGGGAGAACATTCATGGGTACTAAAGCTAGTCTTCTGCTTGACACCAATGACTGAGAAATCCCCCTGCAGCAATGCTTTCAAACATTTTATTTAGTGATTTTTATATGCATTTATATCTTTGGCCTTGTTTAACATTTTTCACTGAGTTCCCTTTTCCTTTCAAGAAGCAGGAGCCAAAAAAAACAAAAAATGAGTTACAGGAGCCTCAGCAAGAAGTCTCCTGAGACACCACCGTCTGCTGGAAAATTCTCCTCAAGAGTTTACAAGACAAATATAAATATATACTGGAAGAAGTTTTCAGTGACCTTTAAACTGTTTGCATTTCAGGAAGATTCCAAAAGGAGTTTCTGTCCCTGGCAGGTTCTTGGGTTTCTGGGCTTAAATTAAAAAAATCTAAACCAGATCACACTTCAGGCTAAATGTCCCAGACACAGCATCACCAAAGGACCTGGGCAGCAAAGAACCTACTGGGTTTTTGGAAATGTGTTCACTATTTTTTCTATGTGGTTCATTTAATCCCAACAGTTTTGGGGACAGGGATTGTTATTCTCATCATACAGAGGAGGAAATGGAATCTCAGATTACAAAATTCAAGGCTACAGACCCTGTAAGAGTCTCATATTCCTTGTGGGTATAAAGGATTTGTATTACCTATTTCCCAATGTAGTTACAGATTTAACATTGAAGTCAAGAACATAGTAGGTGCTCAATAAATGACAAATGTTATTACATGTGGGTAAAAAAATTCCAAATCCAAGTTCTATAGACTCAGAAGAGCAGGTGCTTTCTGTTCACCATGCAGTCTCCTCTGGGGTCCAGCCAGGCAGACCTCCTCCTCTGTCCTTTGTTCTATGGCCACAGGCACCAGAGACTGCTTTCCCAGCCTCTTTTCCTAAGGTCCCTTCTCCCAAGCTGTGAGTTGAGTGGGCTCCTCTCATCAGAGTTCCTCTTCCTTTCTACCTGCAAAGACAAGGGACTCTTCTTTTTCAGGACTCTGCTGTCATTCACTTTGATGACAAGCTAGTGGTGACAAAAATAGCCAAGATGAAGAGTCAGCCAAGTGTGCAGTGTCCTATACGGCCCTTGGGAGCTGTGATCAGGCACATCTGTCTTCTGTTCCTAGAACCTTTGAACAGAAGGTGACTGCAGTGAATATGCTTCTTCAGTCTTTATTCTGCCAGGTCCACGTGACATCCTCATCAAAATCTCCCAGGGGGCTTCCGACAGGGCAGGGGAGGTCCATTCCTTGACAATGGCTCCTCCTTCCATCAAGATCAGTTCAGATGGAGTCTCTCCATGTTCATCTTCTCCAGAGAGCTTTTGTATTTATGATAGTCTAGATGAGGGGACTCACTACCTCGTACCTCTGAACCACTCATGTCTGGGTACTTTGTTCATACCTATAAACACAATGATGTACCATTCAGTTACATTAAATGGGAGAACAAACCCTTTGACATTGTAAAATTCTTTGCCTTAGCCTTCTTGTTTTATGTTCTGTGAGTTTCTTCCCTTCTGGTTTTAAATATCATTTTTCAAACTATATTTTAAAAAATAGAGGAAGCAAAAGCAGCAGGGAAATAATTACCTATAAACCCTCACTCAGAGATAAGCTAAGGACTGTTAATATTTTGAGTATTTCTTCCTGATATTCGCTCTTATCTCTCTCTGTGTAGGTGAGACCATAGTGTGTCAGTGTGTGTGTGTGTGTGTGTGTGTGTGTCTGCATGTGTGTCTATGTGTTTCTGTCTCTGTGTGTGTATGTGTCTGTGTGTATGTGTGTGTGCCTGTGTGTGTGTCAATGTGTGTCTGTGTGTATATCTGTGTGTGTGTGTGTGTGTGTGTATACCCTTCAGTGTCCTGCTTTCCTCAGCCAGCTTACACCATGAATATTTTTCCTTATCATAAAAGACAAGGAAAGACTGAGAAACTTCTACTTGGAAGAGATTAAGGAAAAATAACAGCTTTATGCAAAGTGGGATTCTGGATAGGATCCTGGAACAGAATACATTCATTCTTGGGAAAACAAGTGGAATTCAATTAAACTCTAGTTTGGAAACATTAACTTCCTGGATTTGATCACAATTTGTTAATTGGGCCATCATTACATAATACTTTACTATTTGGGACGCTGGTTGGCAGGTATGTGGTAGCTCTCTGCACTCTCTTTGCAACTTCTCTGTAAGACTCAAACTAGTCCAAAATAGAAAGTTTTAAATTTTTCTCATTATATAACAACATATTTATCACAGATATAGTTTGTATCTATTTTTTCAAGTGCTGCATGAAAATATACTGTGCCACTTCAGTTATGAGGGCATTCTTACCACTTTCACAATTTTGAGAACATTCTCAAGAAAGCCCCAGAATGAAATTACTGGGTCAAAGGAATAAATGAATAAGTACCCCAAAATAATTATCTTACTTTCATCAGAATTATCCTTTCTATAACAACTGCACCTGAAATTCTCAGGTTCAACTTTCAAAGTCCAATGACAGCCTTCTTCTACTGTTTCGGGAAATACAATTACTAAACTAACTTTGGGTTTAAAGTTCCATCCAGTCCTCAAAGTACTACCATTATTGGAACGGTACCAAGGATTCTCAGTTTCTAGGTGGTATCAGGTTTATTTTAATGGAGGCTTCATCTCAGGTTTATTTGTTCTACAACAACAATTTTTTTTAAAAAAATGTGTTCCTATCTCTGAACTCACTTCAGGAATGAAAGACTCCACTCTGCTGAAATGTTCCAGTTTGGTGATAGCCCGAGCCTTCAGGCCTATCCCAGCCACAATAAATCCCACATCTTGTGGGAAAATGTGTCATTTGCATGGCATTTGCCCTTTGAGAGTATGTGTGTGTGTTTCTCGTGCCAAAGACATTTGAGAGTGTAATAGAGGCTGTTCTGTGTGAGGCAACGAGCTGGTGGCTGAGTGATGTTCCTCCATTGCTTGTAGAAACTTCCAGGCTGGGGACTGCCTCAGTTTCTCCCCTGATCTCAGTAAAAAAAAGCATCTTTTTTATTTGAAGTGCCCATGTCGAAGCTGCATGAAACACTGGGTCCTTCGTCTAATTGAAAACCCACTTTCTTTGCATCATGTGCATAATTATACACCATAACAATCTCTCACATTCACGTAAGATTTCAAGTTGGACAAACCCGCACACCAGTTATGTCATTTAGCCTTAACCTCTTCCTCCCTGTTGCATCCCCTTCCACTGCCCAATCTCCCCCCAGAACACATCATCGGGAAGCATGGAGTCTTTGCCTTTTTTTAGGGATTGAGGAAATGGAAGCTTACAGAGGGTAAATGAGGTAAATGACATGCCAGGTTTATAGAAAATACCTCGTAGAGCAACACTTGTACAAAATAGATTGTAGGCTGAGTATTTCGTTTTTAGAAACACGACTCAGATTCCCTCAGACCGTGCCTTGCTCATAGTAGACCATCAGATGCAAGCCCAGCTCTTGCACAGGGATTTCTAGGATCTCTCAGTTTAGAAGAATCTCTCCTTTTCCCCTCTCCCTCGATATTTCCCACTCTCATGGAGACCTGCCTCAGTGTGCATTGCCATCTGCCTTTATAGGAATCACTTTGAAGATGCACCTGGTTCTCTTGCAAACTGTGAGCACCATGAAGGCAGTGCCCAAGCCTGACTCTTCTCTGCACCTTTGGCCCACATAGCAGTACTAGTGTCTCTTCTGGGCTGGCGTGATGTCCACTAGTGGGTGTGGAAAGGCACTGATTATAGTGAGAGATTTAAGGATGGAAAAGATTGAGAGTTGGAAGGGAAATTAATATGTATTGATCCCCATTGTTTGCCAGGCTGTAGCCCCAGCACTTTACAGCTATTCTCCATTAATTTCTGACTTAAATATTATCACCCACAGCTTCAAGATGAAGCAAATCCCACTCAGAGAGATTAGGGCATTTCACCAAGGTCACCTAACTAGTAAGGGGCAGCACCGAGATTTGAACTTAGAGTAGGCAATTCCATGGTACTCTTTGTACTAAAAGACAACCCTGAGTGAACCAGTAGTGTTAGGAGGAATTTAGTTCCTTAAGATCAAGAACTAATCTCATTTGTATGTATCACATGAATGTAATACAGCTAGTACCTGAAAAAAAAAATGAGGATGGGAAATTTTCTACGTGTATTTTATACATTCAAGGAACATTGGGGTCTATTTTCATTGGCTTTCTACACATTATTTTTCAAACTGAGAACAGCTGGCTATTTTCCACTTGGGTATAAATGGATGTCTAAATTGCAAAGGTGCCCAGAGCTCAGACTTACTTAACTTTCAGCTTAGGTATCCACCCTGTGTTGCACAATCGTCAAATGGGATATGATGCAATTTTTTTTTAAACAGACTTTGCAAAACAAGTGTTGAGTAACTCGAATCTCTCTTTATCCTTGTATGCGCCTAGCAACCTTGCAGGTCTGTTTGACAGAAAAAATTTGCCCTTGGACAGCAGTTCAGCAAGAGCCTCAAAGGCTCGGAAAAGCAAGAGGCTTCGAAGTGTTGCAATCAGTCGGCCTGGCTGAGATTAACCTGGAGGAAAGTGAGGGAAGTGCTCTGGCTCCACTGAGCCCTTCCCCTTCCTGTGGACACAGCAGTGACAGAGACAAAAGCCAAATGCACAGACACACTTCAGTGTTTACACAGTGGACTGCAGGGTCTGCCGCAGAGGTTGAGAATTGTCTAACACATTCTTTTCTGTGGAAAAATGATGCGACATTACAGAAAGTTTTGAAAAAAAGAAAAATTAATCATGTCTCATTTTATCACCCCAATAGAAGTGTTTTAATTCATATTTTACACCGTGGGACAGAATAAAGGAAGCGTACCACCTACGGAGAATTATTGGGTTAGAAACTGGACTCAGTGATGTATATTTATAATCAAATTTTGTCTGACAAAAATCCTCCAAGGTCTGTCAAAAGATTTTCTCCCATTTTACAGATACAAATATAAACTAAGGAGATTTTTGTAACTGAATAAAGTTCCCTGAGCAAACCGTGAATCTGGGATTCAACTCCAGTTTTGTATGACCACAAAGCTAATGGCTTATTCTACATCATCGTCAAGCAACCTTATATCTTTCTCATTTATCGTTATATCTAAGCAAGTTATTTTACTATCCGTGTCTAAATTAATATTTTAATATATGTAATCTAAATATCAATAGATATGTGATCGTTTACTTTAGAACATTAAGTTTTATAGCAGGTACAAATCTCAGGTTACAAAAAATTTGTTTCCGAGAAATGTAGCTTTATTTTCTAGAAACAGGCTTGATTTCCATGTCAAGCCCCCATTTTGCTAGGTAGTAAGAACTAAAGCTCATCACTGAGAGACTTCCATACCTGAACTGTGGCAGATTCCTGAGTGTTGTTTGTGTTCATGTTCTTAACCAAAGCCGTGTAGCCCTTAGATTTTACTCTCTTGTCTGCTTTAACATCCCCTGGGACACCCTGATTCCCATCCAGTTCCTAGTTTCTTTCCTTAAAGGTCACTCCCGCATCCTTATCTTCCCAGCTGCAAAGCCTCTTCAGGCCTGGCTTCATTCAGCTGCTGCTTAACTGAATGAATTGCTTATCGATACCTTCACGGCTCGGGCTTTCCATGGCCTTGCTTCCTCCCCAGTTGGCATCCTCTTTACCATGGATTTGCTGTACTTCCAAACGAGGCTCTCAGGTAGGTCACAGGCTATGAAGTCAGTAGCAGGCACTTGTAAATACTGGGATGAATCTTGGGAGGTGTCAGGGCAAGAGAGGACACTGGAAGCGCAGCCATCTCACAGGTGACCAGTGAGTGGGTGACATTTGCATTAGTCATGGTTCTCCAAAGGAGCAGAACCAATAGGAGACACACACACACACACACACACACACATACACACACACACACATACATATTGAATATATGGGGAGAGAGAGAGAGAGATTTTAAGTAATTGGCTCACAAGATTATGGAGGTTTGGAGAGTTCAATATCTGATGGGAGAGGCCAGCAGGCTGGAAGTGGGAAAGAGTTGCAATTCAAATCCAAAGGCAGTCTACTATAGGACCAGAAAATACCAATGTTGCAGATGAAAAACTAAGGCAATCTGCTGGAGAATTCTCTCTTGCTCCAGGAGACCATACTTTTGTTCTATCAGACCCTCCACTGATTGAGTGTGACCCACTCACATTACGGAGGGCAATCTGCTTTACTTAAAGCCCGCAGATATAAACATAAATCTCATCCAAAAACATCTTCACAGAAATATCCAGAGTAATGTTTGACCACATATCTGGGCACTGTGACAGGCAAGGTGACACAAAATTAACTGTCACAATACTCTTTGCATGAGCACGCACTATAAATACACACAGCAAAGAGAAGAATACTTCTTCAGTGCTTCTCTTCTGGTTAGTTCAAGCCATGTTCTCAACTTTTTATGGTTGCTCTGAGAGAGGGCCCTTTCTGAAAAGTAAAAAACAACCTATATTTACAACATAAGAATTAATTCATTTAGAAATATTTATTGTTCCAGGCACTGTGTTAGTCTCTGCAGATTCATGGGTGAATAGAACACCGTTCTTTGTCCCAAGGAATTGAGTTTTATGGATAACTAAACCAGAAGTCGTTAAACACTCCAATAATTGCTAAAACTGCAATAATCAAGAGTGCTAAGGGACCCTATTATTTTGGAATTCCATCGGTTTTCATATTGGTGTTACGCCACTGGCTGCACCAAGGGATATTAGAAGAAACAGCCATAAGAACTGTGCCACCGTGTTGATGGAGCGGAGGATGCTGTACAGGATGACATCTACAGCATCCTGTGGTACCCCCTTTATGAAGACCTAGGCCGAGAAGCAACTTGAGCTCAGAAAATAAAATAGTTGTGCTTCCCCTTAGCAACGGGTTAGCTTTTACCTTAAGAACACAGTTAATTCTGTACGTGATTATGTACGTAGTTTTTCTTTGCTTTGGCTATGAAGGAGGAAAAATCAAAAGTTGGGGACCACCTCTGGCAGTCCTTCAGGACCACGCCACATCCATCGTGCATACTGACTATACGCCAACATTCTTTCTTTCTCCCCCCCCCCTTCTCTCCTCCTACTGCCATTTTTCCTTCAGTAGATTTTTAAAAATCTTACTGTATTGAATGCTTTGCTGTCAGCCGACTCAAACGCATTTTGGAAAGATATAGGAGATTGGGTTGATGGAAGTGCAGATGGACGGATAGATGGTGAGACAGATTTTCCTTTGAGGGAGTGATGGGAAATGTCACTGGAGCAATGGCGCAGCCAAACTGGAGAGAAGAAGATGAGTGTTTGTTGGGAGTGAAGGAGGACAGTTTCCACTTGGGGGTAGGTCGGGCAGAGAGATGGGGGAGTCTGGATTCTACTAATCTTTGGTGAAAAGAGCTAATTAAATAAGTGACTTAGTAATCACATCATCTGGTTAATGCACTTCAGAACGCTTCCCAGATACTTTGGTCATTATGTTGATGGAAAGCTTTTTGAACAGGAGAAAAAAAAAAAAGCCATCTCCCTATATGCTCATCCTGTAATTATCCATTTCTTGCCTGCCTCTTGCTGTTTTTGATAAGAACCATTAGGATAATAATGACAGACTCGACTCATGTATTAATAATTCTGTCGATGTACACTTCTTCATGTCTCTGTGAAAGACTGAAATATGTTAACCTTTTAAATGCCCTCCGTCACAGGCTGTGTCAGACCTTTATTAATGGCCTGCTTCAGCTGCCCAAACTCCAGCTCGCTGCAAATGTGTGTGATGTGCAGAAACAAAGCCTTTTCATTTTGCTCATGGTCATTTCCCTTTTTAGGAACTTGAAATGAAATACTGTGTTTATCCTGTATAGCCTAAGAATGTACGTCAGCTGCACAGCCTGAAATAGACATGGTTTTGCTGCCCTAAATATTTGATTCTTGAGTCAAGTTATTATAATTGCTAGACATCCTTCTTTAAATATAGAAGGACAGTCAGTGGACCTGCACATTTGAAATAAACATCATGTTCAGAGGTGGCACTGTTTCTATTTGATTTTTTCTTAGTATCCTCGGTCTTGGTGAGTGCAGTAAAACACAATATTTGATTTGTCTAAGGACATGCAGCTCTAGAGAGACATCATCAAGAGGTCTTTGGGATATGAGAAGGTGTTTCTTGTAGTTCAGGGGTGTAGTTAGGACAGAACAGAAATGTCAACATGCCCTTTTATAAAACCATTGTTCATCAGCCATTGCCCCAACTTGACGGCTGCTGTTTCACTGATAAGTGGTTTCAGATTAAACAGTGGAGACAAATACATTTACCGCAGACAAAAGCACATAGGAGGAGACCTAACTGCCTTTGAATTGTTTGATAACTTATCTTCTACAGCCAGGGCATCCAACTAAAGTTGCAAGGCTGCCCTGACATCTGCAGAAATAGCCTTGGGATAAAAATATTTTCAAGTGGTCCTGCTTGGTACAGTCTCAAGTTAGAGAAATAAAAGATAAATAAGGGACTCCAAGTTCATGTGTACATTTGGGGTGTGCTTATGTATGTGAAACGTTTCCATTGTTCATCCTTCTGATACTTGTAATATCAGGTCCAACCTGCCTTTAGACAATGGCATTTAGATTCCATTGTTAATTTGGAAAGGAACTTGATATAGTGTAGTTCCTTGAAATGAAACTTAAGGAGGACACATAAGTATGACTTATTTGAAGAAGTCAGAGTGAAGGGAGTTTTCTAATGGCTGTTTTGAAGATAATGGAGAAAATTTTTAGAATACATAAAATCTATCTATCATCTATCTACCTATGTATCTGGAGAACAAAACAAGCAGAAGTGACTATGATTGATGTGTTATATCAACTTATATCCAGTACACCTAGTTTTTCTCCATCAGTAATTAACATAGTTAACAAATATATATTGAACACTTACTATACATACCTAGGGCTTGGCAAGTTGCTAGAAAAATAAAACAGGCACTTTCTGCCCAAGTTTGCACAAACAGGTACAGAGAAGATTGACATTTCATGAGACAGGCTCCTCGATGAGAGGGAATAGCAGACCACTAAATGCTCAGAGAAGAGGTACCCCCCCGACCTCCGCCTCCCCTGCCACCTACCCCCAGCCTGAGTCGGAGAGAAAAAAATAGCGAGGATGCTTCCTGGAGAGGCTGCCTTTGTTTGTTTCTCTGTTTTGACTATTCCTTTGTGTTTGGGGATTACAAAGGCAGAGCCGTGAATTAACCAGACTTCTCAGTTCCTGGCTTAAGATCGACATGTGTATATATGTAAAGATCCATTCTTATTTTCATCTGTGTATTTATTTTTCTATTTAGTTATTTATTTTCCTTTCTCGCCATTCCTCACTCCCATTTCTCCTACCCCCCACTATCAGCAACAACTCTAGTCTGGTTTCTGTCTGTCTCTGTATGTCTTCATATGCTGCGTGTATTGTTGTTTTGTAGGCATGCATTTTAATTTCTTTAGGTGACATTATTTTTTATATCTCACTCTAACTTCTCTTGCCGTGCACTCTATTGTTCATATCCCTCCTTCCTGACGTGTGTCTGCTACATCTAACTGCCGCCTAACTATCCTCCTCCACCTACTTGCCACCCTAATGATGGACCCACAGGTGATCGCCAACACCCTTCCACCACGTGTGAATGCCTTTGTGAGGTGGACTGCTAAAGCATCTCGGATGCTGGCATTTTTTACTTAAAAACAAATGAGTCAGTATTTTCTAACACATGCATTGTGGATAATACCAAGATGTAAAACGTCATCCTTTTCCTCTATGAATTGACTCTAGAGTTGGGGAGGGGGAGAAGGATGTGATTAAAATACTTTAATAAAATAAACACTCTGCTAAAAGTAGACAAAGTAAAATAAATAACTCTGATAAAAATCAAAGCAGTAGATCAAAGATTCCAAGATATAAAAGAAGGCCCTTGTCAAGAACCTACCATGGGCTAGATTTTTTGCTAATTTCCCATGCACTGAACAACCTTCCTGGTAATGATGGGAGGAGGGAGACTTCTCAGGGCAAAAACTAAAGTTAGGCTTCCCTGGTGGCGCAGTGGTTGAGAGTCCTCCTGCCAATGCAGGGGACGCGGGTTCGTGCCCTGGTTCAGGAAGATCCCACATGCCGCTGAGCAGCTGGGCCCGTGAGCCATGGCCGCTGAGCCTGCGCATCCGGAGCCTGTGCTCCGCAACGGGAGAGGCCACAACAGTGAGAGGCCCGCGTACCACACACAAAAAAAGAAAAAAAGCAACTAAAAACTTTATTTGGAAAATGCAAGATTTATTCAGGAAAGACAGCACTTCTTCAAGCATAGCTAGGGGCGGAAAGAGCATTATATTCAGAGCAAATCAAAGAATAAAGGATTGTTGTTCAAAACATGCAGGACATTTGGGGGAATAGGAATTAGGTCCACTTGAGGGAGGCATGGAAGGCATAAGAACGGTGCATAATTTTCAGAAAATCACAGCATGTAACACCATTTAATGTTGTTTTAAATTATGAATAGAGATGGTTTCCTATTAACTAAGCCAATAAATATCTGTTGAACCATTAATATATGCCATGCAATATTCTAAAATCTGGGATTCTAGTGATGAAAGAGACACGGTCAGGTCATTATCCTCGTGGAATTTACATTCTAGTGGATGAAAGTAGGTGATAAATAAGTAAAAAATGAGCAGAAAAATAAGCAAACCAAATAAGAAAATGTTTGATAATATGTACCCACTCTCATGATATTGCATCAGAAAAACTGCCCCCTCTGGGTCGACAAAATCAAGAAGAAAAGTACCCCTCCCTCTGTGATGAGAGGCTTGTCTACTCAGTAGCTCCTTTTACTAATAGGAAGATGTCGGTCCTCTAGCACTCAGGAAGAATCTGTGGATTCAGCTCCCTCCTTCCTGCCGGAGCCATCGGTAATGCCCAGACCACACAGCTCCAAGGCAGCCCTGGACGTGGAGGAAACATGTCAAAAAGAGACAGTGGTGGCAGGTGGATACATTAGCATGATCTGGTGGGCTCACTGAACTGGTGATATCTGTCCTGAGATCTCAGAGATGATCATTCCAGGCAGTGGTACTAACAAGAGCTCCAACACAGGGCTTACAAAACAGGAAGGCCAGTGAGTGAGGAGAGGGGAATAGAGGAGATGGAGAGATAACGGTGGCCCAATTATACAAGCCATGCTATGGAGTTTGCATTTTGCTCCAAGATTTTATTTTAAATGGTATGTACATGCTGTGTGTCTATTTTTTGGTTGAAATTAAGAGTAATTTAATTAAAGATTGAGGTTTATAAGAATCTTTAGAATATCCTGGTTTCTATGAAAGATATAATACATTTAGATTATAAAATCCTGATTTATGGAATCAAGATCCTAGAAAGCTATAATTGAAAGGAATCTCATATATCATTTAATTCAAACTATGTAAATGGAAAAAAATGAGATGATAAAGGATCTTTTTAAAAAAACAGACTCAAACAGAGAATTATATTATAACACTAAAAGAGTTGGTTTTGGAAGGTATACCCAGAAGCAAAATAAGAGGACAATTAGAATAAAAACATATCCTCTCTAGATACATTGTCAAATAGCAAGTTCCAAAACTCAAGAGTAAAACAAATGTCATTACTTAGTCTTTCTACACCTGAACTTACTAAGCATAGCAAACCCCCATTCTACCAGGAAATGGAAATAATCTAGGTCTATTTAGTGGCTCGCCTACCCTTTTCCTGGGCCTCTTTCTAAGTCCTAGGGCACATAAGGTGGCCGTCCTAAGCTACTGATAGTGCTGGGGACAGGGGTGGATGGTAAGTCTCATCTTCCTTGTCACTGGTCATTGCCTTCTCTCCACACTGGCGTACATGGCCATGCCCTTGTCCTCACCTGGTGAGGACCCTGAAGTCTGCCGATTCTTGGATCCTGTCTGAAACACCTTCAGGCCCATGGGGAAGATTTTGTATTTTCCCAGGATACTCTGGGTAAGTGGATTCTGTAAAACTTGGATTCTGTAAAACTAACCTAGTACTTTCTGCCTCATTATCTTGGTCTGATATTCTTTCTCACACCATCTCCTCCCCAGGAAAAACCATAGCCTAGCCCTCTTCCTGGCCTCAGGCACTGCTCTTCTACTGTCAGTTCTCAGTCCTATTTTCTAGAAGATTCTTCGTCTACCCTCTCCTTGGTAACCACCAAGTCCTCTGACCTCATTCTTATGTTATGTTCCTTCCCTTCTCTCCAGGTCAGGCAGCTTCTCTCTACTTATCGGCTGGGAATGACAAGTTATGTCTGATCAAATCAGATATTATTCTAAATCTTTTCTATTATCATTTGTTCACCTAGATCTGTCACCTCTCTTCTCTGCATTCTGCTGTGACATAACTGACTGCCTGAATAAGGGAGCTAAAATAGGTTAATAAGACATATTCCTAAAGTAACCCTATAATATTCAATAATATAACAAAATGTTTCTCCATCACATATGACTTATCAAAATAAAACAGTGTAACTTAAAGCCACATACCATGTGTTATTCAACCGTGCTGCAACTCAATGTAACCTAATATGTCTTAAAAGTTTTGTAATTTTGTTCTTTAAATATAAATTGCTCCTTTCACATGCACATACATGTTAGTATGTAAAATACTGGATAATGTATGTATGTTTCTCTAAAAATTGATATAAATATGGATCTGACACACTCATACACAAAACAACCCACATGCACACCAATGTAGCTAAGACCCTATGACATGCTGTGGGTGTTAACCTAAGCCACACAATGGAGGGGATCCCTTTTCTACAGGACAGTCCTCTGGCTCTTCAAAAAACATACATGACTGAGTCCTTCATCCCACGTAACATTTCAGCTATGTGTCAGATCATGAGGATCAAGGACTTGTGGAATACTCAAATAAATGTCACTTTCACTGAGTCACAACTACAGAAAGGCTGACAAAATTACCTGATCCTCACTTCTGACTCCAGAAAGTTAATGGACCGAGATCATTTTTTCCAAATGGTCAAACATCTTCCATTCATTCATTTTGATGAGTCACGAAATATTAAGTTGAGCACATTCTCCATAACCAGGAACTATATTAGTCACCGAGAATATTGAGATGAAAAAGCCACAGACCAGTTGAGGAGACAGACAGGGAACTAGATCATTAAACCCATTGTAAATGTCTACAGTAAAAGTAAGTCCATGATATTGTGGATTGAAATAGAGTGATTTTTGTCTGCCATGGAAAGTTCAGGAAGACTCAGAGAAAGGCTCATATTTGAATGGGTCTTTAAAGGATGAGTAAGAATAGGCTAAGAGCAAACAAGGGGGAAATCTAGCTCAGGTTTTCCTTAACCTTTTTATGACATGGACCTCTTCTTCAACAGGCTAGTAAAAACTATAAATTCCATCACAGATGAGTGATTTTTAAGTTTTAAAATATGATATAATATTTAAAATTTTTTTTATTGAAGTGTATATAGTTGATTTACAATGTTGTGCCCATCTCTGCTGTACAGCAAAGTGACTCAGTTGTACACATACAGACATTCTTTTTTTATATTCTTTTCTATTATGGTTTATCACAGGATATTGAATATAGTGTCCTGTGCTATACAGCACAACCTTGTTGTTTATCCATCCTATACAGAATAGTTTACATCTGCTAATCCCACACTGGCAGTCCTTCCCTCCCCCACCCCCCTCCCCCTTGGCAATCACAAGTCTGCTCTCTATGTCCGAGTCTGTTTCTGTTTTGTAGATAGGTTCATTTGTGCAATATTTTATTTTATTTTTTTAACTTTTTATTTTATATTGGAGTATAGTTGATTAACAATGTGGTGATAGTTTCATGTGTACAGCAAAGTAATTCAGTTATACATATACAAGTATCTATCCTTTTTCAAATTCTTTTCCCATTTAGGTTGTTACATAATACTGAGCAGAGTTCCCTGTGCTATACAGCAGGTCCTTGTTGGTTATCCTTTTTTTTTTTTTTTGCGGTACGTGGGCCTCTCACTGTTGTGACCTCTCCCGTTGCGGAGCACAGCCTCCGGACGCACAGGCTCAGTGGCCATGGCTCACGGGCCCAGCTGCTCTGCTGCATGTGGGATCTTCCCGGACTGGGGCACGAACCCGTGTCCCCTACATCGGCAGGCGGACTCTCAACCACTGCGCCACCAGGGAAGCCCTGGTTATCCATTTTAAATACAGCAGTGCATACCTGTCAATCCCAACCTCCCTAACTATCCCTTCACCCCACCCTTGGATATGATATTTAAATGTATAAAACCAAACACATAGACTTATAAAGAGAACCAATTATAGTTTTAAAATATTATATTGAAATAGAATTTTAAAATATTTTAAAAATTGTAATGTATTGCCTCTTTCTTAATGAATTACTAGATCTTTTTAAACACAATACTCTAGCAGTGGTATAATAACTACCATACTTTCAAAATAGTGGTTAACATAAACAATATTTCAGGATATCCTCAATACCTGTAATGTGATACGGAAAAAAACCTATGCTCTCTGTTAGTGACAAAATCACAAGTTATTGCTAACACTATTGCTGTGCTAATTTATTAGGCTAAATTCCTAATACAAGGAAATGATAAATTTCAGTGGTGTGAGTGAAAAATTTCTTATCCAAGTTCACAAGCCCTCTGTCTATAGATCCATTGGAAATCCATGAACACCAGATCAAAAATCCTTGTGCTAGAAAGACTGACTTGTATGTGCAAATACAATATAAGGCAGCTTGAAGCAAAATGACAGGACTAGGGAGGGGATGAGAGTTTGGTCTGATTAAAGCTTTGTGTGAAATGAATGAAAATTAATCCAGGTTATGAAGTCTTATATGAAGGTTCAATAATTTTGACTTTACCTTTTTGACATGGAAAGCCTTCAAAAAATTTTTTGAGCAGGAAAGTGACAATGTCATACATAGGTTCTGGAGGTTAAATCTGATAATGAAAGTAGGAGATATGTTATACAATTTTTGGCTCTTCTTAAAAAATATTTTTGTTTGAGGTTACATAACACAAAAGAAAATTTATTTCATTTCTAAGTGTTCTTAAATCCATTGTGTTTCTATATGTAATAAAGAAGTCACAATAATGAAGATAAGATGACATTCTAGCAGGGTCCATTTTGACATTTAGATAACCAAAGTCTTAGCAATTCTTGTAGAAACTTAAGTAATCTAAAAATATCTGAGGAATACTTCCAGCTGTCTGCCAATAATTTCCTTGAACTCCCTTCTCCTCTCCCTCTGTTGGGAAATATAAGGGTATAAAGGCTAAGGGGCTCAGGATTGAAAGACACAAAGCAGATATTCCAAGTTCATTGGAAAGAGCAATGTCCCCTAATATTGTTAGGTTTTGGAAATATCTAAAAATGAGGGCCTACATACCCTCTACCTAGATTTAAAAGTTATAAACCAAGCTAAAAATTTGTTCAGTAAAAATAACATTTCTTTGATATCAAACTTCCTGCCTTGAGAAAAGCTCACCATGGCCTGGAGGGCTAAGGAGAACCATCAACACCACAGCCCAGCCTCCTTCTTTCCCCCCACCATGTACCCTCCTAGCCCACATGACCTGAATACACTCTCCTCCAAGTCAACTCTTGACCATCCCTCGTGTCAAAGGATGTGCACACCAGTGGCACAATCAACCTGCAGCCACGTGGACCCAAAGAAGAAGTCTATGCTAGTTCTAGAAGGGGGTTCTGGGCAACTTGGGGAAGGAATTGAATGATCTTTGGCCCTTTGAGAATGGGTGGATGGTGGAGTAAAGACTCCTTGCTCACTGGGGAAGGTTGTGGGTAAATTGGCTGGAGTCCTGGACAAGGACTCTCTTGCCCAGGATGGAGTTCAGAACTGCTTATATGAAGGTGTGAGCTTTACATATGGGCCTCATTTTACTAACAGTTGGGGAAAATTGATATAATTATGATAACTACACGGATGTAGTAACTGCTTAATCACTAATAGCTAATCACTAATTTGTTCTTCCCATAAACCTATTCATCTATTATTATATATTTAATTTGATATGTGATCCAATAGCCCTAGAAAAGTGAAATGACTTACCAAAAATATACAGCTATAAAACCCTAGATCCAAGATTCAACCAAAAATGTATTTAAAAGTCAATGCTCTTACCCATTATCCTAAGCTGTTAAGACCCAAATGGGATACAATACTTCAAATTTTATTATTAATTTACTGTCAAAGTCTAGACAGACTGTTCTGAATGTTCTTAAAGAACAGTAACTCTTCATAACTTTCAAATAATTTGTGGATTTGATTTCTGACAACAGTAAAAGTCATTCAATTCCTAGCAGGCTTTATTAATATGGAAGGTCAAAGTCACTCATGCCATCGTATCGACTGCCTATCATGTGGCCGGTAACTTATTTTATAATATTACCTTTCTTCCCAACTCACAAATGGGCAACTGAGGTAACTGCCCAGTGAAACACAATCAGGAAAGGACAGAGATCCAAGTGTTTCAAATATCAAGTCCATTTCTTTTTCCATTAAACTACAATGTATCCTAAGTTGAATCATTAAGCTGAAAGACGAATAGAAGATTCATGTTCTATGGGGTTACAGTGAAGCTCTTGTTGTCCACTGATACCATGCGTAGGAGAAAATTAAATTGGATAAGGAGTGTGAAATCAGAAAATGTCAGCGAATATTGTTTGTTTAATGAATCAATTATATTGAATCAAGTGTTACATATCAGATATGTTCTCTGGCATAATCTCTCTGCATCTCCAGAGAAATTCATTTATTTAGAGATACTTTTATTCATTACAAATACAGTCTCTGCATATTATGTCACAAATCAGCCTGTGTGTGTGTGTAGAGGTGTGTGTGTGTGTGTGCGTGTGTTGACATCCTCCATTGAGCACTAACTCATCTTTCAAAGCTCACACCTCTTATTATCTCTTCCCCAACTTTCCTGGTCTATCAAGTTCAAATTGATGGCTCCCTTTGTACCTCTATTGTTTCCTTCAGAAACATCGATGACAGCAGTTCTAACAAATGTTGGAATTATTTGTTTTGAGGATTGTCTCTCTCACTAGACTCAGAGGCACTTGAAGACAGTAACTATGTCATTTAAGCTCTGTGTTCTCATTCTCCAGCATAGCAACCAACACAGGGAAAACACTCAAGTATTTTTAAAACAGAACTTTCAATCCAATTTATTTTAAAATAGCCTTGTTTTGTGGATCTCATTATTATTATGAATTAAAATCAGATCCCAAATATACAGCGCTCTTTGCTGAGTCTCTATTGTGTGTCGGCACAACATTTTCTCAACCTCTGCTGGTTTCAATATGGCAATTTTTGGTTATTTCCTCTCTCCCCGGTCAATGTTAACCTTCTGATTTGTGACAAATGTACACGTGTGTGCATATATGTGTGCACGTATGTGTACATGTGTGTGCGCGCATGCACGTGTGTGGGAGGGTATGGTGTGTGCGCACACAGGTATGCATGTGTGTGTCCATGCTCCCAATATGGAAGCAAGGAGGTCTATGGGCTGGAGGAACCACATACTTGCCCAGTTGGTCCTCATTTTCCTCCCTTATTCCTCTTAGCCACCACACAAGCACCTAGAAAGCGTGTCAGTCAGCCCTGCTGAGCTGAGGACATGGCAATGTCTGTGCAGTTGAGGACCTGCCCATGTTCTTGCCAATGAGGCAGTTGTTCATGACTTTGATACATAGCCTTGAGATTGTGATTGCCTCCTTTCTGTTTATGGATCTGCTCCCTGATCTTCCTGTGATGATGTTGGGCACAGCCATTCTTTCTCCATCCATGTAGAGCTGAACCCTTGAGTCTGATAAGTTTCTGAATAGCCTGGATCCACCAGGGCAAAGATTTCAGGGATGGAAACATCTGAGGCATGGAGATAGCTAATCTTTAAACCACTCTATGTGTCAGCCCTTAGCCGGATATTGTGGAGGGTCATGAATTAGACAAGATCCCTGCCCTCTAAAGTCTAGTTGGGGAGAGAGATGCAGAGGCAGAGTCTTTCAGTTCCCCTCGGTGGATGCAGGGATGGAGCCATGCACAGGGGATGAGAGCCGTCAGCAATGCGCTCCATCTACAGCCCTGGAGAAGATCAACTCGTGGAACTGACACCTGAGCTGAGTATTGAAATTAAGAAAAAAGCCCTTTCTGGTGAAAGAGGGGAAAAGAGGGCGAGTGAGAGAATAAATGTGAAGACAAAGAAAGTAACATGAAACTGTGTGATGTGTATCATTGGGACCATGGACAGTTTGGTGCTAATAGTAGGAGGTGGGAGGGTTCTCAGTGTTTTCCCTGCTACACTGTAATAAGAACTTCAACAACGATAAATGTTCATGTGTCTCCCACATTTTATATTGGCAGCAGTCATCATGTTGGCTGCAGCAGCTGTGACTTGGGTCTGTGTATCTTCTTTATTTGGAGATCTGGGCTAATGAAGCAGCTCCTGCATCGAACATGCTCTTCTCATGGCAGAGGGTGATGAGGGATGTTAGAACCATGCATGGCTCCTAAAGCTTCTGCTCAGACACAAAGGAAACATTGTTTCCTCTCATAATCCATTAACCAGACTGTGTCACCTGACCAGGGCCGACATAAAGAAAGACAGGAATTCTCTTCCAACAGGAATCTCGTGGCAAAGGATGGGGATGTGCAGTCATCTTAAAAGAAAGGCAGGAAGTGCCAGGGAACAATAACACAGTATTCAGAGTCTGGTCCATCTTAGACAGAAGGAGATGATTTTCCCTTGAAGGGTGCTCCCATGAGCAAAGGTTGGGACAAAACCAAAGACAATCTCCTAGGCTCCTGGGACTCTATTTTAGCCTGCTTGGGTTGCCATAATGAAATCCCATAGCCTGGGTGGCTTAAACAACAGGAATTTATTTTCTCACCATTCTCAAGGTGGCTGGAAGTCCCATATCCAGGTTCCAACTTGCTGGGCTTCTGGTGAGGAACATCTTTCCAGCTTGAAGACAAGCATGTTCTTGCCAGGTCCTCAAGTGGCCTTTCCTTGGTGTTGCACATGGAGATAGGGTGAGAGCCAGCTATCTGGTGTCTCTTCTTATAGGACGTATAGGGCACTAGTCCTATTGGATCAGGGTCCCATTCTTATGACTTCAGCCAACCTTATTCACTTCCTTAGAGACCCCATCTCCAAATACAGCCACACTGGGGGTTAAGACTGCAGAAATATGAGTTTAAGGGAGGAATATAAACATTTAGTCCATAACAGATCCCCTCTCTGAAAATCACACCAGTAGCTCCAGCCTTAGATGGTGGCCAGATCTAGGAGCAAAGGGGCCATACCTCCCATTCCCCATTGACAACACTGAGAACATGGAGACAGCCCCTGGTCTCAGCTCCTGGTGGCCTTCAGATCAGCCCTCACATCTCCAGCATTATGAACCACTAGTAATTCCTTGTTTGCAGTATTTTTCCAAACATCTAACCTTTGCTTACATCATTCCGGTTTTCTGAAATGTCCTTTCTATCCTTTATAGTTATCACTTATCTTGCTATTTTTGCTTGTGTTTTAATGTAAAAAAATAATCTATTGTTTAAAACCCAGTCAAATGTTCCTCTCTTCCATCTACCTTCTCCTGTTACTCTCATTGCTTATTTCACTCGATCTGCAAATTCCTTGGGGTCACTTTGCTAACTATCTGGTAATTCTTTACGTACTTGAATTTCTTCTCTTTCTTAAATGTTAAAGTCATATCTCTATATCCCAAACTATAGCATGGGTCAATGAAAAAAAAAAACAATGCATGAATGAATGACATAATTGAGGGAGTTTATCCCATCCTCCTCCAGGGAAATTTGCATGCTTCATTTCCTGTTCCTTCCTTCTTTGAAAAATCTCAAACTGTGCCAGTAGTAGGCTTTGAGACATGACTTGGAGGAAGAAAGAAGAGGAAGAAGGTGAAAAGGAAGAGAAAACATCCCAGATGCCTGAGCTCCCAGCCTATGGCTTATTCATTACTGTCACATCCATCCCACTGCCGCCCTCTGAGCCTCAACCCTTCTGCTGTCTCTGAGCCATCAGAGAGTTCCTTACAGCCGGCAATCTAATTAGCCAGACTGGAGAACCATGGAGGACAAGGGCAGGCTCACTTCAGCTCGTTAAAGGCTCCTGTCTCCTGCTTGGGAAATTGCTCTCCCCCGTTTACCAGAGCTGTTTGCATTTTGCAGCTCCCAGGGGATAGAGGGCCGTGCTGGTTGAATTTCTGGGTAAGCCATTTGGCCCAGAGCCTCCATAAAACTTTGGTCCCAGCCTTTCTGATGGGCTTTCCTTGTTAAACCTGGAGACAGGGGCCTGCTTTTGGGTCTGCAAAGGCCTAGGCGAGATGGACTGAAGGGTCCAAGACTGCGAGAGAAGTGAGGGTGGTGGGGCACAGTGGAGGCTGCTGAGGAAAGGAACTGGGGTTGCAATGAAGGCAGAGATGTGCAGATCAGAACTCTGACTTCCAACTACAACATAAGCCCACTTCATGAGAGTCCACAGTCCATTTCCTAAGCGGAGTGCTTAGGAAAGCTCACCGTGGACAGCTCCATCCCACCTGGAACTTGAACCCAAACCCAGCTGTGCATTTAACACTATCATTTGGTTGATGGTCTATGCGATACTTGAAGGCTCTTCTTGCAGTTTAATAGTAACTGCAAGGCACCATGTGCTCCTAGTTTGCAGAGATATGAAGCTGTGGTTGATCCTAAGTTCCTGTGTCTGCCCCACAGTGAGGGTAAGCAAACCGAAACCCTGGAGTTTGGAGCAGAGAAAGATGAATTGCAAGGGCCAAGCAAGGAGAATGGGCAGCTCATGATCAAAAAGCCCCAACTTCCCCGTAGTTTGGGGGGAAGAGTTTTTTTTTTTAATAGGCAAAATTTGGGGGGAGGGCTGCAGGGTTTGTGACTTTCTTCTGATTGGTCAGTGGGGAGGTAACAGGGTGGTGGTCTGGGAATCTCAAACACCAGCCTTCTGGTTCCATCCAGTCTGCGGTTCATGTGCTTGGGCTTAGCCTGAAGTTACCATCCTCCACCCAGTGGGGCTCTTTGTTCCTGTAGAAGAACTCTGAGATCTATATCAGATTGTTCTGTGCATCCCCACAGGAGGAGCCAGAACCCTGTCCCATCCCTGCACTACTGTGTCTTGATGCCTTTCCTTTGTTTCTGCATTCCTTCACTCTAATCAGGAACTATCTGAATATGCTCTTTGGAACTCAGGGAAGGTTCAGGAGACTGAAAGCGTTTTTCCTACAAACAAGAGACAGGGGACACAAAAGGCTTTTATACCCAGGAAGGCTCCACAGTGTCCTAGACAGTTTCAAAGGGATAAGATATCAGTTATAATGTCATTTCAGCATTGTTGTAAGACAGTCTCTATCCAGGTTCTAACAGCTGCAGTGAACTTTCTAAAGCTGCTGAAGGCTGTCTACTATGTGAGAGCCTTCCAACAGCTCTGTGCTATTTTAGGTAAAGCTTGGATGCCTTAGCTTAGAGTCTGAGGCCCTCTGAGAGCTGGTCCGTGCCTCCCTCTCAGCCTTCACCACTCTGTCTTTCTTGCTGCAAGGAAGAGGATGGGGTCTCCCTGAATCTTCCCATTTAGGGGACTTCATGGTGCTGAAGGAGAGTGTATTAGGGACCAGGTATGTGTAGATTCAGATGTAGGCCAGGAACCAGGAGCTGAGGACAGGGGGTGGGAAGGCAAATCATTCTAATAAGGAAGCAGGGGGACAGAAAATATTCTGTCAACTCTATGCCACATTCAAATAAGATCTGATGTACATGCTCTTTCGAGGGGAATCACTTAGAAGGAGAAACAGGTGTATTTTTCCTCTGAGACAACGTGCCATGGAAGGAACAGCAATATGAAATAGTAAGATTACACTTAACTTTACTTGAGGGGAATGCATCAGAGCAAAAAGAGACCAGGAAGAATGCAAGCCCCTCCCGCAGGCTCCCAAGAACCTTTTGGCTTCCATTGCATAGGGAATGGCGTGTGTTCGCTTTCCTTTGAAACTCTAAAGGCCAAGGTGGCTCAACTGAGGGGCTGCCCCAAGTCACACAGCTTTCAAGTGGCAGGTCCGGAAGGATGACCTCTCCTGAGATGTCACTCATTCTTCCCAAGCTGGGGTCCCTTGCCAAGTCACTGTACTCGTCAGTGGGCACAGAAAGTGCACATCCCTTTGGCATATAGTGCCCTTAATGGGGTGTGGCGAGAGTTTATGTGTTTTGCACCCAGATGCGCCTGGCTTCCAACACCAGCTCCCCAACACTTGTGAATGACGTCATCCCAGGCAGGTTGCTTAGACTCTCTGAACTGTAGTTCTTTGAATGTAAAATGGAAGCAACAACACCTCTCTTGACGGGTGGCTGAAGGATCAGAGATTATAGATGTGAGGCGACTAGTACCATACTGGCTCCTGATAGATGCTAAGTCATTGGGAGCCTGAGCTATATATGCTGGATGCATAAATTACTGAATGAGTAATAAGTGGGTGATCCCTGAGGGCCCTCTCAGTCTAATATGCTATATTCATTATCGTGACGTATTCCTTGGAGTAGTTAAAAGTGAGGTTTCTAAAATGTGCTCCATGGAACCCAGTGTCTGGGCAGGAGGTAAGCAAAATGACGTTCAGTATAACTTTTCCTCTCTGATTTCTGGATGCTGTGTTTGATCATCAATCCCCACTCCCCGGGGCTGTGTTTGCTGCTGGAATCTAGGATGAAGTCACACTGCGTTGGAGGTGAATGTAATTACGGGTCTTCTAAAAGTCCCGACAGGTAGCTTTCTGAAGCCATTATAAAAGAGCAGAACTGCCTAAGGGTCCCTGCTCTGTCCCTAAAGTACCATTTCTCTAGTGTTCTCCCATTTAGTGCATTTGAAACACAGCTGATTTCACTGTCTACACCTATTACTTGCTAGCACTTAAAATAATGAAAAGATGAATAAGTGGTGGTGTGTCTACCTCTGTAAATAACAACAGCTATCACTTCCTGAGCTCTCCTGTAACCCATGGACTTTGTTCCATGTTTCACAGGCAGTAGCTCCAGTTCTCACACTTGCCTTGTTGGGTGAGTATAACAGCTCCGAGAGGTGAGATCACTTCTTAGTGTTATTCAGTGAGTGCCTCTTAGAGCCAAAATTCAAACACAGTTTATTCTGGCTTCAAAGCCCACATTTTTTCTAGTACACTGCACTATCCCTCAAATATACCAAGGTAATAAAAACGAATTGGATAAATATGATAAAGTATGGTCATGGGGCGTCCCAACTCCAGATCTGAATGTGACTCGGTGAGTGAACGGGGCACAGCATTTGAGGAGGGAAGTGGTTCCCACCGGAAGCTGCACATCACAGTTGTGTTGTTACTGTTGTTTGTTTGTTTCTCATAGTCTGAGTTCCACCTTAGCCTTACTGGATCAGAATCTCCAGGGACTGAGTCCTGAAATCTGTATTTTTATGTAGATTCCAATGTGGCTCTGATGCAGTCTTTCCAAGGAAAGCCACAGAAAGCCACTGTTTGGTTAAAAACCATACTGCATCTCTAAGATCTGGGAGTTCTCATGTTCTCCATACTTATGATTTTTTCATTTTCATTTTAAATGTACATCTTTTCAAAACTGAAGCATAGTTGATTTACAATGTTGTGTTAGTTTCTCGTGTACCGATGCAGTTATACATACATATATATATATATATATATATATATATATATATATTCTTTCTCATATTCTTTTCCATTATGGTTTATTACAGGATATTGAATATAGTCCCTGTGCTATACAGTAGGACCTTGTTGTTCATCTATTTTACATACAGTAGTTTGTATCTCCTAATCCTAAACTCCTAATTTATCCCCCCCTTTCCCCTTTGGTAACCATAAGTTTGTTTTTTAAATGAATGTACATCCTAATATGGGGAAGTTAAAGCAAAAGCAAAAATGGCTCATTAGGTCCACTCTTAGTTATATTATCTTTGATGTCTGTTGACATATTTTAAAAATTATAGATATGTGCAGATATAAGAATGTATATTTACGGTACAGAAAGTTCCAAAGGAAAAGCAAAAGCCTTTCCTACCCATTTCCTCTCCTCAAAGGTCACTACTCTTGAAAGTTACATGTGTTCCTGCTAGACACACTGTTCTTTGACTTGCTTTTCTTGGGAGAGATTTTGGAATGACTATATTAACAGTTCATTAAAAAAGAAAATTCAGAGTATTCCAGGCTGAACCCTAATTTATTTAAGCAGTCCAATATTGATAAACACCTCAATTTCCAGGTTCTGTTTGTTTATTTGCTGTTTACTTTTGAAAATAGTGTTGCAATGAATATTCTTCTGCACAGATCTTGGTGAACATCTGCAAGTATTGATGTTAGGTAAATTTCCTAATAGTGGTATTGCTTAACCGAAAGTTAAGTGCATTTTAAACTTTGATATGTGTTATCAAGTCATTATTCCACCAAACACAAGTGAGACCGCCCATATTTCAGACTATCACCAGCCTATGTATCACCAAATATGACTGAGCCTAAAAGATGAGACAATAAGGAAGTGAGTCCCAAAGGTGAGTGGTTGAACTGATGCTTGGTGCCAATCTATTAACCAGTATCCTGCTAAGAGCTTGCAGACCTCATATATTAAAACATTGAAATCACACATACAGAGGAATACATACATACATATATATACATATATACACGCATATATATATATATGCAGGTACACACATGTATGTACATGTAAGTATATATGTATGTGTACATACTCACACTTACTTAAACATGCATTGCCTCTCACTGGAAACAAACATATACCAGAGGCAAATATCTTTTTAAAAGGAAGAAGAACTGGTTTCTAAGGAAAAATTATACAAGGAAGATTTATCTTCACTATTTATGCTTTTGTTCCTTTAGAATTACGTGTATACACGTGTGTTACCTAGTCAAAAAATAAATAGGGGCTTCCCTGGTGGCCCAGTGGTTGAGAGTCCGCCTGCCGATGCAGGGCACACGGGTTCGTGCCCCGGTCCGGGAAGATCCCACATGCCGCGGAGCGGCTGGGCCTGTGAGCCATGGCCGCTGAGCCTGCGCGTCCGGAGCCTGTGCTCCGCAACGGGAGAGGCCACACCAGTGAGAGGCCCGCGTACCGCAAAAAGAATTTAAAAAAAAAAATTAAATAAATGAATAAAATAAAAAGAATCTCAGAAAATAAAATTACAAATGCATCTAGGCTTTGATTCAGCAATATCTCCTCCGGAAATTTACTTTACAGCTAAGCTACATCAGCCTACGTACACAGTGAAGCATATTTAGGCTTATTCATTGAAGCACCGCTTATAATAAGAGATTAGAAATGGCCCAAATGTACCTCAGTATCGGACTAGTAAAAGGAATATTATATACACTGAAATGCTCTGCATTCATAGCAAAGAATAAGCTTATTATACACTGATATGGACTGTTCTCAGAAGTATTCAATTAAGTGAAAAGGCAAGTTGAAGAAAAGTGTGTGTGACATCGACCATTTATATAGAAAAAGAGAAAATAATCATAGCTCTGTGTGCATGTGTGTGCATGGCAAATATACTACGTAGATAAATATATTATGCAGATATAACAGATATCACATTATGCACACACACAAGCAAACACACACACTTATACATACATATATATGTGCATTCCTTGTATTAGAGTAAAACATCTCTGAAAAGACACATAAGCCATAGATAACAGTGGAGGACTAAAAACTGAGAGACTGGGGAAGACAGATGGGAAGGAGTTTTGCACTCTGTTGCCATTCAAAACATAAATGAATAAAATTAAAGGTAAAGAAAAAAACTTTGAACAGGCCAACTTTTGAACTCCTAGAACTCTCCACTTATTTCCCAGTAATTTCATCTCCTTGATAGAGATTTTGCTTTATAGTCACTTCTGCTAAGTGGGTGATTAAAACAATTGCACTCTTGAAAGATGAACGGATGATCCCATGGGTGAGATAACCCTCAGTAGAACTCCGGAGCTGCGTGGTCCTCAGGCATCTGTGTGGACCTGTGACTAGATACCTATTTTCCATCCGAAGTGGCTTTGTTGAAAGAAGTTCCTTTGCATCATCTACAAATCTGACATTTTCCATTGACTGTTCATGAAGATAAATGGCCACTTCACGATCACTTGGGGATTGGAGCGTCATAAACATCCCATTGTTCTAGAGTCTTGCAGATGGCATTTGAAAGACTGACACCCCTGAAATGATGTGTTATTGAAAAGCACTAAATTTGAATTTTAATCTAGCTTCATCTACTAACACTTCTGGGAATTAGAGTGCCATTTCCTAAATGAAATGGTATCCCCTCTTGACGTAAATGATTCAGATAACATTTCATGTTTAAGAAACGAAATATATATGCTCTTGGAAACACACTGTATCTTGACTTGTCAGGGCAGTAAACAAGGAAATAAATAAAGCAGAAAGAGCCACTTCTAGTGAGGTGGTGAACAGCAGGGGAACATCTCCCAGGCATGGGCTTTTGTGTACAGCTTTCATACGTGCTTGCGTGCTATTCATAGGTCTTTTCCGCTTCCTTCAGATTCTTGGCCAGGTTCCAGAGAGTTAAATTGATCTTCAGTTAAGAGATTTTTCACACATTTGTACAGCTCCAGGTCTTAGACACCGTATTCACCATGCTTATACTTACACCTTTAACACAGACAGCAGCTTAAATTCAACGCAGTAAACATGTTATTATATTTCTTTTTTTCCTTTCTCTCTGCCTTACGTCTTTCCTTCTGTGTTCGTTTGTCTGCTCAGGCTGCTATAACAAGATACCAGAGAGTGGGTGGCTTAAACAACAGACATTGATTTCTCACAGTTCTGGAGGATAGGAAGTCCTAGATCAAGGTGCTGACAGATTCAGTGCCTGTTGAGAGCCCTCTTCCTGCTTGCAGACATCTTCCTTCTTTCTGTGTTTTCACATTGGGCAGTGCGGGGGGAGAAAGAGAGAAAGAGAGAGAGAGAGAACTCTGCTCTCTTTTCCTCTTCTCATAAGGAAAGTAAGCCCATCATGGGGGGTCCTACCTTCATGACCATATCTGAGCCTAATTACCTTTGTCAACTGAAAAAAAAAAATGCACAACGTAAAAGCTGAGAATTACATTTTATTGGCAAACAAAACTGAGGACTTAAGCCCAGGACGCAGCCTCTCAGATAGCTCTGAGGGACTGCTCTGAAGAAGTAAGAGAGGAACCAGGATATATAGATAGGAGTTTTGGCCACAAAAGACCAGGTAGTAGGAACATCAAAAGACTACTGTTAATTAAAGAAAACCAGACATCTCAAGTTAATGAATTTAGCGCTTTTCTATGTATGGGAAGATGCAAAATTCTGGGCTCATTGAAATCATTCCTTTGATATGCACCTCAGCTATCTTGGGCCAGTATTCTGTGCTTTCTCATCCTGAGACTCTTCAGGGTATACTGTTGGGGGGTGGCTGCAGTATCTGATGGTTTGATGACAGGCATCCTGTTTCTATCCTGAGTTCCCTCAAAGTTCACCTTCTGGGCGGCTGAAATGTGATGGCTGGATGGCTGCAACATCCTTTGTTTACTGATATGGCAGGTAGCATTTTTTTCATTGACACCTTCCAAAGGCTCCACCTCCAAATACCATCACACTGGAGATTAGGGTTTCAACATATAAATTTGAGGGGGACATAGACATTCAACCCATAACATCGTCCTTTCATTTATTCTCCTTCCTTCCTTCAATAAATATGTATTTCTTTTCATGCTGTTGGGGTCTTAATCTTGGCCCTGGAATTGTAAGGATCATTATAAGATACACAGAGAAACTTTCCTCAAAGAGTCCCCAGACTAGTACAAAGGACAGACAGTGATGCAATGAGAGAGCTGCTCTGGCTGAAGTAAATACCTGGCACCATCAGAAGACGTTAAAGAGAGCAATTATTTCTGTGGAGTTAGTAAGAAGGAAAGTGATTTGGGAGTTTAGAAGTAAAGGTAGGCATTCTAGACAGTCAATAGAAGAAGGACGTTCTAGGCAGAAAACATAGCATTAAACAAAAGCATAGACACATGAACTTGAATGATTGACACTTCCAGCAAATGCAGAGTAGACTAGAGGTCTTTGATGGGAGACAAAAGCAAGGCTAGCAATCCTACTCCTGGGCATTTACCCTGAGAAGATCATAATTAAAAAGACACATGCACCCCAATGTTCATTGCAGCTCTATTTACAATAGTCAGGACGTGGAAGCAACCTAAATGTGAATCAACGGATGAATGGATAAAGAAGATGTAGTACATATATACAATGGAATATTACTCAGCCATAAAAAGGAATGAAATTGGGTTATTTGTAGAGATGTGGATGGACCTAGAGACTGTCATACAGAGTGAAGTAAATCAGGAAGAGAAAAACAAATACTGTATATTAATGCGTATTTGTGGAATCTAGAAAAATGGAACAGATGAACCTATTTGCAGGGCAGGAATAGAGACACAGACATAGAGAACAGATGTGTGGACACAGTGGGGAAAGGGGAAGGTGGGATAAATTGGGAGATAAGAGTGACATATATACACTACCACGTGTAAAACAGCTAGTGGGAACCTGCTGTATAGCACAGGGTGCTCAGCTCCGAGCTCTGTGATGACCTAGTTGGGTGGGATGGGGGTGGGAGGAGGGAGGCTCAAGAAGAGGGGATATATGTATAAATATAGCTGATTCACTTCATTGTACAGCAGAAACTAACACAACATTGTAAAGCAACTGTACCCTAATTAAAAAAAAAATTGAAATGATAGGTTGGGACTAGTTTGACAAGAGTCGCATATTTTACACAAGGAAATTCACCAATTCCTTGTACCTTCTACATGAAGGTCATAGTCAGTGCTTGCAGGAAAGCTCTATTTGGAAACCTAAGAAGATCTGAGATTAAGAGTTCTTCCAGTCAACGACAAAAACAGTTTTTATCCTGATTATGCTCGCCCCCTACAGTGCCTGCCAGCCCTTGACCTTCCTTAACAAGCAGATAGCACCTCCCGTAATCTCTCTCCACACACTGCATCTTATCGCTCAGACGTCTATCAGCTCCCCTATCAGCCCACCCATCCAGACTCTCCTTGCCCATCGGCTAAAGAGAGATGTTTCTCTTCCTTGGTTTTCAGACTGGGGGTAATCCTGATACTTCTAAGAGCACAAAGGCCTGGAAAGCAGGGGGTAGAAACTCTCATTGAGAGGAATTCTCAATTTGGAGTCTCTTGACATCCGTATTAGAAACCACGTTCAAGCTTTCCCTTTGTGTTTGCTCTTTTAATTCCTATTGTATGGAATTAGGTAATGATTATTCCTTTTAAAAATTGGGAATACTGATACACACCCTAAAGAACACAAACCAGAATGTGGCTACATACTAAAACACTCTCTCTCTCTCTCTCTCTCTCTCCCTCTCTCTCTCTCTCTCTCTCTCTCTATATATATATATATATACATAAAATATAACATATATGCGACCAATGTGATGATATTTGGAGGGTGTCAGTGAAAAAATGTGAAAGCCTTTGGAAGGTGTCAGTGAAAAAAAAATGCTGTCTGCCTGCGTGTGTGTGTGTGTGTGTGTATATATATATATAATATTTCTATATATTATATAAACATTATATATATATAATGTTTACCTTTCTTTTGCACTGTTTCTAATATGCATGACAAGAGGCTTATATATTCACATATTTTTTCACACAATTTCCCTCCTTCTAGGAATTTGCCCTAAGAAAGTAACTGGAGTGTAGTCAAAATTCCATTGTTCAACAAACATTACTGAAAGTAGGGAAAACCGAAAATCATCTTAAATTACTATCTATTGAGGAGTCATTGAATTAACTACCCTATAGCCACTAAGAATTACAGTTTGGGGAAATGATGACATAATTTTTTAAAAAAAGTGAGAAGCGGTAGTGTATGTAATATTTATACGTAAGCACAGACTGGAGGGGAAGGCGCAAGAAAGTTAGCAGTAGTTTTATCTTAGTGGGATGTTAACATGTGACTTTTATTTTCTCTTTTTTTTTTTTTTTGGCGGTACGCGAGCCTCTCACTGCTGCGGCCTCTCCCGTCGCGGAGCACAGGCTCCGGACGCGCAGGCCCAGCGACCACGGCTCACGGGCCCAGCCGCTCCGCGGCACGCGGGATCCTCCCGGACCGGGGCACGAACCCGTGTCCCCTGCACCGGCAGGCGGACTCCCAACCACTACGCCACCGGGGAAGCCCTTTTATTTTCTCTTTTATAGGAAGGAAAGACACTTCTGCCTGTTCAAAAAAAAAAAAAAGACACTAGATCAGCTATAGAAAGGATCAGGGCCAGATATGCTGTGTGCAGGAGATGGTTAGGTTGTAATTCAAGTTTAAAACTATGAACAGTAAAGAACATGAGGACGGGTGCTTGAGGAGGTCCAGGCTGAAAGGCACAGAAGCAGCTCGATGGCCTGCATAAGGGGAGGAAGACACACAGTTACTCAGGATACCGACAAGAAGGGGGAAATCCATAAAGAGACTTATATTCCTAAAACCTTGAAACGAGACAGGGCTAATAAAGAAAACCAGTGATGCTAAAAGGTTGAAGTTCTGAGATCACACTTTTGAATGTACTTGCTTCATGTGTTTCAGCCAAAGGCTTTCATCTCTTATTTTTGCCAATTTTGGGAAAGATTCCATTCCTGCAGTTACATCCTGTTAGACTCTTCTGGAATAGTGATATTCCCTCACGAAAGAAATATTCTGACTTCATGGTGACTACTACAAGATGGAAGAACTGGAAAAATCATTTTTAAAGTGATTTTTGCACTCTCTTTTGGATACTTCTCATGGTTTAAAAAAATAACTACAGCATTAAAATAATGGAAATTTTAGGTTTTTCTGTTCTTGTGGGCTGAGAATTGGGCTTCGTTGAAAAAAATTAAGAGGGACAGTTGGGATGTGAATCCCATGTTTATTGTTTTAAAAGCTCTGTGCTAATACCAAAAGAATGTATTTCTGGTGGGAAGTGATATATTTCCATGGTTTCAGGGAGCTTGACTTCTGTCCTAAAAATAGATTTCCTTAGCTATTATAAAAACACCTTAACAATAAAAATAAAATATTGTCCAAAAAATCCACAGCAAACATAGCGTTGTTTTATATCCTTATCATTTAAAGACTTTAGATCTATATGGAAAAATGAACACCCTCTCCCCGCCCCCCAAAAAAGTGTGAGAAGAGTACAAAAGGCAGCTTACAAGAGAAGATTTGCATGTGGAAAGTGTAGACTAAAAAATTATTCACAACCTAAGAGTTGAGGAGGTGAGGGGGGAGCTAGGTGATACAGAAATTTTGCAACAAAGGGCAGGTAGTCTGAACGTCAAAAGATTACTGTTAATTAAAGAAAACCAGATATCCCAAGTTAAGGAATTTACCACTTTTCTATGTATGAGAAGATGCAAGAGTCGGGCTCACTGAAATCATTCCTTTGATAAGTACCTTAGCTATCTGGGGCCAGTATCCTGTGTTTTCATATCCTGAGTTGCCTCAGGGCTCACCGTAGGTAGTGGTTGCAGTGATGGCTGCTAGATGGCAGGTATTCTTTCCTCCCTGAGTTTCCTCAGGGCTCCCTAGCTCACGCTGGAGGGCTGCAATCACCGACGGCTGTGACATCCTTTGTTTACTGATACGGCAGGCACTATTCCACTTATCAGAAGTAAATACGAAATAAAAATGTTAATCTTACTAGCAATCAAAGAAATGATTATGAACACATTGGTAACATAAAATTTGCTCCTAGGGGATAAAGAGAATGTGCTGTGGAGTTTTGCTGTTGTTATTACATGTGATTTGACGTTAGTGAGCACAAACCATCTTACGATATCCTGGCGTGGGAAATTGCAGCAATCTTTGTGCAGGACAAGTTAAAATTGGTCCTAGGCCTTTAAACTAATCATTTAAGCCTTCTAATGTATAATTTGCAAAAGCATGAATATATGCATATATCCATGTTTGCAGTTGCTCAGAGCAGCCATTTTTTAAAAAGAAAGTAATCAAAAACACTGAAAAGACCAACAATGGAAAAATAGTCACATTAGTTACGGTCAATCCGTTTGATGGAGTTCTTCCTAATCACTTCCTAAAAATCAGATTTTTCAAAGACTAATGACATGGGAGCTTGTTCAAAGTAAGAAGTAAAAAAAAGTTAAATATATACATCTCCATAATATGTTTATAACTCTGTGTGCATAAAAAATACTGGACACAATACATCCAAATATCAATAAGTTATCTCTGCATGATGGGATTATCTTTCCTTCTCTTCCACATTTTTTTTCCATATTTTCCAAAGTTTCTATGAGGAATCTGTATTACGGTATGGTCCAATTAAAACCAATAAAAACAAAGTGTTATTTCTGGGAGTATATAAAGTTCTCCTTGGCGATGCATTACCACCCACAGACACTGGGACTGCAGAAGGGCATGACCTATTTAGCAGTGTTCCTGAATCTTTCAGTGTTTAACATCCTCCATCTTGAGGGGACCCAGAGGAATGAAGCATTTCATCCAAGGTCATGTCGCAAGTGTGTAGTGTCAAAGATAAACAAAGCCAGAGTCTACGTAAAGTCACAAGGACAGGTTGTAACCAGTAGTATATTACTGCAATAGCAAAAAGACTCCAGTGTGAACTGAACATGACCTCCATTTGTACAGAGGGGTCTGGGAGTTTTAAAGGCAGAATGAGGGGCGAGCATGTGGAGTTCAGAGGGGCTCAGTAGAGTCAGGAAAGGGAAAAATCACAAAAAAGGAAGAGGCACACTGTTCCATGTGAAACACATCTGGGTTTGCTAACTGGTGCTCATAGAAGTTAGGCTCTTCCCTCCAAGAGGCTGAGGGTCAGGGGTCCTAACCTCAGGTAGCGGCTGGAACACACAGTCAATTCTTTCTGAGGTTTGAGATTTCTCAGGCAAGCACTTTAAGGGGAGCTGGGGTCTACCTACAGATGCAGCCTTGAGCCTTCAGAAACTGTGTCAGTGTTCAAGTCTGTATAGGCCAAGGCTGAGATCTAGAGGTTGAGCCCAGCAGAGGGCTTGGAGGAGCCTGGCTGGAGTTTGGTCAAGGAGAGAGTCTTTGTCAGTAGCAAGACCCATCCTAGAACCTGGCTCTCCTGATCTGTATTCCAATATTCTCACTATCACAATTTTTGCATATCAAGAACTTTCTGACCTGAATGAGAACTTCACCCAGAACTGAAAGGACAAGAAGAATTATTGAATAAGGAGATTAATGAGAAAGAAAATGTTTGCCTCTGATAATAGTCTCCCTTCTCCCTTCCCCCATTATACTGGATCTTGGTTAAAATGCTCTTCCTGTTGAATGGAGCATTCCCACCTGTTCTGTGGGGTTAATGCTTGAGTCTAAGTATTTAGTGTGTTGGCTGAATTAGGCCCTGGAGTCTCATCACTTAATTTCTTAATAAGTTATCAATTTAAGTGTATGCATACCCTATATAAAATCCTGGGGGAGGGGTTTACTCTCTCACATAGCCAACCAGTGTGATGTATTCTTGGGTATTGATTTCCTCAGCTCACTGTGAGCAGCTGTATTACTCATTAATCCTCTGTTGGTCAAGACCCTGAAAACAAGTGGCGGTTGTAGAGCTGTTTCGTGTTTTCAAAACCTGATGTTTAGAGAACTTTCTGGGATCACTGTAAAACTAGTAAAGTCTGGAAGAAAGCCAGCATTGGTTTTGTAAAAACAGTATCTTTCCAACCCAGTTACTTAATGTTTAGCCATTGCTGACAGATTCCTGCCTTGTTTTCATCCTCTCGTTCTGTGTTTTTCTTCTCTCCCTATTTTTTTCCTCCCTGTCCTTCCTTCCTTCCTTCTTCCTTCCTTCCTTCCTTTCCTCTTTCACTCCCTCCTTTTTCCTTCAACTTTCCAACTCAGTAAACATTTTTGGCTCCCCCTGGTTGCCAGACCCCTTGATTGCCAGACCAGCGTGTTGCCAAAATCATGGGCTTTGAGTCAGGTGAGCCAAGGATCAGTTTTTGTTCAATATCAACTAGCTGACTGACCAAGTTATTTAATCTCTACTTATTCATTCATTTCACAAGCAGGCATTTACTGCCAGCATCTTATAGAGTGCCTTAAAGTATGCTAGGAGCGCCACTATGGCTTTTTTTTTTTTTTTTTTTTTTGCGGTACGCGGGCCTCTCACTGCCGTGGCCTCTCCCGTTGCGGAGCGCAGACTCCGGACGCACAGGCTCAGCGGCCATGGCTCACGGGCCCAGCCGCTCCGCGGCATGTGGGATCTTCCCGGACCGGGGTGCGAACCCGCGTCCCCCGCATCGGCAGGCGGACTCTCAACCACTGCGCCACCAGGGAAGCCCCACAATGGCTTTTAAAAATGACTCTGTAAGACGGACAAAGAGCTGTTCACACTTGGGCTGTTGTGATGATCCAACTAAACAATCTATGTGACAACGGGTAACCCCTAATAAACACTAGCTACCTGCTCTTTTCTTTCAGCTCCCTAGATGCCAAGTATGCATGGGTGAGACCCCGTTTTTGAAAAAACCTCACAGGCTAACTGGAAAAAAAAGATTTCTTAAAAAAAATCATCAAGGAGATTATGTTATGATTCAGCATTAAAGCAAAAAGCCATCTGAGTGCACAAAAAGGCAGAGAACTCGAGAAGTAAGGCATTATTTTGATATTAGTGAAGCAAATAGTCTTCATTGGAGAACGACCCACCAGCATCAAAGCTTACAAAATGGTGTCACAGCTTGGAAGGAAATGTCACAGGCAATGGTGACGCACTCTTAGAAATGTTGTGTTACAGTCGATTTCAGTTCACCGGATGGAAAAACAGCCATTTATGGTGCTGGGTCCAAAAGGGATTAAAAACTAGGCTTTAGAAGTGAAAACAAAAACAAACAAACGAAAAGCAAAAAATCCTGGATTCAAATCCTGACTCCAGGTGAAAGATTTCCTTCTGCTGGGACTCGGTTTTCTCTGCTCAAAGAGAAGAATTAACATTTACCCAGCAGGGTTGTTATAAAACTAAATGCAATAGAGCCTAGGCAATGAAATGGGTTTAGCTGCAAAGCGTTATTCAAACAGGCATTTTGCAGAGCTGATTGTTTATATGTCTGTTTTTTGGTTTTCCTTTTTCCTGAAACTGTGAATTCCCTGAGGATAGAGACAAGTTAGGCCCCAGCTCTCTACCACCAAGGCAGGATGGACCTGAGAAGTCTGGAGCTCAGTCACTTAAAACAGTGGACCTGTGCCTAAAGTTTTGTTGCCATTGTTATCACTGCTGTCTTTAAAATCTAGTTTGATACTCACTGCATTCCTGAAGGTATATGTAAAGCAAGTATTGAAACTGACACTTTGGACGTAAGGAAGCAAACACAGAGAAGTCTAGTGATTTGATGGAATGTTAGAATCGAATGCTTCCATGGTCCTGACATTCCCTGACCAGGCCAGGACTGGCTCAGTCATGAGGGTGGGACTGGGCAGAAACTGGGGGGCATTGGTACCTGCAGGTCCAAGCAGTATGGGCCTGCAGCAGGGCAGGAAGACCAGGCTTGGGTCCGAGCTAGCCCTCTGCGGTGAGCCCTGTCCCCAGCGCGTGCTTGACTCGAAATGACTATGTGGGACGAGCCTCTAAAGGAAACTCAGGGTGCCACGTGGCAGCAAGGAGCCTGTCCATCTGTGAGGCTGAAGGGATGGGAGACGAGACACAGGAAAGGAAGCAGGAGAGGCCTGGAGAGGAAGGAACGTGGACATGAGGGGACCTGGGATGGGATGGCCGGGTGGGAGGGTGGGGAGTTCATGGAGAAGGGGCACAGTTGCTTCCATCAGGCCAGGAAGATGGCGTGATTGGATGGGAAAGGGGTGGTTAGTAAATCCCACTTGGGAGATGTACAGTGAGGGATACCTTTGAATGTACCCATTGTCCATAGAGGTAGAAAGAGTAAAAGAGGGGACCAAATGCTGAGAATCCAGACAGATACATCTTTAAAATTCTTACTTTAATTTAAAAAATTAAAGTGTAAATAAATGCAGAAAAGTATGCAAATCCTAGCAGCTCATTGAATTTTCACAAGGTGAACACAGCCATGTGCTTCACACCCAGTGCTCCCTGCCAGTCACCATCGTCCTCGAAGGGGGACCACTATCTGACTTCTTGCATCACAGATCCAGATGTCTCACCTAATTCTAATGTATTACTTCAGCATTTAAATATCAAAAACCCAAGGTGTAAAACCAGGAGCTGTACTTCATGTGGGAAGAGGCCATGACCCCCGACGTTGAACCTGCAGCGTCTTGAGCAGAAGGCAGACCTGGCTTTGCATCACAGATGTGCTATTTACTAACCGCGTGATTTGAGGAATGCTCCTTTTTCTCCCAAATCTCCAGTTTCCTTGTTAGTAAAGTGGGAAGAGATATTGAATCAGTGATGCTGTTGTCAGGCTACGTGAGGTGATACCTAAATAGATGCTCACTCGGGAGCTGGTGCTCATTAAGTATTGACTGGGGCAGGGGGTGCAATACGTGTGAATAAAAATGAGAATGAGTAGGTGGCCTATTTGATTACACACAGTCATGGATCTTTGGAGCATGAGAGAGCAACCTTCACAGAGGCCCTGCAGGGAGTGGACTGGGACCGGAACAGCGTGGAACAGAGAAGGCAGAGTTCTCAGCTCTTTGACCAGCACTACCTCTACCTTGCTCGGTGACCTCTCACCTGTCACCTTCCTTCCCTGGGCCTCAGTCTCCTCTCCATCCATATAACTTATGGATGCTATCATAAGTTTTTCCCACTACGAGTCTCACTCAAAAACACTGTGAGTCTATAATTAGCTAACTTGGAAAAACATGGAATAAAAATAAACAGTAATTGCAGTGCCCAAACATACAGACAAACTGAAATACATTTGGGGAGTGCAAAAAAGTGTAGAAAGAACTCCAAATCATCTCATATAAGGGTGATACTTCTGCATAGGTTAAATCTCACTGTAATAAACCCAGATAGACCCATAAGGGCAGCCATGCAGGAGACATAAAAGAATACTCCGTATGAAGCTATGTGTCAACACCAGATGCAGACGAGTAATCTGAAGAAATAGAAAGAATGGCCCAGTCTAAGGTATAAGCTTTCCAATACTTATAGACAGGAAGTTCCAGGAAGCAGGGCATGTCCTGGCATCAGGGGGTGCTGGGAGATGTTACGGCTGCTAGAGACAGGCCTTCCAGCCCTGAGCTTGTGAGTCTAAAACCCTGGTGGAAAAGAGCTCAGATCAATGAAATACCCACCAAATAGTCTATGAATTATTCCAAAATCATCCAGAAGGCATTCAGGTGTGATTAAAACTCAAATGGTTGCTTTAAAATTATTTTCCTACTGAGAATTTGAATTAGCTTTCATAGGCAGAAGGTTATTAGAAATTATTAGCTCTACTTCCAGAAAAAGTGTAGCCTTTATATTTATATAGAAGTATAAGTTTTTTGGAAGTATATATATATATATATATATATATATATACACACACACACACACACACATATATATATAAAGGATACTTATAATGTATATAAGGCATATAATATATATAAGGATCTCTCTATATAGTTTTCTTTTTAAGGATCCTTATAATGTATATATGGTCAAAAAAACCCTTAGGGGGACTGGGAAGATAAATTCTCTTCTCACTTTTATGCCCTAAAATGGACTAATTTGCTACGTTAATTTTAACGCCATACTTTATAAGGCCAAACTACAAAAGAAATAGGATGGATGTAATGATTTTTATTATCTTAAAAAAATAAATAAATAACTGGTTCTTGGGAGAGAGAGAGATTTTTTTCCCTGCTGGTAAATTCTAAGGTGGATTTACCCCATAGGTCCTCCAGACCTCAAACGACAACCCCCATCTCCCGACTTCTAGTATATTTCTCTGTGCGCTTCACCAGCTCTCTCCATTTCACCTTGCTTTCCAGTTCAAAACATTTCTAATAGCACATGCTCAACAGGCCATATCACAGAATCCACCCACTCATTTACTTTGAAACAAATCCCCAAATGTCTGTTAGTGTTAGATGCTGAACATCCAAACATGAAAGGGGTGCACGGTCCTGCCCTCCAAGTGTCCACAAGCTCAAGGAAGAAACAGAAGCACGGACACACAGGTGTTGTATAGAGATGTAAATCAAGGCCAGCCCTAGAGGGGACCCTCTGAAGGACCAGGATGCACAAAGGATATGGGGAGGGGGAAGGGTAAGCTGTGACAAAGTGAGAGAGTGGCACGGACATATATACACTACCAAACGTAAAATAGATAGCCAGTGGGAAGCAGCTGCATAGCACAGGGAGGTCCTTCCTCCTCCTTCTGCCTCCTTGGTTTGAGTAGTGTCTATGGGCATTTTGCAGGGTGGATCTGAGCCCTGAGGGAAGACATTGTCTGTGTTGAGCCTGGCGAGGGAGAGAAAAGTGTGAGCATTGGGCCTCCTGGCCACCCAGCCACACCCCTGTTCTCACTCAGCGCCAGGCCAGCTGGTGTGAGCTGCTCAGGGCTAGAGGGGGAGAGAGATTGACTCTTAACCAAAGCTAAGGGGTTGGACAAAAATGCAGCAAGGCAGCTAAGCCAGGGAAGAGGGTTCTCCAGCTCCCACCCCCATGTCCTGCACCCTGCACACCTCTCCCTGCGAGGCAAATCCCAGGAGAGCTCACAGTGGCACCAGAGGCAGAATCCTAAAACAATGGTGAGGTGGGGTCAATAGAGGGTCGACAGCACAGAGAGGGGCCATGATAGATCCTTAGAAACTGCTTTCATTGGCCTGTCTGCTTCATTAAAGGGCCAAGATCAAAGCAAACAAATGGTAAGGGATAAAACTAGATTAGGTGAATTAATATTTGGTTTTGCTTTAAATACAGGTTTGAGTTCTGCTAAGCTACATCCTGTCAGGGACATGTTAATTTCATCCTTTACTATCTTGGGCCTCGATTTCCTCGTTGTAAAACCAAGTAAATATCCAGTAAACTTCTGAGGATTAAATGAGATCTTAAGTGTGAAAACACTTAGTAAACCGTCAAATGCCCTTTGGTATTCTTAATCCTATAATCAAACTTTCACACAGGTGGATTTTTTTTTAAATCTTTATGTCTTTAAGAAGTTTTTGAGTTGTGTTTTTTGTGCCTTTCTTATTTAGAAATGCATTGATCTTAGAGTGTCTTTTTTCCCCCTCTTGGCTTTTCGATTTCAAACCCAGTTTTCATGTCTGGAACCAGTGCAGGTAATGGAAAGAATATGAATTTTGCAACCCTCTGAAGTAATGATTTCTAATCCCAGCTCTGCCACTGAAAAGCTGCATGACCTTGAATAAGTCACTTAGGGCTTCTGTTTAATGATCTATAAAATAGAAGTAAACTACAAGATTACCTACTTTAGGGTAAGAGCACATTACCTTGATTGGTTCTGAAAACTGGAGAATTGTGATTTCTCTAGTTGGATCCACGTCAACGGCAACTTACTCTCAGAATAGACTAGAGATGTCTTTTGCCCCAGCTTCTATGAATATCAAACACAACCCCTTCGTATTTTGTAAGGGAAACGGAACACTGCCTTTTATAAGAGAGCGCCTGGGTGGAAGGCTGCCCAGCATCCCGTCAGCTCTCCCTCTGCTTATGTATAACTCCAGGCTTGTATTGATATCCGCATGCATTTGTTGGCTCAGCTCCCCCTTTGCGGGCGATAGATCGCTTCTGCTGAAGCTGCCAGTGCAATATTTTGAAAATAGACATCCATTTCTAGAAGAAAAGAGATCCAAATAAAATTTTTTTTCTCTTTTACATTAAAAATCATTATAATATCCGTGTCTTTCATGTCGGCATGATTTTTGAAGCTGTCCCATAAGTCATTCTTGTCATGACCACCCACTGGTATAGAGAGAAGTGTCTTTTGGGGAAAAACCTGTCGAGTTGCTCACATCTGCACAAAGAATAAGGATCAGGTCTAGCCGGGAACAGCCTTTCAGTTTCGCAGTCTTAACCTTGTGTTATAGGTCAATTTGCACTCCCCCCAAATTCATATGTTGAAGTACCAATCCCTAATACCACAGAATGTGGACTTATTTGGAAATAGAGTCTTTGCAGGTGTAATGACGTAGGATGAGGTCATACTGAAGTAGTGGGCCTGCATCTGCCATGACTGTGTCCTAATAAAAAAGGAAATGTTGACACAGACACGTCCACAAGGAGAACACCATGTGACAATGAAGGCAGAGTTTGGGGTGATGTTTCTAACAAGCTGGGGAACACCGGAGACTGTCAGCAAACCACCAGAAGGTAGGGGAGAGGCATGGAACAGATTGTCCCTCAGAGCTCTCGGAAGGGACCTGCCCCACCAACATCTTCATCTGGGACTTCCACGCCCACAACTGAGACAGTAAATCTCTGTTGTTTAAGCCATCCAACCTGTGGCACCTTGTTACCCTCGAAAACTAATATACTTTGTATGTGCCTAACATTCCTGGGAGTTAGAGATTGTTAGAGGTGGAAGGCAACGCTTAGAAATCATTCAGTGCTATCACCTGAGGATCCATGAGGAAATAATATCTAGAATGTTCCCCCCATACTTAGAGGGGAGGGGTTGACTAGAAGCCTTGACTCTTGGTAACCAGGAGGGTGGTATGTGTTTGTTTTACCCCACTGTACTCTTTTCTAGGAGATAAATGGGGAAAAGTTAAAGTCATTCAATATAAAAGTGCCCTCAACCTAGAAAGATCCAAACTTCCAGCTCAGTTCACGGAGGCACCCTACGCCCATCCAAGTCCTCCAGGGGCCAACGCCCCTGTCTCTAGTTCAGACCTTCCCAGATGTTTCCTGGGCCCTGTGCCTGCCCTTCTCCTGGGTCCCAAGCACACTATACTGCTTTTCAGAGCATTAGAAGTTATACCTAGAACGCTCCTCCCCCAGACACTCAGATGTCTCTTTCACCTTTTTTCAATCTTCGCTCAAATACCACTGTCTCTCCCTTCCTTATCCTGCTCCATTTCTCTCCAAATAGTACTTCTACTGCTACCTGTGTATTCTATTTATTTCCCTTTATTGACTGGGTCTCTCTACTAAAACGTAAGTTTGAGAAAGTCAGGAATCTTTTTCTGATTCGTCCACTGCTGTACCTGGAATGCCTAGAATAGTACTGCCTGCCATATACTGGGCTTCTAATTTTTTTTTTGTTATTGTTGATAGAATGCATAAATCTTTTTAAAATATCTTTATTTGAACGTTTTTAATGTTACTACTGAATTTATTCCTTTGCTGTTCTGCAAGATGGCCTCAGAGTGAGGTCTCAGCAGCTGAGGGGACCTCTGGACTCTGGCAACCTTGTATTTTGGTCTAGTGGCCTGGGTTAGAGGCCAGAGCTATACCTAACTGAGAGAAGGACCAAAAGGAGCCTGAAGGAAGCATTGGTAAAGACAATGAAGCCTTAGCATTGAACTGGCAGAAACTTCTCTTTGGTTATTTCCAAATGTGTTTACAGTTTGTTTTTTTAATATTATATATAGGCTATAGTGACCAAAAAAATTTGGAGAAGCAGATCTAAATATTTTCTAGAGTGAAATAGGTTTAAAAAGTGGCAAGTAGCCATGTGTAGCTGTTTAAAAGTGATTAAAGTTAAAAATTCAGTCCCTTAGTCACATCAGCCCCATCTTCATTGCTCAACAGCCACATGTGGCTGGTGGCTGCCAGGCCTGACATAGCCAATGTAGAGCAGGCCCATCATCATAGGCAGAAGGACTCCATACGTGTTTCTCAATGTCTCGATGTTGAGCATCATGAAACGAAGGCATCGCAACAAACAGCAGAAGTTTTCCTTCTTCCTTAGATCCCATGACCCACTGGCCAAATTGACTTAGGCCAAGTAGACTCAGCTAGACTTTATGCTTCCTTTATTCCATAATGATTTAACAGATTTCTGAACAACAGGAAATATTATAGTATGTTTTAGCCAGGTTACGGTATCCGTTGTTCAGATCCTGGGAGTTTTCAATCCATAAGCAAGAGAAGTATTGCAGGAAAGGGCACAGACATATGTAACGTTTTGGTGAGTTCAGGCATATACAAATGGTTCAGAATGACTGAGATTCAGGGTCTATAAGGCGTTGGGGTCGTGAAACCTTGCTCTATAGCTGATACATATTTTTATCCCTAGCACTTGACATAATACGTATTAGGCTACTCATGTATATCTGTTGTTGAATGGATGAGTGAATCAATTAATCCCCCAACCAATACATCAACAAACCAACTGCAAATGATGTATGTGCAAAGGCCGGATGCCTTTGTCAGGATAGGAATGTTATTCTCTACTAATAAGTAGAACTCAAAATTCCAGAGGTTTTCCACTGTAAAAGTTCACTTTTCATTTAATTTACATGTCTCAAGTAGGCCAGAGGGAAGGATAATCTTCCAGGTGATCATTCAGGGACCATCTTTTAGCTACAGCATCCTGAACCAGTGGCCTGCCTGCCAGGTCACCAAGGGAGAGAAAAAAGAGATGGAGGAGACGATTCTAGTTGTCTCAGCCCAGGAATGACAGGAGTCACTTCTACTCACAGGTCATTGTCAAGAATTTGTCACATAACCCCATTCCCTGCAGGGGAGACTGAAACGGAAGAGAGCACACGACACATTTGGTGAGCACCAACAGTCTACCACACCACATCACAGAGGACGTTGCCAGAGGCTTCAACTTTATCTATTAGTGGTTTGCAAGCTATTGTTTAAAAACAGAATCCTTTCTTCAAATAAAATACGATATAGAAATAAGGCAAACGTAGAGCTTTTCTGGTTGAAGTGAAGACACAGAGAGGAGGATCCTTATATCTGCCCACTCAACAGACCCTCTTGTACCATTTCTGTACCTCACACGTTCCTCCAGGGAATCCAGGACTCCTCAAGGCAGAGTGAAGACTTATCATGGGTTACTGGGAGCCCTGGGAGGGCTTTAAGCAGGAGAGTGGCGTGATCACATTTTCCCTTTGTGAAGGTAAATGTGGCACAGTGGTGGAGGTGGGTGGGAGGGTGGCTTAGATGGCGGGCCTGCAGCGTGGGGGTCAAGGTGAGAGGCAGGGGCGGGTTCAGAGGCTGCTGGAGCCTTCAGACGACAGAGGGGGAAGGCCTGAACCACGTCTCCATGGGACTCTGTATGTTTTCCGGATTTCTTCCAGCTCAAAATTCTGAGTCTTTTTCTCAGATAAAGACAAATGTCATATGAAATCACTTACATGTGGAATCTTAAAAAATGATATAAATGAACTTATTTACAAAACAGACATAGACTCACAGACATAGATAACAAACTTATGGTTACCAAAGGGGATAACGGGGCAGTTGGGAGTGGGAGAAGATAAATTAATAGTTTGGGATTAACAGATACACACTACTGTGTATAAAATAACCAACAAGGACCTACTGTAGAGCGCAGGGAACTCTACTCAATATTTTGTAATAACCTATAAGGGAAAAGAATCTGAACAAGAATATCTATCTATATCTGAATCACTTTGCTGTACATCTGAAACTAACACAACCTTGTAAATCAACTATACTTCAATTAAAAAGAAAATAGGGGCTTCCCTGGTGGCGCAGTGGTTGAGAGTCTGCCTGCCGATGCAGGAAACACGGGTTTGTGCCCCGGTCCGGGAAGATCCCACATGCCACGGAGCGGCTGGGCCTGTGAGCCATGGCTGCTGAGCCTGCGCGTCCGGAGCCTGTACTCCGCAGTGGGTGAGGCCGCAACAGTGAGAGGCCTGCGTACAGCAAAAAAATAATAATAATAAAAAGGAAAAAAAGAAAAGAAAAGAAAAAGAAAATAGAATTTTGGTGTGAGTTAACATATAGAACTGCAAAAAAAAAACCACAACAAAATTCTGAGTCTCTTTTTGAATCTGATCTCCTTTCATCTTTATAGGGGTTGAAGTCATTCCAAGTTTCCTTTCAGTACTGACACAGGTCTGATACCGGAGTCAGCAAATGGTTTCTGTAAAGGGCTGCCTGAGCCGATATTTCAGGCCTGCAGGCCATTTGGTCTCTATCACAACCACCCGACTCTACTTTGCTGAGAAAGAGCCATGATAGACAATATACTGACGGATGGGTGTGGTTGCATTCCAATAAAATTGTATTTATGAACACTGAAATTTGAATTTCATAGATTTCCCACATCATGAAACATTATTCTTCTTTCGATTTGTTTTCAAATCATTTAAAAATGTAAAAGACATTCTTAACTCACAGGCCATATAAAAACAAGCTGTGGGCCAGATCTGGCCATGTGGGATATTATGTTGACCCCTGGTTTTTTTAATATGGAATGATGACGTCATTGTGAAAAGGACTATATTCATGACAGTAATTTTCTTTTTCTTTTTGAAGTGGCATATACTGTGATGAAATAAAAATAAATGTAGGGGAATAATGTTTTCAACAATTTTTCCACAGAACACTCAGAGACCTTAAAAAAAAAATACTGGAAATCATCCTTGGTTTAATCAATGCTAATGTATTTTAATTTTGTACCACCTCCAGGCACTGAAACAAACCCACACAATTAGAATAAACAAAGCAAAATAAAACAAGGCTGTAAGGCCCTAGTGTTCCCAGATGCTTTCTCACCTCTGTCATAGCAACCAGAAATAAAGATGCTCTCTCTCAGGGCACTGCCCGCTGTGGTGACCAGCACTTAACTGTGAGAATTCCCAGAGTCATTGAACTGAAAGAAAGTTTGGACTTCTTAAAGCCAAGAAAGGAAAACAATTTTGCTCTATTTTCCCTTATCAGCAGTCATCCTATCCCTAAAAGCGCCCAAATGAATAAACACACCAGCGAAAGCATTCCGTGGAATTATTTGTTCTTAAAGTGATTTAACTTTTCAAATAAGGCAGATTTATTTTAGATAATTTGGGAAAACATGACCTAAAGGTATAATGCTGAGAATAAAAGTCACCCCAAGTCTCAGAGCCCAGGAACAGCCATTGTAAACCAGAGGTCACTTCTTTTTTTTTTTTTTTTTTGCTGTACGCGGGCGTCTCACTGTTGTGACCTCGCCCGTTGTGGAGCACAGGCTCCCGATGCGCAGGCTCAGCGGCCATGGCTCCCGGGCCCAGCCGCTCCGCGGCATGTGGGATCTTCCCAGCCCAGGGCACGAACCCGTGTCCCCTGCATCGACAGGCGGACTCACAACCACTGCGCCACCAGGGAAGCCCCAGAGGTCACTTCTTAAACATAATGGGAGTGATATCGAATTTGCATATTTATAGCTTCATTTTTTTCACTCAGCATTATACTCTGAACATCTCCTCATGTCATTAAAAGTTCCTGGATTTTTTTTCATTGATCACAGAATTTTGTACAGATATTTATTTAATTATTTGATTTAATGAAAAGGAACATACAGTCAGTTAACAAATATTAATGTGTACCTCCATGCTGCCAGGGACTGGCCTAGATGCCACAGGCCTTGGGACAAGGTCCCTGTCCTCAGGGAGCTGACATGGGCACATTTTGTGTGTAAGCACAGGGCTGGAGCCTATGGTCCTAAGATGAACATAGCCTGTTTCTGCTCCCTGGAAGCTCTGGGTTAGTGAGGGAGATAGGCGGGCGGTCCAACAACAACTATAGCACAGGGTGGGGCAAAGAGGAGGCTCTGCACCTACAAAGAGGCTGGGGGTGGAGGGCATGGAGAACTTCTGCAGAATAAATGCATAGTTCAAAAGGCATTGCTTCTTATTCTAGTCCCGGGTATCTAGATAGAGACCATGCTGTGTCCAAGTCCGAGTGGTGTCATTCTGCTCAAGAGAGTCTGGCCTGGTTAGTCATTTAGAGAAGACTTAGCGTTTAAGACGAACTCACGCTCAGTAGAGCAGGAAAGATACAGGTTCTCTCACCAAGACAATACAGGCAGCGGCATCATTCAGTGGAAATTACTTTGGACCAGGAAGCAACTGCCTTAAATCCTGGTCTCAGGATTAATGGCGATAATGATACCCATGTGCTTACAGGAAGTGTGTTCCACGGTCTGTCATCTCAGTAGACCAGCATCTTCTCTGGGGATGGTGCTGGCTCTGCCTGGCACAGAAGAGATTCTAATTGTGTGTTGAATAAATTAACATAATCTTGCCCACCCAGATCCCTGTCTGTGAAATGGGGAGAGAATGCCTGCTTGATTTTCACCAAGTTGCTATGAGATTCAACTAAGATGCTATATAAGACAGCATTGTAAAAAGAAATATAAAGTGTTATGATAACCCATTTAAAAATAAAAGCATTGCATCGTTTGTGAAGAATGTTCTAAATTTTCCAAGATGCTTTTACATGTGATAATTGTTATTATTTTTAACCGCATGAGCACATGTAAGCAGACTTTCTCTAAATACCTGTATCTCCTCTATAAAACATGGCTGTCCAGTGTCTGCTGAAGCATCTTCAGAGTCAGGGGACTAAATTCAAATCCCAGACTGCCCACACTAAGGACAAGTGATTTAAAACCTATGCACTACAGGGCTTCCCTGGTGGCGTGGTGGTTGAGAGTCCGCCTGCCGATGCAGGGGACACGGGTTCGTGCCCTGGGCTGGGAAGATCCCACATGCCGCGGACCATCTGGGCCCCTGAGCCATGGCCGCTGAGCCTGCGCGTCCAGAGCCTGTTCTCTGCAACGGCAGAGGCCACGGCAGTGAGAGGCCCGCATACCGCAAAAAAAGAAAAAAAAAAAGAAAAAAACTATGAACTACAATTTCTTCTTCTGCAAAACCCTACCTCACAGTACTGCTCAGAGGAATCAACAAGATACCATGAGATGACGTAAGCAGGGCACCCAGCATCATAGCACAGATTAAACAGGGAATAGCTACTTTAGTATTATTGCTACTGTTGTCCTACTCTATCATCTCTTAATGCAAACTGGGTTTTCATTTACCCAGCACACTGCTTTCACAGGGCACTGATCGCCTACTCAAGAGACGTCCTCATCCACATGGCTGCTAACCCAGGTCCCTTCCATCTTAGTGCTGGCTAAGTGCTTGGATTTAAAAACGGTCCGTTTCAAAACACTTGTTTTGAAAATGTGAATTCGTTCCAGCATGATTGATACGTTAGGGGATAACTTGAGCATCACGTGTATCTGTGTTTGTGTATGCATGATTTCATCACTTGGAAATAGCATTCAGCCGACCAAGCTTCATAGGATTATGCAAAATACACAGGCTTCACACCTCTCCCAGCTACTGAGGAAGGCCAAATATGTAATGACCACACCCAGACACATCTGGTATGAGAATCTGCTCTCCAATTTCTGATCACCCTCTTTCCTCTACTTCACTATGGCTCATCAGCTGCCCCCTCTGCCAACCACGGCCAATCAGCAAACTTCAAGCCTTCTCCAAGGAAAAATGTCATGTTTATTGTGGCATGTTTGTGTATCTTCACCACTGAACGTGTGCACGACTCTGTACCATTTTTATTAGGTGCTTATCTTTGTGAGCGCGTGTCATTGTTGATGTTTTTGAATGTTGTGACCTCTCCCCTTTTTCCCTAAGTCCTGTGGTTTTTACATACTTTGCACAGCGCGGTCATTTGTAGGGTTACCCTATAGGAATTTGTGTTCTCCCTTAAATATTTTATCTTGTTGGACCCGGTGTCTATTGAGATCAATTTTGTTATTTTTTATAAAGTTTGATCAGATGTTACAAATAAGTGTTTTATTCTCATTTTACAGGTGGCTGATCTGGGGTATAGAAAGAGTAAGGCTTAGCTTAGCTTTTCATAAGTGGGAGGTGAAATAAGAATAAGAATTGCCTTGTGTCTCCTGTTCCAGGGGAAGCAGCACGTTGCCATGAGAACAGTATAGTCTTTGGAGTGGAACACATCTCGACATGAAGTCCTGCTCAGCAAAATCCTTCTACCTGCGTGCCTTCAGTAAACTTGTCAAATCTCCTCACGTGGAAACATCAGGAAAATGGCACTCACGTCTCGGTCACTGGATATTAAGGTACAAAATATATGGAAAATCCCAATCTAGTGCCTGGGGCAGGACAGAATATTTGTCCTCACCTCTTCCCTTTGTATAATAATGCTCGATAAATTTTATTGAGCACATATTTTGTTGCAGGGACTGTTGTAAGCGCTTTTGTGGGATTACCTAATCTAATTTTTATAGCAAGGCTATGCAGAGGATTCCATTATTATTCCTATTTTACAGATGAGCAAACAGATGCACAGAAAGGTCAGCTGATTTGCCTAAGGTTAAGTAGCTAGTGTGCCAGTTGTGAAGTTGTTGCCTCTCAGCTCCAAACCTCCCTTCTATTCTCTGCCTTGTGATGCTGAGGCTGGGGCTCTGCAAAGCACGTGTCTACTTTGCCACCCAGATTCCCATAAGCCTCTGCAAGGCCAAGGGACCTGCTGTTTCCTGTTTGCCACTTGTATCACTTCCTGTCCACTGTGAGTCCCCTAGAACACCTGTTCCCCTGGCAGAAGCCATGTTTTCCTATTGCTACAGCTAAATCCACTTTGCAGTTTTTCTACCACTTGTAGGACAAGCTCTACTGTGCACCCCCCAAAGCTCACCAGCCAGCTGGCCTTCTTCTCAGAAGTCTGTGTTTTAGCTCTAAGTGGCCCTATGTTATGGTTCAATGATTTAATCACCTAAAACCTTCATCCCCTCAGACCTGGGGGCAGTAGATACATCCAGCAGTTGCTACTTCTATGATACCTTACAGTTCGCTTCTTACCTTTTCAGTCACCTAGTTAACCACTTTATTCCCTGTTAACAATCATTTGCAAATTCTCTCCATTAGTCAAAGTAAATTGCATGCTCTGCATCCTGGCTATGCCCTGACCAGTGCATCTGTAAGGGGCAGAGACAGAACTTGAAACCAGCCAGCTGTGTGCCGGAGACAACCTCTCTGCATGCAGCCTCACAACTATTATTCACATGTAAGGATCCTTATGCAGCAGCCATTATCTTAAACATAAACCCAGTTACGAGGTAGCTGAAAATATTATATCATCAGCTCTGAGTCACAAGAAGATAAATACTTCAATCAACCCTCCTTGTGGCCTGACATTTGGGGACCAGTAGAAATGATTGCTGGCCTCTTCTTGTGACCCACTGACTGCCAAACAAAAGAGGAAAGAGCCAAGGAAGGTCAACAGACAGCAGATGTTCATATTTGACCCATTGGAAAGCTTTCTCTGTAATTCTGCCCTTTCACATAGAACAAGAGACAGAGTATCCTCCCAAGGTACTGCTACTCCACAGTCTAGCCTTCCAGAATGTCTGAGCTGGGAGGGACCTCAGAAAGCATCTGTCTCCAGACTCCCACCTTACTAATGGGTTAATTGAGGCCCAGAGGGGAGAAAGGCACTGGACCCAAATCACGGTAAGTCAGTGCCGAAGTCCAGACTAGGGCACAGTCTCCTGACATGTGAAACCATGGATATAGTGGCTTACTGGGTAAGCTTCTGCTTTAGCACTTTTTGTAGAGATTGCAGTCACTTCTCTGGAATCTGATCTCTGTGGACCAGAGGTCATTTTCTTCTTCCCCATTCCAGTTCTTAGAAGGCTGGGGAGATGGGAGCATGACAGTTTCCTTTCTCTGCTCTCCTTCTGTCTGACCCTATTTTTGCTGCTTCTCTCTCCCCTTCCTTCTCCTCCCTCAAGAGAGCAATAAGGGTGAAGCAAGTGAGACAAGTCAGGTAAATGTAGGGTCAGATCCTGCCTTTATTTAAAATTTAGGTATTTTATTCATCACAAATGTTTCTGCATTAATTTTGATTTTTTAAAAATCTTGCATTAAAATATTATTTATCAGGATTACTGAGTTTTTTGGAGCCTCCTTGTATCTTGTACCCCAGGCTAATGTCTTACTCATAACACCCTTGTCCCATTCCTGCCCTTCTACTCTTCCTTCCCTACTATATGCCCCAGAAAGTTCCCTTTGGGGTACACTCTGTAATCATTTTCTGATGCATGACTCCTCATCTGAAACACTAAAAACGTTCCTACTGATGAAGAACACAAAAAATGAACACCTAGGATCATTTGATAGAGACCCAAGAACAAAGGGAGAATCCCTAACTTTGATGAAGAGGGTGCCATGGTAGTAGAGTGGCTTGGACCTTGAATTTAGAGGAACTGGGGATTGAATCCTGACAATGCCATTTAGCAGCTGTGTGATACCCACTGATCCACTGATGGATAGGATTGATTTCTATGATCTGAAGGCACTGGATATACAGACGTGACTAAGGCATAGTCCCAGCTCTTAAGGCAACCACGACCTAGATGGAGCGAAGTATTTATTTCGCTGGGTCTTGTTTTCTACAATAGAAAGTGGAAATAGCATTATCTCCTTGGGAAGAATAAATACAGTTCTTATGTGAAGTAGCCTAGCATAATGTTGCTGCCCTATTAAAATCTGCCTCCACAAAAGTAAACAGGTTCTTCCCTGGAGCACTGTTCACAGAAGTCATCATCACTACGTACAATTAGTTTTCCAGAGATTAGATTTATTGTCATACACTTACTCAAACTAATTTGGTAAGACCCAGGAAAAAATAATCACTGGAAACCTTCTGATGAAGCGCCTTGGCATTTAAGGAAAATACTGAGGGTGACACCTTCCTTCCAGCCACACTCAAGGCTTTTGGATTTCCATCTAGCAGTTTTCATTCTAGCACCCCTGGTATTTTGAATATGCATGTTTCCAGCAGAATCTTTCTCTTGCACCTCACTCCTCCCCTTCTGAACTCTGTGGGTCTCCCTTACTTGTACAGTGGCTCTTCACAGAAGGATCAGCGATAATCTGGGAGCTATTCCACACACTGTGGTGTTACAATTGCAATCTTTATCTGAAGATGTTTGGGGAGCAACCTCTCCTAAGGTAATGTGGTGGGCAGAATTCTAAGATGAGCCCCAGTGAACATGCCCTTGCATAAACTCCTGCTCTTGAATGCAGGTGGAAAATGTGACTTACTTCTAGCCAATAAGACATGACAAATGTAATTGGATAATCACTCTCAAAATTACGATATATTATATGACTCTACCATAGGGGACTACAGTGCGAGGTTCTTTCTCCTGCTGACCTGCAAGAAGTGAGCTGCCAGGTTATAAGAGAAACTCTGGGTGGGCTCTGGGTGCTGAGAGTAGCCCCAACTGACCTTCATCAAGAAAGCAAGAACCTCAGTCCTAAAACCGAAAGGAACTGAATCCTACTAACAACGATGTAAACTCAGAACAAGATTCCAAACCCTAGAAAGGAAAGCAGGCCAAATCATACTTTGACTTCTGCCTTGTGAGACCATGAGCAGAGGATCCAGCTAAGCTTTAACCAGACTCCAGCCACATGGAAACGGTGAGACACAAATTTATATCGTTTTAAGCCACTAAGTTTGTGATGATTTGTTACATCACAATAGGAAACAAGTACACACAACTCACCTACTTGAGAAGGCTGAGGTAGGGAAAGCTGATTCATAAGCTAGAAGTTTTCTTGGTGGCTTTTCTTCTCCACACGGGTCATATTATAGAGCATCAGGCCTGGTTTTGGAGTTCCATTTATTTCTGAACCTAAGATTTCATATATAATTGAATCTTCTCACTTTACATGCTCTACATTTCCCTCGGTAACATTGGTTACTCACAGTGAGTTTTGTCAAAAGATAAGGATGGCATTTCTCCAAGTGTTTACATAGCACTTTTGATCAAGGTGATAAGCATAGAGCTCAACAGAATCCAAAAAACTGCTGGATGGCCTGATTGATGTATAACTATAATCAAGAGCCCTATTCAGTGAACTCCAGTAAACTTTCCTCTGCAACTTTTGCAAACTTTCATCCGCAACTTTTGCAAACTCATGAGAGACAAGGCTATTCAGTACATTCTCAAGACACATTCTAAATAAATTACAGCTGTTTAGATGAACAGATCACTTGTGTATTCATCAGTGGTACCCAGAAACACTGCAGGGTGGTATCAGGGAAAGTACACAGATCCCTGCTTCCCACCATACGCACACCCTGCACACCCACTCTGTCCCATCCCACTTCACTGTACAATGGAGGCACTGTTGTGATGGGAGATTTAATTTTAGTCCCTTTTTATCTCATAACAAACCACTCCCAAAAACCCATGGTTTAAGCAACAATAATTTGTGCTTTTCTCACGATGTTGTAGGTTGATTAGGTGGTTCTTCTGTTTCCATGGTCTCTGCTACGGTCACTTAGTGGTTTTGCATCAGTTGATGACTGAGTTGACCTACAAGGTCCATGAAAGCCTCACTCACATGTCTGTGGCCTTAGAGCTGACTGTCAGATAGGGCATCACAATTCTCCTCCACATGGCCCCACTCCCCATATGGTGTTTCAGCCTCCGAAGTCTCCCCCCATGGCATTTCTCTCCAGCAGGGTAGATTAGACTTTTTTTGCATGGCAGCTGGGTGTCAAGCAAGCAAAATGGCAACCTTCCATGCCTCTTAAGGGCTATGCCTGAAAGTCCACAGAAATATTTCCATGACCTATTATGTAAGTAAGTCATCAGCCAGTCCAGATTCAAGAGAAAGGGAAACTGATTCCACTTTTGAGAGGAGGAACTTATTGTGGGGTCGGGGGGTGGGGAGGAATTGTTGATGACTATCTTTGGTGACCATTCAAGTTATGAACTTGTGGGTCTCTCCATGAACTGATGCTTGTAGTTTACCTTTGATTACAGGTTTTCTATAGATAATGAAGTATGATAGTGAAATTATTAAATAATTAGCTTAAAGTTATTTTTCATGATTTGTAGAAATAACTGCAAGTCCTTTAATCCCTTCAGTTATAAAAATTTTATTTCTTTGAGACCCAGAAAGGGTATTATGACATAGTAGGTGTGGGTAAAATCACTAGCAGTAAGGATGGGAGGGGACACTAAGGTGTGCCCTCCACGTATACCCCACGGAACACTTCTGATGAGTTTCTAGGGGATTTTCAGACTTGGAAGTTGTAAATTCCAAAATATGTCTTGATCTCCTTAATTTTCCTCTGATATTCCATTTTCACTCTTTTATCCATAATGTTATGATCAAAGAAATAGATCCATGCTATCTACTGAGAAACACTCAAAATTCAGACTGATAAGGTTTTGTCTTCTAGCCTACTGCTGGGAGTTAAAACATTATTATACAGAAATGTCCTACAATATTCACTCATTCATCATTATATTCATCTGCTAGACTAGGAAACTGACATGTAAAACTTGTCACTCACTAAATAGCACCCATACCATGATGATGAGTCTCCATCCTGATCCTTTGTCCTTCAAGACCAGTTGATGGAGCATGAGACCCTCTAAAAGCAGAGTTAGGATGGAGACAGTGAATGAGACAGGCCTGGGTCTGAATTCAATCTCCACTATTTTAATTTATCTTCTGTTAACATAATTGCATAGCTTTTTATTTGTTTTTTAATCTTTAATATAAGGACAGTAATTCCTACTTTACAATATAGATGTAATTTTTAAACCAAATAACATATCAGAGGACTAGAAGTTAATGAGAGCACTATTAATTACACCTCCCTACTTGTCATCATAATATCACATCTTTGTATACTGGGATAGTTTTCACCAGGAAAGACATGTTGGAATTACCTAAGAGGTAAATATTTTCAGTAAAAATACAATCCTGTTACTATATGCACAGTTTTCTCCTGGAATTTCTCATCCTTCATGGCAGGGAATTTGAGTTTCATGCTATTGATGTAGAGATCATTCTGAGATGAAGAATTCTCCTACCTCTAAGCCCTGTACTACTGAACATTGGTTTATAGTGTAGTACACGATAAACACTTTCCTGCTCTGTCATTTAAACTACTTGAACAACAATCATATAAGGGGAAAGAAGTATGAGTAATATTATTTCTATTGTACAGATGAGGAAACTGAAACCCAGAAATCTTGGTGCCTTTTGTTTAGCCAACTTGTCAGTCAATAGCAGAGCAGGTCTCAAACCCAGGTCTTCTGACTTCAACACCCATACATCTTGCTTTCTCTCTTAATGTTTAAAAATGCAATAATATCGTGACAAGAGGAAGAAAGCAGACCCTTCTTGAGAAGCTGTTGTGTGCCAGGAATGTTTCTACTGGCTTCCTAGGTAATATTTGTAATTTAATCCAGACACTGTGAGAGATATGTATTATTTGTCTGGTGTGACAGAAAAAGCAGCTGAGTCCTGGGGGGTAACATCAGCAGATTTTGAGAATCAGACTCAGAGGAGTGACCCCGAAAACGCATGCTGTTTTCATCGTCCTTTGCAATCCATACAAGGGAGGGGCAAAGAAGGAGCTATGTGTCAAAAGAATCTGTAAGTAGCTCGTTTTTATTTGGATTTATTCTAAATCTTAAACCGCAGTTACACAGTATTGAATGGCATGGGTGCCCTGCCCACCAGCTTTGAGTTTGCTATGATAGAATTTTACCTGTAGCCAGAGACTATCTGTGAAATGTGTGCCCTGGAGCACAGAGAACTAGGAAGAAGTCATATTTTTACCTGGGTTTTCTAACTCTGGGGAACAGTAGTCTGCAGCAGGAGGATTTGATCATGTTTGATTACCAACATTGCTCTGTTCTGTCTTCTTTATGTGCAGCCACTGCTGGCTCCCCTACTATTAATGGGTTTAACTTTAAAGGTCACTCAAGATGGACATTTTGCCCATCTTTTCTATTACTGTTGGCTCACTGAAACTCTATATGAAAATGTGTATACTTCTGCCTTGGGAAACCATGAACGTTCTTTGAAATTTTTAGGTAATTTGGAGCTGACCTCGTTGGGTAGAAAATGGCCTTCATGTAACGTTAGAGAGGAGAGGTTCACCTCTTCTCTGTGCATGTTTCTGTACTTTACCCAAGAACTGGAGAGGGTTAGACAAGGGTCTCTGGAGATCATAAGGGCTGAGAGAGACCTCATGGTCCATGTTCTGAGGAGTGACAGCCCCATCCTCCATCCCTGAGGAATCAGCCCCTTCCCCACTGCCTTTCATGGTGAGGCTTTCTATTCTTGGCCTTGTGACAGTAACTCTGAGGTGGTTGGAGTGGGACAAAAGAGGTGATATAATAATGCAATTAAAGTGGCTTAGTGGGCTCAGGCTGCCCAAACAGAACACAACCTGCTGGGCAACTTAAGAGACATCTCCCAGCTCAGGAGGTTGGAAGTCCATGATGAAGGTGCCTACAAATTTGGTTTCTGGTGAGAGGTCTCTTATTGGCCTCTTGGAGACAGCTTTAGTCTCTCCTTCTTATACACCAATCCTATAGGGGTAGGACTCAACCCTTATAACCTCACTTAACCTTAATTACCTTCGTAAAGGCCCTATCTCCAGAGAAAGTCACGTTGAGGGTTAGGGCTTCAACATATGTACTTGAGGGGATACAATTCAATTCACAGCCATAAAGAATAGCTATTATTATATATGAGGCACTGATTATATGTCAGGCCTCACACTATGGATTTTTACATTATTTTATTCAATACTTGTAAAGTCTTTTAAAGGTAAGGAGAATGAAAGCAAGGTTGAAAACTCAGCACTGATAATAAATAAATGACAGACCCAGGACTTGAACTCAAATGTGCTTGTCTCCAAAGATACTACTCCATGTATTAATTTCAATCCCTCTCTCTCTCTCTCTCTCTCACACACACACACACACACACACACACACACACACTCCTTAAAGGGATTCTTTCAACTTGGAATTTTATCAAGACAACAAAGAATTAAGACTAAACAAACCTTAGAGGGGTTATATGTGGATTAATCAATAGTTATAAAAATTATCTTCCGGAGAATTTAAAGATTCATCTAAGGAGGTCCTGTTATTAAGTGACAGTTAATTTTCGGTAGAGCAGCACTGACAAGCTCTTTAAGAAGAAATTATGACAAAAAGAGTTTTGTATGTGATATGATCCCTTCCTTCTTTCACTTCGTAACAGCTATGCATTCGCTAGTCATCCACATCCTGGGCTAATAGCAATCCATGTCCAGGACGATGTCAGAATAGTCATGTCTTTCTTTTCCATGGAAGAGATACCTGCCGAGAAGAATCAGTGTTCTGCCTATATGTGCTCAAAAGGCCCTCCCTATAGATCCATACCGACCACACATCTGCATCTGTTCCTCTGATTTTTTCCTCTCTGTTAAATGCACAGATGTGCGAAATAGCAGAAACTTTAGAAAAACACCACCAGCTTCCCCACCCCACTCCAAGCATCCACAAAATGCCTGAGACAAAGAAAGGTGTCTCCTTCCCTGCCACGCTGAGCTACGTGGCTACAAGAAGCTTCAGTCCCACCCCTCCCCACACCTGCCCTTGCTTTTCAGGATGACAACTACTGGCCTAGATGTGCCTCCCAGGCTCCTCTCCCAGCTTTCCTATGCCTTGGAAATAATCTCCCTCTCTCTCTGTGTCTCTCTGTATCTCTCTCTCTCTCTCTCTCACACACACACACACATATACACACACACACATTTCTGCCCATGTCAGAGCAGCAATGACCATCTCCAACAGGAAATCCATCTCACAATGAATTAAAAGGGTCAATGTGGTCCTGTTTCTCAGCTGTTCTACCATCTAACCCAGCCATGGTTACTTTGCTTCACCAACCTACCCACCCATCCTCATCCTTCTTCCTGTTTAAGACTCATTTTGATACAGACACCAGGAGTTGGAGCAAAGGTGGAGTGGTCATGAAAGCTGTGAAATATGTTTAAATGAAGGGCAATTTTTTCCAAATGCTTAAAGAGAGCAAGCTAATTTCTGTATAGATTAAAAGATTCTACTCAGTGTGTGTGTGTATTTGTGTGCGCACACATGAGCATGGGTATCTGTGTCCAGGGGAAGTGAGGGGTGTAGAGAGTAAGGGAGGAGGACAGAGAGAGAGAGAGAGAGAGAGAGAGAGAGAGAGGAGAGGGAGAGGGAGAGAGAGGGAGAGTGGGGGGAGAGAGGGAGAGAGATAGAAAGAAAGAGGGAGGGAGAGAGAGAGGGAGAGAGAGAAAGAGAGGGAGGGAGGGAAAGGGAGAGAGAGAGACATTGAAACTCAACCGGAGATTGCTAAAGCTACTAAAAGAAAGGAAATCTGTGGAATAAGGTCACTCATTATTCTCCCTTTGCACTTCAAACAAACAGTAATTGTTGGTTTAGCTAACAAGTTGTGCCTTAATTACAGGCCATTAGGCACCATTAATAAAGGAAACCAATTCCACAAGAATCTAAATTTCACTTCTTGTATTTCATTCTCTAGAAGGAAAACTGACTCAAAATAGATTTTATTCTCCGTTTCCAAATCCTGTAACAGCTCAGGTATCCTGGTCCATCCAGAGCTTAGCTCAGCTGTCACCTTCTCTGAGAAAAATTTCCTGGGCTTGTCTCCCCTCCCTGCTGCTTGAGGCATGACAGCATCCCTGGGCTTCCTGCTGTGGACTTTCAAGAGGCAGGTTGTTATATGGACCTGTACCCAAATGACCTGTCTGCTTGTCTACCTCTCCAGATAGCCTCCGAGCTACCCACAGAGGAATGATGCTTTTTTTTTTAAATCCTATTTTCCAGTGAAATAATAACAATAATTACTACTCACCTTCGTTGTTGAATCTCTTATTTATGAAGACACATCCTTCTATTGACTTCTACTATCTAATTTAATAGTCACAACAATCCACTAGGGTAGACATTATTGCCTCTTCCGCTATGTAATTTCCCCCACAGATGCACTCCCAATCTGTACCCACCCTCCCAAAAAATAAGGAAAGGAAAGGAACTGAGACTGGTCACTCAATCCAAAACCAGTTTCTCCTGACAGGAGCCTTGTCACTGGAAAATCTGATTCCTTTGAAGAATAAAAGCTCTCACTTCCAGTAAAAGGACACGTGTACCCATTCTAAAGTGGTTTCCTCCTCACTTGTGAGTTACCTAATATAGACCCAAGTCAATCCAGCCACAAGGGAAAAATCTCACAGCCCAACCCAGTCATCAAGTTATACCAAATCAATACTCAGATTTGTGTGATACACATGCCCCAGGTAACATTTTGTGTCACTTATTGAAAAATCTCTCAGCACACTCCTTCTAAAGCTAATCCTTCTAAAGTAATCCTTCTAAAGCTCGTATTTGCCATGTTCCTCCCTTCCTTCATCCTCTGCCTGGTTCTGCACTGCCATCAGGAAGGACTTTAGCACGGCACAGACGACTTCCCCCACCTCAGCACACTCCATTCGGGACCTCAGATTTCTCCATCTGGGGAGATGACACTTACATCAAGCAATTCGCTGAGCTTCTGGTTAGAGACAAATCTCCGGCCCTAAATGCGACTCAACTCTCCTCCCTGACTTTTACTGAGATGTGTTGGTTTAGCAGTGAAAGTTTATATTCTGTTACAGAGTGCCAAACAAGCACAGTGTCAAAACAGTGGCAGAGCATCAGAGAAATCTTCAAGTACATGGAGACTTCTGACATAGGAAGAAGGGCACAACTAAATGGAAGAGATTTGGAGTCCTGTATAGGTACAGCCGTCTTCATGTTGTCTGGGACCCTTCAGACATGATCTTTCTTGTTCACAAACATGCCTGCTTTGAAGACTACCAAGAGAAATGGCATCTGATCTAACCACCTACGCGGGAGTGAAGCGTCTCAGGTATGTATGAGACTGATCTATGCAAAAAAGAAGAAAAGAAAAAAAAAGTAAATTAAATTAGTCTTAGTAAGTTAAGGAGTCTGTGACTCTATTTTTTTTTTTTTTTTTTTTTTTTTGGCCATGCCACGTAGCTTGTGGGATCTTAGTTCCCCGTGCCCTTGGCAGTGAAAGTGCAGAGTCCTAACCATTGGACGGCCAGGGAATTCCCAAGGGGTCTGTGATTCTTGACCTTTGTTACAAAGGACAAAGCTCTTTTCTGGTTTTGTAGGTAGCTCAATTGCATATGTCCATAATAAATACTAATTAAATGAATGAATGTGTATTAATATTTAAGCATCCTTAATACTTTCAATTGTAATCATGTAACCGAAAGTGGGGTCCGGCTGCTCGCCGCTCAAAAGCCAATAAAGAGGCCAGGTTGGTGGAAAGGAAAGTTTGCTTTATTATGGATGCTGGCAACCGGGGGTGGGGGAGAGACCCCTGTCCAAAGGCCGACTCCCTCCTCTGACAATTAGGGGGCGAGAGCTTTTATAGACAGAGGCAGGGGGCTACATGCAGAAACAGCCCAGTCAGCTGCGACAGTCATCGTGAAACTGGTCATCTTGATTAGTTTAGGTACAATTAATCTTCAGTTCCAGGTTCGGTTTGTTTCCATTTCTTTGAGGCCAGTTCTTGGAACTGTGGCAGCTCATGTCATGGCTACAGCCTGGTCATCATGGAGTTACCTTCTTCCACCTGGTGAGGGTTTCAGTGTCTATAAGACAGCTCACAGGACATGGCTCAGAATATGATCTATAGCCCTTGAGGAGGAACTAAAGGTCCTTGACTTTGCTTAATGACTAAACTATTATTATTTGGTCTCCTTTGGCTGTTTTCCTTTGTTTTTGCATTTTCTCACTTCTCTGATTAAACTTATTCTTTGGCTAAAGTTTTTCCACAGGTATAAGTCAGGCTGAGGACCTGGGGGATGGGGGGCAAGGACCCTGCTGCATTTCAGTCATAATAAAAACACCTTAATATTTTAAAAATCACCTTACATAATGTGTCATTTAATGTTCACAACACTGTGAGATTACCCCTCATTCTCACCATCATCTTATGCCATGGAAACCATGTACCAGACACTCTCTTCATAGCGCTCACAAGAACCTCTAAGGGACACACTTCCAGCGTCTCTATTGACAGGTGAGCAAACTGGGGTTCAGAGAGGTTCAGTGAATTGCCCACAGTTACAGAGTTGCCGAGTTGGTGCTTTAACCAGTGCTGTCTTATTGCAGAAGCTCTGTTGTTAAGCACACTAGGAAGGAAAAACCGAGCCTCGGGGGTAATTAAATGACTTGCCCAAGGTCAAGAACTGTGGGAGGACCCAGTGTTCATTCTTGGGATCTGAGTTCCAGGTGTCTCAAATACATCACAGCAGCACTTACAATGGAAACCTGTAAACGTCAAGTGTCCGGTGGAATAGCTTTCTTTTACCTGAGCCTTGACTGACATCAGCTCCGCCATGTACGTTCCAGTTAACATTGATCCAAACAGGCAAAAGAAAGGTTCAGATTGTTGTCCTAACAATAGATTCAGGCTGGATGGCTGATTATATCACAGCTCCCTTTGATGCAATGGAAAAGGGCTCTGGCTCAATTTCTCTGAAAGGACACGTCTTTGAAGCTCCTTCATGTTGAATTTAATGAGTGTGATTGTCATCTTCCAGAAGAGAGTGCAAGTGAAGCCTCCGCAGTTGAGGTGGAGAGAATCACTCTTCAATCCTGTTGTCAGGATCATCAAGCAGTTGGGAGAACCAGGGCAGGATGTGAAATCCATCTGACCATCTATTTATAGATGAGGCAGTGCCTTTGTCATGGTGATCAGACAAGCTGCATGGAAGGCAACGTCTGCAGCTGATGACTTCTGCAAATTAAAAATCATGTCCTAACAGCACAGAAAAGGCAATTTTATTTTTCATTCAAAACTATTGTATAAATGGGAACTTTTTTTCCTCCTGTCCCCTTTATCTTTATGACCCTCCTTCTATTTCTATGTCTCTCCTTTTCTCTCTCTCTTCCCTATGCATCTCTCCCATTGTTCTTCCTTTTTCATTCAACAAGAATTTGTCTCGTTATATGCTGGGCAATGTGCAAATGACTGTGGATAATTTAGAGATGATATTCCATGAGCCCTGCTTCAAGCCATTTCCAATATCTTTGTAGAATGGAGAGCACTCATAACTCAGAATCAAGCACCTATTTTCCAACTGTTTCCACCATTTACGTTTCTTCTCTACGATCTTGTAGCAGTCACTTTTTGTTTCTGTACTGCAGACTCCTCTCCTGTGAAATAAAGCAATGATTCTTATAGCACAGATATTTTGGGGTGGCTTACATAAAAAGGAATGAGCTTAATGATGCTGATAAAAAGCCTAGTTGGACAATCTTGAACAAAATCAACTTTCTAGGTCTCAATAGATGTAAAATGAATATAATGGTAGCATGCATGTTGTAAGATTCGATTTGATAAATGAAATGCTTAACACTGGCGGGATCTGGCTTAAGAAGCACCTGGCTCAGTAACAGCTCAGTAGAATTTTGTTAGTAACATAGGATATGGGAATGTACTTTATGAATGATAAAATGCTATAAAAAGGCTACCTACCTTCCTCCCTTCATTCCTTCCTTACTCCCCCACGTTCTTTCGCTCAGTTCAGAGCCTTGTGTTATAGTTAATCTCTTAAAAAGGTGGGATTCTGCTTCCACCTAAGATGAAGAATGCTGCAGAGAATGTAACTCTGACAATGTAGGTACTTTGATCACATTAAATCATCAGTTTTCTTGAGCCCATCAGAGAACAGAACCATGTAGCCTGAATTCTAAATAGGACCGATCCTTCCCACGGGGAAACTCAAATCCTCTCACCTGTAACAGAACACAAGAGATATAAGTGGCCCTCATACAGGTTGGTAAAAAGAAAACTACCTAGGAGATAAAGATCCTCTACCTCCATGAGAGAGAAAGTAAACCATCCTGGGCCCAGAATCTGATACCAATGTCTAGCAGAAATATCCCACCACCGAAGGAAAGATGGGAAATTCCAGGCTAAAATCAACCAGATACAAGAGAAAGTTTGACTACCCTGGAAAGGAGGGGCATGAATACCAAGGAAGCTGCAGCCAAGTAGTCTGGAATCTTGACCTTGAACTTCCAGAGTCTCCAGAACTGTAAGAAAATAGATTTCTCTTCTTTAAGCCACCCAGTCTTGTGGTTAGAAGACTAAGGCAAACTAAAATAAAATACATACCTCAGTCATGGCTGGTAGATGGTTCTTGCGAAAATAACCATATCCTACCTCCAGATTTTCCTGGAGAATTTTAATTTAAATGTTGTGCATTGTAAGTGTAGACATATTTGTAAGACTTGGTACCTATTTTCTTACTGCCTTTCATTAATTGTGTACTAAATTATACACCTAACAATACTGTATGAGAATGACTTCTCGTCAGGTAGGATATTCCCTCCCCTTCCCTTTCCCCCACCCCGTCCTCCCCCTCCCTCTCCTGCTCTCCCTCTCTCTTTCCTACCTTTATGAAATACAAAATCATACTATGTAACCTATATCTTGGGACATTTTTCCTCTCATCTAGATGAGGCATTGTCTCAGGCTACTTGGGTTGCTTTAAAAACATACCGCAGTTTGGGTGTCTCAAACAGCATATATTTGTTTCTCACAATCGTGAAGGATGGGAAGTCCAAGATCAGGGTGCCAGCTGGTTCAGTTCCTGATGTGGACTCTCTTCCCAGCTTATAGACGGCTGCTTTCACCCTGTGTTCTCACAAGTTGGAGAGAATGAACTCTGGTCTCTCTTCTTCTTCCTATAAGGACACTAATCCTGTCATGAAGGCTCCATCCTCAAGACCACATCTAAACTTAATTACCTCCCAAGTAGATGTTTGTAAATCACTTAAAAGACAGCTTGACCATATGGAATGCATTATATAAGTGCTTGATAATACCTACCTACACACATACATTCCATAAGAGAAATCGAAGTCTGATTTTCCATCAGAAGACAACATAGCAGGTATACAGTCTATGTCCCTGTTTTAAGGCACGGATGCACCCAACTTTTCTTGAATTGCAGAGGCTGCTTCAGTTCACTGCATCATGGCGTCTCATCAACAAAATCTAAATCCATTATATGGAGCTGCCTGTGAATAAAAATAGCTCTATTCCTGATAAGGAGATTGTTTTTCCTCTTACCTTCTGATGAGAACTATTCTCACCCCCAAAATTCAGTTTGAGAGCTTCAAGAATGTAAAAAGAAGGTGGAGATAAAGGACTTCAGGAAAAGCTAGGCTTGTCATGACATGAATAATGCAAAGGTTAAAGGAGTCTTCAAGCATTCTGTATCTGCAGCCTTGGCATGGCAGCCCTGCCATTTGTCTATAAATAACTGACAGGTCCAAAGTCTAAGGGATTATTTTTAATGTTACAAGTGATAAAAGCAAGGCTCTGAAGGATTCAGAGGAGAGAAATAACCCTGTAGAATGTCAGAGGAAAGAGCTTGCAAGTGATAAAAAGAATGAATAATTTAAGACTTTCTAGGGTTGAACTTGATCATTGGAGGTTCATTATGTTTCCCTAGGCCTTTGCTTTGAAATCCATGGTCCCTCCACAAGTGTAGTCCTTGCTCTGTTTGGCCTGATCTACGTCATGGGATCGTGGGCTTCCTTCCCATCACCAGATCAGCAATGCTCTTGTATGGGCACTGGCTACAGGTGATTTACTTGTGAGAAACTATCTTTTGGTTTTTTGCTTTTTTTCATTCATGGCCAAAGAGTGAAACACGTTAAGAGAACATACAAGTATTTCAAAAGTTCTGTTCACTTTAACGTTCCAGAAAGTCTTACTTCTATCTATTCCCCCTTGCACCCTCTTTATTTTGAGGCGTATCACCTTGGATGCTGTCACGTTTAGGTTACTGAAGTAAGTTTATTACTTGGCCTACCTACTGTCAAGCTCATACCCAACCAGTCCAGGCTGCCCTCCACTAAACCAGATGAAGCGTTCCACTGGGTCCCTTCAATGTCCTGTCCACAAGGCTCTGGCAGCTGCCACTGCCCACAGAAACAAATCCTAGTGACTACTAGGGCTTCCTTCCACTGCCACGTATGTGCTGATGACTCCTGAATCTTGACTTCTTTGCGAAAGGTCCAAACCCACACGTCAAATTGCATATGATAAACATACCCATTTTGGTTGTCCACAAGCTTCTCCAACTCAAAATTTCCAAAACTAGATTCTTTATACCCACTTCCTTCCCATGGAAAAAAAAAACTCCTTCTATTTCTTTCATTATAATCAAGTAGTCACTCATCCAGAAAAGCACTGAGACCCAGTCTCAAATATCACTCTCTTTCACTCACCAAATCCTAGCACATCAAGCTCTGTCAGTTTTACTTCTTAAATATCTTTCAACTCTGCCCCCTCTTCACAATCTCAAGCACTTATCCTCTCCTGGCATACCCCCTGAAAAACCTCCTCATTTGCCTTACCAGCTCTGGTCTCATCCCATTAAAATATCCTCCACTCTGTCCTTACTCTGACTACTGTAGGCAGCAAACTTGAACAAGTTGTCCTCACCTTGACTTCCACTAGCAACTATATAATTGCCAGCAATTTAATTTTTAGCTAAGGTTGTTCCACTTTCGACACAGCAGCGTAAGCTTCTAATAGATCAACATATGTGGGAAGAAAAGATACACAAAACAACTTCTAGAAGCCTCTGAATAGAGATCAAAAGCAGACAGATTCTGGAAAAGTACTGAAATTTTGAATAAGGGAATAATATAAGTTCCACATTTTTACAGATTTTGCCAGACAGTAATCATATTGTGCGACTGCGTGGGATGGCTAAAGTTCCCATAGAAATCCGACTGTCCTTCTGCTCTGAGGCATAGAACAACAGAACCTAGTATAACCGCAACCACCAGGAGGTGAGGGGAGAATCCTAAAAGAGAGAGAGTTAGAGATGGGAAGCCCCAGGTTCTGTGTGCAAACTCTGCAAGATTCTGGCCGGTTCCTGGGGCAAGCTCAAAGCAACCTCCTTAAAAGATAAAAGAAGTGATTATGATTTGAACCACGGTGAGACAAGATTTCAGTTTGAGTCTAGGCAAAAGGAATTATCCGCTCAAACAAAGGCATCACAGTCTTAAAAGGAAAATAATAAATCGGCAGTCTCATTAACAAATCCTTTGCAGTGCTCACAATGCAGTCTAATATTGCCTGATGTAAGAAGAACCAAGAAAATGAGACCATTCTCAAGGGAAGAAATAGTCACAGAGACAAAAACTTGAGATTAAATGAATGGTGAAATTAGCAGGCAAGCATTTTAAAGCAGCATCTCTAACTTTGTTTAGTGAGGTTAAAGAAAATAAGCTCATTTTAAATAAAAATGTAGGATATCTCAGCAGAGAAATAGATGATACAAAATAGAACCAAAAGGAATCTTAAAATTCAAAGATACAATATCTGAATTTAAATACAAAACAAAACGTGGGATGGATTTAATAAAATTATGACTTGTGATCACAGAAGATGGCTAATGAACTTGAAGATAGATCAATAGGAATTATCCAATTTAATAAAGAGAATAAACACAGGAAGGGATAGATGGAGGGAAGGAAGTAATGAAGGAAGGGAGGGAGGGAGGGAGGAAGAGTGAGCCTCAGGAATCTGTAATACAATATCAAAAAGGTTAACCTACCTGGGATTGTCATCCCAGTCCCAGAAAGTGAGACGAGACAGAATGGGCAGAAAAATATTTGAATAAATAATGGTCAGGGGCTTCCCTGGTGGCGCAGTGGTTGAGAGTCTGCCTGCTGATGCAGGGGACACGGGTTCGTGCCCCGGTCCGGGAAGATCCCACATGCCGCGGAGCGGCTGGGCCCGTGAGCCATGGCCGCTGAGCCTGCGCGTCCGGAGCCTGTGCTCCGCAGCGGGAGAGGCCACAACAGTGAGAGGCCCACGTACCGCAAGAAAGAAAAGAAAAAAATGGTCAAACACTTCCCAAATTTGGTGTAAGATATAAATTTTCACATTTAAGAAGCTCAAAGAAAATCACAAAGAGAAGAAATATGAATAAAAAGCATGGCTAGGTATATCATAATCAAACTTCTGAAAACGAAAGATGAAGAGAGTACCTTTAAACAGCCAGAGAAAAGCTGCATAGTACATACTGTGTCTTGTGAAGTATAACATACACTGACTACATGATCTTACCATTCCACTGCTAGATATCTACTCAAGAACATGGAAACACAAGGACTTGTACATAAATATTTATGTTAGCCTCATTAAAAATTGTAAAAAAAACAAAAACAAAACAAAACTGGAAACAACCCAAATGCCCATCAACAAGTGATCAGATAAGCAAAACATGACTATTTCCAAACAATGGAATACTACTCAGTAATAAAAAGGAACGAATGTACCAATGTGGATGAATCTCAAAATATTGTAGAAACAAAATACACATTCTGGATGATCCTATTACAGATAATTCTTTAAAATACAAGCTAATCTATAGGGGCAAAAAGTGGCTTCCTGGAGTTGGAGGAACTACAAGGGTATCAAAGAAACTTTTGGGGTGATGATATATTCTGTGTTTGAATTATTGAAATGATACCATGTGTATACACATCTTTCAGAGCTCCTCCAAGCATACCTCCTTAAATGGATGCAATATGTAACTTATACCTCAATAAATTATTATTATTATTATTATTATTATTTTTTTTTTTTTGCGATACGCGGGCCTCTCACTGTTGTGGCCTCTTCCGTTGCGGAGCACAGGCTCCGGACGCGCAGGCTCAGCGGCCATGGCTCACGGGCCCAGCCGCTCCGCGGCATGTGGGATCCTCCTGGACCGGGGCACGAACCCGTGTGCCCTGCATCGGCAGGCGGACTCTCAACCACTGTGCCACCAGGGAAGCCCTCAATAAATTATTTAAAAATATTATCTAAAGAAATCCAAGATGACTCAAAGAGGAAATGCATACAAAGTCCTGTTGTTCTTCAATATGTTTTGACATTGATCTGTCAGTTGTTGAAAAGTCTAAATCAGAGCGTGGATTATGAAAAGGAGTGTACCGTCATGTTCAGTAATCTATGAATGTCATCCAATGGCCACCAGTTTTTCAAATGAGTCTTTAGCCTCTCATGAAGAGATTTAAATCAGATCTCACTATAAAAGTTAAAAAAAATGGCTTTTAATTGGACAACTATATGCATAGTCATATCAGTTACTGCAATATATTCTATTGATTTTAAAACATTTTGTCCTTAATTTTTTTCTTAAATTTATGGTTATACTATAATTGGTGGTACCTTAAAATCAAGAAATGATGTTATATGTAAAAGTGTTCTATCAAACACCTAGTACTTAACAGGTGTTTTGTTGTTTAAAGTTTTAGAAGTAAACATTTAACATTTGGGTAAGGAGATATAAAATAACATTTTATATCAAAGCCTGTTAAAAGATATAATTCGCCAGAAGAGGATCTACCCTAAATGTTCTGGCAAATTAGTTTTACCGAATTCCATTCTGTGATAACTTATGGTCCATTTACCAAGCAAGAACTAGGTAGCCAGAGTTTGGAATAACTCATGTCCCTCTGAGAAATTTTCTTAGCCTGAAGCTTCAGGATTATTCACCATAATCTTGCTACACTGTTAATCCTGAGATGAATGGCAATTTAAAATGTTATTAGAGATAGTTAAAAGCTGAGTTTTGCTCTTTCAAATAAAGAGGTAGAACAGAAAGGGGACTGAGATTATCCTACTGCAATGGTGATGGGGTAAAGCCTTGTTTTTCCTTTATAAATTAACCTCAGTCAGTGGCAATACTCATGAGGGTTTCTAATCCATATGGAATAATCCACCTAATATATAAAAAACAAATTTGATGTCATTTCATTTGAAAGAAAAGAAACTTGATGTTTTCATTAACAGTTAGATTTTTTTAGATATTAAAATAGCTCCCAGACACAGTGCTCATACACCTGTTGGATGCCAAATCTCATTCCCCAATCAAGAAATAACCAGGGCTTCTTAGAGAAATGGCTGTTGCCAGGTCTAGGCCAGAGAAAGTACAAGATGAGCTTGAGAAATCTTGGTATGCCAGAAAAAAAAAAGAAGTGCTTGAAGGTTAATGTGGTCATGACAAGATGACTGCATAGCCAGCTCAAGGGAGCTCCCACTGGCCACGTTTAGGATATGTGAGAATAAAATTGAGAGAGATTGGTTTTAAAGACTGATTTTTAAAAGTTGAATAAGTAAAAATCCATGCATTCATAGTTTTATTCCAAAAAAGAAAAGGAAAAATAGAGAGAATGAAGCTTTCCTGTACAAAATAATGCCTTTTAATAAACATAGGAAGGATAAAAAATTGTATTTAAAAAATAATTTTGCAACCCTGAATACATAATAATTGATTCAAGCAAGAATCATCATGGTTTAAGAAATTATTGGGCAATGTCTACTTATGAAACAGGATCTTTGCATGATGTTACAATGTCAGCTCATGGATTACGTAGTAATTATACGGGAAAAGCATACCTTGACAATGGAGAGATCTGATGATCACCTCCTTAACCAAGTGATAAAATATAGTATTGGCAACATTGTACAACCTGATATTATTACCCTTTTGATGATGAGATACCTTAGGGAATATAACATTGCCTGCATATTATTCACACCAAAACACGTTGAACTTGAATTTCATCAAGCTTTAGATCTAAATTCCAGTTCGAAAACACCAAGGAGAAAAACTCAGACAAGCCCAGAACATGGGAAATCTATAAGACAGCACTCTTAAACTCTTCCAAAAGTCGGTATCATGAAAAGAAAATATTCAGGAATTGTTTTCAGACTTATCCAATAGAACTTCCAGCAATAATGAAACTCCAACATGGTGTCCATTAGCTATCTGTGGGTATTGAGTACCTGAAACATGGTCAGTGCTACTCAGAAACTATATGGAACAGTATAGCTCTAGCTTAAAAGAGATTGAAATGGCATAAGAACCAAATGAAATACCATACTTTGATTGAATTCTGGCTCCAAAACTATAAATAAATAAAAGTGATAGAATACATTTTGGGTGCAAATGGTAAAATTTTAATAAGGAGAGCATATTAGATGGTATTGTAAATTAGTAACCTTTTGAAGACTGCTAATAATTTAGTGGTTATGAAGGAGATTGTCCTTGATATACAGGAGATGGATGTTTAAATATGTAAAGCTTAAGTGAATGATATGTACAATTTTCTTTAAATGGTTTAACAAAAATGCTGGGGGAATGAGGAGGGGGAGAGAGAGAGGAAGAAAGGAAGCAAATATAGCAAAATATAAACAAATGTAGGTGTAGGGTATGTGGGTGTGTATTATACTATTATTCTGAATTTTCTGTATTTTGAAATTTTTAGGAACAGCTGTGGGGAAACAGCTCACAAAACCCTAATTTCCAACTTTACTGACCTTAAGTGTTTGGAAACCTGAGTTAGCACTATTGGTGGGTGTGAATCTGCCCACCCAGATCTAGATGGAGAAGAATCAGAGGCTAGAAGGGAAAGAACTTGTTAAAGGCTCCCCATCATTAGTAGGCTAATTAACGAAACACCTTCACAGCAACACACAGCTTAGTGTCTAACTGAATAACTAAGTACTATAGCCTAGCCAAGTGAACACATAAAACTAGCCATCACAGTGGCCACGTGAAATTCCTTGCTAATGAAATAAGAAGTAATGTTTGTCACTTCTGAAAGACAGACCAAAAGTGTCTCGACAGTCATGGAAGTATGTGTCGAGGTGGACCACACTTCAGCCTGGGTACCTGAGTAACTACAGTCAGTAGAGCTGCTGCCATCCCCAGGCGGAGAAGCACTTAGAGCTTGTATGTTATAGCAGCATAACTTGTCCAACCTCTCAATATGCAAGTAGGGGAAGAAAAGCTAGACGGTCATTCACTGACTCTATTTACCTTTAGCCCAGATATGACACATATCACTTCTTCTTTCAATCTTTTGGCTAGAGCTAGTCTCGTGGCCTCACCTAATTACAATGGAGATTGAAAAAGCACGGGAGAGCACAGGGATACTTAGTAAATGTTTTTATCTTATACAGCCTATTAGTCACATGAACTTTATTCATTACTCTAATTATTTGAACTTTATTTCTTCCTCTAGATAAATGGAGATAGAGACATCCACTTTATGTGGTTGTGGTAGAGATTAGATCAGAAGATAAATGTAAAGGAATATCATACACTAAATCCCCGAGAATGGAGTTACCTGCTTTTATTGGTCCTGTGCATCAGAGGTTCTTAACCAGTACAGAGCATGGCCTTTAGATCACAAACACCTGATGTTATAAGCAAAATGTTGTGAAAGTATAAATACATGCATATTTTTATAGACGTCATTGCCTTCCACCAGATTTTCAGAGAGATGTTGGGCCCAACATATTAAGAGTCAAATGATTTTCTTACCTGAAAAACAAAACTAAACAACCCTCCCGGCAAACCAAGTCATAGACTCTAGACGATGATCTATCCGGTTGTTTGCTTTCTAGAAGGACTTAGGCTCAGAACTGTGGACCTCCATCCAGCTCACAGTAAATGCCATATCTTCACTGCATCGGCTCTTGGGTCCATCTGTCTTGCCCAAATGTCTCCTATCTTTGACTGGTTACTGGTCTCTCAGCATCCTCTTCTCAGAGCTTCTCACCATCAGGCTCTGTGATCTGAGTTCCTCAAGCTTCTCTTTCTGCTCTCATAAGGCCCCCTCCTCATGCAGAGGCATTAGTCTGGCTCTTAAGTTACAGCTCTGCTATGGGGAAAAACCAACGCACTCAACGAATTCAGTAATTTCCACACATTATTTTTCTTCAATTTGGTTTGATATTCCTGAGGGTCTACATTAAGCAGAGTAAAATTGCTCAGTTCTGTCAGAAGATCCTAGATTTGGTTGAATTTTAAAAAAATTCTTCCCCCCCCCAATTAAATCTCCTATGTCAATTCTAGCTACAATTTGTCAGATTCTGAGACCTTGAATACCTTTCTTCAAGGCAATTGCAATTAAGAGAAATCACTTCTTATTAAACCTAGAAGGGCCTGTTCTTAGTTAAAGGCCATTATTCCTCATTCAAACTCCTTCTGGGACTGTTAAGCCATTATGTGGAGTAGTTTTTTTGCCTTTAACCTTGAAATCATGTGGATTATTTAATTCTTAATGAAATCATGTCATATGCATACCCTTTTGATCTTAAAATGAATTAATTTGATCTGCTTTCAACTTTCCCTGATCATTCTCAAAAACTTGGCAGAGAATCAGTAGACATTGCAGGTTCAAGCCCAGAAGAAATAAGAGCTATTATCTGGTTTTCCAAGTTTTGATGCTTATTATATGGTCATTTCTATGTAGGCAAGACCAATGAGCTTGTAGTGAACGTAGCTCTCTTATTTACTGAGATACAAATCCTTCCCCAGGAAAGATAATCTCATTATCGTGTCTTGGTAAACCAAAACGCATTGCCCATGAGTATCAGGCTTCCTTTAAGCTACAGAAGCAATATCCTAGTAAAAGAACCTCAAGCTGACCTGTATGCAATCTCATCTTTGAACTTATTGGTTGTTGGACCAGGGGTTAATAAAAGCTATTTTAAAGTGACTTTGGTGATAATTATGTCAGATAATTATATGAAAGCACCTAGCACACAGTGGTCATTTCATAAATGTTCTGAGGGACATTGTATGCCAGGCATATACTATGTCTCCCCAGGGTTCTATTGCAATCACCTTAATTCAGATCTTCTGCTTCTGCTTCTGCTTCTATTCATCCAATCCAAGCCTACATTTGTTTTTATCCTCGTTTTTTCTATTCTTATGGTTTTTACCAAGAAGTGCAATCTCTTGAAAGATGTAATGTACAGAGTAGGGGTATAGTTTAATGTTAAATCTTTTATATTAAATGACCCAGCTTTCTCATTTTCTAGCTGTGTATCCTTTGCAAGTTACTACTATATATAATGCTTTGGTTTTCTCATCTGCAAAATGAAAATAAGAATTTTATTTTTGGGCTTCCCTGGTGGCGCAGTGGTTAAGAATCCACCAGCCAATGCAGGGGACACAGGTTCGATCCCTGGTCCGGGATGATCCCACATGCCGCGGAGCAACTAAGCCCGTGCACCACAACTACTGAGCTTGCGCTCTAGAGCCCGCAAGCCACAACTACTGAGCCCGCCCTCCTAAAGCCCATGCTCCACAACAAGAGAAGCCACTGCAGTGAGAAGCCTGTGCACCACAACGAAGCGTAGCCCCCGCTCGCGGCAGCTAGAGAAAGCCCGAGCGAAGCAACAAAGACCCAACGCAGCCAAAAATAAAGTAAATGAATTAATTGATTTCTTTTAAAAAAAACAATTTTATTTTTTATTTCTTTTGTCAGGACTAAGTTAGTATACAGTTGACCCTTGAGTGACACAGCGGTTAGGGGCTCCAACCCTCCATCCAGTCAAAATCCACGTTTCACTTACAGTTGGCCCTCCATATCTGTGGTTCCTCCATATCTGCGGTCTTCTGTATCCTTGGTTCCACAACCGCAGAATCAACCAAAGCTGATCGTGAAGTACTGCAGTATTCACTACTGAAAAAAAATCCACGTGTAGGTGGACCCGTGCGGTTCAAACCTGTGCTGTTCAAGGATCAACTGTATTTGTATATACCGTTTGGAATCATGCTTGTCATATGGTAACTGCTCTTTACATTTGTTAGTATTAAATGAAGGGCTCAATCCATATTAATTATCATTAGTATTACTCTTCTAGTGGGAAGAAACATATGGAAGAGATAAAAGAGAATAAAGAACAAGATATGGAAAATAATTAAGAGGTACAACCCTCTACTTTTAAAGAAACAAACATCTTTAGGATCAAAACCATTATGGAGTTTTGGAAAATCCAATTTAATAAAAACATAAAAATTGTAAACTTCTAACTGTATTTCAATTTTTAACATAATCAAAGAGACTAATTCAAGTAATTGAACGTGGTACTCTGAATGTGCATTTGTAGCATAATATTATTTAAGGACAAAAAAATCAAGAAAATTTAATTTTTACTTAGCAGTCTTATTGTTAATATTTAAATTGATACTAAAAATCTGGAAGTATTTCTTTATATTATAATTAAGCAAATAAGTAAGCATGTTGATATTATGAGAATCCAAGGTTTTTGCTGTAGAAGAAGTCAAATAAAAATATAAAATAAAAGAAATTAAAGGAAACCCTGTGATATAAAATTTGAATTGGAAATATCAGTATGAACTTGTGATTTAAATATATAAATATTTCCTAGCTTTTCTACTGAAAGGACTTAGAACCAGGGATGCCACAGAAGCAATGAGCATACATGGCACCCATATCTTAGTTTCTAAATTCCAGGGAGTCAGACTTCCCTAAGAAAGAGCTAATTCCAGATCTGAGACAGGGAAAGGCTGCAACAAATCTTCAATATCATGGACCATAAGGGAAAAAAGTGCTCAAAGCCTAGAGGGCCATGAATAAAGGAGTGTGGTTGGCATGTGTATTTCAAAATATAATAAAGTTTGCTTCGTCCTGTTTGCTTGTAATCCCTGGTTATGTCACCCCAAATGAGACTCAGCTACTCCGATAGGCATATAGCCACCTTGCTTAGGAAAGATACAAACGTGGTGAGCGTGAGAACATTCAAGAATAATGATGTAACCCTGAATGACTTAACCCAAATGATGTAAGTCAATGATGTAACTTGGAACTAATAGAATGTGAGGCATATGGTAACTTTCAGGTCCTACGTTAACTAGCACAAAACTCAGCACTGCCACCCTCCTCCCACCCCTCTCCCAGCTACTTTCATCGAAAAACCCTTGTGTTCTGCTTGTTGTGACTTTCCAGGAAAGATCAGAGTATCAGCAGGCAGAGGACATTTGGTGGTAGGCAAGGCAGAAAGCAAAACACCGAACAATCAGGGGATTCAGGTCATGGATCCCTTCACCACATTTTAATTTTGCCACTTAACTTTTTAAGGAGATAATGCTTTAATTTGTAAATGCTTTAAAAAATAAAAAACATAACTGCTTTGTGTGTTTTCTTGATTCTGCTTCTTTGTTCTACAGCTGAAAAACTAGATTTTGCAGTGACTTGAATAAACTTGAAATTGAAACTAAAATTGGAAACTCAGGTGGAACACCGAAGCCATTTTTAGAGGCTATAATTGTCTAAATGTGTGTTAATTTGAACATAAAAAGACTAATTTTGGAAATAGATCACACTGATTTTTTTTAAAATCCATATACCCATAAATATTATGCAGAAAAGATAGGGAGAAAAAGGGAGGAAGTGGAAAGAAGGTCAGCTTATAAATGTAGAAATAATAATGGTTAGAAAAATCACTATTTTCCAACCACCAATATAATAATTGATTCAGGCATGTATCATCGATGAAAACTAAAATCATTTGGGAAAAGTTGTTGGGAGATACAGTAGTTACATTCATTACAGAATGTAGATTCAATAATTTAAAGTAAACAATTTTAAAAAACATCCCTTCAGAGTCAAAAGAAGCTTTTCAGGTATTGCTCCTCAAAATGTGTGCAATAAAATTCCGTGAGATATTTTAAAAATCTCTTTAGGAGGAAGTTACAGCATCCAGCATTTCCAAACACAAGGAACCCAGTTTCCCACCTACTTCCCCGCTGCCCTCCTGAGCATCTTAAAATGCTGGAGTTCTAAAGAACACTCTTTAGGAAATACCTAAATTGAATGAGATAATTCAGGTCATGATTCTTGTGTCCAGAGAGGACAGTATCTGATAAAGTTCTCTTGGCCAGAGTGTGTCTCACATAGGTTTAGGGGCATTTGTCTGGGATGGGGGTAGGGGCACATCCACAACCATGCTTCTGCTGCCTCACGTGGGATACAGTTCCATGATGCTTTCCACAGTACCTGACACGCACTTGGCTCAGAGTCAAGGACCCATGAGTTTCTGCTGAACTGGATTCAAAGGATTCTAAACCTAAAATTGCTCTTAGGTAAATAAATACGAAATTACTTCTTGGGAATTTGTGATTTATACTTGGAAACGTTAAGATAGCATTTCATTACCCAGATAATTCTAATCTTAATGAAAAGAAAATTACATCCAGGAGAGATCTCCCTAGCAATTACGAATCTCTACGAGACTGAAAACAGGAAAGGTGACAGGAACCAAAAAGCATGGAAATTCTATCATTTCTGTTGTACCTTCCTTGGAACACACCTGCAGATTGAGTGAGCAGAGCTTCGGGATTCCTAAACCTCATTCTAGCTCAGTCGTGTGAGTCTAGGCTAAACCGGATTGGAAAGATTGCAGCATCGCTGAATACAGATGAAATTTACTTTCTCGTTTTGTAAGCTGTATGTATTTGGAGGACAATTTGGCAGAGAAACATTTATACCAACATCAGTTCTCCTCATCAGTTATCAAAGTAATTTTTACCATTGAAATCATGGTGTGAATCGGAGGGAAGAATACAGACAAATTTATTACTCTCCAAACTTTTAATAAGCACCTACTATGTGGCAGAAAATGTTCTAAAGCTGCAGTGAATGAATGAATAAAATAAAAATCCTTTATATCAAAGAGCACACACTCTAGTGGAGAAGACCAATACGTACACATGCAGTTGGAATCTTCATTCAGCAAATATGTCTTAGATTCCTACTATGGCTGAAGAAGTGTGCTAAGAGTGAGAATATGTAGGGATAAAAGGCAATACATATCTCTGAAAAAATTACTTGGAGAAAAAGGCAGTAAGTAATTCACTGTATTACAGTGTATTAAGTACTGTAATATAGTTGCTAACTCTGCCTAGAGAATTAGAAACACTTTCATTTCTGAGTACTATTTTTCTAGTCTTTGAAGTGTGAGGATGAATCCATTTGTCAGAGAAGAAAAAGACAGAAAGAGCAGTAAAGGCAAACAGAGGGAATCCTCAGCACGTGTCCTTGAGGAGGAGAGCAGAAGTCCTCTGGGCTCACACACTGTCCACTCTGGAGAGCGGTATGGCTGTTGTCCCTAGGAAGGCCTAGGTCGTCACCATGGGAACACAAATGGCTAATGTACTTGTTCACCTTCTAATATAAACGGCCCATGCAGGCATCTGTCCTGTTCTGCCTTTGCACCGTGCTGTGCCCTTTTGTCCCCTACACCTCCTCCCACTTCTCCTCTCCCTTTCAAGTCTTTCCACTGTATCCCTTGGAATCTTGATTCCCTATTACACCAAGCCCTGCATTTCAACCTCTTTACTAACATGCCCTCTGTTTTGTATCTTAACTGGTCAACCTCTCAAAGGTGTGCTACTTACCGTCAGATCCAAACGTAGCTCAGGGTCAGAAACTAGGGTCTATCTCCCTCTTGTTCTCCAGTGGTCCTTTTGGAATATTGCAGGAAATTTCACTGAGGAAACATCACTGCTCTTTTAATCCTTTGACATATGGTTAATAATAATAATCGTTACTATTATTAATTTATTATTTTTATTATTATTATTAAGAGATTATGGCTCAGATTTTAAGTGTATCACATACAGTCATTATAAATAGGCTTTTCTTTTTCTTCTTTTTGTTTTTTTTAATTGAAGTCTAGTCGATTTACAATGTTGCGTTAGTTTTCCTTTTTTCTATGAAGTGTTAGGTCTCCACTCAGACTAAGGTGGAGAAGAAAGGTCAGAAGCTCAAGGAGAGAAGAAGAAGTATGAAAAAGTGGAAATCAAATTTATTGACAGTATAAGATTTCCAGGCATAGTCATGGTAAAGGTAAGTAACCACTTTACCCAAGGATGGAGCTTTGCTGAGCAAGTGTGAAACAAAGGAAAGAGAGAGAGGCCAGAGGATGCAGGTATTTGTAAGACAGTGTTAGCAATGCTGGTCCGCACCAAGCACTGTTGAGGGCGGTGAAGCTGGAATCACTCCGTTAGATGTAGGACCTTTTTGTCTTTGCCTAAGGACACACATAGTCACCTTAGTTTTCATCTTCATCTTCACCTTCAAATCCTCTCCACTCATCTGCCAGACAGTGAGTGATGAGACTTGTTGATCCCAGCCCATAACAATTGGGTCACCACAGCCTTAAATCCTTCTAAGCTGAGACTTCAGGTATCATGGAGCAGAAACAGGCTATCCTTGATGGACCCCTTCTGAATTCTTGACCTACAGAATCCATGAGCATAAGAAAATGGTGATTGTTTTGAGGTTTGAGGTAGTTTGTGATGTAGCATTAATGATTGCAACAGAATTTGGTGCCTGAAAGAGGTTGTGGACACAGCTATAAGAAAAATTCCAAAACATGTGGCATTAGTTATAGGCCCAGGCAGTGATACAACTGGGAGGGCCTTGAGAGAAGGTGGGAGTTCAGAGAAAATTTTGTCAACACTGTCACCTGTAATGTGAGGGAAATTAGAAAATATATTTAACAAACTGGTGGATTTTTCTAAGATTTTAAAGCAGATTGTTAAAATTTCCATCTGGTTTATTTTAGCCATGTATGATAAGATGAAAATAGAAAGAGATGAGCTAAAAAAAGAATCTTCTGGCTTTCAGAAAAATTTAAAGTAAATATAAAGTATTCAGGATGTGTTGGGTTAAAAAAAACCAAAAAAACAAACAAAAAAAACCCTATATTTTATCCTTAGTCTCTCCCAGCAGATTATTTTCAGGTTAAGAAAGGTCCTCAGAGCAAAGATCAAATTGAGAGTGTTGCCAGAAAAAAAAAGTCTTAGAATGAAGGTAAAGGCAAGTATGTGATTGTAAAAATCCTTTGACAAGACCTCAGAAAGATTTAAACTGGTGCTTCATAAACCCTTTAAAAGAGGTGAAAGTTCATCCAGGATCTTAAGGGCATGCCTCACACACTCTTTCAATAGAGCTTCCATGAATTATAAGGACTGTGTCCCAAGCCAGCCTCAGAGGGAGCCCAAGTTAGAGAAGAGATTATCACAAGGCTATTTGTGAGTGTGACCTATGTCTAATGGTGGATATTATAAATTGACACGTAGGAACCCTGCAGAATCTTTAAAGGAATTGTGTCAACTTGGGCAAAAAAGGACAGAGACACTAGGAAAGAAAAAGAGTCCTGGAGATCCACATTCATGTATGTGGAGGAATCAGGAAGGCAAGGCTACTACTCAGTCACAAACATGAATTTCTTTTAATATGGACAATAAGTGATGATTTTCGGGGGAATCAAGAGCCCCTGGTCTTATTCCTATCCTGGAATATAGGTTGAATTTTAACTGTCTGAAAATTGTCTGACTTTTCCACTCTACTGTAAGCTCCATGGAAGGAGGGACTTTGCCTAATTTATCCCATTTCAGGTGGATGAAGAAATAAAACAGACGTAAATGTCATATATCCCCTGAACTCAAGGAGACACTTTTCCTCCATTGGAGAGTGGGACAAGAAGAAATTTTTAAATGGATGGATTTAGATAAAGAAGAAATAATTTCTGTCTAGAGAATCGGGGATAGCATGTTTCACATAGACACACTGACACAATTAAACTGGGCCTTTGTGAATATCACTGTTTGAAAAAAAAGAAAATGAAACCAAAACAAAACAGTCTGTATTATCCCGAAAGTTTAGTGATTTTTCATGGAATTTTATAGGAATAAAATCCATTTCTACCTGGGCCAAGTTTCTGTATTTTGCCTTTATTTATTTTCCCTCAAAAATGAAATTATTCTTGAACATTTTGAAAACTACCTGTAGGTATTTATGAAAGAAGTTAATTTGTAGGTGTTTGCAAATGCATATTCATCCCTGAGATCGAGGCCATTTCTTTTTCAGAACTGCTTAATGATATTGATATGCAGCAGAATTGTACCAGCCGGAGTCACTAGGGCCTGCTCTGTTCATATGCTAGTAGGTGCAATTATTTGAAGGGAATGCTGAAGGTCATTCTTATCATGGCAACAGAAATTGCAACCCGTAATCATCACGGAGTTTGAAAAGCCCTCAAAGAAATGAGCTACATGTATAATTTGGGGTTTGAGCTAATTAGAGCCAGAGTGAATATATCTGAAAGGGTTAGGATCCATTCAGAGTAGAATTGTCTTGATTATAGAATATAGCTGCCCCTAGGCAGACGTCATGCATTTCATTGTGGTCTGGGTTTTACAGGGTCTCCTGTCACCCACTCATTTGAACAATTTCAGAAGAGCCTATCAACTCAAAGCATCTTGTGGAACAGCCTCTTGAGGACGGTTCGGAATGAGGCATTTGTTTTAGAATCCAAAGTGTGCTCCTAATGGCATTGTCCATTCTGGGTATCATATAATGTCCCTGGGTTTAAAATCAAAAGAGTAATAAGAGAGAATTAGGGAAACCCATTTAATGAAATAATTTTTATTGTATATCCATCTATTTATCTATCCATTTGCTGACTCGTTTATTGAAAACATATTTATTAAACTTTAAATATGTATTATCAGGCGAATAATAGTGCTTACTTCATGAGGTTGTTGAGAAGATTCAAAGAGAATATTTATAAAGCTCTCAGAGCCATGCCTGTCTCATGATAAATGTTACATAGATGCTGAATACTTTTTCTCTCATAGTTTGAGTCCAATCCCAATTTTTTTGTGGAATGAATCAATGAACCAATAGATGTGTTGACATTAATCAAGGAGGGACCAGAATGTTAGAACTTGAATAGCTGAACAAAACGGAAAACCCACATTTCATGTGCAGGGGAGATTAGATGCTTCTTTTTGGAAACAAGGACCAGAATAAGAGAGAGCTTTCTAACACTCAGGGTAGTGGTGAATGTCATGACCTGGAGGTGCTTGCACCTATGCTGGACCATCACTGTGCAAGGGTGGGTGAGGTGGGCAAGGGAGACCTTCCAGTTGAGCATTTTAAGTTCCAAGCAGTCTCTGAACATCTCAAAGATATTTGATTCACCTCAGTTAGTGGACAGATTAATTTAAACTAAAGCTTTTTAAGTAACATAGCACAAAGTAGCTATAAAGTAAGGTTAAATATGGTTGACTTGCAGTTCAACCATACTAATTCTGTGTTGATTGAGGTGCCCAAACTATTTGCATTAAATCCTGACTATTTCATCAAAGGACAATCAAAAACAACAGAATATTTTCTCCTCATTTTTCTTTATGCTATAGAATTCACTTACGAGCAGTCACAGGGAATATTTTTTTTAACCCAAGTCCCTGATCTCATCACTTCACACACACACACACACACACACACACACACACACACACACACACACACACACACACACAGGCAAAGTGGGGATGCAGGAGACGATATTTGGGAACACAGACCTAATGGTTAGAAAGCCTTGGTTCCTCGTTCTGTCTGTGCTGTTTGCTCAGCAAATTTGGGTAAGTTCCTTGTGCTTCTGAGCCTCAGTTCCCTCCTCTTTCAAGTAAAGATATTATTTTGATTACTCCATTATTCAAAGAATATTTAGAGAGCCAGAAGATCAGGATTCTAGCCCAGCTCTGTCACTAACTCGGTAAGGGATCTTTGGTTGAGTTGTCTTCCCGTGGGCCATCTGACATGTCTATAAAATGAACTACCTAAACTATGACCTGCTTGCTTTGCAGAGTAATTGTAAGAATCAGAAATAATTGATATTTTGAAAACTGTATCTACAGATAAAAATATGAGTGTTTGCTTTAAATATGTAAATATATTTATAGCTGTGTTTTAGGTATTTATACATCCATAAGTAATAGATAATACAAAATCTTTGCCAGTTTTATTATAAATTGAAGTAGGATCAAACACTGTTTTCTGCAAAGTTCCTTCAGCCTTTCATTTGTCCCTTCTTAGTTCAACAATATCTTTTCAATTTGTCCTAGATTTTAGGGATGCTGTTACAGATGATGACAAACAGTAGTTTAAAACAACAGAAATTTACTCTCAATTCTGGAAGCTAGAAGTACAAAATCAAGGCATCGGCAGGATCAATTCCTTCTCAGGGCTCAGAAGGAGACTCTCGTCCTGGCCTCTCTCCTGGCTTCTGTCACCAGCCATCAGTCTTGGTGTCTCTCGGCTTGTGGCAGCATCACTCCAATCTCTGCCTATGTCATCACACGTTGCTTTACCTGTGTGTCTGTGTGTCTCTGTTTTCTCTTCTTGTAAAGGCACCAGGCATTGGATGAGGGCCCACTCAAATCCACAAATACCTCATCTCAACAAAAACCTGGTTTCTACAAAGACTCTATTTCCAAATAAGGCCACATTCTGAGGTTCCTGGTGGACATGAATTTGGGGGGGGGAACCTTATCCATTCCAGTACACCAAATAACCCTCAAAGTCTGTTGCACAGAGATCTGCAAGAAAAGAGACTCCTGATCTTATGTAGTGTATTAAAATATATGACAGGCTTATTATGTTGCCTTACGATGGTTTCTGCTTTGTGCCCTATTTTCTATGGCCTATTACTGCAGTGACCCCTTGTTTCCCATTAAGCGGGTGCACTAAGTATTCGGCAAGGGGAAGAAGGATGAAAGGAAAGAAAATGTACATGGATCAGGGTAGCAGGAGCTCAGGCTCTGCCTCAGTCTGGATCTGGCTCGCTCCCACCCTGTCCTGGTTAGGGATGTACACTCACCTGTGCCAGGTGGGACTGTGTAGAATGTGGACCCCAAATGATGAAGAGGAGGCTTATAAACTAAATTGTCAGATTTCCCATAATTCGATACAATTATGTTGAATACGTTGTTCTAATCCCAGCCGGCTGCAGAGAATTTCGATTCCACGCGTGTTCTTACCATGGCCCAGGCAAAGCTGTGAACCTCTGAGGCCTGATCATTGGCAGAGGTGGTAATTGCAATAGATTCCCAGGGCAAAGGGAGTGTTGGAAAAAGAGCTGTAATTGGAAGGTCTAGCAACTTCTGTTTCTAAACAATTTTTCTTTCTACTAAAAACCTTGAAATATATGAATTTGATTTATTAATGAAGTCTGTAATTTTCAGATAAAACACACAGTCTGTAAGTGAACATTCGCTTAATTTAATTGGGATAAAATTGGTCCTATGAGCAATGTGTATCATTGACAAAGTCACCCACACTCCCTATATTTCAGCTTCGCAAAATACAAAACAAATACTATTATCTGCAATTTTCCAGCAGGAATGAATTCAACAAAGGCTTTAAAATAAGCTTCAGATGTAAAATAAATCCTTTCTACCATATATAAATCTGGGGTTTGCCTGGGATTAGGACCAAGAGAAGAAAAATAAGAGAATTTTTCCTACTCTGTCTTTCAGTTGTAAGCCCCCTTCTGTCACCTCAAGCCAGGAAGAGACGGGTTTTATTCCGTCTAGTACACGGTACACAGGCGGATTTAGGCTGCCTTTGGATCTAAAATGGACGTGTACTCACCCCACCTCAATCAGAACTGGAACCCTTGACCATGTACTGTCACCCATTTATTATTCAATACTCCTTTTACTTCTCATGGAGTACTTCTAAAAACTGACCATAGCTGGACTATAAAATCTTGTCACATTTAAAAGAACAAAAATTATTCAGAGAATATTTTTTAGCCAGAGTACAATTAAGGTATCAATCACTAGGAAGTAATTTGAAAATTCACATATGTTGAGAAATTAAGAAGTATACTGTGAGAACCAATGGGTCAAAGAAGAAACCATAATGCGTATTAAAACATTTTGAATAACGTGATAATAAAACTATGGCATAGCAAACTAGTGAGATGCAGCTAAAGCTAAGCTTAGCAATTTATAGGCTTGAATAAATACATTAGAAAAGAACAAAAGCTGAAAAATAAGTATTTTCTAAACATCTATCTCAGGATGTTAGGAAAAGAATAGCAAATTAAGCCCAAAGAAAGCACACAATAAAGATATGAGGAGAAGGTTAATGATAAAGAAAATAGATATACAATAGAGAATAACAAAGCCAAAACACTAATAAATGGAGAAACCCCAGAAAAAACTGACCAAGGAAACAGGAGACAAAATATCAAGATTAGGAAGAAAAAGTGGGCTATGTTACAGATACTACAGAATTTTAAATAGCATATCTGAAGGTAATTGAAAAATTTCAACAATTTAGAAGAATAAACAAACAAATGCCTAAACAAATTTCTAATTCTTGCATAGGAAGAAAACATAAATATGAATAGCTCATAAATTTTAAAGAGATTAAATATACAAAATTAAAAACCTCACAAAGAAAACTCCAAACCCAGATGACTCATCGGTAAATTATAAAATAATTTTTAATAAATAATACTAATCTTAGGCACACACACAGTTTATTGTGCAAAGATAAATATATAATCATTTTTTAAAGTTTTTCTTTATTTTTAAATTTATTAAATTTACAACAAACTTTCTTTCCTCCTTCCCCCCTCCTTCCTTTCTTCCTTGCTTCCTCTGTATAGTGCTATAAGTTTTGCTTATATATAGAATCCTGTGGCCATCACCACAATCAAGATGCAGAAGTTTCATAACCAAAAAAAAAAAAAAAATTTTCCTCGTGCTTCCTCTTTGTAATCAACCCCTCTTTCACTCCAGCCCTTGGCAATTGATAATCTGTTCTCTGACCGATGGTTGTTGCCTTTTCCAGAATGTCACATAAGTACCTGAAATCAACTAGTGTGTGTTCTCTGGGTCTGGCTTTTTCATTTAGCATCCTGCATTTGGAATTCATTCATGTTGTTGCACATATCTGTAGTTAGACCCTTTTAATTGCTGAGTGGTATTGCATTGAATGTGTGTACAACAGTTTTTATCAATTGAGGGCCATTTTGATGGTTTCCAATATTTTAGCAATTATGAATAAAGTGCTTTTAAATGTTAGCTTACAGTTGTTTTGTGGACTTAAATTTTTGTTTCTCTTGTATAAATATTTAAAAGTGGGATTGCTGCTGTGCCATGTGACAAGTGTATATTTATATAAGAAATAAATTGTCTTCCAAAGTGGCTGGAACATTTTGCATTCTCACCAACAGTGTGTGAGAATTCCAGTTGCTCCATGTTTTTGCCAAACTTGGTATTGTTGGTTCTTTTGCTTTTAGCTATTCAAATAGGTGTGTAGTGTTATCTCATTGTAATTTTAATTTTTTTTCCCAGTGACTAGTGATGTTGAACTTGTTTTCCATTTGTATATTTTCTTTGGCAAAGTGTGTACTCAAAATTTTTCTTGTTTGTAAAATTTGGGTATATTTTTTAATGTTGAATTTTGAGAGTGCTTTACAAATTCTGAATACAAGTCCTTTGCCAGATTTGTGATTTGTGAATAAATTCTTCTATTATGGCTTGTTAAAAAAAAAAAAAACACTAACCTTAGGCAAACTTTTCTACAGAATAATAAAAAGGAAAATTTCCCAGGGGTTCTTACCGTCAAACAGCATTTGTTCCAAGACTGCATTTAAAAGTGAATCAATGTAATTCATTACATTAACAGAAAAAAATGAGAAAATTAATACGACCATGACAATAGATAAAAATAATCCTATTTATTAAAATTTGAAATTCATTCCTGAATATCTGAACATGTTTTGTTAGAAAGAAACTTTGTTAATCTGAGATAATGTTTGAAACCAAAAAATAGAATGTTTTTAAAAATTACATTGAAAAAATGTAGAGTTCCCTCTGTAATCAGGAATGAGACAAGGTTTCCCATTATCACAAGTTGTATTCAGTATTATAATAAAGACCCCAGCCAGCACAATTAGACAGAAAAAAGGAAAAGTATAAGTTTGGGGTTGAGGAGGGACCATAACTGTCATTAGTTGCATATGATATTATATGTGTAGAAAATCTACAAGAATGCACAGAAAAATTACTAGAAATAATGAATAGGTTTAGTATCCTCAGGTTCATAGGGAAGTTGATTATTTTCCTCACTATCAGTTTTATAACCCCATTTTCCTGCTTAAATGTGGTTCTACGTATTTTGCATTCACTTGTTCCACATGTATGTTATGGGCTGAATATTTGTGTCTTCCCCAAATTCTTATGTTGAAACTCTACCCCTCCATGTGATAGTATTGGGACGTGGGCCATTTTGGAGGTAATTAGGGTTAGATGAGGTCATGAGGGTGGGGCCCCACGATGGGGTTATTGTCCTTATAAGAACAGGAAGAGATGAGAGATCTCTCATTCTGCCATGTGAGGACACAGCTAGAAAGTCTGCAAGCCAGGAAGCAGGCCAGCACCTTGATCTTAGACTTCTCAACTTCCAGAACTATGAGAAATAAAAGTATGTGGTTTAAGCCACCCAGTCTGGGTTACAGCAGCCCAAGCTAACTCACGCAGTGAGTTATTGTTATTATGACGACATATTATTATGATCATATGTTATTATGATCTTTGAATAATTTTCTCCTGACGAATGACGGAGGGCCTGTTTCTTATTCCATATTTACTGTTCATTTCACCTCCTAGTTGGTTCCCATAGTTCCTGACTCTACTTTATGTGTTTGGTCCATTTTGTATCAAAAAATTGTTTCTGATATTTTCGATCAATCCCTCCCCAAGAAAAATGGCCTTTATTAGAACAGCCTGCAAAACCACAGTTACTAAGGGAGGTGGGTGGATAAGCATCTGTTTGGCTTCCTCATTTTTCCCTACAATCACTACTACAATTAATGCAGGAAAACTCTCTCCAGCTAAAGCAAAGGTAATGCAGCAGAAGGGAAACCACAGGGGTGTGGGCATCCTACATGGTTCCATTCCTATACCTCTACAACTTATCAGTTAAGAAAATTGGGTGAGCAGCTTAGTTTTCTGACAAAATTATCTTATCTATAAATTGAGATTTTCAATAAATACATCTCAGGGTTATCCTAAAAATAAAATGAGATATCATGTGTCAAGTCCTAGCATAGTGTATTGACATTTCTTCTTAGTAAATATAGAAAATAAAACAATAAAGAAAACAGAGTATAAAACCTTCCAATGCTTTAAGATTGAAGAGCCTCCAGTTCAGAAGTTGACAGTATCTATTTTCTCCAGAACCTTTACACTTAGCTATCTGTGGTCCATTTTTTTTTTTATCTTCCTCAGCCTTAAGGCATGTGGTATGTCATTTAAAAAGGCGAGATCTTTCCCTTCCACCATCAATTAGCCATGACTTACCAATTACCCACTGTGCAAGTGGAAGAGCTCTTGGTAAGAAATACTAATAGTCTTAATAACACATACCTTAAATACAGCACCTTGGATTTCAGTAAGCTTTCATATACATCATGTTATTTGACCTTCACAATATTACTAGGGTATAAGTAGGGCAGAAATCCAGTTAGAAATCATCCCTTATTTTACAGATGAGAAAACTGAAGACCAGCAAAGATAAAAAGTCTGTTAGTTCATAACAGACCATACTATATGCCCCCTACTCTTGGACATCTCTGGGAAAGTTTTTAGAAAGGGATACAGAGATTATCATATTAAGTGCATTAAGTCAGACAGAGAAAGACAATTATCATATACTATTACTTACATGTGGAATCTAAAAAAGTGATACAAATGAACTTATTTACAAAACAAAAATAGACTCGCAAACATAGAAAACAAACTTATGAGTACCAAAGGGGATAGCGGGGGTGGAGGGAAGATAAATTAGGAGTTTGAGATTAATGTATACACACTATTATATATAAAATAGATAAATAACAAGCACCTCATGTACAGCACAGGGAACTATATTCAATATCTTGTAGTAGCCTATAATGGAAAAGAATCTGAAGAAGAGTTTATATATATATATATATATATATATATATATATATATATATATATATATATATGAATCACTTTGCTATACACCTGAAACGAACAAAGCATTGTAAATTAACTATACTTCAATTTTAAAAAATAGCTTAAAAAGGGGGCAGCTGGAATATGAATCCAGCCACTGGTGCCATGGTGAGGATATGAGTTGTGTTGGGAAATATTCTGACTTAGAAGTCAGGAAAGATTATCATTAAGCCCAAATACCTGCCTTGCTATTTATTATCTGGAGGGGGCCTTGGAAAATGGCCCCACCTCTCTGAGTCTCAGTTTCCTTGTCTGTAAAATAAACATAATATGTTTCCTGTGATTATCCAAGCATTCACTGAAAAGTAGTTAAAGCTTTTAGCACAGTAGCTGGCAAACAGTAGACGTTTACTAAACCTGATTTTGCCTTCTCCACCCTCTGCACATTCAGTGCTTCCAAAGGGCATTAAGATCATTTAACATTTACTCTGAAATAATCCCTTTTTTCTTATATGACCTCAGGGAACAATATTGTCTAAAATTGGCAAAAAAGGATGTGTTGAGGAATCACATCTTCTTTTCAGTAATTCTGCACTATTCTGGCAAATTTTAAAGAGGTTTCTTATTTTCACAGATGCCCAGTGTGGAGAAATACACCAAACACTCATGCTATGTTTAAAGCCATCGAATTAGATGACTCAGAAGGAACTCAAGGAGCTCACTGGGTCAGGGTTCTGGAATGGACCTGCATAAATTATCTCTGGACCAGTGTCAGAGCTCATCAGGGAGCATTTGTACAGTGGGAACCAGAATAAGACAGGGTCAACACTGTATGTTACAGAATCTAGACAGTCATAGAGCAGAGGGGACACGAGAGATCACAGTCCAAACCCCTCAAAGTTTAAATAATGAAAATAATGTCGAGGGAGTGGGAGAGACTTAGCTAAGGTCTAACAGACTGTGTACTCAAGAGTGCAGAGACAGTAGCGTTCCCATGAACACTTTGTCAATCTGCCACGCCTTTCACATCTCCTCCAAAAACAACACACCACCCTCCTCTCTCTCAGCTCTCACTTTCTATCAGAGCTTTCCTCTCACCTGGAAGCACGCACTAATATCTCTTCTCCTTGTTCCATACCAAAGCCAAACCAAACCAGAAAGCAACCTTCTCCAAGAGTGCACAGGAGATAGCTTCCCTGCTTTTCTTTCTCTTTACGAACAAACCTCTTGAAAAGGTCAATTGCATTTGCTGATTCTACAGCCTAATTTCCCATTCACTTTTTAACACAAATGAAATTTCTAGTCCTGCCAGTCTTCACCATTCACCAAGGACCTTCTAATGACTGCTTTCGTTCCTCATCTTTTCTATTTATGCCTCCCTGAAACCGTTGTTCCTGGTTTCTGGAATGCCCTGGCTCTCCCCTCCCTACCCCTCCTGAGACTGTCTCTGAGTCTTATTGGATGGGAACCATTCCTCCATTCCCTAAGTGATGGTATTCTTCTGCTGGGGACCCATCCAGGTCCTGGTCTCTGCAGGACTAATTGGCTCTGTTAATCTCACCTATAATTTTAATCATTACCTCAATAGAATGATTCCTAGATTTATAATTCTACCTAAGATTCCATTTTTCACTCTAGACCCAAACTTTCACCTACCTATAGGCCCTTCCTGGCTTTTTTACTAATTTCAACAAATCTAAAATATAAGTCATTCACTTTTTGTTTCCTGTGAAAAATATTCCTATACTGTCTTCTTACCCAGATGCAATCCTTGAAGTCATATTTTTAAAAAATTCATCTTTCTCCTTTGCCCTGAAATCTACTTGGCAGAATTGTCAGTTAAAGCAACACCATTTTCAATAGCATAAAAAATACAGCATACTTAGGGATTAACCTGGCCAAAGATATATAAGACATGTAGACTGAAAACAACAAAACATTGCTGAGAAAAATTAAAGAACACATAAATAAATGGAGATATATACCTACTCGTATATCAGTCGACTATATATTGTTAAGATGCAAATTCTCCACAAATACAATCACAATCTTAAAAGCTTGTTTGTGAAAATTTACATCTGATTCTTAAATTCATATGGAAATGCAAATACCCTGGAAGAGCCAAACAACTTTGAAGAAGAGCAAAGTTGAAATATCAACACTATCTAGTTTCCATACTTAAAGGTAGAGTCTTAAAACCAGTGTGATATAGAGATGGACAGAGAGATCAATAGAACAGAGTAGAGACTTTAGAAGTAGACCCTCACATATATTGACAGGTTTTGAAAAACATGCAAAGACAATTCAGTAAATAAAGGAGAGCCTTTACAACAAACGGTATGGGAAAATTAGATATCCATATTAAAAAAAAATGAACTTCTTCAATCTATAACTTGAACCATATACAAAAAGTTCATTCAAAACATTGAATAGACTTAAAACATAAAACTATAAATCATTTTGAATAATATTTACATAGGATTCAATTTTGTGACCTTGAGTTAGGCAGAAATTTCTTAGATGAAAGACAACATACATCTTTACCACATGATCCAACAATTCCCTCATATGTATTTACCAAGAGAAATGAAGTTTGCCCCTAAGGAGAACACCCCACTCTTCCTATTTGGCTTATTCAGCCCCTCTGGGAAACCACTGGCAAAACCCAAGCCTCCATGGGTCCAGGGAGATCAGATGTGGGTACCTGAGTTCCTCAGAGAGCTCAGTGGCCCTTTCCCTCAGGAAACTAGACACTGTCTCATTAGACAATGGAGAGTGGGTAGCAGATGGACTTCAAAACCACAAGAGAGACCTTAGCCATCACTAGGGCTGATGTACCCACAGAAAGTCAAGGACCAGGGGTAACAGGCTTAAGTGGATATAGGCTGGCTCATAAACTGCATCTCACGACCTCCATAATTCTTCCTCTTGCTCATGTTCTATATCTGGTCAAGCACTGACTTCCATTTAAGAGCTAGGGCTTTGGAGACAAACATGCCTGAGTTCACATCTCAGCTCTGATGCTTTTTACCTGCACACCCTCAGATAAGAAACTCATATCTCAAATTCCTTATCTGATACAGGAGGATCATTTCTTCTGTAGGGAGTTCTTCCAAAGGTCAAACGAAAGTACTTTGAAAAGTGTTTAACACAGTTCCAAGCACATAGAAATTATTTTCTAAAGAGTAATTGTCGCTGTTGCTATTAATCAAAATTGTCTCCATCTAACTGCCATTTTCCCTCTTTATGTCACCATCAACCCTCACCTTTTAATGGGCTTTCCTAGTTGTATGTTTCTCTCCCCAGTGTAGTCTTCCCAGTGCATCCTGGTATATACATTGTTGGACATTGTGTAGTTGCGCTACAAGAATGTACAGACAAGAAAAATGGGGATATAATCTCTATACTCAGCTGAATGGCCCAAGAAACACATAAACTTTTAACCAGATATGTATCAATAGGTGTGATGAAATTAGAAAAAAAAAAGTATTTCAATTATTGTGGCACCAGGCAGAATCAATCAACCCCTGGCATGTTTTCAAGTATTTCCCTTGTCAACTACCACAGGTCAGACAAGATGCTACTTAGCATCAGACCCATCCTTACACCCCCCTGATGTGGCTACTATCACCCTATTTTACAGATGATAAAATTAAGCTTCATGGAATTTCATAAATTTTCCCAAGGTCATAGGACTAAATGACAAGATCAAGATTAAAAACATATACTTGTCAAAGATCTGTCCTTTCCCCCCACTGTACTAGATAATCTCCCTGCCCACTTAAATGTGGTATTTTTATATACATTTTTCACCCACAGAATCCCTTGTGAGACCCTGCTGTCATCCCCAAATCAAGAAATCGTATCCCACAAGAGCAAACAGAGCTGTGACATGTGTGAGTTCAAGGTAAGTCCAATCTAGGGAACCTCGGAGATTACAAATGTGGTCTAATTCTACATAATGTCCCCTTCTACCCCATAAGAAAACTGTGCAGAGATTCTCAAACTTCTGAATTTCCTCTTTGACATTTTCAATATTCCAGCTGCTCTCCTAACAACCATGTCTCATGAGCACCCAACCATAACCTAGGAAAGTGGGACCAGATTTCCTGCCAAGTGGTTACAGTTTAACAGTAAATAAATGAGTCCCTGGTACTTTTCTTATAGCTGGCTGGGGAGCCCACTCCCACCTCTGGGTCCACTAACAGCTGAGTAAATACATTGCCAGAAGCTGCAACCAGAGAATTGCCATTCAGTGCCCACAGCCCAGGATATACTAGGACTGCTGTTGTTGATCCATTAACAGGTGGGAAATTACCAAAGCCCTCACTACTAAATCCCCTACTATGTTGTCTGTAAAAAAGACTGTTCTATTTCTTGAACTGGAGAATCAGAGGCAGGACTATTCATTTAGATAAAATTAAATTAAAATCTTTAAGTTATACTCAAAACCTGTAAAGATGCTGCAGCCTCGTAACTAAGCCCGGGTCTTGGACAGCTTGTCCACTGCAGCCCACCTGACGTATCCATCACCAGCAGGTGAGGGTTTAAGCAGCAAGCCATCAGTTCTGTTATGCAATCTTCTTTTTTTTCCCCCCAGATATAACCTATTTTATTTTATTCCTTTAAAAATAACAAGAACTTTATATTTTTAGTTAATTTTTATTGGAGTATAGTTGCTTTACAATGTTGTGCTAGGTTCTACTGTACAGCAAAATGAATCAGCCATACATATACATATGTCCCCTCCCTTTTGGACTTCCTTCCCATTCAGGTCACCACAGTGCATTAAGTAGAGTTCCCTGCGCTATACAATATGTTCTCATTAGGTATCTATTTTATATATAGTATCAATAATGAATATGTGACAATCCCAGTCTCCCAATTCTGCCCACCCCCGCTCCTTGGTATCCATACATTTGTTCTCATCTGTGTCTCTATTTCTACTTTGTGGAAGACCTAAACAGACATTTCTCCAAAGAAGACATACAGATCGCCAAGAAGCACATGAAAAGCTGCTCAACATCACTAATTATTAGAGAAATGCAAATCAAAACTACAATGAGGTATCACCTCACACCTGTCAGAATGGCCATCGTCAAAAGATCTACAAACAATAAATTCTGGAGAAGGTGTGGAGAAAAGGGAACCCTCATGCACTGTTGGTGGGAGTGTAAATTGATACAGCCACTATGGAAAACAGTACAGAGGTTCCTTAAAAAACTAAAACTGCATTTTTCTAACGAACACCTATGGACAAACTCTGTGTTAGGCCATTAGGCCCTGGGCTATTATGCTCAGTGGGAGTATTTGGGTGGAATGCATTGTCCCTGTCCTCATGGTATATCAGGGAAAGCCAATATCTGAAGAAACAGTTTTGATTCTGGGGGACACACATAACAGTAGACATATATTCAGGCCAAAGAAGAAATATCTCTAGCGGGATTAAACAGGGGATTGCCAAACAAGTAATGTGTGAGTGCAGTTTCAAGGATGAATTTGAGTGTGTGAGCTGGGGAAGGGTAGATGTCTGATGAGAAATGTCATTCCATGTAGAGAAAGCAACATGTAGCAAGGAATGAAGGAGTGAAACAGCAATAGCATGTTGTAGAAAGTCAAAGGAGTTGGGATTGGCACAAAAATGAGTCTGGGCATAGGCATGGGTGAAAACGTGGCCTCTCCTTCCAGCAATGCCACTTGCTTATCTCAAGGCTAAGTTCAGCCCTTGGCATGGTGTCCACAGGACACAGATGTGAGCATAGCCTAGTCTGTCCTGTCCCCAAGAAAGAGACATTCCCTTTCTATGCTACACGATCCTTTGTTGTACTTCTATTAAACACCTTCCCTATTCCTGTGTTTTTCACCTAATGCTGTTAACACTGTCATGTTTTCTGTAGATCAGGGGTGAATTTTTCCCTCTATGGTTCTCTAAGGCACGGTTTTCTCTACCACAGCACCTATTTGAATCTGGTCCTTAACTAGAGTCGGAGCTTTTGGAGTATAGAGACCATTCATTCTGCATTTACGGAGCTTCTATTCAGACCAGACTCTCTGGTATGTACTGGTGTCACAGGTAATAAGTGACAGCTAAATATCAGGAGCTGAGTGAGCAACAAAGACAGCTGTCCCAGCCTAGCCCTTCCAGTGGTCAGAGGAAGCATCAGCTTTACTGTTTTCTCTTTATCCCAGTACCAATCGTAGGAACTTGGACAATGGTGGTTACGTTGTTGTGGCAACGTTGTGTCTTGGAATGAGTAGTGAACTCTAGAATACTGAGATCATGTCCATTTCTCTCATAATAATAGCTGGACAAGTCTTGATCGTTTATTTTCCCATCAAAGAAATAAAAATTAAAACTATCCCATATTTGCAAAGCACTTCCTATTTCTCAATGTGCTTTTATGTGCATGGGCTCATCCACCTTTATAACAAATCCATGTACAGTTGCAGATACTGAGCTTTGGTGGTGAAAGGGCACAGCATGAACTTGAAGCTGGGATTTTCTTTGAATTGCAAGTCCTTTTCTCGGATTCTAAGGCCCCACAAAGCTCTAAAACTCTACATTCTGTGGCTTGGGATTTCTTATTTTCAGTGAAGTGTTGTCAACCCATCCTTGTTACGTGTTGTTCATTCAAACCACATCCGAAAGAACAATGGCCTTGACAGATGTCATTTTTGCTTCGTTCTGAACAGAAATAATGATGATTCTTCCTGCTGACAGTGGGTCCTCTCCCTGACCTCAGTACACACTTCTATCCCCAGAAAGCAGAGGTCAGGCAGACGCCTGTTCCCAGGCAGTAGCAGATTTCTCTTTGTTGCCTGGGAATTTTCCACAGCTTTGGAGATATAATAGTGTTCTGTCGTGTTTGGTGATGACATCTACCCTGTAACAAAACCTTTCCTTTATCATTTTCTCAAAGGTTGAAATTCTGCTCACTTCGTTTTTCTTAATAACCACATGTCCCTTTTGGTTTGATATGTGTGCTGTATTGTGTCATACACTGGCAAGGATGGTGAACTTGGAATCAGAGGATGCTGGTCTGGGTCCTGAACTGATGCCTTGTGACTTGGGACAATCTACTTAGCTTCCTTGAGTCTTGACCATCTGTAAAATGGGAATAATAATAACATCTGACCTCCCTGCTACTGTGATTATCAAATGCTATTAAAATAGTGCACACTCTTATTATTACTATAGTTTTATGCACAGCTGAACTATTGAAGAATTGTGCTAATACACCTAGAACAGAATTAAGTAGCCGTGCAATGAATTCAAGCCCATTCTGCAGTGATGCGATATGATTCAGTCTTTCTAGAGCATGCAAGTCTTAGCACAAGGTGACTGTGCTAAGACAAATGCAGCCCCACTTGTGCAGATTTCAGGAAGGAAGGAAAGAAATAAACATTTATGAGTCTCACTGTTTCCCAGATGTGCACTAGACATGTGACATTTAGTTTATTCTGAGCACCAAATGCTACAGAGTCGGCATAATTATGCCCATTTTATAAGTGATGAAACCTAATGGCAGAGAGGATAAGGATTGGATCCCAGGTCAGTTTGTTAATATTTAATATTTCATTTATATCATATATGTGTATGTGTGTGTATGATATTTGGCCTTGTGTAAGTATCAAGACTGAAACCTAATCCAAGGCTAGGGACTCAGAACCCAGTGAAGTGAGAGAGCATATAGTTTGCAGTCAACAGCAATGGTTTTGGAAGCTGACGTGTGTTTGGATCTCATCTGTCCCACTTGGTTGGTCTGAGATAATAATGGGCAACTTAGACAAAATTTCTGGATGACTGAATCTGAGAAATGGCCACGATCTGCCTCACAGTATCACCGGCACACACGGCCCAGGGTCAGGCACAGAATTTCCTTTCTTCCTAGGCATTAAGCATCCATTCTGAAGTCACACACAAGCTATGTCTCCAGATGAAACATTCGGCACTTATCTTTGCATCTCACTGTAAATTCCTTGAGAGCACGGGCTGTGATTTATTCATCCTGCATCTCCATAAACCCCAGCGCAGTGCTAAAGTCAAAATATGTAACTGGGGTAACCTGGGCAGAACGTTGCAACACGAAAACCTGGTTTTAAGTCCAGGTTCTGCTTGGGTGATTTTATGCAAAGGCTTTTTTCTTTTTTCTCTCTCCTGAGACTTGGTTTCTTGTTCTGTCTAATGATTCCTCTGTCACAGGCTCATTACGAAGATTAAGTAAGTTAAAGCCCATCGTCAAAGTATGAGAACTCTAAACTGAGATAATCTTGTGAATGATTGAGTAAACCTTGTTTCCACCTAAAATAAAGCAGCTACTTTCAATTTCGTCTAATGCTATTTCCCCCATTTCATCTCTCCTCCTATCCTTATTCTCTCCATCTTTAGTGACATGATAGTGGTCTAGCTCTGGAAAACACTCAGGGCTATGTGAAACCAGTGACTAATACATTGATACATTAATTACAGAAAACTGGTAGAGTTTGCAGGCCATGCTTTCTAGTTCTGATTACTTGCTGAGTGGGTTCAACTGCTTTCTGCGTCGCCGTGTTATCACGTATTTGCATTCAACTTCTTATTTTCTGGCACCATTGCTTTCCATAGGGCCTCCTTTCCTCAGTAAATTGTGAGGGGGAAGTCAGGTGATAGAGACAAATGAAGAAGATGTACCTGCGTCTAATTGAAGCAGTCCAAATATAATCAAAAGGAGTAGAGGATTTGGAATTATCCTGTCATTTTAAACTGTTAAAACCAAATACTAATGGATTAGATGAATTCCAATGGATCTTGAAAACCTATTGCTTTTAGTAGAAGGATTATGTGTATTTGTACTGAATTCATATACAGGCTCCAGCATCTTAATAAAAGAGTAATCATGACCTACGTGTGTTATGAAGTTGCGTCGAGCTTTTGTCATTTCATACATTTAGACTTGTCATTTATTATAATCATCAATTTAAGTGATTTATTGAAGAAGGGAAAAAGCAATGATAATTGCTTTTTCTTAGCAAGATGTTTGAGGATTGTCATGATATGCAGTACTCTCAATATGATAATCAAATACTTTTATATAACCGACAACCTAATCTTAGCATTGTGTGCAGATAAGTGGATTAAAGTCAACTCTCTTTCCAAATGTATAAACCTTTACAAAATAGAAATTTGTTTTAGAATTAAAATACATTTCCTGAAAAATACAAGGGATGTGATCTCACAGAGTCAGACAGAATCACAGATGACCATTTTGTCTTGATTGAAGCTTGTTCTAGAACACAGGTAGAAATTTTGTAATTAGATACAAGATACATAATCTGTATCTTTAAAGGGGAGGAAACAATTGGAGTGACTTGGGAAGAAAAATCCAGTACTTATTCAATAGCTAGCATTTGTTTGATGCTTGTGTGTACATGGCACTATCTTGGGTTGTAAATATAGTATCCATTTATTCTTTTAAAAAAAGCCCAATACCAATATTTGACCCCTCTTTACAGATGAAGACATTGTGGCTTGGTTTTTTAGGGCTGTGTACTTAGTGTCTGAGCTAGAATTAGAACTCAGGTCTTCAACATCAGCTCCATTATTCTTTCCTATATAACATCACAATATGCGTTTGAACAAAGGAATGGCATAAATATTTCCTTAAGAAAAGCACAACACCTAGGACTGTAAGACACATTGTTTTCAATGTAGCAGGCAAAATATTCCCCCCTTTCCCCTACGATGTTTGTAAACCAAGCAGTAGCTGAATCCAACAAATGCAATCACACATTTTCCCTGGTTCCACCGAATGTCACGTGCATAATTGCACTTAATAATAATGTTATACACTCATTTTTCATTTGGTCTGTTTATATAGCCTACATAGGTTCATGAGTGATTTGAAATATGCCTTTGCCTGAATCCTTTCACAAGCACACTTTTTTCCTTTCCACACTTACTTCTCTGTAATAATCCCATGCTTCAAAGTCCAACAGCTCACCTGCTGCAGCTTGAGCAGGAGATAAATAAGGTCAGGAGGGGATTTATGAATCATCTCTTCTACCACCTTTTACGGGAAACGCTGAAATCCAAACCCATTTGGCATTGACTCAGAGTGAGACTTCCTGAAGCAGTGAAAGGAAAAGGAAAACTATTTAAAGGCACATCTTCTAAAATAGAGTTTAACCCCAGTGACCCTACCTACGTGATAAGCCAGAAACCTAGCATCAGGGGCCATAGAACTTTTTGGAGAAAAAGTCAAGGTATGTCCCTGGCTTACCCGTTTTTTTGACTGACTTTGATTTCTTTTTGTCCACATTCATAAGAGGTGGTCAAAGAAATCCCACTCGCTGAAATATATTGTGCCTGTTATAAGCCTCACTTTGCAGAATGAAATCCAATCATTCATCCAATTGATTGATCAGTTAAGTCAAAGGTATTTACTGACAGGTTACGACCATTTGTCAGCTACTTCTTATGTACTTGATATTAACTAGGTGATTCTACATATTTAATTTTACTTAATCTTAAAAATTAAAAAAAAAACAAGCTATATAAAAATATATGAGAAAAGCTCCCTGGCAAAGGTAGACACATGGACAAGAATAAAAAGCAGTATTCTTGTAGTTTAGGTTTGTCACTCCACTTTTGCGCTTTTACAGAATTTGAAAGACAGAAGCATAAAAAATAATTATAAATCTATGTTCACTGCTACACAATATATAAAAACATAACTTGGGACATCAATAACATAAAGGAGGTGGGGCTCTAAAGGAGTAAAGTTTTGTATACAACCAAAGTTAAGCTGTCATCAGTTTAAAACAGATTGTTGTAACTTTAGGAAGTTATATACAATCCCCATAGTGACTGCAAAGAAAGTATAGAATATAGACAAAAGGAAACGAGAAGGGAATCAAAATGTGTCACTACAAGAAATTAACTAAACATAAAGGAATGCAGTAAGGGCAGAAATGAGAGACAAAAAGCTATAAGACACGGAAAACAAATAACAAAATGGCAAGAATAAGTCCTTCCCCCTCTGCACTTACTTACTTTAAATGTAAATGGATGCATCCAAATGGATTATTAGTTGGCCTTAAAAAGGAAGGAAATTCTGGCACATGCTACAGCATGGATGAACCTTGAGACATTATGCTTAGTGAAGTGATTGAGTCACAAAAGGCAAACACTGTATAATTCCTCTTATTTGAGGGACCTAGAGTAGTCAGATTCATAGAGACAGAAAGTAGAGGGGTAGTTGCCAGGGACTGGGGAGAGAGGGAAGGGGGATTTACTGTTTAATGGGTACAGAGCTTCAGTTTTGCAAGACGAAAAGGGTTCTGGAGATGGATGGTGGTGATGGCTGCACAACAATGTGAATGTACTTAATGCCACTGAACTGTACACATAAAATGGTTAGGATGGTCAATTTTATGTATATGTATTTTACCACAATTTTAAAAATAGTAACAAAAAGTAAAGACAGAAAGGCACCATAGGTATTACGGTTCCCATTTTACAGATGTAGAAACTAAGGGCTGTAGGTGTGTGGTGGTCCCATGGCAAGCCAGGGCCGGAGCTTGGACACACCATCAAGACCTCCATAAATAAGCATCTAAATGACCTCATAAAAATGAAAGCACACTGGAATTCCACCTACGTGAGAAAGACAGCAATTCTTTCTCAAGGTATTTTGTAGGTGAGAATTTATTTTTTAGCAAAATAATGAGTTTTAGGACTTGGGAGGTATATAAATATCTCAACAAATTAATATGTGAAATGAAAGGAAATTTTTGAGCTCTTTTATGGCCTTATGCAAGTTTCCTTCTGAGTGATGAACGATGGCATTAGTAAATCCTATGCTTTTTATATCTTGTCAGTGAAGTTTTGTCCTGAGATATATCCAAAAAGGGATTGCATCTAAATGAGGTCTCTCTGTAGCAAGATACTAGCCAGGAGACCAGTTAAGAATAAGAGTATAATGCCATAGAATCAAAGACCAGAACAACAGAAATGGAGTCTCCTGGAGTCTAAACTGGGAGCCAAGGATTATGCTAAACTCTGGGAATAAACAGACTTTGTGGAACCACTGTTTATAATTTTTTGATACTAAATTGATAAAATAAGGGAAACAAAGTCCTCTGTTCTCTAGCGGGAATATAAAAGAAATATCAATTCCCATTTATAGAACACTAGATAATGAATCAAGTTCCTTCACAAATATTACCCTAATCCAGATGAAACTGACCCAGGAATATAAAAACACCTAAACTTGCTCTTGAATAGTACTGGGGAAATTAGCAACTAATGTAAGGTATTGAAGCTGACCTGGTACTTAGAAGGGAGTTATTGAAAGCACCTTACCTCACAGGAGTAAGTGCTAGAAGAGGATGCATTAATTCCTGAGGTAGTTTTACCCCCTGTCTGAATTTTATACTGGGTTCATTGACTGATGAAAGCAGTAGCAAAAACAAGTCATGACTCTGAACATGAAAAAGTTTCTAAAGATGCTTCAGCCCATGAAAAAGAGCCAGCTGTGAAGTGTCTGAAAACTCCTATGTAGTGATTATCTATTTTTCTTGATTCCTCAAAATCTATTGCACATTTTTGGTGGTGAAACCTGATTTTTACTTGGGAAATTTTTCTTTACCACTGGATAAAATCAGAGACAGAGAGATCTGGCTCAGCCAGGAGGTAAGCCCATGCTAGATCTCCCTTCCTAGAACTTGAAGAGAGAGAGAGTACCCAAAAGATAAGACATGGAGGTTCAAGTGTTCCAGCCGTGGCACCCACAGGGGCAACCCTGTCCAGCAGGTCCTGTTCTGAGGCCTGTTCCTGCCTTTCCAGCCTGGTTTTCACTTTCCCTCCCATCCTATGAGTTCCACCCCAGCCTTCTAATAAACTCTCTGTTTACGTCAGTTGGAGTAGGTTTCTGGTGCTTACAACCAAAGGGTTTTAACTGATATATGAGGATATTTTTTTTTTTTCTTCTCATTTATTCTTTCATTGAGTCATTGATTCATTCATGCATTTGTTCATTCAATAATCATTTATTTACCAAATATTTTGGGCAGGCCCTAGAATTAAATCAGACATGATAACTGCTCTCAAGATTATAGTCCATTGGAAGGAACTAAGATTACACTCCACTGTTTCTCCATGCTTTGTTCATGTTGCTTTGTTCTTCTGGAATGGCCTCTGTGCCTCTCCATTTCTTCCTATTCATATTTGTCATTAAAGCCTCAGCTCCTCCAAGAAGTCTTTGATGCCCTACAGGCTGGATTAAGTGACCATCTCTAGACTTGACACCACCATGGATTATTGTAGGCTCCTTCACTAGAAAATAACCTTCTTGAGGGCAAGCACTCACCACGTTTATCTCTGCATCTTCAATGTTCAGCACAATGCAAGGCCCTCACTGGGAGTTCATTCATGGTCTCTGAAGAAATGGAGCATGATGAGTGGTGAACAGATTTCCATGCAAGATGTTAGTGGGAGAATAGAGACAGGAGAGACCAAATAGACTTCCAAACAGAGGGTCTAGTAAAGTTTCAGAGAAGAGATGTCACTCAAGTCAAATTTTAAAGGATAATTGCAAGTTTTCAGATAAAAAAGGACTAAAGTTATTGAATGAGCAGAGGGAGGCCATAAAGAAAGACATGAAAAATGGGAATGCATAGAAGGGGAAGGCTGAGTCCTCAGGGTGTCTGGAATACAGATTTTTAGTGTCATGAGGGTAATGAATCAGAAGAAGAAGGACTTTGTCATGTTGAAGGAATTTAGTCTTTACTCATATTCAGTGAGAGGCAGTATGACTGTATTAGTTTGCTAGAGCTGCCATAACAAAATACCACAGACTGAGTGGCTTAAGCAGTAGGTTTATTTTCTCACAGTTTGGGAGGGTGCAGGTCTAAGATAAAGGTGTCAGTGAGTTCTCTTCTTTTTTTTTTACTTATTTTTTGGCCACACTATGCAGCATGTGAGATCTTAGTTCTCCAACTAGGGATTGAACCCACGACCCCTGCCCTGGGAGTGCAGAGTCTTACCAGGGAAGTCCCAAGTTTGGTTTCTTGCATGGCCTCTCTCCTTGGCTTGCAGACGGCTGCCTTCTTGCTGTGTCCTCACGTGGTCTTTCTTCATGTCTGTATGCAAATTTCCTCTTTTTATAAGGACACCAGTCAGATTCGATTCAGGCCCACTCTAATGGTTTCATTTTAACTTAATTACTTCTTTAAAGGCTTTATCTCTAACTAGAGTCACATTCTGAAGTACTGGGGCCTAGGACTTCAACATATGAATTTTAGGGTGACAAAATTCAGCCCATAAAAAGAATGTAGTAGTCAAGAGCAGAGACTCTGCAGTTGACTTCCTAGGTTCAGATCCTTGATTCTTTATTTAGTAGCTGTACAATTTTGGACAAGTGACTTAAACACTCTTTTCCTCAGTTTTCCATCTGCAAAATAGTATTAATAATTACTTTTGGGTTGTTATGAATGAGAATAGTGCTTGGCAAAACAATAAATAAAAGGGAAAATATTCACTGGGGAGAGACATAATCAAGGATCACTCTGGAGTCAGGGTAGGGGATGGGTTGGAAATAGGAAAACTGGAGGCAGGGAGGTCAGTAGAACATACAGAATTTTGTAACCTAGTCATTATTTCAGAGAAAGGGGAGGAAAGCGTGAAGATACATAAAGATGTTGGCATCAGCTGGGATAGGAAAATTCATAGTTAGAGTGGAGGGAGAGGAGCTCAGAGACATTGTGAGTTTGAGATGCTTGAGATTCACCCAAGAATCAAGTCTAGCAGATAGTGACACATACAGTTCTGAAGCTTGGGGTAAAATCTTGGGCCCTTAAACAACAGAGTTAAGAGTCATAAGAGAAAAAATGGCAGCTGTATTCATAAATTATGGTGAAATTGTCCACAGAGAACCAATCCATATGACTTTGAGACTAGCACCATAATTTTCCAACACAATCACTAGGGAACATAAGACCAAACCCCACATCCTTGCCAAAGGTCATCCTACTGACCAGGATCCTGGTAAGAGCAGCACCAGGATTAAGGTCTTAATGGCAGAGAGATCTGCCAGGATTCAGTTTCCAAGAATGAGCATCAGGGAAGACAGGATGGAATAGAGGACCCTGAATTCCATCTTGTTTACAATTTAGCCTATTGCGGGGTTTTTTTGTTTTGTTTTGTTTTTTATTTATTTATTTATTTATTTATTTATGGCTGTGTTGGGTCTTCATTGCTGCGCATAGGATTTCTCTAGTTGTGGCGAGCAGGGGCTACTCTTCGTTGTGGTGCACGGGATTCTTATTGCAGTGGCTTCTCTTGTTGCGGAGCACGGGCTCTAGGCGCGCTGGCTTCAGTAGTTGTGGCACATGGGCTTAGTTGCTCCATGGCATGTGGGATCTTTCCAGACCAGGGCTTGTACCCATGTCCCTTCCATTGGCAGGCAGATACTTAACCACTGCACCACCAGGGAAGTCTGCCTATTGTGTTCTGACTGAGTAAAATTTAGAGATCAAAAGTATCATTGATTTAGTTCGTAATTGTCTCCTCGGCCCAGGAGATAAAGAACTTAATCAAATATAATCTCCTTCCTCAGAAACCACCATGTCTACTACGTATACAAATGTGACTTTGCACATAGTCAGGTCATTCTGAGCCAGTGTTCTCTTCTGAAAAATTACAATAAAATCGTAGTAGCCTTGCCCTTCCTCTGCTATCAGAGTGATGACATCTAATATGACAATGGTTTATAGTTCCCCACGTTTATTCCGGAGGGTGTTTTTGTTGTATCATTGTTATTAGTAAGCACTGACAAAGCCATGGTCAGTGGTATTTCAGTAGAAAGGGATCCAGTGGACCCTACCTTTGTCTACAGTATAGCCTTTGAATAACACTACTACCAGGTACATCAATGTGGGCATTTGTCAATGCCCAAAGCAGCCATCTGGTGACCACGAAGTGACTATGCACAGAGAAAGTGACATCATCGCAAACCATGTGATAAATCATTTGAGGAAGATATCCTCTTGCCCCAAGCATCCTGTGACAAAGGATAATGTTTACTTCAGTGCAGTCCAGTCATGGGACCCAGTAGCTGGGCAGGAAGTGGTGGCCAGTCTTACAGATGATTGACTCAGTTTCCAAACCATCTGCCAATGAGCACCAAGGCCCTACCTCATTAGTCAAGCAGGAAACATCCAAGGCAGCTGGAGAGGGGAGAAATGGCCTGGTTTAGTGAAAAGACCACCAGACTGAGAATCAGGACCCCTGCTCTCTCCATCCCTGCTCCACCACAAATGAATTATCTGGATAAATGGTGAAAAGCCATTTTTCTTCTCTGGGCTTCTGGTTCCTCCTCTGCCGAAAGAGGGATTTGAACCAGATTCTTTCTCAGGGAAAGGAACTTACCCTAAATAACATCTAACACTTCTCTGTATATTACTGATAGTTGCTGCCCAACTGGCAAGGTAAGTGTGATCACCCTACTCAGTAGATGGAGGTATAATCTTTCAGTTTTACCTTTCCTCTCTTCTCCATCTCTGCCCCATGTCCATGGCTCTACTGAGGGCTGGCTCCATGAGTGTCCAACTTCAAATGGGTTCTGTGCTTGGTTTAACGCTCTACTGTCAGGTCTCAAAATGCACAGTAATTTTTGAAGAACGACCTCACATTTTCATTTGTCATTGGGCTGCACAAATTATGTAGCTGATCCTGCCTTGATTCTATGATCCCTGGAAACTGAGACTCTGGGTCGTAGGTGCTCAGGAGCAGACAAAAGTGTTTTCTACAGGGTGTAGTTCTCACTCAACAGAACCCCAGTGATGTAGGCAAGATGAAGGTCAGAGGTGAGCTCATTAAATTGAGTCAAGTACTTCCAGGGGAAGATGCAGGGTCAATAGTTATAAAAAAAGGAAAGAAACTCTCCTGATCTGGGAGGAGCTAGGAACTGGCTCCCTGCCTCCATATATTCTGACATTGTGGGAGAAAATTCTCTTTGTTATTAAGTCAAGAAGTTGAGAAATGTGTATGTGTTCAGAGTGGAGTAAGGTGCTAATTTCCTTCCAACTTTTTATGTCTCTGAGCCCTCAAACTAGGGATTGCTTGAGGAGCAGGTGGGAAAGGAAGACAAAGGTTAGACTCAAATGATCACAATAAACCCTACGGTCCTAACTGCTACCAGAGTCCTTCCAGTGTGAATGTCGGATGAGGAGTCCAGGGTTTCCATGTGGTACCCTACACCTCATGCTGCTCTCTATCAGGGCCTCTTGCCTGCCTACGCCTGTGTTCTCTCTGCTGAGAGCATCAGAGCTAGCAGTCCACAAATACTGCCTGGGATCTCCAGAGGGTTTCATGCCTTCCAGGCTTAGTGAGGAGAGCCTGGAGTGGTGCCCTGGGAAATGCACCAAAGAAAATATGTGGGTGTCCCAAAGGAGAAGGAAATGGGTGTCCAGAGTCTTGGTTGAGAGATATAGGCTCTACCATGCATCTTAGCAAACCGGTCCTTTTGTCCTCATCTATAAATGATGAGGTTGGACAGCAGAGACAATGTAGTTTAATAGGTGAAATGTACCCGACGTGGAGTTAAGTAGTTCTGGGTTCAAATCCTGACTTAACCGCATCTGTAACTGTGCAATCCTGGGTGAGTTACTTCACTTCTCAAAGCTTTGTTTTCCTAATTAACACTTGAAAATAGACTTAATAATGTCTCTTTCACAGAGTTGCTATGTGACATGAATAGGCTAATAAGAGGATAACAGGAGGGTCCCACTCTTGCACATGTAAGCATTCAATCTTTGAAAATTATTACTACTTGTAGAAGCTTTGAGACTTTCCCAGGGACCTGTGACTACGTGATGAAATGGTGTTTGTTCTGGTGTCTGAGACACGGTCAGCAAGAGCAGGAGAGGGAGGACTCTTGTAGATCCAGTGCACATTTGGAGACATGGCAATACAGTGAGCAGAGATTTCCATGGTATGTGGGGGATAACAGAGTGCTCATGGGAAAAGGAGACCCCAAACCCCTTCAGCCCAGATTCTGTCCTTGGTGCTCATCCTCCTGTTGGCCAGGAGTGCGTGGGTGTGGATCACAGTGTTTGGTACTTCACAGGTCCCATCTGGGCTCCATCTAGACAGACAGCTGGAGACTGGCAGCACAGGATGCCAAGCATTTTAGAGAGGAGGAGGTACCTCAGCAAAAAATGTTTTCTTCCTGCCTCCACTGACTTCTGGCTTCCAGAAGACAGTCAGGAGTAGCTGAGGGCTAGCCTAGGAGCCTCGGCCAAAATCGATAAAGCAAGGGAGCTGTCTGGCTAGTGGTGATTTCTCTGTCTTGCCCATCAGTCTCCTAGGTAACAGGCAGCTCTACCTAGGCTGTGTCAGGTCAGATGGCCATGGTGACACAACATCCTAAGGGCTCTCAAAGCAGGGTCCTACCCTTCTCAACTGATCTTCTTCTAACCACCAGTCCATTCGAATCTCAGGCATCAGGAAACTCTGTCACTTAGCCTCATTTGGACTTGCCCATCTATAATCTCAATAGGTACAAGGAAGACTCTATGACCTGCCCCCTGCATTCATATCTCATCATACGTCCCTCTGCTTCCCACCTCATCTTTATATGTTGGTAATACCAAATTTCACTTAAGCTCTTTCGTCTTCCTAGGAAATAATGTTCCTCATCTTCCTGGCATCCTCAGCTACCACCAATTGGGCTGAATTCTTCATTTCTCCCCAGGCTGGACTAGGTGCTACTTCCTCATGCTACCATGACTACCTTAGTGTACCTCTACCCTGGTACTTGTCAAAATACATAATAACTCTCTCCCACTAGACTTGAGACCAAAGAGGATTCCTCATAATCCTATTACTTAAAGCATAGTCAGATCTCAGGGTATATATATTTAAAAGAAAAAAGTGAAACAAAACAAAACTTCTACACGTTCAATTCAATCTACCTTGATCCATCCTAAACCCCTTCTCCTGCCACTCGTTCTCCACAAAGTAGCCAAGTTCATGTTTGTACACCACAAAGCTAGTTGGGTCCCTTTCATGTTCAAAAGTTTTCAATAACTTCACATAACCCTTAGGATAAAAATGCTATATCCTTTTCATGTCCTACAAAATCCTACTGGATCTAACTTCTGCCTATTTCACTCTCAAAAACACTTGTCCATATTTTTGGTTTCTGTATCAGTTTGGTTTGCTGTATAATAAATCACTAATCACTGGTCTTCTCTGGACTTACTGATGTGTCTGTCACCAGGTATGGGTCAGGTAAGCAGCTCTGCTGATCTTGGCTGAGCTTGCTCACACGTTAAGGAGCTGGCTTGCCACAGGCTAGTCTAGGATGGCCCCAGAGGGACAACTTGGCTCTCCTCCATGTGGTCTCTTGTTCTCTAGCCGACTTACCTTCTCTTGTTTATAGAGTGGTAGCAGGGTTCCAGAAGACTTTTCTTGAGTCTTAGGCTCATAATTGGCTTAAAAACACTCCCACCTCATTCTGTTGAACAAAGTGGGTCACAAGGCCAGTCCAGATTCAAAGAGTGGAGACAGAGATCCCACTGTTTGATAGGAAAAGCTGTCAGGTCACACTGCAAAGGTCATATACTCAGGAAAGTGTAAAAAACACAGCCACTTTTGCAATCAATTTACCAGAGACCATGATTCAATAATTAGAATCAATCATTTGTATTTTTAGTTAAGTATTCAGATGATTCTGCCAAGTCACTCCAGGATCATCCTTTGAGAGCACTACTTATCCTCAAGTCACACCACCTTCCTTCTGTCACCTGAACTGTCACCTTCCTTCTGTCACCTGAACGGTCCTGCTCTTTCCAGAGACCTAGAAAGACTTCCATAAATATGTGTTGACTGAATGAACAATTGATGATATTAGAAGTCAGGAGGGTTGAGAGCAAATCAGGATCAGAGATTCAGGAAAAACAAAACCAGAAAGATAAAATCAAAGGTGTTGGATGCCCCTTTTCTACTTGAGGTCCAAGGCTGGACATGGATGCCTGGAAGCGAGCCCAGTCAGGAGGCTATGGAGAGAACAGGGCAGGCAGGATTCAGATCTTATCTCAAACTCACCTCATCCTCCTGTCCCTTGGGACTTCAATGATGTTGAAAGAACACATGTCAGCCCCACAGTTGACACATCTTCTTCAAAGGCAACAGAGCCATATGGAGTCTGTTTGCTCCTGTGTGCCACCCTCTCCCGAGCTGATCACCATTCCACGTGGACCTCCTGCTAGTGATTAGAAAAAGGATTCTGTTCTTACCGTGCTGTGAGAGAAGAGCAATGCGTCTTGTCACAGGGAAGATCCAGTGTGTTCCAGGGCCGCTGTGGGGAATCTCCAGCCCCAGTCCCACTTGAAGCCTGGTTTCTCCTAGCAACAATAAAGAAATGCAGGAGCAAATCCCTTCCAAAACCCCTCAATCCCCAAATCACAATCCGTACATCCAGAGAACAAATATCCACCAACATCTGCCCCCAACACCTTATTCTTCCAATATTGAGACTTGAAAGGCCAGGACACATTTGCTTTTTACCATTCTATTATGAAGAGAAATCTTAGTTTTCTATCACACTCACTTAGCTGGAATACTTTTCACATGTTTCTCCTTTTCAAACTCTCTCTCTTCTCCCAAAATAGCCACATCAATGATGCACGTTTTCTTAAATAAGCTCCTGTCTCCTTAGGTTCTCATTACCTGCCTGGAGAGCTGAGTCACGCAGGATTCACACATCATTATTCTGGGTCATAACTCCAGGCAGGGTGCTCCCACCTCCTCCCCAAGCTCAAGTTACCCTCTGTCAGTCACCTTGACCCCACGGGCTTTCTCATACATCCTTGAGAAGCTGAGTTGTCAGAGGAACCAGGGTGCCACATCCAGAGGCAAGACTAAGTGATGGCTGGTCTCCCCCAAGCAAAGAAATTGGCCCAGATGAGAATGATTCCCTCTTAGCTTTCAGTCAGTTACCTTCGTCTCCTGGATTTGAGAGCAGGAAACAACCATTGGTCAGGTCCCACCATCCTCATTTGAAAGAAATTATTTTGATGGCTGGTCTCACTTGGAAATGGGGATAGTAATAGTTAGTACACTGAATTCTTGGGAGGGTCAGATGTCTAGGAAGCATCCAGCATGGAGTCTGCTCAATAAAGTGTTGGTTGAATGTGATTCTAGGTTGAGATGGAAAATGGATGATGACAGGAGGAATGAGGCTGTCCCGTGTATACCCCGAAACATGCCTGCAGCAGATACTTCCAGAAGTTAAGGAAATGCACCTGGCCTGGAAACTCCTGAAATGAAACTTTTAGTTGAATGATGAAGCAATTCAACCGTTGAGTTCATTTGTGCCTTAGGAAAACGAAAGTAATAAAACTCAAGATGATGAGAGAATTAATGTTAAGTCCTAAAGGAATGAGGTGAACAGAATTACTGCAAAGGACGCTGCACATTCTGGTAACAGAGATTGTTTGCTACAGTTGTAAGAACTTAATAATTATAAATGAATACACTGGTAAAATAACCTACATAAAAATCTTGGCAAGAAGTTTTGGACACGGAGTGCCCTTGACATTAAACTCAGATGTAAGAAGCATGCGTGGCATATTAGAAAGACATTGGATGGGGAAACAGCAGACCTGGGTTCCAGTTCTAAATTGCTGCATTATCTTTTTATCCAGGGTTTTATTCACCTTCTTTGTAAATTGAGGGGTTGAAATGGGGATCCTTAAAGATCTTTTCCATTGTGACTTTCTCTGGTCCTTTGTGGGTGATTCCAGTGAGCAGAAGGCTGAGGTCTCATGAGCTGGAATCACCATAGGATCACAGATACCAGGAACTTTATGTTAGGCAACACATTCCAATGCAGTTGGAGGCCCTTTCAGTGGGTGAGTTTGGACTGACCAGGCAAGAGTGCTGCCATTCCCTCTACTTGGAACCCAACTTCCTTCTCTATCTGCTCCTCTATCTTCTTACTACAACTCCTTTCTCTGATCTCCACTTAGATGTCCAACCTTTCCACTGGGAAGCTTCTCTGCCCCTCTAAGTCCAGGTCGACTGCCTTTCTCCCTTACTTGTCCCCACAATGCCCTCTACTGCCTTTTTCATCATATTTCTACTGGATCATGGCTTCTTTTCTCTCTGGATTCCCCTCTCAACTGCAAGCACAGTGAGGTCAGAGACGTTGTCTATGTTTCCCCAGCTTCCAGCACAGTGCCTAGCACACATTCTGTCCTCAGTGTGTGTGTCTGTGTGTGTGTCTGTGTATGTGCACATGTGTTAAACGCAAACCAAGACCTTCATTCAAATACTGACTCTGTCACTAACCTGGGCTCACCAACTGCCCATTTCCCCATCTTTTCTGTCCTCTCTATCCCCATTGCCAATTCTCAAGTTCAGGTTGTCATAATTGTTTACCTAGATTGTTTCTAGAAACTTCCTTTCAGCCTGTCCTCCCTTCTTCCAATGCTGCCCTTTGCTTGCTTTCATATAATTTTCATTAAAACAATGTTATCTCTAATTTTTAAAAAACCTTAGGATTGATATAAAATGTTCCAACTCCTTAGTCTAGCTTTCAAGGCTATTTACCATCTAATCTCCAAGTACCTTTCCAGCCACTTCTCCCATGAACTCTGACTCACAAGCATCAGACTATTTGCCATTTCCTGAGTGCCCCATCAGCTGTCACATCGCTGGGCTTTTAGTGCAACTCATTGCTGCCTAGGATGCCTCTCTCACTCCCTTTACTACCTGGAGAAATTCTCTAGGATCAGAGAGATCTTGTTCCTCCTCTTCCCCCGGCAATTACCACATTTTTATAAAGGTGACATTAATGTGTGCTTTCTTCATTCAACTGTAACTCCCTTAAGCAGGGACAAAATGTCTTTTCAGCTTTGTCGTTCCTGTGGGACTGGATGGAATGCCTACATGGTACCATAGAGAAATTGGTCAATGAAAGTTTGTAGGAGGAATAAATATCTACATGTAAGGGTCTAAATTGCTAATTTCATTTTGAAGTGCTCTCTCTCTCTCTTTGTCTCTATCTATCTATTTATCTATCTATCTATACATATGTATGTATTTCTAATCAAGGATATCCAGACACATTTACAATCCCACTTTCCCATATCAGGTGAGATTTACAAAGAAACTGCAGCTTAGAAGTAAGTTTCTCATGAGCTTAAATTGAAAGTCTGAATAAATATTCAATACATGAAACTACTTGAATAATTGTTCTCAACTTTGGCTGCCCAGTAGATTTCCTGGGGAATCTTTAAACCCTTGATACCCAGACTACATTTTGCATTTTCAAATTTGATTACCCCCTACCAAGTAAATCAAAATCTCTAGTGGTGGAACTTGGGCATCATTATTTTTAAAACTCCCCAGGAAACTAGAGTGTGCAGACAAAGTGGAAAACCAGGGCCTGAATAGAAGGCAGAAAGGAACCGGTGGAGAAACTGGCTTCTGTGACTAAAGCAACTTGGAAAGAGCCCAGGTTGTTTGGTTGAATCATATTTCTTGGTTCCAAAAGCATTAGATGAGGTCATGGGGTGGGTTCCTAGTCCAATAGGACCTGTGTCTTTTTAAGAGGAGGAAGAGACATCAAGGATGCTCACATAGGGAAAAAGTCATGTGAGGACACAGTGAGAAGATGGTTGTCTGCTAACCAAGGAGAGAGTTCTCAGAGAAACCAAACCTATCAACACCTTGACCTTAGACTTCCAACTTCCAAAACTTGAAGTGAGAACTTCATTTCCATTGTTTAAACCATCCAGCCTGCCATATTTGTTATGGCAGCCCCAGCAGACTAACATGCTCCTTCATCCATTGGCATCAAGAGGTTTGCTCAGATAAGCCAGCTCTGCAGTGTGATCATGACGTTGTTCCGACAGAATCTGAAATTAGCCACTTGACTTCTCTCCTCTTGTCTATTCCTCAAAGTGGAGTCAAATTGGTCAAGTTTTCTGGGGTTGGGGTTTTATGGACCATGTTGAAGTAAAGCTAGCCCCATCTGACATTGGTGGAAGAGGCACAAGGCTGGTAAGAGGCAGCTAGTTCGTGCAAGTGAGCTCAGCTTACCTGGTTACCATTGTATTTGCTCCCTGTTTACCCCAAATTGCTGGACTCCATGAGCTACCCCTACATGATGTCACACTTCTGTGCTGAGAAGCCCAATTAGGAAACTCTTTGCCTCAGCATTTTCCGTCGTATCCCCTGATCCATTAACAGCATCCTCTTGACTCTGGAGGGCAGACCATTCTGTAACTCAATCCACTCCGGAGCACTTAATAAATTTTTGTTCATGGTGATGGACAGTGTGATGCAAACAAAGAGCTTTACAATCACACTGCCCTGCTACTGAACCCTACCTCTCTCGCTTAGGGGTTGTGATAACTTGGGGCCACTGTTCTGAGCCTCAGTTTACTCATGTGCAAAATGACAATGAAAGTAACTTTATGTGGTTGATATGAGGGTTAATGAAAAATTTATTTCAGAGTGTAGAATGATGTCTAGCATATTGTAGCTAACTAATATTCCCCTTTTCCTGTGATCTCTTGAATTTCAATATAATCTAGTTTTAGCTTATAATTTAATGTTGAGCACCAGCTAGCAATAAGAGATTTCCAGTGTTTTGGAGCTGAAACGTTCCTTATGTTTCATAGTCCAATTCCTCCACTTTACAAGGAAACCATTTTCCCAAGATTACGTAGCAAGTTGTGCTCAAGCTGAAATAAGATCCCAGTCCTCCTGACTCCAGTTCACCACTCTTTCTAGAACTCCTTCTGCCTGATAGAGCATGCAGTCACTGAATTTTCCTTCAGGTGGTAAAACCACATTGATTTCATTCCTTCTTCCCTGGACAATCTCTAGTTTACCCATTGGATTCTCAGCTTCACTGTGCCTCATTCTTCAACATTCCCAATGCAGACCATTGCATTGCCCTCTGCCTGTCCCTGAGTAGATGTGTCTATTAAGTTTGCCTCCTATGTCCCAGGGGTCAAAATGTGCTCATTGAAGGTGGCTGTCCCTAAACAGCAGGAGCCATACCTAACTGTTTTCAGAGACCTTCATTATTAAAAAAGTTTTGATTCTGTGACTCTGAATGAATGCAGTAGAAAAGAGTTCCCCATACCATACATGAAAGTCATTGTGTTAAACAGGAAGAAACTGAACTTGGAAAAAACTTCATGTTTTAATATTTACCTACAGCTCAAAATGATGGAGTGGTATATGAGAACCCCAAGATCCAGTTCTAGCCCTTTCAGTGTCATCTCTGCTCTTATTCTCATCTGTTTCCCAAACTGCTAACATATATACGTACATGCCATAGGAGAGAGCACATTGCTCCTGCAAACTCCACATCCTTGTGCATGCTTTTCTCTTTGCCTGAAATGCCCTTCCTATGTTTTCTACCTGGAAAACTTTCACTCATCGTCTCAGTCTGTTTGGGCTGCTATAACAAAATACCACAGACTGGGTGGCTTATAACCAAGCAAAATTGATTTTTCACAGTACTGGAGGCTGAGAAGTCCAAGACGAAGGTGGTGGTTGCTGAGGGACAAATTTCTGGTTCAAAGTCAACACCTTCTCAATGTGTCCTCACATGAAGGAAGGGGCTGGGCACTCTCTGGAACCTCTTTCATAAGGGCACTAATCCCATTCCTGAGGGTTCCACCCTCATGACCTAAATACCTCCCAATGTTCCCACCTACTAATACCATCACCTTTGTGGGTTAGGATACAACACATAAATTTGGAGGGGACACATTCAGAGCATAGCATTCATCTAACAAAAGTTACTTAGAATATCATCTTTTCAAGAGGGTCCTGATTCCCTACCTTTTTCCTTCTGTGCTAATTCCATACTTTGTGATTTTCTTTAAATATCATACTTGTCTCACAAAAGTGTAATTTTGGCTCTTGGCAGTGGGCTATTATTTCCCAAAGCTGCTGTGGGAAATCATCCTGGGGGATAAAGTAGGAGGGTGGTTACTGGTCATTAAAAATTTGAGAAAGCCATGTTAAAGTTAAACTAGTTACCTTACTGGAAGACTTTTCAAAGACTTTAATATGGTGACCTTGTATTGTGTATTTCCCTGAAGAATGACAGAGAATTCAACATTTTCTAAAACTTTTAGACACGGTACCCTGTTTCAATGGTTCATCTCCAGGGACTAATGTTCTGTAAACACACTCAGGGAAATTTTGCACTAACCTGTAAGTCCCCTGAGAGAAGAGGCTGAGTTGAATGTATTTATCTCTTTCTGGAGCCCAGCACTGAGCCTGACGCTGAGAGAAATTTAATAAACACGTATGTATTGAGGTGAAAAAAGAGAATTACATTAGATGGCTAATTCTTTATCCCCACGCCAAGGGGAGAGTCTGGAACTGGGTAGCAGGCAGAAAACTCTTCCCTCTTTCCAAGACTTGACTAATTCTCATCAGTACCAGACAAGATGCTCAAGCAACATTTACTCTCTGCTGCCACCCCCTCACTCTGACTCACAGCAGGTTCCCAGAGCCTCCCCAGGAGAAAAAAAAAAAAGTGACATGTTTTGGCTGGAACTCAATGGCCAAGAATTTTGTCACCTGCCATAGTTTTGGGGGGAAAGCTGTTAATTTGACAATAGTCCTTGTTTTTTGTTCTCGCACAGACGGTCTAGGGTGGGAAGAACCTGGCCCCAGCAGAAGGAAGTGGGGCTTTTGCAAATAGTTTATAGCATGGATACTGTTCAGAGCCTGGCAGCTTTCACTTCACCATCTCTCAAAGTAACCCGAAGCAGATATGCTAAGAGACTCCAGCATTTTCGAATTGTACTCTTGGCTCAGAGGGCCAGCTGGAAGCCCTTGAACATGTCTGCAGGGTTAAAATTGGCAAACGTCCCCCTCAGAAGATGCTGAGTTCTCTGTTTCATTTGGCCAGGCTGCTGGGGATACTGGCTAAAGTGGAAGCTGCTCTGGATCGACTTGTCTAGTGGCTCCGGGTTTTGGCAAAGTCTCTGGAAGGATTTCTGAAATATTCTGGTTTCGGCAGAGGCCAAATTATCTTTCTGAAGTTTGTGCCCCCTTAATATCGAAATTCATGTACATTTCATGGGAAATTCAATCCATATGTTTGCAGGCTATTTATCCTTAATGTATTCAAATGCCATCTTGCAAGAGAAATTTGATTTCAAGAAAATATTTTGAGTTTTCGATAAACTCCCTTTCCTTGAGTCAAAATCAGTCTTTTTGTTCATTTCCCCAAATCTCCTCTGCAAAGGGCTCAGATTTGATTTTAAGTTCTTGGCCCTGTTATTTCCAGAACAAATGCTTTAAACTCAGCTGTATTCTAAACTCTTCCTCCTTCTCGCTCTCCATATTCACCACAGAGTCACCAGAATCAAGAGAAACCAAATGGATGTTGAAATGATGCTGGTGCTGAAGCAATGTGATTGTGGTCAGTGTTTTGTTTGGTTTCCTTCTGATTCAGAAAAATAACATTTCTCTTTATTTTTAGACTTCTTCATCAAAATGACATTGTTCCTTGAAAGCAAACAAAAGTTAAATTTGTATTTAGAATTGGTATTACATTTAAATGTTTCCTTCTGAGTTCATGGATTTCATTTTCAATAATCTGCAGTTACCACCATGAATCTACCATGTGTCTGTCACTTAGGAAGCCATGTGCATGAGATATGACCACTGGTGTGAACACACACGGTCAAGTTATGGACTTTCTGCAAAGCAGTCAGAAATGCCCGACCAGTGATGGGGGGACAGATCAGATCCAGATCTAGACTGATTTACAGAGAGCAAGATTCAGTTTCTTATCTGAAAGTTCAGATAAATGATAGCGGGGTTTAAATGAAATAATGTATAGTTTTGTGATCATTTTTTTTTTCAAAAAAGAATTCTCAGAATAGTGTGAACAAAGTGATATACTGAAAAAAAATAATGTCTAATGTGGAGGCAGACCGCTACTACAAAAATTTATTTACACTTTCTGTTTTCTGGAAGAAAAGGGTTAACTTACGTTAACCATGGGAGTACTAAGGAGTGTGGAAGTAGTTGAAATTTTGGAGCTTGAAGAGACGGTAGAGGTTATCCAGGTCGGTCACCATTCCTTCTTTGTACACATGGAGGAACAATCCAAAGAAGACAAAAACCTTGTGCAAAACTACAGAGCAAATAAGAGAGAGACCCAGGCCTAGAACCCAGGTCTCCTGACTCAGAGGCCAGAGTTCCTTCAGTGTCGCAAACTATATTCACCACAATCTCCGTCACCTTCTTCATCTCCAGATTTGGACAGTGGCCATTGTTTTCCGTAGTGCTAACCAGAAGTCATCCAGGAGCCTGTGGGTAAAGTAAGATCTACTAGTGAAGTTCTTTAGGAACAACAAAGCCATGAACAGGTGTAGACATCAGTTTTTTCCTAGACCTTACCCATCAACTCAAGACATTAGGTAATTCATTCCATGGGAATTTTATCTACAAGGATTGGTTTTTTACTCAGTTATCCAGAAAATGAATGACAATAAATCCTCAAGGAGGTTTTAATGAAGCATCACTGCCTTCTCTTCAGGATGACTGTTTTTCAAATCAGGGTGGTGACTCTCTTGGGTTTGGGGCAGTACACCAATGTTTATGCAGAGCCAAGCCCAAACATGGTACCTCATCTGGAAAAGCCAATTCTACTGGAAATTTGGGGGGAAACATTCTTTTCTTAAAAAAGTAGAGACAGCTCTAGAGGAAAATACAACATTGCCTGAATTTAAATGAAACATGAAACTTGCAATTTTGTTTTTAAATGATAGCTTACATTTATTGAGCCCTTATACACAGGAACTGTGCTAAGAGCTTAATATACATTAACCCAGAGCAACCCTATGAGGAAGATAAAACCAGTGAAGCAGGCAAGAATTATAACTGAGAGAGGCAAAAGAAACTGCCCAAGTCACACAGCTCCTAAAGGTATCAGGATGCAAACACAAGAACACCAACCTCCAGAGCCTATAAATTTCACCCCTACGTTATAGCATCTCTCATTCTGATAGTTACTGGGAAGGGCAGTTTTAGCCATGTCACCATAAAGCAAGAGAGAGATCACTCACTCTCTTCTGTTGGCTTAGAATACTCAGTGGAAAATTTTAAGAAGCCTTGGATTCTAGCTTCCCCTGTGGCTGGTGGTGGTTATATAACATGCGCATCAGTAAAAAGAAGGGAAAAAAAAAGCTGAATTGCAAATAGTCGTCTACTAACCTGGAAGGAATGTCTGAATGACTCCCACACCACACTGGTGCTAATTCAGTTGGGAGAGTTTTGTGGGTTTGCTGTGATTTTATTGAAATAAAGGGTTTGGCTATCATTGTTAGTAACTTGAGTGTGTCTTTTGATCCATGTAGAAATCGCTCAGCTAAATGACATTTACATGTTATTCTTAACTGCCTGTGGAATCAGATAATCCTTTCCCCAGAAGGATGTCAGCAGCCTCCTAATTTGTGAAGGAAGAGCATCCGGGAAGGAACAGGGTGTCATGCATGCCTGGAGGGAAGATGTCTGGGTTGATGATTCACATACATTTATAGCTTCGGTTTTCACGGTCTTTGTTTTTAAAAAGAAATTTGAATGTATGTGAGCTTTATGATTTGTGTGTATTCTCAGGGATGCACTTGAGTCTATTTTCACCCACATAGACTCTAGGAATGTGATCCAGGGGATGGATGATCTGATTTGCTTCAGTGTCAGAGGGTGACCATGTGACTGAGCAGGGTGAAAACGCCCATTCCAATATGCTAGTCCCAAACTGTGCCAAGAATGAACAGACCAGGAAAAAATATTGTGTCATAAGCCCAGACCTTGAATTTTCACCAAAGGTCTCACCAAATGGTGTAAGGCTGAGTCTGAGGGCCAGAGCGTTCTGTGCAGGATGTGAAAGTTCACTGTGGAAGAATTCCAAAATTTATGACTCGTCTGAAGTCAGAGGAAAAGTACCATGCAGGCTCTGATTTGCTTAGTACTGGGGGATCTGTTTGTAAAAACAGAGGGAGAGATTCAGACTTTAAGAGCAGAGAATCTGACGCAGGTGTCCAAGGACGGCAGTGACGGCCACAGCAAAGAAGCAATCACAGTCGTCAGAGAAGCCCCGGGGGTTTTCAGAGCATCCGTCTTTAGTGTTGACTTGGGTTCACTTGCTCTCCAGCACTCCTTCCTTACCCGGCATCTGACATCCCGTCGGTAACTGGCAATCCTGCCTTTTTTATTCCTCAGACCCAGTCTCTCCTCACTCCCCACCTGCACTCTTCAAAGGGGGAGGGGGATCATCATCTCTTCCTGGATAATTGGAATCATCTCTCCAAAGAGTCCCCTGTCTCCTTGTTACAAGTCTTGCCCACCAGGCCATCTGATACCAGGATTCCACAGCCATTATTCTCGTCTGCATTTTGGTTGTGTCTTTTCCCTGCTGATAAAGCATCCTGTGGCTTTGCATTACAATGGGGTAATGTCCAGATCCCTGAGTGGGACAAGCATAGCCCCCCTCCCCCATCAGTAATCCTTGCCCTTGCTACCCTTCCCACCATCACCTCCACACACCCTACACTTTGTTCCACCAACACTCTGGGCTTTCTCACCATTCTGTGCCTCTGCTACCAGTGTTCCCTTTGCCTGGAACATGGTCTGACATCTTACCCACACCGCTCCCTCACTGCCAGGTGAAGACATCCATATTTTTTAAGTCCCAGCTATTATCACTGGCCCCGCTGAAGTCTCTCCTGGTTGCCCCATAGCCTTGACACACTCTTCTCTGTCAACCCAGACAATCCTGCTATACCACAGGATGTGACCAATCTTTGTACATCATAACATTTACCCGACCGCTTCTCCTTCCAGACCACAAGACCCTCGAGGGCCAAGACCACATATTATTTGTCACTGTGTCCACAACGCAGCCCAGCCCCAAGGAAATTCTCAGCCAATCTTCATTGCAGTAGAGATTTAAATGAATTATTTCTCTTCCAAACCACATGCCTGGATTATGCAAAAGGTGAAGGGATCTATTTTTTTGTGGCCAGTGACATTTCAGTTTCCAAGGGGCAATGCTGGGGCATCAGTGCTCAGCCTTTCCATCCTGTCCCTTCCAGATGAAAGTTCCGCAAGCAGGCACTTGGTACAGCCAGCCACCAACTCACTTTATATCCAGGAAAGCATCTGGACTCTTTGGGAACGGTCTGCCATTTGGGACAATTTGTATGGCTCCGCAAGCTCAATCCTACTGCATTTCAAAAGGCCAGGTTAAAACAACAACAACAAGCCAGACTTTTGTTAGCCTTCCTTGCCCTTTGGCTCTCCAAAATGTGTTTATTTGTGCTCCAATGCATATCTAAGGCTTAGGGTTTGAAAGAAGGAAAAAGCAGAATTATTTTCTCCTTGTCCTTCTGCTAGGTGGATAAGCAGATATTTAGAGGAGAGGTTCATTTATCCAAATTCTCAGAACAGCAGATTCCAACTTCAGGATACTATAACCGGGCAAAGGGAAAGTCCTATCGACAAATTCACTTCTGTTAGTCGGGCTTATCCAAGATAGACAGGGAGCCCTATTTGCCTGAAGATCTGCTCAGCATTCTGAGAGAAGGATGAGGTAGCTTTGAGACTGATGGTTGGGAGCAAAAGAACAAAAGGCTTCTGGAGAGAGCACCTGAGCAAGCAAGCAAGAACTCTGAGGTTAGTAACAACTTTCAGCTTTGCACAGGTGTGAAGAAACAGGTACTTCATTGGGCGGGTCCACAGGAACATCTTCTAATGCAGCCGTGAAAGAACATGGGCCGAGTTCTTTATTTCCAGAGGATGGTAAAAAATAGAAATGGTTAATGTTATGGACTGGATGCTTTCTTCATCCCAAAATTCATATGTTGAAGCCCTAACCCCCAATGCAATGGTATTTGGGATGGAGCCTTTGGGAGGTATATGGGGTTAGATTAGGTCCTCAGAGTGAGACCCTCATGACGGAATTAGTGTCCTGATAAGAAGAGGAAGAGAGGGGCTTCCCTGGCAGTCCAGTGGTTAAGACTTCGCCTTCCAATGCAGGGGATGCGAGTTTGATCCCTGGTCAGGGAGCTAAGATCCCATATGCCTTGTGGCCAAAAAAACCAAAACATAAAACAGAAGCAATATCGTAACAGATTTACTAAAGACTTTTAAGATGGTCCACGTCCAAAAAAAAAGAAGAGGAAGAGAGAAGGACCCCCTTATCTGTCTCCACCTGCACACAGAGGAAAAGCCAGGTGACCACACAGCAGAAAGGTGGCTGTCTGTAAGCCAGGAAGCAGGTCCCACCAAGAACTGGCACCTTGAGTCGGCCGGCACCTTGATCTTGGACTTTCCAGCCTCCAGAACTGTGAGAAATAAATGTGTCCTTTAAGTCGCCCAGTCAATGGTATCTTGTTAATAGTCCAAGCTGACTAAGACAGCTGGGCTAACCTTTGGTACAGGATAACGTACTGTAAACTTCAAGGCATATCATGACTTGGTGGAAAAAGCGTGGAGAGGATCTGTAAACCGACAAGAGATGGCTTCTCTCTCACCAGCCATGCGACCCTGAGAGACTCACTCATCGTCTCTGCACTTCAGATTCCTCTCTGTAAAGTGGGAGCAACACCCACCCTACTGGGACGTCGTGCTTGTTAAATGTGGTAGATTGGATGATGTCATGAAGAGATGTGTCATCAGGAAGAGAGAAGGGAAAGTAGAGGCCGCTGCTATTGCTTAAATCTGCAGACAGGGAAGTGAAAGACCCAGGAGGTACCAGCCCGATCAGCGAAAATTCAAAAGCGATTAGAATCCCTATTACTGTCCTGTGTGGGGTCCTTGAGTCCAAGGACAATTTCATAGGTGTTTCCCGTACCCCCTCCCCCAGCCGGATGAAGTGAGAGTTGTGTGGGTTTCCTTCGGGGAAGGAATTTAAGCCCTGTCCCCATGACACTGGCGGATGGTGAAGTCAGTCCTACTGCAAGGCCTCAATGGCTCCTTGTTTTGCCTTTTATTGAGATGAATGTAAAATTTCGACTGGATGTTTTCGTTAGGGAAAAGAAACTTGAAGACTATATAATGCAAATGGGGATTCCATACATCTCCACTTCCTCCCTTCAGGAAGCTGGAGCAAACGGGGCTCCTGAAGCACAGGACTAAACAAAGAACTCCAGCTTCCTGTCGTTCTGACTTGTGCAATTCCAATTTGAATCACGCCGCGAATGTAAAATGACTTCATTTTCCTGTGCCAGATCCCCTGAGGATCTGAGACTTGTTTACGTCTCTCTGAAATGAAGCTCAGCCTGGCCTGAGTGAAGGAAAACACTTCGATAGGCAGAAAGCTGCCGGAGCCAAAGCCAGAGCTATTCATGCTCTTTTGACAAAACTCATCCTCTCAGAACAAGGGGACTTCAGTCCCTCGGGTCCCAGCCTTGGCAGCGCAGTGAGAGCTGGTTTCATGTTGGGCTTTAGAAACCAGTGCTCCAGTAGAAAATCTGGGAACCCACAGTGCTCACTCTACCCAGAACTCTGCTCCTAGCACAGCCCTAAACCCAGCTCCCCCCTTCGACATCGCTCGTAAACAATGAGGTCAGAAGAAAGATCCCCTCACCGCACACACTCAGGGCTGTTAAATCTCTTTAACAGTAAATGGTATCACTTTTTGGTTTACTGGATATTTATCTCATCCTTGAAGAGCAAATAGTACCAAATAGAGCAAATCTTTACCAATAGGGATATTCATTGATTAGATATTTATTGATCTCGAACCATAGGGGATAACAGGCACCAAAGATATAGAGAAAAAAAAACAAACGTGACCCCTGACCTCCGGTTCCAAGTTTGAGAGGCCTCATGGTACAGGTGAACCAAACCCTGCTTCTCCTACATGCTGCTGCCCCATCTACGGAATGATGTTCACGGTCTTACCTTACAACAGACCCTGGGGGCATTACCTAAGAAAAGGGCTGCTGCGGACCCACACAAATGGCACTCACCTCCTCATACTGGCCCTATCCCTGTTTGGTTACATGTTTCTGTATCCCCGGCCTTCCCTTTCAGCCCCCTTGAGGAATTAACTGAAGACCCTGAACTTGAGCCCAGGAGTTCTCAGCCGGAGTGGAAGGCTTAGGTGGTTTACACTCCTCAGTGCTAATTAAACAAAGTTGGCTGATGGGGCAGGGTGATACAGTGAGAATTCCAAAGCAGAAATAAAGACCCTGGATAAGTGGGTGTCCTTTAAAAAGAAAGAATTGTTTTGAAACACTTAAACTAAGCCGTTGAATTGCCCCACCCCAAGAATCTTTGAATGTAAATAGACTCATGGTAATTTTCTACACAAAAGTCTTCCTGTAATTGCACAGAAAAAAACACAAGGTGAATTTACAGCTATCAGAAAGGCTGTGTGGAAGAGCAGCTCAGAAAAGAAATGACCCCAAGTCTTCAGAGATGGAATGGGAGGAGGTTTTGGAAGCAACCAGGAGGTTGTATTTAATCAGATTCATGGTAAAAGTCAAGGCCCCTTCATCTCTAGCTCCTTCCACACCAACCTGTACTCACCAGGGTGTGACTTTGAGGACTGGTGAATTCCATTTGCCTCTTATCATGCAGTTAGCTGAGATGTATTTCTCCAACTAATTCTTGTGCAAGAAATTTAAATGGAAAAGAAATGTGTTTGCAAATGACAGTGCTTCCTCATCTGACTGTTCCCAGGCCCATTCTGGCCGTAAGCTCCTCTGAGGCAGACAAAGCAGGGAGGCTGATATTGTAAATCTGTGGTGAGCATTTTCTGGGCTGTGTGCGGTGGGGTGTGAGGGGGGCGGGAGTTGGGGGGGGAAGTGGAGGAAGAGGTGGGGGGCTGTAGTGGAACTGGAGCAGGCCTGGGACCCAGATGCTCTGGACCCCAACCTCAAATCTGCACTTACTCTCTGGGGGACCTGGGCCCAGAGCACGGAGGTGTACTGGTTCCCACTGCATGCCAGTCTTACAGTAGTTTTGTAATTAGGGATTAGTAACTTTCTCTTGGAGATAAGAACATACAGGATCAGAGAGGTTAAGTAACTCTCTCAAAGTCACACAGAACTGTCTGACTCCAATGCCAAACTCCTTCTACTGCAGACCCCGCATAAGGCCATGTCTTCTCTCAATCCCTAGGCTTCCCCAACAGAACGAGGAGAGGAGAGGACACGCCACCTCCGCTGTCTCTCCCAGCCTTAAAAGAAGCTAACTGTGAGGTTTTTCAATAATTCACACTAATATTTCTCTAGAAAGATGCAGAAGGGACATAAAATGATGATCAAGTGTTATCAAAACACAAAGAATTAGTGTCAAATATACCCAAAGGGAAGAAGTTAGTAATTGAGAATTTTCACTTGAGACATTACAAATGCAAACAGTGTAGTTCATAGTCTTTATTGGTCTAAGAGTGGACTAAGCATGGGTGCCTAGGGAAGGCAGAAACTAATGAAAGAAAAATGAAGTCATGGAACTTTGCTCTCAGGTCTATGTTCTGAAACTATCCCATTGCCCTGAAACACAGGGGGAAAAAAGTATGCATATATTAGGTATTTGAGCAGTTATTAAACCTAAACAGGGTTAATTAAGAGAAACAAAAGCACAGGTATTCCCTGGTGGTCCAGTAGTTAAAACTCTGCACTTTCACTGCTGAGGGCCCAAGGACCTGGGTTCGATCCCTGGTCAGGGAACTAAGATCCCACAAACCATGTGGCCAAAAAAAAAAAAAGAAAAAAGTTAAAAAGGAGAGAAGGGGAAGCATCTAGAAAGATGATCACTGCCTTTATTTAATCTGACATTTTACAGTTTATCAATAAAGTTCATGTCCAAAATCTCATGGGGATAACCATAAGAGCCTCTTAAGATATGAAAGGTGATGATTATTATCTTCAACATATATAGAAAAGGATGCTCATTAAATCTGAGTGAGTTTTCCAAGTTCAAATGGCTTAGTTAACTCTAAAACTGAGGCATGTTGTTTCATTCTATTCTCTAATCTGTCCCCTGGTGTGTGTTATTATATATGACAAATAGTTGGCACCTTATATGCTGTTCAATGAATGCAATTCAAATTAGAAAATCTATCCTCATAAGGATGCTAAAATTTTTCTTGTCTTTATCCATATATCCAATAAACATCTCTCTGCCTGTTTCACTGGAATTGAAAGTTGAGGTTTCCTGGGAAGGCTGCCTTTACCTGAAATTATGCCATTAGAAATATTTAAGAAGTACTCTGTTTTCAACGCCCATAGAAGAGAGACTATGGTTGCCAACAGATGTGTTCAATAATGTTGCGGTAAATAAATTGGATAAGTCACCATAATTCAACAAGCATTTAATGAGCAACTGCTATGTGCTAAGCCTTTGTCAAGCCACAAGGAATGTCAAGGGAATGAAGCACAGTTGCTGTCATAGAGAGTTCACAGTCTAGGGTGCAAAACAGGCAATTATAAGACAGCACAAGGTATGATACTGCTAGAATGGTCATAAGGCCTTACAGAGCTAAGTAAGAAAGCAGAGAAGGGAATCCTAAGACTACATGGGGGAGACAGGGAGGTGTCAATGGGGAGTCTTTTTTTTTTTAACTTTTTATTTTATATTGGAGTACAGCTGATTAACAACGTTGTGTTAGGGACTTCCCTGGTGGCGCAGTGGTTAAGAATCCGCCTGCCAATGCAGGGAACACGGGTTCAAGCCCTGGTCCGGGAAGATCCCACATGCCGCAGAGCAACTAAGCCCGTGCGCCACAGCTACTGAGCCTGCGCTCTAGAGCCCACGAGCCACAACTACTGAGCCCATGCACCACAACTACTGAAGCCCGCACACCTAGAGCCAGTGCTCTGCAACAAGAGAAGCCACCGCAATGAGAAGCCTGTGTACCACAACGTAGAGTGGCCCCTGCTCGCCGAAACTAGAGAAAGCCCATGCACAGCAACAAAGGACCCAACACAGTTGAAAATAAATAAATAAAATTTATAATAAATAAATAAACAATGCTGTGTTCATTTCAGGTGTACATCAAAGTGATTCAGTTATAATATACACATATCTATTCTTTTTCAAATTCTTTTCCCATTTAGGTAGTTACATGATATTGAGCAGAGGTCCTTGTTGGTTATCCATTTTAAATATGGCAGTGTGTACATGTCAATCCCAAACTCCCTAACTATCCTTTCCCTCCACCCATTCCCCCTGGTAACCATAAGTTCATTCTCTAAGTCTGTGAGTCAGTTTCTGTTTCGTGAATAAGTTCATTTGTATCATTTAGATTCCACATATAAGCAATATCTTATAATATTTCTCTTTCTCTATCTGACTTCAGTCAGTATGATAATCTCTAGGTCCATTCATGTTGCTGCAAATAGCATTATTTCATTCTTTTTTATGGCTGAGTAATACTGTGCCAGTGGGTAGTCTTGGTGTCAATATTAGAATGCTCTGTAGGACTTTGCCTTATTTAAAGTTTAAAGGGTCTTTGAGATCGATTTGGATCAAATCTCATATAATTAAAAAGTAAGTCAAACCAGAGCGGGGAACTGACATGCACAAGATCACATGGGGTTACTGTCAGTGGTAGAACACAGGCTTCCTGGGGCTCATACCAATTTTCTTTCTCAGGCCCTGTAAGTATAAAGAAGGCTATGAATGAATGATGTCTCCATTTCACCTTAGGGGGACAGTCCCCCTGACCTCACAAAGACCAGGTGAGGTATGTATGCACTTCATTATTCAGGATGGAGGAAAGCCACCCAACCACACAATGATGTGTCCAGGATTTGAATCTAGAACTGCATGTCTCCAAGATGACTCCTGTAGAGGTCAGTGAACAAATCCACCAGCTTGTAAATTGGAAGCTGGAGGTCACAGAAGAATCCCATCTCTTCATTCTTTTTTTTACAAAAGGATGAAAGGACGTCCTAATTATGGACACATTATGCTGAGCTTAGAGTTGCTATCTTCTAGAGTTGTGAGGTCATGCACCATCCCACGAATCGACCAGACACTTGGACATGATTTGGCCTTGTTTACAGGACATAGGACTTGAAGGAGGTGGCCATTCACAAATCCTATGGAGAATAATGGAAATGACTGTTGTGCTCTGGTCATCCAGAGCCATTAACAGCCCTTGGTCAACGATGATTTCATTACAGTCCTGCCTAAAGGAAGAGGATGTATGTGCTGACCTCTCCTGACTTCTCCATTCTCGGGCTCATGGGATTGTCTTTATTGGGTTGAGGTGGTGAGAACTGAGATATGCATCTCATCTGGGGTGATTTGTTTTGTATATTTTTCAAGATTCACGAAGCAGATTGTTAGAACAGATTTTTTTTATTTTCCTTTTTGTTATGTTTTAATACTATAGTGTATGTAATGGCATAGAAAGAACGGTTTGAAATCTGCTATGTTCTTCCTTGTTTTAAACCGCCTCTCATTTACACATATCTACATACGGCACTTGAGGCACTGACATAAGTAGGGACACAGCATGAAATCTCAAGAAAGGGGGAGATCTCTCTTTGCAATGTGGCCAAACATCTTCACCAGGGCTTTCCTATTGACTAGGAAAATGGATGAATATGATCTTATCCTGATCCTTGTGCCCCGAATTCATGGCAAAAATTAAAGTTCTGTTTCACAGAAGTTAGGAATGTTCGGGAAATCATGCTTTCCTGCTACCATCCATGTTTATTCATTGTAATTTTATGTCATGGAAATCACCAAGGATGTGGGATGTGGTTATTAATTTATGTTTAGGCTCTTGAACTTGAGTCTCAGTCAATTCAACTGGAAAGATTTTAAAAAATTTTTTCTGAACGTGTGCTAGGTGAAAACATGCTGTACAAGAACTGTGGATAAATCTCTGACCTACAGAAGCTCACAGACTGATGGACCCCAGAAGGGTGAAAAATTAAGCATATGTAAGATGCAGCAAACTAAAAACCCATGGAATCATAAACCTTTCATATGAATGTGACAAGTTAGACTCCCCAGATAGAAGGACAGAGTAAAGGCAGAATATGCCGTCATCTCAGACTGATGATCAGTCCCCACTCGGAAGAAATTTTAATAAAATTATAGATCAAGGAAAAGGAGCCAGTGCCGTCTGCTGAAGACCAATGTCCTAGCTCTCCTCTTTCCCTCCAAGGCAGCTGAAGAACCGAGCAAAGACTCAAGCCATCACCTCCAACCCTCCAGCCCATGTCTGATTCAACTACACCGTTACTGGCTATTATCCATCCTAGCTGCAACAGCCTCTATTCAGAGAGAATTAAGAGAAAAAGCAAAACGATATGAAAGCAATGCAAAAATTGTGTCAAAAGATGAAATGAAATAAAAAGAGAGACACAGATTATGAGTACTCTGGAAAAATGTATCCCCCCCCCCCAGGAATGGAGCCAATTTTAGATTTACTGCTTTCTTTTTCAAGAAAATTAAAAGAATGTAAATGTTAAGAAGATCAGAGCAAAGAGAAGATGATGAAATGAATGATACATGGCGACAGCAATGATAAAGAAAATAAGGACATAAAAATAGAATACCATTGCAGAATTTTTAAAAGGGCATTAGTGTCTGATATGACACTACAGAAAACTAAGACAGTGACATAGAGAATAGAATGAGAAAAATTCCATGAAACAAGGAAAGGATAAAGAATAAAAAACGAATAGATATGGGTAATAAGCAATGGAGCCAACACTTTGGGATAATTAATATTTCTAATATAGTAAAAAGAATGTCTTAAAGCAAAAACTTCAAATATATAAATGAAAAATTTCTGGAAATGAAAACCTGGATCTGAAATCCTAAAGGGTGTGGTATGTTCAAAGAAGAATTTGTGAGAATGACTCACATTGTGTTATATTTTGATGATAGTATTGAATCTCGGGGATAAAAGAATGATACTGACAAGTGTCCTGGCAAAGACATTTACCCACAAAACTGCAAAAAAATGGGTGGACTCAGAATTTACCAACAGTAGCACGAGATGATAGAAAACAATAACACAATTGCCCATGAACTTTTGAATAAAATGAATGTGACCCTTGAATTCTGCATATAGCCATATTCTCAGAAACATAAGGATAAAGAAAAAACATTCACAATATACTCTTCTTGAAAAAAATCTATTTTAAGATGAATTCCACCCAGTGAAGAAATCTTATTTTTCAAGATAACAGATGTGGCAATTTTCACATAGATTACACAAAGGGTGAAAGAATCATTTGTGAACATTTAATCATTAGAAAGGAATTATGTCTAAAATTTCTAAGGCTCTTGATACATACTAGCTAAATTATTTTTTTTTCAGATTTTTCTAATCATGTTCCCACCAGCACTGCAAAATCTCTGCTCTGACTCAAATATAATTTTTTGTGAATATGCCCGCGTGAAAAACCTTTCTTATTTTTGGTGGTATTTTTGTTCTTATTAATCTGAAGGTAAGATTTACCTTCAATGTGTTTATTGGCCACCTTTCTACTTTCTAAGGGATCATCTTATTCATCCCCTGCCTCTGGATAGGACTAGTCTACACCATCAAGCCTAGAGAGGAGGGAAGAAAGGAGCGCCTCTCCAGACTTCAGGTTTCTCACAGCAGACACAACAGGGTACCTGTGGGCTTATTGATATGTTCTCTGTGATGCTCTCTCCCCAAACAGGAGAGTAGGCTGGGCCAGCCCCCACTGGCTGTGGCAATTTTCCTCACCACCCACAAACCATAGGTGGGTGATTCTCAAATCAAGTATAACACACAAGAGAAGCATGTCTACACAGCACAGCCCACTCAAAGGGCTCCCAGGAGGGTTGGGAAAAGAGAGAAGGACACAGTGGGTGTGAATTGACATCCACATTTATTGGGGGTGACTTTTTTGCCTGCAGCAGAGTCTGTATGTGTCACCAGAATGCTCTACATACAGCCATATTCTCAGATATATAAAGATAAAGGGAAAATATCACCAACAGCCTGTATGGACACTGTGGAAATATTGTCAGGGGAAGGTGGGTGGTCACCTCCTTTATTACTCACTCAAATATTTGAAATGCTTGTGTATTTCCAGGAGGGCTGGATCCGGAGAAGACATCTAGCAGCCCATCTGGCACTCAGTGAAAGTTGCTTTCAGTCCCAAACAGCTGTTTTGATTTTGTGACACAGTCTATGAAGGAGATGCTGCATCTGGTACTGACCACAAATTATTGTCTCATCGTCAGAGTCAAGGCCATGCCAATATTGAAAATATGAAAAGCATCCTTAAATCGTTTTCATTGCCTTGTGTAATAATGACATGAAGGCAAAAGGGACTCCTAGCACTTTATGTCAGGTAGATGAATTCATTTCATCCAACAATTTCTAACTTCTTTGAAAATCTAATTAGCTAAGCTAGAAGGATCCCAGAGAGTAAGTCCAACTTGTAAAGAATATGGCTACCGGGGGGCGGGGGGGGAAGGGATAGTTAGGGAGTTTGGGATTGACATGTATGCACTGCTATATTTAAAATAGATAACCAACAAAGACCTACTGTATAGCACAGGGAACTCTCTCTGCCTGCTCAAGATTATGTAACAACCTAAATAGGAAAATGTATAATTGAATCACTTTGCTGTACACCTGAAACAATCACAACGATGTTAATCAACTACACTCCAGTATAAAATAAAAAGTTTTTTAAAAAGTTCCTGTTTACAGGTGAGGAGACCCAGGACCAGAGTGGGAAGAAGGATGTCCACTGTCACACAGACAGCTGATGACAGCGCTGGGGCTAGAACTGTCACTTCTGATCACTGATGGAGCAGGCTTTTGTTAGCTGGTAATTTTGTGATGTTCCAGCAGAGCAATAAGACAATTTCATTCTCTGTGTGTTATTTTTAAGGTTATTTCTCAAGGTCAAGTGTGAGGACAAGGTCTATTTGCATTTGTGCCCTCAGTACCTGGCACAGGGCTGGGTGCAGAGTGGGTGCTCAGTGATGGTTTGGTGCCTTGAGTGAACTGCACGAGTAGCGGGGAGTCCTCCAGCAGCGCCGGGCTCAACTATGACCATGCTCCCCTCTTCCTGGTACGCACCCCTTCCCTGCACACTCTCTTTGTCTCTACAGCACCCACAGCACCACAAAACCACAGAGCAGCAAGCAGTGTGTGTGTGGGGGGGTGACTGTGGAAGGGCAGACACATCAAGAGACCCCGGGTCTGTTTGTTTTTGTCTGGTGAAACTTGACAGCAGTTTAAATCTATTTGTCTTGAAAACCCTCAAAGATAAGACCAACAGTTTGAAGGAGGGGAATTAGTCATAGGCAAACATGTTTTCCCCATATTGCCCCAAGAAAAATACACCACCCCCCTTCAAAGTTCTCCAGTTTTGGTATCGCCTACTTTATGGAACATTAGGTCAGAACCCTGGGGTTCTGATTTCATCAGAAATTCTGCCATGAGAAATCACTGGGCTGCTCGGACCTCACCTGACCTTGGAGGACCCTTGAAATTTCCTTGCATTTCCTTCATATACATATGAAAATTGCAAATATTCACCCCCACCACTTTCAGGATTGAAATGTTTCAGGAAAGAAGTGTTTGAATGACTACATTTACATCACGTTATTTTTTACAGCTCTGTTCAGTCTGCTATATAAATGAAAGTTCTTGACTGCATATATATATTAAAATAACAATTATAACGTAAGCCGCAGCCTTTATTTCTCATCTGATGAATATTTACTGCACACCTATTATGTGCAGGCGCTGGGGCTGCAGTGATAAATTAGACACAGCACCCGCGCCTCACGGAGCAGGTGCGAGTGAGGCAATCCAAGCTATGACAGAGGTGACCCAGCATGTCACATGCTTTGAGAAGGAAAATGTAACTCAGACTGGGTGTCAGAAGGCTTCTCAGAAAATGTGGAGCCTGAATCATGTCCAAAAGTATGAAAGGTTTCAGTTAAGTGAACAGACAATGCAGGAGCCTCTCAGTTTGATTATTTCAATAGGGATCATTTACAATCTTATAATCAGAGCATTTTAGATCTGGAACCCAGCGTTTTACCTCTCAGGTTGCTAAGGATGCTCCCAAGAGCCTACTTTCCCTCCTTTGAAATATACTAGATTCAACTTGTTCATATTTTTAAAGTTTCTTATACAGAAGCCTGCAATTCTGCCAAATGGGGGTGGCATATCTGTGACAGGACGTGAACAGAATGCAGGCATCCTGTCCTGAATCTCACACGTATGGAGAGAAGGACAGCAGCCATGCCACCCCTAATAACGCCACTCTGCCCCTCATGATAACTCCATGCTGGGAATGGGCTGGGAGCCTGATAAAATGCAGACGCTGTGACATCCACCCCAGCCTACTGTGCTCACTGCCCTCTCTGGCCACCATGATGTGCATATCGCTCCCTGGAGTTGTGCAGGGAACATCCTGCCAGACTGCACGAGACAGCCTGCTGTCACTAGTGAATGTAGCCATTCATAGCTTTGGTCTTGGTTATCAAGTTTGCATCCTAGTGACATCATTCGTTTCACAAATTTTTATTAGATTTTACTACGTGGTAGGCTAATCATGGGGGGTGTCAAGATGATCATGGCCATAAATGTGCTCTCTGCAACAGGTTGAAACACCAGTTGTGGCCACTCCATCAGAACCCCAGGAAAAGGAAGGCCCAGGCCTACCTGGGAATCATGTAACAACCTTCCAGTGGTCCAGGTAGATAAAGTCATATCCAGAGGACCTCTGGACGCTCCCTCTTCCTGGTTGCCAATACTCAACCCGTTGCCAGCATCTAATGATTAAACATCTCCAGTATTTCTTGAGTCCCCTGCTCCATCTCCATCACCACCGCCCCGGTTCCTACCTTCACTGCCTGTCCCCGGGCCCGCTGTTGCAACCTCCCCGACCCAGGCATCCAGACACAGCCCATCGGAAAAGTCGTCAACACATTACTCTTTTCTCCAGTACAGTGTGATTAAGGTAAACTCCCACTCAAACAACTGCAGCTGTCCCTTTGCTTAGCAAACAAAACACCACCCAAGGCCCTCCACGCACTGTCTACAATCTTGCCCTTCGGCCTCATTCCCCCCAACAGCCTTACATATCCTCCTTCTGCCAAACCCTGTTCTCTCTCTTCTTTGTATATATTCTCTCCCTAATTCCTTCAGCAGGGATGCAATTTACCATCTATTAAATCACCACCTTCTCTGCAAAACCTTCCTTCACTCCCTCCTTTGACTACTCAAGGGAATGTATTTGAAACACTTTTAGGATAATGATCACTTTCTGCCTTGTACTATGATCATCTATGCATCTCTATCTTATTTTTATTATTAGACCCCGAGTCTTCCAAGAGTAGGATTTGTATTATTTTTCACTCTCCAGCGGCCTAAGCCTTTATTTGACCTAATTTGTAATTCGGTAAAAGGAAATGAATAAATGAGTGAACCTCTGGTTTTAATGGTTAGATAAAAATAAGTCCATCACAAACATCACCCTAGAGTCCCTGGAAGTGAGTGGTCAGGTTAGACCCTATTCTAGCTGGGAAAGTGTCCCAGAATAGGGAAATGACGATTTAAATAGGAAGTACCTAATTGTTTCTGCCATGGAAGATTTTGCAAATGGATATAAGGCATGTGATAACAAAGAGCTAGAATAAGAAATACAGACACCACTCTCCAAGAAAACCATGAGGCTAGGAGCATAGAATGCGTATATAGAATTCCTGTGTTACTCTTGATACCTGGGAAGAGGTTCCATATAGCACAGTGTAGACTGTAAACACCACCCCACCACTGACTGTTAGATTCGGAAACAACTGATGATAATAAAAACAGCTAACATTTAATGATAACTCTTTATGTGCTCAGCATCTTCTGTGTGATTTACATTACTACTCAGTTCCATAAAATCAGAAACAGACTCAGTAATTTTCCTAAGATTTTGCTGGTCTTTGCAGTGAATGTAACAATATCCCTTCTCAGATTAGAATTAGAGAAATTTGCTCTTGCCTTTGGAACCATCACCGCCTCCTCTAATGGTCATTAATCCCTACTGAATGGCCCCATAGAGAGGAGAGAGGGATTCTGAAACTCAAGTATACTAGTTCTTGGGCCCTACTTCAACCTGAGCATCTCTATTTTTATTTGTTTTATAATTTGGACTTCTGGCTAAAACTTCATTAGAAGAAAATATTTCACTACTTTAAAAAGTAGTTTGGATAGACATCCACTGTATTAATGGATGTCTTACCTTTGTAAAGCAACATTGAAAAATATAATGTATGTTGATAATGCTTAGCACAGAGCTCAGAACATACAAAAGTGCTCAGTAAAAGTCATCTGTAGATATTGTCATCATTATTTCATCCACCATGACATTCACGACTCTTGTTTGTGTCTCCTGCGAGCTTAAGGTGACCATCTTCATTTAGCAAATGGGAAAAGCAAGGCATGGTGTCAGTGCTCTATTTGTAAGGTCACAAAGCCAGGAAGGAGAGGAATGAAGTGTGATGGTTAATTTTACGTGTCAACTTTGACTGGGCCACGGGAGCCCCAATATTTGGTTAAGCATTATTTCTGAGTGTGTCTGAGGGTGTTTCTGGATGAGATGAACATTTGAATTGATAGTGAAGAAAATCACCCTCTCCAGCATGGGTGGGCTCATCCAATCCATTGAAGGCCTGAATAGAGCAGAAAAGGGAAGGGGGAATTCCTTATTTCAGACTGTCCACAAACAGGGTCATCAGTCTTCTCCTGACTTTGGATTCAGACTCCTAAACTGAAACTTGTACCATCAGCAGCCCTGGTTCTCAGGCCTTTGGACTCAGACCTGAAACTACAGCATGAACTGTCTTGAGTCTTCAGTTTGCTGTGAGTGCAGATCTTGGATGATCTTGGATTTCTTGGTCTTCAGCTATAAGTATATGTATTCTATTTCTCTGGAAAATCCTGACTAATACAGCAGGTTTTCCATTGCATTTAGGATCAAGACCATGTTTTTCTTGGGTAACTCAAATCTCACCTCAGCCTCGACTGACTACATACATTTGCATCATTTCCCCCCACTCTTAGCTCTTTCCTTGATTGAAGACCATCAACCCTGCTGTTTACAGTGGCCCTTTCTTAAGGTATGACGGTTATGTAAATAACATGTTAATTTCTCCACCACCACCCCCGCCCCCACCAAACCTCTAATATGGAACTTTTATGAGTTACCAACTCCCCTCTTTTCTCTTCAAGATGATCTTGATTCTATTTGTAAATACTATTGGGCTCTGATCCCTAAGCCCCATTCTGTACAACATACAGCAATAGTTTTTAAGCTATTTACTCTGAAAAAAGATAGTAAAGTAGAAATTTGCTATCTAATGTCTCTTTTCTGTTTTTTTTTAAAGACATCTGCATTATAGATTTTGTGCTAAAAAACTCCAGTGTAATAATGGCTACCATTCAGTCAACAAATATCTACTGAGCATCAGACAAGCAATCAGGAATTGAAGGTACAATAATAAATGATATTCAGGCCTTGGTCTTAGGATTTCTTTGAGAAGAGAGACTTAACAAAAAAAAGATTACATTAAAATGAGATGAGTGCAGTTCTCCCCAAAGATCAAATGCATACCTCTATTATTATAGTTGAATAATCTGTTTACATTGTTACACTACACTGCTGACCCTGGAGCATTCTGATTAAAAAGAGACTTTACTGTGAAGATCTGAATGCAATTCTTCCAATTATTTTGTTTTGACTTTATTAGGGTTTTGTTCCTGCTCCTGTTCATTTATTACATGAAAGGAAAAATAAGGTAAGAAAAAAAAAATCAACCTACAATTCCACATTTAGATTACATTCTTTATTTGCTAATTCCTTTCTTTGATTGTGTGGTCTGGACCAGAAGGACAGTTGCTTTGGGGCTGGGAAGCACAGCTACTTTTCTGCTTTTAATGATACAGAAAGAGTCAAAGAAAAGCTGGGAAGTTCTAGACAAAGTTCTACTCCTAATTTCAATCCTAATTCTCCCTCCAAACCAGATTGAGATTCAGAAGAATTTAGACGAAAATGGTACCTGAGAGTTCATCTCTTCCTATCCCTCCTTTTACAGATAAAGGTGACTGATGTTCAGAGAAGGGGACAGCAATAGGGTACAGAAGGGGATACAGCAATGTTGGCCTGGGAATGCTGGAGAGGCAAAGTTATGTCTTCCTTTCTCATGTCCTCTGTCCAAAGAAAAACAATAAAAATGATAGGGAGAATTTAGGAGTAATGGGTATATATATTCCAAAAGCAATCATACTAAAAGATTTTGAGTGCTTCACTTGAAGGATGAAAATTGATGGATGAAGTCAACTAAATCATGAACAAAATGGATTATGCAAATTTGAACTTACTCCTTCTTATTTTTATGTCTCCTGACCAGAGTACACTTATTCCAGGTCTAGATATTCAACCGCCTACTTGTCATTTCCATGTGTAGGCTTCACACACAGGTCCCAGTCTTAGTCATTATTGCCATACCCCACCACCAGCAGACCAGATCTCTCTCAGGGGATGGAAACATTATTTGGCCAATGGTCAAGCCAGAAATCTACAAGTCCTCCTGGCCCCTTTCTCCACATTCTCACTCATCAGTCCAGTGCCCCTATACTGACCGGTCTGTGTTCAAGGTGAGAATTCTGAGATCATATTGTGAGTTAGAATCAGAGAAATAGTTCACAGCTGTGTTGCTGTATCTCAGGACAGACCGCCTGCTACCAGTTCACACCACTCCTTTTCACTTGTTCCACTTGTGACAACGTCTCCTGTCAAGCAATTCTACTGTGCATCTAACCGAGGTCCATCCCGTTGCGTTTAGAGTCATTTGGTCTTGTCATTTCTTAATTTAGTGAAGCAGGGATATGGGAGACTAAAAGTGAAAATTCTAGGCCATGAGGTTACAGAAAAAAGTAATATGAGTACTAAGCTGTTCAAAGGTTCATAAACCTTGGGGACCCACTCATAAATACCTGTGATCTGAGAGTTTTCCTGAGTGAGTTAGGAGCCAAATGATGGGAAGTAGTGAGAATAAAATGGGGGAAATATCCATTTTTACTGAGTTCCAGGGTGGATTTCAGAGAGGAAGAAACATAAGGTTTTAACCTTAAATTGCTGTAAAAATTTCAAAATTTGTCTTGAGCATGAAAATAGTATTGGGGAAAATAACACCCAGGACAGGTTTAAACAATCAGTAATTTTTGCCTAATCATATGCTGCTTCTGAGAAGTCCTTTCCTCTTTCTCATCTTGCTTCGTTAAGACATCTCAGGTGTCATGTCTTCTAGAAGGCTGGACAAGTTTGCCCACTCCTATCCAGGTTAAGTTCCCTTCCTTTATGCTTCCATTTCAACCAATATTTACCTTGGTTATCACACTCTTGGTTGCTACCTGATTACCAGTCCATCTCCCCCAGTGCACTGTGAGTTCCTTGGCAACAAAAATCAAGTCTTATCCTTGGGTCACAAATGTCAAGCACAAGTTTTGATTTCAAATAGGAGAAAGTCTGTTTCTACTGAATACCTGAATGCATGAAGAAATAAAGAAGTAAGTGCTATAGCTAGATACAAACTTCTTTGGGTTGAGGACAGCAAAGAAGAGAGGAACTTTGCAAAAGCAGTAAGAAAGCAAGGGTAGAAAATTAGGTTAAGAAGGACAAAATGGTTAATTATATATCATAAATATTTATTGTATCTATTTATATATAAATGCTAATTATATATTTATTATAAATATTGTATTTACATGTCTTATACATAATGTATATAATATATATATAATTTAAATCAATGGATAATCTTAAAAGATACTAAGGAAAAAATGCAGAGACCAAGTGCCAGATGGAATCAGAATCCAGAGATAAGAATTCAAGCATCAGCTTCCTTGGGGATATCTGTGATCCTCCAGGAAAGAGCACATCCATCTTAACCAGGCTCAAGGGAACAGAAAGTAATGCCTAGGGCCTGCACAAGGAAAGTAGCTGGATGGGAAACTCCTGCATGAAGCCAGGATAACAAAGACCTATATCCGTAATTAAAAAAAAAAAAAAAAAAAGGTAGAGTAGAAAAATATCCCTCAGAAAGAAAGTGCAAAGAAACTATTCACCTTTAGTTTTGGATACTGTGAGGAGTAAGGGGGATACTTCCAGGAAGTTACTAACCATCAGTTAGACCTCAGGTATCTTTGGGGTCTGAAGTACCTGTGTATTCTAAAAAGGTCTAGACCAAGAATTTTATATGATTATTTAAGGTAGTCTTCTTAGGTGCCCCACAGAGGTAAAAGCAGATGTTTCCTGAAGTAATTTGGGAACTCAAGCCAGGCTTGAAATAATTTGAAAAGATAATATTTCAGGGAAAACTAAAACCACAGGGACAAAACATGCACACACAAGGGAACTGGACACCATGGTGAGAGTCAGCCAAAGCAGCAAAGAGTGCATTACATTCTGCAAAGAATTTAGACACTAAAATTCACATGAGTATAAATATTTACATGTACAGTATTAATATTACATTACATATGGTGAAAGAAGAAATCCAAAGAAGGATTAAGAGCTTATAAAAAATGATCAGGTAGATTTGAAAAGTAACCAAATAAATGTTCTAGAAATCAAGAGTATAAAAATTCAAAGTGAGTTGGCCACTGGATTAAACAAGCCAAAGACTGACCTATCTGAATTATCCAACATGCAATCAATTTAATTAGGCTAATTAATAAGAAAATGTAGACTATTTAATTTCCAAATCAGTAGAAAAGATGGAATGAGAAAAAATACCTAATCTAGAAATAATGTTTAATCTAGCCAAAAGAAGGAAAGAAATAAAACAGAAAATAAACAGAATTTACAAAATAATTTGAAACTTATAGCAATAACATGTAAATATAAAAATTATTAGAGAATAATAATAAAACACAAATATATTCCCAATGAATCCTACCTGAGACACAAATATATAGAAATATTTCTAGGTAGAAAATATGTCTTTTAAAATAATAAAGCAAGAAAACTAGGCTGAGTCCAGACTGTGGAGGCCGCTGAAGTTGTTCGTGCTGATCCTGAATTCTGCAATTTTTATGCTTGGTAATTTTCCCCCAAAGGGAAATGTTCTTATGGCTTAGAGCCCTGTGTGCCTAGCGGTCTGTTTTTCTTCACAGACAGCTTAGTGCGAGGCCTCAGGTTCTTTTACCACTATTACAGCTGACCTCACACCATCTTGAAATGCATTAGATGCTTCATTTCCTCGCTGCAGAAATGTCACAGACTCCCTCCTTCCTTGCCTCCCCGCTTCCTTGCCTCCGCGTACAGATGTCTGTAGCCATGGCTTCTTTTACTATCTTGTCTCCCGGGAGACAAACACTGTTTGTGTTGATCAACTGTTTTACCAAGACCCCAAATTTTCCAGCGCGGTGCTGAGATCTCGCTTTAGAGTCAGTCCCCAGTGATTGCCCGAGTCCCAGCTCTGTCTAAGGGCGTGGCCTTAGACCCCAAGATCAATGCTCTGATTTTGCCTCTGCCTTTTATTATTCTTGAACTTCCTGAATTGTCGATTTCTGGGGAAGCAACAAGTATCCGTGGCTTTGTCTCATCAACCTCCCTCAAAAGCCCTGTGAAGTATAGCATTATTTTTATTCTCCATCGTCCAGGTTAGACACTGAGATTTAGTGAGGTAAGCCATTTTTCTAAGCTTACACAGAAAGGGAATGATGGAGCTGAAATCGGAACCTGGACTTCCGCAGACAAGTCTTATGTCCCTGCTCTTGCACTGAGATACTCTGTCTGCCCACATTGATGCTGGGAAAACCAAATAAAATGCATTCAGATATTATGCTGAGTTCATCAAGCACTGGACAAATATCTGTGACTAATCGTCATCATCCCCAAATCTTGTTCGCTACTGATATGAATTCTGCCTAGGCAACATTAACCTACAAACGAATATATATGCTCCGACGCAAGGAGGGTGTTGCAGTAAGTCCTTCCTTCCCCCAACACTGGCATCCTCCGAAGGCTGACATCGACAAGACGGCAAGTCCGTTGTCTAGGGCTCTATTCAAATGCAGGGAACCAGGGAGGGAGCCACCCTTTAAACATCTTCAGCCATTTCAACGTCCCAGGGTTGCCTATTGAGATGATTGCCAACAATAGTTTGATGGGGGAGAGCAAGGAAAACCTACATTCTTGAGGCATTTGTTGGGGGTACTGCCAACAGAAATGGGAAAAGAGAAGAGTGTGGGTCTTGGAAGCCTGAGATGGGCTCACTTCCTTCAGATGAGCATGGTACCCCTCTCTGCAGCCGCGTGAGTAGGGCGTCTTGCCTGCTTCTCCAGCAGAACCCGTTCGACGATGGTTTAATTCAATAATTATCTTACCCAGACTTGGTGAGCTTTATCTCCTGAGTGTTAGAAATAAAAGTACAGTCAGATCAGTTGATTTGAAAGAGAAAAGAAGATTGATTTGATTGTTTTAGGATTGCTTCACAAATAGTAATATTTATCAGAAGTTTATACTTAAGCCAGACATTATCTCATGTAATCATTTCTTCATTTAATCTTCACAGTAACCTCCCACTAGGTAGATGCTATTGTTACCTCCCTTTTGTAGAGGAGGAAACAAAAGCTCAGAAAAGTGATACGACCGTCCCAAGGTCAAGGGTCAAACCTAAGGTTGCCTAATCCAGGACCACCTATGGTCTTTACCGTTGTGCTATAATGTGAAGCATAAGCTGGTCGTTTTCCAGAGACAAATCCTCCTCCAGGTAGGTAGTGGTTTCCTAGGTTCTCCAATGACTCCTCTCTCAGTACTATGAGGGCACAAAGGAGTCAGCGCTTGCCTTGCCATTCTGGGAGGACTTGTTCAAGATTGGTCTCTATGAGCTGGACACCTTCCAGACTCTCTGCAGAGTGACTCTGAGCTGTTTGTTTATTTTTCTATGAGGAATGACACTGAAATTGGCTAGAAACCTGAATCATGTCATAAATGAAAGAAAGCCTAATATGGGCTGTAGGTACAAACTTTTAGATGGTTTACAAACGGATAAATAACAAAAGTGAAGAAAGGGGAATATAGAAAAAAGTACCTTGCTTAATTGGCAGAGAAACACAGCAGATGAGCAACAGGAAATGCTGGAAGGTGAGGTTAAATGCTAAAGAGGGAGCATCTTAGGAAAGATCTTTATCATAGGGAACTTGCTTCCTTTCATTCTGGGTTCTGAAAACTAAAATAAGTCGTCTTGGTTCCAAAAGACCTATTTCCTTAAAGGGCAAAGAGCAAATATATTCAAGTGTTTTTCGTGCTTTTGGCAAGTGATCTAAAGGGAAAATTCTGCTCCTTTGGGGTTGATATGCACATACATATCCACTGGCATCAGAAAAATCGCTCCACTGAGTCAAGAGTCCGATTTGACTTCTCAGAGCATCAGTTTCCTAATTTAAAATTAATGTAATGCCTTCATGTGGTTGTTGTGAAGAGGAAATGAGATAATATATAGTAAAGAAAAACTGTAAAGAATGCTTGCTCTAAAAAGGATTGGTTGCCACAAAATCCCTCTCCCTCCCTTTGGCCCAAGAATTAAATACAGATAGAGTCCAGAACAAGTTTGGCAGTTAGGTATTGATATGATTTAACTATTTTAAAGACTATGTCTTAAGTATTGATATGATTTAAATTTTTTTAAGACTATGTCTTAAGCATTTCGGATTGTCAGTCTGATGTGCAGATATCTGCCCAAGTAATCCTAGGCAAATACCATTTGTTGAAAGATTTCTGGTTGGTCTTTTGGAAGCAAGGAGCCTGAGTCAGAGAAGGTGGGAATTCCTCCTTATCCTTCTTCCTCAGGGGAAAAAAAATTTTATTATCTGGAAGCCCGGGTCTCCTGAAGGAGGTGGTGAAAACCATAATTCAGGCATCACATCCACGGTCAGACACATAATCTGTGGTGCCCAGTGCAAAATGCTATCTCAGGGTCTTGTATTACAAAAAGCAGGATGGAAGAAGAACAGGTGACGGGACTAAAATATAAAACTTTTCCTTTAAAAATATTTTATTACTTGTAAGCCATAATAAAGATATTAGTGATACATGACTATTGACACAAACTTACAAACTGCAAAAAATAATATTTTAGTGTCACAATTTTATATAAGACAATACATAATACTTTATTCATGTGATGTCTTCATTGACCAAAACAGTTTTATGTCTTGCTTTTCCGAAAATTCATTTCTTAGGTCATCAAAATTTACACTTTTCGTGACTTTATTTGTAATCTATATCAATGAAAGTGTCATCAGTCACTCTTGGCAAAGGCAAAATCACAGACATTGCTTGATAATTTTTATTTTTCAGAAGGATCTTTCTGCTGATGCAACGGTTACTAGAGCTATTAAAAGGATTTTATAGGTTGTGACAATACTGATAAGTTATTTCAAATGATAAATTATAGTATATCTAGAGCTAATGATTCTTACACAATTTTTCTAAAGAGATTTAACTCTTCACGCAGTCAGTTTTCACTAATCATCAGAAAAATGCAAACCAAAACCACAATGAGATATCACCTCATGTGTTAGGATGGCAATTATCAAAAAGACGGAAGATAACAAATGTTGACAAGGATGTGGAGAAAAAGAAACTTTTGGTGGGAATGTAAATTGGTACAACAATTATGGAAAACAGTATGGCAGTTCCTCAAAAAATTAAAAATAGAGCTACCATATGATCTAGCAATCCTACTTCTGAGAATATATCCAAAAGAAATCAAGTCAGTATCTCCAAGGGATATCTGCATTCCCATGTTTATTGCAGCATTATTCACAGTTGCCAAGCTATGGCAACAACCTAAATGGCCATCGATAGATGACTGAAGGAAGAAAATATTAAATATATGTATATATGATGCATATATATAAGTGATATATATAGGATGTGTATATATATATGTGATATATAAATATATACACACACAATGGAATGTTATCCAGCCTTAAAAAGAAGAAAACCTTGTCGTTTGCAACAACGTGGATGAATCTAGACGACCTTACGCAAAGTGAAATAATTCAAGCACAGGAAGACAGGTACTGTATGATTTCACTTGTACATGGAATTCAAAGCAGCCAAACTCAGAGACGCAGAGAGGAGAATGGCAGTTGCCAGGGGCCGTGTGGGGAAAGAGGAAATGAAGAGACACTGGTCAAAGGGCGCAAAGTTGCAGTTTTGCAAAGTGAATAAACTCTGGAGACTTAATGCATACCATGGGATGAGAGTTAACATCATTGTACTGCATACTTGAAATCTGCTAAGAGGCCAGACCCTAAATTACGTCTACACACACACACACACACACACACACACACACACACACACACATAATGGTAACTATGTGGACATGATGGGTAATTTATTTAGTTTGTAGTGATCTTTTCATAATGTCTACTTATTTCAAAACAGCAAGTTCTATACCTTAAGTATATATAATTTTTATATATCAAAGATATCTCAATAAAGTTGTCAAATAAAAATGAGATAAGATCTTTAAGTTTAAACAATATAGGAGTATTACTTCTATATGGAGAGATTGTTTATTTTAAAAAAAGTATTGTTGGTCATTTCAATGACTTTATAAAATGGGAGAGTAAACAAGAGGATGACCACCAACTCATCCAAGTTTGCCCAAGACCATTCGGGTTTAGTCCTGCACCCTGGGAAACTGCTCAGCTCTGGGCACACTGTGTTACCTGGTGAGCTTAGCAAACAGCGTAAGGGCTCCACCTGGGCAGCTCTTCTGATGTATCTCAAAGACATTTTTCTAGTGCAATCTTGTTATAATAAAGCACAATTCTGTTGGGCTTTTTTAAATGAATTTAATTTAAAATATAAGATCATACAATGGCTTTTGGATGTTTCCTCTGACTTTCCTACAGCTTATGGGGGTCATTCAAGAAACCGAAAATGGCTTGATGATTTGTATATGACTTAAAACATCTGTCCATGCATTGTATCACTGTATCTCTAATTATAATGAAAATCAGTTTTAAATGTGTCTTGCTTATCAATACTTAGTTCATGTGAAGCATACTACAACAATAGTGTTCTTTCACATCAAAGACAATAATCATTAAAATTAGTTTCTATGTCTAGGCCTGTGGAGATTTGCTCGGCTATGTTGCTACTGTTTTCAAAACCGGAGATTCTCAAGTCTTTAAGGAATTCTAATAACTGCCTTGTAGGTTCTATTGCAGTGTCGATGTATACACTTTTTTAATTGAAATGAAATTCACATAACATATAATTATCTGAAACTGCACAATTCAGTGGCCTTTGGTGTATTCATAACATTGTAATACACCAATGTAACCACTTGCCTTTGCTTTCAATGTAATACACCAATGTAACCACTTGCCTTTGCTTTCAATGTAATACACCAATGTAACCACTTGCCTTTGCTTTCAATGTAATACACCAATGTAACCACTTGCCTTTGGTTTCAAAACTTTTTGATCACCCGAGAAGGACACCCCATACCCATTAAGCATTCATTCTCTGTTCCCCACCCCCTACCCTGGAAACCATCAATCTGCTTTCTATCTCTGAATTTACCTATTGTGGATATTTCATATAAAAGAACTCACACAACACATGACATTTTGTGTCTGGCTTCTTTCACTTAGTGTAACGTTTCCTAATTTCATCCAAGTTATAGCACGTATTAGCACTTCATTCTTTTTTAGGGCTGAGTAATTGTATGTGTAGACCACCATTTGTTTATCCGTTCACCCACTGATGGACATTTGGGTGGCGTCCACCTTTTCACTGTTGTGAATAATGCTGCTATGCACATTCCTAAAAAAGTACTTATTTGAGTACCTGTTTCCAATTCTTCTGAGTATGTATCTAGTGGTAGAATTGCTGGTTCATACAGTAATTCCTTGTTTAATTTTTTGAGGAACCACTAAACTGTTTTCCACAGTGGCTGCATTGTACCATTTTACTGTTCCCCAGCAAGTTACAAGCGTTCCTATTTCCCCACATCCTTGTCAACACTTATTTTCCATTTGGTTTTTTTTTTTTAAACAGCTATCCCAGTGGGTATGAAGCGTTCCTCATTGTGGTTTCAATTTACATTTCCTTAATGACAATGCTCTTGGACATCTTTTCATGTTCTTGTTGAACATTTGTGTGTCTTCTTTGGAGAAATGCTATTCAAGTCTGAATCCCTGGTGAATAAGACTTCTATTTTCAGCAGCGGTGGAACAGGTGATTTGAATCAACTCTCCCACCAACTTGAAAATATGAAAACACCCCAAAATGATGAGATGATAATGTACATGAAGACTCAATATAGTAAAGATGGAAAGAAATCACCACACTTAAACCAAAATTATCTACACATTTGATTCAAGTCCAGCAAAACTCCCATTCTTTTTTTTTTCTTTGAAATTGAGAAATCAATTTTTAGATGATCTGTTCTACTTCTTTCTGGAGCGTCTTCATTTCCTGAAACCTCTGAACTTGTCTCTCAAGGACTCAGCTCAGGTGTCACTGCCACACAAGGCGGTTTTAGGAGCTTGTGCTCTGAGCGTTCCTGCCATTTGTACGTAATTCCACCAGGGCACCTACTTCCTCTCTGTACCATTGGCATTGGCTAAGTACTCTGTCTCTACGTTTGACAGTGGGCTGTCTCCACCTGCCCAACCGGCACTGTGCTTTCACATAGCAGATGCTAAATAATTACCAAAAAGGTCAACAAATGAACTAGGGAATGCGACAAAAGTACATTTATGTGTCTTTATGCCCTCTGGACACAGAAATGAAGAGGAGCGATTTTCTGCCACCAGGTTAACAGTCTCACCCCTTTTATAAATTTTAGTTGGCTAAATTCACGCCTAGATGTCTATCTTCCATCTAATCATCCATCCAACAAATATTTGTTAACCTGCTATGTTCCACGTGTGTTACTAGATTGAACCATGTGAAACTGCTGATATTAGACAATTTCTAACCATTTTCGTATGGTTCAACTTCCCATAACCACTGTAGGGGGAAACTGTCTCTCTGGTCATAGCCTAGAGGGAAATAAAAAAGTTCTGATACATAGTGAGTACTCCTAAAACGATTCTCTTTTAAAAGTTATATCAAATAAAATGCCAACAGCTCTTGAATCAGTAAAATGTTTGCCTTGCGTTCATCTGTAATCAATTAGTTTGTAAATGGTAGTTATTGAAAAGGCAGTTTTATCCAAGGCAGATAATGGAAATCAACAATATCTATAAACCAGTGGAGAAAACATCTGCTCAGGCTTGCCTGCTGAAAAAGAGAATGGGAGTATATTTTAAAACTAAAATATTCTGAGAATAATACTTTATGGAAGACATAATGAGTACTGACAACATGACAGATGTTTTCTGTTGACCAAGAGCAGACCCTGTCTCTGCTTAATGAATCTGCAGTTCAAGTTCTACAGACATTGCAGAGAGATGATAAAAATACACCGGAGGGAAGGTGGATGCCTGTGATGAGGCAATCCCAAATGGTTTGTATCACAAATGGGTCTGCAGGAACCTCAGGGATGGTTTCTGTATAAAGACAACAGAAATGAACTTAAAAATGTGTTTCTTTTGTTAAAATCATACCATAATAGCTCTCTGAATTTCCTTCCAGCCTACTGCCTCATGGACACAGCTGGAAGCCTTAGAAACAGGTCTGTGTGCCCTCTTTTTTATCCCCTTCATTCCCCATCTGAGTGCTATGAAAACTGAATTAGGGCTTTAAAAAGGCTGTTTTTCTTCCAGCCTAAGTAGGAGGTGAAGCAAGCCAGGTAACTATATGTATTTAAGGACCTGGGAGGAATTAGGGGAACAGAGCTTCCACGGGTAAAGACTGAGGTGGAACCAACATGGGTCTGGGCACATACAAACACTCAGTCAACTATTTTAGGACTGAAATAACGGAATTAGAAAGTCCTGAGTTTACGTCACGGTGTCGTAATAAAAGCAAATTGTGTAGAATCAGAGTCCTAAGTTCAAATTCTTGTTCTGTCGCTCCATCATTTTATGGCCTGTATCTCACTGGGCTTTAGCTTCTTTATTGAAAAAGGTGGAGAATAATGCCTACCACACATGGTGGTGAATGTTAGTAAGATAACTGTCTTTGAAACATTCAAGCACGATGCACCCCATGCAGTAATTGAATGAATTCGCAGTGTCAATAATGTGAGCTGAATTCAAATTTACCCAAAGTAAATCCACATCCCCCTGGAATAACTATTCCTCTGCTCAGCAGCTTTTGTACACTCACTCCTTGAAATTCAGTGAGTGAGTGAACAGGAGTGACAATTACAAAGAGGAAAATTCATCTGACTTGGATATGAACTGTTTCATGAGTATAAAGGGTCTATTAGTCCCACACTACAATCTTCTGTGGGCAGAAGGATTGCCTGGTGATCTAAAAGTGCTTAAAATTACTCCTCAATTACATCCATATTATTAGGCTCTTATCATGAAACTCTTCAAGATCACATAGTAATTGAAGCGTACACGATCCTAACACCTGGTGCCTGTGTAATATGAACATTTAACTCTCACTTGCCTTACACTTTTTTTCCATCACATAAAGTTCCACTCTTGACCTAGATGAGCAAGTAACAAAACCTCTCTAAGCCCCACTTTTTTTCATCTTAAAATAGGTACAATGATAGAATTATAAGGAATAACTAGGAAAAAATATATAAAATCCTTCAAGTGTTTGGGACAAGTTCAATACTCAATAAATGGTAGCTACTGTCATTGTGATGTTGAAGGTAAGTAAATCTAGAAACAAATTCTTACTTCTTAATTATTAGCTCTGTGACGCTGGGTAAATCAAACTTGCTAAGCCCTCGTTTCCCCATCTGTTTAATGGGATTAATGACACTAACCCTATAACATTGTTATAAAGACTATAGAACGTAAAGCCCCTTGCCTTCACGGACTTCATGGATCTTTTTTTTTTTTTTTCTTCTGTAGTCCCCTGTGTCAGGTGCTCTGAGTTAATCACCCTCAGGACATCCTTGAGAGGGTGACTCAGCAAAGGGAACTTCTTGAGAAGACCCCAAGGTCACAATCTGAGTTCAGATAAGGATAAAACATTTTCCACAACAATAGCAGAGTCCCGGATTTCTTTCTCCTTTATCTCATGAGCACATCTGTGTTAAAAGGGGTCAGCTCACACTTGTGTCTGCCGCTGAGCTATTCCTCAAGCTACCAAGGTTTGGCTCAGGGCTATAAAATAATATTAAGTTCTGACAGTTAAGAAGCGTGCCTGGAAAAATAACCAGGGCAGGAAGGAGAGAAAAAGCATTAGAACGGTGCAGATGGATTTTGCAGCTGGGTAGAGGAACATTAGCATTAGACATAGGAAAATGTTGACTACGGAGCCCAAGTTTCCCTTCACACAAAGGTTAGCATCATTTCAGTGTGAATAAAATCATGTTTAAGGTATGACGTTGCTTATGCCGTTTATCGCTCCTCCATCCCGAAAGGTTCTCAGCTTGGCAGCATCTTCCCTTCTGCTAATCCAACTCTTCTTGGAAAATGTCATTTTGCTTGAATTTCCGTAGCTTTGCCCCTCACTCAGGCACCTGGGATTTCCGGATCAAAGCCACTGATCCAGAGAAAGTAGGAAATAGTGGGCGTCGGAGAAGCAGTTCATTTCTGTAGGTGGCCAAGTGGGTTAATTTCAAAGAAATGTCAACTAGTTTCTTTACTGCCTGTTTCCCTTGGTTTGCTTTTTCTACGTAGGCAAGGAAGTCTGTCTCTGGCATCATCTTCTGGCTTATCAAGGTCTGTAGGTGCTCAGAAAAGGGCTTGGCTTACGGCTGCCCTTTTGCAGTGAGTGGGGGAGATAGGGTGGGACAAGGGAGGGAGTCGGCTGTCTCATCAACATGTGTGTCATCCCCTTAGAAAAGCCTGTGAGCTAAACTGTGGAAGGGACTTACCCTTTGCTGAGCTTCTGCTCTCTGCCCAGCTCTCCACAGGCTGGACAGGTTACATAAATTGCTTAAAGATAGAGAGTGATCGAAGTGAAGAAACGCACAGAACAAGCCAATTCCACATATCATTCTCTTCTTCTTGTACCATATAGTCAGGACCTCATGGGACAAATTGGGTGGGTTGGGGGGTGTGGGTACAACAAAGGTCCTTTAAATTAAGGACCTTAATTTAAAACGCAGGACAGTCCAGTATATTTCTACCCATCTCAGTGTGTTTTGTGGACTTTGGGCTTATGAATAGACTCTGCAAAACCTTCCTATGATCAACAATATAATTGTGTGTTTGGGAGGAAATACTCACTTTTATGCAATTTGTTGTTTTTTCTGAGACGCATGCACAGGCTCCTTAACTAATGTTATATAGTTTGCTTAAGGTGTTTAGGAAACTGGGGCAGAGGGACTTTTACTGTAGAACTCTCAGAGAGCCTCTTGCAATTGGTGATGTTTTGTAAAGCATTAAGCAGAAGAAGGGAAGTCACATGAAGAGTAAGAGAGGGGCTTCCCTGGTGGTGCAGTGGTTAAGAACCCGCCTGCTGATGCAGGGGACACGGGTTCAAGCCCTGGTTCCGGAAGATCCCACATGCCGCGGAACAACTGAGTCCGCGAGCCACAACTACTGAGCCCACGTGCACTTAGAGCCCGTGCTCCGCAACAAGAGAAGCCACTACAATGAGAAGTCCACACACGGCAACGAAGAGTAGCCCTGCTTGCCGCAACTAGAGAAAGCCCGCACACAGCAACGAAGACCCAGTGCAGCCAAAAATAAATTAAAAAAAAAAAAGAAAAAAAAAAAAAGAGTAAGAGAAAGTCTTCAATGTGAGAAAGGAAAGTGTTATTAGCCAAAACTCATCCAGAGCTGCCCAAATTGTGGGAAAGAGGATAGAGGAGAACTTTGAGCCCTGTTATTGGAGCATCCACGTGACTGTCCTTTATCTCATGTTCTGGCTGGATCTCTTTCCTCCATTCTAGCTCATTTCTCCCACCATTCTCACACTTACCAGAAGGGACTTTCTAACACATACACCTGACAGTATCACTCTTCTTATACTTTAAGTGGGCTTTCATAATGTCCAGGGCGAGAAGGATCTTTACAAAGCTGATTGCATCCTCCCACCCCAGTCTTTGTTATAAATTATTGTAAATCACTTCTAAAATAAACTTAATGAAAATTAAATAAGCATCTGAAGTAGAAAGATTATATTGAAGTGAAGTGTATCTTTGGTGAGCTGTGTGATGTTGGAAAAGTTACTTCACCTCTATGGGCCTCATTCGCCTCATTGGAAAAGTGAGACAGCAGATTACAGAAACCATGTATAAAAATTAAATATCATATAATTCTTGTTTTTGAAAAGTGCGCTATGATTAAGTCTTGAAACTACATCCCTTTCCTCAAGATTCACCCTCTGCCTCTATTGTTTAAAATCTCAATAAACCTATTATTGTTCTGCGAGTTACATATTTGGGAGTACATTCTGAATTAAAATACTTCTCAGGCCTCTTTAATTTCCTATTTTTCTGGGAAGACTAATAGAAAGCATGCTGAGTAAGTGGTTTCATTAGCTATCAGCAGAAAGGCCTATAAAACAGAAATCTATTTTTGTTTTACATGTTCCTTGGGCTTAATATGAAATTCTCAAAAGAGAGAGAAAGAAAAGAAAATCAGCTAACATAAATCCCGTAAAGTAGTGTCATTTCCATGTTGTTGTTTTTTTTTTCAGTTGAGGAAACCGAAGCTTAGAGGCTAAATAACTCCGTCAGTGTAATGAACAGTTGGTAAAATAATGTACTGAGAACTCTAGCTGGAGAGAAACACTATGTGCCCAACCCAGGACTCCAGAATCCCATTACTGGCATCTATAAAACACCAAATGTTCCCGAAGCCTCTCCACATCCCCATTCTCTTGAAAGATTCCTGAGGGTATATCCAGAGGGACACAGATTTCAGTGACAGCCCGTGCCAACTAAAAACAAAATTTGCTGAAAAGCAAGAGTGCTCAAAAGTAGATTAAACTCACTCAGATTGATCAGCAAACAGCCAAAAATTATGATAGAAGCCTCAGGGGAAAAAGAAGCATTAAGCCTGAAACTTTCTGTTGTCATTAAGTAGTTGATTCCCAAAGTACAAACCTCTCCCCAAAGTGAATAAAACCTTGCGTTAATAAACGTACTAAGCATCTTCATTATGTTAAAACATAGAACAGGAAGAAAATAATGTGTTTTCCAGGTATGTTCACTTTTAAATATTATCTCATTTCTATAAAATATAGAATTATATAGATACATGTCAGAATTAAAGGACGTTTATTCTGTGACAGGCTAAATGCGAGAGAAAGAGAAGACCATCCTCCTTGACCGCAAGTAGGACATGATGGGTCAGCTGTGTGAACAGGATTTTGTAAGCCATAATGCTGGGAAGAAGGCAGATGCAGGTTCTATGTTAGCCAGAGGAAGATGGCCTAACACAGGAGTTAGGTCGTAGTATTTGAGCTTAATGTTGAAACATGAACACATTTAGCAGTAAGAAAAGTAGATGGAACAAATCCAGGGTAAACAGAAGAGCACTGGTAAAGGCACTGCAATGTGAAATACCCTGTAGATGTTGTCCATGATCCCAGACTCTGGCTCCACCATCTACCACATCTGCTGGTTCCTGTTGGCTTGGCCCTAAAGCCCCATGCGGCCTCCAAGTTGATGGGACCACAAAGGAGACACGGGGCCTCCCATCCTCAGTCGAAGGCTTATCCCAGAGGCTGGCCATGTGGCCGCTCTCTCACTCCTTCCTATGGATCCAATACTCTGTGTTTGACCTTGAATATTTAACATCCCCAATACGAGAGTCTTTCTCCCTGACAATAAAAATATACACCCGGCCCTCTTCCTTTTCTCTGGACCTCATCTTCATCCTCCAGGAACCTTCTAAGAGAACCCCCCCTAAGATGTGACCAACTGTGTTGGAAATGCCCCAAGGTGACATGCCTTATAGAATCCCCTCCCGTTGGGTACAGGTAAAACCTTCACATTGTTTCTAACAAATAGTCTATGGCAAAGGTGATGGGATATCACTCCCATGATTATACTGCATTATATAAGACTCCTCCCAGGGCTGGAGAAATCTTCTCCTGCTGGCTCTTAAGAGTCAAACAGCCATGCTGTGAAATACCTAGGGAGAGGGCCACGTGGCAGGGAACTGCAGTGACTTCTAAGATAAAAGGTTTCCAGCCGATAGCCAGTAAGAAGCTGATGGTCTCAGTCCTGAAGCTGTAAGTAAGTGAATTCTTCCAACCATCTGAATGAGTGTGGAAGTGGATTCTTCCCTAGTTGAATGTCCAGATGAGGTATAGCCCAGATGGTATCTTAATCTCAACCTTTGGAGACTGAGCAAAAGACCCAGTTTAGCTATTCCTGGAATCCTGATGTACAGAATATGAGATAGTAAATGTGTGCTGTTTTAAGCCATGAAGTTCATGGTGACTTGTACCTCAGCAATTTAAAAAAATCCTGATACAGTCATCCAGGTCTATCTTATATCATCAAATGCCCAGAGATCTAAAAGAATGAACAGCCCCAAAAGGATGAGATGTATCCTCCGTGTACACCTGACTGCCCCCATCAGAGGTCTCCTTCCATAGCAACGGAGCACTAGGCAGTAGACGAGAGCACTAGGAGTGGTTAGCATATTTCCTGTACGAAAAGATGTAGAAAATGTGATAGGAGGAGACATAAAAGTATTGGTACTAAAAGACAATAAAAAACAAAGCTGACAGAGGTGAGATGTGAGAAAGGCAGGAGACAGACCTCCAAGGGCAGAGGTGAAAGGGACAACTAGGCACTCTGATCTCACAGACTTCTGTTTCCCAGGAACAAAAGGAAGATGACTCCCTCCCACGAACAGCTGGGGTCTTCTGCTCTCCACACCTGTGTGGGCAGGAAGGTGTTTCTTTCACTGCCTGGCCATGTGTGCGTAGCCTACAGACCTCTTGGTATTTGGTGGTATCTCCATTTTTAGTGAAGGTAACTTTGCTAAACAGCTTACCTGTGCTCGTGAAGCACAGAGGTGATGAAATCCAGAATGGGATCTAGATACTCTGACACCAAAGCCCGTGCTTCTCTACTGCAGGGATTCTCAACCCTGGAGAGCTTTGAAAAAATACCCCCCAGACCAATTAATCAGAATCTCTGAAGGTGGGGAGTAAAAACTGGCTTTTTGCTTTTTATTTATTGTTTTTGTCTTCTTTTTAGAGCCTTCCAAGTGATTCTAACATGAAGCCGGGGTTGAAAACTTTTGCTTCACCGCATGTGACCATGAGAAAGTAAGAACTTCAGAAGTTCATTGTGATGCTCATTCCCAGGGGTATTTGAGGGAGGCAAATGATGGACCTAGCAAGTTTTAGCATTCTTTTCCCTTGCTAGTCTTTAAGATGCTTCCCTATACAGCTTTAAGGAACACACACTCATAAAATATATATATATATATATATATACACACTATATATATATACTATATATATATATATTTTTTTTTTAACTGGAATCTGGGTCACCTAACATTTCTTTCCTCATTTCTGCAGTATCTCTTCCAAGCATAGCTCATAAAGCATCCAGTATGTTGTTCAATGATAAGTAAAACTAGGAGTATATCCATCGGCGACAGGGCTCCTTTTCTTGACCAAGATCTGTTGGTAATAATTTGTGTGATCCTCAGAAAATCTGCCTAATCAGGCTGAATTTTCTGCTCTGTAAAATTAAAAGGTTGGCCTTGATGAATATTAAGGTCTTTTCCAGCTCTGAAAATTGCTGACAATTTCATATCTAAAAAAATATTAAATGATACAGCTATGATAGAGCTATGTGGCAGATAATTTAATAACTGGGAAATGTTTCATAAAATATATATGCTGAAAATTATATCTGGATACTGCTCTATGGGTGTGTGTTTTCTTTGGTTTTTGGTCTACATTCCACCCAGGAAGCAGAAAAAGACTCAAGCGCACTCGTAATTCTGGCTGTGCTTGTGAACTTGGCGCTCATGGGGGCTGCATAGACAGAGTGTAAAGACGAGGGCCCTGGGAGATACAGACAGTGTTCACCCTCTGCTCTAACATATAACAGCAGCATAACCACGCCAGGCTTTAACCTCTCCTAGATTCTGATTCTTCATCTATAAAATTGGAATAACAATTCCTAACTTAGCACAGTGCGAGAAAGCAATGAGTTAAACAGTCTAATGTAGTGTGCACATAATGTACTGTGCAATTATTATTCTGTGGCTATTTCCCAACATCCAGAACTGGTAATGAGGACACAGAGGTGAGAGGTGACGACGGGACAGAGGTAGAGAACAGTTTGCTACAAAACGTTCTCTTATTCTCTGTTTTACCCATACTCCAAGAATTAATGAGTCCACGTTCTCTGGTAAGAAATGTTTGCAAGTGCACAAGCACAAAACATCAGTAAAAAGAGGACTTATTCGCAGACAGAAACAGTCTTGACTTTTCTCAAAATCATGAGAAAATTTAACCCAACAGTTCTCAAAATGTGGTCCAGAAATATACTGGGATCCCTGCAGCCTTTTCAAGGGGTCCACAGATCAAACCTGTTGCTATGACAAAACTCAGATGCCATTTGCTTTATTCGCTCTCATTCTCTTTTGGGATTACCGTGGGCTTTTCTAAAGGTTCCATGATGTGTGATGACATCACTGCTCTGATGGCCAATAGAATGTGTGCTGGTGTATTCTTGTGTTTTAAAAAAACTCAGCTTTAATTTCTGGTACAGTAAATATCAATAGATGTAGCCCACATAAAACAAAGGCATTGTGAAATTTTTAGTAATTTTGAAGAGTGGAAAGGATTCTAAAAGCAGAACTTTTGATAATCCCTGTTCCAGCTCATCCAATAAAGTCCATGTTAGTATACATTTTAGGAGAGTAAGAAAAACCTATAAGCCAAGCTTCTGTATGTTACCACACACCTCTCTCAGTTCGTTCTACATCAGTATGTCTCAGCCATGATTGTAAATTGTCATCAGCAAGGAGCTTTAAAAACTACCGATACCCAAGGTCCCCTCCCCAAGACATTCTGATTTTATACGTGTGGGGTTTTGCCAGTGGACCAGGAGTTTTTAAAGCTCTTCAGGTGATCCTGTTATACAGCAAGATTTGGGAACCACTGTTGTAGGAAGGGTGATCGGATCCCTGGAGCAAACCCTCTGATGGGCAGGATGAGCCCACTTGGTTTCCCGGGGCTGAAATCAAGTGGAGCCAGGTTAATTAGAAGGAGAAGTGTGAGCTCTTCTAGCGCTCCCTCCTAGGGAACTCCTTCAGAACCTGTGCCCTTGGACTGGCATGTGAGCCCAACAGTCTGAAACCTCAGATCTGGATTCTAGGAGCAAGCATCCCTTGAACTCTGCCCTGGACACTTTCTCAGCTTTCCTTGTTCTTACAGTACTGTGGAAACTTAGCCCATTAGTAACCCCAACCTCCCTGCTGTGCCCTCTGCCAATCCATATAAATTGATAAACTCAGGATCCACATGGAACAGAAGCTTTTTTCAGTCTGATAGTCCAGCACCCCTGCCAAGACCAAGTGGGCTGATTCATCCTATGGCAGTTCCTAAGTGCTGCTCCCCAGAAATCACAGCCAGGCCTGCAAACTTGCTGTCTGTGTGTCAGGAGACAGAAGACACCTGGGCCCAATCCCATGGTTGTCATGACAGCCAAGTCTAAAATAGACTTTCAGACACAAGAGCTGTTTGGCTGACTCTGACCTACATGTAAGCATAAATATTATTCGTGTTGGAAAGGAAGTGATCTTCGATTTTATTCAGGGAGATAATTTAGAAATGCGGGCTGTGGATTTGCTCCATGGGAATTTTAGAATGTTTGAAAAGAGCTCCTAAATTGTGAAGATTATAATAGCTTGTACGTTTTATAATATACAGTTGTACAAAGTGACACCCATGTTCCTTATTGCCACCTGGTTTCATGTCATGTATTCAGTCTGTATGTAGAGAAACCCAATGTACATAAGTCTTGGGTGCAAAGGTGAACACTGTTATCAATATTAATATTGATCCACCTCTGCCACCTCTGTGCATTCACAAGAAAATGAGGAAATGGAGACCCAGGAAGAGGGAGGTGGGATATTTGGAGCAAATAATGGAGGAGCCTAAGAAGAAGATTTTTACTTCTCTGGAAATAGTTTGAAATTAAGAAATCCAAAATCCCTTCATCTCTCTTCATCTTGTCCCAACTCTTATTTTGTTATGTTTGCTCTTTCCATTAGACTTCTATAGTCAGCTCCCTGAATTTCTCACGGGAAAACCTGGCATCCTAACTAGGGAGAAAAGTAAACGATCAGTGTCAGGTGACGGGTTTAAATTTCTTACTGAGCTAACTGGTTGACTCTGAAGGTAATTCATAACATTTCTGATCCTCCATTTCCTCACCTATTAGATGGAAGCTTGGAGTACAATTTTCTTTTGGAGTTGCTCGTGTTTCATAAGCATGTATGTATATGTTCTCTGTTGCACAAATGCAAACATACTCTGCATATTAGCTTGCTTCTCTCACTTAAAAATTTGTTGTAATTTAATTTAGAGCTCTTTTTATATGCATGGTATAAAGCTACCTCATGTTTTTTTGGTTGGTTGGTTGGTTGGTTTATTTTTGCGGTACGTGGGCCTCTCACTGTCGTGGCCTCTCCCGTTGCGGAGCACAGGCTCCGGACGCGCAGGCTCAGCGGCCATGGCTAACGGGCCCAGCCGCTCCGCGGCATGTGGGATCTTCCCGGACCGGGGCACGAACCCGTGTCCCCTGCATCTGCAGGCGGACTCTCAACCACTGAGCCACCAGGGAAGCCCCTACCTCATGTTTTTTGATGGTTGCATATTATCTGATATTATGGATTATCATAATTATTAAATAGTTTCCTATTGATGAGCTTTTAAATCATTGTCATTCTTTAATAACTTCAAAATAAAGATGCTGCAACTAAGCCTTGAATGTGTGAGGCCTGTAGCAAATCTATCATTAAGATAAAATTCTAGAAGTAGAATTACTGATCAGAAGGTATACACATTTTTTATTTTGATATATGTTGCCAAATTGTTCTTCATAGAATTGTACTATTTAAACTCCCACCAACAATTCATAAGAGTCTATTTTGTTACACACACTCACCAACATAATGTGATATCAAATATTTTTATCTTTGCTGATCTGATAGCTAGTAAATGTTATATCATTTTAATTTCTATTTGCATTTCTCTTATCGTGAGTAAAGTTGAATATCTTTCCATGTATTTAACAGCCATTCATATATATTTTTCTATGAATTATCCCATCATCTAATTAGCGCATTATTGATCTTTTTTATCAATATACAGAAGCTCTTTATATATGAAGGACATTTTGATGTCAAATATTTTTCTTGTTTTTTGTTTGTTCATATAGTAAAACTTATGACTTGTGGACTTTTTTTTTAACTTATAAAGGCCTCCCCACTCCAAGATTTATTTTTAATTCTCTAATGTTTTCTTTTCATATAGGGTTTCACTTTTTATGTATAAACCTTAAATTCATCCAGAATTTATTTTATCATAAGTTGTGAAGGAACTATCAGCATTACTTTCTTCAGATGGTTACCCAGTTGTCCCTACACTATTTATAGGATAATTCTATATGTCTGGTAATCATAATTCTCAAGCTTATTATAGTCTTAGTTCTATAGTTAAATGAATTCAGCTATCTCTGTCATCCCCTTTATTATAGTTCTCCCCCAACCCCTCAGAATTGTTTCGAGGGTAAAAGTGAATGCCAGTTAGCCAAGCATTGGCTAAGTGCTCCATGAATTTTTCTCTATTTTTATTGAAATTCTTGTTGATTTTTTTATTTCAGCATATATTTAAGTTCCTCTTTTTACTTAATAGTTAAAGAACCATTGTAATTACCGAAAGGCATCATTGTCACAACATTTATTGGGCAACAACTTAATTGTACAAGCTGTGGAGTATATACCTAAGCACTGGGCTGGGCACATGGAAGATCCTGAAATTAATGGGACAGAAACTTTTCCTGCTAAGAGCTTAACAGGCATTTCCACTGTCAGCAGTTCAACAGCTAACTTCAGTGTTAGGCAAACTGGAATAGAGCTATAATGGACATGGAAGAAGAATACTGTATAGGAAAGTAGAGGGAGAATTTATTCTCTATAAGAATTAAAGCAGGATGAATGTAGGTCATATCCTTTAGTCTGGACTTTAAGGATAAGGAGGGTTGTAATTAATGGAGTTAAGAGGGAGGGACATTCCAAATGGCCACCCCCGAAGCCAAGTCATAGACCTGCGAGCCTGTAAAGCATGTAGAGAATGGAAATTAATATGGACCGATTAAAATATCTATCCTTCTGCTTATACTGCTAGCAAAGAATTCTGAGCCAGGGTAATCATTTTGCAGAAGGCTGTTTGACCAGGGCTGGGCCAGCAGTGCCTCTGACGTGGCTCTTGGACTTTGCTGCCCACTGAGCCCCAAAGGATTTGGGGTTAACTGAGGCTCTCCAGATGCCTGAAATTAGATTCTTTAGTACCATTGTGAGTCCTTTAACCTTTTTTAGCCTTAATTTTCTCATTTGCTTTATACTGTGGTTATGAGTAGTCTACATGAAGCATCTATCATAGTGCCAGGCTCACAGCTGTTTATGAAAATGAGTGAGAGCTTAGCCAAATTGTATTCAGAATGTCTTTTGGATGCCCTGATGGAGTTACCCGTGTAGAAGAGAGGTCTGGAGCTTATGAAAAGTTAGGGATTAGAAATAAAGATTTTTTTTAGAATCCATGGCGTGTAGGTGGTATTTGAAAATATGGTTAAGATCTCACAGGAAAATAATTCAGAGAACAGGGAGATGAAATCTACTATACATCCTTGAAGAACACCAAAGCATGTTCATGCAAAGCACTACAGGAGGCACTCCTGTATAGAGTGTGTGGAGGTGAAAAGTGCAGTCACAAAAGGCAAATTGGAATATCCAGAAAAACAGAATGAAAATCATCCATAATTTTGTCATCCAGAGATAATCACTTTTAATATTTTGATCTACTTCTCTTTTTTATGCATATTATTACTTTTTTAAACAAAAATTGAATTATATTCTACTTGCATTTTGTAAAATACGGAACTCTGTGTGAAATTTTCAACATTCACTCAACAGACATTTATTGGGCACTTATGTTCTGTGTGTTGGGCTGAAAGGAAAATGTCTTTGCCCTCTTAGGGTTTACATTCTAGTACGGAAGGAAGACAATAAGTAAACAAATAAAATAGATACAAGAGTCCAAAGGATAAGTGCTATTGAATAAAATAAAGCAGAAAACAGGGATGAAAAATGATGAAAAAGGTGCTTGCTCCTTTGTATAGGGTGATCGGAAGAGAAGATAATATTTGAGTCAACTCTTAAAGAAAAATAAACACAAATAGATTAAAATGTGCTATTATTTTTCTGGATTTTGTATTATTGGTGGTATATTTCAGCTTTTTAGCTATTTAACTTGTGATTTCTTTTTTTCCTTCTAAATAAACATTTGCCTTTGTCTCTTAAAAAAAAAAGTGGAATTATCTGGTCTTGAAGACAACAAAAGAGACAGACAAATGAACAGACAATTCTTTAGATCTATTATAGGAGAAAAGACAAAATGTCACAGGAGCCGAGCAGAGAGGAGGAATATCTCATTTAGGGCAATCTGGGAAAGTAGATTAGATTAAATCTAAATCAAGCCTTGATTAACCACGTAAAACAGGTGAGACGGGATGTGAAAGAGTAAACATGAGCCCAACAGTGTTAGTGTGAGTGTGTGCTGGTGGGAGTGTGTTGAGGTAAGTGGGAGAGATAACATCTAAGAGCTCCAGCATATAGATTGGTGAGTAGAGAGGAGGGCACAGCTGGGAGTAGAGAGAGAGGTAAGATAAGGTATTTTCAGAATATTTAGTGCTAATAGTAATTTACAATATTAATAGGGAGGAATCTGAAAGATAAGTAGTGTTCTAGAACCTATTTATGCTAAAAGAACACTGCTGGCCGTCCTAGTGAATATAGTTTTAGATGATGTTTCTTGCTTATAATTATCTCATAAGCCATCTCACATTTTTTTGATTAGAATTCTCTTCCTAACAAGCAAATCTTTCTGTAAGTGGCTTCTCTCTGGCCACAGGGTTTGCTTCATTTTAATACATGGATCAATTTCTTAAATTAGTACTCATCTTTCATCAAGAGTTTCAACTGCTGCTCAAACCTATATTTCATCAAATCTTTCTCATCTATTGAAATAGATCTTCTATCTAGAGAGATAATGATCTATTAATGGAAAACACATAGGATTCTTGGAATCAATTCTGAGCCCCATCTCAGCTCTAGGACTTACTAGGTGGGTAACTTTGGACTAGCCATTTGAAATTCATGAGCCTCAAAGTCCTTGTGTGTAAAACAGGGATAAGATCAATCTCAATTTCACAGATCTGTAGGTGGTCTAAAAAAGATGGTGAATGTGAAAAATGTTTTGTGAATTGTGAAATATCACATATAGCACCTTTGATATTTTAACCTCATCTCTCACTAGAGCTTGAAAAGAGAATTTACAATCCATTTGTGTTGATCTCTTTGTTACATACATTCTTTTGAGCTTTACTCATTTATAATTTTTGTAAGACTAAATTATGAGACCTTCTAGTCCAGATCATGGCATCTCATAGTAACACTGTGTCCATAACCTTCCTGTTTTCAAAGATACCAGGAATAAATTCTACTACTTCCATTTTAGGATAGGATTCTCTTCCTTATTTATGGAAAGTTTCCATGGTTAATCCATCTGTTACAATTAGAGTGAAATAGAAATAGAGACTGCCCATTTATTATAGCAGTATAAGGTCTCTACTATAGATTGTAAAGACATATAATCATTTAAGATTGTTTTCCCTATCATTCCTCATAGATGAGATGCATAACCAAAAGAATTCCTTTTCTAAAACCATCTTCATTACGATGACAATAATTATTCATTGCCTAGAAAGCAGTGTATTTTTGTGTTGTACATACACGATCACATTTTAATCCCCAGAACAACTTTATATGTTGGCTATTATTATATCGACACAGCAGATGAGGCACTTAAGGCTCAGAGACAGTAAATGATTTCCTCAAAACCACACAGCAGACAGGTGGCCGAGTAGGATTTGAGTATGACTTTGCCTGACTGCAAGACCAGATTGACAAACAAAGATTAGCAGTGCAGATAATAATATTTGAAAAATTACACACACAAAGTTGTATAGATGCAAGCACAGAAGCATTGAAGTAACAGCTGGGTCAAAATTCAATCTTTATCATGGACTGACAAGTAGTTTAAACTTAAGCACATTTATTTAACCTCGCTAAGCCTACTCTCCTCATCTGTAAAATGAAATTAATGTCTGCTAACTTGTAGGTCCTTTCTTGTCTGAAAATTCTATATTTCTCTGTTTCCTTGGGCTGTGTTGCATTTTTTTTTTTTTTTTTTTGCGGTACGCAGACCTCTCACTGCTGTGGCCTCTCCCGTTGCGGAGCGCAGGCTCAGCGGCCATGGCTCACGCGCCCAGCCGCTCCGCGGCATGCGGGATCCTCCCAGACCGGGGCACGAACCCGTGTCCCCTGCATCGGCAGGCGGCCTCTCAACCACTGCACCACCAGGGAAGCCCCTGTGTTGCATTTTTAATGCCAGAAAACATCAACAGCAGCACCCCCCAGCTATTAGATAGTCGAATCTCATTGTTAGCTTTCATTTTCGAGAGTAAATAATACACAAAACAGAAAATTTCTGGTACAATAAAGAGCAGGCTTGCCATTTTTTAAGGTGTGTCACAGTCCTTGAAACTTACTGTAGAATCGTATAATATTATGTCTGGAGGGGGCCTTAAAATTAAACAGAAATACTAGTTTGAGTAATACTACCTACTATAACAAATAAATCCCCAAATTTCAGCATCTTAACAAAATTGAACTTTCCCTTTCAAATTATAGTCCAATACCACTATTTTGGTTTGAGGACAACTTTTCTCCCCATGCTGCTTCATGGATCCAGGCTCCTTCCATTTTAAAACCCCCTGGGGGCCAAGTCATTTTCCGTATGTTGCTTGTGGAAGGAGAAATGGGAGCAGAGAATCTACTTTCATGTCTTAAAAGCAATACTCAGATAGTACCAATAGCTTCCCCATACATTTCATGGGCTGAAACTCTGACGTGGCTGTTTCACTGAAAAAGAGGAGAACGTTGAGGAAAGCACTGATCTTGGTAAACAGTAAGCCACCTTGGTTCCCAAGCAGTCTCTGACCAGCCTGTGATGCACCCTTCTTCCTACCCAGAGACACATTCACTGTGACTTACAGCATCCTCAGCTCAGAGTCTATGATCCCCAGATCCAGTGACCTCTCCATCAAGTACAGAGGTGGCCCCTCATGATCTGGTGATCTATGAGCTAAGAAGAGCAGGCAACTGCCCTCCAAACATTCAATACACCAGAGTAGCAGATCCAGTATAACCGCAGTAAAACTGTCACTGTGTCCAAGCTCATACTGCTCACTGCATGACAGGCCAATAAGTCAAGAGGTGACTAGTTGGGGCAAAGAATAGCAACTTTATGCAGAAAGCCAGCAGACCGAAAAGACAGTGGACTAGTGTCCCAAAGAACCATCTGCCTGAGTTAGAAGTCAGGCTTCTTTTATACTAAAAGGGGAAGGGAAGGGGCTGGTAGAAACTTTCTGGTGCCAGAATCCTTTGTTCTTGCAGCTGTCCAGTAGGTCTGGTCACAGTGTTCCTGTAAGCCTCCAACAAGACAAATGTTATTCTATGTTTTGTAACTTTTTAATCTCTATATGAATGGAAAAGATTTGTACCTCTGAAGGTCAGAGCTTGAGAATGGACTATCATGTATATTTCAGACTATAGGCAACATTCTTTTCCAAAGGTGCAGAGCCAGCATGACTAAGCACAGGCAACAGAGCAGAAAGCTTAGAGTTAAAGGAATAGGTTCAAAATGGAGTCAGGTTTGTTCTCCTCTGTTACAAAACTCCCATTTATAAAGGGAAGAGTAGGAAACAGGAGGCACTCAGTGGTCTATAGTCACAATGGAATCCTGCTGGGCAGGTGAAGATATCTTGCTCTGGCACAGGATGTTCTTTGGGACAAGACCTTGGAGAGGCTACATGGGAGGATTTCCCTTTTCTGTTGTTCTCCATGACCCTGGCTCTGGCTTGTGGGAAGTGGTTCATTGTCCACTATCCTCCATGATCACGAATGTGTTGGAGGCTAAAGAGCTTTTGCAGTATACTTTCTGCTTTTGCAAATTTGGGAACCCAAAAGTTGTTTTATAATCACAGGGATTTTGGGTCTTGTTTTTAACATCCAGAATATTTGTTTCTTTGGCAATACAATTTTCTTTAAAAGTTCCTGTTACAGATTGGGGAATATAGTCAATAACTATGTAATATCTTTGTATGGTGACATATCATACCTCGATTTATCATAGTGATCATTTTGAAATGTGTAGAAATATTGAATCACTACATTGTAGGTCTATTATATTGCAAAAACAAACAAACCAACTCACAGAAAAAGAGATCAGATTTGTGGTTACCAGAGGCAGCCAGTGGAGGGAGGGGAACTGGATGAAAGTAGTCAAAAGGAACAAACTTTCAGTTATAAGATAAATAAGCACTAGGTATGTAATGTACAACATGATAAATATAATTAACACTTTATTATTTTTTTTTGGCTGCGTTGGGTCTTCGTTGCTGCGCGCAGGCTTTCTTTAGTTGCGTCAAGCAGGGGCTAGTCTTTGTTGCAGCGCGTGGGCTTCTCTGGTTGTAGAGCACGGGCTCTAGGCACGCAGGTTTCAGTAGTTGTGGCTTGCAGGCTCTAGAGCACAGGCTCCATAGTTCTGGCGCACGGGTTTAGTTGCTCTGAGGCATGTGGGATCTTCCCGGACCAGGACTCGAACCCATGTCCCCTGCATTGGCAGACGTATTCTTAACCACTGCACCACCACTGTTGTATGTTATATAGGAAAGTTATTAAGAGAATAAATTCTAAGAGTTCTCATCAAAGGGAAAATTTTTTTCTTTTTTCTAAAATTTTGTATCTATATGAGATGATGGATATTCACTAAACTTACTGTGATCATCATTTCATAAGTCATAAGTAACTAAGTCAAATCATCATTCTGTATACCTTAGTATAGAGTGCTCTATGTCAATTATATCTCAATAAAACTGGAAGGAAAAAAAGGTTCCAGTTACTGATTGAATTATGTCACCCCAAATTTATATGTTGAAGTTCTAGCCACCAGTACCACAGAATGTGACATTATTGGAGACAGGATCTTTGTAAGTTAACTTAAGGTCATTAGTGTGGACCTTAATCCAGTATGGCTGGTGTCCTTATAACAAGGGGAAATTGGAGACAGACTTGTATATAGGAGAATGCCATGTGAAGATGAAGAAGCCCATCCACAGGCCAAAAGCCAGGGCCTGGAGCAGATCTTTCCTCACAGCCCTCGAAAGGAACCAACCCTGCCAACACCCTTGTTTTGGACCTCTAGCTTCCAGAATTGTGAGACAATACATTTCTGTTATTTAAGCATCCCAATTTGTAGCGCTTCGTTATGGCAGCCCTAGCAAACTAATACACTTCCTTTAAAAGTTTCTGATCTGTTTTCTACCAATCAGTTCCATGTGTAAGACTTCATTTTTTCCCAGACATGATAATACAGTTTGCCGTATTTCTTTGTTTCCTAATACCCATTCTTACATCTCTCAACTTCATATTTTATACCATGGAATCATCTGAAACAATAAGCCTGAGTAGAAAAGTTTTATTAACCCTTAGTCTGATCTTTATCACAGGGCTGAGTTCCTTGTGCTTATCTGGGTAAACTTAATGGTCCATTTTTTTGGTTGCTAGCCTTTCCTAGAATTATCTCTTACCATTTGGGGTCCAGATGCCATTCTCTTTTCAACTGTTGTTTTCCATTCCTCTGTCGATGGACACTTAGGTTGCTTCCACATCTTGGCTATGCTGCTATGAACATTGGGGTGCATGTACTTTTAAAATAATCTTTTTGTTTTCTTCAGTTATATAGTAAGCAATGGAATTTCTGGGTCATATGGTAGTTCTATTTTTAGTTTTTGGAGAAACCTCCATACTCTTTTCTACAGAATGCCATCTATTTTAGGTATCTACTAAAGCAGCATTTTTTTTCCTGTAGAAATTTTTATGTTAGTCATGGTAGTAGTAGCAGCTGGGACAAATTAACCTCCAAAGTTCAGTGGTATAACCCAACAGAAGTTGGTTTCTTTCTCACATAAAGCGTGAGTACAAGTGTTCCTGGTATGTAAAATTTTTGTCTTTGTTCTTGTTCTTTTTTCACATGGCGACTCAGAGATCTAGGCTCCTTTCATTCGAAGGCTTCACTAATCCCTGAGACCTCATTGCCCCCAGCCCCAGCTTGCAAAAGGAAGAACATGGAGCATGTTAAAAAACCTTAACCCAAATGGCACGTCACTTCTGCTCCCATTCCATTGTCTGAAAGTCAACCAAATGGGATTCCTAAATGTAAGAGAAGCCTGGAAGTTTAGTCTACCTGTGAGCCCTGGAATAAGAGGATGCACAGATTTTGGTGAGCAGGTGTAGTCCTTGCCCTTAGAGTTGTTATGCCTATTTTATAGATGATAAAATGGAGGCTCAGAAAGATATTGTAATTTGTCCCAGATCATGTAGCTTACAAATTATAGAACTGAGACTTGAATCCAGGTACATCTGACTCCTAAAAGACAAACAAGAGGAGGCTAGTAGAATGGTTAATATTCTGGAAACTATCTTGCATTTGCCAGATTTAGCCAATAAAAATACAAAGCAATTAAATTTGCATTTTATTTAAACAGCAAAAATATTTTAGCATAAATATGTAATATTTTACCTACAAATCCTGCACAAAAGGAATGTTGTAAGAATTACAAACTGTAAAGAATTACAAGTGCAAAGAAGACGTTGAGATGAATATGCAAAATGTTTCAAAATATTTTAGGTAATAACCCAAGAAAATATAATGCTTGAAAATTATAAGAACTCCGTCTTTGACTCAATTCAAGAAGGAATTGCCAGTGAATTAAGGCTGCTCTTCAGCTGAGCTCCTTGTCACTGAAAAGTGTGGGATGAATTGTCTCTGAGGAACTGTCTGAAGACTATCAAGATCTTCTTTTGTTTCTGGAAAATGTTTGGATGTAATAACCTCATATGTAAGATGATATTCTGAAAAATTGCTATGGATATTGGGTGCGGCGTGGGTGAGGTGTAAATAGACGACTATTCTAAAATACACTAACATTATAAATAAGTCATGTGTATTATTGAGAATAAAGATTAAATGTTTACATTCTCTAAAACATGAGTTTGATTGTGAAATAACTGAGCAGACTTAATGGGTCTTTTTGCCTATAGCCTGTCCCTAAACTATCTCTTAGCACTTCTGATCCAGATGCCATTAGCTTTTCCAACTCCTGCCTATACTATGTAATTCTCAGAACAATCTGTCAGGTACTGTTTGCCACATGCTATAGATTAGAAAAATGAGGTTCAGAGATGTTCCAAGGACACATTTCTCATCAGATAGGAACCTTGTAAGGCCTTAAATTGAAGTTTCTTGAGCCCTAATCTCCCATCTCTCCATTAAGATAATTAAATGTCTATCCTACCCTCCTGCCTGCCCTTTTCCGTACTGCACCAACCCTAGACACACATAAACAAAAGTAGTAACTGGATAGTACAACGATTTGTGAACAAGGTCATTAGATAAAGAAGAAGATGGTCCTAAACACCAGCTGCAGAAGAACTGGATGCAGGGTAGGTGTGCAGCAAACTTTGCAAGAGGACCAAACCTCACTCTTCCTTTGAAGGATACCCGAAATAAGACTCATTTAAATGTGATAATCATTTGTGAGTGAAAGAAGTTTGGTAAGAATTTTGTTTTTGTTCTTTTTTTGTTTTTTGGATACAAGGGAGTTAGAATGGCAAGTAATATACTGTCAAATCCCCAGCAGATGCAGTCTTTGGCAGTGGCGTAAAATAGGCCATCTTTCCATTAGAGCTGATTAAGCAAGGATTCCCAGTCATCAAAAAGTATTCCATTACGCTCTAAAGTTCTCTAATAATTTACTCAGTATGCTTTTCAATACTTGGAAAATCCACATGAGTTTTCCATTTGAGCACCACTAGGATGACTCATCCTTTTATTTTAGCAACGGTTCAGAAACAAATGGAGAGAAGGTGTATGTCAAGGGGATAGGAGAGGTGGGAGTGTGGAAAGGACCAGAGAAAGTGCCAGAGTCATCTTTTGTTGCTGAAGAATGAAACCTGTGATCAGAAAACCTAAATGTTAATCTTGGAAAAAGAGGAAGTTGCACTGTTGGTTTGAAAGAGGTCTATTAATAGAAAAGTTGTTTCAACAAAGTTTGAGTGAGCTTCATCAGTCTAATCGGAAGATTTCAGTTAAGAGGTTACAGAACCTGGACTCCTTAATTATTCTTAAGAAAAATTATTAACAGAAACTACAATGCTCACCTCTACCTACTTCACCTGTTCGGATCCACATTGCTTTATCAAATGAGTGCATGCTCATTTATTTTTGACAGATGGAGAATTGTTATTTTAGAAACATTTTAAGAAGTCCGTCGCACTTCTTAGGCATGACCAGATAACCTATCTCTCATTGGGAATGTTGCTTAAAATAAATACCACTCTTAACCCTTAGCACCTATATTTTAAATTTTGTCTCCTATTTTTGATTATTTACTCATGTGTGGGCTGGATATCTACCTTATCAAAATTAAAGTACATGACTCTGAATTATTCCCAATGCCTCCCACATATTATCAGCAGGTAGCTAAATTTGTGTGTTAAATGAAAGAATTCTGGGCAAAAGTAGGAAATAATTATCTAGCTATCTAGGAAACTGTGGCCACTTGGATTAATTCTTTTGCAAACCACTCAGACAAGAATGCTCTTTAATGGTTTCAATTGTTAGCAACCTGCTTTTGGATTAGTAGAGTAGCCCTTTTGAAATGTTCCAAAGCACTTTGCAGTCTTTTTTGGAGACTTTAAAAATAACATATTTTGGAATCAGGTGGACATGAGTTCAAATCCCAGCTTGACCTCTAACGACTAGATGGTTTTGAGAAACCTGATCCCTTTCTTCCTGTGTTACAACTCTTGATGAGTGAATGCCGTTGTGAAGAGTAATTCAGCATTTGCAAAGAACCCAGCAAAGTGTTTAACATGTAAGAAACTCTTGGTAAATGTTTGTGACAAAAATTTTATATGATACTTCAGAGTTTATACAGCAATTCATGCATTATTTCTCCTACTCAACACTGGTTTGCATAGCCATTGGAGTATTATCAAGGCAGTTAGCATCAGAAAACTACAGTTAATATATCAGAATGAAATAATAAAGATAAAAGAAATCAAAAAATAACTTAAATAGTCAAATACTAATACAAGCTTTTTATTTTTGGCAGTATGTCACAAGCACAAAAAAGAAGATTCACTGTAAAAAAAAAAAAACCTCTCAATTCAAATACTAAGAGTAAAGGATAAAAGTTTTAAAGCATCTTTTTAGTAGAGTTTGTGAAAAAAAGAAGAAAAATTACAAAAGACCAAAATTAAAAGAGAGATAGAAGTTAGAATGTTAAGTGTTTTGCTGAATTCAAGGCTACTGAAGTAGCATCTGCTGACCTAATTAAACTAGACACAGGAGATGCAACAACTCCAAGGGAAATTCATTGGATTGCTAAGATGGGGAACATGAGCTGAGACCTGCTATCACAAGTCAGTATTCTTGTACTTGACAGAAATGATGAACTTGATAATATCCACCCAGAGGTAAAGACAGACAATGAGGGACTTTTCTAGCTTTGTTGTATTAAAAAAAGATAAAGTCTCTTCTAAGAATTCATAAACATAGAAAATGGTATGGTGTGTGGAGGAGCGATAGTGACCAGAGGTGAAATATTTTAAAGTTTATTGGGGAGGGTAGCAGAGGGAGTGCTTAACTATATATTTTGTAAGATAAGTATTACAATATACACATTACTACTTTAATATAACCACTGGAATATAAACAGTGGTTATAACTTCAAAACTAGTAGAGAAGTAAAAAGAGAATCTTTAAAAATTCTTCATTAAGAAAAAAATCATAAAAGGAGCAGAAAAAAATAGAAAATAAAATATAAGATAGCAGATATAAATTCAATTATGTAAGTAATCACAAGATATAAATTAACTGAATTTGCACTTGCAGAACAGAGGTTGCAAAACTAGATGGTTAAAAAATATCAAGTCAGATGGTATCAAATAATTGACATGATGGTAATAAAAACTTCAGTGCCGTGTGGAAAATGAAATAAAAGACGTCTCTCAGAAAATAAAACAGAAAGATAAAGATCAAGAAAATAATAGAGGTTGAATGAGACAATTAGAGGATCAGTTTAGAAAATCAAACATCCAAATTCAAGAAATCCACACAGAGAATAAAGAAAACAGAGGAGATGAAAATGTTAAAGTATGGTCTCTAACCGCAACATCATTAAGTTACAAATCAATACTGAAAAGGTATCTAAAACTTCCCAAATATTCAGAAATAAAACTTCAGCATAATCCATAGCTCAAAGAAGAAATCACAAGTAAAATTTTAAAATAATTTAAACTGAATGATGAAAATACAACATATCAAAAACTGTGGGATGCTGTTAAAATGGTGCCTAAAGGGAAATGTGCAGTATTATATGCTTGTATCAGGAAAGAAGTAACAAGTTAATGAAGTTTCCACCCCCCCCCAAAAAAAAGAAAAAAGAAAAAAAAGGAGAAAATTAAGTCCAAAGAAAACAGAAGAATGTAAAAAAAATAAATTCAAGAGCAGAAATAAATGAAATAGAAAACATCACTGGAGAAAATCAATGTAACAAAGCCAATTGTCTGAAGAAACCAATAAAGTTGATGCAGTGCTTGTCGGCCGGTGAGACAAAACAGAGAAAACCCACGTTACCAATAACAAGAATGAGAAAGGGCACAGCGTAGGCTCTGATCTGAGATAGCAAATAGATCAATGGAACAGAATAAGAAGCTCAGAAGAACACCCACATATGTAATGGATGTTTCATATACAACAGAATTGGAGTAGAAAATCAGTGAGAAAAAGTTGAAATTGTCCCTTGATGATATTGCGACAATGGGATAGACAGGGTGAGACTACTACCCACATGCCCTCAGGCATAATCTTATGGTACAAGCACTCTGCCCCCCAACCGCCTAAGGACTTTTTCAAGCAGTGGAAGCTTACTTTACCCTTGCCAGTGGAAATCCAGGGAAGAGCAGAAATAATACTCCCTCAACTAGTTACTAATATGAGTTGCTATATAGTTGTTCCAGTTCCCTCACCACTCAAGTGAATAAGTGGATAAATCTGAGATTCCATGTCTACACTCACTCCCACAGTTCCCCAGTAGGATAAATCTCTGATTTCTCACAATGGGATCTATTTTGATCACATATGTTTTATCGGCTGCCTTGCCCTCCTGGTTTCTTCCCGAATTCCACTCCAGATTTATTTCTTAAATAAGCTACTTGTTCTTCAATCATTTTCTTACAGTCTTTGGAGTGGGCAACCAAGATTGTTACTAACTAAAGAAGGGATGAAAGAAAAGAAAAATGAAAGGAAAGAAGGAAGGAAAGAAGAAGGCAGAGAAAGGCAGAATAATTTTTTTGAAAACAAACTATCTTCTAGCTACAAGAGACAACTTTAGATTTATAGACGGAAACAGTTTGAAATTAAAAGGATAAAAAAAGGTAACCAAACAGTAACTAAAATATAGGTGAATAGCTATACTTTCATTATCAAAAATAGACTTTAACTTAAAATTGTTACTAGAGATAAAGAAGGATATTTTATAATAAAAGGATCAATCCATCAGGAAGCCATAACAATTATATATGCACCTAACGACAGAACCTCTAAACACATGACACAAAAGGGGTAGAATTGAAGGGAGAAATACACAAGTCAACAAGTCAACAAAAATACTTGGAGATTTCAATACCACCACACTTTCAATAATTGATAGAAAAACTAGGCTGAAGATCAACAAGGAAATAGAAGACCTGAACAGCATCGTAAACCAAGCACACCCAAAAGACATCTATAGAACTGTCTACCCAATAACAGCATAATACACATTCTTCTCACGTAAAGGTGAAATATTTCTTGTGATAGACCATATATTAGGCCACAAAACCTTTCTCAGTAAATTCAAAAGGATTGAAATCATACAAATTATGTTCTCTGACCACAATGGAATGAAACTAGAAATCAATAACAGAAGGAAATCTGGGAATTTCACAAATATGTGAAAATGAATAACACACTTCTAAATAACCAATGGATCAAGGAAGAAATCGCAAGGGAAATTAGAAAATACTTTGAGATGAACAAAAAACAAAACACAACACACCGAGATTTACACAGAGAAAATAGTGTTTAGAGGGAAATTTAGTTATAATGCATTATAGTTATAAATGCTATGTTTGGCCATGATATACAGTAAGGGAGCTGTTAAACTCTGCTGGTGAAAGTACAAATTAAGGAGAAAACTGCAATAACTAATGCATTTGAAAATCTGCTATCTTAAGATCCAGCACTCCCCTTCCAGGCACGTATTACACATATGCACAAAAATATTGTACATCACTGTTAAGATCAGCACTGATTTTAATAGCAAAAAGTTAGAAATTACTTATATTGCATCCAAAGACAAACAGTTAAATAAACTGAAGAATTTTTATTAAATGGGATACTATGAAGTAGTGAAAGGAAAAGAACAAAAGCTAATATTATCTACATTTATCTATGTAAATATCCATATATATATCACAAAAAAATATGTATACAGTAGTCCCCCCTCATCCACAGTTTTGTTTTCTACAGTTTCAGGTACCCATGGTCAACAATGGTCTGAAAATATTAAATGGAAAATTCCAGAAATAAAAAATTCATAAATTTAAAATTGTGTGCCATTCTGAGTAACATGATGAAATCTTACGCCATCCAACTCCCTCTTGCCCAGGATGTTAATCATCGCTTTATTCAGCATGTCCATGCTGTATACGCCATTCACCCATTAGTATGGGAAAAGCATAGTGTATTTAGGGTTTGGTACTATCCCTGGTTTCAGGAATCCACTGGGGAAATGTATTCCTCACGAATAGGGAGGACTACTGTCTATCCATACATATATTTCACAAAGAAAATATTGAACATTAAAAAGTCAAGTTGCAAAAAATACATTAGTATGACATAATTCATATAAAATTTTTAAATGTGCAAAATAATACCACATTGTTTTAGAGATACATATACATATTTGTAAAAGTTAATGGAAATTCTTGTGAATGTAAACACTTAATCCATGTTAGTGATTGCATTTGGTGTGAGATTGGGAGAGAAGGGAATGTCACAAAGGCAGGACACACAGAGGACATCAGTTAAACTATCTCATAAGCTGGTACATGAGCACATTCCTTATGTATTTTTATATAACAGAAATAATTAATCTTTTTAACTTTTAATTAAAAATATAAATGCTTTAATACTTGAACTAAGCAGGCCTTTCCTGCAAATGAGTCACTCAGAATTGCAGATAATTATATTTCGAGCCTGGAGAAATTTGGGAAGATACTGGCCACAATTTTCTAATAAAACATGGAGGAAGGGGAAGGAATGTAGAGAAGGAATTCCAGGGTCACCGTCTGACTAGGGAACAGAGGAGGAAAGGTAGATTTGGGGAGAAAGTGATGAGTTCAGATCAACCTGTATTAAACTAGCGGAGTCTGTGGAACCTCCTAATGGGCTTTTAGAAGTGGTGGTGTGGTCTAGAGCTAAGAAACTGGAAATGTTTATTTGGATGTCACCCATGCAAATATGGTAGTTTCAGCCCTGGGCATAGATGGATTTCTTTAAGAAGGAAACATCTATGGGGGGAAATACTATGGTCTGGAGAGTCACTTGCCAAGAGAATAAAGATTTTCAAGGAGAGGATCGCCAGCTTTACCAAATGCTGTTGAAAGATCACATAAGAAGAGTATTGAAATTGTCTATTAGATTTAGCAACATGAGTATGTCAGATTCTTTCAGTATATAAAGCCACAAGAACCCTAGGTTAGCTTCGTTATGACTTAATTGCTAGAATAAAGGAAAATAAGGAGCTATGTTAGAAATAGTCACCTGAAAAAAAAGAAAAAAAGAAAGAAATAGTCACCTGAACAATGAAATGGTCACCCCAAAACCAAGAGGCCTTATAGAGGAGGCTTTACTCAGAAAATGAATTGACTCAAGAGACCACTTTCTCTCTGGTCCCACGTGTAGTCCTTCAAGAGGATATATGGTTGATGTGGGGTGGTTTGCAGTATCCAATGTGGATGGATGGTTAATGGTAGTCAGTGCCACACCATTTTTGAGGATTTGACCACCTCATGCCCATACTGGTAGCTTCTCACTAACTTCTAGGCCAGTTAGCCAAGGTCAGGAAAACAGGATGGGTATCATAAGCTGCATAAATGTCTGCAGTAAAGTATTTCTTGGATCACCAAAAGCTGCAAGAGTCTCTGACAAGAGCCTTTACTCTTTCGTCTACCTTCCATTCTTGCCACTCAACCCCTTTGGGAGTAGCAGTACTCAAAACATTTTTCCTAAATATACTTCTTTTAAGTGTTTTCCTTTAATCATCCATGTATAGAGAAATGCTAATTTTACAGTGTAATTTGGGCTAAGTTGCACCTACTTTAAAATATGAAATGATTTGTATCTATTTTAAAACATGAAGTGAACTTTATTTTCTTAAAACTTTCTGAGCACGAAAGCAATATTAATTTTACTTTTTTAGTTTGTAATCTTGAACCACAGGTGAAGAGTTTTGAATTAATTTCTGTAATTGCCTGAAATTAATGAAGAAAAATAATGGAGACACTCTAAAATTTGACTTGGAAATTACTTTGGTTTAGGAAAGCAAATCTGTGCACTATCACTTTTGAAAATGAATAGAAAGTGTTTTAAAACCTATTCAAAACAATAATTATTGTCTATTGCACTTGAAACAATTAATTAACTTGTTTTCCTGTTTGGTCATACTGAATGAGAACCATTGCTATTCAATTTATTTTAATATAATTTAAAATATCTTGATTAACTTTTTATTGATTAAGGTATTTCTTTCATTTTTTTTCTGATTCTGTAGTTGTTTAGTCATATGGAGGAATTATAAGATGCTTTTGAGCTCTTTTGTTATTTCCTTGCAATCGAGTCTCTGGTGTTTATTGTATTGCACATGTGTGCATAGAAAACCACGGTGGTTTTCTTTTTCAGATTTCCTGTTGAAAATCATCTTTTTGTCTTCAAACAGATCACAGATCCACATTGTTAAGCATAAATGGAACATTATAGATCTAGTCTAAATGTGAGCTGAGACCAGAGAATGCAGTCACTATAATAATCATATGATGTTTGCAGAGGTAGTTCTTCCCCATTCTAGATATTTCCTTCCACATGGAGAGAGTTTATTACCTTAACACTCCTGATCTCTCTCCATTCTCCCACTTAACTCTGCCCAGGAGAAGGTAGTGAGATATCAGACTGAGGTGCCTGAAAAATGAAACAAAATATTCATATCCTTTCCTTTCCTCTTTCTCTTGGGAACAAGAAGATCCAGAGATACAAACGTATCTTTGTTGCTAGAATCCAGCTCGAGACACACTCACTGTTTTTCTTGCTGCCTGTTCTAAAGGAAGATGAGTCTCACTAATTTTGGCATTAAAATCAGGAAGCATGCTTTCCATCCCAGTGATAATGGTGGTAATTTGGTCTCCACCTGACAATTCTTTGTCTTATTTGTCATTTGATTTAGAAATAAAGTGGGGAAAGAGGAATGTTTTTATCGGGCCATTCAAAGACACCAACAATAACAATGATATTTATTAAGAATTTCTGCATGCCAGAAACCTTTTTAAAGTTTTTGTATATTTCATGTAATCTCCATCACAGCTCAAATAAAAAAAAAAAACAGCCTTTGGATTTGATAAATAGGTCATGGACTAGCAAGGTCTATTTGCAGAGGGTTGAAGAGTGAAGGACAGGAAGCTGTTAATTTACATCACTCAGGTCATTAAATCTTTGCATATGAGATGTGACTTCCAGTCTTTCATTATTCTGTTTTTCCTTTTCTGAAGTTTCTTCAATTTGTGAATAACCATGTCATCCTCCAACATTTAGACTGGGCAGATGATACCATATGTGGTATGTCCACCAGAGAATGGAAAAGACTGTAACTTACCTTATTCTGAACTTTCTGAACTGCCACTGAAGCCACCTAAGCCACTTAAGTTTGTCCTAAAGTTTTGTGGACATCTCATTATATATATATATATATCATATATTATATCACCTCATTATATATATTATATATATATATATCACATGAGCAATAGCAGCTAAACAGAATATTATATATATAATATCATGTAACATATATATATTACATGATATAATATATCATGTAATGCTCATGTGATATATATATGTGTTAGATAATATATATAAATCACATGAGCATTACATGCTTATTTTATTAAGCAATCAAGCAACAGATTGCAAAAATATACAAAGTTAAAAATCAACTTCCCATTCACTTTAATTTCACTCTTCCGTTTAGCTGCTATTAAACTCCCAAACTGGGGTTACTAGGGAAAAGTGTTTTTGAATTTTTACTTTTACTAGATAGTTCTAGATTAATTTTAGAGGCGGTATAGCAATTCACACCCTCACCAGCCCAAGAGTGTCCAGGCCTTTACATCCTTTTTATATTTTTGTCAGTTTGAGAATTGAATATCATATTGTTTCTTTACTTTGTGTTTATTTGACTACTAGAGAGTATGAATATCATATTATATGTTTATTGGCCATTTTATTTTCTCTTCTATAAATTATTAGTTTAAATAGTTTGCCCAAATTTCTATTTGTTTGTTTGTCTCTTTTATGAGCTTGTAGAAGTTCTGCATGTATTAAAATATTTTTCTATCATCTGTGTTGCAAATATTTCCCTATCTCTCCTCTTTTGACTTTTTTACAATTTGTCATAAAATTCTTACAAATTTTTATTTCTTTTTAAAATCGGTTGAAGTTTGTTTCAGCAGAGTCCACAAAAGCATGAAGTCAAGGAAAGTACACGCTTCAGGTTCGTGCAGACGTGGGGCATACAGAACACTGGCTCTGCCATTGTTCAACTGCACATGCCATTGAACTCTGACTGATATGGCAGAAATTAGGATAGAATTGCTACACTTTAATGCCTTGTTACTACGTTCCAGGCTCTATGCTTTATGTGGATTATCTCACTGAATATTCACACAACCTTAAAAGGCTCCATGAGCCCATTCACAGAGCCCTTGTGAGGATTAAGAGTAGCAAAACTCAAAGTGACTGTCAGGGGTCATCTGCAGGATATTGGGTCTCTGTACATAATTGAACTAAACATTAAACGTTGCAGTGGTGCAGACAATAGGGCAGAATGGGAGATGTGTTAATTTAGTGCTAGTTTATTAGAACAAAAGTCATAGGAAATTGGAATCTACCATGGAAACGAGATCTTTACCTAACCCTAGTTAAAACTTGTTAGTTGTAGCTGAAGATAAATTTTTTAATGAAGTTACAGTAAGAAATGCATTACACAGGATACAATCATTCTGGAAAGAAAAGTATTATTTAACACATTCTCCATGGGATATGGCTCCAGATTGTAAAATGACTTTTCTGTATTGAGTTCACTCAAATCCCATCTTGGGTACAATGTGCTTACAGATCTGCTTCTAAAAATATCCCTTTGTATTTTGGAACTTATAGCTAGTCTACTAAATGGGGGGAAAAAGAGTTGCAAGCTTGTCATTCTCTTATTGCTCCTAGGTGAATTGCTAAAAAGCACATCATTTATTATCTCTATTCTGCCAAATGGAGAACATTTTTCAAAGGCTCAAGGAAATTACTTGAATGTAGGATTGTTCAGGAGCCCTACTCAAAGAAACATCCTTTTTCCACATCAGTTAAGAGTGGATGTTCTGTTTCTGAACAGATATTCCTACATTCTTGAAGATTTTATTTTGCCTGATGATCCTGGATTTAGTGCCAGACTATGGAAAATCCCACTACCATCAAAAACAGCCATAACACAGCCAACTGGTTTTTTATGAAGCCAAACTATACTGAGGTTTTGGTGAACTCTCTTTTTTCTTGCAGGATATTCGTTGTGTATTTCAGTAGTCTGAGTAGAAGTACAAATCCAGAGTATGACTTCAAGGTATCACTCAATTAAAAAAAAAAAAGTTCTCCCATCTCCCAGATGGCTTTATTTTAGAGAAAGAGTACAACAAATCAAATCCAACACACTTGGACAAGTATGTACCAATTCACGCAGCCAGAGGAGATGTTTGTATTAACTGGCTGTCTTTAATAGACCTATTCTGAGTAGTGAAGTATAGGAAAAGAGTGACTTTTTTTCCGAATCTAAAATTGGCAGCCTGGAGGAGGCAGCCCTTTGCACCTGGCCCCCAACAAACCAGCCTCATGTGTGCCTCTGTGATTTTGCAGATACTCTTCCCTAGAATTCTCTATCTCTAGCCTCTCTAAAGTCTACTCCCCACCCTCCACCTTCAACCCTATATCATATTCAAAGCACAGATTAAGTAGCATTTCATTGGGGAATATTTTTTATTTGGCTGCTCTAAACAGCCTTACTGTATCGCCATGTACTCATATCATTTAGATATACTCCTGTTTTCCCTACACGCACACACACACACACACACACACACACACGCACACATGAGAAATTTTTGCTAAATCTTGAAATGCTTGATTCCTAACAGTTCAGAATATTGTCACTTTAATTGTTACAAAAATTAAACATTTTTTAAAATGAATTCAACTTGTAAATGTGTACATGTGTAATAACAGTTTGCTTTAGCTACGAAATATATGCCTACTATGAAAACTTAAAAATGAAATCTGACTTTAAATTTATAAATGGTACTCAAAACAAGAGATGCTGATTTCAAATATTCTACTTTTTAATCCCAGTTTTGAAGGCAACAACAGGCTTCACATTTTCTAGAAATATTTTTGAAACTTTTGGACCTCTTTGATTTGGGGTCTCTTATATCTTCCTCACAAGTTTCATCTCTTTAAGGGGTATCCATGTCTATTGCTAAAGGGAACCCACTCTTCAAGCCTATGTTTTTAGGATTTCATTTTATGTTAGTTTTCTTTCCTTGCTATAACAAATTAACACATACTAAGAGGCTTAAAATCACACAAATCTATTATCTCCCAGCCCTATAGGTCAGAAGTCCAGGTGGGCTTAGCTGTTGCTCTGTTCCATATTTCACAAGGCTATAATTAAGGTGTCAGATAGCTGGGTGTTTATCTGGAGGCTCTGGGGGAAAATTCACTTGTAGGCTCATTCAAATTGTTAGCAGAATTCAATTCCTGTGGTTGTAGGACTGAGGTGCACATTTCCTACTGGCTGTCAGCTAGGAGTCTCTCTCAGCTCCTTTGTCAATTTCCGTTTTCTTTGCAAAGTAACATATTCCCAATTCCAGGGATTAGCACATGGGCATCTTTGGAGAGTCATTCTGCCTACCACACACAATATTCACAACATGAACCCTTTATCATGTTGTTGAAAAAGCTTCCAGCTGTTGTGTCCCTCTGCAAAATAGCCATGACAGGCTGGCTTTGCTGGTACTGGTGGTTTACAACCATACATTTTGCTTGCACTTTGGAACATAAGCAAGGGGAAAGGGTGCTTCTGTTTGAGGAAAGCATGGGGAAAAAAATCTACCTTCCATTTTTATTTGAAAGGAAACTGGGGTTTCAATAAATATTTGTGAGTTATTGCCCTACTGCCAATCACATCTTAATTTGGGATGGCAAATACTCTTAGCCTGGTGCCTGGATTTATTTTTAGCAGTTGTTCTGGATCATTGGAATCTAATGGAAGAGGAATGAAGTTCACCAATTGCTGATACAAATAAGTGCACAAATAATTTTTTTAACCAAGGGATTTCACTTAGACATTTACTGAGCAACCATCCTGTTGTAGGCAATGACCTTGGCACAGGGTTCAAGGGTGTATAATCTTGTGTGGAAGCTACATGTCTATATTCCTCATGTTTTAAAAGTGAAATATTTTGACCCTCTGGAGTTTTAATTATTGTCAATGGTTGGGCACAGGAAAGCATGAACATCTTCAGTGTTTGCAGTACTGTAGTGTGAGTAGTAAAATCTTTCCATTATACAATCAGGAAGCCAAGCCTCCCGGTAACTTACCTCTGGTCATCTAGCCTGGAATTTAATTGCCAGTATCACCGATTCCAAAAGCAATGCTCCTTTTACTAAATCGTATTTAAAAATAGAGACTGGCTCATCTTGAAGGCATGATAAAATGTTAGGGAAATCTTTTGGACTATAATCCTGGGCATGTTTATTTCTGAGCCTTGGAAGAAGTCAGGAGCAATGAGAGTGGAAAGACACGGTCGATCCTCCATCTACATTTCTCTGGTTCTTTAAAAATTAGGCTTTTTCAAACTAAATGCCAGCATGTAGCTTATTGTCCATTTTTCCTGCTTTGTCTATGTTTTTTTGCTCCTTAGAACTGAAATAGTGTGGAAAGATGCCTGCTGTGTTCTAGTCTAAAGCAGAAAAACACAGCTGTTTTTCAGCTTGCATATGTACATATAATATTTAATTTTGTGGTCTTGATAAGTAGCATCTATTTGTTTTTAAACAAGTCCAAGTTCAGCAGTGCTTACCTGACGTGTATGATGTTGAACTGAGTTATTAAATTCGTCTACATGAGAATAAATTTGCTTTTGTCTTTGCCTTGGTCTCTTATACTGCCTGCCCAGCCTTTGGCATATCGTCATTAGTCCTTATCTAAAGGAGGCAAAATGTATCTGAAGACCACACAGAACAAGGACCCTTCCCCATGCTTTTCTCCTCTTCCTGCCCTGGAAAACTAATGGACCACAACACCTGCTGATCCTGCCTCAACATGGTCTTCTGGCTTCTTCCACACCCACTTCTGGAATCCAGATGTCAGTGGGGCTTGAATCTGGAGTTACGAAAAACCTGAGGCAGAGTTTCCCAGCTGATGTCTAGTCTGCATATTAGACAATGTTCTCCCCAAGCCCCCATCCCCGGCACCTGCTTCGACATCTCCTTCCCACCCTAGAAACATTCGCTCTACTTTGCCTCTCACACCAAAGCCAAGTTCCTCAGTTTGGTATTCCAGGCTAAGTTCCCTGAATCCTCCACTTTTTCCCACTTTCCCTGATCTCAACTGATAGCCAGAAACCCCTAGAAACAAACAAACTTGACCTTGAACAAATACTAACATTGCCAAGCTCAATTCCTTATCCTATAAAGTGAAGAGACTAAATATGGTGATCTGACATTCTTGGCGAATCATTGTGATCCCTGTTAGGTTAGTCCCACAGCTGAGCTGAGCTAAATGTAGGTCCAACTGATAAATTAAAGGTACAATTCACAAAATAAAGCTATATTTTGCAATATAAGTAATTTATTTACTGTATTTAGCAATGTAAGGTATATTAAAATATAGGTTCAATAAAATATAAGTACCGTTGATCACCAATGGTAAATCTGAAAAGATTACTTTGGAGGTTTTTACCATCTTTTTTGAAAATGGAAAATTTTAAATACATACACAAGTAGAGAGAATAGTGTGGTAAACTCCATGTGTCTGTCACCTAGTTTCCACAATTATCAGCCCATGGCCAATCTTATTTCATCTAACTCCACCACTCGCATTCTTCTTTGATTATTCGAAAGCAAATCCCAAGCATAATGTCCTGTCACTATATAAAATTCAATATATAAATATATATCTGAGATAAAGTTTTTCAGAAACATAAGCAAAATACTATCCTCATACTTAAAACATAATTTCTTAATGTTATTAATTACCCAGTCTTGCCCAACCCTCCTCTTGGGGTATTTTTAATGACACATTGAGTGGAAATCTGCTTCCCAATAATACACAAGCCCCACTGAACCTTGTTCTACACCACACCAGACAACTCAGTTAATTCATCGACTTATAAGCAAATGACCCAGACTTACAGAAAAAGCAGTATGGGTCCAGGGTTAACCCATTAAAAGGTGTCCATGGTTGTGTTTTTGGTTTTGGTGGGGTTTTGGGGGGTGGGAGAGGGGGGAGATTTGGTTTGTTGCTTCCTGTTTAAGAAACAAAATAGTATCAGAAATTATAGAGTCAAGACCAATAAAAACAAATGATCTAAATTGGAAGGAGATCATTTCATGCTAAAATTCTGTGATTTTAATAGGTATGGGGTTCGTAGAGAAAAGAAGCCAGTCCAAATTAGGGAAAAGAACGAATTAAAGAATGCTTTATAAAATGAGGTTACAAATTGGCTCTCCCAAGGGCTGAATCAAGCCTATAGAAGTGTTTTATTTGACTCAATAATTCATATAAAAATACTTATTATTTGTTCACTGTGCCAGCTACAGTTCTAAGTGCTAGAGATACAGCAGTGAAGAAAATCAACAAAAAATGTCTGTCCTCATGGAGCTCACATTCTTGTCTATAATTTGAATGCATGAGGTGAGCCATGTACCTCTTAGGGATTTTCTTTTATGCTTTCTCTCTTTTTCTAAATTGATTAAGAAGGATTTTAGGGAAGGCATGCCCTCCTCAACTGGGTCACAGGCCACACACTCTCTTCTTGTTTTTGACCCTGGCCACCAGCATATCAGATTCATGGATATATGAATTTTTTAAGCATTTGACTTTGTGACACCCTGTTCTACAGCAAAGCTCTTTTGCCTTCAAATAGGTTTAATTAATACTGCTATTCATTAGTGGTCCTTTATCATTTGGGGGAAGAACTTTTCTATCCAACATGTAATGACTGAGCCTCTAATGTGTGCAGAGCTCTGGGCCAGAAGCCAGAAATACAGAGAGCAGTAAGTCCTGGCCGGCGATGTCCTGGAGCTCCAGGTCTAGTGGGGAAAACAACCCACAAACCTCATCCTGCTGTCATCTGACAACTACTGCATAGCCATGCAGAGTGATGGGGTAGGTAGGGAGTCCATTCTTTCTGGCACAGGGAGGGAAGGAAAAAGAAACTTACAAAAATTTCACTCATCTTCCAGGGCAACAGAAGAGATAGATATTAAATGTACTGGTATCACATTTATAGATATCTTATTAATAATTTAAAAGTTTGCTTCAGAAAGGGCTACCTGTCCATAAACATGTTTCCTTACCTACATCATTCTTCTATTTTTCCATAAACTTCTGCAAATGTAATTTCTAGGTCTACTTTAATTCAGATAATCACAAATTATAAATGAACGGGACCTACATTTAATGTATATTTTTCTTCAGGCTGTTAATGCTCACTCATATCAAGTGATTATTTCTTCAGAAGGATGAGAACCATCACAAATACTGTAGGAACATTTGTATGGTCATAATTTTAATTAGAGGCAAAGATACAATTTCTCCTCCTGAAGATGAAATGCCTGCTTTGGCTTTACCCTTCAGCAAACATAAAAGGAGCCTCACCGTGGAACGAATATAAAATTTCAGAGCTGAATGGATACCTGAAGTCATAAGTTCCCATCTCCAGCTTCCAGATGAGAAAGTTCTTAGAGCATCCAGGAGAGCCGGAGGTATCTGAGGAGATTCCAGAGTTTCAGCCTCAACGCCATCCTTTGCTGGCAGTGTTCAACCAAGCCTGAAGGCATCCTTCCTCCTGCTCACTGATCAAACATGCTAGCTAGGAAGTAAGACCATTCATTTCTCCTCCACCCTTCCTGGAGAAAAAGTATCAGACAGTATCCTCTCCCAGGAACAACTTACGTATTGGAAGTCAGTTGTTTTGGTAGCTCCATGATAACAAACATCTGAATGTAAATGATTGTGCTTGAGTCTTAAATATTCCATTTAAATATTCCACTTATTCCATTTAAATATTCTACTTTTTGCCTTCATATGACCCCAACTCCCTAGAGCTTACTGGAAAGTCTCCATCTAATGTAGCTCTCAAGTTGCTTGTCTACAGACCTGCTGCAATTCCTAAGCATCCTGTTTTGAAACAGGAAATGACATTTGTCTCTTTATTCTAATAATGGCTTGATGAGTATTTGACCCATCCAGGTATAAACTCATACTAATCAGGAAATGAGACAGTTTGACCAAGACAATTATTTGTTCATCCCTTTTAAATAGATGATGCTAGTTATTTGAAATACCTGCAGACAAGTACATAAACTGGGAATCTCACCTCTCCATCCACCAACACTCAATCAATCCCCAGTTTCTATGATTCCACTTCCTACCATATCAGATATCTCCTTCTCTCTAGCTTTATCATCACTGACTTAAGATATACTTTTCTTGCCTTTCACCTGGAGAGCTGGCACCAAACGTACCTCCTTTGCTTCATTCCTTCCACTGAAACTAGAGGAAACTTTCTCAAATCCAAATCTGACTCAATCCAAATCTGACTATGCCATTCCTCTGTGTAAAGACAATTTTCCATATCCAAACTTCTTGGCATGACAAATGAGATTCCTCAAGGAATCCTGTTTATTTAGATTTCATCCTCGTCTCCCAACACCCCACTGTGATTTCAGCCCCAGCAGCACCAACCTACATATGTGCTCCAAACCCACTCTGGGGTTCTACGCATCCATTCCTTTCAAAGTCCTCTCCAGACCTCCAGCCACGTTCTCGTCTCTCCACCCTTCTACTGGTTTGGTCAGACTTCTCCAACCTGGGACGATGTATAAGGTCACATTCCCATTAAATTCTCACACTACAAAGGAAGAGCTCCTCCTTCAGACTCCAACCTACCTCTGGGCTCCCAGTTCCTTTCCTATTTCAGGTGTGCTCTGGAATAAGTATCTCATGTTTTCCCACTTGACTGCATTTCCAGACCCCATGCTTTCCCCTAACCACAACAATACCCTGAGGATAACAGAACAACACAGAGAGTAAGTTGCAACCATTCAAAGATCTGACAACTTTCAATGTCTACAGACTCAAATCTACCATCTGTCTGTTCTATATAGGGCTCCCTCTGTGATGCTGGCCAGTCTGCAAGCTGCTCTGCCCACCATAAAAGTTCCTAGGGCCTGACCCTCATTATGGTCTCAGAGAGAAAAGAGGGTCACCTTTCTCTGGTCTGAAGCCAGCCTTCCCACCCTACTTTCTTATTCCCAAATTTGTCTCATCCTAGGATGAATGATAGTGGGAATATCACTTCCCCCGTTGGGGAACCCTATTCTTATCCACAGGGGTGTGGTTCTAAATTGCAGCCCCAAAAGGAGAACAAAATTCCATCAGCACATAATGGCTGAAGTCCAGTACATGTTGGGTTATTCAGTCTTAAATTCTGTGCGTAGGATGTTAAGAGTGGGACCGTGAGTCTCCTGTTTCACGGTCTCCAGCTAGAGGTAAACAGAGAGCAAACGTGCATGCAGTTCCCTGTGCCCTGGGGGGCTCGCCAACAATGAACCTCAACTGACCTGAATTCCAATGAATACATGGAAGAGGTAGGCTGCCAGTTTGCAAATTCTTCCTGTTTTTAGGGAGAACCATATCTCTGCAAACTTTGTTGCAACTTCAGGAGTAATACTTTCTTTTCATGTGTTCTGGGGGTCATTGTGACACTCCTTCATTTGCAGAAGAGACAGATTCATGGTGCTCAGAATAAAATCCCCTTCCCCCAGAAGGCTGTGAGCAAGTCTTTCCTTGACTATTCTCCAGTACCCCCTTTTGCTGCTCTCTGCTTTGCCGTCTGGATCTTCAGCTTCACGGGTCCCCCTTCAGTCCTTGAAAAAGGTAAGCAGCTAAATGATTCCTTACACTAGGGCCTTTGCACATGCTGTTCCCACTGCCTGGGACACCATTCCTCCCCACCCTGCTACTCATCCCTGAATCTTGCAAATTCCAGATGACCTTCTGAGACCTCTCCTCCAGCATCCTCAGACAAAGTCAGGACTGTCTCTCTCATAAGTCTGTGCTTATCCTTCATGATGCACATAATGCTTGTCTTTCCAAACAGGCTCCTGACCTCCAGCGGGGGAGGAACCACATCGTTTCTGTTTGCCTCTCCCCTGCGCCTGGCCATAACAAGTGTACATAATTAGCAATTCTGAATAAAATGATTTTCACCAACCAATGGATTATCCTGGTCCAAAGGTAAATTCTGTTTTCCTTGGTGGATAACAAATATTAGTTTGAAGCTTTGAAATGTCAGGTTTTCTTTTCCTCTAACTGTACCTATTTGACATACATTTGGGGCTTCTTTTCAGCCACGGAACATTCCGTTACACTTAATTCAGAGATTTATTCTCCCACAAAATCTCCAGCTAGACGTGACACAGATCTTCAGTAAGCTTTTCTGTCATTTAGGCAGCCTCCTCCTTGCCTGCAGTACTCCTTCTGCTCCACTGCCAAATCTTACCTGCATTTCAAATCCATCTTCAGTGTCACCTCCTCCATAAAGTACCCCTGGTTCTATTCAACCACAAGTTCCCCGCCCCTGCTTTGGACTGGAATCCCATGGCATTTTCTTTAAGGATGCCCTCACACTCTACCACATGTAATCATCAGCTGGGGAATGGTTTGACTTTTTCTTCCTCACTCCATTAGCTTGTAAAGTTGCACTGTGACACTTGAGACTGAAGGCACTGGAGAGCTTGAAAGAGATATGATGTTTTCTGTGAGTTCAATTATGTTTGTTATATTTATTTATTTGTTTTATTTTTTAGATTCTACAGATAAATGAGAACATACATTATTTGTCTTTCCTTTTCTGACTTATTTCACTAAGCATAATACCCTCCAGATCTGTTCATGTTTTTGCAAAGGGGGAAGGGCAAAGGGGGAAGGGCAAAATAGGTGAAGGGGGAAGGGCAAAATAGGTGAAGGGGGAAGGGCAAAATAGGTGAAGGGGATTATGAGGTACAAACTGCTTGGTATAAAATAAAGAAGTTACAAGGATGTAATGGGAATTAGGGATGCACAGGGAATATAGTCAATATTTATGATAACTGTGTATGGAGTATGATCTCTAAAAATAGCAAATTTCTATGTTGTACAAATGAAACTAATACAATATTGTAAGTCAACTATACTTCAATAATAAAAAGAAAAAAAAAGAGGCATGATGTAATGAAAAAGACAACAGCTCTGCAGTAAGAGTAACTTAACTGTATCTGAAACCAACTCGCCTTATGACCTTAAAAACGTTATGAGCCTGCACAGAGCTAGACTTCCTTAACCATAAATTCTGACTATTATTACCTACCTCATGGAGCTGTAAATGTTAAGTGCAACCATGGTTGTAACATGCCAGGGGCCCCTGGGCACAGGCTTGTGTCCCTTCCTACTCTTGTTGGCATTGGTAGGCATAAAGAGCTCAGGAGAGGGCTTCCCTGGTGGCGCAGTTGTTAAGAATCCACCTGCCAGTGCAGGGGACATGGGCTCGAGCCCTGGTACAGGAAGATCCCACATGCCGCGGAGCAACTAAGCCTGTGTGCCACAACTACTGAGCCTGTGATCTAGAGCCCACGAGCCACAACTACTGAAGCCTGCGTGCCTAGAGCCCGTGCTCCACAACAAAAGAAGCCACTGCAATGAGAAGCCCACGTACCGCAAGGAAGAGTAGCCCCCGCTCTCAGCGACTAGAGAAAGCCCACGCACGGCAACGAAGACTCAACGCAGCCAAAAATAAATAAATTAAATAAATTTATTTTTTTAAAAAAAGAGCTCAGGAGAATCACTTCCACTTTCCTGTTACTGGATGATAATTATATGACTTGACTTTTGCTGAGGCTTTCTCTAGTTGGAAGATAAAGACATTCTGGCCCCATATTGCAATTTCTATTTCCAAAAACTGAAATTCTTGCTCAGTTAAAAGGTTTTCATCAGTACCTGTAGTTAAAAGCATGTCACTTTTACTAGTATAAAATAGTAACTCCTTGAATTGAACACCCAGGCCATATGAGAACACTGTTTCGTTGAAACAGGCTCCGTGGGATAGGGCTTCCTTTGATTTCTCTGGGGACGTTCTTGCCATAATTTGACAGATAGATCTAGTCTATTGGAAAAGCTACTAGTTTTTGTTGGGCAGGTGACAAATGATTAAGTAACCATTTGTGATTATGACATATATTCTGATCTCAGAAACTGCCTATCGTCTTTTTTTTTTCCTTCTGATATTTTTTGCTAATCCAAATATGCAGAAACAGTGACTTTTAATTTATTTCCTGGCTACAGATAATATATAATTCCTTATGCCTCCTTGTGCAGTCTCCAGACCCTTCTTGTCTAATCCATCACACACAAAAAAGCCATTTCTGGGACTCTTTACCTGGCCTTTTCTGTTCTCTCTACCTGGAATCCCATTCCAGAATCAACACAAATTCATCTTTGCCATGAAGAAATACCTGACTTTTGCCCTGGCCTTTTAAAATTACTTTTGAATCAATATAATTATAAATAAATGAGTAAAATAAACTATTACATAGTCCAAGCTTGTACCACTCACCACATGACAGGCCAATAAATCGAGAGAAGATTTGTTGGGGAAATGAATAGCGATTTCATTCAGGAAGCCAGCAGGCGGAGAAGACGGTGGATTAGTGTCCCAAAGAACCACCTTCCCTGAGTTAGAATTCAGGTTTCTTTTATACTAAAAGGGGAAGGGGATGTGGCTGGTTGTTGCACACTTCTTGGTGGCGGAATCCTTTGCTCTTGCAGCTCTCCACTTAGCTCAGGTCACGATGTTCCTGTAAACCTCCAACAAGACAAATGCTATTCTCTGTTCTGCAACTTTTTATCTCTATATGAATAGAAAAGTGTTATACCCTTAACAATGGGCTCTCCTGTATATTTCAGGCTATAGGCAACGTTCTTAACTTGTAGCAAAAGCAATAGAATACAAAGGTTAAAGTAAAAGAAATAGATCTAATGTGGAGTCAGATTTGGTCTTCCCTATTATAAAACGATTCCATCATCAGGTACATGTATATCTATTCTCGTTAAATTGTATGTGTGTGTTATTAAATTTAATTCTCATTTTATTCTGAATACTTGTGAACCCAGCTCAGCTACTATGAGGTAGTAGGTGAGCACATTTTTTTATCATTTTTTAAAAAACTATATAGTATCCGCTATCCTCCAAGGAAACAGATCAAGCAACTTCTAAGACCCTTAATAGATATTCAGGAAATATTTTTAATTGGATGAATGCATAGCTGAGCTACCTGATAGGGTAGTCACTAGCCACATGTGGTTTAAATTTAAATTAATTTAAATTAGATAAAATTAAAAATTCAGCTCCTAGCCACACTAGCCTTATTTCAAGTGCTCACTAGTGTCTAGTGACGGCAGTATCAGTAAGTGTATTTCTGGGATACATCCATCATAACAGAAAGTTCTCTTGGACAGTCCTGGATTCAATGAATGAATGAATGAATGAATGAACAATCCACCATGAGGCTTTCAATGAAGCCCCTCTCCACCACTCTGCCTGCTTTCTCACATGGAACATTTTGCCCACTTTGGAGATGAGCTTCCCAGGGCAAGCTTCACAGCTTGGATTATTTAAAAAGAGCTCAGGAAAGCAGTGAACACATCCTGCAGGTGTGGTTACTTCCTTTCCACAGACCCATCAACCACATTATGACAGGAGTGCTTTCCAGCTCCAATTTGTCTAATTCTCAGCTGTTCTGTTAACAAAGAATGCCTGGCCAGAACATGTCAGTCATCTCCACAAAGAGTTATTTCCGTCTTCTCTCTTTTTCCAAAACTGCAAAGATTGATTTTCGGCAGATAATCTTTTTTGTGTATTCCTGCACACAGACTGCAGCTGTTCTCAAATGCAGCATCAATACATGTTTTATGAGTCACTTTTTTTTGTAATGTCTGAAGCTAATCATTTTTATTATGACATAAAAAGTATTTGCCTTGAAATCTCGAGTGCCGTGTTCCTCGTTCGGTCTTGCCGCGAGCGTGGCACTCCTTGGAATGTCTATTGTGTTGAATCTCAATTTCATAATGCAATGATGCAGCAAGGTATAAACATAATAAGCACCTTTCTTTTAAAAAAGAATGAAATTTTGCCATTTGCAGCAACATGGATGGACTTGCAGGGCATTATGCTAAGAGAAATGAGTCAGAGGAAGACAAATACTGTATGATATCACTTATATGTGGAATCTAAAATACACAACAAACCGGTGAATATAATAAAAAAAAAGAAGCAGACTCACAAATATAGAGAACAAATTAGTGGTTACCAGTGGGGAGAGTCATGACAGGAGGGGCACCATAGGAGCAAGAGAGTAGGAGGTACAAGCTCTTGGGTATAAGATAGGCTATAGGTATGTATTATACAGCACGGGGAAATATAGCCAATATTTTGTAATGACTGTAAATGAAAAGTAACCTTTAAAAATTGTATAAAAACAAAATATAATAATAATAAGTCCCTTTCATATTGGGCTTCTGTCTTAGCCTGAGTCATCTAGAAAACAAACCTAAGACTTTATTTGGGAGGTGCACACCCAGGGTAGAGAGAATGAAGGAAAGGCAGGGTAAAGAAACATGGGAAGCCAGGTTGAAGTTACCATGATTCTGCTTCACCATGAACCCTGAAGATACAGCAGGCAGCTCCAAACTTGTGTTCCCCAGGCACACAGGACTTGTCAGGAAGACTGCAACACAAATCTGCATTTTGGAGTAGAACAGGGGGGAAAGGAAAGAAGGGGATGTATCAACCTAGGAACTTCCCATCTCCTCTTTCCGTCGATCTGTCCATGCCATGAAGAGTTAACACCTCCAAGATTCCAGGTTGCATTGGGCCCTTCAGCAGCAACTCAAGTATCAGATCTCAGCCCTTTGTGGGGTACTTCGTCCATGTCTGGAAGTAGACAGGCATCTCACTGCAGATGGGCTAAGTGTGTGGCCATATGGGCCAGGCAGGCTCAGGGGTTCCACTGCCTAGGGCTGTGCCCATAAGTGAAGTCTGGGAGGTGGGTGGTGCTTTAGAAGGAAGGACAGTCAAGGGAACCCAAAGGGGCACATGATTTCTTGGTCCAGTACAGCTTCTCTCATATGCTTACAGGATTCAGTTGTAGGAAGTATTACTTTTTAAAGGAAAATATATTCTTCTCCAGACTCTTCAAAGGGATGCCATTTTGAGTGGAAAAGCCTCAGAGGTGATCAAATCCTTCTCTTCATATGTCACATATACAGAAATTGTTGTTGAATAATTTGGTGTTTGACAGACTTAAGTCCCTGTAACCTGGAAAAATGAGTTAGATGCTTCTGTCTCGTCTCTGAACAACAGGAGAATAATATCTACACATTGATTGGTGAAGAAAATCAGCCTAAACCTGGAAGGCTTCACTGGATTTGATCCTAATGAGTCTGAGAGCCTCCTGGGCAGCTGGGGCCATTAAAACCTGAAAGCACGAAGAGCAGAGTCTAGATGGGTCTAGATGACCTTCAGGTAGGTGAGTCCTGGGGCTGCAAGGAGATGAAACATGAGGAATGGCACTTCCTAGAAACTAAGGTCTGTGCTTCAGATAACTCTGAGTGTGAGGAAAAGGAATTTCAGTGACAGGAAAGGAGGCCTGAGTTCACAGAGGGGAGGTAAGAGCATTGTGCATGGTGAGGAAGGTCCCAGGGGTCCCCAAAGACTGTGGGATTCAGCACTCAGGGGACAACTGAAGGAGGGGCCAAAAGTGCCCCCAGCTTGGAGCAGTGAGAGGAGCACTGAAGCTGTTTACACAGAAAAGTGATGTGATCATTTTTGTGCTTTAAGTCAGGGATCCCCATCCCCCAGGCCATGGACTGGTACCAGCCTGCAGCCAGTTAGGAAACTGGCCGCACAGCAAGAGGTGAGTGGCAGGCGAGTGAGCAAAGCTTCATCTGCTGCTCCCCATCACCTCCCATCGCTCGCATTACTGCCTGAACCATCTTCCCTGCCCTCCCCCACCCTGCCTTCCATGGAAAAATTGTCTTCTATGAAATGGGTCCCTTGTGCCAAAAAGGTTGGGGACCGCTGGTTTAAGTCACTCTGGCTGCTGCATAGAGAATGGAGTTGGAGTGAATTTTCTGGGCAGAAAGACCAGTGTGGAGACAGTTGTCCCAGACCCAGTGAGAGGTGATGAGGGTCTGAGAATGGCCCAGGTATGGTACACTGGCCTCACAGGTAATGACTTTATTTTCAGATATGTGACAGATGAGCACACCTGAGGTCACCCAAGGCCCCTAAAATAGTGAATGGAAGATGCTGTGTCATCTTAGAGCAGTAGGACCAAGAAATCTCAATTTAAACCCTTAACTTTATAGGTGGGAAACCTGGGCCCTGGAGAGGAAGAATAGCAGGAAAACTGGAAACCAACAGTCGAGTCTCCCCATTTTCATCTCCATGCTCTCTTCACTGTCTCCTGCCCTCACTTGTGATCACTATGGCTACAGTTAAGTCAAATTAACCATTCCCCATCTCTTCTCTCAGAATCCCAGATTGTGCCATGGAAATAACCTAAAAGAAGCATCATTGTCCAGGCAAGTGGACATAAGAAGGCTTATGAGCTCATCAACAATTAGAATATTTCACTAGGGTTTGTTTGTCCATGGACTCATTTGAGATACACCTTTTTGACTTCAGCAGTGTATATGTTACCCTCTAAGAATGATGTCAAGAGACTGACACACAGACTCAATGACAGAATCTCCCAATTTTTAGGCTACCATAAGTAAGAGTTTTCTAAGACATCACAGACAAAATAAATAAACTTTCTTCAAAAGCAGGCACATGGAGGAGACCTTCAAGATGGCAGAGGAGTAAGACGTGGAGATCACCTTCCTCCCCACAGGTACATCAGAAATACATCTACATGTACAACAACTCCTACAGAACCCCTACTGAATTCTGACAGAAGACCTCAGACTTCCCAAAAGATATATTTTTTTTTCCTTTTTCTCTTTTTGTGAGTGTGTATGTGTATGCTTCTCTGTGTGATTTTGTCTGTATAGCTTTGCTTTTACCATTTGTCCTAGGGTTCCGTCTGCCCGTGTTTTTTCTTGTTTGTTTGCTTTTTAAGTAGTTTTTAGCGCTTGTTATCATTGGTGGATTTGTTTCTTGCTTTGGTTGCTCTTTCTTTTTTTTCCTTTTTTTAAAATACTTTTTAAATAATTTTTTTTTTTTTTTTTTTTTTTGCGGTACGCGGGCCTCTCACTGTTGTGGCCTCTCCCGTTGCGGAGCGCAGGCTCCGGACGCGCAGGCTCAGCAGCCATGGCTCATGGGCCCAGCCACTCCGTGGCATGTGGGATCTTCCCAGACTGGGGCACGAACCCGCATCCCCTGCATCGGCAGGCAAACTCTCAACTGCTGCGCCACCAGGGAAGCCCCTAAATAATTTTTTATTTTAATTATTTTATTTTTTTCTTCCTTTCTTTTTTTTCCCCCCTTTTCTTCTGAGCTGTGTGGCTGACAGGGTCTTGGTGCTCTGGCTGGGTGTCAGGCTTGTACCCCTGAGGTGGGAAAGCTGAGTTCAGGACATTGGTCCACCAGAGACCTCCCTGCTCCACATAATATCAAATGGCAAAAGCTCTCCCAGAGATCTCCATCTCAACGCTAAGACACAGCTCCACTCAATGACCAGCAAGCTACAGTGCTGGACACCTTATGCCAAACAACTAGCAAGACAGGAACACAACCCCACCCATTAGCAGAGAGGCTGCCTAAAATCATAATAAGGTCACAGACTCCCCAAAACACACCACCGGACGCAGTCCTGCCCACCAGAAAGACAAGATCCAGCCTCATCCACCAGAGCACAGGCACTAGTCCCTTCCATCAGGAAGCCTACACAAACCACTGAATCAACCTTAGCCACCAGAGTCAGACACCAAAAACAACAGGAACTACAAAACTGCAGGCTGCAAAAAGGAGACCCCAAACACAGTAAGTTAAGCAAAATGAGAAGACAGAGAAACACACAGCAGATGAAGGAGCAAGGTGAAAACGCACTAGACCAAACAAATGAAGAGGAAATAGGCAGTCTACCTGAAAAATAATTCAGAGTAATGGTAGTAAAGATGATCCAAAATCTTGGAAATGGAATGGAGAAAATACAAGAAATATTTAACAAGGACTCAGAAGAACTAAACAGCAAACAAACCATGATGAACAACATAATAAATGAAATTAAAAATTCTCTAGAAGGAATCAATAGCAGAATAACTGAGGCAGAAGAACGGATAAGTGACCTGGAAGATAAAATAGTGGAAATAACTACTGCAGAGCAGAATAAAGAAAAGAATTGAGGACAGTCTCAGAGACCACTGGGACAACATTAAACACACCAACATTCGAATTAGAGGGGTCCCAGAAGAAGAAGAGAAAAAGAAAGGGATTGAGAAAATATTTGAAGAGATTATAGTCAAAAATTCCCTAATATGGGAAAGGAAATAGTCAAGTCCAGGAAGCACAGAGAGTCCCATACAGGATAAATCCAAGGAGAAACATGACAAGACACATATTAATCAAACTATCAAAAATTAAATACAAAGAAAAAATATTAAAAGTAACAAGGGAAAAACAACAAATAACATACAAGGGAATCCCCATAAGGTTAACAGCTACTCTTTCAGCAGGAACTGTGCAAGCCAGAAGGGAGTGGCAGGATATATTTAAAGTGATGAAAGGGAAAAACCTACAACAAAGATTACTCTACCCAGCAAGGATCTTATTCAGATTTGATGGAGAAATTAAAACCTTTACAGTCAACCAAAAGCTAAGAGAATTCAGCACCACCAAACCAGCTTTACAACAAATGCTAAAGGAACTTCTCTAGGCAGAAAACACAAAAGAAGGAAAAGACCTACAATAAGAAACCCAAAACAATTAAGAAAATGGTAATACGAACATACATATCAATTATTACCTTAGATGTAAATGGATTAAATGCTATAAGCAAAAGACATAGAGTGGCTAAATGGATACAAAAACAAGACCTGTATATATGCTGTCTACAAGAGACCCATTTCAGACCTAGGGACACATACAGATTGAAAGTGAGGGGATGCAAAAACATATTCCATGCAAATCGAAATCGAAAGAAAGCTGGAGTAGCAATTCTCATATCATACAAAATAGACTTTAAAATAAAGACTATTACAAGAAACAAAGAAGGACACTACATAATGATCAAGTGATCAATCCAAGAAGAAGATATAACAATTATAAATATTTATGCACCCAACATAGGAGCACCTCAATACATAAGGCAAATGCTAACAGCCATAAAAAGGGAAATCAACAGTAACACAATCATAGTAGGGGACTTTAACATCCCACTTTCACCAATGGAAAGATCATCCAAAATGAAAATACATAAGGAAACACAAGCATTAAATGTTACATTAAACAAGATGGACTTAATCGATATTTATAGGACATTCCATCCAAAAGCAATAGAATACACTTTCTTCTCAAGTGCTCATGGAACATTCTCCAGGGTAGATCATATCTTGGGTCACAAATCAAGCCTTGGTAAACTTAAGAAAATTAAAATCGTATCAAGTATCTTTTCCGATCACAACAATATGAGACTAGATATCGATTACAGGAAAAAATCTGTAAAAAATACAAACACATGGAGGCTAAACAATACACTGCTTAATAACCAAGAGATCACTGAAGAAATAAAAAAATACCTAGAAACAAATGACAATGAAAACACGATGACCCAAAACCAGTGGGATGCAGCAAAAGCAGTTCTAAGAGGGAAGTTTATAGCGATACAATCCTACCTCAAGAAACAAGAAACATCTCAAATAAACAACCTAACCTTTCACGTAAAGCAATTAGAGAAAGAAGAACAAAAAACGCCCAAAGTTAGGAGAAGGAAAGAAATCATAAAGATCAGATCAGAAATAAATGAAAAAGAAATGAAGGAAACAATAGCAAAAATCAATAAAGCTAAAAGCTGGTTTTTTGAGAAGAAAAACTAAATTGATAGACCATTAGCCAGACTCATCAAGAAAAAAAGGGAGAAGACTCAAATCAATAGAATTAGAAATGAAAAAGAAGTAACAACTGACACTGCAGAAATACAAACGATCATGAGAGATTACTACAAACAATTATATGCCAATAAAATGGACAACCCAGAAGAAATGGACAAATTCTTAGAAAAGCACAACCTTCTGAGACTGAACCACAAAGAAATAGAAAATATAAACAGACCAAACACAAGCACTGAAACTGAGACTGTGATTAAAAATCTTCCAACAAACAAAAGCCCAGGACCAGATGGCTTCACAGGCAAATTCTATCAAACATTTAGAGAAGAGCTAACACCTATCCTTCTCAAACTCTACCAAAATATAGCAGATGGAGAAACACTCTCAAACTCATCCTATGAGGCCACAATCACCCTGATACCAAAACCAGACAAAGATGTCACAAAGAAAGAAAACTACAGGCCAATATCACTGATGAACATAGATGCAAAAATCCTCAACAAAATACAAGCAAACAGACTCCAACAGCGCATTAAAAGGATCATACAACATGATCAAGTGGGGTTTATCCCAGGAATGCAAGGATTCTTCAGTATACACAAATCTATCAATGTGATAAACCATATTAACAAATTGAAGGAGAAAAACCATATGATCATCTCAATAGATGCAGACAAAGCTTTTGACAAAATTCAACACCCATTTATGATAAAAACCCTCCAGAACGTAGGCATAGAGGGAATGTACCTCAACATAATAAAGGTCACATATGACAAACACACAGCCAAGATCATTCTCAATGGTGGAAAACAGAAACCATTTCCACTAAGATCAGGAACAAGACAAAGTTGTCCACTCTCACCACTATTATTCAACATAGTTTTGGAAGTTTTAGCCACAGCAATCAGAGAAGAAAAAGAAAGAAAAGGAATCCAAATCAGAAAAGAAAAAGTAAAGCTGTCACTCTTTGCAGATGACATACTATACATAGAGAATCCTAAAGATGCTAACAGAAAACACTAGAGCTAATCAATGAATTTGGTAACGTAGCAGGATACAAAATTAATGCACAGAAATCTCTTACATTCCTATACACTAATGATGAAAAATCTGAAAGGGAAATTAAGGTAACACTCCCATTTACCACTGCAACAAAAAGAATAAAATACCTAGGAATAAATCTACCTAAGGAGACAAAAGACCTGTATGCAGAAAACTATAAGACACTGATGAAAGAAATTAAAGATGATACAAACAGATGGGGAGATATACCATATTCTTGGATTGGAAGAATCAACATTGTGAAAATGACTATACTACCCAAAGCAATCTACAGATTCAATGCAATCCCTATCAAACTACCAACGGCAATTTTCACAGAACTAGAACAAAAAATTTCACAATTTGTATGGAAACACAAAAGACCCCAAATGGCCAAAGCAATCTTGAGAAAGAAAAATGGAGCTGGAAGAATCAGGCTCCTGGACTTCAGACTATACTACAAAGCTACAGTAATCAAGACATTATGGTACTGGCACAAAAAGAGAAATATAGATCAATGGAACAGGATAGAAAGCCCAGAGGTAAACCCACGCACATATGGTCACCTTATTTTTGATAAAGGAGGCAAGAATATACAATGGAGCAAAGACAGCCTTTTCAATAAGTGGTGCTGGGAAAACTGGACAGCTACATGTAAAAGAATGAAATTAGAACACTACCTAACACCATACACAAAAATAAACTCAAAATGGATTAAAGACCTAAATGTAAGCCAGACACTATCAAACTCTTAGAGGAAAACATAGGCAGAACACTCTATGACATAAATCACAGCAAAATCCTTTTTGACCCACCTCCTAGAGAAATGGAAATTAAAACAAAAACAAAAAAATGGGACCTAATGAAACTTCAAAGCTTTTGCACAGCAAGGGAAACCATAAACAAGACGAAAAGACAACCCTCAGAATGGGAGAAAATATTTGTAACTGAAGCAACTGACAAAGGATTAATCTCCAAAATTTACAAGCAGCTCATTCAGCTCAATATCAAAAAAACAAACAACCCAATACAAAAACGGGCAGAAGACCTAAACAAACATTTCTCCAAAGAAGATATACAGATTGCCAACAAGCACATGAAAGGATGCTCAACATCACTAATCATTAGAGAAATGCAAATCAAAACTACAATGAGGTATCACCTCACACCAGTCAGAATGGTCACCATCAAGAAATCTACAAACAATAAATGCTGGAGAGGGTGTGGAGAAAAGGGAACCCTCTTGCACTGTTGGTGGGAATGTAAATTGATACAGCCACTATGGAGAACAGTATGGAGGTTCCTTAAAAAACTACAAATACAACTACCATATGACCCAGCAATCTCACTCCTGGGAATATACCCTGAGAAAACCATAATTCAAAACGAGTCATGTATCACAATGTTCATTGCAGCTCCATTTACAACGGCCAGGACATGGAAGCAACCTAAATGTCCATCGGCAGATGAATGGATAAAGAAGATGTGGCACACATATACACAATGGAATATTACTCAGCCATAAAAAGAAATGGAATTGAGTTATATGTAGTGAGGTGGATGGACCTAGAGTCTGTCATACAGAGTGAATGAAGCAAGTCAGGAAGAGAAAAACAAACACCATTTGCTAACACATATATATAGAATCTAAAAAAAAAAAAAAAGGTTCTGAAGAACCTAGGGGCAGGACAGGAATAAGACACAGACGTACAGAATTGACTTGAGGACACGGGGAGGAGGAAGGCTAAGCTGGGACAGAGTGAGAGAGTGGCATGGACATATGTACACTACCAAATGTAAAATAGATAGCTAGTGGGAAGCAGCTGCATAGCACAGGGAGATCAGCTCGGTGCTTTGTGACCACCTAGAGGGATGGGATAGGGAGGGTGGGAGGGAGATGCAGAGGGAGGGGATATGGGGATGTATGTATATGTATAGCTGATTCACTTTGTTATAAAGCAGAAACTAACACACCATTGTAAAGCAATTACACTCCAATAAAGATGTTAAAAAGAAAAAAAGATTCCACATATAAGGAAAAAAAAAGCAGGCACGTGGGATGGGAACTGTATGAACAATATGGAATTATTAACGCTACAGACATCTAAGGCTGCAGAAGGTATTTTGGAAAATGGGGACAGTAATCCCAACAAAACAGGAACTGCCTTCAAGGAACATAATGCCAACTTGTGGAGACAAAATATGCATGCAGAGTAGCCAGAATGCAAAAGAGAAAAGGACTCTTATGCCCTAAGAAATGTAGTTACCTATAAAGTACCTTAAGACAAGAATGTTTCCACTGGAAGTTTGAGACAGCATCTCTGGAGGATGCTGTTCCTGAAGCAACTATGGACCAATGGTTCAGATTCTGACAAGTGAAGGTGAAGAAAGAAGACACTACAGGAAAAGCTGGAGCAAAGGTCTTGAACTGGGGAATGAGGAGGTCACTGAAGAAAGAGGAGCATGCAGTATGGTCTTTGCTTCAAGGACTCTGCCATCTTATTTAGGATAAGTCTTAAAAAGATATTAATCTCTGAGGGGCAGAAGAGTAAATTAAGTGAGGATGCAGGCTCTACAGGCAGACTGTCTGGTCGTGTAGGCTCACAATGTTCATTTCTTAGATACATGTCTTTAAACAAGTGACTTCGTCTATCTGTACCTCATCTGTGGAATGGGGATGATGAAATTACACCAGAGGGGTACAAAGTGCTTAGTAGAGATCTGGGCACAGAATTAGCATTGAATAAAATGTCATTATCATCATCATTATCATCATCATCATTTCATCTGGGATCAAATCAAAACGTAGGCTTAAATACTCGTTGCCTAGTCTTTCCTCTAATTTGTTGCTGATAACATTAATCTTCCCAATTCAACAATGTTCAGAAAGAGTTTATTGAGCCTCTAGATCTTCACTGCCCAGTGGAAATCTCTTCTGTGACGAGCTTGCTCTAGACCTATGCTGTCCAGTATGGTAGCTGCTAACCACGTGTGGATACTGAGTGCTTGAAATATGGCTCGTGTAACTGAGGAACTTGATTTTTAATCTTACTTAATTTTAATTAATTTAAATTCAAAAGCATACTGATTCGGTTATTTGAAAACTTTTATTTATTTATTTTTTGCTCGGTGGTTTCCTCTTTATTAAAGTGCCTCCTACCTTCCTCCCACAATTTCAGTCCCTTCCATCTACCCCCAAAAGAGAAGGGAGTGAAAAGAAGGGATGAGCCCCTTGGGCAGTTAGAAAGGGAACAGAAACCAAAACAATCACCGGATGTGACAGAGATTGACAATCAAGAAGTCTAAAGCAGAATGGGAAAGGTGGTAAAGAAAGGGGAAGAATGGAGAAAGGAGAGGTACTAGAGGCCATCTCCCCCATTAACCCTTGTGTTACGAGGGGCTGGAGGAGAGTCTCAAACATTAGGAAGTGCAGGTCCTGAAGACGGGAGGTGATGTATGACCCTCAAAGAGGAGTAGGTCAAGGAAAGAGGGCCCCCTCTCTCTTTGTAGAATGGGACCACCCCCACACACCTTAGGGACAGCAACTGCACAGACCGTAGACACTTTCATCACTGGAGGCAACATACAGAAAGAAGTCTTCTTCATGGTGTTCCTGGTATGGCTGACCCATCCTGGCACTCGTGGGTGGAATGACATTGTTGACAAAGAAAAACAAGGCATCCTCAGCTCGGAGATGAATTCGCTTCTGGATCAAGAAGTAGAACTGACCAACTGTAAGATCAGGAGGCAGCAGGCATTTCCTTTTGTCCAGGTCTCCTATCCGAGCTCTGGGAGTCTTTTCAACGATCACCGGGAACCGGTCCGGGTATTTCTTTCGGATCTTCTCGCCCTCAGAGCGCCGCTTCTCGAAAGGATGCTCCTCTGTATACACGAACTTCATCCTCCGGGGAACCGGGCTGAGGGAACCCCGAGATGAAGGCTGTGACGTTGGGGGGGGGGGGTGGTGGGGCGGGGCGTGGCGGCAACGCGCGGGCCGAAAACTTTTATGTTTAGAACAATTTGGGTATCTGAATCTACACTTATCGTTGCATAGTTTACGAAAACTAAGTATAGATCAAATATTTACAATGAAAATGTAGCTTCCAAATTGAGATATTCTGTAAATAAAGTACACACTGGATTTTGAAGACTTAGTAGGATAAAAAGAATGCAAAGTAGCTTATTGACAATTTTTATTTTGATGGTATATTAAAATAAGATTTGGGCTATATAGGGTTAAGAAAAATTATCATTAAAATTAACATCATCTATTTCTTTTTTATATATATATATATATATATATTTTTTTTTTTTTGCGGTACGCAAGCCTCTCACTGTTGCGGCCTCTCCCTTTGTGGAGCACAGGCTCTGGACGCGCAGGCTCAGAGGCCATGGCTCACGGGCCCAGCCGCTCCGCGGCATGTGGGATCTTCCCGGACCGGGGCACGAACCCTGCATCGGCAGGCGGACTCTCAACCACTGCGCCACCAGGGAAGCCCCTCTTTTATATTTTTAATGTGGCTACTAGAAGAAAATTTTAATTACATTACAGTATACTGCTATTGAATAGAACTAAACTAAATCAATAAATTCAATCAATGCATTACAAAATAAAGTTCAAAATTATTTTTGTGTTTAAATAAAAATTTTAAGTGAATGAAAAATAACAGTAATGCTCCAGGCATAGCAAATAGATTAATATGGAGTTATTTTACAAGTCTCAAGTATACCAATGTCTTTATATGCACACATTTGAAAATCAAAAGTATTCTCAAAACTACATCTTTAAACATAAAGATTTGGTGAAATGACTAGAATTTTCAAGTGCATTTTTCTATGGTATCTATAAACCAGCTATCACCTGACCTTGTTCACCCCAAAATGTGGGAAAATGTCTCCTCACTCCAAATCAAAGTATTCCCATACTTAGATTAGAAAGAACATGATAGTCACAGGGACCCTCGTAAACTGAATTCTAAAGATTGTTTTTTGTGAGAGTAAGAAAGAATAAGCCTCACTGAGATGATTTGAGCGGCCTGGTCCTTGAGGCCAGTGAGCCTAAAATAGCTCTGTTAAGAGATGACTGTGATGGCATTGGGGAAGAAGAGGTGTCACTCAACTGTCAGAGACCAAGATGGAAGTAATTTCAGCTGCTCACTCCTGTTGCATTCTTGGAGGTCATTCCATGGTCTTCCCAGGAAAGCAGGATAAATAACACTTGCCTTAAAAGGGCGAATAAAGAAGGGTAGGAAAAATAACACTTGTTTTGATCTGTATTAGAATTCCAGATGCATTTCTACTAGCTTGTGATATTTGGGCAAATTACTTCACCTCTGGGAGGCTCAATTTCCTCATCTGTAAAGTAATAATAATATGCATCTCAGAGTGAAGCTGAAAAGATCAAGTATTCAATATGTTAAAGTTCCTGACACATAGTAGCTTTGGTGGAAAGACTCTATGTTGGCCCCCATGACTTATTCCTCCTATTCTTGCCCTTGTATAACTCACTCTTTGTGACTGTAGGTGAGACCTGTGACTTGCTTCTAACCAATAGAATACAACAAAGGTGACAGGATTTCACTTCCTTGATAATGTTACATAAAATTGTAAGGACTGTCATGATGAAAGACTCTCTTCCCTCTTGGCTTTGAAGCAACAAGCTGTCACGTTGGGAGCTGCCCTAAAGAACAAGGCACATGACAAGGAACTGAGGGAAAACTCTGGCAGCCAGCCAGCAAGAAACTAAGCCCCTCGGTCCAGCAGCTCGCTAGGATTTTAAAGATGACAACAACCATATGAACATGGAAGTCAATCCTTCTCCAATCGACCCTCGGATAAGAACTCAGCCCTGGCTGACACTTAGTTAGCAGCTTTATAGAGAGCCCACCGAACCCATGCTCAGACTCCTGACCCACAGAAGCTGTGAGATAATAAATGTGTGTGGTTTTAAGCTTCTGCGTTTGTGGTAATATTATTCTGCAGAGTAAACCATAATACAGTGGTCTCTCCGCAATCTTTAGCTCCCACACCACGGGACTATCCTATCCCTGCACTGGCATGGTGAGTGCGAAAAATGTTATTGATATCATTTATTCATTATCCTTCCCTTTCAATATATCCATAAAAGATCTTTAAGTTTTAGAAGAATTTTAAAAGTGTGTGTCTGTGTGCGTGTGCGTGCATGCATGTATTTGGGGAAGGGATACAGACATACTCAACATTACTTACATGATGAATTGTGCACTGTAGCCACTGGTCTTCCCCTGAATTAGAACTAGTGACAAGTGCCAGCATCTCCTCCCCAGACTATGAATATAGCTGTTAAGTTATATGTACTCTCTGCACCTGTGTCAGCTTGCCTGCATTTTAGCATTTTAGCTTTGGCAAGTTCTTAGCCTCTCTGATTGCCCAGTTCCTGTCTCAGGACTTATACACAAACTGCTTCAGTGCCTTTAGCTGCTCAATTTTCATTTTACAACAATTGCCCAAGGGACCTGGGCTTCCTTGTCCATTCTCTTCCAAATGCCCTCTACTTGACTACCGTGGTGGGAGGGACAATCCCATCCTCCTTGTACGCTTGGTGGGAAGAAGGTCAGAGTTCTGTCTGAATGATTTCCCCCTACTTCTTACGTGCCCTTTTTCCTGTGCCTATTTACAGTGCCTCACTTTTTTTTTTCCTCTTCTATCTCACTTCCAGATATCCCTCGAGCTATAGGAGCTGGAGACAAATGTTCTCTTTTCCTGGTAGCATTCTCCTTGGGGTGAGAAACCATTTCACGCTCACTAGACAAAGTTTATGCCTATGCTTTGGATATTCAAGATAGGGTGAGATTTTCCAGACTATTGCTTTTTTCATTTTACTCAACACAACAATTTTATTAGTTATATTTATTATGTCTACTTGGGAACAGAATAAGAATCAAAATTTCACCACTATACTTCCCAGGCTGATCAAGGGCCTCAGAAAGTTCCATGCATGTGCTGTGTGTTTAGCATGCCATACTGCAGCTGGTTCTTCTTGACTCCTACAGGATGAGTTCTGTAAGAATCCCATTTTACAGATGAGGAAGCTATTTGGACGTTTGTGAACTTCGGCTGGTCAATGGTAGAGCTCCTTCAAGTTGGCTTTGAACTTTCAGCTTTTGCTCTGCTGGAAGAGGTGATTTGGACCCTGAAAAGAGGCACTGAATCCTGAACAACTCCATCATCAGTAAATCCCAGAATTGTTTCCATTACTCTTTCTTGTGATACCAGTGTCCTATTTTTCATTATGCACAAAGTTTCAAAACTGAAGTCTGTTTTTACTTCAAGATGTTTCAGAATCATGGTGAAAATTGTTTTGGGTAATTCTTTCTAGATTTATACGCAGGACCACACAGGTGAAGGTGATAACCATCTCCAAAATTACGATGAAGAACTCCTCTTATAACACACAAAGTGACTAAGGTCATATCTTGGCAATGCTATCGTGACAGCACCTCCTCCCCTTTTCTTATTCTTTGCCCTTCTTTAAGAAATGTAGAGCAATTTGAACTTCTGAAAGATAAAAGTCAGTAATAAATATGTTCAATATCTATAAACATCTGTATTAAATAGTTCTCTTAATTTTAATAAACTGTACAACATCTGGTTCCATAGAACACTTCAAAATTGCCCTCAAGTTCTTGTCTGACAAAATCCTTCCTGCCACTTTCAATTTGTATTAAAAAACCAAAAAAAGCACGTACATCCCCAACTCGCTGAGTCATTTGATAAAAGCAACAGGGTGCAGTTTGTAAGCAGATGGAGAATTCAGTGAATGGGCTGGCTGAGGTCACAAGATCTCATGACCCCTACAATTTCTGTCCCGTGGCTGCCAGGAGTAACACACACTACTGAGGGGCAGATCAATTGAAGTCGCTGAGACAGAGAGCAACGCAGACTTTCAGTACTCTCGAGGGCAAAAGCACAATGATGCCTTCTTATTTTATCATGAAGGAGGTCATAAGGGTGAGTGTGTGCCATGACATGGAAACTGTGTGGCCACCAAATGATTCGCTCCAGCTCCGTATGGGAAGGTCCTTTTATTAAAGCCAACAGAACCAGAAAAGGTTCTGAATAAGAGTTGCTCTGATCTTACACAGGGAGAGTGTGAGGCAGTGAGTGACCATGAAAGCAGCTCTATTGCTGCAGAAAAGGTCACACAGGTCCGCCAAGTTAGTGACACAGTTGTCAGCTGCTGGCGATGCTTCCAGCCTGACTTCGCATCTTGTGGGGTAAGATGAGGTTGAGGTTGAAGAGGAAATTTTTATGGGAAGAGATAATAAGGATCATCTAGCCACCATCTAGCCATCTGCTCTACCTTTTCCTCAGTAAAGGAACTGCAGCTCAGAGAGGACAGTGTCCAAGGTGGTGTAGCCAAAGTTACATTCAGATACAGGACAGTAGGTCCCTGCCCTTGAGATGTGAACTGCGATGTCCCAGATCTGGGAGGAGAGATTAAAGCGAGGGTTTAGCGTTAGTTAAAAGACTGTGACCGTCAAGATAATAATCTGTTTGTGCTAAAACCTCACAATCCCTCTGCTGGCTGAAAAAGAAAAAATTTTCAGTATATTCATGATTTATTGGGGAGGAGGGCAGGTGTCAGTTAGATACCATAAAAGTGATTACTATCCCACTGGCAGTGTCAGGAACCCTGCACAGCCCAAAGGGCTCAGTTGCAGCTGCAGCAGGCTGCTCTCTGCATTCTTGCTGACAAGGCTGTAAGTGAGCTCGGAGAGGCCTGTGGGTTGAGTGGAGGTGACTTGTGAATGCAGAAACCTGCTCTAAGGAAACGCAGTAACATTCCCATCACATTTTTAGCTTCAAGGATAATAACCATGAACTGCACAGCCAGTTCTCCTTACAGGGGGCTGATGAGTGCTTGCAGGGCCTCCAAGCAACCATTCCTGAGCTCCAAGTGGAGCTAAGCAAGGAAGGAGAGGAAATGGAACTTTCCTGAGGTTTTCCAGTCACTCAGTTATATATAATCCTTTATGGGAAATGCTTCTAAACATGGAAAGTATGCCAAGGTTTTATGCCTGACATCGTTTCCTGTTTTCTACTAGTTTTTGTTTTGCGTTGCTTTAAATCAATCTGGATTTTGTTTTTCAGTGTGCTTTGTCTTTCTTGCCCAACCAGGCAAGCTTTGTAATTAAATGACAGTAACAACTTGCAGATTTTAAAGCGTTTTCACAGACTGTATTTTGTGTGGTCCTTATAACAACCGCGTGAAGTATGTATTTTCTCCATCTTCAGATGAGGATGTTATTCAGAAAGTTTCAACAACTGGCTCAAGGGCACTTGTTTATTTGACAACACATTATGCTCAAGCCCAGGCCTCTGACGCCAAATCCAGACGCTTGGCTCTGTACGGTGATGCTGCTCATTAGGGGAGCTGCCCCCGCCGCATCCCCTCCTATTGACCCAATGCTTCTTTAAAGATGTGAGTTAGTTTGCTTCTATCCCCTGTTCTTTGTTTCCGATTCTTCCATCATTTTGCATTCAGTCTGTTTCTGGTTTTCTCCCTTAGACGGTTGGGCCATGTGTGAGACTTAATTAATTGACCATATGCTCTTTGCCAAAGTGCCACATCCATCAGTCAGTGAAGAGGTGCTGCGGGCACACTGGATGCAAGGCCCAGAGCAGGCAGAGAGAAGACTGAACTCAAAACAATTGTGTTGCATTCATGGGGAAACACTCCTGACTTACAGACAGAATAAACAACATTGCCTCTGCTCCTGTTAAAGGGATTATGAGTTGCTGGAGGAACAAGGGAAATGGGAACAAATGCAGCATTAATGAGGAAATCAGTTCAGGACTCTGGGTGATAGCCAGGCCCAAGGAAGGGGAACCTCCATGGAATGGGCCTGGTCTAGCTGCCATGATAATCTCCCTACTTCTGTCATAGCCAAATACCAACAGTGACTTAAGCTTACCACGCACTCTCAACACACAGTGTTTTTCTCCTCCCTTGGCCCAGAATGTTCTTATACTTTATCTTCCAGAATAACCCTTTTGCCTCAGTCTTCCCGTCTGGACAACTGTTCTTCCATATCACAATAATTCCTGTGCTTATTTCCTCATTATGTGGACTTCTGTCTTTCCCACCATAGAAATAATCACATTTTACTAAGACATGAATATATTAACAAAAAATTTAAGATAATAAAACTAATGCTTTTGTATACACTAACAGATTTGCTTTGTTAACATATAACTGAAGAGTTTTAATCTCTATGTGATAAAAATTTTCTTGTTTGGGTGCTGAAATCATATTGGCTGATAAAATAAGTTAGGTAACTGTTTTCATACCTTCTGCATCATTTTGTTTAAATCACTGTTCTCTAAAGTTTAGTAAAAGTCACCTGAAAACCATGTGAGCCTGCATCTTTTGGTAAGGAAATCTTTGATTACCTCTTTAACTTAGTAATAGTTATAAGCTTACTCAGATGTTTTCTCTTTTTTTCAATGTATATATGATTTCTTTCTAGAAGAATATCAGCTCTATCTAAATTTTTGAAATTTATGGGCATAAAGTTGTTCAGAATATATTCTTATGCATTTAAAATCTTTACTATTTTTATGCCCTCTGTTTTGTTTTTAACATTGTTCATCAATGACATTTCTCATTGCTTTTTTAATAACATCATGCACAGTGTATTAGCTAAAGTTATGCTCATTTTATTAGCTAGTACAAAGAACAACACTCTAGGTGTGTTGATAAACTATACTTTCCCTATTTTTAAAGGAAAGGCAAGGAAAGACAAGCACATCATACTTTATTAAAAAGCATTTACTAAGGGAAACTCATGGAAACAGGAGCAGGGGCAGGTGTTTGGGTGCTGTATTAGTCAAGGTTCTCCAAAGAAATAGAACCAATAGTATGTGTATATATAGAGAGAGATTTATTTTAAGAAATTGGCTCATGTGACTAAGGAGGTTTTCAACTCTAAAATTTGCAGGACAGGCCAGCAGGGAAGAGTCCGTGTCGCAGTACAAGCCCAAAGGCAACCTGCTGGCAGAACTTTCTCTTGTTCAGGGGAAGTCAGTTTTGTTCTGTCCGGACCATCCACTGATTGGATGATGTCTATCCACATTATGGAGGGAAACCTGCTTTACTCAAAGTCCACCAATTTAAATGTTAATCTCATCCAAAACAGGCTCACAGAAACAACCAGAATAGTGTCTGACCATATGTCTGGACACTGTGGTCCAGTCACATTGACACATAAAATTAAACATCACAAGTGCCCAGTTCCAACTGCACTCTGGAGAGCACACAGAGATCCATTATGACTCTACGTCAGTCTGAAAAGAGAGGCCCTCCACCTCTTGAACTGTAGGGCCCGTAAGCTGCATTACTGGGGAAGCACAGCCCCTTCCCTGGCATTATCAGGGGCTGGCACCCAATGGCAACATGATGTGGCAGAACTTTGGCCCCTACCGCTGTTTTGCTGTCTCATTCAGCAGTTAGAAAATCTCTGGCCTTTACCCTGGCATCTTTAGAGACCTGGTGTCCAAGCTTTCCACTGTCTTCTACCACTATGTTTTCAGTGAATCAACATTTATTTATTTTCCTCTTTTCAAACATATTTTGCATTGATAATAATTTCTATATTCCCTAATTTATTTTGGGTCTTAAAATTTTTCTTCTCATCTAGTGTTTGGGAATCTATAATCATAATTCTAGTTTCACACTTACTGTTCTTAATTTTTAAATGTACACTCATGATATATAGATAGACAGATAGATAGATATAGACTTTATATATGTATAAAGTCTAAAGTATGTGAGGGTTTTTTGTCTTTTTCCAGAACACATATAAATTATCATGTTTTAATGGCCACTGATCACCACTAACCTATCATTGTTATCTAGAGGCTTAATTTTGCACTTTTTAATATAAAACAGTTACTTTTATAACCAATAGTTTCTGACATATTTTATTAATTTATATATCCCCTCATTATTATTTCTTTTACCCCTGCCTTTGTTTAAGTGTCATCCTCCTGCAGTAGATCCTTTATAAATATGTTTAATGAAAACTAACAGTAATAAAATTCTCTGGTCCTCTTACACATGAAAATATAATTGTTTTGTTCTCAATACTGAGTGATACTTTGGCAGGGTGTAAAATTCTCAAAGCTTATGTCGATCACTATCCTTCAGTCCCAAAGTTGGTAAAATATGAATCCAGTTGTTTTCGTCATTCAGGCATTGTTTTGTTCTATAAATTTAGCTCAAGTCAACAGTAACTTTCTATGTGGTTCTAGGCACTTTCCTAATGTGTTATCAGTAGTAAGATTAGAATATTGCTTGGCATTGATGATCCTTTACAATTAAAGGTTAATATTTCCAGTTGGACAAATCCAAGTATAACATAAATAACAATATTTATTTATAAATAAATAGCTACATAAATGTCTATATTAAATGATACACAGAGATTTAATATAGAAATGATCAAGGTTGGAGGGCTGAGATGGCAGAAGGGCCCTTGTAAAACCCAAAAGTTATAGGAAATAACCCTGGGTAAGTTATTAAGAATATTTATTCTGTTTGTCTTACACTATGCACTGTTCTGTGAATTATGGAACCTACTGTAAATAAGACAAATAGAATTACTGCTTCCCAGGAACTAACATTCTAGCAAAATAGGCCATGACAGAACATATTAGAAAATAGTCAATGTGGTCACCACCTATAAATAGTAGTAAGTTTCCTTGCTTCATGGGAATAATGGAAGAATATAGTTGTGCCCCAGATGTAGAAGGGCAATGTATTGTGCAGGCGATAACTACTGCATGTCCTGTGGTTCATGATAAGGCAAGAAGTGCAAAAATTCTATCTAAATAAATAGGAGGGGGTCTTGTACCTAAGACAGCAAGAGCTGACAGTCGGGGACTCCCTAAGTCCAAACAATTATCAGCATTCACCCTGGAACCTAGGAAACCTGTACACCGGAAGGTCCCACATACATTTTGTCATCCATTTTTAGTTACTGTGTGTAGTCTACCCACTTAGCATGGCTTAGAGTGCTCTTTCTATTATTTAAAAATCTTCATATGCCTCGATGATAACAAAGACTGGATTTTATGTATGGTATTTCTAGAACTAAAATAAAGAAGAATTTGTATCTCAGAACAAACATATTTCATGAAATAAACTATCTGGGCAATTCATTAAATATCACTTGGATTGAGTTGCTACTCATATATAATACCAAGACTTTATTCTATAACTACCAGATAAAAACTTTGATATATATCTTCACAGTGATGATCATTTGACAGCATTGATTTTAATAATCTAGAAATGTATGGTTCTTTATGGTGATTTTAACCTCTTTTTCACTCATATTCTTTTTTTTTTTTTTTTTTTGCAGTACGCGGGCCTCTCACTATTGTGGCCTCTCCCGCTGCGGAGCACAGGCTCCGGATGCGCAGGCTCAGCAGCCATGGCTCACGGGCCCAGCCGCTCCGCGGCATGTGGGATCTTCCTGGACCGGGGCACGAACCCGTGTCCCCTGCATTGGCAGGCGGACTCTCAACCACTGCACCACCAGGGAAGCCCCGTATTCTTAACTGGTACAGAAACTTGCTCTTGGGAAAATCATGAAATTATTCATACATTTTTTATTTCTTGAATTCTAATATACATGATGGCAACTTTCTGTAGATTAAATGCAAGTATGAGATAAAATGAATGTGAAGAAATGGATTCTGAGATAGACAATTTTTCATTAATATTTAATTGGTTGCAAATTTTGCTATCTCAAAAAGTTTCTGCTCTCTGCCTCAGTAAGTAAGTTCTGTCATTATTCAGTGTAATGATAGCTTTGGGGGAATTTTCCCAATAAAAGCTTAGGAGGGAAAAAAAGGAAGCATAACAATTAGTGATAAAAGCTTAGTTAATAGTTCTGTTTCCAGACCTTCTCAGACTTCTGATCATGTAAGTTTCTATGACCTATAAGGGTAGGTTAGATGAATGTTCATAATTGATTTAGACAAGAGAGAGGGTGTCAGGAAAGCAAACAGATTTTTCTCCACTTAACAATTTCCCTCTCTGTCTGAGCATTTCCTGAATTCTCTGTTTCACTCGTCTGTTTAATATATACTGTGTATATGGAAAACATCTGCGGATTCTCTGTTCTTGCCAGTTTCCCAAATGTTTGCTCAAACTCAATACGAGACATTCTAGAGCCATGTTTAGAAGCATTTCCCATAAATGAAAGATTCATTTTTGACCCATTTAGATCCAATTTTGTTGAAGCATTTGAATTCCTGACATGATTGCTTCCTATCTGTATGGTTCCCAAATGTGAATCAATGCTTTGAATTCTATTATGCATAAGGCATGATGTATTTTCAAAGGGCAAGTTGCCCTCTCCACCTTTTATAATGTGTCTTTCTTCTGTGTTTTCTTATATATTGACTGCAGGGCAATCGGATATGACCTAAGATGTACCAGCTCGTGCAAACATTTTCCTACAGCTCATACCATCAGCCCCATGAGACGCTACCAATCTACTTTGAAGTAACTAGCCCTGTGACCATTTTAAAGATGAGAAACTTAAGACTTAGAAGATTAATGTGTTTCCCCAAACACTTGGTTCCAGCAAAGTAAAAAACGAAGAGAACTTCTGTCTTCTACTTCAGAGTACTTTTCATCATAACAGATACCCCCTAAATGTTGTAACTCCCTCCTTTTTGATGGAGTAATTGTTCTGTTTGAGAAGAGGGAGACGACTGTCAAATCAGATTCAGTTCCATTACTAGAAAAAAAGGGAAAAGGCTCAGCTACCAAATGATGAAAAATTCTCCCCTGTTATAGACTGTCAAGCTTCTAAAAATATTTCACCACTAGCCTCTTATTTCAGTGAAGACACTGAAAGCTCCTAGTAGAGGTCAAAAATGGCATCTGTGGGTAGGATTAAGTTAGATGATTATCCCCTTGGCACCCAGAGTAGATCTAAGCAAGCACAGTTGGAGGACTGAGTTTGACCATTCACCTGATCATTGCGTAGTTGTCAGTTAAACCTGTTCTCCACTCCTGACACTATGATTCATACATAGATATATAGCTGAAAATAAAACCAAAAAAAACAATAGTGAGATCATTATAAATAAATGATAATGATAAAACAACGCAGTGTGATTATCCTCTAAGATGATCAAATTTCGCTCCTTACCACCTGTTTTTAGAAGTAAAAGTTTATTGGAACACAGCTATTCCTGTTCCTTTACACCATTTTCCATGGCTGCCTTCACAGAACAATGTCAGAGTTGAGAAATCACAACAGAAATCATATGACCCGCCAAGCCTAATATATTTACCATCTGGGCCTTTCTGGAAAATATTTGCTTATCCCTGCCCTAGGCCATGAGCCTTATACTACAGCAACATCACACTCTCAACTTTTTCAGAATCTCATGTAGTTCCAAATCTTTTTACAGGTGTTTCCCTCTGCTTACATATCATTTATGATAAGGTTCAGTTGTAATTAACAAATCCTACAGTAACGTAAGCTGTGAAAAGATCGAAGTTTATTTCTTCCTCACATAAAAGCTGAGGTAAGTAGCCCAGGTCATTCACCCCGTCTTTCAGGGCATCAGGCATTTGTGAACTGTCCTTGCTGCCATCTGTGGGTATGGTCCTCAACCTCAGGATCCAAAGATGGTGGTGGGGACTCCAGCTGTCACTTCTAACAGAGTAGAGGAATGGATAAAGAAGAAAATGGGGGGCTTCCCTGGTGGCGCAGTTGTTGAGAGTCCGCCTGCCGATGCAGGGGACACGGGTTCGTGCCCCGGTCCGGGAAGATCCCACATGCCGCAGAGTGGCTGGGCCCGTGAGCCATGGCCGCTGAGCCTGCACGTCCGGAGCCTGCGCGTCCGGAGCCTGTGCTCCGCAACGGGAGATGCCACAACACTGAGAGGCCCACGTACCGCAAAAAAGGAAAAAAAAAAAAAAAAAAGAAAATAGAAAAAGAGCACACAGCTGATCTGACGGAGTTTCTTGGAAGTGATCACATAACATACATATGTATCTCATTGGCTGGGACTTAGTCACATGACTCCACCCAGCCGCATGAGAAGCTGGGAACTGCAACCTCGACCCAAACCAAACTCAGAGATTCTAGGACCGTAGCATGGATGATTTTTTAGCTGTCCACCAAAGATTCCTATTGCCTTTTCATAATGTCAAGTTGTTGCTGGAAAGTGTCTGCCCAGCCAAGGACTTGATTTCTCAGCTTCTCTTGTACGTAAAAGCCCTCAGTGGACAGAGATGAGGTGGGTACTTCCACACCAAGGCAACTCAGAGGCAGATGCATCCCCTCCTCACTTGGAAGTCAGATGTCGAAGATGGTGGAGCCACAAGATGGAAAGAACCTAGATCTCCCATTTACTGCTTAGAGGAGAGTTTACCCCTTACTGATTAGAAAGGCACATTTTAGACTTTATGTGTGCAAGAAATGAACTTCTGTTGTGTTTAGTCACTTAGATTTTAGGGTTTATAGTATTTCCCACAGTGCATTATAATATTACAATACTGTGTTCAATATTAATGAGAACACCACGTCAAATTCTCATCAATTTTCTATACTCTCAATCTCTGTTGCATTGCCTGGTACCATAGGATAGGCTGAATACACGCTGGGTACATTATCACTGAGTAATAGAACCATGCACAAATACTGTGGGGACACAGAGGAAATAGTAGTTAATTCAACCTAGGAACATTATTTTTCAATTCAGGGCCATATGTGTAATAATACTCTATGAAGCATGAATATTCCGTTGGATACATTTTCCAGTTAATCTCACATGGGCCTTTTTGTTCTGTCCCACGTTGCACATTCAAATACTGTTGTCTGTGCTGCCTCGATAGACACCTCGTATATTTTAAAGAAGAGACCCTAGACTCTGGGAAGATTTATGAAGAGTGACTTCAAGGAGAAAGATCAACTTACAGGCAATAGGGGTTCTCGTTCAAACCCCGAAGCGGTGACTGCGTGGAGAACAGCAGGGCTTTCTTCATGCCTTCATTTTAAAATACCCACACTCGATCCCTGTGACAGCCAGACACTTTCCCACCAACATGGAAACCCAAAGTGTTGATAATTCTTAATGGCAAGGTGAGTTTCCAAACAGAGCTTTTCCTTCATAAGTGGAACGAGTAGATGAAAACTTGGCTTGGCCCACCTCACTTTTCTCTACCCCTTCTCTTTTAGCAAAACTTTCTCATCCTTGCTCTTAGCAACCTAAGCATTTCCTCATATTCTTGTTAGAACACTGCATTATGTTTACGTGTATTCGTAATGATTGTCTCTCCTCCTAGAATTTGTCTTGAAGATTGAAACTTCTTTCTTTTTTTATTGATTGATTGATTGGTTGATTGATTTTTGCCTGTGTTGGATCTTCGTTGCTGTGTGCGGCTTTCCCTAGTTGTGGCGAGTGGGGTCTACTCTTCGTTGCATTGCGGTAGCTTCTCTTGTTGTGGAGCACGGGCTCTAGGCGTGTGGGCTTCAGTAGTTGTGGCACGTGGGCCTCAGTAGTTGTGGCTCACCAGCTCTAGAGTACAGACTCAGTAGTTGTGGTGCATGGGCTTAGTTGTTCCACAGCCTGTGGGATCTTCCCGGACCAGGGCTTGAACCCGTGTCCCCTGCATTGGCAGGTGGATTCTTAACCACTGCACCACCAGGGAAGCCCTGAAACTTCTTCCTTATTCGCCCTTAATTTTCATTTGCACAGTGCCTCCTATGTAGTTGCAAATACGAGACTTATTTTGAACTAGTTGTCCCTAAGTTAACTGGAACACTGGAGGAGAAAAACTACGTCTGGTAATGGGACAGGAAGAAAAACAAAAAGCACAAAATCAGAGAAAAAGAGTGAGTCCCAGAGTCTCAATATGGTGAAACAAGTTCTGGGCTAAAGGCAGGAGGCTTGGATGCTGGTCCCAGCTTGGCCACCAACTGAGTGACCTTGGACATGCCAGATGACCTCTCTGTCTCAAGATCATGATCCTTAATATGCTGGTGTTAGAGGAAATGACCTCTACAGGCCTCTGGTGCTCTACAGCTTCCTTCGAGAGAGAAAAAGGCCACAATTTAAAATAAGACAGGGCCATGCGTGTGAGCCCCCCCCCAAAATAAGGGGAACCATCAATGAGGTATGAAAGGCAGCCCATCTTGCCCTCCCAGGGGAAAGTGAGCAGCCTCTTGTAATTCTAAACTTGAACATCTCTGTGGCCATGAAGATATGTAAAGACGGAGCCCAGTGAGATCTGCCACGAGGGGAAGAGTGCTCACCTGCCGAAGCACAATCAAATCCTTTTCTTCTCCCTGTAACCTTCTGTCTGACAATCAACACATCTTGGTAGGCAGCATTGGCCATAGCTTTGCAACTAGGGAAAGCTGGCCAACCCTGGGGTCGCTCCCCCAAGACTGGAAAGGGCAACGTGACTGTCAGTTACACAGGGGCCAGCATTCCGCATCCTCTCCAGCCAGGCCTTGCGAGGCTATGAAAGGCCGGGCTTGGTCCAGAGACACAGGGATTGTTTGGCTTAAACAGGAAGCTGGGTGAGAGAGACCCTGCTGCAGAGTGGACCAGCAACCCCACCTGCACTGCTCTGGATGGCGTTCTCCCATGGCAGAGGGCTGGAAGGGCCATGGTGAAGGCAAGGCTCTGCCCATGGGGGAAATCCTTTCTGGATTCCGTGAGCCCCAGAGTTTATGTAAAAGCCAGGCAAAGAAGAGAGCCAGAGAGCTTGGTATCGGGTTTGAGATGACTCCCCTCGGACTCCCAACTGCAGTCACTTGAGTCTGTCTGCTGTCCTCAGATGAAATAGACATGGTCCTGCCTCAGGACCTTTGCTCTGCTGTTTCTTCTGTTGGGAACGCTTTCCCCCAGATTCCACTTGCTAATTCCTTCACCTCCTTCAAGACTTCATTTAGATGGCACGGCCCGTACAAGGTGTACCCCCAAGCACACTGTCAGATACCACGCCTGCCCTGCCCCCCGCACCCCCCTGCCCCCCCCCCCCCCGCATCCTCCCTGGCCACCCTGCACCCCGACCCCTGTTCCTCCTTACCCAGGTCTACTTCTCCTTTTGGATTCAGAACTTAACCACTTTCTCACATGCCATAGAAGTTGGTTTAGTATTTCTGGTCTGGCCAGCCCCCTGCCCCAAATGCATGCTCTTCATAATCACAGGTGTCTAGGAATCCTTGTTTTGCTCACCTGCTCTAGGGCCATACCGTTGATGAGCAAATAATTAATAATTATGATGTAATGAGTTTGATACTCTTCTTTGATAGGCCAGTTCCCTGAGTTTTTCCCCGAGATAAATATGCAGTTGCAGGACTTTCTTCGATAAGTAGAAAAATAGCCCCACCTTGGGAAAAAACTGTTGAGGCAAGAGACTAGTAGAACAAGCGTGGGCACATCTCTGTCCTTGGCATCCACCGAGGAGCTGCGAACCATTGCATTCCTCTCCCTCCTCCTTTGCCTTGCCTCAGAGGATGCTGCCCAACAGCGCGATCTTGGCAAAAGACCACAATTCTGAGAACTCTTTAGAGTGGCATGTGGTCTTTTCTTCCTCCAATCATCTAGCCCAGGGCTTTTCACACTTTAATGAGCACAAGAAGCACCTGGTGGGGCTGGTCCTTGATAAAATGCAGATTCTGACTCAGTAGGTCGTGGGTGTGCCCATTCATCATTTTTAAGAAGCCCTCAGACGATGCCAATACTGCTGGTCCAAGGACCATACTTTGAGTGGCCAGTTTCTAGAGCACCGCCCATGTTTCTGCTCATGGTCCTGTTTCCACCTTGCCTACATCATTGTTTTTAATTGAATTATAGTTCATTTACAATGTTGTGTTAGTTTCAAGTGTACAGTGAAGTGATTCAGTTATACATACATATATTCGTTTGCAGATTCTTTTCCATTATAGGTTATTACAAGATATTGAGTATATTTCCCTGTACTATACAGTAGGCCTTTGTTGTTTACCTATTTTATGTATAGTAGTGTGTATATGTTAATCCCAAACTCCTAATGCCTACATCATTTAGAAACACAGCTTACCGCCCTAAGGAAGCTGGAAGACCATGTCAAGTAGTTGGAAAGGTATGTATTTTGGAAGCTGAAAAGCATATATTTCATCCTGGACCTTCCTCTTAATGGTTTTGTGACCCTGGATGAATTAACCAATCTTTCTGTTAGTTTTCTCCTCTTAATATGGACATAATCATTATCGCACGAGATGACTGGCAAGGATTAAATGAGATCACACGTTTTTGATCCCTTATCCAAAATACGTGCGGCCAGATGTATTACAAAATCCAGAATACTTTTAGCTTTAAAAAAAGTAATATGGCGCATGTGCAATATATTATGTGACAGCCCCCAAGGGGTCTGGGGCAACAATGCTTAATCAAGTGTGTTAATATTTATGCAGTAAAATATGTGAAAACTACACCAAACAGGACGACTAAGCATTATAAGCAGCTAAATTTCTCTACTCAATATTCTGTAATAAGCTATATGGGAAATGAAGCTGAAAAAGAATGGCTATACAGACATGTACGACTGGATCAATTTGTTGTACACCGGAAACTAACACAACATTGTAAATCAACTACACTCCAATATAAAATAAAAATTAAACTAAAAAACTAAGTAGCTAAAGTTCACATCAGGTTTTGCTGCCAGATATGTTCAGGCCAGGTAAGAGATACCAAAAAGCTTTCAGTTTTCAGAGCTTGCATGATTTCGTCAGTATGGATAAAGGGACTGCACCTGTGCCCCACCTGTGAGTGCATCATCTTTTTTGTTGAAAGAGCAGGACACACTTATTTCTTCCTGTGTATCATAGGCTAAGAAGGCAATGCCTCAGAGACTGGGACCAGACGTGGAGCAGTATCAACCTGGGGCACGAGGTGACCACATCAAGGTAGAAGCACATAAACCAGGACCAGGTAGGGTTCAAGGTCAAAGCCACACCAGCACCTAGAATACCTCCATATTGAATCTTGTCAGCACTCTTTTAACCACATGTGTGTGCGTGCACGCACACACACACACACGCTCCCATTCACACACCTAAAACCTTCAGGACCTGGGTCTAGATTCAGAAGTTGGGGTCTGGCAGAAACTGGAGGCAAGAAGCCAGATAATTTCTGAGAAAAACACACCCCAAGTCCCCCTTTAGCTCATAAAATTAGATGAGAATCTCTCCGTGGAGGGCTTTCAACCACCTTTCTTAAATATCTACTTAGGAAAATGAGCTAGACAGAAGAACAGTCATTTCATACCTCCTAGTTTACGTGGCGATAAGGTGTTTGCAGGTGCAGCTCATTTATTTTTTCCTGATGCTCTTAAAATGACAGCTCTTTGTGAAGTTGAACACTTTACATGGCACTAAAAATAAAGAAAAAGTAGTTACTTGTCAAGTGGTTACTTGTCAAACCCAGGCTCTGCCATTCTCTCATTTTTTAGGACACAGGTTTCATAACCATAGCTCATGGCCAAATCTAAGTGTAGACAAGATATAGTGCCACCCGTGTCCTGTGGCTTCAGTAACACGGTGTGCAGACACTGGACACGTGCTGCAAAGAGAGATAAAGACACATCCTGAGCGTCTGGCTGAGGGGTCGAGATCTGATATGAGTCACAGGTTCTCACCCTGAAATGTACTATATTCTGCAACAAAAATTGGACTCTGAGGTTGTTTCAGAGACTAGTTTGGAGCATATATTAGGAGAGGTAGTTTGTGTGGTGGTTGTGAGCTTGGTTTCTGTAGCCAACCTACCTGAATTTGATGCTCCACTCCGCTGCTTGTGAATTCTGGGACCTCTATCTAGTCGTTTCAGCTCTAAGATTCAGTTGCCTCCCATGTAAAAGAAGGATAATGTGGTTAAACAGCAAGGTCCTATTGTATAGCCCAGGAAACTATATTCAATATCCTGTGGTAAACCATAATGGAAAAGAATATAAAAAAGAATATATATATATATGTATAACTGAATCACTTTGCTGTATCACAGAAATTAACACAACATTGTAAATTAACTACACTTCAATAAAAAAGTTTAGAAAAGAATGTATCCTAAGGAAATAAAGGAATTAAGCACAGAAAAAAAATAAAAGAAGGATAATAATAGGACCTATTTCATAAGACTGGTGTGACTGTTAAAGGATTTGATATACATGAGGTCTGAGAAGAGCCCATTGTAGGTACCCCTGCATTTGTTGCTTCTCTTGTATTAATCTAGCTCCTGTGTCTAGACTGAATTGGATGGAAAGCCAGTCCCTGTTGACTGACCTTCTCTGGAGGATGGCGGTTCTTCCCGACATGGAGGGAGATCTTCTGGGTGTGGATGGGGGCACCCTCACTCTGCTCTAGAGCTCTGAGTGGGTCCTCACTCACAGGATAGAATTATCTACCAAGCCCCATGCACTGTATCTCACTAGGTAGATATTCGTGATCCCCATTTCATGGATGAGGAGACAGATGCTCCACGGATTTAAGAGACTTGCCTAAATCCACACAACTAGTAAGTGGCCAGGTCACATCTGGAAACTATGTCTAGACATAGTCTCAAATACCAGATTCTCTCCGTCAATTTCAGCCTCCAGAATTGTACACAACTTGTGGAATCTTTATCTGGAAAGTTTAAGGACACACATAGGATCACTACCTTTTTCAGGAGAAGGGGACAGGGCAAGGGAGGAGGTCGATCGTGAACCGAACAACCATAACACAGAAATAATGACCAAAAAACACATGAGGTATTATCACCATCGTGTCCTTACATCCAAGGCATGTCAATGACAAAAATGTGGATCCAACAGAATAGCAAAATACAGGACAGAGCTTTGAACCAGATCAGTCCAGCTTTCCAGATAACTCATAACTCCAGCCTCATTTTCTTCATTTACAGTCCAGTCTGCAGACCACATCTGGGACCCCTCTGAGCTGAGTCAGAGTGGAAGCTACTGACCAGCAGACAGCGGTCCAGTGTAGACTCCCCCCACACACATAGCTCTGGACCCCATGGAGCCAAGAAAAGGAAAAGACTCTTCCTTTCAATAACTAAATAATTCTGCTTGGGGCCCCTGGAGAGGTGCGGCTGGGGCCTGTGTGGTCTAGCAGAGGGTCTCCTTGGCTGCCTGAGGAAAGAGAGATGCTCACCTACCCCTCATCTATGTGATGGGGAGAAGCATGCAATTGCTCCCATGTGTCCATGGCCATGGGTCCTGCCAGCCGGGCCATAACTCAGAAGCAGCACCGCTCAGCACAAGCACTTCCAAACAAGTAACCTGTAGCCTGCATTGGAGCCCCAGCCCAGAAACCAAAAATCTGGCTGAGAATGCATGGGACACCTCTCAGCAGAGTTCCAAGTTGGAAAGGATCATGACAGATGTGGCCATAATGTCTCTGCAGAAAAAAAAAGAGACACTCGGGGTCATTCTCAAACAGTCTTGGCAGGTTGCAGCTCTGCTAAGTCAATGCAGTACACGGTGCTTCAGGTCTCTTGGCAAGCTGATGGAAGGGTGTTTGCATGGAGAATAATACATTTTAGTAACAAATGCCCGGCATGTCTGCAAATATTAAATTAGAGGCAGCACAGGTGGGGGCAGGCTGGCGAGGGAGGGCGCATGGCTGAGCTAATGGCCTTTCTCTGGCTGCTGCAGGCACTGGAGAATGTGACTGCAGGGACCTAATGAATCTGATAGCAACTCTGAGTCCAGGCTGGGAGATGACTCATCAGCCAGAGACTCATTAGCTCAGGGTCAACCAGGGACGAGGAGGTTCCTTTCAAAAAGAGAGGCACAGGCGTCCAGGACCCTCCTTGAATTTCAATAACTCCTTTAAACAACTAGAAACTGCCTCTGCAAGACTGTGGATTTACATTCTCAGAAGAAGAGCTTTATTGCAGCTCATTAGGAGCGGTCTTCTTGATTTCCAATAAGATTTGGGGAATTTTAAAACTCTGGGTGTTAAGTGGAGTCAGCGTTCTTTTGTTTCATTCATTGTTTTTGTCCTGAAATGCTGGCTGCTGCATCCCATGTTCCCACAACTCTGGCCACAGATGCTCCTGTGGGACCTGAATGTGCAGTGTCCCTGTCAACACTGGTAACATCAAATGCCCTATTTGCATTTGTAAAAAAAAATGTCATAGTAGGATTAGAAACATCAGTCAGAGAATCATGTTAATAGTAAAAGACAAAACTCTCCTTCTGAGGATGAAAAGGGCACATGCAGCTCATCTTCTCCAATGGAACCACTGCTCTGGTCCAGCTCCGGTCCACTGGAGGGGACATCTTTGCAGAAGTTGACATTAGAGTCCTCCTTCCTTAAAACTCATTCTCTCTTGGTTCTGGTGACACCATTCATGTCTTGTTTTCCTCCTGCGTCTCAGACCATTCTTTCCAGACTTTTCTTTCAGGCTCCTCTTCTCTGCATCCCTTATAAGCTGGTGATCATCCAGTTTCTTCCCCAACTCTGCTGTACTTCTCTGCATTCACCCTCAAGGTTTCGATTTCCATTTCTACACTGATGACCTTCATATCTACTCTCTAGACCCATCCTTCTCCCAAACTCAAGTCCCAGGGAGCCAACAGCCGGTGTATAAGTCTTTCAGGGTATCTATCCCACAATACATCCTTTTCCTTTGCCTCTAATCCTGCTGCCGTCTTGCATTTCCGTCATCTGCTAAGTCAAGTAATCCACAGACCTGAGAATGGTTCTAGACCATGCTCTTTTCTCCATCTGCCTCAAATATTGTGACCCTGACAAGTGGTATCCCTTCTAGCCTCATTCCTTTCCATACTTCCTTTTACACTTTTATAAAATGAAACTCTGATCATATGAGGTCATAGGTAATCCTCCTTTAGGTCTTCCGGGTGCCTGGGGAACCATTTCCAAACAGAGAAGTCCATCATATGAGGCCCTAGTAATCTAGTCCCTGTGTTATTTATCACAGCAACTTGCCTTTAATGTTAATTCTGACCTCGAGTCAAGCATAACCACTTATAAGTCTCCCAAATTGCCTTGTTGCGTCATAGCTCTTCTTTCCTTGAAGCTGAAATACCGCCACCACCCCTTCACCCTTTCTCTCTTGTAGTTCCACCTTCCATCACAGATTCTATCATGCTGCATTGCACATGTTTACATGTCTTTGGTTCTGCTACCTCCCAGCTGTGTGACCTCGGCTAATTACTTCACTCTTCTCCTCCATCAAATGGGTATAGCAATACCTACCTCAAAGGCCTGCGCTCAGGATTAAGTGAGTCGATATGTTTAAAGCCCTTAGAATGGCATCTGCCAGAGTGACAGGCACAGGGTAGGTTCTTAGTAAATGTAGGATCAAAGAGATGGAATAAACGAACGGATACTAGTACTTTTGGCGGTCTATGTATGAGTTTGCCAGTGCTGCCATAGCAAAGTACCACAGACTGGGTGGCTTGAACAGAAGAAATATATTTTTCTCACAGTTCTGGAGGTCAAGTTCTAAGGTCAAGGTGTCAGTGCGGTTGGCTCCTTCTGAAGCCTCTCTCTTTGGCTTGTGGATAGCCATCTTCTCCGTGTGTATTCACGTGGTTTTCCCTCCTTGTCTGTCTGTGTCCTAATCTCCCCTTAATATCATTATTATTAGGACACCAGTCAGATTGGATTAGGGCCCATACTAATGACATCATTTAACCTTACTTACTTCTCTGAAGACTCCATTTCCAAATACAGTCACATCCTGAGGTCCCGGAGGTGAGGATTTCAACATGTATGTTCTGGGGGGACACAATTCAGCTCATAACAGCCCATGATTCTCAATTTCTGCAGATGTTTTGCTTTAATCCCTTGAGAAGTAAACAGAGAGACCTGAAATGCCCAGTGGTTGACAGCATGACAGTGTGATAGCCCAGTGCTGCCATGAATATGCTCTGAGGCCTTGGGTGACTCTCACTGCCCCTGTAGGCTTTGGCTTCCCACCCTACAAAGAGAGGAGATGGACCCTAACTGATGAGTTATGTCTCTTCCAGCTCTGATTCTCTGTGATTATATGTATAACAAATGCACATCCAAAAAGTAATTCAGAACATTTCCTCCCTTGCACGTTGGTACCAAGGATCTCCCACTCCTACGTCTGGGTCACTGACTCATGAGTTCCTGGTGGGCGTGGCTCATCTGTTTGGAGATGACTTACTTCTTTTCACCTCACCAAACACTAAATCTGAAACATTTGTATATATTTTTTTAAATTTCATCTTTTTATTTGTTACTGTGTGCTCATTTTGCTATAAAGTTTCAATGTTAATTTAAATCTAATATAAAATCTTGTCCAAATATAGAAATCAAGAGAGTACTAACCTTGAGGGGGTGAATATTGACTAGGAAGGAGCATGAAGGAACATCCAGGATAATGGAAATGCTTGAAGTCTTCTCCACTGGGTGCTGGTCACACAGGTATATACGTAAAACTTCCACCCAGCTCTCTACCAGAGAGATTTGGGTACTTCCCTATATGCCAAGTTGTTCCCCAAACAAAAAGAAAACAATAAATACCATCAGAATATACTGCATTTGGTGACAGTCACTGTGAAAATGCTGACTTACCAGATTTTCTCTGAGAAGCTGATACTGTCTTATTTGAAATCTGAATCTTAAATCCTGTGATCCGGGGAGGGAGGGAGGGAGCGAGACGGGAGTGTGAAGTCTTTTCCAGGATTCTTTCTACATATCCCTTGTCTCTAAAAAGTGAGAGGAAAGAAGAATGTCTCAATGAACTGAGAAAGGGCCAGTTCTGTGGGGTCTGACCTATACCAATATCCAGAAATGCTGGAGAGATTAGGCCTCCAAGAAAGGAGAGAGAATGTAGGTCATCAGAGAAGGTTATTAGGAACATGTAAAGAGTCCCAGCTCCCTTCTGGAAGGAGTTTCTATGGAGATGAAACGCCATGGAAATTTGGGTCTGTCTTCTTGCTCAGCGCATTCCTCACCCCAGCAACTGCTACACACTCAGAGGAGACTCAGACTCCCTCTGTTACTTCAGTCCCTTGAACTGGGAAAAAAAAATATATACACACACACACACACACACACACACACACACACACACACACATACATGTACTCACTGTTGATAAGATCTCTAAAGGGGGAAAATCTCCAAGTTCCTTTGGCTCCTCTCTCTCCCTGAAAACTTGGTGTGATGGTGCCAATCTGGACACATCAATGAGAACCTCCAACATCCTGTGAAAAATAACTTTCTTACTTACCAACCTTGCTCCCTCCCGGGGCCTTGGACCGATTGCTGCCTTCACGTGCTTGGAAAGTAGCACTGAAGACAAAATTATTTTTCTAGAGTTAGAGTTATGCATACAAAGTATTCGTTATTGTATCAAGGACCACCTCTTAGGGTTTGCCGTCAGGTGAAGGAACTACAATATTGCCTAAGAGAGCAAAGTCATAAGGCATGTTTTCCAACAAGGCAACTAAATGTGTGTTGTCTTTAGCTTCATATATATGTGTGACAGGGCAATAGTCTGAATTATTCATACATAACCTGTTGTTTTTCTGAGTACTGAACCTCAGCCATGGTTGCTCAGGATGCCCTCCTTCCAGAGGGGAGGTTAGAACTTCTTACAGATGAGATGCCTGTTTGCCCCACAGTAATAAAGAGTTAGGTTCATGCTAAAACCTGGACAGAATTGTTTATAGTAGCTTTCTTAATAGAAATGGAGAACAGATTCATGGTTGCTAGAGATGAAGGAAGGAATAGGAGTAGAAGGGAATTGGGTGTGGCTATAAAAGTATAACAGGAGGGGTCCTTGTGGTGATGGAAGTGCTCTGTATTTTGGACATTTCTTTTTCAACGTCCAGATCCTGGTTGTAATATTATACTAGAGTTTTCTAAGATGTTACCATGGAGGGAAAATGGATACAGGATCAACCACGGGATCTCTCCATATAATGGCTTTCAATTGCATGTGAATCTATATTTCAAATAAAAAATATAGTTATTATTTCAAATAAAAAAATTTCAAATAAAAAAATTAATTTAAAAACTGAAGAAAAGAAAGAAGGGATGTCTCTGACAGGCAAGACAGTATCATAGGACATCTGGCTTGGTGAGCGTGGACAGGTACACCCATCTCCAACCACCCCTTAGGGTTTGCTGCAGAGTGAAGGGATTGTGATGCTACCTGAGACACCAAAGGCATAAGGCTTCCTTGCTCCTTGACAGAAGGAGGATCTGACCCAGGGAAAGCCAAGCTCACCCTTCTCAACCCCAGGGCATGGGGGGAAGAGACAGGGAGAGAGAAGAAGGAGAGCACGTTGTGTTGCCATGGTCTGTACTTTCCCCTCCCCGTTCTTTTTATTAGAGCACAAGGGCTCCCTGGCCCTCGTTCTCCTCTGAGAGTTCTGAAAGGCTTCAGCAACATGAGCAGAGCAGTGTCAGCCTTGGGGCTCGGGGTCCTGGGGAGACGAGGGTCCTGAGCCTTGCCCTTCTGAACCACCTCATTGAATTAAATCAACGGCAGATCTGAGAATGCCAGCATGGCCAGCAGCCACCAGGAGGGCAGAGGATGTCACCCAAGGACCAGAGCCCCAGCTCGAGAAGCCCAGCTCTTCTCTTCTGCCAAACACACTGACCTGCCTTGGCGAGGAGCTGGGAGGGGAAGAGGAGCTTCCTGGGTGGTGGGCACATGGATGTGCTGGGAGGTTCTCCATGAGAGCGTGCAGAGACCCCACTCTCCCTCCAAGAGCTCGCCCTGTGTGTATCCCTTATAATAAAACTCTCATCATAAGTATAGCACTTTCCTGAGTTCTGCGAGTTGTCATATCAAACATTAGAGGTTCATGGAAACCCACAAATGTACAGTCATTCCGTCAGAGGCAGGAGGCCTGGGGACCCACAGCACAGCTGATTTCTGAAGTAGGGCCGACCTGCAGAGGTCTAAGCCTAACACGTGGAGTCTGATGCTGACTGCAGGGCCCGCGTCAGGACTGCATTGCAGTACACCCAGTTGTGGTGAAAACAGAAAAGAACCCCATCCCAAGCTTCAGTTCTATGGACAGGCTTCTCAGCAGGTCAGGAGTTCCCCTCTCTGTGCCCCACTGCACTCTGCAGGGTGTCTACCCTAGTTTCTGGAAGGTACTTAGGAATTCATTCGTTTACATGAAGGCTCCTCGCACGAGGCTACTCTTGGGGAAGGACTAGAGGCAGATTCAGGTTTCATGCAAACTGAGGCCTTTATCATGTAAAGAGGGGCCCTCTTTACATACATGTATTGTACAAACACATGTGACTGTGTGAACACATTGCAAGGGCCCCTCCCCAAGCCTCATCAGTGAGGGGCCCTGAAGCTTAAGCCGCGTTAACTTCACAGCAAATCCTCTTCTGGCATCTAATTCCTCCCTGGCCTCTAGCTCACAGTGGACCTTCAGAACCTGTTTAGTGAATGAATGAAAAATTAAGTTTGCAGCCACAAACACAGATACAAGTAAGAATAAGGCATTTCTTAACCTTACATTTAAAAAATGATTTGACTCCTTCTACGTAGATGACAAGGGCTCTTTTTTCCCTTTGGGGCTGACCTCACTTGCTATTTTTGTCTGAGTCCCTGAAGTGGGATTTGGAGGGATTTATAGGCTGTGATGACCAGGTCTAAACGCACAGAAGTGGTGAATTTGGTCATCTGCTACTTGCAGCCAGATTAGAAAAATCCCCCCAGGAAACTGTGGTTTCATTTCCATGTTAAATCACAAAAGAACTAAAGAAACAGAGCTACAATGCAAATTTAGGGCACATTTTAAGTATAGAGGGATTTAAGGTCTTTGTCTCAGAGCCAAAAGCTTTTTCTCCGTGGAGAATCCAAGTCATTATGTGGCCCTGGCATTTTCTGGGGTTTCTAATACGATAGTTACAGGCTTTTCCACAATCATCCAGCCTTGAGACATTATGGAGCACTTTCTGCTTCTCAAGCCACAGTGAATTCTAGAATCTTGAATACCTCCCGCATTCACTCATTCTTTCCCTTCCTGCTGTCAGCACCCTGGGGAGGCCCCTGAGGCAGGTGGGAAGTGGGTAAGGAGCACTGGATGTGGGATCTCGTGGATCACCATCCTGCTTCCCACCGTCCCTTTCTCAGCAGCTGCATCATCAAAACTTCTCCAAGCCTCCACGTATCCATAAGACCCTGGTACTCAAGAGCTTCCACCATCTTGGCATCTTCCCACACTTTGGGCACCATTTCCAGCTTGCTTTGTATAAAATAGGAACCCCAAATGTTCATCTCAGGTAGGTGACGTGTGACACCTTCAAAGGAATTTGAAATCCCTAGCCGGGCCTCTATCTCTGGCTCTGGGATAAGACCCCACTTCCGAGGGGATAAACCCATAAGGGGCTCCCTATAACCTAGGAAACTGATGGCACTCATGGGCACCTGAGAACAAGTGGAATGTTCTGTTTGGTACCAAGCTGCAAAAGACCCAGGGAAGGTGGAAAGGTCATCCCAGGAAATGCAATTAGGAAGTGGAGATGTCACAAAGATAAACCTGGAACGGTCAGACAGTAAAATCAAGAGGTCATGCGCAAGATAGGGAAATAATTCTGTGGGGAAGAGGAGGCCCTTTTGGCCTCTGGGGTTCTAGGAGCTCATTACTGAATAATTAAAATGTTGTTGACTCAATCATCAACCCCAGAAGGAAATGAGTTCCTTGGACATCCTTGCCCGTGTTGACCTTTCGTGCCTCTGAATCTCCTCCCCGGGCAGAGCCGATGAAACGGTCATTTGTGCCGGGGTCACTGAGAGTTCAGAGCAGCCTGCAGTTCTCAATTCAGAGCCAGAAGGGCTGGATGTGTTTCAATTAGGTTCACAAGACTATGAAGTCATCCTGGATCCCAAACAGTTGATTAAAAATCATCACGTTCCATTTTAAGAGAACTTGAGTGTTTTGAGGGGAGCGAAAATTCTAACGATTTTTATATGATTGTCTCATTCTAACTACTCAGGAGATGTCAAAGGAAACTAATGTTTTTCCAGCTCCTACCACTGACAACTGGGTACTGTGCTCATTGCTTTTCCTGTTACTTCCTGTGATGCTAACATCAAGTCTTGAAGGCAGAATCCTTACCCTCATTTTAGAGATAAGGAGACTGTAGTTCCAAGAGCTTAAGGTGACTTATAAAAACCCATGCAATAGCACAGGGAGACCAGTTTGGTGCTGTGTGACCACCTAGAGGAATGGAATAGGGAGGGTGGGAGGGAGACACCAGACGGAGGGGATATGGGGATATATATATATATATATATATATATATATAGCTGATTCACTTTGTTATACAGCAGCAAGTAATGCAACAATGTAAAGCAATTATACTCCAATAAAGATGCTAAAAAAACAAACAAACATGCAAATGGTAAAGACATCATCTAATTCTAATCTTGGGTCTGGTCAACTGCAAATTCCACACTCTTTCCCTTGTGCCCAGGCACCAGTTGGCAAGGGAGCTGAAGCCCAGGCAGAAAACCCACTTCCTTCTCTCTGGGACCGCCCTGTCTTCTTTCTTCTGGGTCTGGCTTTCTTTGGGATCCACGTGAAGTGGTCAGGTGGGCAGAGCTTCAGCAGGACCAGGTCGTGTGTCTCCTGGGTACTGTCCTGGGTGTCGTGATGCTCAGGGTCTGGGCTGATGCTGTGTGACCAACACCAAGGGGGTTTTCAAAGTCAAAAGTGCACTAGGCTACGGGCAAGGCTAGTTTACACCATTTAGTCCCTCAGAAAACTGCTGCACTCTCATATTTCTTAGGGGAATATGCTGTCATCCATGTGTTGATAGAATGCTGGCTGTATTTTTCCACCTACCTTGCACTTGGGAATATATTCCTCAAAGGAAATAGACAAAAGCTTTCACACATTTTGTATAAAATCTCACCTTGGGGCTCAGGTTTCCCACCGCCACGCTTCCCTCCACACTGTTCCGCCTGCCTGGGTACCCGTCTTCTTCCCTCCTCCAAATAAACTCCTTCTCCTGCGTACTCCTTCCTCCATGAAGTCAGACCCGCATCTTCAGCAGGACGTCACCTCTGCTCTCTGACTTTTGACATCAGCTCCTAGCCTGGCACTTACCACATGGCCTTTGTCCTTGGGTGACGGCTGGGGGCCGCCAGCTCCTTCCAGCCCCCGGCTCTCCCCTGTGTCTCTCATAGATCCTGGCAGTTCCCACTTGAGGTAACATACAAAGCAAGCGCTGTGCATCCAGAAAGACCCACCTGCCTCAGTTGCTCCATTTCGTACAAGTCCCTTAGCCTTTCTGGGTCACTCCTTCTGCCTCTGCAGGGGCCTGCCTGACTGGGTGTGGAAGGAGCCATTGTGGCATTTGTGGGTATGAACCTGTGCACAGTGAACTCACTTGCCATCAGTCCTAGAGTCTGGGACACAGGAGGCCACTGAATTATAATCCTCCTGGACCCACAATGAGGCCTTGTTTCCTCAGATGCGGCCCTGTGTGCACCTGGCCAGTTGGTCTCTGCCACCCCCTGGGCTGCCGGTTGAGGCAGTGATGGGGAGGCATCCAGTAGGCTGGCCCAGGCAGGACCCACCTCTGGCAATCTCCCCACAACCCCTGGCTTTAGGTATTTGAGAAAGTGACTTTCTCCTGAAATCAAGACATGCTAGAGAATGGGCTACTCAAACTTACAGACAACTGAGACAAAAGAAAAGCAGTGGCTGGTAGGAATTTCTCACTTTCTAGTAAGAAAGGAAATGCTAGAAGTTCCCATGGGATTCTCCATGGGGACTGTGGGCCTGGCCTTTCCCTGTGAGTAAAGCCTCAGTAGGAAATGCATTCAGCACCTGAAGTATTCTGGGGGGACCCAGAGTTGCAGCAGAACTCTCTGTGTTTTCCCACAGGTCAGCATCCTCCAGAGAGAGCACCTCACTAAGAGAGAAAGACGACTTCTTTTAGCTCCATCGCTGGCCTGCCCTGGTGGCCCTCCAGAGCCTTGTGACCAATCTTATTGCTGTTCTAACGTGCACTGCTGTCCTCCCAGCATCGTTTCTTTCAGATATATTTTGCTTTCCCAGACAAGAGAGTTCCCTACATCTCATTTTATTTATTTATTTATTTATACTCTTCTTTCAGCTTTGTGTTTTTTTTTCTAAACATCTTTCTTGGAGTACAACTGCTGTACAATGTTGTGTTAGTTTCTGCTGTATAGCAAAGTGAATCAGCTATACCTATACATATATCCCCATATCCCCTCCCTCTTGCGTCTCCCTCCCTCCCTCCCTATCCCACCCCTCTAGGTGGTCACAAAGCACTGAGCTGATCTCCCTGTGCAATGCGGCTGCTTCCCACTAGCTATCTATTTTACATTTGGTAGTGTATATATGTCAATACCACTCTCTCACTTTGTCCCAGCTTACCATTCCCCCTCCCCGTGTCCTCAAGTCCATTCTCTAAATCTGTGTCTTTATTCCTGTCCTGTCCCTAGGTTCTTCAGAATCAATTTTTTTTTTAGATTCCATATATATGTGTTGTCATACAGTATTTGTTTTTCTCTTTCTGACTTACTTCACTCTGTGTGACAGACTCTAGGTCCATCCACCTCACTACAAATAACTCAATTTCATTTCTTTTTATGGCTGAGTAATATTCCATTGTATATATGTGCCACATCTTCTTTATCCATTCATCAGTCGATGCACACTTAGGTTGCTTCCACATCCTGGCTATTGTAAACAGAGCTGCAATGAACACTGTGGTACATGACTCTTTTTGAATTATGGCTTTCTCAGGGTATATGCCCAGTAGTGGGATTGCTGGGTCGTATGGTAGTTCTATGTTTAGTTTTTTAAGGAACCTCCATACTGTTCTTACATCTCATTTTAAATGACTAATATTCACCTAGTCTTTTGCTATTCACAAAATGCCTTCATAGACACCATTACATTGAACTGTTGCGATGCACTGTGAGCAGGGGAATGTTATTTCTGTTTAAAAGATGAGAAGATTAAAGTGCAGAGTCATGGGGTCCATGGGAGTGACTCACTCAGGAAGAGCAGAACCAGGATTCGGACCCAGTTCCTCTGACTGCAACTGCCTTGTTCTTTCCATCGATTACATTTGTACAACACTTCTTGTTTTCAGAGTGCGTCTGCCAGCTCTGGGAACAATGCTGGGAGTCAGCATGCTGCCTGCTCCCAGGTTAAGCTCCAGTAGCAAGTGGAAGCTTGGAGATGGAGTAGCTCTATCTGTCCATCGCGCTCTGTCTGGGCCTCAGAATCCTTCCTGAAAACAGGAGTCGGCCAATCAATATTTTATGAAAGAAAGAATGAAAAGTATATATTAACTTACTCATCCCGAATTATACCACTAATAGATGTGAAAGCTCTGAATTGAGCCCTGTTTTCTTGAAGTTAAGCCTAATTACAGTCCTAATCTACATTCTGTTTTATAAACTGACTGCAAGACCATTTTTTCCTATTATTAGAAGCAGTACTTCCCTTTACAAATTCCCTCAAAGGAGGGAAGTCAGGAAGGTAAAATAGTGTTTTCTTGTGCACCATGCCTTGTCATTCCAAAATCACCACAAAGGGGGGTGCCTTTGAAGTGTCCTCTTTGTACAGACAAGTAAAAGGAGTCTGAGAGAAATGGTATAACTTGCTGAGGATCACGATGGGGGACACACATCCACCGAGATGCCTGATCATGTAACATTTACAGCAGCTACTCCAAGGAACGTGGAGAGGGGAGCAGCGACAAGGGTCTAGAACCCTCCTGGGGGCTGCGACAGTACTAATCTCTGGATGAGTTTGCTTCTCCCATGTCATAAAAAATATGAACAGATTGAGTAGTAGGTCTAGCCGCTATTAAGCAATCAGACAATTATGACTAATGTGCAATTATTGAAGGGCTGACATGTAGAAAAGCTTAAGGTGCCACGACAGTTCAAGGACATGCGAAATACCACAGATGTACCATATTTAAGGAAGCCTTTGCAGAGACCATGGCATCAAGGCCATTGTACTGGAAAGGTGGACATCCCCAGTTTTCAGCACCCACTGTCTGTGACGTGAATGGAGAACTTAACCTCGCTTTTCCCCAGCAAATTGGGGTGATAAGAGCCTGCCTTCGAGGGCAGTATGGCAGCAGATGAGCTCCTCTCAGAGGGCTTAGCTTGGCAGCTGGCACTCCACAAGACTCAGCAAAGTCTCTCTGTAGGAATAATGAAGGCACCATGTAATCACCATCCAGGGTGCAGGGCGGAGGCCCTTCCTCTTGGCTGTATCTCAAAAAAAAAGCTCAAGGATCTTACGTGAATCCTTTCCTGACTGCCGCCCCACACCAGAAAGGCCTCCTCCTCCACGCGCACACTCCTGTGCTGGTGTCAGGCTCCCTTCTGCCTCGTTCAAGGTCTTCCTCTTGGCAGGCAGCATCTTCATGGATCTCTCCATCCTCAGTGCCAGCCCGGGGCCTGCCACATCTTAGGCCCTCAGGAGTGATTGGCAAACATGCCAGAGATTCAGAGATGCATGAGAAAATGGACCTTCATTTTTCTGTGCTCACAGTGTAAATTTTAGATTATCTAAATGGTGATTTTATTCTATAAATATTCACTGAGCAGCTACCAATGTGCTACACAGGGTGTTCAAATTCCAGAGCTAAAATTCTGTGGCCTAGCGGAAGGGTAAGAGAAATAAACCAATAATTACGTTAGATTACAGAGCTTCGGACCCTCCAGGACCTCCAGTCTCCCGAGTGAAAGAAGAATCCAAGTTGACCCAAACCCTTAGGTCATCATCCTGTGACACATGTCATCTCTTTCCTAAAGCTGCCATCAGTCTGCACAAGGAGAACAGGCATGTCATTGAACATGCGGGGGTAGAAGTCCCAGCCTGGGGCAAAAGGAACATGTAGAGAAGAGGGAACAAACCCGGCCTCCGGGGGAAGGACAGGGTGGTTACAGCCCAGGTGAAGATATGTCAGCCAAGCCATGTCAGGAATTAAGCTGAGATCCTGGAGCAGGAGAAGGGTGATCACCAGGTCCCCGGGAAGGGATGGGCTGGGGAGAGTGAGCATTTATGTTTCAGTGTGGCAAGGACTCAGGCCAACTTAGAGAAAAGAGAGTAGAAACACATAAGCATGGCTTCTGCTCCTGTGTCTCTATCCTAGCCAGTACAGGGCCATGGTCACGTGTTCAAGAGCAGGCTGATGTAGGACAGAGCATCATAAATGAGTGGGGGGAGTCTGTTGTTGAGGGATTCACTGATGGCGGGAGACATGTCATAGGAGAGGAGATCACAGCAAGCCATGGGAACAGCGAGGAAGGCCTCATGACTTCATTGCAGGAACTGGCCAAGGGCAGAGCAGCAGACTCAGTGGAGGAGACATTTGATCTTGGGGTGAGGATGGGGGTGGGAAGTGGGGAATGAAGGTAAGTTTGCCACTGAAGGAAGAGAAAGAGAGTCTTCAGTGGAAAAGAGAACTAGACAATCGAAGGCCTGGTGTGTGAAGAAACATGGGTTAGGGAGGAAGGTGACAGGCCCCAGCCACAGGGTGTGTGTGACAGGAGCAGCAGAGACCAGACTAGGAGAGCCCCACGCCTGGTGGGACAGTTCCCTCCCATGCACTCCGCCAACTTTGGACTTTGTCCCACAAGCATCTGGCACTTACCCTAACACTGTCTATAGTTTACTCTTTCATCATCTTTATTGTTGTCCTTCTTCCCTTCCCTAAGGATGTAAGTTCCATGAGAATTTTATTCACTGATAAACCCCCAGTGCCTATGACTAAACCAGCACATAGTACCTGCTCAATAAAACTTGCTGAATCAATGGATGCCAACTGCTCGGAAATGTACAGTGTTTAAATGTCACCTATTGCTAGCTATTCTCTCAAATAAGCAAATGACTTTTGCTCTTGAATTGCATTCTTGGTCCATTTTTGGAAGAGCAAGTAAACATGAAGGCAGGGCTCTTACAATTTTATTCCGCGTCTGATTTTCCTTTCAATGATTTTCATGAATGTCCTCCCCTTCTTCCCTCTCCCCACTCCCCACCCCCATGAATTTCTTTGCGGGTGAGAACAAACCCTTTCACCAGTTCCTTCCGACACGAGAGGCCCGACCTAGGGCATGTGAGGATAAGGAATGCACGGAGCGTCAATAGAAATATTGATGCCGAGCTTCCTGCGTGTCAGGCTCTGACAGCTTGCCTTCTGTCTCAAAACTATGTTCATGTCAATAAATCTGCTAAACTCCTCCACCAACCTGCTCGCTCTTCCCACAGTGGAGAAGCTGTGAAGAGTGGTTGTTCTGGCTTAAAAAAAAATAGTACTACACCCCAGAGCACATTGGAAGTACACCTTGGTGGAAAACTGCATCTCTGAGAACTTTATACAATTTCACCCGAGCTCAAAAAGTGAGATGCTGACCCCAAAGTGCTACAGGAGCTGAGATTGTATGGGAGGTGGGAAACAGGGTGTGTGTGTGTATGTGTGTGTATGCAGTATGTGTGTGTGATGTGGTATGTGTGATGCGGTGTGTGTGTATGTAGTGTGGTGTGTGTGCAGTGTGTGTGTGATATGGTGTATATGTGTGTGTACTGTATGTATGATGTGGTGTATGCATGTGTGGGTATGTGCCTGTGTGTGTGTATAGTGGGTGTGTGTGATGTGGTGGGGGGGTAGTGTGGTGTGTGTTTTGCCTGTGTTTGTGTGTGTGTGTGTGGTATGAGTGTGTGTTTATGTGTGGTATTTTTCTTGGCGTAGGTCATAATGTAACGATGGATCCAGTAATGTTTCTAAATATCGGCTCAGGTGGAGGTACTGCCATCCTGATGAGGCTTTCCCATTTCTGAAGAGGCATGTGGTTGGTGGAACAAACCACAGGCTTTGGAAACACATAGGCTCAAAGTCAGATCCCAGCTTCATTCATAGCTGTGTGAAATCAGACATGTTATTTAACCTCCTTGAATCTCATTTATCACATCTAAAGACTGGGGGGACTATCTCTTGGGTATTTACCCTGTTGTAAGGGTTAAATGAGAAAATGTTCATAAAACACTAAGTTCCATATCTGACACTTAGGAAGTACTTTACTGAATAAGCTGGGGACTCTGTCCCATTGATCTGATACATCCTAGGTGTTCCCTATATGACCACATATAAGGCACACATTACAGTTACCCAGACTGGTAGTGATTATGGCAATGAGGGGAGGTTGGCAGAGTTGAGAGAAGAAGGAAAGGAGAAGGCCAGGTTTTCTTATGTTCAGTTAGAGATTCCATTGGTAGCTTCTGCTGAGGGCTCCCACCTTAACAGGACAAGGCAGTGAAGCTGGAAGTCCCCTCCACTCTCATGAGGGTGCAATCCCCTTATGGCAAGAGAAGGTGCCCACTTCAGTTGCAACTGCTATGAGTCTTCATCCTAACATCCTCCTCTCAGCCACTGTGCAGTTGAACTTGAAGCAGTCCCTTCCCTTTCTGGGCCTCAGTTTTCCAAATTAAAGGAAGTATCTGGATCAGATTGAGAGATCCCTGCAGGATCTCCACAGGGAGTATGTGTGCAGCTGGAGGGGGAATGCAGGGAAGGCAGTCCTGGGACCACCTTGTCTTCAATGTCAGCAACTCCATGTTTATCTTTTTTGGATATGGGGCTCCTGCCTCCCATAGGAGATTTAAAGGTAACAAAGGACACCACCTAAAGCCTAAAATATAAGCAAAACAAAGATAAGCAAATATGAGTCCAACTTCTGTCAGGACAAAATCACTTTTCCAAAAAGCATCAATGAGGTTGAACAAACCTGCCTCAAAGAGCATTTCAGTCCTCTGGAAATCAAGCAAAATCAGACAACAAACTGAGAAGCATTTCTTCAGAAAACTACTGACTTTCTCGAAAGGTCAACAGGAATTTATGGTGTTCTTGCCCAGAGCCACCGCCATCTCCATCTTCAACCCTATCAATAGCTCAAACAGGTTGGTGAGGCTGTAAAAATAATAAACTTTGCTACCATTCCCAAAAGGGCTCACTTGATTTGCGGTATTGCCAGTACAAGTGGTAAGGAAACAGGAAGAGCAGGTGGCTGAGCTCCTTTTAGGGTAAGCAATGGACCAACAGACTAGGCCAGGAATAAACTAATAGACTAGCCAGGAATTTCACAGAGAGTCATGGGAGTTGAGGCAGCCATGAAGGGCCATGACAAGCTCTCACATATCCTGGGTTGCCCACAGGTCATGCACATGTACAGCAGAGACAGGAGTAGGCCCAAGGCACCCACACCTTCCTGGCCTTCAGAGCTTGTGTGTTTACTTGTGCAGAAGAGATATGAAAGGTGAGTGAGTCTGGCCAAAAGGAAAGTCAGAACGGACTTGAAAATGTACTGTCCAGCCCACATACAGCACACACAAAACTTTCCATGGGATAGACCATATACTGGGATACAAACCACATCTCAGTTAATTTAAAAAGATGGAAATCACACAAAGTCTATTCTTTGACAACGAGATTAAATTAGAGATTGACAAAAGAAAGATACCTTGGAAAATCCTCAATATTTGGAAATTAAACAAAACAATACTATAAAACCCAGGGGTCAAAAAGAAATCACAAAGGCAGTTGAAAATATTTTTTAGAAGAATGAAAATTTTAAAACAGCATACCAAAATGCATGGGATGCAGCTAAAGCATTACTTAGAGGTAAATTTATAGCTTTAAACACCTAAATCAATAATCTAAGCTTCCATTTTAAGAAAGGCAAATAAGAGCAAATTAAACACAAAGCAAATAGAAGGAAGATTAAAGTGGAAATCAATGAAATAAAAACAGAAATTCAATTTTTTTTTTTTTTTTTTGTGGTACGCGGGCCTCTCACTGTTGTGGCCTCTCCTCTTGCGGAGCACAGGTTCCGGACACACAGGCTCAGCAGCTATGGCTCACGGGCCCAGCCACTCTGCGGCATGTGGGATCTTCCCGGACCAGGGCACGAATCCGTGTCCCCTGCATTGGCAGGCGGACTCTCAACCACTGCGCCACCAGAGAAGCCCCAGAAATTCAATTTTTTAAAAGTTATACATTTGACCAGACTAAGATTGACAAACTCTTAGCTAGACTGACACAGAAAATAGGAGAGGAAAATGGAGGCAGAAAGGAGGGAAGGAAGGAAGGAAAGGAGGGAGGGAAGAAGGGAAGGAAAAAGGAAGAGAGGAATGTAGGGAGGTAAAACCCTAGGAAAAAAGAAAGAGAGATCAGAAAGGAAGAAGTAAACTGTCTTTTTTCACATATGACACAATTCTATATGTAAAATATCGTAAGGAATCCACAACAAAACCGTTAGAGCTAACAAATGAGTTTAGCAAAATTGCAGTATACACTAGCAGTGAGCAATCAAAAAATAAAATTGAGAAAATAATGCAATTCACAATAGTATCAAGAAGAATAAACTATTTAGAGAAATTCTAGCAAAAGAAATGCATGATCTGTACTCAAAAACTACAAAACATTGCTAGGAGAAAGTAAAGAAGATCTAAATAAATGGAAAGATATTCCATGTTCATGGGTTCAAAGAGTAAATATTGGAGAGATGGCACGTCTCCCTAAATTGATCTACAAATTCAACACAACCTCTATCAATATTCTAGCAGACTTATTGGTAGAAACTGACAAGAAATTTATCTACATTTACATGGAAGTACAAAGAAGAACCAAAACAATTTTGAAAATAAAAAACAAAATTGGAGAGCACTACCCAGTTTCAAAATTTACTATAATGCTACAGTCATCAAGACAGTATGGTACTGAAGGAGGGATAGGCATATTGATCAAAGTTTGAAATTAAGTGTCTAGAAATAAACGCTTGCATTCATGGTCAATCAATTTTCAACAAAGATGCCAAAGTAATTCAGTGGCGAAAGGATGATCTTTCTAACAAATGGTGCTGGGAAAATTGGAGAAATATATGCAACAAAACAAAACACCTTAGACTATTGTCTCATGCCACACATAAATTTAGCTTCAAGTGGATTGTATACTAAATATAAGAGCTAAGATGAAAAAAACTTCTAGAGAAACACATAGGAGAAAATCTTTGTGACATTTGGTTAAGCAAAGAATTCTTAGACACAGTACCAAAATGATTAGGTCATAACAGAAAATAAAACGATAACTTGGACTCCATTAAAATTACAACTATTTGCATTTCAAATGACACTAAGAAAATGAAAAAAAATAAGCCATACATTGGGAAAAATATTTGCAAATCATGTATCTGTTAGAGGACTTGTGTCCAGACTATATGAAAAATTATAATTCAATAATAAGATACCAAACAACCCCAAAAAGTAGTGGGCAAACGATTTGAACACTTAAACATTTCAGCAAAGAAGCCTACAAATGACTAATAAGCATATGAAAAGGTACTTATCCTTAGTAATTAGAAAAACTCCACAACCATTGGAATTGTTATAATAAAAAGGCAGGCAATATCAAGTGTTGACAAAGATGTGGAGTGAATGACATCCCCATACATTGCCAGTGGCAATATAAAATAGTACAGCCCCTTTGGAAAACTGTTTGGAAATTTCTTAAAATGTTAAACACAAACTTATCATGAAAACCAGCAACTCTACTCCCAGGATTCTACCCAAGAGAAATGAAAACATACATGCACACAAAGACTTATATATAAATGTATATATGGTATTATACTATACACCGTCCATCACACAGTAAATGTATAAAGAAATGTATAAAGCTGTAGAATAAAATACTACTCAGCAACAGACCTCAGAAATATTATGCAAAGTGTAAAGAAGCCAGAACAAAAGACTACGTATTATTCATTTATATGAAATACCTAGAAAAGACTAACTTATTAAGAGACCAAAAGTACATCAGTGTGTGCTTGGAGCTGGGAGTTGGGGTGAGAATTGATTGCAAACAGGCTCGAGGGAATTTTAGGGGGTGATGGAAATGCTCTAAAACTAGACTATGGTGAAGGGTGCCCACTCTATAAATTTTCTAAAGCAGTAAATTGTACATTTTGTAGGCGAATTTTACGAAATGTTAATTTAAATAAAGCTTTTAAAAAAGCAGATTGGAAGCTGTAAAAACAAAACCAAAAAGCCTTTGAATACCATCAAGTCGAACATTTTTGAGTCTTTAATGCTACATGTGGCTTAGACTCTGGGTCCCAGCTCATTTCAGCCCATTCCCTGAGGTCTAAAACTTTCCAGTTCTGAGAAAATTCCATGCTTAGCTTTCCCTGATTTTTTTAATTCCATTTGCTAGGCAACACTCACCTCTTTTTGCAACCTGTAGTTTATACATTTCACAGACTATCTCTTGCATGCGTCTGCTTCCAAGTACAAGCTTAGCCCACCCTAAGATTGACCTACACAATAACTACTTTATAGTCTAATAATGCTTTCAGCTGCATTTTTAAGCAGAAAGCTCTGTTTGCAGAAGAGTTATTATTTTGTGTTATAAAATTTACCAATTAAATTGAGTGCATTAGACCCAATTTAAAAGAGAAGAAAATGCTCTGGTATTTTCAGATAAGGCTTTTTTTTTTTCTTGGCAATAACGGAGCTACTTTCTCCATTTCCCAAATCCCTCTAGGGAAGGAAATATGTTAGCAAAAGAGCTAACCTAGAACCGAGTTTGAATTTGGGCTTGACAATGGCTCCTTGCGCATAGATTCTACGAGAATGTGCAGCTTTGGGGAGGATTACTACCCTCTTTCCACTTCCCACTCTGATTTGCTGGACAGTTCTACTTTCTGGAGCATGGTCACCTCTGGGAATGGATTCTGTCTAAAGGCAAGGGGAGATTTTAACTGCAGAACCAGAAACCACCATATATTGTGAGATTCTGATATGTAAATCGTATGGCAAAGAGCTGCAGCAAGATGCCTGAGCCCAGCTTTCTGTAGAGATCTTCACACTAATTTGAAAGCTTCACCAATGTGAAAAGGACATCGTCTTCTTTTCAAATGCACGTCCTGAGCTTGCATGGTGGCCAAGAACAGATCTCATGCTCCAACTCAAGTAAAAGAAAATAGAGTCTAAAGTAAAAGTGACTTCATTTAAATCATAATCAGCATGTCACATCTGTCCCCATTCTCATTCTCCTGATCAGATTCAAGTTCAAGAGAACCTGGCCTCAGCACGCTCTCCATTAATCCTCCAAAACCTACCTCTAGCCTTGCTCATCTGGTCCATTCTCCTCCTTACTGCAAGAATAATCTTTCAAAAAGTTAATCTCGTCCCTGCTCATTTATTCCTCATGACCTCTCCCTGCTTCTAGGAGAAAGTCTAGACATCCAAGCCTGGATTCTACCCTGTCATCCACATTTTGACTGAAGCTTCACTGCTAAGTTCAGGGCTCCTTGCGCAGCGGATGATCTGGGGTCAATGGCTTGCCTGTTCCTAAACGGTAAGTACCTGGCACTCATCCTGTACGTTCTGCTTCTTCTGAAAATATTTACTCTTGCTTCAAGACTCAGCTGCAGTGTAATCGCGCTGAAAACTTTGCCAATTTCTCTCCACCCAGAATCCATCACTTCCTTCTCTTTGTCCTGTGGAACTTCACAGATATACCACACAAAACATTTCTGTTCCAATGCAATTTAAGTGTTCATATATCAGCGCCACAGAAAGACCACACACTTCTCCAGATGTGGTACTTTCTCTTGTTTATTTGGTGCCATTCATTTGATAGAATAGGAAGAATAAAAATAACAAGTCATGAGGACTGAAGAAGAAGGGGTTAGGGTGACTCTCAGCCGTGTAGCTGGGAGGAAAAGGCAGGAGGTGAGACAAGAAACTGAGGTAAAGAACACAGGTACAAAGGAGGCTTTGAGGAAGAAAGGAGAAAGTATATTTGTGACATGGGGTATACAAAGAGCCTGGGGCAACCTCGTGGAGCTGTCAAGTGGACAGACTCATCCCTGAGTCTGAAATGCGGGCGAAAGTCCAGGCAGGTTTGGAAGTGAAAGCTTTTAAAAGTCATCAGTTTGGGGAGAGATCTGAAGCTTCAGATGTTGATAAGATCATAATCTGAAAGTCTGTAGAGAGCAGGCATGAGAACTATAAAACCCTGAGTAATTGAAGAGTAGACAGAAGAATTTAAAGAGCAGAAGAATTCAACGAAGATGCAAGAAGGAAAATTCAGAGTGAAGCTTCCAAAAGTAGTAAAGGAGAAAGTTTTCCTCGGATGAATCCCTTCCAAACAACCATCCTGCAGAGCCCCACCACGTGAGGGATGGGCAGTCACCTGGCTGTGTTTTGGGTTCTGGGAGTTTGACTTCTTTTTCCATAGCCTTTCAACCTATCTGCCTGTTTTCAGATCCATCTTTATGATCGGAAATACCTGATGTTCCCATGAGGTTCTGAAACACATTCTGTTTTTCCTTTTTTGCTTTTCCCATTTCCTCCATAGCATTAAGCTTTTTCAAATCTGTTACATTAAATTATCACTTGCCTCGCAGCTTTCCAGATTCCAAGTCTTTTGCTCTGTGTTCCTTTCCCATTCTGTTACTCCTGTGATTAATGCCATGTCAACAGTGTTACAGGAAAGAGCTGGGGTAAATGTCTATATTCAAAAAGCCACCTTTAAGGGAAATCCAGCTTTTAATTCAGGTTTTCAGAAGTCCAGCTGGTCCTGTCTCAAACACTGAGAATTTTCCTAAAACCATAGAAATTGTGACTCTGAGATGACTGTAGAATCTGAAGTCATAGCATCTAGACTAGTTATTTCTAGGCAAGCATATTACTAAGCTAGCAGATGCTCAATAAACTCAACAAGCACTTATCAATCATATTGACTGATTTCTGCCAATAACCAAGATATTTTTGCCAAATCCCCAGCAGACAGACAAATCCATATTCAGATCTTAAAAAAAAAAAAAAGACTACTGATACTTCGAGAAATAGCAGTGATGATTTTTGAACACTTGCTCTTTACCAGGCACTGAACAATTCTATCAGATAATTATTAACCCCTCTTAGCAGATGAGGAAAGAAGGGATAAATAATTGTTCTAAGATTACACCACTAATTGGTGTCAAAAAAGACACCCGGAACCTGTATTTTTTTCTCAGCTAAAACATCAGGTTATAAGTTAGCACCCAGAGGAGACAAACTTCCTTGTACTATGGGAGGGCCATTTTTATTTTATCGCCACTCTTCAGGTTGGGTTTGTGGTAAGCTGTGTCCATAGACAGATATGACCATTCCCCTAAGCCAGGTCTAACCTGAAGGGCAGGGCACGACCGAGGCTATTCGCCCAGTCTGGTCCCTCAGAAGAATTAAGATCCCTCAGCCCAGCACTTAATGGGAAGGCTTTGTGTGGGCAACATTTGGGGAAGCAAACTTCATTTGTCAATCTTGGTTGAGAATCCTGGTCAGTGGCTACTCAGTCTGGCTGATGATAAACTACAGGTTCTGTGGACCCACCCCAGGCATTAAAGAATATGAGAAGGCAAGTCAAAGAACAAAACACGGAAAATCTCTCCCCACATGGAGTTTATCTTCTACTGGAATAAGATATTAGAACAGAGAGTCAGACACAGTCGCCTAGGGAATGTGAGCCCTTGGGTGCGGTGATACACTTCTGATCAGAGGCAGCAGATGCAGGGGAACAAGACCCCCAACCCACCAGGCATACTTGCCATGTAATTGTCAGAAACCTATAACCAGTAAGCCGATGAGACTTTCTAAAAAAATGTCCTTATCCATTTCGGTTTTATTTTCTCTCTGAACATAGGGTTTTGAAATGTGGAGAACTTCAGCAATATAAAAGGTCTGACAAGCAGTGAGCATGGGGTTCCTGCGTGGCAGTGAAGACAGCAGTCACACAGAGGGACCCATGAGACTCCAGATGGAGACCCAGGAAGGCAGTCATCCTGCTGTGTCACTAGCCCCTCTGCAGCCAGACTATGTCCCTCTAGAATTTTCTCTATGTTTCTGGAGGATCCTATGTCCTTACAGAGTGGTTCTACTACTGAGTTATTTGTATTCCCTAATGCATCTGGAGATGCGCCAGCAGTACTCGGACTTGGGAAATTTATGTGGCCTGTCTTCCTGGAGTGTCGATTTTATTTAGTGGAAGAAATTTTAAGAATTACTCTTATATCAAAATAGTGTTATATTATGGAATGGAAGGTAAAATTCACTGCAATAGTTTTAAAGAGGAAAGGAATCATTTTAAAGAAAATTTCCAAAAGCGGTGAATGTTTGATCTGCAGACACCCAGTTTCTCCTGCCTTTAGATGACATTTCATTGATTCATGTTCCCATCATCAGATTCTGCCCAGGCTCCTGAAATATGCCAGGCACAGTGAATGAGGCAGATGAGATCCGTGTCGTCATGGAGCTTAGAGTCTGGTGGAGTTAAGAGGACACACAATGCCGACCCTGACGTAGGAAGAAAGAGGGTAACAGATAGTGAGCTGGGGGAGGGGGATGACTTTCCCAAAGGGAATTTGGGTAAGCCTCATCAGCGCCCAAACCTGACTGTTGAGATGGAGCCAGCACGTAAAGATCTAGGCAAAGAACAGAGCAAGCAAAACCTCGCCGAGATAGGAGGGAGCTGGTGCCTCTGAGGACAGAAAGCAGAGCCTTGCACCTGAGTTTTAGTACATGAGGGGTGGTGGGATGTGAGGAGTCTCATTCCGCTTGCTCCTCAGATGCCAGCATCATGATCACCTGGTCCGCATAGAAGAAAATGCAGGTTCCCTGGCTCCACCCCGCACCTGCTCTTCTAGAACCTGAGGGACAAGGACCCAGGACTCTGCATTTTAAACCGATTTTTCCAGGGTTTCTCACACACACACTAAAGTATAAGAACATTGTTTGAAAGAAACTTAAAACATTTTTGAAACACAGTAATGTCAAGTAGGGTGACTCTACTTGGGAATTTCTTCATAGATAAGCCCTTGATATTATGCAAAAATTAACAGGGTTGTCTTCCAAAACGCTCTCCTATCTTCTTTCCTGGTGAACCCAAGACCTTCTCAGATATTCTTTATCTAGTGTAACTTTTCAAGGAACGTCAGGTAGGTGATTGGCTCAGACAAGATTGGGCTATTATTTCAGAAGAGCGGAGCCCTGCTATACCTCAAGACCTTTGTGGCAGCCTGTTCTTCGTTGGGTTTCTTGTATGAAATAAAGAGGAGCTGGGACTGGATTGGGCAACAGCTGTTCTCATGAATCAACTATTTCTGAATTTAGAAAATTGCTCTGTTCCACCAGACTATCTTCCCAGCTGGTTCAATGAAGACAAACAGAGTCAATTATTATAATTTTGTGCAGTTGTGGGGCTTTTTCTGTAAAAGTTACAGTATTTCTATATTTTTTACATTAGAGATAAAAAGAGATGAATGACTTCAATTTTCTTGGAACTTCAATTACAGGGCTTGAATCATCCCAGAAACAAGAGAGAAGTTGAGAATTCTGAACACAGAGCCATCCTATTAAAGATGATCTCGCTATATCAGGAAAGTACACAGAGCTGTGGAGTGTGCCAGGAAACACGGATTTACTCTCATTTGCAATTATTTTAGAAGTTACCTTTTGATATTTACCTACTTCCCAGGAAGGGGCGTGTCTGTGAAACCAGCCAGAAGACTTGCTTAGATGTAAGAGTGGTTGAGATTTACAAAGGGAATCAGACGCTGTTTTAGCTTCCTGTATCTCTCACCTGTTCTACAGGAAAGGAAGAGGAGGGGGCATCAGTCATCACAAAGGGAGTTTAAATGAGGCTTATCATCAAATCTTGGAATATGATATCTAATGTTTGCATAGAATTTTCACAGCTTAGATAGCATTTTCACTGAGTTTATCCCTTTGATGCCCACCAGATTCTTTCCCATGTTGCACTTCACACAGATGTACTAAACTGCCCGGCTTGCCCTCCTCCATACCTGAGAAAAAAATATTTAACCCCATATAAGTAGCCTTGACGTGGGAGGGAGGAGACCTGAGGTCATTATGGATACCTTACTAATTTGATAGTTCCCTCTCTCGTCCTAGATTAGGAGAATAAACAGATGATTAGACTCGGATGATTTTATCTGAAATTAACTTATTCTGAGTGGAAGGATATTTTAGGATATATGTACTATAGAATATGTATATATTTTGCATATACATTTATGTATTTTGAAGTCTCATCCGCTATTTCAGAGAATGTTCATAACAGTTGGATTCAATCCTCTCCGTTGGCCAGTGAAATGGACACATGGTTTGAATCAGCCAGCTCTTCAAACAGTTTGGGCCCAAAGGATTCCCAAAGACGTTTGGCTCAGCACTTTCCTTCTTTTTCTTTATACATGTTTGAAAAATATAATTTTACACTAGCTTGATTTATACAAAAGGTAGTCAAGAGAATAGAAAGTTCCACTTTTGTTCCAGAGCCAAGTTACCGTTGTGAATCAAGTCCACAGAAGTGCCCATTTGACATGTGTTTCAGAGATGCTTCCTGCCTCATGGCTTTGCAGGCTTGCCCAGCTGGCTCTTAGGCTATGAGCAGACACCCAGGGCAACATCATCAAGTAGGGCTCTAGGAGGCTTTGGGAATTGGGGGAGCAAACACTCCTTGAATGTCAGTGTCACGTTGCACTTGTGACATAGGAGTGTTTCCTTCCAAGCTTTGGGAGGTGTATATTCCCTCTCCCAGTCAGAGGAATTCTATTTCTGAGACTCTACAATAAACAAGGCTTCAACTTAAGAAACCTGTGATCTTATGAGTAAAAATAGGGCTTAGTATTTGGAAGTGAGTCTAGAAAAGCCTTCAGAAAAACTGCTGTGGTCATTGAACTGAAACAACTGTGACAGGCAGAGACACTGAAGATAATATGAATGACATACTTCTTAAGTAAAAATTCAATATAGATACTTTACATTTAAATTTTATCTACATATGCTATTTAACTAATTCGTTTCTTTTCTTTTGGTGCCTGGTGTTTCACCTGAACATTCAGTGCTTTTATGAATAGATAGAGATAGACACTTATTTCTTATCAGACTTTCTGAAAACATGTTTCAAACTGAAACACTGAGTGATTTTATCATGAACCATTTAACCTCATTGACTTAAAGCTCAGAAAGACTGTATAAATAGTTTGCATGAAGGGAAATCACAAACATTTAAGGTTATAGAAGGGCTGGGTTTGAATCTGTATTTACGCAGTAAGTACTCTTGGGCTTTGTAAAGAAGAGAGAGAGTTTCTGATTGAAATAAAGAATTTTTTATTACTTCACAATGTAATTAATCCAAGTTTGAGATGGCATTTGTGCTGTCCTTGAAAATTAGAAAGTACTTCAAAAAACTAGTGTGGGGCAAGGGAGGGATTTGGGTGAAGGGGAATTGTGCGAGCAGAGCTGTCAGGCACGTGCGAGTTCATTCAGGAAGGCAGTGATGGGAGCTGAGTCTTGAGTGAGAGACTGTACCTTCGTTACGGAAGCTCTCACAGTGTGCTTCGCAGGATAAAACATGGGGAGATGTGGAACAGGCTGCACGGTTGAGGTGTTTCCATCAGAATGTTGCTAGAATGCCCCCAACGTGTGTGCCAGGTGGTGTGCTGGACTGTCTCTTGTGACCTTGACATGGCCATGACCCCTTTTAAGGCCTCCACATTGTGGGAGAGGAGCTAGGACTGCATTTCTCAGATGCCTTTTCTCCTGTGGTTCCAGGTGCCAGGGAAGGGCACTCCAGAGAGACGAGGAAGCCAGAGAGAAGACCATGCCAGCATTCTGCAAAGGCAGCTTCAGCCAGTAAGTGTGCAGAGGGAGGGTCAAGGCAGAGTCCAAGTGAGCTTCACTGCTGCAGACTGTGGCTCTGGCGCACCTCCTCCCCTCCTTCTCCCAGCCTTCCAAGGGTTTCCTACGTGGAAAGCATGGGTAGCTCTGTTTCCTGACTGAAAGCTAACTGACGCCTTGGATGGGAAGCAACTGGAAACAGGAAGAGACCATTTAAGAGGCAATTCATCATCCCAGTGTAGTGCCAGGAGCCTCCAAGCTGGAAGCAGATCTCTTTTTCCGCATCTCATTTACTCACCATTGGTTATTCAGCCACTCGGAGTCAAAGTATAGCCAATGCCAGCTTAGGGGCACTGTGGCGCTCAGTCCCCAATTACATTTTTAAGCCGATTTCACCTTTGCCCTTTCCTTCACTTGGCTTTACCAAACTGCTGTTTATATTGCACCTATTAACTTCATTGGGTGACATCATCATTCAAATCCAGGAGGCACACAGCCTCAGAGAGGGCAATTTTGATCCACTTTGAGAGTTGAGCACTTTCTCATGTCAAGATACCAATCAAATTTGAGAAAGAGTCCCATCAGCCCAGTGCATTAGAACCTCTTATAAAAGTAAAGCCGTTGCAGCTCTTCTCAAATGCATCCTTTCCCAGCTCTGCTGACTAAGTTAGAAAACAAGACATGTTTTCATACCAAAAGGAAGAGGAAGGGCCAAAGAAAGTGGGCCATGGAAACAGTTTTTCATAATGAATTTAATTATTAGATGGGTATCCCAGGAATCCTTTCTCTGTCTCCCTCACACCATGGAAGTTTGATGTAACAGTCCCATTTTGCCTGTGAGTAGCTCAGGGAGAAGGAACACCTGGGTCAAGGTCACACTTGTGGCTGGGAAGTGGCAGAACCATTTTCAACAGGTTCTCCATTCTACCCAGAATCTCACGTTCTCCATTGATCAAGTTGTCCTGAAACTCAGCCCAACTGATGAGCAGGTTCCTCAGGACAATCTCCACAGATGAACACATGGGAGGGCAGATGCATGTCAGATGTGTGGAAACACGTGGAGACAGCTTGCACAACACATTTGAGGTAGGATGTATTTTAACTGAAATCCTTGTCTGCTTCTAAAAGTAAGATGGAGAATTGGAAGTACATTCAAGAGAGTTGCTCCATAATAGGTTCACTTTGCCCATCCTGAATCCAATATTGAAGAGTTCTCCTGAAAAAAATTCACTAGGAAAGGCCAGAAACAGGCTCATTGTTTTTATTACCCTTTTAAAGACTTCGTTTTAATCCATGGGTTGTAAAATATGCCCCATTCCCTGGAATTATAGGATGGATAGAGACTGAGAAACTGGCCCAGAAAATGGACCTGACCTGCCATAGACGGTGATGCTCGGTGAGGTCACTTTAAATATGCCCTTGACATTTCTACTGAAAAGACCAAGTTTCCTCTGTTATTGCTATTCCCTCTAGAGTGTGGATATTCACCAGCCAGATCTCAAAGTGTCCTGAGGTTGAGAAAGCAAAGTTGGGAGGGTCTCAGCGGCCACCTGGAGATCACACCCTAATCCGGGGTAAGGACTGGCTCATTTGGAGCTCTCCGTATTGCAAACAATCCAATATGGGCCTCTCACGGTTGTAAAAGGAATTTCTTAATTTGTCTCTGTTTTCCTGGAGGGCTCTCTATAACCCTCAGAATGAAGCTCAGACTCCGTGACTAGGCTTTTGGGGTCCTGGGCACTATGGTCCCTGCCTCTTCTTCAGCCTCATCTTCTGATGCCCACTCCTCCTCCCCTTGCCCCCTTGTAATGGGGAAAAACAAATCCATATTGGACTCCATATTGAATCTGTTTCTTTTACTTTAACCTTTGTATTCTGTTGCTTTGCTACAAGTTAAGAATGTTGCCTATAGCCTGAAATATACAAGGTAGCCCATTCTGAGTCTTTGACCTTAAAGGTATAACACTTTTCTATTCATACAGAGATAAAAAGTTGCAGAACAGGGAATACCATTTGTCTTATTGGAGGTTTACAGGAACATTGTGACTAGACCTACGTGGACAGCTGCAAGAACGAAGGATTCCAGCACCAAGATGTTTGCAGCAACCAACCACACACACACTCTTTTAGTATAAAAAAGCCTGGATTCTAACGTGCGTGAGATGGTTCTTTGGGACACTAGTCCATCTAGATGGACTAGATGGTGGACACTAGCCACCATCTTCTCTGTCTGCTGGCTTTCTAAATAAAGTCACTATTACTTGCCCCAATAACTTAATTTTGTTATTTAACAAAATTTATTGGCTAGTTGCGTGATGGGCAGTATGAGTTTGGACTCGGTAACCTCTGCCCCCAGCAAACCTTGCAATCTCTCCACCACTTCCCACTTCCCAGTTCTCAAGCTTGTAAAGCTTTCTGAGCCCCCCGACACCTTAAGCTATGACCTTCTCATGTCTCTGCTCTTGCAAACTCAGTTGAACAACATCATCATTTCAAATTAACCTCCAAAGTGAAAGTTTTTGAAACTCCCCAGAAATGATTACTTTTCCCTCTCTATGGATTTTCCCTGCAGTCACTGAATACCGAATATCTCATATTAAATGATAGTACATACCTTATAATCATTTCTTCCCATGTAATCCTCCAGATCAAGACCACATGAAATTCATTTTATGGTCTCCTGCCTGTCTTTGTGTTTGGCACATTTTAGATGGAGGATTCATGATTTTTGAATAGTTGCCAATTAACGATGTGCCTAAAATGATACATTTAGTGCTTTAAGGATGCTTCCCAGGGAATTCCCTGGTGGTCCAGTGGTTAGGCCTTAACGCTTTCACTGCTGGGGTCTGGGTTCAATCCCTGCTTGGGGAACTAAGATCCCACAAGCTGTGGCCAAAAAAAGAAAAAATGCATTTTTTTTAAAAGACTATTAAAAAAAAAAAGATACTTCCCAGATCTGGGTTTCCAGGGAGAAGGCAGCTTCTCATCATCTTCTCTATTTCCTCCTTAGCCTCTCATCTTCTCTTGGCCCCAGGAGAAGGAAGCTCGCTGGCATTACCTTTGAAGATGAAGACTTCCTGCCATTGGCTCCCAGCAGAGCCAGTGCCTGACACAGCATTTGTTGAATTGGTTTGTATTTCTCAGAGAGTCAGGAGGCTTTTAGAGTTTGGAATGAAAATTTCCTGTGCCCCTATTTTGACAAAAAACGTTTTCTTGACACTCACCTCTAAAATCCTCCAAACTTGCCCCCAGATATGGGCCAGCGCTAGAAGCCCTGATATCAGAAGATGGAGTTTCAAGAGGACACACGCAAAGTCTAGAGTGAGGATTGGAAAAGCAAAAGAACGATTTCCAGGGGAATAACTGAAGCTTGGCAAGAGCGTTACTGAAAAAGGCTCTGGCTTATGGCTATAAATTTAAGAAGAAAGAAAGAAAAGAAAAAAGAAATCCAAATCCCATGTCTGCACAGGAAAAGTATTTCTCTTTGCTGGAAGGTCTCAGAAGGTTCGGGCATAATTAGGAATAAAAAAATTGTCACTGTCTTTTCAACTTCCTACCTAATTACTAATTAGCTTGACTCTGTGCTATTAGAAGAAAGACGTGAATAATGTTTAGAAGCCTTCAGAAAAGGACAATGTTATGACAACAGAGAAGACCAACTCCACTGACACAGAGAAGGATGCTTGATTTCTGAGGTATATTCATGTGAATGTGCCTTACAAATATTTATCGTAAATCATGTAAGAGCAGCTAAAATTGGCCATGGTAATCAGGGTCTCTGTATTTCTGCACTCTCATTTGTAAAGTAGACCAAGAATACCTGCCTGCAGGCACAGTCATGTCTTCATAGTGAAGCAGCAGTGCCCTAAAAGGGCTAAGGCAGTCCTGAGGGCTATGGGGTGGGGGGAAGAGGGCCTGATGGATCCATTGAATTGATGCTAAATAATCACTCTCTGGGACAATCAGGTCAGGCACCAGGTCAGTTTTAATTAACGATCATGTACTGAGCCTGGCACGCTGTCCTAGATGCCATGGAGAATACAAAGGTGTCACCCAACCCAAGGCTTCATAGAGAATGTCCAAAGCAAATCCATGTGGCATGCCACCAGAATTAATACATCAGCTACTCATAGGTCTGCAGTTGCGTTGCACCACACCACCTCCAGTCACTCAGCCAAAGATGGTGTCAGTCATTCAGACGTCTGATCCATGAGAAACACTGGGGTATGTTTTTAGGTGAGTGAGTTCCAACCAGAAAAGAGAAGACAGTATCAATCAAATTAGATAGATGTTTTGTTAACTTAGTCCTGAGCCTGTGTACAGCACTTCAGAGTTTCTAAACCACTTTCTTGTATGTGATGTATCCCCTCCCCACAGGAAACCAATGAGAGAGACTGGCACAATTTGAAGATAGACTAAAAATCAGAAAAATCAGGTGAGTTCTGCAAAGTCACGGGTGGGACAAAATATCTTCATGGGTGTCAGGCCTGGGACTCGCACTGCAGGGTCATCCTGATGCACCAAACAACAGCCACACGAAAGCAAGTCCTTGCTTGTCAACAACCCCTACTCCCCCTCCCGTTCTTCTCTTCCTCCTCTTCCCCCATCACTGGATTATCTGGTAACAGCACATGAGAGAGTTTTACTATGGCTCAAAATGCATTGGCAATTCCTACTACTTCACACACACACACACACACACACACACACACACACACACACGCCCTCTTGCCTTATTCTTGTAGCTGTATCTAGTCTCTGTGTGCCAGAGAGACCTGGGTGAATTCATTAGTTCTGTTCTTCCGAGATTCTGTAGTTGCACAGAGAGTGGAGTGAGCCTAGCAGTTTGAAGACAGCTCCTAAAAATCTACACATTCTAGATGTTTCCTACTGTCTCAAACAATCATCTGAATCAGTAGATTCCAAACTTTTTGATCATCCACCCGATCAGAAAAAAATATGTTGATCGCAGACTCCTTGACATATGAAAATTTACTGCATTATAAATTTGGCCTGTGTATCTGTAAATCGATGCCTATGCCAACATGTGATATAAACAATGAAACATTCAAAAACTAGAACATTTTAAAATGAAAGCTGCAATGAGAAAGATTGAATTTTTATTTTCCTTATTTCATTTATTAGTAGAACAAAGAACTTAATACATAAACATTTTAGAGAGAAGTATACAATTCAATAAACTATTATTTTTTTTAAATGTGGATTTAAGTTTTCCATACAGAAACTGGTTTTAATTTAGATTTATTTCAATCCTTGGTTTTAATGGTTGCCACAGATGAAAAAAATACCTCAAAAGAAAAATATATACAAAACAAAGAAGTGCATTGTTGTATGTGCTTTAATAAATCATGTCACTTACTTTCCAATCCTTTCCACTGATTATGCAAAGACTTTACTGAAATAACTACTGATGTCAGTTGGTAGTTATAGCAAACTAATATAAATGCCATATGTATCTCTCTCAAACAAGTGAATTCAAACAAATGAGTTCAAACTCCATTTCAAAACCCACTGAGGATGTTCTAACTTGGTAGTAATTCTGTTGCCAAGTTTTATTTTTTAAGTATGCAGGCATGAGCCTATTTAAGTGATTTATTAATTTTAACAGCAAATCACAAAACAGTAGAATCATACCTAACCATGCATGTCCAAAATGTTCTCTTCTCATGAAGAACTTTTTTCAAAAGTCTGTTATGAAATTCACATTTTAAACATACTATTACCTTAAAAGGAAAATTAAATATATGCCCTTCTCTCATCTATCCTCTCATGAGAAAGTCAGGGCATTTGGAATATGTTTTATGTTATTGCTATTAAAGAAAATGCATCTTTAGATTCTAAAAGACTTCTAAGTTATTTGCAAAGAGAAAATCATAAACCTTCTGTATGATATAAAAGATTAAAATGGCTCCTTGCATCTCAGTGCAAAGTGTTGCAAATGTTATTTAAAGGCGTTGTCATTAAAATATCTACCACATCGATCATGGTCTTCTATCACAAATTAACTGCAACGCACCACAAGCCTCTGATAAGTGAATGAACCAGCAATGACACCAATCCCACTCTCCCTGCAGGACGCCTCGTGTGCCCCTTGGAACACATTATATGCTTGTTGGAAGCCCTCAGTGTCACCTTGTACCCTACATATTTGTAAAGCTTAATCATTCTGACTTTTTCAAACATAAAATACATCATATTGGAAGTCCTGACATGCTCTTCCCACACCCAGTGGGTCATCCTTCGCTTTCTCTGGGGTAGAGGGCCCCACTTTGGAGATCACTCGTCTAGGTAACTCCTGCCTCACAGTAATTCACAACATCCATACCTGACCATGGATGTTTAAAATATGGTCTCTTGTCCTGGGTGGGTTTCCAAGAGTCCATCCATCTTCATGAATTCCGTGTAAAACATTTCTTGGACATCCATATAAATATCTTTTTTTTCCTGGAGAGGCCATAGTTTTATTATATTCACAAAGGGCCCCTGAATCCCCAAAAAGTTTAATTGCCACTAACCCAGATAATTAATACAAAAAATGTTTTATCCTATTCAATTATTTTGATAATTGCACTGATTTTCAACCAGACACAGTTGAAACCAATTTTGGTCACTTAGACCCTGAAAAGGAAAAAATTCCCAAGGGATGGAGGGATGTGGTTCTGCTATCAACACCCTCCTTAAGGATGAGATAGGGAGACCGTTTGGAGACACAGGGCCTGCGGGACCCTACAAGATGCCCTAGTCCTGCCCTTCCCACGCAGGTGGGTTCAGTGATTTGTCAAACTTGAGGGAACAGCTAAGTGAGGTTACAGCCTAAGAGCCATGACCTCCAGCTGGGCTGTCCTTCCCAATGCATGATATTAACCACCAAAGTCTCTCCACTGAAGTCACCTCACTTCTAGAAACTCCTAGCCCACAAGATGTCAAATCTCCTGTAAGAAAATCTGTTTCCCTGGACTACACTCTAAAATTAGATTTTAATTCTTATTTTTCTTTAAGGGGACATCGAGGAGCCCAGGGCCGAGAGGAAACCTTGAGCCTCGGAAGACTTTGATTTCCTGTTGGTTAGGCAACTGCCCTGATTAGAATTGTTGTCTTCTTTCATGGATGCGTAGATTTCCAAAGAGGAAGCCTCTTCCGGGCAGCCTTCCCCCAGCAGCAAGTCAGAGGATGGCATCTCCTCTGTGCTGTTTTGAGATTCCCCTTGGCATTTTCTATGTGGGCTGTTAGGAACGCTCACTTTGGCCCCCTGGACTGTCCCTTTGGGGGCAGGGGCTGTGTGTCCCCTGCCCCCAGCCCTGCGCCTGGCACTTGGGGTCAGTAAATGAATGATGGTGATCACAGACCTTGGTCCCAAAAGGAAGTGCTTCTTGGTGACTGACACCGGCTGACATAGACCCACCTCCCCGGGAATTACACAGGAAGTGGGTCTCACAGTAATACTGCATTCACTGATTCCTCAAAATTTCAATAGCACCTCTTTTTTTCATCTTTACATTGTGAGAAACATTGTCTGCCCGTCACTGAATCCAGGCATTGGCTTCTGCAGGCTGTGTCATCACTTCTCATTTGGTGATCACAGAGCAAAGTACCTGTGAGATGATTCTTGCCTTTCACAGATAATTTTATATTTTGAATACATTTTTTTCTCTCCAGCACATAAAGTGCTAGTACACTTAGCCTTAAATGACCTGAGGATGTCAAATTACAAGCCAGTGTCTTGAACAAGAGCACCTCACATACCATGATACAGACGTAAAGACTTCAAAACAACTGTGGCCAAAGAGACAGCAACACTAGAAATTAGAATGTTCTTGAACATTCTGGGGACAGGGAGCAAACTTCATAGCAACCCAGCTCCTAGGAAAGGACATCCGTGAGAAGACCCGCTGCTTCCTACTTCTAACTCTTCCTATATTGAGGTATTCACTCGTCAATGTGCATTAATAAAGGAGAGTTTGATCAGGCGCTGAACCACGTCTGAGGAATTCAGACATAAATCACATACTGCTCTTGCTCTGGGCATCAATGCAGTACTAATAACAATAAAACAACCACATTTGCTCAAGTACACACGCTACACCAGGCTACCTAAATTTATCATGTCTAAATCTCAAAACAACACTTCAAGGAAGGTATTAAGGTAGAAATAAAATCAGCTCTTTTTGTTTGGGGGCAATCTGAGTGACATACACCATATTGTCCTCAGAATATCTCTTCCACTGGGCTCAGGTAATTAACCAAACCTTTGTCGTTAACTTCCTCTGTCCACACGTTGCATTTTCTCCAGGAGGCTTGGGTGAGACCACTGTGCCCAGTAGAGTCCAGGGTGGACAGACGTGGAAGAGTCTCAAGGTTCCCTCACTGCACACACTCACACACACACACACACACACACACACACACACCCTTCTCAAAGTGAGGACCTCTTCTCTGCAAAGCGGCCGCCATGTTATTCTTCTATCTTCTCCAGAGCTGAAGCTGTACTTTGCATGTTACCCAGCCTGAAGCTATGCAGTCAGCTAGTGCATTGAGACTGAGCGTGCTGTCACAGGTCTGGGAGCATCCTTTCCTGGGAAGTCTGCATATCCTAAGTTTCACCTGTAAGCTCCAGCCATGAGAAATGCAAAGGAGGAAGCAAGGGAGGACAGACAGAATGCAATGCTCAGGCTACGAGCATGCAATCTCCCTTTAAGAACAGGGGAAGACTCTGCCCAGTGATGAGGAGAGAAGAGGGAGATGGAGAGAGGGTTGGAGGCCCACCGCCTCCCTCCACCGTTAGCCCACAGCCCCACAGGGACCAATTTACTTCCTCGTTTACGCTGGGCAAAGCAGCCAGAAGATGTCAGTGCAGCGGGGTTTGCAGAGAGCAGGAAGACTCCAAGCAAGGAGGATGTGGTCCAGCTGTGGGAGAGGGTACTGCAGCATGACAAGGCACATCTGTGGAGCCCCCACCAGGCTGGAGCTCCTCCGACTTCCCAGAGCCCAGACCTCCGCCAGGCAGTCCTGACACTTCCTGCTCCTGCCAGAGCGGGTCCTCTTTCATTCCTGTCTCTCATCATTCACACATGTGCATTTATTCCTGCACGCTTATGTGTTGAATGTCTGCCCTGTGCTTGTACGCTCATCTAGATGCGTGGGACATGGCAGTCAATAAAACAGGCAAAAATCTCTACCTCTGTGAGCTTCGGTCTTACTGGAGAGAGACAGGCAGTGAATATGATCAGTCGGCAAGATACTCACTAGGGTAGAGGTGAAACTGCTACAGAGAAGTATGACACAGGGAGTGTTGGGACCTGGGGGGAGCAGCTAACCGAGGTGTCCAGGGAAAAGACTCCCTGCCCAAAGGGCACAGGTGTAAAGACCTGGAGGGGTGATACCTGCCAAGCGCTGGGGGAGGGTGCATGCCTAGAACATTCAGGGATGGCAAGAAGGCCTGTGAGGCCAGAAAGGAGCAAGGCAGAGGGGAAATAGAAGAAACCAGAGAGGTAGGAGACACCTAGCACCTGCGGGGCCATGTAGACCCTTGGAAAGGCTTTGGATTGGCCTTAGGAAGGAAGCCATCACAGGTGTGAGCAGAGAAATGACATGATCTGACTTATTTTTGATCACCATGGCAGCCACGTTGAGAACGGATGAAAAGGCACAGAGGCAGAAGCAGGGCCGTGAGTTAAGGGCACTAATCGCGGTGAGAGATAATGGCAGCTTGGCCTGGTCCTTCGCCACGCTGATGCTGAGAACTGCTTGGATGCTGGGGATACTTTGAAGGCAGAGACAGCAAGATTTGCCAATGGGTTGCATGAGAGATATGAAATATAAACTGGAGGTAATGTGAACCAAAAGTTTATTAACCTGAGAACCTCAAAGAATGGAGCTGCCTTTTCCTGAGATGGGAAAACAGTGAAAAGAGCAGCCTTGGGGGAGAAGATCAAGGATTCAGTTTTATACCCATTAGGTTTGATAGGACCGATACAAGGAGGAGGACAAGGAAGCAGCTGGGTAGATGAACCTCAAGTAGGAGAGAGGTCTGTGCTGCATACACGAATCTGGGATGTGCCAGTGCATAGACAGTATTTAATTCCATGAGACGATGCCATCACCTGGGAGTGAACATAGATGGAAGAAGGAGAGGTCCGAGGACTGGGTGCTGGGGTCTCAACGTGAAAAGATCGGGGAGATGAGGAGACTATAGTGGAAGAAAATGAGCAGAGAACAAATCCAAGTGCAGAATTTATTTCAAAGCAAAGGGAAGTGACCAACTGTATCTGAGGCTGCTGGGCAGTCAACTAAGATGAGGACTGAGAGTTGACTGATTGATTTAGCAACTGGGTATCCTCTTGTTGGTGACCTTCCTGTGGAACAACAGGAGAAGTTTTCGTGGAGTGATGGGGGCAAAAGCCAAATTAGAGCATCACGGTGGGGCTGGCGAGACACTCATCAATCTCACTTCCTATTCCTGGGCACTGAGGAGGACCACGGCTTTTCCCAGGCAGTTTCATAAGTAAGGAACACACTAAAATGTACTCCTAGACACATAGTTCTTAAATGACCTCTTTGCTTCTTCAACACATTCTCCAATCTCTCTCTCTCTCTCTTCCCTACCCCCTCCCTCTCCCACCATCAGCCTTGAATGGGAAGGTCAAACCCTCAACCTGATCTTTGCTCTGAGTCGCTTTATTCAATTCAGGAGTGTTCTGACAATTTTTCACTCAAAGCCTGATTAAATCCTCTATCTTGTCATTTAGAAATGGAAACAGTTGGCTTTTCCAATCCTGTCAGACCGCACATTTCTGGACTTTATGTGCTTTTATTTTTGCTTACAAACTGGCCAGTTCATACAGCGCACATCTGTTTTTAATCTAATATCTCGCACCCTCGGTCAACAATAGTCTCCACGCTTCGCTAACGTTCGGCTTTCCAGCTTTATCTTAGAGCTTTACCAAATAATGCGCTGCTACATAACATGGATTTTTAACTCGCCAATGTGTTATATCTACTCTTCTCATCTCTAAAAGTTCCAGTAAGCCAAAGTCATCTATTTTAGCACAGCAAAGACCTATACCAATGTCTGCATTAGTCAGGACAAGTAATACTAGAGGCTGCAACAAAAACCATCCAAATGTTAATGGTTCAGCAGGAGGAGGGTTTGTCCCATTTCCTTTTCCTGGGTACACTGGAATACTACATCCTTCAGCCTCCCTTAGAGTTATGTTGGGGCCTTGTGACCTGGATCTCAGGCATAGAAATGTGAGGAGGAGGATTTGTGCCTGCCCACCAAGACCCCCGTGCGATCCTGCTCCCCCTTCACATTGTGGTCACCATGGAGGATGCATGTTGAAGAGGGAGGTGTCACAGCAGAAGTACAGACTGACAGCCTGGATCACCCACTGGAGGAGAACCACCCAGGAGAGACATCAGTCCACACCAACTAGGATGTGAGAGACAAAAGAAATGTTTATGGTCATTCATTGCAGGATTACTGTACTATCCTGACACAACAAGGGGAAAAAAATTGAGGCAGTGAGTTAGGACATTTTTCTTTGAGGACATTTTGGTGTAAAGGAAGGGGGTAAATAGAATGATAGAGGGTGAAGTAGATTAAAAACAGAGAATTTTGTTTGTTTTTTGTTTTGTGTAAGGGGAAAAATGACTATGTTTGCACGCTCGTGGGAAATATCTGGTAGAGAAGAAAAACTGATGGTGAGGTCAGAGGACAGAGAAGTGGGGTGAGGGCATGGAATCTGGAACCCACATGTTGGGAACAGCACTGTCTAGGAACACAGACAATTTATCTGTGCAACAGAAGAAGTAGTGTATACGGGCACAGATGCAGGTTCATAGGTGGGTGAGTTGATGGAATCTTGCACAAGTTTTCTGAAAACTTCAATTTTCTCAACAAAATAAACAGCTGAGATTGAGGATTGGAAAGGAGACATCACAGATTTGAGGAGGAAAATGAAGGTGAATCATATAATTGTCAAGGACCGTAAGACTGCATATGTAAGGCAAGAGAATTATAAAATATTGGCTGGATTGCTTTAAGGGTCCACTTGAAATGAATGATCATGAATGTAAAGCAAGACCGGCTTTTTTTCTCCAGGCAAGTCCAGCTTCCCACTGGTTATACTGAAGGGCCATGGGATTTCATTTGGGTACATAGGGCAGTGACAGTAGAAGGGTGAGAGACAGTGACAGAACAATGACAGGCTGAATAGATTGAAGGACCCTGTGAGGTTAAAGGACCCTTGGAGTCAAAGATACTAGAAGAAAGGAGCTGAAAAGGTGATCAAGGAGAGAAGGTCGCTTACAATGGGAGTTATGGAGAGTAACGGTTGGTACTGGTACTGGTCGTGGTGAGATCTTGCATGTGACTGTAGGACGCACAGCTGAGCTGGGTGGAGGAAAAGGAGGAAACAGAGGAGAGGAGGCCAAGGAATGTTAGAATGGTCATCTAGATGGATACCGAAATTGCCCATGGTGGGGATGTTTCTCATATGAACCATGAATCCGAAGCTAAAGCAATGATGGGGGAGGGACCTAGAGGTTGGTGGATGGCTTCAACAAGGAGGGCAGTGGGGGTGTACACTGATGACACAGAGATCCAGCAAGGAAGGTTAGGATATAAGAAGGAAAGAAAGGCCTGGAATCTCCACAAAGAAGCGAGACTCCTAGGCAACAGAAAACAGTCTTATTCAAGGGCACAAAACTCCCATTTTGTGCCTGGAATGAATGAGTGAATGAATGATTGTGTCAATCAACTAGTCCAAGCCTTTCATTTTAATAAGGAGGAAACCTAGGTCTGAGGGGTAGAGTTCCTTGTTTCAGACCACTTGGTGAGTTAAGGCCTCCTCTAGAGGGAGCACAGTGATGGTTGGACACAGTTCCTGGACACATGCCAACTGGGTGGAATACCAGCTCTGTGACTTAAGGCAATTTCCTTAGCTTCTAGGACCCTGGTTCCTCATTTTAAAAAATCATGGATAATAAAAACACCTGCCTCACCAGTTGTTGAAAAAAAAAGGGGGGTTAATATATTCTCAGAACAATGCCTAGCATTTAGCAAATAATCTTTAGGTGTTACCTACTATTATTAACTAAGAACTGTGGTCAGTCTCTTTATGCCTGAAGTTTTTAATTCACATGTCCCCATGTCTTCCAGCTGTCTGGGCTCGACCTTTCTTTGTATCCAGATCAAAGGGCCTAGATCCCCATTCCTCGTGCAGTGGGAAATCTGGCCCCTCCCCCAGATTTGCAAGGATTCCCAAGGACTTACTCTTCTGCCAAAGGCGAGCACACACACACACACACACACCTGCACACACCTGTTCTCTCCACCCTTCCTATGAGCCAGCAAGACCCCAAATTCCTGCAAATTCCTGTTACTTTATTATGCAGATCAATTTCCACTGTCAACTGCAACCATAGACTATGAAGATGAGTCCTACCTTTGTTTATATTAAGGTCTGCTCTTGTGTATATGAAGGAATGACCCACCTTTTTAAGGTTATTTTGTTAGTTTTCTAGCACATTCAAGTTTCTAAACAGGGCTCCCTCCTGCTAACAAGAATTTATCTGCTGGTCAGGTACCACATAAATCACTAGCCAGTGTACAAACCTCTGAAACAAGTAAGGAATTTGTACGAAGGGTCTGAGGGCCAGGACCCTGGATGGGAATAGAGAGTGGTTATGGAAGTGTCAGAAGGCAGGCTTCATGTCTGTGGGCTCTCTGCCGCTCCAGTAGGAGCCGTTGGAAGGAAAGAAGCTCAAAAACATGATAGATGATTTTAAGTCAAGGTCAAGAGCACACCTTTGGCCAGCACCCATGCCAATTGTGGGCTGACCCTCCAGTGAAGGGCCAGGCACAAATTCAAGCCACACAGCCCTTCCTGTGACCTGCAAGAAATGAACAGGAGAGGCACATTCGTAAGAAAAAACAAAGCAACACTTCCCTGCACGAGCTACTTCTGGATGTCTGTGTTTCACTATCCCTCAGAGAATGGGGGAAATGAGAACAAGAAAATGAGCAATGTTTTTTTTTAAGGAGAAAAGGGGGAAATGAGAGAGCAGCAGTGCTGGAGAGATGAACTTTTGAGGGGCTGGGGACCGGGGACCAGGGAGCGAGGCTGTTGCTTCGGGCAGGAGAGTCCCTCCTCCTCTGTCTCACGGCTCATCAAGGGTGAATTAAGGACTCTGGTGTGATTCTAGGTGGCAGCACAGTATCGATGCAACTGGCTCCTTTTTAAGTTTTCAAAAGAGAAAACACCCAATCCTCTTTGTGAAAATTCAAGCAGAGTTTGATTTATTCTTTACTATGGATAATCCATTTAGAGTAGGAACTAATTTGTGATATCAAAAATTAAATCCAACCTCAACGCACGGATTAAATCTTCACTTTTCTCTCTTAAATCCAACTATCAATTCTCTTATTTGAAATACACATTGGCTCCATCCACCTATTTCAAATACAGCCTCTGTCACACAGCTGTGCAGGAAGAGTCCCTCCAACCATCATTACCCCTGCACACACTGGGGAGCGGGTGTCATAAGGCAACTCTCTCTACTGGAGAAGCTGTCACCATTTCAGAATGAACTGTAGTCTTTCTTTCTAGCTCATAATTTATGAGAGAGAGAAAGACGGGTGGTGGGGGGAAAGGAGAGGAAAGAAAGAAGAGAAGGGAAGAGCATAAACAAAAAGAAAAGGAAAAGAAAGGGAAAAGAAAACTCTTATATGTGACTACCCTGAGTTTCATTACCTAGACGTTTCTTCAAAGACATGACATTTTTTCTGAATGTTCTAAAAACAGATGCTATGTATCAGCTAAAAATATGATAATTAACAAGTATGCTTTGAATCACATAATAGCAAATGTCATTTTCCCGTAAGATAGGAGTGTTACTCATAAGCTCAACAGAAACCAACAGCGCCTAACGGGTGCCCAGAGGGCACTTCCAACTTGGCAAGTAGATTGCAGTCTCCTTTGGCAAACAGTCCATAAAAGTGCCCAAGAGCATGTGCAGCCTTGGGGCCCTGCTTGGAGGGCAAAGAGATTTTTCCAAAACCTGGCTCCCTGAGCTGGGATTCACACGCAGCCTTCCTGCTATTAGGAAGCCACCTGCCATCCTCTCGGCTCAGGTCGGATGCCCACAAAGGACAGAAAACACCACTGTGGTGGGTTATTTCTGTTAATAGCTTCCAGTTACAGAGGACACAGGGATTTAGTATCCTGGTAATCCCAGTGGTATCCAAAAATAAACTTTCCGGCCATCTTGATTAATTATTCCTCTGTGGATGAAAGTCAGGAAACACCGAGAAGGGAAGTTTGTGGTAAGTCATTCATTTTATTTCATTGAGCTTCTGTTCCCTAAATGCCTGTTCCTTGCCAGGCAATGTGTTGAGTGCTGGTCACACAGAGAGATGTCGACACACAAGCAGTCGAGGACAACAGAGCCTGTGATGGAAGCCGCTCAGGAGCTGGAGTGGCACAGAGGCAGGGAGAACGGAAGGAAAGCGCAACACAGGAAGAGATTTTCGGAGTTGGACCTTGAAAGATGAGCCGCGGTTACCCCCGTTACTAGTAGAAACATGGAGACAGGGCTGTGTAGGCAGCCCTGGGAACCCGTGGGTATTCCCTATAGGATGGTGGTGATCCAGGGCACTCTTTTCCCTTGGTGAGGCACCTTCAGAAGAGAATTATTGTCGCACAGGGCACTGCAGCATCAGTATTTGTCCTCTGTCCTTTTTCCCTCCAAGAAGTACCTGTCCTCCATGCATGCCCTCACTCAGCAGACCCCCATGTGGTTCAGGCTCTGCAGACAAAGAGGTGACCGTGCCTTCAAGCTGCTCATTATCTAGTTAGTCAACAAATTCACGTGTGTGTAATAACATAGGTACCTGACCACCGACAAAACTTCGAGAAAGAGATCAATGCCACAGGGGGTGGGCAGGAAAGATGGAGCGCATCCTTGGGCATCTTCATGGTCCTCCTGGACCTCTGGTCCTCACCCTGGACTTGACATTGCCCGAGGCTCAGCCAATCAGAACACCGTTAATGGCTCTGCTCTTTTCAGCCTGCAGGATGCCCCTCAATGGGCCCCAGCTGAAGTGAATCGGGGTACTTCCTCCTTTATACTAGTCCTCAAATATGTGTTCTCCCCTCACTACTCAGAGTGTGATTTGGGAACCAACAACATCAGATCACCTGGTAGCTTTCAGGCCTCCTCGGGAAACTCTGGAATCCAAATCTTCATTTGAAAGATACGGAGTGGTTCAAACTAACAGTAAAGTTTGAAGAGCACTGGTACTCAAATTTGGACGCACATTTTAATCACCTGAAGAGTTTTAAAAAATAAAGGTGTCTGGGTCTCATATCACAGTCTGATTTACTTGTTAAGGGTACAGTCGGGCATCATAAGTTTTCAAAACTCCCCGAATAATTCTAATATGTAGCTAAGTTTGAAAACTCCTAAGTTACCTCTTTAGTCTGACAGCCACTGGCATGGATGAGAGGTGCCTGTGGTTAGTCCTGAACAGGTGAGGAGGGAGGAAGAATAAAGGACATTGTTAGAGATGGTCTCTAATTCACCTCTAATTAGACAGCCTCTGCTCTGATGCCCTCACTTTACAAGACTCCCAGAATGGGTTGGTGACTTGCCACTGTCATAAAACAAGAAAATCAAAAAAGATAGCAGTTCAGGTGGGGGAATTAGAGAACGCAGTTAGCAAGACCTTCAAGCCTCCTAAGCTGTTGACTTTGAGCTGTCCTCATCCCCAGTCCCCCTCTTTGGTGCTGAGCAAAACCCACAGGTGCCTCTACTCTGTTACCTGCATCACTTCACATGTCACCATTTTGTAAGCCATAGATGCCTTCATGGTTCCTGCAATTCCCCTGCATATCTGGCTCTGAGTTTCCTGATGGTCAATCCAGAAAGGAAGATATAGTCAGTCTTGTCACCAAAAAGTTATAATTGCCCCAGCTCCTCAAAGGAAGCCAAGCTTTTCCTGACCTTTATCTTTACAGAAGAGTTTCTTGCTTCAGGCTCCATATAGAAGGAATTGAATGACCTAATGCATAGTACTTCAAAGACATCCCTACAGTAATAGTTTTCATAAAGCTATTATGTATAATATCCCTGGATGTAAGCCAAGGAAATACCATTAAAATGCATGAAAATTCTGCTGGGGACTAAGAACATATGGTCCAAGTGCACAGCTTGATGCAAGAATAAAAATTAGCACACTAGAGGAAAGGATAAACAGCATGCCCTTCAAACAAGTCCTCATAAATATCACTTCCATTACCCGGGCTTCTGATAAGGCAGTAGAAGATTGAGGTTTAATCCGCTGGCCCGCCATGTCATTGCCCTGTGTCCTGGGTTGAAGGAAAAGCCCAAACAACCAATGTAGGGCTATCATCCATTTATGAAAGTTCATAACTCTATCCAAGACTTGTGGGAGAATGGAGAATCGTCCATTTCTGTTTAAAGCTGGGCCACGGGTATATCCAAAGGATAATCCAGGGGTTTTCTCAAGAGTTTGTCTCCATTAGGGCACATGAATATATAAATGATGGATCAAGTCCTGAAGTTCTATACACCATGTTTGGTGCATAGAATGTCTCTGTGCCTTTCCTTGGCACTTGTTTCTAATTGCTTACAGGATCCCTGGGTGATACCATGTCAGAGGGCTTTGTACACGGGGAATTCTTGCAGAGAAAATGAAACTTGAAATAAATCTTGAAAGATGAGGAGGATATCAATAAGTCAAAATAAATGAGAATGGAGTGAAGAAAATAACTGAAGAACAGTGTTAGCTTTAGAGGTGAGCATTGCTGGACTCCTAGACGGAGAGTGGGAGCAGCCAGGCAGCCTACCTGCCTAATAGGAATAGTTTGTATGGGGTAGTCATGGGAAGTGCAAACCAGTTCTCTTCATTCCAATATCCACTCCTCCCACCTTCAAGAGCTCAGCTTATAGAAAGACCATCACTGGGTGGTTCAAGCTAGAAACTGGGCATCATTTGGACTCCCTTCTCTTGCCCCTTCGCAGGCTACTGGCACTATGTCAATCCTACTTATGGAACAACTTTTGAATCTATCCCTTCCAACCACCTCTACTTTCCTCAGTTCAGACAGCGTCATCTCTCACCTGGTCCATTGCAAGAGCCGCCTAACTCATCTCTGCCCCAGGCTGCCCTCCACATTCTAGCCAGAACGGTCTTCCTAAATGTCTCAGTCACCATCTTTTGTTTTAAGAAACGTAACCCCACTCCAGCTGTTTAGAATAAAGAGGAATCTTTTAAAAGCTATAATGGGAAATCTCAGGGACACAAGAACAGAAAGGGCATGGGCTTTTTGGGAAAAGGAACAGGGAAGAGCCAGGATTCGATGCCATTCTCTCTGATTTTGGAATCTGTATAATCACTCTCAATATTGCCTTTATTTTCCCTTTTCTCTCTCCTCTCTCTTGACTAACTTCCCCTCTTGCAGTATCCCCAAATGGCTTCCACCTCAAGACTAGGAGATGTTAGGGATTCAACACTTACCATCGGGCTTCCCCTGGTGGCGCAGTGGTTGAGAGTCCGCCTGCCGATGCAGGGGACGCGGGTTCGTGCCCCGGTCCGGGAAGATCCCACATGCCGCGGAGCGGCTGGGCCCGTAGGCCATGGCCGCTGAGCCTGCACGTCCGGAGCCTGTGCTCCGCAACGGGAGAGGCCACAGCAGTGAGAGGCCCGCGTACCGCAAAAAAAAAAAAAAAAAACACTTACCATCAACTGACTAGAGCTTCAATATCTCTTAGTTGATATCCCTGAGAGAGAGAATCTGATCAGTGGATGATCAGCCAATGAATCAGCTTGGCTTGGTCCATTCCTAATTCAGAGGGCAAGCTGCTCACATGCCATGAACCAAGGTCATTAAAATCTGGTCTTTAGCAAGATGTGTGAACAAGTCACCCATCCCACAACTATTTATTGAGCACCTACTATGTAGCGAGCATTGTACTGGGAACTGCAAATAAACTGTTAAAAAAACAAAACTAAAGCACAATGTGATAAGTGCTATCAAGGAAAAGAAATGGACACTGCGAAATAGACTGATGGGATAAGAGAGTGGAGTCAGGAAGGTCTTTCCAAGCAGATGATAAATGTGCTGAGTCTGAGAGGTGAAAGGATTCATCAGCACAGGAGCCTGAGAAAAGCATGTGCGGCAGAGAAGAGAGAGGTGGGAAGACTGTGTAAACTTCAAGGATAAGAGGAGGAGGTTGTGCATCAGGTGATGGGACGAGGCTGAAGGGGACGCAGTGAGCCTGGAGTAGTCAGCAAGATCCAGACCTGGAGAGACCCTACATGCTACAGGAAGACGGTTGAAGATTATTTAGTGAGAAGTCACTGAGATGTTTTAACATCTTAAACGTTAAGATGGTGATATGTCCATGTGATGGGATTTGCATTTTCAAAGATATCTCTGGCTGCTGTGTGAGAAGGGGAACTTGGGAGGCATAAGTGGAAGAGGGAAAATCCACTGGGAGATGGTTGCAGGAGTTTGGGTGAGAAACGATGATGGTTCTGACTAGGAAGCAACAAGGGTGACCGAGAGAAGTAGCAAGATGCAAGGTAACCTTTAGAGGTGTGATGAATGGACTTGGGATGATTTGAATGAAAGAACTGAGGAAGCGAGAATCAAAAGGATTGCTAGCTTTTTGGATGAGCGATTGGATGATAACACCCAGAGGAGAAAGTTATGGGTGGAGGGGGCCAGCCAACATGGCCACCCCAGTAGAACACAAGGTGATGGGTCATCATCCTCTGCTGAAACACTCTTGTTGTCACCTCGTTCATTCATGACAATGTCCAGAGTCTTTAGCATGAGGTTGAAGTTCCTTCACCATCTAGCTCCAGCCTAACCTCTTAGCCCTTCCCACTCCAGCCTCATCCCTGCTGCCTACATTCCAGGGATATGTCTGACCCTGTGACCCTCCTGTGCCTTTGCACAAGGCTTTCCTCTTCCTGAACTGCCCTTTCTCTGAACTAATTGACTAACAAGACCAGTTCTTTAGCCAGCAACTAAGAATGCATTTTGACGCTTCCAAAGTAACTGCTATGTCACTGACCCTACCTGTAACAGTCTGCGGTTACCTCTTCCAGGGAGAAGTCTAGTTTCAATGTGTGTTATTTCTGAAATGCAGTAAAACCCACTAAACTGAAGTTGTTGAGTTGTGCGACCTCAGTTCCCCTGTGTGAAAATAAAGGGTCATGCTTGGTGATCCCTATGGGTTTTCCAACTCTAACTTTTATGAGTCTTTAATGACGAATGAAATTGAACAAGATGAAGTGACAGACATATCTGTATGCTCACTGGAGTGAAAATTGGAGACCAGTCATCACCTCAGGGGATTAGTCATGTCATAAGCGGGAACTATGCGTATTTTTAAATCCCTAAAGAATACATGCTGGGAAGAAAAAATAGTAATAGATAATATTGATTGAATTCATATACTTGCCAGGGGCTCTCCTAAGCACTAAAAAAAAGTTGGAGGAAATTATCCCCAAATGCAATGTACTTTGTTTGCCATGGGTGATCTGGAACACACGGCAGGGGAGCTGATATGTGCATCTCATGGAGATGAGCGAACCCAAGGGGGAGCCTGGGGCTCCCGATTCCTATATCACACAGTCATTTTTGCAACTTTGCTGATTTTGCTGCACAAATGACTCAGGCTCAAATAGCATGAGGAGCTGGTGATTTTGTTTTTAATTAGAGGAAGAGGATTTCAAAATAGAATCATAACTGAAGATGGAAGAGGTAATTATCATTTTTGAAATCATCTGTGAATCCAGGGAAGAGGCACCATTTTTTTTTAACTTTTTGAGAGTCTCTGTTTTGGAAAAATAACAAGCAGCCCCAAATGGAGGGTTCTCAAAGACCAGATGAAGAAACCAAGTCCAGAATTGGGAAAAGATGTTTCCGAAGTGACATCAGCAAGACCTTGTGAGCAATTAGATGTGGCTGGTGAGGAAAAGGAAAGTGGAGAGGATGACTCCCATGTTTCTGCCTCTTTTCCTGATAGGGAATGAGAAGAATTGAAAGGGAAGACGAGTTCTACTGCAGCATTTGAGACCTCTGTAAAAAATGCAAGTGAAGGTATTCAGGAGGCAGTTGACTTAGGTGAGAAAAACTCGGCAAGAACTTTGAATGCAGGATGTGAGAGTATGTGGGTGGAAGCCGAAGCCCTGGGAGTGGATAGAACTGAGCCGGGTTCATTAACTCCTGCGTTAACGATAGCAGTTCTATGTCCCAGACACAGCGCTCACCACACCACATGGACAGGTAATGGTCAGAAGCTTCGCTGCAGAAGATAGAAACCTAAGACTAACTAGTAAAGTTTCCCCCATTCCTTTTTCTAATATCATCAAGGCATCTTTGAAGTACCGCATTTCCTCTCGGAAGTTCAGTTTCTCCATCTGTGAAAGGAGATAAATAGTCCCCCAGGGACCGAGTGGCTCAGAACATGTGACTGGAGTGTGGAAAATAAATTAGGAAAAATTAATTCAGTCTCAGTTCCCATTTCCAAACTAGAGCTATGTCATTTGCACTCATTCATTCATTTGAGGTACATCTATTAAGCACCTGGTTTGGGACAGGCACAGGACAGAGGTGACCGAGGGTGCGGAATCAAGGAATGTACAGTCTGCAAGGGGGACAGAGACTTGATCTCTCTTCCGGAGGCATGAACCAGGTACTGGGAACACTCAGAGAGGCGTTGATTCCTGGCCTGGGATGGTTAAGAAGGTCCATGAGCAGGGAATTGTTGATGCGAGTTTCAAAGGGTGAATAAGGGCTCACCATGCAAAGCTGGGCAGACAGAAGTCTTAGGAAGGAGGCATAGTACTGAGGTGAGGAAATGCAGAGCGGGTTTGGGTGCATTGAATAGTCCTGTGCAACTGAATCTCAAGACTGGTGAGAAGTGAGGCTCCAAGTACAGGTGCTAACCAGCCGTGGAGGGCTTTGGGTTTTTTTTGTTTTGGTTTTTGGTTTTGGTTTTTTTTTGCGGTACGCGGGCCTCTCACTGTTGTGGCCTCTCCCGTTGCGCAGCAGAGGCTCCGGACGCGCAGGCTCAGCGGCCATGGCTCACGGGCCCAGCCGCTCCGCGGCATGTGGGATCCTCCCGGACCGGGGCACGAACCCACGTCCCCTGCATCGGCAGGCGGACTCCCAACCACTGCGCCACCAGGGAAACCCCGTGAAGGGCTTTGAATGTCACACCAAGAGCTTGGGTCTTATCCAACTGGAAGGGGGCAGCGTGTCATGACCCTGGTCAGACAATTATTCAATTTCCTAATTCTAGCCAAGGGATGAGAGGATACTGACTTCTCCTAAACAGCATCTCCTCCAGGGCACCCCTTTGCCTTGAATCTGGCTTATTCTTCACTTGTCATCGGACGTAGTTTTTAATGCTGGATGAACATTATAAACATCTGGAGAGCTTGAAAAATAATGATGGCTAGGTCTCACCCTGAGCAATTACATCTGAATATTTTCTGTAAGGTTCAGTCACCAGTGTCTTTTTTTTTTTAAGATTTCCAGGTGTTCATAAGATGCGGCCAGGGTTAAGAAGTAGTGCTTTAGAGTCAGACCTTCTGTCACCAGAGGAAATGGCCACCAGCTACAGTCCCCATCCTTCTGAGGTTGTCTCTATAAGACTCGTAAAGGTCAAAGAGCCAAAGCAATCATATTATTCAAAGAGCATATTTGACAAACATTCGGAAAAACTCAAAAGCGCTTGACTTTAATAGGTTCCTCATCCTCAGCGAGCCTAGAATTTGATGCAGATGAACACACCCTTTAGTTTTTATTCAAACAAAGAAAATCTAGGCAGCAATCCACACAGCTGAACCCCTCTGGCCCCTCTGTCCGAGCAGATGCCCTGGACTGCTCAACTGTATCCTTGCGCCTACCCGGAAAACTCCCGTGAACCATCTTCCAGCGTGGGTGGCCATGAAATGTTTTAGATGATAGAATTTTTCTGATACTTTTGATATTTATCAAAACAACAACCAGACGAACATGTATCTTGTGAAAAGCTTCAATATGCATTGAAGCTTTGCCTCTTTCTGCCCCATATGTAACCTGTAATATCCTTGAGATACACTCATTAAATACAATAAATAACTCATGACTATTAACATAAGATATGCATATCCACTGGAACATGGCGCTTACATATCTAATAAACGTGACTTTTAAGATTTCGGTAGGACTTCAACACTGACCCAGAAGAAGAACGTATAACTTCAAGCCTCACAGTGGGGCAGAGGCACATCTCTGAAGGCAGCCGTGGGAAGGAATCACATCACCTTGGTTCTGACCTCTGCCCTAAGCTGACACACCACGTGACTTTGCACAAGCCCCTTTCCTGGGACTCAGTTTCCCTATTGGTATAAGCGGGGTAGGGGAGTCGGACGTTCAAACTCTTTTCCAACTCAAAAATTTCATCTTTACCAATCAGCAACTTTGACTAGGAAGGAAAAGTCCTTTCCTTGGTTTGTATCACAGCTGTTACTCATTCTCTGGGTGATGCTAAGTCACAACCTCTTTTTCTTCTGTAAATGGGGACAGAATGCTTTACTGAGCAGAGCTCGCAGGTAAAGCAAGGTGCCTGAAATTCTAGGGGCTCAATAAAGCTAAAAGTAAAAACAGGCATCATTTACCGAGTGCCGCTACGTACTCTGTGTTGATGATTTATCTGCATGATCCAGTTAATCAACAGCTTAAATTTCTCCGGAACCCATCGGGGTTAGAAATAAATTGACATCATCTCCCAGTTGTCACAATACAGCAGTTTTACAGATGAGGGCAGGAGACTGGAGAGGGTCTACAGATTCCCGGCGATGCCAAGATAGGCGTCAATGGACCCAGGACTCGAACAAGGGACGCCCTGATCCCAAACTGGCTGCTGCCACGGGTCTCTCCACAGCTGGTGCCACCTCCCTTTGTCACTTTCAGAAAGTCACTTCGTCCTCGGGAGCTCCCCCTAGCCCTCACCCTCTGCTTTGCTCACAGAGTTGCCATAAAGGGTAAATCAACTGGGAAAGCACCTTTTAAACTGCGGCGCACAGACGGAAGTGAGCAGCTACTGATACCGTAATGACTTCTCACTTGCTGAAAAAGAACGAAATAATCATGAAGAATCCTCATGTAACCTTCTTTACAGAAGAATCCCTTTTAAACCCAGAGTTTCAATCCACTTTCTGTCAGATCTGCTTGGGGGAGGGGAAAGGGGCAGGGAGGAGAAGGGCGGCCCCAGCTCCAGCGCTGCCCGTGACCCCCGCCTGCACCGGGCACCCTGCGTGCCACCTCACCAAGGATTCCCCACCACCTGCGCACGAGATGCTCTGTATCTGCCTTTCGGGTCACGAAGCAGAGACATTACCCCAAAATGCAGCTACTAAGCAGCCTAAACGAAATCCTGTTTGAAGTTTGTCATTAAGTGATGGGGTTTCTAAAGCCCTTCTGAAGCATCCCCTACATCCATTCAACGCGAGATTTTGTAAAACACTGTCTTCTCTCCACAGTCTTTTAAGAACAAAGTCTTAACATCCAGACGCGTGGCCAATACCTCAATTAGGATGTGACCTCAGCACTTATATCCTGCAAAAAAAAAAAAAAAAATAGAATACAGTTGTCCTGCCCAATCTAGGGTAGAGCCCTCCTGAAATCCAGCCTCCACTGACCCTGCTCCCGGGTCTTGGATCCTGGAAACCCTTTCCCCAAGGAGCTTGTGAGCGACAAGGCTATTATGGGATGGCGTAGGCACTCAGGGCACTCAGCACCATGACTGCAGTGAACGGCAGTGGTTATTTTCCCCATTAGAGAAAAGGCCAAGCTCTACTAAACAGCCCGAGTCCATTAAGAAGAAATCTAGGTCATTTCTGATTTGAACAGACAGTGTGATCCCCAGCGGCGAAAGAACAAAAATGACTACTTCAGAGAAATGCATTCCCAGTCGTAGCCACCCCCTTGACTAAATGACAGGGTGAGATCTGTCTTTGTACCTTCCCAAGCATCTGTAGGACAACACTTTTGACCCCTATTTTGTGAGTCGCTGTTCTAGGCTCGCTGGGGGAGCAAGGAAGCAGGAAATTACTGCCTGGCCCAGAGCAGCTCCCTGATCGGTGGAACGGATGGGGTCGGATACAGGACAGCACTCCTTATGGGGGAGGAGATGAAAAAGGCAGGGTGGTGGCAGGAGTGGGGGGCAGAAAAGTAGGAGCTGATGATAAGAAACCTTTAGATTGATAACAAGGGCCCAGGCTCTATCCCCCAAGGCACATTAGGGAGCTACTGAAGGGTTTATGCAGACACCTCAATTGGGCATATCTGTGTTCTATGCACATCGTATTCTCAAGGACATTTGAGTGATATTTATGAGTCCTGTGGCTTCTAGCTGAGTTGATGCTTTTTCAGATCCTAAAAGGATTCCACGTACCATTGGGTGCACTGGACCCACAAGTGAAGATCCTCACGGGGCAAAGGTGTCCGGCAAAGTCCTCAGCAGGGCTGAAGGTCCCTGCCCATCTGTCATTTAAGCCCAACCCCATCTTCTGAACTTCAAGGAATCTCTTACCTAAATTGGTTTAGGCTTGGTCTAGGCTTGTCTGGGCTTGAAGGTGAGCCTTCTCTAGTGTAGCAGCTGGTGGGGAGTCGCAGGACCCCAAGCCCAGCGCCACTATCCCCCTTTGCTGCTGCATGGTCCCTCTTATAGCATCCTCCACGAGGTCCAGCTATACCATCAACTGACATGTGCCTGTGCTTGCCTTCTTGTGGGAAGGGAAACCCTACCTGCTCTTGAAAACTCAACGACTGGAAAGTTGTTCTTAATATTGAGCTGAAATCCATCTGCTAGTTACTTACATCCACTGGTATCAGTTTTACCCTTTAGGGTCATTCAGAACACACCAGCTTCCTCTCCAATGGGGCGTGTTTATTTATCGGATTCTCCCTGGAACTGTGAGGTCCTTAGGGATGAGGTTGGTGCCTGACTCGTGTGGAATTCCCAGAATCTGGCACAATGCCTGACATACAAAAGGTCAGTAAATGGAGGCTGAATTAATGGATGTACACGGGATAAACGGCATTAACAAACCCATGCCTGATAAAATACGCAAGTGAATGTAAAAACAATATTTGTAGGTCACATTCTTGTCTTATAACTTCTCATGATCCGCTCCTCTCATGATTCTTATTTGTAGGTCAAAGACTCTCAGAAATAAAACTGGGGGCCTTTGAGCTAAGACCTTCCCTTGGTAGCCCCAATTCAGGCTGAAATACTCCATTCGAGTAGGAGAACATGTGACACTCTCAGAGCCCATGTTCCTTTATGACTTGGGTCAGTGTTTCAAATCTACACTTTCTCACCTGGGGAGACTCTGAGGAAATGGCATAGGGGGCACATCCATCTGGCGTGAACCATGGAGGTGAGAGGCATCCAGAGGAGGTGACCTTCCTTCATTATCCCTTTGTTACACCTTTCCCGTGCTCCCCTGAGAGAGAATCCTCTCTTCTCTGTGCTAACACGAACCCTCTCAGCTTCTCCCCTCATCGTTGCACATCTCATGCGGATGGTACCGACCTGCCACGGGCGGCATCCGGCAGGCAGCAGCAGGGGGTGACTCTGAGTGTCCGATGTATCTTTATGTCCTTAGCCCAGCACAGGGACTAGCAAGCTAACCAGCAGACTGAACGCTCCCAGTGGAGGCACTGAGAATTCTCCCATGTCCTGCCAAATGCAAACAACCATGGCCGTGTGTCTGCCCTTCAGAAGTGGGATTGCCTTGTCAGGTGCCTCTGACCAGAAGGTTCCTATTTCCCTGTACTATTTCTACAAATGACGAATATTTTCATTCCCAGCAAGTGGGCCCCAATTTTCTGCCAGGGCTTGCGGTTTTTCTCTCTGCTTATTTTTTTAAATATTTATTTATTTATTTGGCTGTGTGGCATACGGGCTTTTAGTTGCAGCACGAATGCAGGATCTAGGTCCCTGACCAGGGATGAAACCCGGGTCCCCTGCATTGGGAGCACGGAGTCTTAACCACTGGACCAGCAGGGAAGTCCCTCTCTCTGCTTTTTGAACCCACACATCCACTGCTTGATTCCGAGTGCCTGGAAGACATTAGCTCAGCCATTTGCGCATATGAAGCAAAGCCATGAAAACCACATCATGTCACTTTGCCCCTTTGTCCCTTACACTTGGAATGACATCTAAACGCCTAACTGGGGCCTGCAAGACCCAGCACGATGGGTCACTGCCTCCTCTCCAGCTTCACCTCCTGCCCTCCCCCCACCCCCGCCAGCCCTCTGCTCACCAAGCTCCAGGCATACTGGGCTTGCTGTGAGTCTCTAGAACATGCTACTCTTGGCACTGTGGCAAAGGCCTTCTGCTCGCCAATCCCTCAGTTGGGAGCCACTCTCTCTGATGCTTCCAATGCCTGGCTCTTCTCATAGTCGAAGTTTAAGTGTCATGTTTTCTGAGCCCTTCCTCAGGCAATCTTTCCAAAGTAGAATCTTCCCTGTGTCTCTCATAGCATAGTGACTGTTTCTCCTGCAGTGTGAATTTCAACAGTAATTACTCTGTTTATTATTTGCCACCCCTCGATGGTGTGAAGCGCATCTTCCTGGCATTCTGTCGTGTCTCCAACTCCCCACATCATAATAGAACCATGCAAATTAACATCTCCTGGGTGCTTATGTGGGTCAGGCACTGCCCCGTGTACTTCTGGGCCATTGTTTCTTTTAATTCTCACCACAACACTAGAGGGAATTACTATCTCCACTTTATAAATGAGGAAATGAGGCCTTAAGTAAGGTGCCTGAGGTTACATAGTAAGTGACTTAGTCAGGATTTGAATCCATGCTGTCTGGTTTTAGAATCCATGGCCATATAATTATAACCTAGAGCTATAGCATTCAATAAATATGCTCTGAATAAATAAATATTAAAAGCAACAATGGCCGATCTCATAGCCTGTATGGTTGTACATTTCTAGACGATAAGAACTATGTCATATATTCCTTTGGTGTTTTCCAATACCCATTACAGTTCTGGGAATAGAGCAACTGAATTGATGATTGCAAAAAGCAGGAATTTAGGGGACTTCCCTGGTGGTGCAGTGGTTAAGAGTCCGCCTGCCAATGCAGGGGACGTGGGTTCAATCCCTGGTCCGGGAAGACCCCACATGCCATGGAGCGACTAAGCCTGCGAGCCACAACTACTGAAGCCAGCATGACACAACTACTGAAGTCTGCAGGCCTAGAGCCTGTGCTCCACAACAAGAAAAGACACTACAATGAGAAGCCCGCACACTACAGAGAAAAGTAGCCCCTGCTCGCCGCAACTAGAGAAAGCCCGCGCACAGCAAAGAAGACCTAACGCAGCCAAAAATAAATAAATTAATTAATTTTTAAAAAGCAGAAATTTAATAATAATGCAACCTGTGGCAGTGGTCCTGAGTACAGTGACACCAGGCTGCTCATATGGAGCAAACTGCAGGATGTAGAGCATGTGCAACATTAGTTCAGCTCTTCTCTGTACAGGCTCGCATTTGCTCCCAAGTCCATGTTCCTCAGCAAGGCACGTGTGGCCCTCCGTGACCTGCCCTTGCTTCACTCCAGCCTCATCCCCCAGCTGTGTTCCCACCCACGTCATCTTCAGTAGCCAGAGAATCTAGAGCCCATAGACCTTGTCCTGTCGAGGAACTTGGGCTTTAATTTTTAGGTAGAGGAACCACTGACAAGTTTTAGTCGAGGGATCTAGCAGATTTAAGTGGAACACAGCAGACCAGATTGAAACTCATGGCCCGGACCACCACTAGGAGTGCACGGGGCTTACACCCAATGGGTACTCAATGAATAACTGTGGAAGGAAGAAAGCCAGGAATAGAAGGGATTGCCCGTGGAATAATCCAGCCGAGTGAAGACAAGGGATTAGTTAAAGACCATGGTCTTTACATTTCAGCTGCAAATATAATAGCATCGTAAGAGTGGGGGATTAAAATAAATAATTTGGAAGGTGCCCTTCAGCTTGTGCCATTTCTCTGTCATCTCTTCAGCAAGTCACCAGACAAAAACAGAGGTGAATAAGATAGACTTCTTAATATCAAGGAATTCACAGGGCAAAGGTGACCAAAAAATCTGACTCTGCCGGGAGGAAAAGCCAAAGATAAAGTGAAGTGAACACGACACTAGGCTGGTGCCAAAGAGACCTGAGTTCTAGTCCTGCCTCGGAGAACTTCAGTAGCCTGCTCAGTGTGGTCGAGGCAATTGAACCTGTTCCTCACATTCCAAACCTCAGGCTCTTTACAATAAGATTAAATCATCCTGTCTATGAGTCAGCCCATCCCCCGCCTTGGAGGACCGCAAGAGAGTCAGACAAATGGAACACTAAAGAGCTGCTCATCTCAAGTGGTTGTTGTTAATCATTGCTCCCGTGCACGCCTCAGGCTTGGAAAGAACCTGCCTGCTGCTCTGCGAGCAGAACCCTTCAGCAACTTCACATGTTCTTCCTCGTGGGCTCTTTTTACTGAATCAAACCACTGGGAAGCTTGCATAGTAAATGGGTTGGTCCTCAGTGTCCCCTGAGGCCAGAGCTTGGAAACTTCCATCATCCTTTCCCCCTCCAAGTCTCCCTCACCTGGTCCCTTTTCCTCTCTGTCTTCCCCTCTGTTGGTGCAAGCCACCTATGGCGATTTCTACACAGAAATAGATGTTTTAAGTTACTTTACTCATTACAAATAATGGCCTGGTTTTTGTCTTATTGTGAAACCAATACATATTAAAAATCGGTGGCATGGGTCTCCATTTTTTTCTCATATGAAATCTAAGTTCTCCTCCAGTTCTGCCAATATGTCCTTTCCCATCTTCTGAATTTGGGGCTGCACCACTCACTCCCCCTTTCATGGTTGGCCTTGCTTTGAAAGTCCTGTTTTGAGCAGAGGTCAACATTCTAAATAACCATCCTCAATTCTCTAATGATGTGGTTCAGTTTGTCCCTACACTGTGGGAAATGAGGACGGAGGTTATGGTATGGTTCCTCCCCTCGAGATCCAGGAATACTAAGGTCTCCCACAGACCTGCAGCTGTTCTTATCATTTCAGACCCCAACACAGGCATCCTCCCCTCACCCCAAATCAGAAGGATGCACATGTCCGTAGGTCCATTCTCATTAAGAGGTCACTCTGATTACAGCTCTTCCAGGACTCATATTTCATCCTGAAGAATGTAGATCCTTTGTCATTTCTAACACCCAGGCAGAGCAAAGGATATTTAAGGACTCTGAAATAGCATGGCAGGAAATTGAGATTCACTTACTGCATATAAAGTGATCAAAAAAATCCCCTCTTTCACTATCTCTTTTCCCCTTGGGTCTGTGGTTCACAAACTGCAGAGCATAAATCGTGGAGCAAACCATGCTGGAATATCAATAAAGCCACATCAACCCAAGGCAGGAACTCAGCTTGCAGCATGAGGATTTTTTTTGTTTTTAGACATTGGTTGGCAGCCAGGTTGATGAAAGGAGAAACCAAAGAGAATAACAGCTTTGCAGCAGCAGCAAAGGAAGTTAGGATTCAGGAAATGTTATTCATGTGCCTCTCTGTCAATTCATAAGGGATGGAGTTGCATGTGGTAAATAATGGAAATGCCAACATGATGCCAGAGGCCACAAGACCCCAGGTCCAGGTGGCCCCCAAAGGTTATGGGTTGATTTGCACCCCTCTTAAAATTCATATGTTGAAGGCCTAACCCCTAGTGCATCAGAATGTGACCTGATTTGGAGAGGGTCTTTACAGAAGGATTCAAGTTAAAGTGAGGTCATTAGGGTAGGTCCTAATCCAATATGACTGCTGATGTTATAAAAGGGAAATTTATACACAGACACTCATGGAGAGAAGCTGATGGGAAGAAATGTAGGGAGAAGACAGCCTTCTTACACGTCAGAGAAAGCCCTGGAACAGATCATTCCCTCATAGCTCTCAGAAGGAACCAACCCAGCTGAAACCTTGATCTCAGACCTCCAACCTCCAAAACTGTGAGATAATGAATGTGTGTTGTTTAAACCACTCAGTTTGTGGTATTTCATTGTGGAAGGCCTATCCAACGAGTATACCAAGCTTCCAGAAATGACAGAAAAGGAACGAGAGAGCTGCCATCTTCTTCTGCAGATGTCACCTACCTTAACTCCCCAGTCATTACAGATTCTTTCTTTAATTGCCCCCACTCTTTGTCATTTTTCAAACAATTTTGCCTACCTGTAAAAGTGCATGTATAAAATAACCAATTTTTTATTATCATTCTACAATAATCAAAGAGAAAACTGCCATCAGAACATCTGATCAACATGAAGAGAAACTGTGACCATCTTGAACTAATACGATTTCACTTAAAGACAAAAGCACGTGAAATTGACTAAGTTTGAATAGATTCCTCATGGGTAAGTGTAGCAATTCCATCAGGCTTTCAGAAATGTGGGAAATACTTCATGAATCTCCTTCCTTCTCCCCACTACCATATATGACCTTCATGGGCACCAGGTGGAATTAAAAATCTAGACCTGAGAAAGACAAATATCATATGAGATTGCTTATATGTGGAATCTAAAAAAAAAAAAAAAGATGCAAATGAACTTATTTACAAAACAGAAATAGACCCACAGACATAGAAAGCAAAGTAATGGTTACCAAAGAGGAAAGGGATAGGGAGGGATAAATTAAGAGTATGGGATTAACTTATACACACTACTGTATATAAAGTAGGTAACCAACAAGGTCCTACTGTATAGGACAGTGAGCTCTATTCAATAATTTGTAATAACCTTTAAGGGAAAATAATCTGAAAAAGAATATATATATATATATATATATATATATATATATATATATATATATAAAACTAAATCGCTTTGCTATACACCTAAAACTAACACAACATTGTAAATCAACCACACTACAATATAAAAGAATTTTTTAATAAAAAAATGTTTTTAAAGAACTAGGCTTATGTTTCTCAAGGGCTAGTGGAAGACATGTACAGAATTAAAAGCCCAATAGGTTATTTTCATAAGCCACTGTCACCACTCCCACACCCCAGCTCAAGAACATGAATTTCTTCCCATTATTTTTTTGAGAGATGCCACCACTAAGTCAATGTTTCAAGAACCATATATGAAACTCATACTGTGAGCTCAAGATGTGCCAGACATCAGATGATTTCATAAAATACAGTCTTTTCCCTAAGTAGCGCCACATCCTGTGAAAGATTCAGACATTAAAACAGGCAATGACAATGCTGGGCTGTGTGTGAAGTGAACGCCAAGGAAGGACTTAGAGTCAGACTCAGGGAGTCAGCAAGCTCTTCTGAGAAGTGCCTTCTTTTTTGTTGTTGTTGTTTTTAACACCTTTATTGGAGTATAATTGCTTTACAATGGTGTGTTAGTTTCTGCTGTATAACAAAGTGAATCAGCTCTACATATACATATAGCCCCATATCTCCTCCTTCTTGCGTCTCCCTCCCTCCCACCCTCCCTATCCCACCCCCCTAGGTGGTCACAAAGCACCGAGCTGATCTCCCTGTGCTATGTGGCCGCTTCCCACTAGCCATCCATTTTACGTTTGGTGGTGTATAGAAGTCCATGCCACTCTGAGAAGTACCTTCTAAGCAGAGTTAGCCAGGCGATAGCAAGGCAAAGAGGATGGGATGAGCAAAGACACAGGGAGGTGGAGCATGTGTGTGCAGGCACGCGTGAGAAAGAGAGAGAGAGAGAGAGCACATATGTGCCCACATGATACAGGCACGGTGGGAATGGGAGAAAGAGTAGACTTGTGTCTAGGGGACAACAACTATAAAGAGCTTGAACTGATGGAAAGCCACGTGTGATGTGCTGAGGAGCATGACATGAAACTGGACCAGATTGTGGAGGGCTCTTTAGGTCCATCTAGTGAGATCAAGTGGTGGACACAAGGCCACTGGGCTAGTTACCAGAGATAAGTGGAGTCTTCTTTCTCCCAATTCAATGCTACCTCCACTAAGTAACAATGGCTTACGGGTATTAGTAGTCATGGTGAGACATTACATGCATTAAACCATTTAATCTTTACCACAATCCAATAAAATAATTATCCTTATTACTAACCCCACTTCTATGATAAAAACCATGAGGCATGGGGAGTTTGAGTATTGCTCAAAGTCACATAGCTGACAAGTAATATTAGCTGTCTTCGTCATTATTTCATGGTTCCTCTGTACTATCTTCTATGATGATAGTATGTACAGAAAAAGGTCAGCTTTTATGATATATTTGAAATAGCAGGAAAATATATACAAGCAACCTTGCAAGATATAAGTTGATCTTTATTGAGGAGAAGAGTACCATTTTATCCACTTATTTCTCAATATGGTGAGAATGTACACTAATTTCAGGGATGTCTAACATTCGTCTTCAGTGGAAATAGCAAACCAGAATCCAAAATGATTCCTCTCTCACTTTAGCCTTCCAACTCCCACAGTCCAACGTCCAGAGGAGCATTTTGGTCGGATGTCATTTATACGCCCATGCATCTACTTTGAAAACTTCAAATATATCAATTGCGCAGTCACATATAAAGGGATTCTTTTAAGAAGGAAACGTGATTTGAGAAAAGGAAGACTAACCTGCAACACCTTTCTGGATTGATAAGCATCAGTTGTTAGAAAAGCTAGGGTTGGGCAGAGGGATTACACTTTAAATGCTATTGTGAGCTCTAATTCCCTGCTGTGCTGTATCAGGGCTGTGGTGGAATGCATAAATATACTATATTGGAATAATGACTTCCAAAGAATTAATAAAGATAAAAAGCAGTCATCACTGTTTTTAACACAATGCAGAAATTTATATGTGTTCCAGGCTTGATGCTCTGTGAGGTGGAGAGAACACAAGAGAGTGTATTCCTTTCTTGATGTACAGCCATGTGGAGGAAAGCAAAAACCGAGAGGACAAATACGATGTTGGCTCTACCGAGGCAAGGCAGAGTGGAACAGAAGAAACTACAAGGGCAGTGAGCAAAGACTGGAGCGTTCAAAGTGCAGAGCAGTGACAGAAGTGGAGATCGTTTCTAGAAGACTGACTGACTTGGCATCGGTGCTTAAGGTGTTATTGCAAGTGAGGAGCTGGAAGCTGTGGGGAAGAATTAAAAGGCTGTGGTGGTCTCCTGAGAATTGGCCAGGGTCGGGTGTTGGGTCTTTATAAAGAAAAAGGCTGTCTCTGTCTGGAGTGCATCACAGAAGTTCTCAGAGGGAGTCAGTGTGTCCTCCCAGTTAAAGCCCAGCTGTGTCAACCCTCCTGCATTCAAATCTATGGACCACTTAATGTTTGAGCTCAAGCAATTACGTCACCTCTATAGGCTTTCGCGTCCTCATCTGTACATTTATAATAAATAATAGTCCTGATTTGATGGAGATTTGTGAACAGCAAGTGATATAATTTCTATAAAACTCTTAGCACAGCTCGTCCCGGAGTTAATACTCTTCAGATATCAGCCATGATTATTATTATTTGAAGAGCTGACATTCGAGCCAGGCTATGAAAGATGAAGAGTATTTTGCTAGGTGGAAAAAGGGTGGGGGAGGACATTCCAAGGAGCCAGATTAACATCGGAATTGATTTTCCAGGCCAAGAAGAAAAGTACCTCTTTTGTGAAAAGTTCCTTTTTTTAGCTTGACTGTTAGCAAAAGCAAGCCAAGAGTTTCACATGGGAAATGGGATCTGAAACTCCACCTTTCATTCTGAAATTCAGGAGATCTAAGCTTGCATTTTATTATTCTCAGTCGTTAGTCTCTTCTTTTCCTTAACCTCCGTTCCACCCAACCCCAAGTGCTTTGCTAAAGCACTTTGCTCTCAGGCCAAGAAATGAATAAATTATTTTGGAGCATAAAGGATTGAGATAGGGATGCTGGTAAATGAAAATAGAAGCTATTGAAGTTGATCAGCCCTTTGGTCATTTTGTTTGTCGAGCATGTATTGGGTTTCTACTCTGTGCCAAGCATTATGCTGGATGCAGAGGGTATAAAGGTACTTACATCATCGTTCCTGTCCTTGAGGGGCTCTGACTAGTGAGAGAGAAAGGCAGGTAACCAGACATTTCAATTTCAAAGGACAGAGGGAAGAATCAATGTAGACGGTAACAATAAGCCCAGCCCAGAGGGGTAACGATAAGCCCAGCCCAGATGGCAGAGGGGGAAAGTCACATGATATTTAAAATCAATATTAACAACCTTTAAATCCCCCTCTTGAAAGAGTGTTGGAGTTACGACCATGTAAGATGGAGCTGTTCGCAGGTATCAGCTGGCTTGTGCTAGCAAGTGTTCATAATACAGCCCAATATATAAGCTATAGAGAGCTTCTTTTCAACTGAAAGCCACACCCGTTAGAACCTTTTCCTCCCATCCTGTGTTTCACACTTTCAATTTCCTCCTTCTGAAAGATAAGATTTAATCAGGGCTGAATTAAATTAGAAATGTTAATGCTGAGATAATTACCACTACTTTTGGAAGAATTATCTTTAATAACACATTTCATTCATCAACCCTAAATGCAGTTTTGATCCTACCGTCTCCTGATGTGAGGAAGTGCTGGATTTTCATACTGAATTGGAGCTTTCAGGCATTCATCACACACCAAAGGCTTGTATCTGGCATAGAAAATGATGTCCAGCCACTTCTCATTTGAGTGCGAAAATTCAACGTGCAGATGCACAGCTGCTCAAAGATTCTTTGACTTTAATGAAGATGATTCACAGAGCTGGAGGCAGGAAGGACAGATTCTGAGGGTGTTGGCAGTCAGGGAAAGCAGGAGAAGAAATTTCAGTTAGGTCTCTTGGGCTGTCTCCATGGGACAAGTCACCTGGGACAACATTTTTCCATTCAGTCTTACTGACTCTTTTCCAAGTTGGAATGTAATGCGCACAAGCACAGAAGGCAGAATCAGACAGACTTGCCCCCTGGCCCGCACCCACCAGCTCTGACATTACTAGAATATATGTTGGCTAAATTCCTTAAAACCATAATTTTCTCATCTGTAAAATGGGTTAATAAAAGCTATCCTAAAAGGTTGTCATTATGATAACATAAAGAAATAATTCCCTGACTGCCAAAAACACTAAGAAATAAAGTAAGTGACTAGCAAACACTGCTATTATTTCCTTATTTATTCCCGTGATAGGTTGAGAGCAGGATCCATGCCTCACACTTCTGGATGCCCTGTGCTCCAATACAGCAGGGGCTTGGTGACATTTGAACAGTTGTGAGCATCTGTAAACTCATTTAGTACATTTCAAAAGCACTTTGTTTTAGAAATTTTAATAATGTTTACAGTGAAAGAACAACGACTACGAGTAGGCAAGGAGTATACAAAAGAGTATACAAAACGATCTTAGTCAAAGATGGTTTCCATTGCAAGGACAGAAACCTACTGAGGGAGTTCCCTGGTGGCCTAGTGATTAAGATTCTAGGCTTCCGCTGTCGTGGCCTGGGTTCAATCCCTGGTCGGGGAACTGAGATCCCACAGGCCATGAAGCATGGCCAAAATAAATAAGTAAATAAATAAATAATAAAATAAAGACGCCTACTGAAACTAACATAAGCAAAATTCTGAGTTTATTAGCAGGGTCACAGAAGAGTCTCAGAGGATCCAGTGGGGACACAGGGCTACCCACTGACTATGGCAGGGGATTCCAGGGCTTTGCCCCCCTGATCCCTTCCACAGGATACAATGACTATGCTCTCCAAACCCATGACCTTGGTAGAGGGTTAGAAATTGCTTCTGTGTTTACTGACCTTATCTGTCTCACCAGGGAAGGCTTTTCATGATTTCCTTTTGATTTTGCAGGTTTAAATAGTTGAGAATCAAGTTTTGGTAAGTGAGCATGATGACCCAATAGAGTGCTCATCACTTCACTTTTGGAAAGTGATGACCAAACTGTAACAGAGAGTCCAATACACTGGACAAAGGTGCTCTGCTAGAAAACAAATGGCACAAATAAAATAAAAAATTTAAAGGGCTCTGAGGAAAGTATTCTTCATTGTCAGCTTTTTAAAATTTTTTTTATTTTTTTTTAGCACTTTGAATATAACATCCCACCCTCTTCTGGACTACAAGGTTTCTGGTGAGAAATTTTCTGATAGCTTTACCAGGATTACCTTGTATGTGATGCGTCTTTTTTTCTCTTGCTGCTTTCAAAATTATTTGCCTTTGACTTCTGAGAGCCTGATTATAATGTGCCTCGGAGAAGATCTCTGTTTGGGAGTCTTTGAACTTCATGTACCTGGATGGCTATAACTCTCCCCAGATTTGGGAGATTATTACTTTAAGTTTTCTGTTTCTTTCCTTCCCTCTTTTCCTTCTGGTACTCCCATAATGCAGATATTGTTTCACTTTGTGATACCCCACACTACATATATGCTTTTTTTCCACTCTTTTTCATTCTAATTTCTTTTTTCTCCTCAAACTGCACAATATCAAGATATCTGTCTTCAAGTTGCCGGATTCTTTCTTCTGCCCAATAGAGCCTGATGTTGAAGCTCTCTATCATATTTTTCATTTAATTAATTGTATTTTTTAGCTCCAGAATTTCTGTTTGCATCTTTCTTATGATTTGTATCACTTTAATTTTTCATTTTGCTCATGTATTATTTTCCTGAGTTCATTGAGTTGTCTATCTGTATTCTCTTGATTCTTGCTGAGCTTCCTTAAAATAATTATTTTGAATTCTTTTTCAGGTAACCTGAAGATCTCCATTTCTTTGGAGGTAGTTACTAGAAAATTATTATGTTTCTTTTTCGGTGTTATGTCTTACTTTGGTAACACCTCACTTTTGTAAGGTGTTATGGTCCTTACTTTTTCATGTTTCTGATGACTTTACATTGATGTCTGTGCATTTGAGGGTGCAGTCACCTTTTCAAACTTTTGGACGGGCTTCAGTGAGGAAAGACTTTCACCTGAAGGTGGATGCAAGGGCACTGACTAAAAGGGTTGCAGTGTCTTTGGTTCCCAGGAAGGCACAACCATGTAGTTTCCATGCGGCTCTGTCAGCCAAGTTCAATATCAGCGCAGCTAAATTCAAGATACATGGAATGAGATATTGATAGACAAATAATTACCATTCTGTAAAATAAATAATACAGCAATATAGGCAGTGAGGTGCAAAACATAAATGAGATAGCTAATAATTGTATATTAGGGGTTTTTCTGACCAGATAACTTTTAAGAAGATTTCTGAAACCTGAATAGGTAATTCTATAACAACTTAAATACAATCATCTATGTAAGTCCTTAGTTGTATCAAAAGCAGAAACACTTTGATGAGTGTTAAAAAACAGTTTTCATCTGTAGTTTATATATACATACATTCAGTTCTCAAACAAACATGTTGTAACTGTTCATTATCTGCCAAGTACAAGACCATAAGACATGGTCCTGCCTCCAAGAAGTTCATATTCTAGGAAGGGAGACAGAGAAGTCAATTGAACAACATGACAATATGATATACGCTGAGAAAGATGTATGTACAAGATGTATGTACAGGGAAGGAAATAGGTTTAGACTATGGAGGTCAACATAGCATAATCATCTAAACACACTGAAATATGGGCAATATGCTACATTAGTATTTTACAGAATTACAATACACTGTAAGATACTACAATAGGAGATACTGTCACACAAACGTCGGTTACAGTCCCAGCTCTCCTGCTTACCAGCTATATGATTTTAACTGAGATTTAACCTCTTTTAGCCCCAATTTCCTCAGCTGTAAACTAGGAAAAGAATAAATCACCTCACAGAATCAATCGAGGTAGTGAGGTACAATTGATTAGAAAACACTCAGTAGATTTTAGCTATTATTTTTATTGTTGCTGTTAATAACAACTTGTCTACCAATTAATTTAATTCAAAATGAAAAGAAATATTGACTAACTGGCAACCATCCAGCATACTACCTTGTTGTCATCAGAGTAACGTAAAGGATCAATGTTGGGTCCTTTGAGATCCTAAGGGAGATCTCATCTCTGTTGCATTCTTATGCTACAGAGCAGGAATACAGACATAATCAAAGTAAATCTGACAGTAGTTTTAGCACGGAGACACAGTTGGCACCCAAAGGAATCCTTGTTTGCCAAAGTGACTCCTCCCTGTCGAAGCACCTGACACATGACCTATACACAGAAAGTCCTCAATAAATTCTTGCCAACTGGATGAATGAATAAACAAATGAAAAAGAGAGGGCATGAATGAACAAGTTTATGAATAAGTCTTTTCCTCTCAGGCAAGTTTCCGAAACTGAACAAACCATTCAGAGTGAAATCTTCACCATTCTTCAAAGTAAGAACCTCCAGCACATACTAAGTCCTGTCATCTCAAGTAAGGGGCTTCCATATACATTATCTTTGTTCATTTTCTCAACAACCCTTTGGATAGTATTTGCCCCCATTTTATAAGTTTGGAAATGGAAGTCCAGAGTGATGCCGTGCCTTATCCAAGAATTAAACTGCTGAGTTGGCAGAGTTTGAAGCCAGCTAAGTGCATTCTCTGTTTAGCGATGCAGCTCTTAGGAAAGCTGTGAACTCAAAACCTCTCCACTAAAAGTGCCCCTCTTTTACTTTCACTTTTCTCATTTAAGGCTCAACTGTCTACCAGTCACCTCTTCTAGAAACTAGGGCATCAAATGAGACTCTACATTCTCCCCCCACTGCCTTTTATTTCCAGTGAATTACCAATAGCCACCAATCCCCCCATCCTAAAAATCTCAAATATTCCCTCCGTCCTCCAGCCTGCATGCTACTCCCTTCATTCAGCCCACTGTCTTCTTTCTCCTCATCTAAGTTAATTGCCTTACAACTGATGTGGAGCCTTCTAGCTCCTGAATCTTAAATCCATCCTCCAAACAGCAGTCACAATGGTCTTTATGGAACACATGAGTGATCACCTCACTCACCTGTTTCCTGTTCTTCAATCACTCCTTTTTTCATGCATGAAAAATATGCATGACATATGAAGCTCGTCATTTTCTGATTCTTCCCATTATGTCCATCTTCATCCCCTAATATTGCTCTACCCTCACCATCACACAGTGCTTACCATATGTCAACACTAGGTGTCAAGAACTGTTCTAAGAGCTTTACATACAATAACTCCTTCAATCTCATAACAAAGCTATGATATAGTTGCTGTATTAGACTGTGAAATCTATAGGAGAAGAACGTGCATGACCATATCTTATTCAACTATCCATTTCCAATGCCTAGCACAGGCCGTTGTCCATAGTATATACTCAGTGAACATTTGCTAGACGGGTGGATGGATGGATGGATGGATGGATGAATTTAATATGAGGCAAAGGTGTCTAATGCTGATACTAAAAATAATCTAAAATTAGATACTACAGCAACACTGGGCCCAGCTAATCAGAACTCTGTACTTTTCCTCTCTTCTAGTTTGAAATCTCTAAATCAATCACATTTTCAACAGGCTGGTTAAAATATAGATTTATAAAAACTCCAGAAATTAAAAATGATAAACTGATGGTGAATGAAAGTAAAATATTGCTTGTTCTCTCCTTTCCCAAAATCTTGTGAAGTCTTGCCAAGCAACCCAATGAGAAGACCACCGTCAGTCGTGAAGTCTATGTGTCCAGCCATTTGCATTCAACCAAGACCAGGGAAGGTAAACTTACCGTAAAGAATAGCTGTTCTAGAATCTTTCAGTAACTGAGCTGTTTTGCATTTCCCCTTCAACATGAACTGATGCTAATTGGGAGAAAAATCAACTTCTGTTTTGTACTCTAATGGGAGGATAAAAGTTATACAACCATGTATTCCACTGATTAGAAATTCCTGCGCATTTTCTGCTCCACGCTAGCCATTTGGTAGCATTTTAATTTAACTTTCCACTTGCATGTTCCCCATTAATATTTATGAAATGATTACTAACTGCAGCTCAGTCTTTGAAAACTGGATTTGAGGCATTCGGCAAAATACATTTGCTAGTAGTTGTGAACAAATAATGCTATAACGAGCTGTTATGAGGCTTTCTTTTCTTAATGTATCTCTTTTTTTTCCTAAAGCTAAGATAATTAAAAAGCAGTGTGGGCCTAATAGGCAGGTAGAAATTTTAATAATTACATAAAACATTGTATATTACAGGAATCCTTAGACGAAGTCTAATTCCTGACTTGGAGTAGAATCTGCAGTGTCTCCAATTCCCATGAGATAAAGACAAAGCTTTATTCTCAGGACCTACACGAACCCCATAGTAAGAGCTAGGATGCTTAATGACATGTGTAGTTGAGAAGTTCTTTTTCACATGTTTTTTATTTTAACCTCACAACCATTCCATGAGTTGGGTGTTACCATTTTTGTTTTACAAATTAAAGATTTTTAGGTTTAAGTAGTGTTCTTTATTTAAGAAATACTGTCCGAATGGCAGCCCTGTGCCAAACTCTGCATCCAATTCTTTCATCTACAGGGTACATGTTGCAGCCTGTCCATCCAGGAGCTCACGATCTCTGCAGGACCAAGACACCCCAGTAAACAGATCACTGCAATATGGTGAGGGCAAAGATGGACTACAGTAGAGGTCTGTGCAAGGTACAGTATAAAACCAAAGAGGAACGAATCAAAACTGAAATGGGGAGCAAGGAGAGGGGCTCTGGAAAGTCAAGAAAGTTTTGAAGCTAAATCCTGAGGACTATTAAGCCAATACAGCACAAAGGCATAAGCACTTATCCGGGAATAGCATATTACCTGATTCAGGACAGCAGAGAGAGTTAGGAGAGGCTGCTTGGAAAAGGAGGCAAGAACCAGATCCCAAAGGGCCTTCTGCTGGGTTCAAGTTTCATTGTTTCACTGATGCAGAATCATTAAAAAAAACGAAGCAGGGCAATGAAATGACAGAATATGTGGGCTGGGTGGGTTATTTAGCACCAAGGACTGACTAAATCAGAGATTAAGGGACCAGAGGCCAGCAGACCAGGTAGAAGTTCAGGGAAAGAGTGATGAGGGCTTGAACTTGGCCATGGGGCAGGGACAGTGGGAATAAATGTCAAACTGCCAGAAATTGGCCAAGCCCGTTATTGGTCCAAATGTTGTGTCTCTAAATGCCATGCCCTGCACACCACACTTCACTGTCTTTGTAAGACAGGCTTTAACAACCATCTCTTATAGGCACAAAGAAACCAATGAGACAGCATCAGAGCAGGATGAGACCCCCACTGGATATCAAAGCTGAATGACTATGTCTATAATGAGGCAGTGTTATATTGATCAGAATCTATCTCAATAATCTTCCATGTGCAAGGCTGGCTTTTAGCAAAATCGGAAGAGGCGAGCCCTTTGGCTTTCTCATCTCCTTCCTCTCTGTCTGAACAAGAACACTTTCACTGATAGCAGCTTAAAATGTAACCTCACTCCAAGGTGTACTGCCATGAAGAGCACTTGAATACTCAAGTTGAAGAGATTTCATCTCCAATGGTGGAAATCCTGGAGCTTTTAGGGATACTGGGGAGATTGGGGGCCACACTAGGGAGCCTTGGTCATGCACTGTTCTTCCTGTTTGTATTAATCCCCACCTCTGTGGTACATGAGGGCTTCCAGAACAACTCCTTCACTCCCATGAGCCCAGTTCTTCCTTCCCCTGGCTTGGGCTATTTGAGATTCATAGCTTTATATTATTATGTCCCCTAGAAGTTTGCAGGTAAAATATTATTTTATTTGAGACACAAATTCATGGAGTCCTTCCCAATATTATTAGTGGATATTGATTAAATAGATTTGTACAGGGACTAGTTGGCTAAAAGGAAAGAGAACATTGGTAGCAAGGGGGGAAGGACTTATGGAAAGAAAGAGTTTATTATTCAAGTTGCAGGCATTGTTGAGGTGGCACTGTTTGACAAAAGGTAGAGCCTCATTCACACACACACACATATACAAACATGCATACACACACACACACACGCACATACACTGCAAGTAGGAAGGCACTGGATGAATCACTCATTTGTTGATGACTTTCCATTACAAAGATACTTGTTTTTATGGTGGCCATATTTTTCAAACCAAAATCAAAACTCATGTCCTAAAATACTTTCCCTTTTATTATTTTTAGTAAAATAAATCTATTTAGTAAAACCCGAGTGGTCATTACAGTTTAGTTCACCTGAATCCCAGATGAACAGTGGGTTTTACTACCCCAATCCCCTCCTTTCTTCCTTAACAGGACTTGCCTCCCATTTAACCCAAATGATCATAGCTCTTTGGTAAAAATGCCTATTGTCTCTTCCTCCTCAAAGCACTTGTTTCTATTCTACTCTGTCTTCTTTTAATGCAGTGGAAAGGCATAATGAAAACTGCATGGGATCAGGAATCGGAAGGATCTGAGACTGAATTCCAGCCCTGATAATTACACATTCTGTGACGCAGGGCAAGTTCTTCCACATTTTTGAGCCTTGGGTTTCTCATCTGTGAAATGTGGATAACAGAGCCCCCATGAAGCTGCAGAGACATTGTAAGCGCTCAATAAATATTTGCCCTCATTCTCTCTCTTTTACCTTCATTTTCACAACCTTGGAAGTCTTAGTCCCATTGTTTCAATTCCTGTGTTCTTCCTAATGTTGCTGTAGCCCTTTGTGCTGCTTTTCCATCAATGATATTTTCCAAACACACTTCAAGATCCAGTTCCAAAATGACTCCAGTCCTATAAGAGATGTCATATGATTTTCTCTTTTTAATATAAGCAAATATAACGTCAGAATCCCATGGACTATTTCAGATGAAAATACAGCATTCCACAGGAGGCAAGAGTTTATTTTATTTGTTTTTTTTTTTTAAACTCAACGTTTCTACATCTCTGTAGTTTCTCTGAAATCAATAAAGCAAAACCCATTATTTTCAATGCTTATTTTGGTGCCAATAAAAGAGAAATAAGTATATTAATGTTGCAACTTAAAATATTCACAGTAAGGAAAGCAACACTGATCATTTTTCATTTATGCATTTTGAAGCAGTGGGTCTGAAGTGGTAATATACTTATGAGCTGCTCAAGAATGAACGCAATTGTTAACTGGGCAGCATGAAAGAGAATTGATTACCTGAAGAGCTCTTTTCTATTCTTCAGCACCTTGTAAACACTTTAAAAAAAAAAAACTTTTACCTTAAAGGTGACTCAGTTCAGTTCAACTAACATAGAGACTAAACTAAATATTTTGCTTGTTAGAAAAACCACATGTTCCTCTCCTCACCCCTTCTTTCCTGAGCTAATGCTTTATTATTCTTCAAGAGCTAGTCCAGGTGTCTAGCTGCTGTCTCCTCCAAGAGTCTTTCTCTGATCTTCGCAGCTGGGTTAAATGCTGCTGCTCTCACCCAGGAGGCTGTGTGCTGGTTATTGTCACAGCACTGCTGCAGTACAACAGAGTTCCCTATTTCTTCACTTGTCACCCCAATAAATGTGACCTCCTTAAGGATAGGGATCATTTATTTTATGCCTACGTCCACAGCACTTAGTCCAGTGTCTGGCCCATATAGGCATTCACTAAATGTTAAACAAACCAATAAATGGATGAGTCAATAATGCATCAAAGAATGAGTTGAAGAGTCCGTTTAATCAAGCGTTTTAGCCAAAGATACACAGAAGGCATCCATTGAACTAGTGCCAGCGAACACATAACTAACTAGAACAAGATGCTGAATGACAGAGAGTTTAGAAATCCTATAGAGATGACTTTCAGTACTATTTGCAGACCTATGCTTCCATTAGCAGCTGCTATAATGTGCTGCTTGCACTTAAAAAATAATAATGTATTATAATATTTCTATACATTTGTCCAAAGCTTTACATTTACAAATAATTTTCAAATATGTCATCTCACATAATTTTTCCCATTTTGCAGAAAAGGAACAGAGCTGAGAAGCTATAGAACTTTCCCCGGGAAGTAGTTCTGTGGCCTCCCAAACTCTTTATGACGCCAGGGTTGATACTGGTCTAACACCCCACTGGAGGCTGACAGTGCTGTTTGTGATTATTACTAGATTGAATTCTGTGGTAAGACACACATGTTTTTCTGACAGTTGATGACAAAGAGTAAATTTGTCAAAAATAAATTAACCAAAATGATGGTTTCTCAGGCAAAATCTTCTTCATGCAATGATTTTTGTACACAAAGGGCCAGTATTCAAACTTTTTATTAATCTTTTAGCATTTTAATCTATTTCCCAGAAAGTATTTTACTTTTTCATTAATTCCGTATACCTTCTATATTGTTGTAGAATTTATTCTTATTTTTTACACTTTTCCTTTTTTATTTCTAATTTACCTCCAGATAATTATGCTAACCTTCACTTTTCTAAAAATTGCATGACATTTCTAATTTTCATTTAAATGAAAAATTTTCAAAAGTAGATGCTGAGAATCACAACTTCAAATGCTGATAATTTCTTAGCACTCCACATTGACTTTTTAAAATCTATCTTAATTTGTCCATTCTCTAAGCTCTTTTACTAAAATGAATTTTAATTTAAAGAAGATATATATATATATGTGTGTGTGTGTATATATATATATATATATATATATATATATATATATACACACACACAATGGAATATTACTCAGCCATAAAAGAGAATGAAATAACACCATTTGCAGCAACATGGATGGACCGAGAGAGTATCATACTAAGTGAAGTCAGACAGAGAAAGACAGATATCATATGATATCACTTATATGTGGTATCCAAAACAAAAAAGAGAGAGAAAAAGTACAAATGAACTTATTTACAGAACAGAAACAGACCCACAGACATAGAAAATAAACTTATGGTTACCAAAGGGGAAAGGGCGGGAAGGTTATATCAGGAGTTTGGGATTAACATATACATACTACTATATATAAAATTGATAACCAACAAGAACCTATAGTATAGCACAGGGAACTCTACTCAATATTTTGTAATAACCTATAAGGAAAAAGAATCTGAAAAAGAATATGTATCTGTATATATATATATATGAATCACTGAACTGTAGACCTGAAACTAACACAACATTATAAATCAACTAAAAGTGGTACAGATGAACCAGTTTGCAAGGCAGAAATAGAGACACAGATGTAGAGAACAAACCTATGGACACCAAGCGGGGAAAGTGGCCGGGGTGGTAGTGGTGTGATGAATTGGGCAATTGGGACTGACATATATACACTAATATGTATAAAATGGATAACTAATAAGAACTTGCTGTATAAAAAAATAAATAAAATAAAATTTAAAGCTTCAAAAAAAAATAAATCAACTATACTTCAGTTAAAAAATAAATTTTTAAAAAATAAAATTTATCAGATATAATGCCTATTTCACTTCTTTTGTTTTCACCACATTAAACTGTGTTTATTTTATATTCAACTAAATGTGAACGTAAATTTTGCTACCACTTTCAGAATTAGAGCCTAGTCTGAACATAGAGCAAGTTGAGAACTGATTGGTTCGGTTTGGAATCTAGTTCACCAAATTCAAATGAGATAAATCCAAAGAGTCAAAGTCAGGCAGGTAAAAGGTAAAGACAGACAGAAGATAAGGACAGTGGAGCCCAGGTCTAGAGCATTGATCAAGTTGGCCATTGACATACTGCATCAGGGTAACCAGGCCCTGTAGTTCGGAAGGGGGAGGGGGTCCCATTCCACATGTTCAGGGCACATGGAAAATGGGCGCCAAGCTCTCAAGGAAGCTTGTGCACCAGGCCCCGTGGCTCTCTCAAAGGGTTAACAATTATCTCATGCAGTTAATGTACCCATGCATATAACAATTTATCATTTTCCACACATATTCTTTACTGGCATCTCATTTGCTTTGAAACCAACTTCTGGGGAGGAGAGAGTAAGTATGACTGGTTGCATATACCAGATCTGACCATGCCAAGCTCTTTGAGATGTTCCAACCAGTGACATTCTTTAGTTGATTTTCCTCTCTTTGCAAATGTAAAGGCCTCTCATGGCTAAGAAAAGCAAATACGGGAGCTGCCGTGTGCTCAACCCCCTCACTAGGTAATATAGAATTTTCAAAGTAAAATTATTGATTAACATTTTCTGTCACTTTGCATATCTTATCTCATTAATCACCAAAGTCTTGGTTGCATTTGTTTGTTTAAGCCTTGCACATAATTTCAGAGTACGGAGAATAATGTAATGAACATGGCATCAGAATTCTGCCCTTAATGAAGATCACCGTCTAACAGGGGAAACAGACCGTTAATAATTAAATACACAGATATGTGATGTGAAATTGCCAGAAGAATGGTTATGCTCATGTCATGTGAATGGGCAGCAGAATGTTGGGATCCTCTTTCAGGTTGCTAGCATTCTTTTTCTGCCTGTTTCCCCATTATTATCTTCCACTTTCTGAAAGCTCCTGGCTTTGTGAACTCACAGCAGCAAACCATGAATGACAGATGAGAAGAAACAATCTATCCTTTCCAACTATTAAACTGTGAGAGTTCTGACAATGTCCCACTTTCCCAGACAAGCCCAGTTATTCACAAGAGTACCAAAACACAAAGATGTTAGTTTGGAAAATAAAATTATTTCAACAAGGGTGAAGGAAGAAAATAAAGAGAGAAAGGGAGAATTAGAAAGAGAAATAAACAATTTATATTGCAAAGGGGATTTTTTTTTCCTTCCATGTTTTCAACCTTTTTATCTACAAGGGAACCTGAGAATAAAAATTGTTTACACACACACACACACACACACACACACACACACACACACACCACCTGCTCTATCTTCTTTACCTGCTATGTGATTTTTTTAAAAAACTGGTCTATTTTATTTTCCACTGTGGTCATTTCAATGCAAACCAACGTCATGATGGAATAATAACAATTTCCTAGTCAAAGAAAACAACACACAACTCAACCATCCTGACTTATACCTACATAAGCCTCTTGAGACTGCTCCTGGCTCTGGCAACTCTGAACCTTTCCTGTGGCTTTTGTCCTGGGCTTGTTATTAAAGGAACGTGGAGGGATGGGATGGGAAGGGGGTCAGGGAGCTTCAAGGGAGCTGGACTGCTGGACCCAAAACCAACTCCCTCCCCTCCACACAGAGAGACACAGAGTTCAGAGTGTTGTCTTAATTCCTGCTTTGCCATTTATTTAAACTCTGTGAGCCCAATTTTTGTTTACCAGTAAATTGGGGGAAGTAATACCAGCTTAAAGTCTCATGTTAAGGATTAGCTATACTATATGCAAAGCATACAATGTCTGAAACATAATGACATGAAGTAAACGTTAGATATTAAATCAAGTTTTTTAATATTCAAAATTAGAGATTCAATCTTCCATGATTAAGGATATTAGTTATAGTTTCAGTTATTCCAATAAGTGCCTTTTCTTGGTTATTACATTTAATTTTTTTCTATAAAATGAGTGTTGTAACTCTAGTGTCTGAAAATGAAGTAATAGGTTAGCCAACAGTAAAAAAAAAAAAAGAGAGAGAGAGATAATATTCTCTTATTTCTTTTTGATTAATATCATCAATCAAAATGATATCTTTAATGGAAAATGATTCAGAGAAATCAGCTCGTGTTGCAATATGAAAGGCGTTCTAGCACTGAGGAAAGAGTCCAGGTCTGGGAGCCAGGCAGACGTGACTTTAATTCTAGAACTTGTCCTTTCATTATCATTTAAATTTTGCACTTGAGCAAGTTATTTAGACTTTCACTGTCGTTGGATTCAAAAAAACCATTGATTCAGATCCTAGAACTGTTTTGAAGGTGAGAGAAACTGTGATAATAGTATAAATTCTAAGAGCTAAAATTTCTTCGTCTGTTAAATGGACGTCATAAAAGCCACCATCATCTTTTGCCGGGACACCTAGAACAGCTCCCTCTATTTTCACTCTTTCTCCTATTCCTACCCTGCTCCCCCCCATTCATCTGTTGTCTCCACAAGATCCAGACAATCTGCTGAAACATGTAAGTTGCAGATCAGGGCGCTCCTCTGCTCAGACTTTACCTGTAGCCTCCTAGCGCAGGTAAAGCAAAATTCAGAATTCTGAGCATGGCCACGAGGCTGCACGGTCTACCCCCCAGACACATCTCCCCTCCCTGTCCCTTTGCTCTATGTTATCCAGACACACTTGACACACTGGTTCTCCCTTCTCCAAACAAGCCGAGCTTTTTTCTACCTCAGGACCTTTGCACTTGCTATTCTCTGTGCCTTTTCCCCCAGACTATTTATGGCTTAATTTTTCCCTTCAAAAGATTTCCCTTCAAATGTCACCTCTAAAAAGACCTTCTCTGACCCCTTTACCTAAAAGAGCCAGCCCTTTTTCTCCACCTCCTTGTCACCCTTTTTGCTCTTACCCTGCTCTATTATTTTCAGAACACTTGCCACTATCCCAAATTACATCACATATCTGTGTATTTAATTATTAACGGTCTGTTTCCCCTGTTAGACGGTGATCTTCATAACGGCAGGATTCTGATGCCATGTTCATTACATTATTCTCCGTACTCTGAAATTATGTGTAAGGTTCAATATGTATTTGTTGCCTGCCTTAAACAAACAAATGCAGCCAAGACTTTGGTGATTAATGAGATAAGATATGCAAAGTGACAGCAGAGTGCTTGGCCCTAAGTGGGTGCTTAATGAATGCACTAGAAGGAGAAGCTCCTTGTACTGATTCCAACATACGTTGCTCCTTCACCCAGCATTATTATGGACACTCTCATTCTCTGATAATCTTAATAAGTCCCATTACAGTTGTGTGAGAACACAGTCAAGGAGAATGGAAAAATAATAAGGAATGAAGGTGCTCGTTCAAGTACAAGGCAAAGACTGCAAGGGTCCAGGATGAAGATAAACTAGATCAGGGCAGAGTGGAAGGCACACCTGAGGCCAGGGATGAGAAAGAGGGTGGGGCAGGGGCTAAGAACTGGCCACAGTTTCACAGCAGGCTGGGCTGGGAAGAGAGAGGTCTTACTTGGAAAGAAAGAGTTAGGTAGTAACTCCTTGGGAGATGACCTCAATGCTCTGGGGATACAGAAGGCCCAGTCCTGAGTCTGAAATTCTTTGAGGAGATGGGAGATACCTTTTACTCTTCCCCGCATGAAACTTCTTTTGTCTCCCTACCTTCTTACATCAGTCACCTGTTGATCCTCCCACCTCAATGCCTGTGCCCCCTCCCCAGGTCATCGCCACTGCTCTGCTTCAGGTGCTCACCATCTCTCATCTCACCTGGACAACTGCAACAGCTTCTAAACATGCCCTGCCGTCAGCCTACCCGGCCATCCATTCCAGATTCCCACTCCCCAGTCCATCCTCCAAGATGGTTGCTGTCTCTCCATCACTCTTCCAACGAGATGAAATTCAAACTCCTGAGTGTGCCACGCAAGGCCTTTTAGAGTCGAGTTCCTGGCTTTCTCTCTTGTCTCATAGTCTGCTATGTCCCACCACAAGTCACATCCTCCAGCCTGACAAAATGACTAGCTATTTCCCAAATACACATGCTTTTTCTTCTGTCTTCGATTCTCCTCCAGTCTTTCCGTACATGCTACACGCCTTTCCGAGTGCTCCCTTAGTCATGTCCCTGTACCATGTATGGGAGTCAGAGGCATCCAAGTTTTTATCACCACCTCTCTCTCAGAGAAAACAGTGGTAGCCTAGTTTTGTCTAATCTGATTACCGACCCCCCTTTCTCTGTTAATCATATCAATTGGTGCATGTCCTTCTCAGAGTAGGGCTGGGCAGAGGACACAAGTTAGCCTATGAAAATACTCCATCCTGTGTCCCTAGAGAATTATTCTAGGACGGAGACATGTCCCAAGCAGGGCTTGCCAGTTCTTTCCCTGGGATTGATAGTGAGGGTGGAAAGATAAGCATCTTTTGTTTGGCTGTTATATGAAGATAACAGGATGTGGGTCCTGGGGCCGTGATGGTCTCCTGGCCTCCCTGAGGTCGGACCTTGTTTACAGGGTGAGGCCAGACACAGACATGAAACATGCAGAGCTGCTGTGGGGTAGAATGACACAAGGCTCTGAAAATGCCTGGCACAGAGAGCGACACGGAGAGCTGATTCAATTAACAAAGTGCACCCAGAAGTGTTTATTGAATGACGGACAGATGGATGGGTAGATGTAGGACAAATAAAATAACAGTGGAAGGACAGAAGGACTGATGAGGAGGTGTACACCTGTGCCATAATTAGGACCAGATGAAGAAAGTACAACCGCACAAAGTGCAGAGTCCTTCTTCTTTCCTTTGTGTTAAATGCTATTCTAAACAGCTCGGCGCCTTCCTATTTGCTGTGTAAAGCCAAGCTGAACACGTTGCATGATGCTGGGAGCCTGTGATTTTCCTACTGCTGCCATTGTTTAATCAGACGAAAGAGTTTTCAAAATGTCTCATCTGTGCATGTTTCTAAGAGCTTTTTAGGATTCATCATTGACCATCTCAAGCTCTCTCTGCATAGCTCTAATTGACATTATACTTCGATTGATCACCACGGCTGACTTTATTTTTTACACTTTTAATTATATTATCTTCTGAAAGGGAAAGTGTTAGAGCTTGAGTAGAATTACATTAAGTTGAAAAATCTGCAGCAAAAGATTTCAAAGATTGATGATACTCATCATGGTCACAGGGGTGTAAGGAAGGGAACCCACCTACTCTGCTGATGGGAACTGTGTACTGGCAAACTTTACTGGAGGACAACTTGGCAACGTGCGTCAGAATTGGAAATGCCCTAGCAATTCCTTTGAGGGGAATTTTTGCTTAAGGAAGTAAGTGAATAATTGTTCAAATATATATAGAAAGTATATTCATTGCATCATTATTTTTAATAGTGAAAATCTAAACTGTCAATGTGGGATTAAATAAATTAGAGTACATCTAGGCAATGTAATATTATATATATGCTAAAGGATAAGATAGAGATATAGATACACAAATATATGGATATAGAGATATAGAGATATAGAGATAAATATAGAGGAATATATAAGTGTATGGGTATGTAGACAGATATATAAATAGAGGTGAGAGATTTTCCTGACATATTTTTAAATTTAAAAGTTAAATGACAAGCTAGTGTATATTACTCCAATTCTAATGCAAATAATATAATATTCGCATATATGTATTTATACACATCAAAAAATCTAAAAGCTAAAAATATCTTTGCCAACCTATGGCCCATAGTTCTCTCAGGGAAGTAGGTCATAGAGAGCTTTCATTTTATTTTTTATACATTTTCTGTAGTGTTTGATTTCTTAATGGTTATTAGGTATATGTTAATAATAAGATAAATAGTAAAGAGATTTCTCTTTGGGGACAAATAGCCTCCATGTGTTACTCTTTATTTGGGGGGTACATGCTGATTACAGTACTGCCCATATTTTATAAAATGTATCTATGCAAATATGAAGATATTCTGTGTCCATGGTAACAGCACATCCAGATGTTTACGAACATGTGTAGCTCGCATATTAGGGTTGGCTCTGATATTTGGTTTGAAACAGATACAACTATAGATCATTAGAAAACATACATTTATTTCTTAATAAATTCATCTCATGATATTATAGAGATAAAACCAACTGCCTTCTAAAACCCAATGTGAGAATGTATGCAAACATTAAACCCTGGAATCAGAAAAGCTTGTGTGTCTGGAAGCATGAGAGAGAAATCACCAGGGACAGGCTGATCATTTTTAACATAAAAGATGAAAATTAAAACTGTGAAGAAAAGTCAGCATCAGTGTGTGACTGAAGGAAGTGGAGGGAGTATGGCCAGAGAGTAGAAGTTTCCATGTAACCCTGCACCCAGTTCAGACAACTGCATTTTTCTGTCGCAGTTTTAGTTTCTCGTTTTTTAAAATCTGTTAAAACTTGTTTTGTCCTTCCATTTTAATCTAAGGCCATGGACCTTATTTTGAGAGGAGCATGGTTGAATAGAGCACAATTCCCAAAGTCACAGGACTGAGCTACACATGAACTTCACAGTCATGGCCATATTACTTCATTCCTGGGACTCGGTTTCTTCCTTTATGAAACAATGGGACGCGGCTCCTTCACCGAATTCCACGTGAGGGGGTGTTTCTAAAGGGCATTGTAAACTGAAAAGCACTTGCAAAGATGTAAGCCCTTTTTATTTTTGTCTTCATTTCCCTTGAAATCTCCAGAGACCACACTGGCCCCTAGTTTTTAAGAGTTTTGTTTTTCTTTTATTTTTAAAGTCTCCTTGTTTGAGTCCAGGTTGAAAGGATAAAGGATTTAAAGAGAGACTTAGGTTCACGTCTTACCTACACACCTTACTTGATGAATGTCTACAGATAAGCCAACGTGAATGTATAGACAGACATCCTCTTCCAGAAACTGTAGTGTGCGGCTCAAATAGGACAAGGTTGTGAAAATGCCTTATGAACTGTTATATGTCATACAGATGTCAGCTATGATTAGTAGCATAGGTATTGAAAGTTGTTTTCTGTTACTATTTTTTTTTTAGTTTTCTTTTTTTATTACCATTTTTTTCTTGAAGTATAGTTAATTTACAATGCTGTATAAGCTTCAGGTGTAGAGCACAGTGATTCAGTTATATATATATATCTATTCTTTTTCAGATTCTTTTCCATTATAGATTATTACAAGACATTAAATAGTGCTCCCTGTGCTACACGGTAGGTCCTTGTTGTTTATCTGTTTTATACATAGCAGTGTATATATGTTAATCCCACACTCCTCATGAAAACCAGAGTAGGACGGTAGTTAGAGTAATAAAAACAGATTTTATTCAAGAATTATTGCAATAGGGGAAAAGAGACCTTCGTACGGAACTAGGCTCAATTCCAAGTACAAGAAGGAAAAGTAGGGATTTACAGCCAAGGAATAGATTTGGGGCATCAGTCCAGGCAAGTTAGTAAGAGGAGACATCAAGGTTGGAGGTGGGGAGGAGTTCTTCCTAGACTGAACAAGCAGGACTCTTGCTGAAGTCAGGGCAGAAGGACCAGATGCTGCCTGGGCGGGTGGTGAAGGAAGATGGATATGATCAGTACCAAGGGTGGGTGATTCCGGCTAAATTGATTCAGCAGGATTCTTGTTACAACTTGAGGACAAGGCCCACAGAGAGAGCCTAGTCCAAAAAAGGGCTCAGAGAAGGCTGTCCAGAGGTTGGTCAAGGAAAAGTCTTTGTCATAATATATGCTAAGTTGATGACTCTAATGTTATGTTAATGATATCTGTTAACATTGTATACGAGGATTACAGTGATAATGAAACTCAGCATCATAGTGTCATAACCTACCAACCTTCAGATTCAAGGCTCTCAGAAAATATGTTCTGATATCGGAAGCATATGTATCGTTATCTGAACCTCTACCAGGTGCCTTGGAGGGTCCAGGTTTTTCTAGGAAACGCAGCGTTTTGGAAGGCCTTGTACGTAGAAAGGATAAATGCTGCCCCACTGGAGTGTTTTGGCAGGCGCAGAGAAGGCCTTGCATCCCCTGCCATTTCTTTCTCACTGCTGGAATCTGCACCATGAAGGCCTCTGACAGAAAACCAACGCGGGGCCTCCCTCCTTGAGCCAAGAGACACATGCTTGGAAGAAGCAGAGGCAGAATGTTCATCCTGGTGGATCCCAGGCCAAAACCTTCGCTGGCCCTTCATGCCTTATTGCTTCTTTGGGGGCTGACAAGGAGGCTAATAACCTAAAACAATGTACATGAAAGCACTCCGTAGTACAGGAAGAGATTCTACTGAGGCTGGCTTTCTTCAAAGTTTTTATTTTCATCATTTATTCTAAATGACCCCACCCTCAGCATTCTGTCAGGCATGCTCCTCCCACTGTTCCCTTCTACACTGGGAGGAAGTTTTGAACAGGGCCGTAGCATCAGCAAAGCCAGCGCTGTGACCCTTATCATCATGATCTGAACTTGGCATTATCCTTTAGTCCAAAGCATCTGCCTGAAAGGTTGTGGCAGGAAGCAACCAGAGAAAAGTCAGACTCCAGCTTCAGCCTGTCACTCACTTTGCTCAAATTAAAGCCATTTGCATTTCTAAAATGTATTAGCTCTATTCAAAACCTGCCACAGAAATGGAAATGGTCTTAGGGGAGCAGCCATTTCCTAATCAGTGATCCTGGGGTGGTGAAGCAATCACTGACTTTGAATCCCAGCCTAGATTTCTCCGCAGGAGACCCCAGATGCAAGTTTCCAAAGGTGAGTGAATGTAAATGCCACTTGCCTTCTCGGTGTGACTAATTACCAGGGTCGTGGCACCCAGAGCTGTCAGAGCTGATTAGAGAGCCAGAAGACAGGGCTTCCTCTGGAGGATATGAAACAAAAGTTCCCCAATAATAACTGCAGACCAAAAAGCCAGAGTTAAATCTTCTGGGAACACTCTTGGGATGGGAAGGGCAGAAGCAAAGCCACTGATCCGAAGTTGAACGGTTTTTAAAACCCTAGTTCCATAAAGGAAAGGAATGATGAACAGTGAAGCCCAGAAAAACAGTCAGTAGGGGAAAAAATAAAAATATTTTTACAGAATGAACCACTAAAATCGCTACTGGGAATTCATATCTCTCAAACCAGCAGTGACCTTGAGCTCATCATCCATCACTTTGTACCTGTCTATGGACAGTGCCATCCTGGACATTACCCCAGACATTAGCCATCACCCCGGAATCAGACAATTGTCCCCATATTTGTTGATGCTTGAGGGAGTCCCCAACCTTTAATCTATGTTTCTTGGGGCCAGATTGTTCTAGGGTTAAAACTAGGCTCAGGATAATAAATTACAGACAGAGATTCATGATTTAATGCCATCATTTCTTTTATTTCCAAAAACGTATCCACTTGCTCTTTGTTTGAGCATCATCCACACTTGTGCCCATCAAGCCACCAGGTGGTGGGTGAGCCAGGCTGACTTTGCAGCGGCCACATTGGAACAGAGCAGGACCCTATGGGGACTCCCCCTGACAGGCCTTTCCCCCCCATATCCTCTGCTTTAGCTCCTCTGTGAAGTACCTAGATATTAGTATTTGATGCAAATTTCCTGAGTTGTTTTGCAGATGTGAACCCTCCCACCACCAAATGGAAAACGTTAACTACTGGATGACCGTGAGCACGTAGCCCCAGGCCTCCTGGAGCCTCAGGACTGACAAAGTTAAGCCCTGTGACACCACCCTGTTCCCTCATCATCAGCCAATCAGAGAACTGTGCACGAGCGGATCACGTACCCTGAGATCCACCCCACTACCCAACCTGGCTTTTAAAAATGCTTTCTGAAACCCTTCGAGGAGCTCGAGGCTTTTTAGGGCATGAGCCACCTCGCTTCCTTGCCTGGCCTTGCAATAAACCTTTCTCTGCTCCAAACTCCGACGTTTCAGTTTGTTCGGCCTCACTGTGCATGGGGCACGTGAACTTGCGCTAACAGCACGTCCGTGTGGCTTGGATATTTGCCATCCACCCCTGTTTCCACAGCAAATTTTGTGACGGAGAAGACGCTTCTGTGAGGAAAACAGCTTTCTCTTGAAATAAATGTGGTATGAATAAAATTTAAAAGATTTCTCATGTAAAAATATGCACGGGACATAGGTCCTCGTTGATTGAAATTTCGGATAAAATCAGCAAACTAGTCTACCATTTTCTTATCTATTGTAGATGAAAAATTAATCAGTTGATCTAAGAAAGAAATGGAAAATTTTATTCAAGGCAAATTTGAGGATTATAACCCGGGAAGAGCATCTCAGAAAGTTCTGGGAACTGTTCTGCCCGTTAGAAGTCAAGGCGCAGTTATATAAGTTTTCTGAGACAGAGGGCTGTACATCAAATGACCTATTATTATTGAAAGTTTACATGATCCAGATGTAAGCATCATCGTGGTAGGTTACGTGACCCCTTACAAGATCAAGAAGAAATGCTGTCTTTTAAAGAGTTGTCTATTTGATGTTAGGAGAATGTCGCTCTTTACAGTTGAGCAGGTATTTTCAAGGAGCAGGTATCCTCAATGAGCAGGTATCTTTCCCCACTGGGGGAGGTCTGGTGATGCGTGATGCGGATACACAATGCATAGTCCGGAGAGAGAGGAGGTCAAAGGGCAGAGAAGATTTTTTGCTTAAATTTCTCTTGTCTTGCCATAAAAACATGACTTTTATTTCACACTATGAATTGAGAGATTTAAGAAATTTCTCAGGATTGACCCACTCTAACTCTTGAGGACCTGTTATGTTTGTCTCACCTGCTGTTTGGGGAATTTTAAACCCTCTTCAAAAAGTCTCTTCTAAATATTTCAGGAAACCTACAGGAGATACGACGTATGTTTTTTCAAGAGCTAATTATCGTGCACCTACCATGTGCTATATGCTGTGTCAGGAGACGGGAATGCGGTGGTGAATAAAACAGAAGTGGCCCTGCTCACTCATGGAATAAAATCACGTGGCCTCAGTCTCTTTCCCTCCTGTTCCAGCTGCCAGTGAGGCCAGGTGTCTGATTCCCTGGAAATCTCAAACATCGTTGGTGGCCATGAAAAATGCTGTCGTTGTATTAGTTTCCCATTGCTACTGTAACAAATTACCACCACCGTAGTGCCTTAAAGCAACACAAATTTGTTATCTTACAATTCTGGAGGTCAGAAATCAGAAATGGGTCTCATGAGGCTAAAACCAAGTATGGACAGAACTGCATTTCTTCTACAGGCTCCAGGAGAGAATCCATTCCTTGCCTTTTCCATCTTCTAGAGGCTGCTGGCATTCCTTGGCTCCTGCTGCATCACTCGGACCTCTGCTTCCATCATCACACGAGGACCCTTGTGATTACAATGGGCTCACCAGATAATCCAGGGTAAACATCCTATCTCCAGATCTTTAGCATAATCACATCTCCACATTCCCTTTGCCATGTAAGGTAACATTCACAGATTCTGGGGATTAGGTCACGGACATCTTTGGGGAGACATTATTCTTTCTATCACAAACACTAGCTCTGCCAAGGCTGCTGACAAATACTGCTATGACTTCTCTCACATGGGATAAGAGTATCACTTTATGTCATTGGAAAAAACACACTTTCACAAACAGTCAATTTATTCTTCCTAAAAGTATCTATTACGTACCTATTATGTGCCAACATTATTCTAAGCTGGGCTTAGTGATCAACTAGCAAGATGATGTTTCTGTCTTAAATAACCCGTATTTCTCATGGGGGTAGGGGGTGGGGAGGATGAGCACTAATCAAGTTAAAAATAACAAATATAATTTAAGTGTTGGTAAATTCTATAAAGGAATAAAACAGAGTGGTGTTGCAGAGTATGCTTGGGGAGGTCCTGGGCATGGGAGACCTCTCTGAGGAGGTGGCATTGAAGATGAGACCTGAGACCCGGCTGATGTGAGGAACGAAAGTTCCAGACACAAGGAACACTAATGCCAAGCTCTGGGTAGGAAGGAACTTGGGGTGATAGTAAAGATCAGTGTGTCTAGAAGGTAAGGAGCTCAGGGGAGACTGGAGCGAGATGGAGATTAGCAATGCAGGTTGAAGCCAGAACACATCAAGCCTTTGAAGGCATAGTATGGAATTTTGGTTTTGTCCTGGGAGCAACAGGATGCTGAAAGAGGGACATCCAGAGAAAAGTGACTAAATTGAAATTATTAAAAGAACTCTTGGCTACTCTATGGAGAACAGACTATTTGAAGGCAAAAGTGGAAGCAGGGTTTCAAGATGAGTTCAGTAGTCCAGGCAAGAGGTAATGGAAATTTGATTATGGATACTGGAAGCTATGGTTAGATTCAGGATATGTTTTTGAGATAGAATTAATAGGTCCTTCTAGTGGATGAAGATGTGGAAAAAACTCAAGGATAACACTTGGCTTTTTTTCTTTAAAAGGTGGATGAATGGTGATGCCATTTACTGAGGGAGGATGCAAAGAGAGAAAAGCACAAATAGATCACAGATTGGGATGGAAAGAGCAACGGGAGTCCAGTTCCATTTTGGATAAATCAGGTTGGATACCCGTTAGACTTCGAACGGGAGATTCAAATCAGCAGTTCGATATCAGAGTCTGGAGCTTAGAAGGAGCAACCAGCGAGAGACATATAAATGGAGGTAATCAGAGACACCAATGCATTTGCGTCTTCTGTAGGTTGACATTTTCTGGGTACCCTTCTGCCACCATCAGGTGATGCAAGGACACCCTGACTCTCAGAAAGAGAAGACCCTGGGCACATGGGTGGGGGAGGCATCCATGGCTTATATGGTAACCCCTCTTGGCAACCATCAACTGCAGCTGAGACCCTTTTTCCCATGTCGCCATGGTGCTCCCTCAGAAGGACATTAATTCCTGCACCCTAAAAAAATGAAAAGCCAGATTGTGCAGAGAAAACATCACTGCTTCTTCCAAGAGACCAATAAGATCACCTGCCGAAGGTTGTCACCCTAAAGTATTGCTTTATTCTACTAAACTAAAGAAGATTCAGTTGCCATGAAGGGCTGGTCCTCCACCAGGAAGCTTGTTCACCAGTCGAGATTTAGGGACATGGGTTCTAAACCAGCAGTCCCCAACCTTTGTGGCACCAGGGACCAGTTTCATGGAAGACAATTTTTCCACCGACCATGGGGAGGGGGATGGTTTCAGGATGATCCAAGCGCATTACATTTATTGTGCCCTTTATTTCTATTATTATTACACTGTAATATATAATGAAATAATTATACAACTCACCATAATGCAAAATCAGTGGGAGTGCTGAGCTTGTTTTCATTTGCCACTCACTGATGGGGTTTTGGTATGAGTCTGCAAGCAGTTGATTTATGATGGTCTCTGTGCAGTCACACCTCTCTGCTAATGATAATCTGTATCTGCAGCCGCTCCCCAGGGCTAGCATCACCACCTCTGCTCCGCCTCAGATCATCAGGCATTAGATTCTCATGAGGAGCCTGCAACCTAGATCCCTCGCATGCGCAGTTCACAGTAGGGTTTGCGCTCTTATAAGAATCTAATGACACTGCTGATCTGATGGGAGACGGAGCTCAGGCGGTAACTCGAGGGATGGGGAGCGGCTGTAAATACAGATGAAGCTTCTCTCGCTCGCCTGCCCCTCACCTCCTGCTGTGTGGTCCGGTTCCTAACAGGCCAGGGAGCAGTACCAGCCTGTGGCCTGGGGTTTGGGGACCCCTGCTCTAAACAGAGGCGAAAAGGCATCCACCACTTCTCCCACAATTTTCTAGTACAAAAGAAATTTTTTTGCAGAAACATGGCTGAAATGATGCCTAGGTAGCAGCTTCTACCCAATTCCCTCCACCACAAAATACCTTCGTAGGCAAAGAAAAAGGTAAAAAGTCAGAGCTCACCAGGGAATCAGCCTGACAGGCAGCTGACTGCCACAACCTGGTTGGAATTTCTTCCTAGTTAGAAGAGATGTTAGAAGGAAAAAAATGGCCAAAGTTCAGTAAATGGTAAATCCCCATTTCTCTAAATGAAAATGTAATGGTCTAAAATGTATGAAGCCATTTCATAAATCTCCAGTATCACCCATTGGTCCAAAGACCCCAGACTTATCGTGACCGTGTACAGCCATCTCTCATCTTAACGCATCGCCCCAGACTTATAGCAACCAGGTACAGCCATCTCTCATCTTAACCCATCGGGTGATGATTCCTTTCTGCAATCAAAGTTATCACCATCCTGCCAAACTGAGTCTAGAAAATGAAAAAAAAACTAGACATGGAGATTACATAGAGTAGCATGTGTACATGTTGTCTTCAAAGATACCCCAGATGTCAGATGGGAGTCCCTTGCTTTTTGAATATCTGGTTAAAATTGATTCAACCTCCCCCTCCATAGTCCTGGAATGCCGAAACACTGCCTGCCGTTTCTGAGCATCCCAGGGGTGTTAGCATTCTCTAGATCATTCTTTTTCTTCTGGCTCAACCTGTGTTTATCTAAGCAATGCATCAACCCAAACCCAAAGGGCATCTCCTTCCATGATTCAACAACAAAAATTCCTCATCCAGAATACTTGTGGACAGAGCAGAATTTCCTAGAGATTTGTTTGGTTGGAGGCATAGAGCATAAAGGAGAATTTATAAAACAGAACGGAGCTGAATCAATCAGGTAAGGCTAAAATAACAAATGATCCCCAAATCTTAGTGGCTTCCAATAATAAAGTTTTACTGTCTGTTCACCCTACGAGTTCATCACTGGCTCTGGCTCTCTTCCCATTTTCTCCTTTGTGGATGGAGGCTGACAGAGCACTTGCTACCTGAAACGCAGCCAGTCATCACAGAAGAGGGAATCACTCACTGGCTCTTAAAGCTTTTGCTTGGAAAATGACACACATCAATTTCACTCATGATTTATTGACCAATGCAAGTCCCATGGCCAAGCCTGAGTTCTGAGAGCGTGAGGATATATAATCCTCCCACAGGAAGTAGCACCAAAAATAGAGGAACAGTAATACCATGTACCACATCAGCATTTTTAAATGCACTAGTGGATATCATCACCTTAAAGTGCTTTTGAAAAACCCCAAAGAGCTAAGTAGCCCTCACCTCCCTTCTCATCCTCTTCCCCACTCTCCAGAACCAAACAACTCTTCCCTTGTTCTCATGCAAACCTCGTTAAATTTTAGTACTTGACAACACAGTACCCCTTCTACAGCAACCACTTGTCAAAATATTTCTTTCAAACAAAGGAATGCTGGTGTTAACTGGTAAAATAATATTTTTTTTTTTGCCTAATTATACAAGAAACCCCGATAAATAGGAGTGGAGAGAAGCAGAACGCTGCCTCCTGAAATGGCATTTTTACATCATAATTTATAATAGTTCCAAATACCAGGAAAACCACAAGCAGATTTAAAGGAAGTTGTCATCTTTGCAGAGCCGAGGAGTGCCAGGTGAGTGTTTTCTAGAATCTGGGAATTAGGCTGAGATCTGCTCAGGCCCACCTGTTCTCCAGCTGTAGCTCTAGCTCAAAAAGAATTTCAATAGCAAGGCTAGTAAACAGAGAACAAGGCCAGTGCCCATCTGTGGCAGAGATCTGCCCAAGACAGATCTTACCTTTTTTTTGTTTTTTGAGGTTGGTTAAAGAAAAGACCATGTTTTCAAGGGTTTATTGGCTCTGCAAAAGTTCTTTTGTGAAGTGTCTGTTCAAATGATGTGCTCAATATGAAAAAGTCAAATAATTCTTTTTTTTTTTAAAGGGCAAGAGATTTGAACAGACACTTTGCAAAACTGGTTGCTCAAGTTTCTAGTAGGCAAATGAATAGATACCAACACTTGTCTAAGAAAATAAACTAAAATTAACAAAAAATACTCTAGTACAAAGTTTTGGTGAGGATGCAGGACAACTGGAAATCTCAACTATGAGGAATATAAATTAGTGCAAACACACTGGATAACTATTTGATTGTATCTACTGAACCTAAATATAGACCTACCCTATAAATCACCAATATCACTTACAGTTTTATCCCCAAGAGGAGTAATTTGTCCATCAAAAAATATGGACAAAACAAAAATATGGACAAGGTTATTTATAGCAGATTTATTCGTAAGTGTCAAAAGCTGGGAGCAAATGATTATCAGTAGAAGAATAGATACATAAATTGTGCTATAGTCAAATAATGAACTCCTACATAACAATAAAAAAAAGAACCACTGATGCCCACGTAGCATGGATGAATCTAAAAAACATTACTCTGAGCAAAAGAAACCAACCACACAAAACTGCATACTGAACTTACATGAAGTTCAAAAGTAGGACAATCTAATTGGTGGTGACAGAAAATGCGCTGATATCAGGGGTAGGTTACTGATGATGAAGGAACAGAAAAGAATCGTCATGGGTCCTAGAAATTGTCTTCATTTTAATCTGTATGGTTGTTACACAGATATGTATAAAATATTATCAGGCTCTACTTAAGATAATTGCTATGTAGTTTACTGCGTGTGTTATCCGTCAATTGAAAACAGTAAGTTCAGGCTTCTTATTTCACCAAAGAATGGAAACCTTGAAAACTCCTATGAGATGGAAATAAATTTTTCCATTTCAAAAATAATCTTGAAGTTGGAAGTAAAATTTAAAAGAAAATTGTTTTGTGGTGCATTTTGAAAGATTGGTAAGAATTGGTCAAGTGAAGAAGGAACTCAAGTTTCAAAACAAAGAAGCAAGAGAGAATAAGAACCATTAAGAGAATTATAAGAAGTGTGGACCCAGCATCAAATACACATGAAAAAAATCTAGATGATTAACATCTTTAGCAACATGCTATTGGGTTCCTAGAAAATGGGAATCATTAAGAAAATAAGAAGTTGCCTAACAGACCTAGTTCAATGATTCATTTACATGAATTAGTATTTTACTCTGGAAAATAAACAACGAAACTGGTGCTCTGTTATTTCTGAAGATTAGATCCAGCAGTTTCCAAAGGGAGCCAGAGCAGTCTGGCTTGAATTTTAGCATCTCCATGCTCGTCCCAGATGCGCGGGCAGAGAATTAGTAAGAACACACGTCAGATTGTTTTCTCTGTAACCACCAACAGCCTCCTTAGTTTGTAAGAATGAACTCTTGGGTTCCCTTATTATCATTCCTCTTGCCCTCCTCAACTGTCCCTGGGCAGAATGCCTATGGGACATAGACTAGTGATTTAAAATGTCCTATTCATTACCAAGAATGTCAGCCTTTCAGTGCAGACCGAGAAACCCTGAACTATGCTGGGGACGGAGGGAGCACTAATAGTAGGCTATTGTTTCAATTGATTACGGCAGCACCTTGGCCTCCTAAGCAGTGACAGACGGAGGCAGGCTTAGGAATGCTTATCTGGCTGGAACAGACAAGATGTTATCAGATCCCGCTTTAAAACATCTCTGTGTAACATCTCTCTTCTTTCAGTGGCCGGAGAAAGTAGGTCAGAGGGGGAGGGCCTGGGTGAGCCACAGAGGCCGAGTTGGAGGTCCTCATACAGGGTTAATCAACTCTGCAACACTACCATTTTCCCCTCTGGTTTTCCCCTTTCCCATCCCTGGTTATAACATGGGGCCCACTCTGCAGTTTCAGCTTAAATTAGGAAGGAAAGATTCATCACTGCAACTGCCTTCTTGATCTGGAGATAGTGTGGGTCTCTATCTCCCAACTGCAAAAACCTGATAAGAATGCAGAGGTGATGTGATAATTAGTAACCGATTATAGGAATTTTTAAACTAAACAGATGAAAAGGAAAGGGGGTGGTGCAGGGGGAAAGAGTGTTTGCTGATTACGGCTATTATGTGCCTCACTTCTCTCATGTCTTTGGATTTTGCCGTGAAAAGAGAGAACCACACCAAAATGCCCTTAGGGTTTCACTTTGGAAGACACGGGGGTCAGGACTGACCCTAATATTTCCTGAATATGGTGGGACTTTGGGAGAGTCTTCTTAAGCTCCATGGACCTGGGATATTCCATCTGAATCAGCAGGTCTTCAACAAGAAGCCCCGACAGGTCGTGCTCATCCTTGAATTCTATGATTCAATGACTTCTAGAATTTGATGAGCTCGTTTTTGGTTTTTTGTCTGTTTGCTTTTCAGAATAAAATACACTGGGGTCAAATCCAGGAACTGAGACAGAGCAGCACGTGCCCCCACATCTGCTCCGGCACCAACACCCTCGCCGGCCCTACACGGCCGGTGGCTCGCCTCTGCTCACTTCCTGTTTGTGTGACTTGGGGTCTCTCTTTAAGGTCCTCAAACCTGCATCCTCATTTGGGAAATATGGATAATACCTGCTTCACAGAGTTGCTGTGTTTTCTGTAAGGCCAGGAAAGGTACATGATTTAGACCAGTAGGTTTTTTTTTTTAACAGTTCCATGAATTTTAATACCTGAGTAGATTTGTGTAACCACCACCATCACAATCAGGATACACAGCCGTTCTATCACCCCAGCAAATTCCCTGTGCTTGCTTTTCATAGTCACAACCCTTTCCACCTGACTGATTAGACCAGCAGCTTCTATTATGACTCTCCACCAAGTACTGGGGCGTGGATCTGGAGCCGGATTTCTCAGGTTCATATCTGAGCTCTGCCAATGTCTATCTGTGTAAACTTGGGCAGGTTGCTTAATCTCTCTGTCTCAGTTTTCTCACCCGTAAAATGGAGATAGTGCCACTGACCTCATGAGGTTGTTGTGAGGATTAAATGAATTAATGTTTATAATGTCCTTAAATAGTTTAAATAACTTTTTCAATATTAAATACTTGAATATTAAAATATTTAAAATATTTAAATATTAAATATTTGACACATAGCAAATGCTGTGTTTTTCAAATTAAATGAAAAACATATATACATACGCATATACTCCCACATACATACAATTCTTATACATATAAATACGATGGCACAAAGCAAGTGCTCAGTAAACGTTGGGCATGATGACGATGATTATGATGATCACAGAAATGACTTCTTTTTAGGACTAGACATGAAGCTTTAAAAACCAGTTCCTACGTGAGGCACTGCATTGGCAGAGGGAAAGGAGAAATAGGAACATGTTGCAGAAAAAGCTATGAGGCAGGGTCAGCAGTACTGGCCCCTGGATGTGCTTGTGGCTGGGGACAGAGGTAATGCAGAGGCTGAATCAAATGATGGCTCTAGATTTCTCTCTGCGCAACACGGTAGATGGTGGCACCATTCATTGAGAGAAAATCTAGGAAGGATCAGATCTGGGGTGAAATAAAGTGAGTTTATGTTTAGAAATGTTGACTTTTGAGGTACCTGCAAGACATTCAAAGAAGCCCACTTACCCAAATAAGAACTGACTAAAGAACAGAGTCCTGCGTAGATCCTGGCCAAGACCAATACCAGCAACCACGTAAGCCATCCCGTAACTACTTATACTTGGGTTTTAAAAAAGACAAAAGAAAATCTGAGGACAATCAGTGGAAGTGCTTGTCCCCGTCACCTGCCTGGGAAGCGCCCTGAAGGCCAGCAGGTCTAACTTCCCCTTTAGATGGATGACCCGTGACGTTGTTCAGCCATTCGTCATTTACAAAGCACGTTCACATCCCGGATCTCATTTAAACTTGTGAAAGATCACACCCCATTGGATTGATAGGATTTGGAGTTGAGACTAGATCCAGACCGCCTCTGTCCAGAGTTCTCTCTGCTATCAGTTAATTATAGAATATAATTATATAACTATAATATTATATAATTATACAGTGTCAACGGGTACTATAACTATCTTACATACCAGATTTAAACCAGATTATCTACCTTAATCATCAGGCCAATCCAGGAGATAGACGCCATCAGCTCCATTTTCAAATAACGTAAAGTATGTGCACAAGGTCACATTGATGTTAAATGACAAATTTGGCGTAATTGAGTCCAAATCTTTGTTATATTTTTTGTTGGATTTTATTATAATAATGTGTAAGTAATAAAGCAAGTTTTTTCAAGAAAAACTAGTCTTCCTAAATTTACATCCTGGCTCTGTCTTTTATTAGCTGTGGGACTTGGGGAAAGTTACTTAACTTCTCTGTGTCTCAGTGCAGTGATCTGTAAAATTTGGACAATAATGGCATCTGACACGTAGGGCTGTAATGAGAATACACTGAGTTAATATTTGTAAAATGTTTAGCAAAAAGCCTGAAATTCGGTAAATTAATTAATTAATGTTTGGTATTACCATGACTATAATTATGATTTCCTGTGGAATCCATTTTTTTCAGTAGAGGTCAAACTTTGGAAATCAGTCCAGTGTAAACCAAACCCAATAATTATTTCCTTCTTTTTTTACATCCACATTTATTACAAAAAAAAAAAAAATCAAAGGTCTTAAGGAAAACAGTGTACACAGGTTAAGAAGGGAGGAAATTAAAGCAAGAAAATAAAGGCAAGACTTGACGCTGTCACTGTCCATTCAATTTATGTCAGGAAGTGTCATACATTTACAAGATTGGGGTCACGAATTCAACTTTGAATTTCTAGCAGTCCATGCAATGAGGGAACTATGATCAGAGAATCTAAAAGACAAAAGGGGGCTTCCTTGGTGGCGCAGTGGTTAAGAATTAGCCTGCCAACACAGGCGACACAGGTTCGAGCCCCGGTCCAGGAAGATCCCACATGCCGCGGAGCAACTAAGCCCGTGCACCACAACTACTGAGGCCATATGACACAACTACTGAACACCGCACACCTAGAGCCCGTGCTCCGCAACAGGAGAAGCCACTGCAATGAGAAGCCCAGGCACCGCAACGAAGACACAATGCAGCCAAAATTAAATAAATAAACCATCATGTCCATTTTAAAAAATTAAAATAAAGGCAAAAGAAATGCTCAGAAGAGGCACCACTAGTCTTTAAGGCAGTTCATAGAGGAACTCGTCTTACAACCTGATCACAAGTGTCCCCAGGATAGGACCAGCCCGGCCCACAGCTGCCAAAAGACTGCACAGGAAAACAACACAGAGGACCAACAACTTTGTCATGAGAATAATTTTGTTTCCACCAGAGCTGTGGCCCCCTTTACTTCACAAGAAATCCTTTCTTTCACTTCTGCATTTGTTTGGTTTAGGGGTTTAGCTGTTAAAATATATATATATACAGAGAGAGAACAATGCCAATGGTTGGATCAGACATCAGACACCGGTGATGAAAGGTGTCCCTTGGGCTCCTCTGAGGTCATCTGTGTGTTGCCTTCATTGTTCTTGGCAGGACTGTGGACAGAAGAGCGAGCAGAGACTTTACAGTCAGGCAGCCCCATTGGTCTGGGTCTCCTCGGGTCTAGGGACCCCAGAAGGGCAGGCTATTCACTACCTTCTAACTGTGATGCCCCAGAGCTCTTAACCCTCCCTATTGCAACTCTTGAAATTTCTAAAAACACTGGGTCCTTCAGTGTCATCTCAGATGGACAGGATATGTCTCCATTTCTCTCAGAATCCCAGTCCTCCTGGCACTCACCTCTGCTTGTTTTTTCCTGAGACAGACAAGGCTATTCCCCAGCTGCTTTCCCTCCTGGCTACCCCCTCAGCTCTACCAGGACTACCAGGCAGAGCCCCATCTCCAGATGTTCCCAAATAACCCTCAGCTTCCTTTCCCCATGGTGTCTCCTTTATACAACTCCACCTAATCTCTGAAAGGATTTTAATGGTTCGTGCCAAAGACGTTAATTTTTTTAGAGTCATAAAATTGGGCTTCCCTGGTGGTGCAGTGGTTGAGAATCTGCCTGCCAATGCAGGGGACACGGGTTCGAGCCCTGGTCTGGGAGGATCCCACATGGCACGGAGCAACTAGGCCCGTGAGCCACAACTACTGAGCCTGTGCATCTGGACCCTGTGCTCCGCAACAAGAGAGGCCGCCATAGTGAGAGGCCCGCGCACCGCGATGAAGAGTGGCCCCCGCTCGCCGCAACTAGAGAAAGCCCTCGCACAGAAACGAAGACCCAACACAGCAAAAATAAATTAATTAATTAACTCCTACCCCCAACACCTTAAAAAAAAAGTCATAAAATTATTAAAATAAGCCTTCTATTTCTCTACTGTAAACACAATTTCTCCCATCTCTGACCTCCTTCAGCATCTGAATTCTTTTAAATTAATCAACATATTCTGCCTGGTTTTATAGCTATTCAGATTCACAGATTAACTTTTTCTTCTGAACTATGATTTCTTGAAGCAAAACCCATAGAAAATCCCTACAAATGTTCCTTATATATCTAATGAATGAATACTTACAAGGTATCTTTGGGATGATAGGACAGTGAGGGGGCATTATTCTGGAGGAGCTCTTCACACAGTGGGTGAGACAGCCCTGTGAGCATGATTTTAATTCACTTTTGTGAACACAATGATAGAGTAAGCCAAGTGCCTATAGGAACATGGAGAAGGGATGACCTGAGACACTTTAGACAAATGAATTATTTATAGCTAAATATTTATAGCCAGCATAATAAAAAGGATATGAACAAGCAATGAAAGGAAGTTAATGGGAAACCCTGACAATGAACGTAATAGTTGGTACTAAACATCCTGGCAGCCAAGTTGAAAAGGGAAATTGTATGCCTTGACTAGCTCTGGGTGTCAAATCAAACTCACCAGTTTACAAGGAACGCAAACTTGTATCCTTGTTTGGTCTGACTTCCAACAACACCTCACCTAAGGGACACTGAGCTACATAAAGAAGAGATTAACAGAAATAATAGTTTTAAATAGTAGAAATGACGAATGCAAGTGCATGTTGTTGATCCCTTTGGGGAAAGTAAATCCCCATGAGAAACTGAAAAAGTAAAAAGCTAATGAGGATGTGGAGAAGCTGAATCTTTCATACATTGCTGGTGGGAATATAAAAATGGTGCACCCAGGCTGGGAGACAGTTTGCAGGTTCCTATAAAACTAAATATGCAACTACCATACGACCCATCAATTGCATCCGGATGTTTATCCCAGAGAATGAAACTTATATTCACACAAAAGCCTACCCACGAATACTTAATAGCAACTTTGTTTGTAATAGCCTAAAACTGGAAACAACACACGGCATGGATATCCTTCAGTGGTGACTGGTTAAACACACTGGGATTCATCCATATCATGGAAAAACACTCAGAAATAAAATGAAACAGTTATTGACACAAGGAACAACCCGATTACTCTCCAGGGAATTGTGTTGAGTGAAAAATTCTAATCCCCAAAGGGTACAAACTGTGTGATTCCATTTATATGACATTCTTGAAATGAAAAATTTATAGAAATGGACAACTGACTACTAGATGCCAGCAGTTAAGAAGGGGCTGGGTTAGGAGGGAGGCGGGGGGCTGGAAAAGGGCCACATAAAGAACCCTGGTGGTGGCAGCAACGTCCTGGATCTTGACTGCAATGACCTCAGTATCCAGGCTGTGACATCGTACTATACGGTTCTGCAAGATGTTACCACCGGGGAAAATGGAGTACAGCATACACGGGCTTTCAGGATCTCTTTGTATTATTTCTTACAACTGCATAGAAATCTGCAATGGTCTCAAAATAAAAGTTTAACTTTCAAAACAGTGAATCATTAAAATGACACAGACATTTTTAAAAAGTTTGTCAGGTTCTTATAAACTTAAGCACGGATGTACCATGAGACCCACTAATCCCACACCTAGGAATTTGCCCAAGAGAAACGAAAACATACAACCACACAAAAACCTGCATGCAAATATTTGCAGCAACTTTACTCATGGTCTTCAAAAACTGAGAACAACTTGAATGTCATCAACTGTGAGTGGATGAGCAAAGGGTGGTCCATCCACGCAATGGAATAATACTCAGCATTAGAAGGAAACTACGAATACAGGCAACAACATAAACCAATGTCAAATGCATTATGCTCTGTGAAATGAGCCAGATTCAAGCTACTACCTCCTGTATAATTTCATTTATATGACATTCAGGAAAAAGCAAAACTATAGGCATAAAAAACAGATCAATGGCTGCTAGGGGCTGCAGATGGCAGGAAGGTATTGACTACAAACAAGACATGTGGGAACACTTTGGGGTGATGCAAATGTTCTATATGTTGACCGTGGTGGTGTTTACAAAATTATACGCAGGTTGTTTTCAAAATTCAGAGAACTGTATACCTAATAAGGAAGAAATTTACTGAATATAAATCATGCCTCAGTGGGAGTTTGGGGTTAGCAGATGCAAACTAGTATATATAGAATGGATAAATAACAAGGTCCTACTGTTATAGCACAGGGGCCTATATTCAATATCCTGTGATAAACTGTAATGGAAAATAATATAAAAAAGAATATATATATATATATATATATGTATGTATAACTGAAACACTTTGCTGTACAGCAGAAATTAACACAACATTGCAAATCAACTAAACTTCAAATAAATAAATAAAGCCTCAAGAAACCTGACTTAAAAGGTGAGTCATTAGACTTTCTGATGTTACACTGCTGGGGTTCTGAGAAGTTAGAGGAGTGGTGATACGCATGCACCCCGCTCATGAAAGATGGGCCAAGTCGAACACAGCGAAAGGCACATAACTCCTAGTCCATCAATATCTACATCTACCCTGTGCTGTCCCATGACTACCGAAGCACAGAGATTCTAAGAGAGCCACACGAGGCCTCGCCCATAATAAAATGTGTGGCAGAACCAGAACTCAAACCCAGATTTCCCTGGGCTGGAAAAATGTGGTCTATCTACAGCTGGTGAGGAACCAGAATGGAAGAATTTTAAACTGCCAGTTAGAGAGTAATTGTGGGCTTGGTGATGGTGTGTGCATTAGTTGTGAAACTAAAGAACGCAACTCGGATTTTGAAACCTGATAAGGCTCCTCCCTTCTGCTCAGAGACAAATGGGCCATAAGCCCATGATCTGAGCCTGGGTCTGCCTAGGAAGGAGCTTCAGATCGTCCTACTTTACAAAAAGGACAACATGCAATTTCCAACCCAAACAGACCTGGGGTCCCAGCCAGCCGGCTGAGTTGATGCAGTACTAGGGCAGCCAGGATTCTGCACTGAAATAACAAGACACAGACCAAGGTCTGCTGCGGATGAGAGATGCTGGTGCGAGGGGAGTTGGGAGCCGCGCCACCGCATTCACATCGTTCTCTTAGCTCATGGCCAGGGCACAGGGGCCCCAGGAGGAGATGCTGAGCATGACCTTGAGGAACAGAGCATGTGACTGGTTACAAAGACTGATGAGCAATAAGATGGGCTCAAAACAGCCCGCCAGCCCTCCTCTTGGCTTCCTGCATGAGTGTCACTTCCAGCATCCGTTCATTCAACACATGTTTATATCGGACCTGGACCTGGAAAGCCCAGCCGTGAAATCGGGCAATTCCCAGGTCATTCTTGGGGTAAGACAATCCCTTCTACATGGAGAGGAGCCTCCGCTCTAGTGGAAGTTAGGAAAAGCTGCCCCTCCCCGCAGCTTTCCCACTCTAACCTTGATGCCCCAGATCCTTCCTCATCACCCCGTCAACTGCACCATTTCTTGGTGGAGCTGTTCCCACCATCGCTAAGCTCTAACCCTCCTCATCACTCAGCTGGATTTTAAAAGAAGCTCTTGACTGATCTCCCTGACACCACCAAGCCCTCAGATCTGTTCCCTGATGGAATTTATGCATGCCTCTGGCCAATTTTACATCCTGCTCTTCCCAGAGTGAAGTCTAAACACCTTGGAAAGGCATACGATGTCTGTGACTGTCTGGTGCCCTCTGGTCCCTGAGTTCTCACCTCCTTGGGGCCCCTTGGCACCCATGCTCTGTCCATCCTAACCTCCTTGCTGGTCCCTGAGCAACCTGGCATCTTCAGGCCTCTGTCCTTCAGCACTTACCACTCCCTCCTCCTGGGGTGGCCCTGTCATGATTCTCCACGTAAGTCCTTAGAGTCTTCAGGAAAATGCCATCCCTCCTGGGGAAGCCCACTCCTCTCCACTTCTCCCACTCCCTCCCCTGTGTCTCTCCCTGAAGACCATGAACTTCCCAGGGGCCAAGACCAAGTCTTCCTGACCTCATAGCCTGTACTCTCAACCCAGTGCCTGGAATATAATAGAATTTTAATTTCCATTTTTAAATGGATGAGGGAAGGAAGGAAAGAAGGAAGGAGGGAAAGAAGGAGGTGGGGAGGAAGGAAGGATCGCTCTCAACTCCTGAGATAAGGGCTAGCATAATTAAAGGCGTTGAAATCAATTGCTTGGAAAATTAGGTCTAGGAGGCCACAATAGAATGACAGTATCCTAGATAACTATAGATTCTCAAAGCTACACTGAAAATTGGGGAGTGATCCACAGACAGTCAAAAATAATAATAACTTTGGGGCTTCCCTGGTGGCACAATGGTTGAGAGTCCTCCTGCCGATGCAGGGGACACGGGTTCGTGCCCCGGTCTGGGAGGATCCCACATGCCGCGGAGCAGCTGGGCCCGTGAGCCATGGCCGCTGAGCCTGCGCGTCTGGAGCCTGTGCTCCACAGTGGGAGATGCCACAACAGTGAGAGGCCCGCGTACCGCAAAATAATAATAATAATAATAACTTCAAGAGTTACTATGAATGAATAAATTCAATATTGACTGAGGGCCTCCTCTGCACCAGGCAAAACTACATACATTATCCCATTTAATCACCCCCCACAACCAAATTTGTATGTATAATTATATTTATTCTATTGATAAGGAAACTGAGGCTCAGAGAGGTTAAGTAAGTTACCCAACATCACACAGCTAGTGAGCATGGAACCAGGATTTGAATTCAGGCCTCTCTGACTCGAAACCTGTGCTTATTCCATTGCATCACTCAACTACCCCCTCCCCTTTTACTTCCAGTACCTTCCCCTTTCCTTCCATTTTCTGCTTGTTCAAAAGTTAACCTCAGCACAGTGCATTTAAATACAGAACACGACAGAATCCTCACTCTTAAAAGGCAAAAAGCACAGCATCTTAATTGAAACAAGATAATCCAAACATTGGCTTCACTTAAAGTTTATGAATTCCATTTCATTGACTTGTATTTTCACAAATGACTGCCGTGTCAAAGTTATTTTATTTTTACAGAAGTTAGGAAAATAAAAAGAGAGGAAGTTTTAGAACAAGATAACTTACAGCATGTTTTGGTTCTTTTTTCTGGGTGTTACAGGAAAAGTTGAGAAGTTTTCAAGAGAAAACTCACAGGCTTTTGGACTCCATTCCTCCGGGACCCTTGCCCACCGGCCCAGACCCATGGGCACCCTGGGTTGCTGACAGCTGTGACCCTGAAATCTTGTTTCTTTCTCTCTTTCAAAACCCCTTCCTCACCCCCAACACCAGGGTAATTTCCTGGCAGGACGCTCCTTGCAAAATCAGAATTAAAGGAAAGGCAGGGCTTCCCTGGTGGCACAGTCGTTGAGAGTCCGCCTGCCGATGCAGGAAACACGGGTTCGTGCCCCGGTCCGGGAAGATCCCACATGCCACGGAGCGGCTGGGCCCGTGAGCCATGGCCACTGAGCCTGCGCGTCCGGAGCCTGTGCTCCACAACGGGAGAAGCCACAACAGTGAGAGGCCCGCGTACCCCCCCAAAAAAAAAAAAAAAAAAAAAAAAAGAAGTAAAGGCAGAGAGCTCCCACATTTATTTGGGTCACAGTACCAGAAAAGATGCTTTTAGCCTAAATGGCCAAAGTCAGTGCTTCTTTCACAGAAATAAGTTTGAATGTATATTAAATACAGGATTTTGTGTCCCTCAGTTAACGTCTCTGTACCTTTTATACAGAACAAGAGAGGTAACAGCCGGCCCTCCACATATGCATGTGAGCGCAGAACCCTATGGCTCCTCTCACCGAATCTGCAGGATCCCTCATCTTCAGATGCTGCAGGGCCTGGTGAGGCACCAAGGGTTCTGGGATCAAGAGAACTGGGTTCCTCTGATGAATCCACTATTCCTTTGGGCTTCAGATATTTGGGGTTGAGTGTCTTCATCTCTAGGGGAATATAATTCCATCTACCTTCTTTGCCTAATATGTTTTGCTGTGACTTGCATGTGAACTGTGATCATGTGCACAAGAGCTTTTGAAAGCTGGTTTGGAGTAGCTACGAGGGCTGTCCCTATGTCACTAATAGCACTGTTCAGTCCCAACACAGAATCCCCTCCACTGTCTCCCAACTAACATGTTCTGGAAGATGCGACTCATCCCCAGCTTCTCCAGGGAGGCTTCTGCAACCACCGCAGCCCACGGCCTCTCCCAAAGCACAAGGCTCGCTTCTCCAAGCATTTCCTTATCCTCTCCCTTGAGCAATACGAATACAGGGATGGGAACAGAGTGTGGATTCCCGCCCCAAAGCAACCTGAGACAAGGGTTCATGTGAACATAGTTTATCTTAGATATGCAAGGAATGTTGTCAAGGAGACAGGGATGTGATCCAGGAAAGAAAAGGCAGTGTGTTCAGGACCACCTTCAAGGGGTACAGCCCGTGCAACCACACGGGACCCCACATTCAAAAGGTCCCGGTGCTCTGCTGTCATCACTTGAAATTTTCAATCATTTTCTCCTTGACCTTGAATGTATCAGCTATAAAATACAAATTGTGTAATTTTGGGAATCCTTTGTACAGGTTAAATGCTCTTATATATTTGCATTTAAAACTGGCATTGCACGATATAAAAAAGGATGATAAAACTCATTGCTAATAATTTAAGGCTTTGTTTCTAGTTAGAACAACTCCAAAGTAGTACCCCTTACCCATTAAGCAGTTATTCCCCATACTCCTTCCCCCAAGTCCTTGGCAACCACCAATCCGCTTTCTGTCTTGTTGAATCTACCTATTCCGGATATTTCATACCCAGAGTCATACAATATGTGACATTTCTGTCTGGCTTCTTTCATGTAGTATAATGTTTCAGGGTTCATCCACATTGTAGTATGTAGAACTGCTTCATTCCTTTCTATGGCTGAATAATATTTCAATGTGCGTATATACCACATTTTGTTTATCTGTGCGTCCATGCGTGGACATTGGCTATTACCACCTTTTGACTATTGGGATTACTGCAGGTGTGAACACACATGGACACGTATTTGTTGGAGTACCTGTTCTTAACTCTCTTCTACTTTTAAGGACCCACGTGACTACATTGGGACCACCAGACAATGCAGGATAATCTCCCTTAATTCCAGCTATATCTATGTAATGTAACATATTCACAAGTATCGGGGCGTGGATATCTTTGGGGGACCATCTTCCTGCCTCCCGTGAGACCTGAGTGATCCAAGTTTGGGAAGAGCATGATGGCTGCAGGCAACTACAACCATTCTGTTGCTGCTACTGGACCAGTGCTTCTTAAACTTGAAAAATATGTGAAACCCATGAGAAAAAGAACTTTGTCAGAGCTCAAGGACATGTCCAGAGACCCCCAACTTGAGAGACAGACAGTACACTGAAAGTTTACCATCAGTTTAATGATCATTGGCCCTGATGTGCTCAGTAACGCAAGTGTAAACCTGGACACCAAGATCCTGCAATAGGACCGTTTTAAGGCAAACTTTCAATCACTCCAGATTATATTTTATGTTCATTTTTTATTTTATTTTTTTATTATTATTATTTTTTGCAGTACACAGGCCTCACTGTTGCGGCGTCTCCCATTGTGGAGCACAGGCTCCGGACGCGCAGGCTCAGCGGCCATGGCTCACAGGCCTAGCCGCTCCGCGGCATGTGGGATCTTCCCGGACTGGGGCATGAACCCGTGTCCCCTGCATTGGCAGGCGGACTCTCAACCACTGCGCCACCAGGGAAGCCCTATGCTCATTTTTAGATGATCATCAAATGAAAAGAGAAATTTGTTAAATTCTCATAGAATTCACATCATAACAAGAATTGGGGGGCCCTTGGGTATCAGTAAATCCAGTGGGAGAAATATCTGGCTAGCGCTTGCCGGTTTTGTTCATTGCCAGGCTCCATGCCTGGTGTATGAAAGGTACTCAAGACACGTTGCTAAATAAATAAATGGAGTATAGTACGAGGAATTGGCAGGGCAGGTGTGTGGGGTGAGGTTGGCAGAGGCCTGATGGATCACGGACCATCTTATTTAGAGCGTATACTGTATACCAGCAGTCCCCAGCATTTTTGGCACCAGGGACCAGTTTTGTGGAAGACGATTTTTCCACAGACAGGGGAGAGGGGGGATGGGTTAGGCGGTAATGGGGGCAATGGGGACCGACAGGGAATGATGGGGAGCGACAGGGAGCCATGGGGAGTGATGGGGAGCCATGGGGAGCAGTGGGGAGCCATGGGGAGCGACGAAGAGCCATGGGGAGTGATGGGGAGCCGTGGGGAGCGATGCAGAGCGATGGGGAGTGACGGGGAGAGACAGGGAGCCATGGGGAGCGATGGGGAGCGACGGGGAGAGACGGGGCACCGTGGGGAGTGATGGGGAGTGATGGGGAGCGATGGGGAGCGACGGGGAGCGACAGGGAGCGATGGGAAGTGATGGGGAGTGATGGGGAGCCATGGGGAGCCGTGGGGAGTGATGCAGAGCGATGGGCAGTGGTGGGGAGTGGTAGGGAGCAATGCGGAGCGATGAGGAGTGACAGGGAGCGACGGGGAGAGATGAGGAGTGACAGGGAGTGATGGGGAGCGATGGGGAGTGAAGGGGAGCCATGGGGAGTGACGGGGAGCGATGGGGAGCCATGGGGAGCGACGGGGAGCCGTGGGGAGCGATGGGGAGCTGTGGGGAGTTATGGGGAGTGATGGGGAGCAATGGGAGCGATGGGGAGCCATGGGGAGTGATGGGGAGCTGTGGGGAGCAATGGGGAGCGATGGGGAATGGTGGGGAGCGACGAGGAGTGACGGGGAATGATGGAGAGCGATGGAGAGCCATGGGGAACCACGGGGAGCGAGGGGGAGTGATGGGGAGTGAGGGGGAGCGATGGGGAGCAAAGGGGAGCGACGGGGAGCCACGGGGAGCAATGGGGAACGATTGGGAGCGATGGGGAACGACGGGGAGCCATGAGGAGCGATGTGGAGTGACGGGGCGTGACGGGGAGCCTTGGGGAGCGACAGGGAGCGACGGGGAGCAATGGGGAGCAGTGGGGAGCAATGGGGAGCGACGGGGAGCGACGGGGAGCCTTGCGGAGCAATGCGGAGCAACAAGGAGCCATGGGGAGCGACGGGGAGCCATGGGGAGCTATGGGGAGCGACGGGGAGTGACGAGGAGCCGTGGGGAGCAGTGGGGAGAGATGGGGGCTGATGGGGAGTGATGGGGAGCCATGGGGGCGATGGGGGGTGATGGGGAGCGACGGGGAGCCATGGGGAGCCATGGGGAGCGACGGGGAGCGTCGGGGAGCGATGGGGAGTGACGGGGAGCCATGGACAGCAGCAGACGAAGCTTCGCTGGCTCACCCACCGCTCACCTCCTGCTGTGCAGTCCAGTTCCTAACAGGCCATGGGCAGTACTGGTCCACTGCCCGGGAGGTGGGCACCCCTCCTGTATACCATCCCTAAGAGCCATTTGAGGGCCCTAACTGTCTACATTCCTCCCTTGGTGATTAGCACTTGGGGTTTTATAAGACTTTTCATCAACATTAAAAGGGAAGAGAGAATGTTCCAAATCCCCATGAAGGAAGGATGGCAGTGAAAGGAAAAGGTGTTCGGTAAAGGACACGGTCCCAGGGCCCCAGCGACTCCAGAATCACTGTTCTTTGCTCGTCCATCCCCACCCTCTACCTCAGAAGGGGCTGGAAGGTGCCACATATAGGATATGAAAGAAAAGATACCCAGTGACCAAGAGATTAGAAACAAAACCAAATCTTCTATCAGGATTGATTGCGGAGTAGACGACTCAGAGCTCAGGACCCGTTGCGGTATCTCACTGGGTCGTGCTGCCTCATTGCTGAGGAAAGGAGGGAGAACTTGGATAAGTCTTTTTACCGGGAGCAAATCCCTCAAACCTGAATGAGGAGTTACCTTGGGATGTTCTGGCAGTGAAGGTCTCCCTGGAATCAATGAGGCAGAGGCAGGCCAGGCGGTGGTCCCAGAGAGCATTCCTCAGATTTCTAAGGAGAAAAGACATTTCATCCTTGAAATGTAAATACAGTACTTTTTGCTCTATTCTTTTTAAACACAACTTGGCTCTGAATGTTGATCTATTGAAAGGAAAACTTGCCTTTGCCAAAATGTCAGAATCTTACAGCTGAGAATGCATTCAACAAATAACTATTATTTCCTATTTATATAAACTTTTCTTTTTCCGAGTTCCAACATCTTTGAAAACCTTCAGGAATTAGGCTGAGTCAATCTGTTTCAAAAGGGCTGTCAATAGGAATAAGATGTGGTTATTCTCAAATGACACAATTTCATGAAATCCCTTTTAAAAAGACTTGTGTTAATACTTTCGTCCAAATTGAAAAATCTCAAGGAGAAATTCTTTGTAATTTGGTAGTTATAGAGAAAAAGAATGACACTGTGTTTCCAAATTCTAAATGTTTAAAGAATTCCTGTTTCATTTTAGCTGGGAGTCATGAATCTTCTCCCCTCATCCAAGTTCTGCCACCCTCTGGGTGGGTCGCATCTCTTCTCTGAGCTGCAGCTTCTCCAGCTGTAACAGGAGGAAAGTAACCAAACAATTTCCTCTGACACGATTCTGTGAGTTCTTGGCAACCAGTCTGGAGAATCCAAATACATTCTATAACCTTGGAGGTGTATTTAATGTCAGAAATAAACAAAGTCCTTCCCCTTCCAAAATATACACTTTCTTCAAAAAGTAAATCTCTCCTAAGAAAGTATGGAAGACGTTCTTTTTTATAGACCCTTCTAAAGTTATGGCACTAAGTGTTTCCACCTGTGCCCAGCGTGGACTTAGCCACTTAATCAAGTTGTGATGAGCTGGCTCAGAGTTACTGGCTCAGAGTTTAGCCTGAGTATATGTTTTAAAGAAACCAAGAGCTGAGCCATGTGGAAAATGGCACAGAATTCCAGTCTCCAGACAGTCTTCAGTCCCAAGACTATTGGGAGTGTATGTTCAGAAGGTCATAAACTTTCAAGGAAAAATATACCGTGCCTGTAACAAAAAAGGATTGCCAGCATAAACACTCAGCCTTTCTCAACAAGTCCTGTAGCTTCCATCTCCAAAATATCCCTGGAGTCTGTTGCCTGAGAATCTCTTGATTGTAACCCTGGTTCAAAACTCCCTTTCCCTCTATTTAAATCAATGTCCTTGCTTCCAGTTTCCCCCTTTCTAGATCATCCTCCATGAAGCCAGCATAATATCAGAAATCTGATTATATCACATCTCAGTTTAAAAACCTTCCAAGACCACCAAGACTAAAGCCAAAACTTTCAAGCATGACTTTCAAAGACCTCTGTAATACGGTCTCATCTGCTTTGTACTCTAGTCTCGAATCACCAGATTTAGCAAATAAAAATATAGGATGCTCAGTGAAATTTGAACCCTGGAGACACAACAAATAATATTTCCAGTGTAAGCCTGTCTCATGCAATATTGGGGACATACTCGTGCTAAAAAAGTATTCACTGTCTATCTGAAATTCACATCGAATGGGCTGCCTATATTTGAGCTGGCAACACAACTCTAGCTACAGTACTCTAATTCATTATTTCCCAAACCATGAATTTACTGCCCTTGTGCAATTGTTCATGGCATTTTCACTACCTAAAATGCTTTCTTCTTCTCCACCAGAAAACTCCTATTCATCCATAAAACCCAACACATCTTCTGTGACGTTTCCCTGACTACTAAGAACATAATTAATCACTCCTTCCTCTGCACTCTTTTATTTGTCTTCCTTTCTATACTTACCACAGTGTATTGTCATTACTTATGAGTCACTTTCTTCCACTACTGGGGAGATTCTTAAAGTGAAGGGACAGATTTTGCCCACCTTTGAATCCCAAGCCCAACTCAAGACCAGCACAGGAGAGGTGCTCAGGAAAATGTACTAAATGAACGGAGAATAAACAACTATGTAGACTTTAAACACATTCTCCCACTTCCCATCACAGTGTGATTCTGAAAGGAAAAATATATAATAATTTTGAATTATTTAAATCCTCTTTATCAAGAAATAATAATGAAGGAGGCCCTGGAAAGGGTCCCTAAACCACAAAGTAAACATCTCCCCAGAAGTGAGTACACCCTTCGTGCTCCATCCAGCAGAAGGTCCATCACTCTGAAAGTCCCCATTAGCAGATAGGATCACAATATTCCCCGGTTCTCTGCAGATAGTAATCACATCAGCCCCTGTCCTAGATGTGAACATAGGACTGTATTTGTCCTGAGTAATTTGTCTTGACTGCCCAGAGGCCACCCTCATCTGCTAGCCTCTCCGTGGTGGTAATTACTCCTGTTTCATTCAGTTTGGGGCTGTTCAAGGTGGCAGGTCCCTCTGCAAGATCACATGACCAGCTCCCAACGAGGAGACTTACTTGACTCATTCACAGGCATCTCCTGGAACAGCTGTGCATTCTACTTGCTCCCTTCTGCCTGATCTCATCTCCTGACCCGTCTCTCCTCTCCGTGGGGAGTCACACTCACCTCTCAGATTGAATAACACTTGAAAAACACTTTCCTTGAGCTCCTTAAGGCAGTATACTATCCTATCCACCTGGATGACAGCTCAGGAATGTTCACAGTCTATTTCTGTAAAATGAATGAATGAGTGCAGGACCCTTGCTCATTCAAGAACCAGTCATTGAAAATCTAGAGGGACCCTGGCCCTGGGAATATGGTGATGAATATAACATAGTTCCTGGCTGTAAGTAATTTGAAATCTAAGATATTAACACCAATCGACATATATTCTATTCAAAGAAAAAATTGTTAAATCACAGAAAACATCCAATTGGTGAAATAAAGGGTACTTTTAAATAAATAGCATCTTGACCGTTTAGGCATATTCTTGAAAAATAAGTATGATTTCTGCGTCTGACATTTCAGACCCCATGCCACTTCCTCATCCCGATGAGTGTCTCTGTGACCCCTTGCAGGTCAGCAAGAGCAAGGGACAATGAAAGTCAGATCGTCCAGTGAGGAATAAGAAACACAGACAGAGAATCTGCAATGCAGGGTGTGTTCCACTCTGTTTACAAGGCCAGAAATGTTTATCTAAAATAAGTCAAAAGAAATGATGAGAAATCTTGGTACCCAGAACTTAGAGTACAGAACTGGGAAATCCTCATGTAGGGTATAGCTCATTTCTTGATTATAGTGGCTAAATGAGCCAGGACCAGACTTTATTTGCTTTGCACACTTGTGTCCTTAATTTTTCAGAGGTTACTAAGCAAAAGCATTGTCCCATATATAAAGAAAATGTCTGCAAGATTTGTTTAACTCTAACGAGTTTCTGAAGCTAAGCATCCCTGTGAGGGCAATGGAAAGAGCCCTGCAGAGCCACGCAACTTCTACATAGCAAATACTATGCCATCCCTCGATCCGTATTATCTCATTCAAATCTTAGAAGTGCCCTGAAAAATCACCATTATTATCCTCTGTATTCAGAGAAAACTACGGTTTAGAGAATTTGAACCTTACCTAAAATCATGTAGCTAACGTGAGTCTTAGTGTAACTTGCACCTGGGTTGTCTCTCCAAAGCCCGTGTCTTTCCCACTCCCCCACGGTAGCTTGCTTAGAGCCCTAAGGATCCATCTCACGATGGATGAAAATTACAGTCGGTCATTCAGTCAACAAGCATTTTACCTGTAGCAAGCACATGATAAGGGCGAAACGCCGAGCGCCACCCAAGAAAGTACAATAAGGTCCTGAATGAGTATTCTAGAATCCTGGGCTTGAGCCTCAACCCTCCACCAATAAGCGACAAGGCCTTGGCCAATCCCCTTCACGGGCCAAGTCCCACTTTCCTCATCTGTGTAACAGTGGTGACAGTGGCCTCCCTGCACTCTCAGAGTCTGTGTGACCATTGGATGAACCAATGTGTGAGAAAATGTTTTTATAAAGTGAAAAATGCTGTAGAAATGTGAAGTACAAACTGTTTTTCTCAACAAGGCTTCCGGTAAACAGAGACTTGGATCATCACTGTAGTTTTTCTAGAGCAGGAAGTGGATGGGAGGGAACGCACAGGCAAGAGGGGCCCTGCGTTGTCAGGGGTCCTCCTCGTCTGCCAGGGCACACAGGAAGCTGAGTCACCACGGCTCAGCAAGGCCCCTGCTGTCCCGAGGAGAGCAATTGAGCCTTCCTGTGAGAAAGCGGAAACCCCAGTCCTGCTGGCCCCCCGCTCGCTCCTGAGAGAGCCCACCCCTGTGGCTGGCTGAGGTTGGCCTTGGGGCCGTGTGGCTCCCTTCTGCGGCTTGGCTGACAAGAGCAGCCTGCGTGGTCCACGCCCTCCCAGCCCACACGTCTCCTATGGTCCATGATGGAGATTCAGAGCGACAGGAACCAGAGCCGCAAAAGTGACTCCTCTTCAGACCTCCCCCACTAATGAATTCTCTCTGCAGAACGTGTGTTGGTCCAGCTCACTGCTCTCGTTTATCTTTAGCTGCTCGACACTGGAAACCTTCAGAACACCACTGATGACAGCGATCTCATAGGAGGCGATGGAGAGGTAACTCGGGGCGGGTGGAGGGGGGCGGGATTCTGGAAGGTCAATCTTCCGATTACTTTGAAAAGTGATGAATTCCCCCACAGCCTTGAAGGCCAGAGAACTTTCTGGAGAACATGAGCATCCTAGCGCCCCTGCACCAGCAGCCGATGGCTTAAACCCAGAGAGACACACCGCGTAGAACATTATAGGAATGATGTTCCATGGAATGAGTGTTCCATGACCCGGGCTGTCTTTGTCTCACCACCCCTGTCCTCTAGTTTGAGGATCAACAGGACAGAAAGGTTCAGGGGAGGCAGGTGGTCATTTAAGAGGATGGTTTATTTGGATAATGATAGGAATAGGGGTCAAAACCTTCCTAGAGCTGCCCCCAAGCCTTTGGCTGAAGGGAAGTAGGGTAGATGAACATAAAGACTGCGGAGTTCCGTGCAACAGGTTTCAGACCCCGACATCACCACTTACTAGCTGTGTGGCCGTGTGCGTGTCAATATGAACCCTCCGGGCTCCATTCTTTGTTCTATTCCAAGGAGATGATCTCCACCCTACCCCAGTGAAGCCCCAACAGTGAGGCTGTCAGAAGACCAGAGATGAGGTAACTATTGTGTTCTCAACTAGAGGAAGCCATATTACTACCTGTACTACTGTTAGGAGCCCACAGAGGCAAAGCTGAAATCAGACCTGGTTTGAACTGATCCAGATGGCTAAAGAGGCTGTCTAGTGCCAAGGCTTGAAGTCAGAGAGTGTCTTCCTCGGGTTTCAGGTGTCGAGTGGAGCCCGGAAGGCAGGAACAGACTCCAGCCCTTTGGACAGATGTTAGGTCCTATTAAATAACAGGCTGGACTCAGAAATTAGAAAGCCAAGTTCCAGTAAGGTTCAGCTGAATATCTGTAGCAGAGCCTCCAAAGGTAGGTCTGACTCTCTGGTTAAAGACTGTCTTCCCATAGGCTTCCTTGCTCTGGTGAGGATCCCACGAAGCCCCCAGCCTCATGCATGTCCTCTGCAGCTCCCTGCTATGCTAACCTTCTTGCTCATCCCCAAAATCCACGAGCTCCCCAGCCTGGTGTTATGAGTTGAATTGTGTCCCCTTAAAATAAGATATGCTGACGTCCAAACCCCCCATATTTCAGAATGTAACTTTGTTTGGAAATAGGGTCTTTGCAGATTTAATCAAGTTAAGATGAGCTCATTAAGCGTAGCTCCTAATCCAAATGACTGGTGTCCTATAATGAGAAATTTGGACGTAGAGACAGACACGCACAGAGGGAAGATGATGTGAAGACGCGAGGAGAACAGCACGTGAAGGCAGAGGATTGGAGTGATGCACCTACAAGTCCAAGGATGCCAAAGATGGCTGGCAAAGCATCAGACCCTAGGAAGGCGCAAGGATTCCAGAGTCTCAGATGGAGCAGGGTCCTGCCAAATCTTGATAGTGAACTTCTAGCCTTCAGAAATGAGGAAACACAAAGTTCTGTTGTTCTAAGCTACCCAGCTTATGGTACTTTGTTACAGCAACCTAGGAAATTACCACACTTGGGATTTTAATTTATTTTGGTTCAACAAATATTCACTGAGCTCAGTGTCGTGGGTAATAAAACAGACAAATAGAAAATCACAGTCCTTTATGAGGAGTGTGATGATGGTGTACTTTCAGAAGAGAATACAACTACCTGCAGGGGGAAAATGTCCTATAATTAGTTCCTTTTCACTGATTCAGAGTGGCATTCCACCATTGCTGAGGTTGGCCTGAACTGTCTGTATGTGAAGCTCCTGAGAGTAACACTGGAAGCTGTATCCCACCCTCTGCACCCTCAACTCTCATCTAGGTGCCTCCTCTGTGCTCCCCAAGCCCCGTTCCTTTTCTCTACCATAGACTCACCCCAGTGCACCCTGGTTGTCTCTTTCACATCAAACACATGCCATGAGCTCTTTGCTGCAGGGATTGGCCTTTTCCATCACTGCATCCCTGCGGCCCAATGAGGACCTGGTGTGGGTTAGTGTCCAGTGAACACTGGTTCAGGGCGTTATCAAAGGACAATCATGCCAGAACTAGTCCAGATCACCATTTCTCACTGGAGCCCATAAATCCTTGGCATTCTGAGGCCATGGATTCAGCCTGAGATGCTCGCGTGTAGATAATAATAAATAAATGGATAGATGAATCCTCGCATCTCCCCACAGTGCCTGGCATATAGCAGGCACTTTTCAAAAATGTTTGTTCAGTAAAATTCCTTATATGTCTGATACTGTTAAGACAAATGTCTATATTACAACTATTTGTTTTGACATACTTATTCACTTATTCATCAATATTTAGTGAGTGGTGACTCTGTAATCGACACCAAGGACAGCAGAATAAGTAAGAGACACTTACTTACACAGAATAAGTAAGAGACACTCTCTTACTAAGTAAGAGAATAAGTAAGAGTGCCCCTGCCTTCTTGTTACTTATACTTTAATAATAATAACCCTTCACTGAGCACTTACTATGTGCCTGGTGGTGTACTATGTGTGCATTAACAAACTCAATCCTCACAACAACTTTGGGAGCAGGAATTGCTATTATCCCCATGTTACAGCCGAGGAAACTGAGGCTCTGAACGGATAAGCAAGTTGCCCAGGGCCATACGGTTAGTCAGTGATGGCACCAGAATTCAATCCCGAGCCGTCTGTACTCAGATCACTACTCAGCCTCAATTGGAAGGGAACAAATGGCAAACAAATAAGCAAATAAATAGACAAGATAATCCAAGATGGAGATAAGTAGGAAACCAGAAGGATGATGTCGTGAAATATAGGAGAATCCTGGGGCCAAAAACCAGGTGGCTTGAATATCTTCCCAGCCTAAGGAAGACAGTAAAATTCATCATGACTCATTCTACAAGCATTTAGGGAGCACCTGCCCTGTGCAGGCATTAGCCAGGCATTACTCTAGGCACCATGGATATGCGAGTAAGGAAAATGATCAAAAATCATTGCCTCTTAGAGCTTATCATCTAGCAAGGGGAGAGAGATGTTAAACTAACTAAATAATCAGATAAACAAATATAAACACATAGAAAAATGAACAAATAAATAGGTGTAAAGTGCTGTACCAAAAAAAATGATGCATGGAAAGGGAACGAGGAAGGTCGGAGTTGGGGAAAAGAGTCTAATCAATGCTTACATTGCTTCTTTTGACCTCTCAACACTTTTCTACATTATGCTATATTTTCCCAACCACTCTACCCTATTCCACATATATTTAATTAAATTTACTGTGTGTCCGACGCTGCCACCTTCCCTTGATTGTCTCTTTCCCATAAGAGTTGTTGCTCCCCTTCCCCCAAGCATGTTATCAAGCTGTGACCCTTCTTCCCAGGCCAATAAAAGAGAAAGGGAAAGACATCTTTCCATTAAGCATTGATTCAGGAGATATTCAATGAGTGCCTAATAACTATACATAGCGTGGGTACCGCATTTATTGTTCATCAAATACTCTCACAGCCATGATCTGCTATGGCTGACCAACAGTTCCTCAATGAAGGTAGAGTAGAAGCCATTCCATTCATTTTATTTATATTGCGCCCGTTTTGAATAGAATTTGAGGACATTTATTTTTTAAATGGCCAATGGGATTATTATAAACATTTCATAAATAAGGAAACACATTCTACGAAAATCTATGGGACTTACCTGATACCACACAATAAACAATAAAGCTGGACTCAAACCCAGGTCTTCTATCCCCAAACCCATATGACTTGCCATATACGGTCCCTTGCCAGGTCCCCTAGGTGTCCAATATGCAATGATGAAATGGAGGTACCTTTGCTCTCACTACACATAGACTTCAGTAAAAACTATAAGCCAAGGCTTCAACAGCTATGAAAGGACACAGGACAAATGTGATGTTTGGAGAGAGGTGTATGGAAGTTCAGAGGAGCACAAGCTCGTAAGCAACTTTGGCTGGGAAAGTCCTACAAGAAAGGTTTGGTGGAGGACATGAACTACTTAAAGGGAGAGGCAAGAAAAGCATTCCAGGTTAAAGGAATATTAATTGGCCCAAGTTTTAGAAAACACTGGGCATACACCAAAAATATCATCATGGCGCCCCCTCCTCTCTCCCTTAGTCCCATAAATTACTTAGCTTTCCCAAACTACTGTAAGCCAGAAATATCTCCAGGAATGCTCTTCTGCTTCTCCTTTACAGCTGAGTTAGAGCAAGCTTCCAGGTAGAGAAAGGGGTATGGGAAGAAATGACCTTTCGTTGAGCATCTACTACTTGCCAGAAACTTTAGGGTGCTCTAAAAATGTTGTCTCGTTCAATCCCCATAACAGCCCTGCCAGGTAAATAATATTCCCCATTTTAGAAATGAAGAAACGGAAACTCAGAGACTAGTTGACCTGCCCCAAATCAAACAACTAACAGTCAGAGAAACTCTGATTTGAACCCAGGACAGTCAGAAGCCAAAGCCAGGTCTCTGTAGGTGACTCTGTCTTATCACCCAACCATACCTCAAGAAGCATCTGTTCTGTGCATGATTGGGAGGTTGTGAGCTAATAATTCAGTGCCTCATGGAGGATCAGCAAGTCAAGAAGATCTAGAAGTAGATTTAAGCACCTCAATCTCGGGGAAGGGAAAATGGGGAGTTTCTGTTTAATAACTATTAACGTTGCTGCTATGCAAGACATATATAAGTTCTTGAGATCGGCTGTACTACCCTGTGCCTATAGTAAACCATATGGTAATGTACACTTAGAAATTTGTTAAGAGGGTAGATCTCATGTTGTGTTCTTACCACAATAAAGGAAACAAACTAAATCACAAAGACAATGTTACAAATAAAGAAAAATATACAACTGAATGTATCCAAGCATGAATTCTTCCATCTGTAATTCTTCCTACGAGATTTTTTGATGTGGTATAAACGTTTCTTTCATCACCACATTTTTCTAAATTCCATGAGGAAGCCTTCTAAGATATGGTGGGTCCTGTTTATGTTTGTGTCTATCAGATCACACAAAAGCAATTATGAGGAGTCCATCGATTCATAAACATGAATGTGGACATCTTTAAACATTTACGCAAACACATTGATTACTTACATTTGTAAGCCTGCGAGAAAGCACTGGGCCGATCTTTAGTGCAATGTTAGGGGAAAAAAATAAGGTTCTTTGCAAATACAGTAATCAGTCCATATTCACTGCTCATTAGACTCACTCTTGAAATCATCTTTGAAATCAGTTTGTTTGCAAAGATGATTCACATCTGCACCAACATGTGTGGTGGAGATGCAGTGCGTGTGTGGAGGGAAGTGTGCTTTGGGCTACAAATCCAGAGTGGCTGTCAGCATCTGCGGGCTGGGGATCTACCCCACAGGAGCAAAACAGCAAAGGCAACCAACAGAAGCAGCAGGAAAATTCATTTCCAGCAGACCATCTCTGACTTTCACAAGGAATAAAGTATATGGTACTGTCACTAAAGGCTTTGCATATTATAGGATGTTGAATTGACATTGTGGCAAAAGATATTAAATAAGTTGTTTTCTCACCTTTTATCTCCGCCTTTACTTGGTTTAGATTCTGATGGTGGGACGCATTTAAAACTACAAAATTCCCAGAGAGTAATGAGTATGACAGTGTAGTTAAGGCTGATAGGGACATCCAGCATTTAAGTTCTTTTTTTTTTTTTTCCAGTACGCGGGCCTCTCACTGTTGTGGCCTCTCCCGTTGCAGAGCACAGGCTCCGGACACGCAGGCTCAGGGGCCATGGCTCACAGGGCCAGCTGCTCCATGACATGTGGGATCCTCCCGGACCGGGGCACGAACCCGTGTCCCCTGCATGGCAGGCGGACTCTCAACCACTGCACCACCAGGGAAGCCCCTCTTTTTTTTTTTTTAATTGAAGTGTAGTTGATTTACAATGTTGTGTTAGTTTCTGGTGTACAGCAAAGTGATTCAGATGTAGATAGATAGCTTAGATAGATAGATAGATAGGTAGGTAGGTAGATAGATAGATAGATAGATAGATAGGGTATATATATTCTTTTTCAGATTCTTTTCCATTATGCTATTACAAGATATTGAATATAGTTCCTTCTCATATACAGTAGGACCTTGTTGTTTATCTCATGGCATTTAATTTCTATTTCAAAGTATCAAACTGGCACAAACAGTAGTTATCTGTTTGTTTACTGACGGCAACCTGAAGGTTCGGGAATTCACAAGACATCCCTGTGAGTGAGCAGACAGGAAAAATGGACAAATGAAATTCAGAATTGAGGCTGAGTTAGAATCAGTGGCAACGGGTGTTATCAATTCACAAACTTCCTGAATTTGTCTTTCCCCAGCAAAACAGGAAAAGGATTTGTAACTTTTGTGTAACTCTCTTCCCATCTCATCCCACTCTCCTAAACCAGTTTAAAAAAGAGAGAAAAAATAATAATCTAATGACAATCCTAATCTTAAATGAAAAATTTATCCAGAAACAGGAATGGCAATGATAATACTCTTCTTCCACAGCTGATGTTTCTCAGTTGCTGAAGGGGTGTGGGTGTGACAGAGAGAGAGAGAGAGAGAGAGAGAGAAAGGAAATCTTAAGGAATTGGCTCACATGCTCACATGATTGTGGAGCCTGGCAAGTCCAAAATCTGCAGAGGAGCCCAGCAGCCTGGAGACCCAGGGAAGGGTTGATGCTGTCGTTTTCTTCCTCTGGGGACCTCAGCCTTTTTTCTCTTAAGGCCTCATTTGACTGGATGACGTGCGCCCACATTATAGAGGGTCATCTGTTTTATTCAAAGTCTACTGATTTAAATGTTAATCTCATCTAAAAAAGAATACCTTCACAGCAATGTCTAGACTAAGTTTGACCACACATCGGGGCACCATGGCCAAGCCAAGCTGACACATAAAATTAACCATCACCTCCAGGATCTATTGTAGTTTCCCTTCTCGCTCACCTAGTGTCTCTGCTGGTCTAGATGGCTTACCTGTGGGTGATCCGACCCTGATACCCGAAGGGTCTGAGTCCTTAGTTACCTCTTTGCCCTGCTTTTCTTAAGTGTGGCTTCTGGTCTTGTCCATTCACCATTAAACCATTAAAATTAGTCACAGTACACCAAGAGCGGCTCCAAGTGACTGTGGATGCCAGATATATTCTTCCGTAACCCCATTGTATAGCAACAGATCATGATTGAGCCATACTTGGAAACCTACTAATCTACCCGACAATTTCATTGGATACACAATAGGCATCTCAAACCCAGCCTTCAAAGCTGACCACCTGATCTTCACAGCCCTGTAAACTTTCTCCACCCCAGTCTTCCCACCTCAATAAATGCAACTCAATCCTTCCAATTGCTTAAGCACAAATATTAGAGAGATAATAGACTCCTCTATTTCTATTAAATTTCACAGTCAGCACATCAGCAAGACCTGCCAGTTTTAACTTCAAAGTACATACAAAGTCATACCTTTATCACTAATTTCATTATTCCTGCTATAAGAAAAACCTCCTGTCTGGTATCCCCGATTCCAACCTTGTCACCTTACCCCACCCCATAACCACCATTCACATACTCTTCCCCACTCAGTAGACAGAATGATCCTATTAAAACATAAATCACCTTATGTAATGTAAATACTTTGCTCAAAACTCTTAAATGGCTTCCGAAAGCAGTCAGAGAAAAAGCCAAAATTCTTAAAATGCCTACAGAATCTTACATATTCTACTCTCCACCCACCTCCTGCCTCTCTACCTCCTGCATTTTTTTCCAGTCACTCCACTGAAGCCCCTCTGGCCCCTCTGCTTTTCCTTGAACAAGACACCCCATCCCAGCCTCATGGTTGGCGCACAGGCTCCTCCCTATGTCTGGATGGACCACACATAATTCAGGTGGACACAAGATTTTCTCCCTCACTCCCATCAGGTACCTGCTCAAGTATTATCTTAACCATTCAACATTCCCTGTCCACCCTGTGTAACATAAGAAAAACTTCCAGACCCCAATATCTCTATCCCTCCTACTTTATTTCACTTTTCCCCCATTACACTTATCATCACTTGACATTAGATATTACCTTGCTTATTTCCTGTCATCCCCCAATAAGATGTAAGATCATTGAGGACAAGTATGTGTTGTATAATTTCCTGCAATGTTCAGCACCTAGAACAGTTCCTGGTACATAATAAATGCTCAGTCAATATTTCTTTGAATGAATGCTTCCTGGTTGCTTTTCATACGTTATCTCTGTTAGCCTTTGTATTTAATCTGCAATAGCCATGTGAGTTATTGGAAAGTATTATCTCATCTAATCCTCAGAAGAATTCATTGAGATGATACCATTTTTCACCAGATTTTACAGATGAAATTGAGGTTTGCAGTGGTTGCGTAACTTGGCTGAAGTCACACAACTAGCAAACGTCTGCCATGAAAAGAAAAGCCAATTTGGCCTATTCTGAAGCACTGCAGCCCCCCATAGTGGGAGGGCCAGGTGAGAACTCCTGGACAGGTTGACCAGAAGTTGGAAGAAGCACCTGTCTTTGGATTAGAAGGATACAAGGGTACATTTTAAGGAATAAGAGGAGAAAACTCAGCTTCCAACAGAGGGAGGTGACGCGATCCAAAAGAGAACAAGCTCCCAGGCAGAAAGATAATACATGTTCCAGCACATCATTAAGGGAAAAGTGCCCTAGGCAGCTGAGGAGGTGAACTGAGAGGAAGGAGCATGAAACCAGGGGGTGATGCTGCCTGGGGCTCTGGCCCTCCCACTTCCTGGTTGTGTGACCTTCGCAAGTTACTCAACCTTATTTATCTTAGTTTCCACGTGTGTAAAAGAGGATCTGGTGCTTACTTTGCATGACTACTATGAGAATTCTAGAGAATGAATATCAATTACTTGGTACAAGGAAACCCTCCCAAAACTAGACCATTTAGTGTCATTCTGCCCACGTCATACATTTTCTGGCTTCTTGAACTCAAGCAAAACTAGCTCAGATGTGGCCTCTTTTGATGCCAGCAGGCAAAGGTGGGGGACACAGGCCCCACAGGTGTCCCGTGGGTGTTGACTTCACTGGTTGCAACCCTGTGACCGTAAGCCAAGGTCCAGGGCCTCTAGAACAGAAACCAGGTGGCTTTGCCCTGCTCTGTGACCACAGGCTGCAGAACCAGCTGCGAGGCAGCAACACGTTGGAGGCAAGTGTGAGGATGGCTCAGTGCAAGCCCAGGCCCCGCCAGCAAACTCCTCAACGTGGCTGTCTGATCACTGGCAAGTCCGTGTGCCGGGCTCTCCCGTGAACACGGGGCAGGTGGTCCCCCCAGAGCCAGCACTGAACCTGGATATCCTGTACCTTGTGTGAGGGTGGCAGAAATAAGTCACACATCACTGCACCCTCAGTGAGCACAGGGTCCAGAGGAGAAGGGAGCAAACAGATCAGTGAGTTATCGTGTTCCAGAAACTCCGCCTAAATCTGCATGGGATGCAGAGACCCCTTAAAGGAGAAGTGATCAGAGCTCCGTGGGGCATGAGGCCAACCTCACAGGAAGGTGCACAAGGGTAGGAGAGCACCCACAGCAAAGGCACCCCGGTGGGAGGTGTGCAGAGCCGGGGGGAGATGCTTGGTGCCTATGGCCAACTTCTCCCCCAGACGGTCCACAGTGCCCTCAGACTCAGCGTCCCAGCCTTGACACAATTCTCATCCTGTTTTCTATGCCTCCATTAACAGTTGACAGTCACCCAAGCCAGAAACCTGTCCTTCTGGACTCCCTGTCCTGTCCTCACCCCCCACGCCCAGTTACCAAGTCCCACCAACTTTCCAACTACGTATTTCTCAAATCACTCTTTGCCTTTCATTCCCACTGCCACCACCACTGTGACTGCAAGTCCTCCAACCACGGGGAAAGAAGAAAGGACGGTCAGTCCCCCAAAAGAAAAGAGGTAGTTGTTTCCGTGAGAGGAGGGAAGGGATGCCAGAAATCCCAAATCAGCAGATGTCCATAGCACTAATAATAGTAAAAGTACCGAGTTTTAAAATGTTACTTTTTTCATAAATTAGAGCATATTAAAGGTTATCCCTGACATAATGTCAGTCTCACTCTCATACTAATATGTGTTCTAAAGTGGGAAAGAAGAAGTGGAATTAGAACAACCTGAGGATGCTGGCTCGGAGAAGCATCCAGCCAATGCTCATGGAGCCCGGGGCTTGGGCACAGGGTAGACACCTGGGACGAACAAGGAGCAAGACACCTGTACACACCTGCAGAAACAAGAGTGAAAACGACCAAACCCAGGCTGGAGCTCCCAGGCACCGCGGCCTCAAATCACTCAGAAGTGATATCTCGCAACTCGATTCTGAAAATCTGCTATTCGGGGAGGGATAAATTGGGACATTAGGACTGACATATACACACTACTATATATAAAATAGATAACTAATAAGAACCTACTGTATAGCATAAGGAACTATACTCACCAGTCTGTCATGACCTATATGGGAAAAGAATCTAAAAAAGAGTGGATATACGTATATGTACAACTGATTCACTTTGCTATACAGCAGAAACTAACACAACATTGTAAATCAACTATACTCCAATAAAAATTAATTAAAAAAAAAAAGAAAAAACTGCTATTCGATTCTGCTCTCATCTTCGCTGACTTCCAGATCAGGAAAAGATCTTGTGCTCAACTAAACTGCTACCTAAGTCTGTCAGTCTACTGCTTTCCCACACTTATAATACAGACTCATTTCAAACCCTCACCATGGCTGCTGGGATATTCAGGTTCTGCTTGGGGACTGTGGGAATTTTTTTTTTTCTTCATGATCCTGATGAAAAAAAAAAAAAACTAAATCATTTGGTGGCGTTGCAACTGCTGTTGTTTTGAAATGTTTCGGTTTTATTTTGAGACTTGTATTTTCTGAGTATCTGTTTCTACATTTGGAGACTCATGCAATATGCATGGTTTCTTTAGGAGATGTGATATGCATTGGATTGTCAGCCAGACTTTGTTGAGAAAATACATTGCAGTTACACCTGACCGGAAGACCGTCTGCCTCTGCCTCGCGGACACATGGCCAAAGCCGGGATTGGCATGGGAAGCCCTGACTCTCACTCAAAAAGCTCTCAGCTAAAGGATGTCCCAGAAGAGAAATGGCAGATTTATAGCAGTTGAGGAATACTTATCATCTGAAATAAATATTTATTTTTAATGATTTTTTTTCCCTGGAAAAGTGACAAGCAGATAAAGGTCTGGAGAGAGAGAAAATGTATCTAATTCTTGACTGAGAGGTCATTCTCTCTAAGTTATATGAGGTGTAAACATAAGAGCAGAAGTATGAGTGCTCTGCCTAAAACAGAGCTGAAAACGTGGTGGGAATTATTATTACTGTTGTTGTTCCTCACTTCATACCCTTATTGTCTGGCACGTGCCTGACACACACTGAGTCCTCAAAAAATGGCAACTATATCACTACTATTATTAACACTGTATTTGAACCTTCACTCCTTAGGACGTGGGACACAGTAGATGATTAATAAATGTCTGTCCAATGCCTGAATGCATTGCAGGTGGAGGAGGTATTTGGCCGCTAACTTGCCAGCAGGTTATGATACTCATATTCTTTCTCTTGGCTCGACTGTGAAGCATGCTGGGGATGGGCCTGGGAAGAGCCTCTTCCTGGAGAAAGTAGGTCCACCAGCCGTGAAGGATCCCATGCTAAAATCGTAGCTGTAGAAGCTGTAAGTCAAGCCAGCACTGGAATAACATTTTCCAAGTCCCCTCAAGTCCTCAAATTCACTCCCTGGCAAGGACTGAGCAAGCTTGGCAGGAGGCTGGAGGCTGCTTCTCAATTTGTATGAGATGCTGATTGAAGCTCTCGGCTAAAAACATACTTTGTACATGCAGAGCACACCCATACAGGCTTTAATGACAGTCCAAAGAAAAAGGAGCTTGTTTTGTTTTGTTGCACTGGGCCCATTCCCACATCCTCTGCAGGCCAGGTCTGCAGAGAAGCCAAGCCGGGAGCAGTGGAAACCCCCTGGGGTGCTCAACTTTTCATGTGTGCAAATGAGAAGAGAAAACAGATTCCTCTTGTCTCCTTCCTGTCCTGCTCCTTTTCTCTCCCTTAGTCCCTCTCCATCTCTCTCAGTCCTCAGTAAATGTGACCTCCTAGATGATAGAGCCCTAAGAGGTCAGATTTGGGGTTACCAGAGGCAGAGATGGAGGTGCGGGAATTGGATGAAGGTGGTCAAAATGGTATAAGCTTCCAGTATAAGATAAATAAGTACTGAGGATGCGATGTACAACACGACGATTCTAGTTAACACTGCTGTGTGGTATATTTAAAAGTTGCTGAGAGTAAACTCTAACAATTCTTATCACAATGGAAAAAAAAAATCATTCTTTCTTTGGTAACTATATGAGGTGACGGGTGTTAACTAAACTTATTGTGGTCATAATTTTGCAATCTATGTAAGTCAAGTCTTAACATATACAGTGCTGTGTATCAATTATATCTCAATAAAACTAAAACTTAAAAAAGCAACTACCATTTCACAGGCACCAAGAAGGGCTAGGTGAACTCTTTACACTGACCGCAATCCACACAGTGATACTACAAGGTAGGCTTTACTATCCCCCTTTTAGATGAAGTTGAGTCTAGAGAAGTTAGAAAATAGCAGAACTCAAGTTTGAAACGAATGAATCTGGCTCCAAACACCAGTCTTCCCTAACCACTAGTACTTCCAATGGAGGGAGGTGAAAGTTCGGACATCCCATATTTTACCATAGAGGACTAAACAGATCTCTGGTTGTAATGCCTTTGGAGAAGTCCTTAAGGGATGGTAGTTTTGGGTGTTCCTCCCTTTTCATCTTTCCTCCCAACAGTCCATTCACCTGATTCTGTCAAATGAACCATCCTCCCTTACAAGTCCCTGGCTTTGCCACATCCTGGCTCCTGGAATTCCCTCTCCCATCTCTGGAATAGGGCAAATAGCTCAAGCAAAAAGCAAAGAACATTGGTTCAAACCCTCGATCGGCACTGATGAGCCATATAGTCTTGGAGAAATCCTATCACTTCTGCAATCTTCAGTTTCCTTATTGTCAGCAAAGAACTAAGTGATGCTACCATCTTACAGAGTTTCTGTGTGAATTACATGACCTCCCACCCTATGAGCTGTGGGGTCTGAGGACTTTGTCCTGTAAGTTCATCCCTGACCAGTTCCTAGGAAGATCCAGAAGAAGACAACATGCTTTCACTAAGAGGTGGAGCTTGGGCATTTACCTCCTCCCTCAGAACACAGGTGATGCCTTCTGCCCAAATACTTTTCTGTGAGCTCTTTTCTTTTGAGGAGAGTTACTCCAAGGCCTGTTTAGGTTACGGCGCCCTGGCAGGCAGTGAGCTTCTCCAAGGCACCAAGTGTCTAGAACACCAAGCTTTTCACATGCCCGTGTTATAACATCTATTCTGCCTACTAGTACCAGCTCTCACACCCCAGGTCCACTGATGGCTGACAGCAGCTTGGGTCAAGCCCCGCTCTACCACCTCCCTCAGATGCTAGTTTGTCCTACTGACCCTGCTCTTTAGGGACAGACACCAAAGCCTGCCCATCCTTCCAGTTCCACTCATCCTAGTGGCAGAAAATGAAAGAGCATGATTTTGGGGTCGGAAAAACCTGAGATCAAATCCTGGCTCTGTGCTCCCATCTGTTATGCAATCTTGGGAAAATTACTCATTATCATTCATTTCATGGCATCAGTGATTGACCTGTATACATTTGTAAAACAGCTGACACCCAGTAAACACTCCACGATGATTGGTTTTTCATCATGTCGCCTCATCTTTCTCATCAGATCATTGCCCAGGTCCAGAATTCTTTACAGCTGAATTCATCCAAAGTAAGACATATTAGATAAGAAACATTATTTGAAAGTATGTGGATATAATCAGAGCTCAATAAACATCAATTATTGCTACTATTATATTATCATCATCATCTACTATTTGTGGAGCCCCTTATATGTGCTAAAACCTGTACCAGGCACTTAAAAAATACTATTTCTAATCACTGTAATCCTACAAGCTAGGCATTATTGTCCCTTTTTCTTCAGACAAGGAAACTGTGGTTCAAGAGACAAAGTTAAGTGACTCAAAACCACACAGCTAGCAAGTGGCCAGATCAGGACTTTCTAATCGGATCTAACCAAGTGTGATCCTCCTTTAAGGCTCAGGTGAAAGAGAAACAGGAACAATAAGCAGCTGATGTGACCCCTGGTCTCCCGTGAGACTGCTTAGAGAAACAGATGGAGAGCATCAAACAAGAGCCAGGGCTGCCAGATGTAGAGCGCTGAGGACGGGTGCTCGCTGGTGAAACCAGGGGGAGCTCCAGCATCAAAGCAGCCTTGAGCTGGACGTGGAGGCATGGAAATCAAAGGGGACAGTCAGGAGCTCTGGCAGGAATGGGCAGGATGGGGGGGGTGGGGTGGGAGGGGATGCTGGGAGCAGCAGCGGATATTTACTGAGAATCTACTGTGTTCTTGCCCGGGGCTGGACAGCAAACATGTATTAACCCCTTGTCCAGGGGAGGAAGCACAGTCATACAAATAATAAACAAAGAGATGGTAACAGGCAGGGCATATCCAGGAAATCGCCCAGACATCACCCGGAAGTCTATCTTTAAGACTCATGAAGGAATGACCAGGTCACCCTCACCCCAAGCGCACAACACAGGATAAAGTTTCAGGATCTCCTTTGGTTACCTTTTGCCCGCTCAGCCTGGGAGGTGGGCTTCACCTAGAGAACAAGGTGCCCGTGCTTGCTTGATACGCTACGGTGGGTCTAGACATGCAGTCATTCCTTCCCTAGCCCACCCACCTTGTGGAGCCCCTATCGTGGCTCCTGTCAGAGATGCTGGGACACCAAGATCCATCACTCCAGAGACCCTGCCTTCAAAACTGCTCTCACATGGCTCCTGAGTTCATGCTAAACGATGGACTATTGCCAGATGAACGTAACAAAGAGCACAGCGAACCTTAATTATAACATGGAGTCCGTTCACCTAAACTACACTTCACCATCTACTTTCCTTGGTTGTCCAATCTATAACCCACTGACCAGCTATAAATACTTATAATTATTTCCTTTCGTTATGCTCAAAACCACTAATTAGAGTAATTACTGCAAAGTATAGTTAACATGAATGAAGCTGACATGAAACAAATCATCAACACCCTATCTCCCCAAGCTGGCTTTCCTCTAAGCACCTCACTCTTGTCTTGGTTGGTTTCCCAGGCCAGACTCACCCGATTCGCTAAAATGTTTGACTATCTAAGGAAGCTCCACCCTCCTGCCCTCTCTGACTTAGGCAACGTTGAAAATAAGTGACTATTTCCACAGATTCGTGTCTGGCTGGTCAGGTCTCCCATCACTTACAGCTCTCCTGCAGCCAACTGTGCTCTTTCCTCTCATCCAGATCCTTTTTATGGCTTGTATCCCAGGCCTGAAGGCTTTAGCGCTTGTTGCCTTGTCGTGAGAGACCCACTACCATGAAAATTTCTTTTTTAAAGACGTTGCCCCTGGCACACACAAAGAAATGGCTTTGATGTAGTAAAGAGAGCTTGGCTGGAAGATGAGGGCCCCGGCACCTCTCCCTGCTAAGCCTGGACTTCCTTAGGCATACAGGTGATGACTAACGCCCGACCCAGAGCACAAGCGGGGTGCAGGCATGAGGGTGGGCGCCCTGCCGTCCACGTTCACTCAGGAAAGCTCTGACTGTATTATAAGTAGGGCATGACGTGGTAGGGTGTATAATGGTAGATACTCTGATTTCAAGCTCACTGGTGTTTTTGTGGTGTTGCTGTTGTGTTGTGTTGTTTTTCATGGCTTTATTCTTTCAAGAAGCCAACCTTGGGCTTCCCTGGTGGCGCAGCGGTTGAGAGTCCGCCTGCCGATGCAGGGGACACGGGTTTGTGCCCCGGTCCGGGAAGATCCCACATGCCGTGGAGCGGCTGGGCCCGTGAGCCATGCCCGCTGACCTGCGCGTCCAGAGCCTGTGCTCCTCAATGGGAGAGGCCACAACAGTGAGAGGCCCGCGTAACGCAAAAAAAAAAAAAAAGAAGCCAACTTGCCTTCCCAATCATCTTCCACTCACATCCTAAAATAGGGCATGAGAACAGGGTTGCAATATCCCAGCACCCTCTCTGCTTCCCCACCCTCATTACAACACTTACCTAATTCCACACGTAACACTCATTCGGGAGCCAGCCGCTCCCACCCCTCCACCAGCTCCCTCGGAGCAGGGGCCGTCCGCTCCTTCTCCATCCCAGTGCCAGCACAAGGATAGCTACAGGGCAGCTGACAACTCAGGAGCAAACTTACCACGAAGCTAATAAAGCTTCAACTTTAGGGCCCTTCACTTACACAGGCCCCTTCTGAAGCCTTGAACCTCAATTTTTATCCATAACTTTGCATCTTGTTCTGGATGGCATCGTGTCCCCCACAGATACACATGTTGGAGCCCTAACTCTCCAGTAGCTCAGAAAGTGACTGTATTTGGAGATAAGGGGTTTAAAGAGACAGTTAAGTTAAAATGAGGTCATTAGGGTGGGCCCTAATGCGGTATGACTGGAAGCCTTATAAGAAGTGGAGCTTGGTACACAGACACATACAGAGAGAAGACCACGTGAGGACACAGGGAGAAGGTGGCCGTCTGCAAGCCAAGGAGAGAGGCCTCGGAAGGAACCAACCCTGCTGACACTTTGATCTCAAACTTCCAGCCTCCAGAACCGTGAGAGATATATTTCTATTGTTCAAGACACGCAGTCTACGGTGCTGTTTTGGCAGCCAGACCAAACAGAAGGCACGTTCACCCCAAATGTAAAAGCCTCAAGCCCCACAGAACCTGACCTGCCACATTGTAAACGCGTGGTTGGCTGACACTTGAATGACTAGTCAGCGCATCATCAGAATAGACTCGGGGGAGAGTGATGGCCAGAGAGAAGCACTGTGCTGTCAGCGTAAGAACAGAAGCACCCGGAGGGAAGGGAGAAGAGTTCCTGAGGCAAAGGGCCAAGACTCAGCTTGACTCAGCTTCCCATGCAGTGGACTTTGTTCTCCAGCCCCGAGTCACACTTCCATCTGTCAGCTTCCGGTCAGTTTCGTCAATGTATACAAGATACCACGTGGGACAGTACCCAATACCTGTCGCCTCTCAGCCAGAGTGAGCTCTCCTACCCTGAACCCCAGAAAAGGAGGTGACAACTGAAGAAAATCAAAGCAATTTCTGGAAGATGTTCTGAAATGCCCAGCTCACAGGGCAAAAGACGCCCAAGAAAATTCTGATTTAGGGAAATTACAGGCTTTTTAGCTTCTCAAGTTATCTTATAATCATTGCAATGAGAGAGGAGCAGATGGCAGGATCTACCCAAAAGCTTTAAAAAGGAAAGTGGCGGGTAGAGGTTAAAAACATGTATTATTTATTTCTCAGAAAGGAAAGTAAATTTTAAAATATAATGACAGATAACATTGACTGCACAGTGCACAAAGTCACTTTCTCTGTCTCATGCAAGGTTCACAATGACCTGACAAAATGATCTTATGATTAAGAAGATGAGGCCTGATTAAGAAACTGAGGCCTGAGTTTACACAGACAGCAACATTGTTAAACTTCACTCCTCTGAATCCAAACTCCTTTACTTGTAGCAATACATATGTGTAGGTAGGCCTTCCTATGCGTGGTTGTAAAATAGTTTGCATTTACTATTTTTAATGAGAAAAATATAAAATGATTGTTTAATCAAAAGCATTCCTGGGCTTCCCTGGTGGCGCCGTGGTTAAGAATCCGCCTGGCAACGCAGGGGACACGGGTTCGAGACCTGGTCTGGGAAGATCTCACATGCCTCAGAGCAACTGAGCCCATGCACCACAACTACTGAACCTGCGCTCTAGTGCCTGTGAGCCACAAATAGTGAGCCCACGTGCCACAACTACCGAAGCCTGCACTCTAGAGCCCGCGCACCACAACGAAGAGCAGCCCCCGCTCACCACAACTAAAGAAAGCCCGTGCGCAGCAATGAAGACCCAACACTGCCAGAAACAAACAAACAAATAAATAAATATATTTTAAAAAAGAAGCATCCCTAGGGGCCTATGTTTCCTAATATTCAGGCTAAGGCTGACTCCTTTGGCCAACAACCAGAGCTATAATCCTCCCCCAATGGAGACTGTGTCTTATTTTCCTCTGGGCCCCATACTCGTATGGTACCTGACCTTCCAAAGGTGCCCAAGATATCCTTCCTAGATCCAGGCCTACAACTCAGCTTTGACATCCCCACCATCACTGACCTGCTCTCAGAAGTTCATCCCCTTCCCAGACCCAAGGTCTGGCTTTGTTCCAACCCAGGGTTTAGAAGCCTGCTGCCTCTGACCCAAACATGCAGGTGACACCCTCTCCCAGCCTCATTCCGGCAACAGCTGACCCACCTGAATTGGACCCTCCATCTCTCTGGCAACTTGTGTTGACTCTGGTACCTCCGTAACAAACAAGCCAACCGCCCCTTTCATACTCCAGAAGAGGCCCTGCAGCTCCCTAATAATGAGAGTAAACGTTACTGACATTTATTGCACACTTACTATGAGACAAGTAGTATACAGGGTGCTTCATATCTGTAATCACAGTGAACTCCCACTATAGCCCTGGTATTGTAAATGGCATGTATTCTGGCCCTGGGTAAGGTACTATAATCCTTATTTCATTAGTAAAGAAACTGAGGTCCAGGGAAGTTAAGGAATGTGGCTTTAGTGACAGGCAGTCAGGAGCAGAAACTAATCCCACATGTGCCCTGCTGTTTGCACATGCCCCCTTTACAGACACTGAGACGAAGTCTTGCAATGGTTTCATCCAGTCTCACACTTTGTCCTGAGCTGACACAGGCTCAGGTCTGAGGCTGTCTGATGCGTTACACCGCACGCCTTACTGTCTCCCCACACGAAGAGGGTCTCTGTGAAGGTTATGGCTCCCAGAGTGTGACAAGGATAAACAGAGTCTGGGACTCTGCTCAGACCACTCAGCTACAGGGGCTCAGAGAGCAAGGAGAGAGAGCGAAGAGGGCCGGGCACACCAGACGTGAGCACAGACCGGGCACGGTGAGCCTCTGATGAGCTCCTCCAGGGCAGACATGGAGAAACCTAGCTTAATTCAACATACAGTGACTTTACCTGTGCTTAATCCTAAAGGACCCACAGAAATTCCAAGAGCTCCTTTGCCCCAAAGACCTGGGGTAGCCTAGGGACCCAGAAGACTTCACTCAGAGACGTCATCTAAACCCATTTAAGTGGCCATGGTCCAGAATAAGAAATGTGGCTTAAGAATCCATCAGTCAGTCAATCAATCTATCGCCTCCCCTCCATCTTTGCCCAAGAGGAGCCTGGAAATGCCATTAGAAGGGCCCATAGAAGAATAAATGCCACAGTAAATCAGTCCAGACTGGCTCTGAAGGAAGGCCTGACCCACACAGGCAAACATGGACAAAATAATGATGAATCATACCTTTCTTCCCAGATGTGAACCCTGAAACCCTGCCAAGGTCTGTTTGAGTGTTTTCTGATGGAGTCACATGGCTGCATCCCAGGGGCTTGGCTCACTCCTTCACGGAGCCAAGTCCTGGTAAATGTTTTATGTTTGCAGATCTGTGAGCTTGATGAGCTATGACAATGTTTGCCCATCGCAGGCTGGCCTGTGTGCTTGGGGTTTGGGCACTGCTCACACCAGTGGCATTTCAGCACGTGACACACCAATAAACATAGATAGCATCTGCCCTGAAGAGTTCAAGACCTTTGTGATGGTTGTTATCATGGTGGGTTGTGGGTTTTTTTTTTGTTTTACAAAGCCCACAAAATTATTGTTATGCTTTTCTAACAATAATACCATGTTGTTAGAAAATTTTGAACTGGGATTCAGAAGACCTGGGTTTAAGACCCAGCCCTGCCATTTACTAGTTTTGTAACCAGGAGGCGAAAAATATCAACAAACCTGATCCTCGGTATTCTCATCTGTAAAATGGGGATGATAATCCTCATCACCATGGGTTGAACGGATGCCCTACCTGTCTCTCTTGCGTGGTATAAAGCCAAGAATCAAAACATTCATAAAAGGGGTTTCCCTGGTGGCGCAGTGGTTGAGAGTCCGCCTGCCGAAGCAGGGAACGCGGGTTCGTGCCCCGGTCTGGAAATATCCCACATGCTGGGCCCCTGAGCCATGGCCACTGAGCCTGCGCATCCGGAGCCTGTGGTCCGCAACGGGAGAGGCCACAACAGTGAGAGGCCCGCCTACCGCAAAAAAAAAAAAAAAAAAAAATTCATAAAAGTACAATGCAAATCACTCCATAAATGTAATATATACCATTTTCCTCAAATTTCAATTCAACAAGAGTGTGTACTAGGCCAGGTGACACATGCCTGGAAGAAAGTTATAGCCATGTGGATAAACTGGATTGGTCAGAGGAAAGTCTTTAACCGGTGGACCAACCTACAAGGCTATAGGAACCTAAATTATTGACCCCCCTCTACGTACCAGGTACTACTAGGCACTGAAAATAGACTACTAGGTACTGTGGTTCTACTCTCTGGAGAAACTCACAGTCCAAACTGGAAGTGAATAACAGGAATGTAATAGTGTAAACGCATTGGAGAGAAATGGCTCGTGTGCCATGAGAAACAGGAAAGGCTTCACGAAGGAAAGGCTACATGAGCTGGATTTTGAGAGGTAATGAGAAACTTGCTCATAAATCATGCAAGTCACAGGACAAATACAAAGAGAGAAACTGGTCAAGACCTTTCAGAGGAGGGTGCTGTAAAGCTATGGACTTTCTCGCCCAGTGCTGGGTTGGTGGAAAAAGGGAAGGTGGGTACAGTGGGTGACCCAGCTCTCCTGTCAATCCCAACCACCTCACATGGGTGGGTAGAAAAGAATGGAGAGGTTTCGAGGAGCCATGATAGGAGATGGTAAGGGGGAAAGATTGAGTGTGAACGGGGTTGATAAAGACTGGGTCAGAAACAGTTTTCACCCACTCAGTCATAAAGAAAAGAGATGATACAAACTTCCATTTAGATATTTCCCACTTTAGCTTAAATCCTTGATAAATGGCAAGTCACTAAGCTTCGCAGAGTCTCTGTTTTCTCAAATGACAAAGGAGGAACAAGAACAATTGACATGTGGCCACTGCCATGATAGATGGTATGTCTCCAGCAGACCCATGATTGACTACGCAGTTGAGAAGCCCTCGTTAGAATTCCCAAGGTGATATAATCTGAAGGAAAGTTCAAGTTTCCCTGTTGCAGCGTCATTTTATCATTCCACTTTTTTGCCTCCCAATGGATGGCTTTAGAATCATCTTCTGTTCGTTCTCATTTTCTCCGGCTGCAAAGTATACTTTGGCACGAGAACAGGCAGCGCAGGCACAGGAACTGGGCCTCGTTCCCTCTGGTGGATGAAGTGTCTTATCCTTAAACCAGAACCATCTGTGTAAAATGACTGGGAGGCACAAGAAAGTGCCGGAACCACAAAATTCCAGCTTTGGTTTTGGCTTTCTGGCAACGAGAGAATAAAAATGCCACTCTTATTTCTCCCAAGATTTCCTTCTCCACCGTCTACTCAGGTATGACTTCAGTTCTCCATTAGGAAGCCCTGATGTTTTTGTGGCCCACTCTTCCAACTGCCCTTGGAGATCTTGCTGGAATGCACATGAAGGTCATGGTATTGGCTGGAAATTAAATGACTTTTCTCTTCAAGAAAACAAACTTCATAAATCCTCGCTCATTCCTACACAGGTGTATAGAAGAAACATAAGAAATTGTTCTATGCGTGTGGGTCTCGCCAAGACCCAAACATGAAAAACATATGAGACCCAAATATGAACTTCTTTTTGCACAGAAGGTGTCTGTTAAGACATTTGAAGTGAGTCCAGTGAAAGGCAAGCAGTGAGGTATGAAAATATCGTGCCGAAGATCTGCCGAGAATGGCCTGCAGGGATCCGCACACAGCGTCTTCCCACGTTATTATAATCAGGGGCGCCATTTGCATCACCTGATAAAAACTGCAGTTTGGACTCACTAGATGGGGTGGGACAAAGATATTTACAGAGATGAATGAGGGGTGTTGGAAAATGTGCTCTCCTCCACACCACAGGAAGGCTTAAAGATCCAACCCAAACCAGAGCTCGTTCAAGTGTCAGGAGATGAAAATAATGTGGTTTGGGTGCACAAACGTTTTTAACTATAAATATCCTTTAGATCGTTCCAATGCATTGAGCCAAAACCTAAATGCCGTGAGGTTTCACCCAACTGAATGGTTCCTTAAATAAACACAATGCAAGGACAAAAACTACCAAGATGAAATTGAAAGAACAGAGACTGACTAAACGGATGACCCGAGGAAGGAGCGAAAACACGTCCAGGCCTTTAGGAACACGTGTTAGCTAAGTACCTTTGGTGGCTGTGCGCTGGTCAAGCTCATTCAAATCCATCAGCATGGTAAATCTTCCACCAGAAATTCTTTGAGAAAGATATGAGTGCCCTGCACTGAAGATGAGGAAACCAAAAATGCCAGACAGGTTACGAAACCAGCTCAGGATTGGAAGTCACATCCATCTGATCCCAAAGTTCACCGTCTTCCACAGGAGCCTCTGTGCCCACCACACGTGTGTGTTTCCAGATCAGTGTGTGACCTCTTCCAGGGTAATGGCATTGTCCCATTCGCCTAGGACTTCGTAGGACCAGGAGGTGTCTGGTCCCTTGGAAGTTGTATGAAGTTTCTCAGGGCTGCCATACCAAAGTGGTTTACCACAACCTGGGTGGATTAAAACAATGGGCATTTATGTTCTCGCAGTTCTGGATAAAGTCCAGAACCCAGGTGTCTTCAGGGTTGGTTACTGCTGAGGGCTCTGGAGGAGCAGCTGCTCCGTGCCTCTCTCTTGGCGTCTGATTATTAACCAGAAATCCTTGGTGGTCCTTGGTTTTAGATGCATCACTGTAAACTCTGCCCCCACCTTCGCATGGCATTCTCTCTGTGTCTGAGTGCGTGTCTGCTCTCCTCTTCTTATAAGGAAGCAGTCCTATTGGATTAGGGCCACCCCTACTCCAGTATGACCTCCTCTTAACTAATCACATCTGTAAAGAACAAGTTTCCAGATAAGGTCATAGTCACAGGCACCGGTGGTTGTGATTTCAATATATGCTTGAGAGGGACACAATTCAACCCATAACAGAGACAATAAATTCTTTTTTTTGAATTGAAGTATAGTTGATTTACAATGTTGTGTTAATTACCGCTGCACAGCAAAGTTATACATATATACATTTTTTAAATATTCTTTTCCATTATGGTTTATCATGGGATATTGGATATAGATCTCTGTACTATATAGTAGGACCTTGTTTATCCATTCTATATATAAAAGCTTACATCTGCTAACCCCAAACTCACAATCCATTCCTCCCCCAACCCCTCACCCCTCGGCAACCACCAGTCCGTTCTCTACATCTGTGATTCTCTTTCTGTTTCATAGATAGATTCCTTTGTGAGAGACAATAAATTCTTATTTCTTGAATTAACCAAAGGCCAAATGGACCCTTCTGGAACATCTGATATAACCCATGGTCTGGGAACCCCTGTTAGTGCCTCTCTGGACACATTAGTTCCCCAAGTACTGCCATTCTGCCTTCTTTCCACAACCTGAAGAAACCAGTCAGATTTGCCAAAGCTTCCACCATGTTACAGACCTTCTGTGTCCTGAGAGAGTGAGGAAAAAACTCTTTTCCCATTAGGTATCCTATCCCACTCCCTTTTCCTCTAAAAACTTGGGCAGTTTTACAACTGTGTAAGGAAGATGGGAAGCTCTGAATGTCATTTAAGCAGAAGGAGGAAGAACACAAATCTAAGAGCCACATTTTGACGCCTGAGTCACAGCACCGGGAGGAATGCTTGTTACCAAAAAAACCAGCAGGAGCGAAAGTAAACCTCATCAAATTCTGAAATGCACCCATTATGTGTATAATGACTATCAACTGATGAGATCTCAAAGAAACACCAACGTTGGCTTCTAGACTGCTCTGGCTGTAAAATCTTTTGGGTTTTTTGCTTGTTTGTTTGGTTGGTTTTGTATGAATAAATAAATTTTCAAAAATTTGATATTAACAAACACATATACAATATATGTCCAACCTTCAAGATAGCCATAAATAAGGATGTTACCACCCAAGAAGGTAATATGGACCCAATAAATGAATAAAAAGTAGCTAATAAAGCCCCAATTAAGAAAACTATAGAAAATAACTAGGAAAATGTAAGCCCATTCTGGCAACAAGCATTTGCATACACGGTTAAATATAATTTCCACCAGGTGCGTGAAGCACATGAGTGATTATAGACGGGAAAGAACTGAGTGGTAACCTTTCTTCGGCACGGACACCACCTCCTCTGATTACGCGGCAGCACTTTGAAGAGTTAAATGCCTTCTACAAATGCCAGGTGGTGAGATTATTATTGCCTTCAGAGTGATCCAGCACAGCCAAGGCTGCACATGCAGCAATTTCACAGGAAATATTTTACCCTCCACTTTCTTTCCCTGGAAATACATGGTTCATTTAAGCCTGTGGGGCTCAGAATGTACTCCAAAGAACCATGGCATTCTAACACTAAAATCAAAGAATGCATGTCTTTTCCCAATTTGCAGGGAGAAGAATAAGCAAATGAATAGAAATGTCTCAATGTGAAGTTTTATTCTGTAATTTTTCTTGTAAGTATTTGGAACTCGCTACCTTTGGACCGCTAGTAAGTACCAGAGATGACAGAGAAAATCAGCAAGCCTTATCACCCCACTGTTTCCATAGCTCCATGCACCTGCCACCAGCCCACTAATGCCAGTAGCGGGTAATGCCTGTTTGCATTTGCATAGTCTTTTCCTCCCACCCCACTCTGATAGATCTGACAGTGGGGGCCGTGCAGCTCTAGAGCTCGGCATGCTTAGCCCTGGACTTGGCACCTGTGAGCTCTGAATAAATGTTTGCTGTAAGAATGAACAGGTGAAAATGCAAATCAAAACCACAATAAGATATAACTTCATACCCGCTAGGATGGCTGTTATCCAAAACACACAAAAATAACAAATATTGGCGAGGATGTAGAGAAATTAGAACACTTGCGCACCAATGTTGGGAATGTAAAATGGTGCAGCCACTATGAAAAACAATATGGCAGTTCCTCAAATATTAAATATAGAATTAAATATAGAATCTAGGTGGATCCAGGAGTTCCACTACTGGGTGTATACCCAGAAGAACTGAAAACAGAAACTCACGCCCACGTTCATAGCAGCACTATTCACAATAGACAAAAAGTGGAAACAACCAAATATCTGTCCATCGATGGATGGATGAATAGACAAAATGTGGTCTAGACGTACAATGGAATATCATTCAGCCTTAAAAAGGAAGGAAATTCAGATACACACCACAACATGGATGAAACTTGAGGACATTATGCTAAGTGAAATAAACCAGACACAAAAGGATAAATATTGTGATTCCAGTTATATGAGGTACCTAAAATAATCAAATTCATAGATTCAGAAAGTAGAATAGTGGTTACCAGAGGCTGGAGGAAGGGGGAAATCAGGAGTTATTGAATGGGTACAAAGTTTCAGTTCAGGAAGATGAAAAGTGCTAGAGATGGAGGTGTTAATAGTTGCACAGTCACGTGAATGTACTGAAGGCCACTGAACTGTACACTTAAAAACAGTTAAATGGTAAATTGCACATGAAATTTTCACAGTTGAAAAAGAAGATGAGCAGGTGACTGTCAACAATGAACATCATTCTCTAGTAAGCATGTGGCTTCCAGGAGCCCCATCACCTAACAAGCCTTAGCAACTTGAAAGCAGAGTTGCTAGGGTACCACTGGTGGGTATTTTAAGAATATTAAGGGCTTCCCTGGTGGCGCAGTGGTTGAGAGTCCACCTGCCGATGCAGGGGACACGGGTTCATGCCCCGGTACGGGAAGATCCCACATGCCGCAGAGCGGCTGGGCCTGTGAGCCATGGCCGCTGAGCCTGTGCATCCGGAGCCTGTGCTCCGCAACGGGAGAGGCCACAACAGTGAGAGACCCGCGTACCGCAAAAAAAAAAAAAAAAAAAAAGAATATTAAAGGAAAAGACTATAATTTTCTTTAATGCAGAGACATGTTATATTGACTCAATTCCAGCATTCAAATAATCGCAATTGACCATATTTTTCAAGGTAAAAATGATAACATGCACTTACTTAGAATATTTAGCAGTGCACAACGTTGTAACATGAGAAGTACAAGCATCTTTTCCCTTCCCAGTCCCTCTCTCAAAAGGTGATCACTATTAACAGTGTCTTAAATTATTCTTTAAACAACAACAACAAATGCTACGCTTAGACTAACGATGGCACATATGCATGAGCGTGTATTTTTAAATTTTCACTTTGCACGTTCATATTTACATTCTATTTTATATTCACAGTTTTAACATTTATACAACTTGGTTCATACCCTGTACACTTTTCAGGATTTAACTTTTTTTCCATTGAAAATATTCTGAGGGATTTTTCCATATTAGGATACAAAGAGCTACTTGTATAGACTATACTATAGCTACTTATAGACTGTTTAATATTCCTGATGAAACCTTTAGGCTGTTTCCAAGCTTGTTTTTGTGTTTTGTTTTGCTGACTCTAGCAAGTAAATTCATTGCAATGGAATTGGTAGATCAAAATATGAGCGATTTGTATTTTCATGAATATTGGCAAATCACAGTCTGTAACGTAGTAACAGCCTAAACTCTCACAATGTGTGAGAAAACCAGTTCCCCACCCATCATCCCAGTCATTCCAGCACTTCGCAAGAATCAGTGTTTTAATGTTTGCTTTTCTAATGAAGTGACATGGTATCTTTGCTTTTCTAATGAAGTATCTCATAATGTTTATTTGAATTTCCTTAACTAAAAGATACGTTGAGCATCCTTTAACATTTTTCATGTCCATTTTTCTTTTCCTTTAAATTATTTGTTGATATTCTTTACTGACTTCCCTATCACTTTGTCTTATTATTTTACACGAGCTCTTTAAAGATTCTAGAAATTAGCCTTTCATTTGTCATACGTGTTGCAGATAGGTTCCCCAGATTTGTTTGTTTTACTTTGTTTTAGCTCTTCCATGCCAGACATAAATTCAAAATTTGCTTTTAGTCGTATTTATCTGTCTTTTGTTTTACAGCTTCCAGACTTTTGATCATACTCAGAAAGGCTTTCCCTGATCCAAGTTTAAAAATAAACTCATTCCAACTCTTAGACTATCCTTGCTCTGTGTATGCAATAGTGTGCCAGTGGTGTTGCCTTAAATGGAATAAAATATAAGAACAGTGAGTGGGAACATTAAGACCAGCTATTAAAATGGAGGTGAATGACAATATCAAGTGATTTTCAACAAGTATGCCAAAACAACTCAATGGGAAAAGAACACTATTTTCAACAAATGGTATTGGGACAACTGGATACCCACACGTAAAAAGTGATGTTGGACCCCTAACTTACACCATAGAAAACATCAACTCAAAATGGATCACAGACCTAAATATTATAGCTAAAATACCAAACTCCTAGAAGAAAACATGAGAGTAAATCTTTGTGGCTTTGGGTTAAACAATGATTTTTTTTAGATGTGACACCAAAAACACAATTGACAAATGAGAAAAGTAGATACATTGGAATTTCTAAAAATTTTTAAATCTTGTTTCAAAGACCACTATCATAAAAGTGAACATACAACCCACAGAATGGGAGAAATTATTTGCAAATCACATAGTGATAAGAAACTTGTACCCAGAAGATACTACTTCATACCCACTAGGATGGCTAAAATAAAATAGACAAAATACCTGTCCTCAAAAGCATTGGAAAGCAAAATGAAAAATAACATGTTTAGGCAAGGATGTGGAGAAATTGAACTTTCATTCATCGTTGATGAGGTTGTTAAATGGTACAACCACTTTGAAAAATAGTTTGGCAGGTCCCCAAAATATTAGACATAGAGTTACCATAGGACCCAGCAATTCCATTCCTAGGTATACACCCAAGACAAATGAAAACCATGTCCATGCAGAAAATTGTGCATACGTGTTCACAGCAGCATTATTCGTAACAGCCAAAAGATGAAAACAACCCAAATGTCCATCAACTGATGAACATATAAACAAAATATGGTATATTCATACGATGGAATATTACTCAGCAGTAAAAAAGAATGAAATACTAATTCATGTTACAACATGAATGAACCTTGAAAACATCACGCTTCACAAAAGAAGCCAGTCACAAAAGACTACATATTGTACGATTCCATTTATTTGAAAAATCCAGAATACGCAAATCCATGGAGACAGAAAGTAAGTTAGCGGTTGCTTAGGGCTGCGGTCAGGTGGGTGGAGGAATGGACAAGGGGTAACACGGAATGACTGCTAATCAGTATGGGGTTACTTTAGGGGTGATAAGATTATTCTAAAATTAGATAATGGTCATGGTTGCAAAACTCTATAAATATACTGAAAAACCCACTGAATTTTATATTTTACATGGGTGAATTTTATAGTATCAAACATTTAAGTTATATCTCATGAAAGTTATTCTTTAACTTTATTTTAAAAATCAGGCAGTAAGCCATAGTCTTCCAACTTCTGTGCTCGATTTTAACATTTTGTGCTTTTGAAGTATTTGGTAATAAAAATGGAAGAAAGAGGAGTAAGTGATAAGAAAGGAAAGTGAGTGAGAAAGGGATGGGAGGAGAAAATTTAAAACTGCTACAGAGTGAAAACTCAAAGAATGACTTAAAGAAAAAAAACATCTTTTCTTCCCTCTGTATATATAGATCTATAGATAAAATGCTCCCTCATCCTGGAGAAATACCCAGTTTGGAAGCAGGAATCCAGTGAAGTTTGTCACGGAGAGATGAGGAAGGGGCCAGTGAATAAAGCACCTTGCATGTGTGTAACCTTGTCCGCTACTGTTTCCTAACAGTGAGTTCACAGCCAGGTCACTCAGACATACTGAGCATCTCTTTCCTTCTCTCTAAAAGGGTAATAATATCTCTCCTCACAAATATAAACCTCAAACACTTGAAAAATCTTAATACATTATAAAATGTGAGTATTGTTACTATAAAACTGATGTTTCTCTGTTAATGTGGCATGAATGATGGTTTCTTATTAGAATTTTACTTCTTCAGATAAACATAAATATACTCAGAGCAGAATAAGAAATTAATATCCATTTTCCAAATAAAACTTGATAGAATTCAATCCCACAGACAAGAGTTCCAGTCCAACTTTTGTCATCCTCAACCGACGATAGACATTATCTGGACCACCTTTCCCTCCAACCTGTGGAGAATGTAGTGGTAGAATCGGGGAGGCCCTTTGGTGCTTTCCAAGTCTGCAGTTCAAAGATGTCAGATGCCACTTAGAAGTCAGAGCCAGGACCGGCTCATAATTACTGGCATGAGGAGTAAAGAAAAACACAAGGCCCCAGTTTTTCTAAAACTTGAATAGCCAATTCCCAATAGGAAAAAAAGTAAACTTTTACAGAAATTCAATGTGCCCATTGAACCGTAATCCTTGGAATAACGTGACTAACTCTTTTCTCTTTGCTCATCATGTTTATGACTAAACACTACTTTGGGTAATAACATGAATCTATGCCGGAAAAGTGAACAGGAGAGCAAATAAATAAGAAGACGTACTTCCAGACTGAACTGACTTCTGAGGCTGGAAGACTTCACGTGTGTCCCTCACCCCTCCCTGTCACTTTTCTCAAACTTTCCTTCTTTTGGCCCTTTTACCAGCCTCTGATCTCAGATTGTCCCCTAAATGCCACTTCTCGTCAGACCTGTCAGCTTGGTGGCCAATACTCAGCTCCTGACATTGGCTTGTCCCTGCTTCTCTTGGGGTCCTTCATCTTATCTGTCCTCAGCTAGGGCCACCCCTTCAGATCCAGAGTTCTCAACTGGCACCAGAAACACAGACACCACTTACCCTGCTCCGATGCTCACTCGTATTACCTCTACACCCCCTTCTCTCTGGGCACAGGGTAACTTAAGTGTGTGAAACCATTAGATAAGGAAAATGTCGCCTCTTGCACTGTTGGTGGGAATGTAAATTGGTGCAGCCACTGTGGAGAACAGTATGGATGTTCCTTAAAAAACTAAAAATAGAGCTACCATATGACCCAGTAATCCCACTCCTCGGCATGTATCTGAAGAAAACCCTAATTCAAACAGATACACACACCCCAATGTTCATTGCAGCACTATTTACAATAGCCAGGACATGGAAGCCACCTAAGTGTCCACTGACGGAGGAATGGATAAAATGTATACGTATAACTGAATCACTTTGCTGTACACCTGAAACTAACACAACATTGTAAAGCAACGATACCCTGATATAAAATTAAAATTAAATTAAAAAATAAAAGAGAGAACTGTAAAAAAAAATTCAGTTCCAAATTTTCCTTACCATTGACCCTGTGTAGTTGAAGAATAATGTCTTAATCAATCAAAAAACAAAACAAAAATTTCAGCGTTCTAATAACTATAATGAAAAAGAATTTGAAAAAAAATATATATATATATATATCTGAGTCACTGTACTGTATACTCGAAACTAACACAACATTGTAAATTAACTAATTCAATTTTAAAAAGCTAAAAGTTTCAGGGTCACATAAGCTGGGACATCAGCTGCATAAATCTAAGCTCTACCATACCTGTCTCTGTGAACACAGTGGCAAAAGATGTACCTGTCCAAGAAAACACAGACAACGAAACAAACCCTGACTAAAATCTCCAGGAGAAAGATTCACATGGTGGAGCATACAGAATGCATCAAAGGTACTCTGGACTTTTAATCTTCCCGAAGTCTTCTCTGAGGGAACGGGGGCTGGAGCTGGGGGAAGACTGGGAATGCAAACATGTGACTGTTTTTCTCCCTTTCAGTCTTGCCCGCTAGTAAACCCTTTGTGGACCTTTGCACAGAAAAGATGGAATTTTTCCATAAAAAGGAAAGAATGATGGGGTTTCTCCAAGCCCTTCCCCTTCTGGGTGCTGTCAGCCACTAGATGTCCTGTTTCTCCTTTTTGGCCACAAGCAGAGCTAATGCAAGGCCTTCTCCACACACCAGAGACCTGGGCTGGGCAGGGCAGGGTTTGCCGCTGTGGACCCCCCCACTCTGGTGCCCTGGGCACCGGGGATTGGGCTGCCGTGGCAACTCCGTGTGTAAGAGCCCTAACCCTAACTGACTGGAAACTAGTGAGGGGGCAGGCTCTCTGATTCCCTGGGATCCTCCAGCCAGGGATCAGTAACTTAGTTAAACTTGGCACCAGGCCTTCTGGGAAGCCACACTGTACCTACGTTCCTTCTGGCTACCCAGGTCCACTCCAACACCTCAGGTGCAAGCTCTGTATTGTGGCTTGTTCTCCAAGAGCGGCCATCACCACTTCTTCCTTTTTTTAAATTTATTGCACTGAAGTATAGCTGATTTACAACGTTGTGTTAATTTCTAATGTACAGCAAAGTGATTCAGTTATACATATATATACATTCTTTTTCATATTCTTTTCCATTATGGTTTATCACAGGATATTGAATACAGTTCCCTGTGCTATATAGTAGGACCTTGTTGTTTATCCATTGTATATATAATAGTTTGCATCTATTAATCCCAAACTCCCAATCCATCCCTCCCCCAACCCCTGCCCCCTTGGCAGCCACAAGTCTGTTCTCTATGTCTGTGAGTCTGTTTTGTGGATAAATTCATTTGTGTCATATTTTAGATTCCACATATGTGATATCATATGGTATTTGTCTTTCTCTTTCTGACTTAGTTCACTTAGTATGATAATCTCTAGGTCCATCCATGTTGCTGCAAATGGCATATCACCACTTCTTTCTCTTCCCTTCCTCTAATTTGTTCCATTCTCTGTGAAAATCCAGTGCCTCTTGGGTCTCTGGGGAGATGTGTTTCTTCAGGAATTCTTAGCTCTCAGCAAGTCCTGCACTTACTTGATCCAGGCTTTTCAGATTCTCCAACCCTCTTTCCAGGGACCTGGTGAATGACCTACCATGAAAGCTTTTCCTAGAAGAGAGAGAAAGAATGATCTGCTCCCCTTCCTGCCAGCATGTAGCTATGAAGTGCCCAGGAATCCCAGTAGCAATCACCATGGTTGTCCACTCTCCCTAGAGTGTCCAGAGAGTGTATCACAGACTCAGGGGTCCTGGTGGCCTTGCTACGTAGAACATTACTGATGCCGGATCCTCCAGACACTTCTGGAACCTCTGCTCCTTCTCATCCATCATCCCAGTGGCCCTTCATGGCATATCTAACAGTGCCTTGAGTCTTTTTCACCCATTCCTGACAGTATCCCTCCCCCATTTCCACAGCAGCAGTGAGCTCGAAGCTCCAATAGCCCCCTCCTCAGCTGCCAAAGTAGGACCAAGCCTTGACCTAGTCCAAGTTCACTGGCCACCGATCTCCTTTCTTCCAGAGTGCATCCAGCTTTATTAAGAAATCCATCAGGGTTGTAGCTTTTCCAGGAGATTTCTTAAATTTTCTCTCGCTAGTGAATGAGTAGAATGTTGTGTAAACCTTGTTCCTGATCTGAAATATCCAGTCCTAAACAGATTATCATCTCATTTCATTGTAATATTAGTAAGAGAAAATAAAAATTAAAAAATTGTTTCTTCATCTCAGCATCCTTTCCAGTTTCCCTTTGTCTTTGGGGTGGTATTTCAAAGGCCATCACGACTCGCTATTGGATGAGTTCCCACCCACTTGCACTCTAGGGCCAACAGAAATGTTGAAGGTACATTCCTGACTTAGTACTATGGCAATAATTTAATAAGCAGTATTACTCAATATGAGTTGAAAATCCAAAATAATCACTCCCTAAACAGAACTGGAATCCATATTGCAACTGGTACCAACAAAACACCACATGGTAAGTCAACAGACCCTTCTTAATAGCACCTTTGTGCTGTGTCCCAGCACTGCCCTCCAGGCTTTAAGGTACAGCCACATTCACACCTCACAGCGCCCCTATTAGGTGGATACTATGACTATTTCTATTTCACAGATGGCAAAACTGGGGCACAGAGGTTACGTCCTTGCCCAAGGTCACACAGCTATGAAACAATGGAGCTAGCGCTTGAACTTGGGCAATCTGACTACAAAACCTGTGCTCTAAACCACTCTACTATACTGCCTTGAATTCAACAAAAGGCATACTGTACCTCATCCCAAAGGGGAAGAGAGGAAGCTTTGAAAAGCACTTTCAATGTTGAATGGATTTTTCCCAGAGGTGCCAGTGGGGAAATTACATTATGAGACACGCGGAAAAGAGTCTTAAAGACTTTGTTATCCCCAAATCTCACTACCCTGGCAGCTGTCCCCCTAAAATCTCCCTTCTCTGATTCATTTCTGAATTTTCTCCAAAATCTCTAGACCACCTGGATCTCCAATCCCTTTCCATTCGTGGAAAGACTTAGATGGTTGGGTCTCTTTCAATTCTCCTTTTTTACTAATTATCCTGGTCAGCCAAACAAAATCACCAAAGGTAGATCAGGTTTAGCAGGGAAAGGATATGAATGCCTTTTTATACCTTTACATCTTGGCCACATTTATGTTAATTGTGTCCTTTGTTAAGTCTGAACTTTAAACACAACGCATCTGAATGTTCTTAACTCTTCTTTCCAAATCAAAAGGTATCCCCTTTATCTTGCCTATCACACCTGCAGGTTAGAAGGTGATGGTGCCTGTGGGTCACTCTTCCTCAGCTTCCTTGGCACTCCTCCCCTGCATCGCAATCCCCTCATCCGTAGCCTAAGGCAAGGCTGCTCCTTTGTCCATCCCTTGGCTATGTGACATAGAATATCTTATTAAGTTCTACAGTCAATCAATCTACTCCTTTGTCTACTATTCTTCTTCATTTTTAAGTCATTACTAGTAAGTCACACCTAGAGTATCTATAGAACTGACAGAATCAATAGAGCCATTGACATAGATTTGCTGGGTAACCCCTTCTGATGGCACTGGCCCTGGGTGGATCTGTTAATTACCTAATCACTGCCACACCCTGACCCCAGTCAGGCCCTTCTCAAATATGGGCCATGGAATGCTACAGCTGGGCTGGGGGGTGCCCTTAAACCAGTGGGGACACCATTCCACCCCAAAGGAGAGACATGGGTCTCAGCATCAGAACACGTTCTAGAAGTGCAGACATTGAAGTTCTTCCCCTGTGCGGTCACAACCACCGAAAAGGGCGTTGAGAAGAAAGAGAGTGACAGCAAACTAAAAAACAATCATTCTTGTGATGTATCACCTTCTTAGCAGATGAATCTTCACCTAAGGAGGTGCACATTTCCCCTGGGAGGATGAGTAAGAACCTGCAGAGAGACCCACAGCATTAGAAGAACTGTTTCAATATTTAAAATAAATGTGTAAGTCACAAGACTAAAAATGCATGTATTTAAGCTACAAAAGACATCAAGTAGAGCGAAGAAAATCTGGTTGGGAAGAGGAAGGTGAAATTAAAAGGATGAGAAATACTCATCTGCTTTGGCAGGCCCTGGGCTGGGAGCGCCCTACGTGGAATCCCATGTATTCCCCACTCCATAAGGGACATGGCTACTTTCTTGACTCAGTGACTTTGTTCCCTACTCTGAACAAATGTGAATAATAATGGCACCATCCTCCCAGAGTGGTTGTGGAATTAAATGAGTTCATAGATTGAAGGCACTTCGTTAATTAATAGTAACCTTTTGATGTTCCGCCTACCTGGTTTTTGTTGCAAAAACTCCTTTATATCCTGGCTCCCCCCTGACCTCTTCGGAGCCCTCCCTCAGAGCCATCTGAGAGGCTGCCTTGAGGGCTTAAGTCCTCGGAAAATCTGCCCAATAAAAAGTAATTCTCAACTTTAAGTTGTGGATTTCTTTTTCAGTCCACACGATGCTGCCTCAGAGCAGCAGAGCTGAGGTTTGAACCCAAGTTTTCTGAATTCAAATTCTAATCAATGCCACAGACAGCCTTTCTGTTACCCTTCCAAAAATACACATTCTAAATGGGTGATTTAATCTCAACTCAACAACATCATACTTTTTAGACATTGTTTTAAAGAGGAAAAGCTCTGAGCTTGCAGTCAGAGAACTTGATCTCAAATGCTGACGGACAGAGGTGAAGAAAGATATGGTAAGTTTCGGTGTCTGTGGAGAACTTAAAGGAGGGGTCCAAAGTTCAGAAAAAAATTCAAGGCTAGAAATACATACTGAGGAGTTATTAAGTTTAGGGATAGATGGTTACTGAAGCCCAGGCACGAACGAGCTGGAAGAGGAAGAATGGGTAGAGTTTAAAAGAGGAAAACCCGAGGCTTAGGAAAGAACACAGGCCAGGACAACTGAGCTGCTCATGGAAAACAGGTTTAGAAAATGCCAAATGCACTTCGATATTGGCGGTTCCAAGTTGTGGATACAGAGCGGAGAAGCAGCGCTCTTATTCTCCTGTATAATTGCATCTCACACCTTCTGCATAATACAGATTTGCTCTGAGATAAGCTATCTAGGACTTTCCATTTCTCTGCTGGCTAAGATCCAACTTGGATTTGGCATTTCCCAGGGTGTTAACAACCGTGTCTGTATTTTGGTTCTGTACTTATTAGGAGTTCTCTGAAAATAGCCCCTAGCAACTTCTGCTCTGTCTTTCTGAATGCGATGCTGAAAACTCTTGCAGCTGAATATGATTTTCAACACTCCGTTCCTCCTGGGAAGAATTGCGATGGAGACCCACATTGGTCTCTTCAAGGCCCGTAAAGCAGCACCCCTCTTGTTTTATGGAAACCACACCCCTAGTGAAACAGCCTTAACTGGTGGTTGGCTACAGCAGACTGTATACTTTTAAGGCTTAAAAGTGTAACACCGGTCCTTACACACTCTCAAGTGAAAATTCAGGCTGGGTAATCAGCCATTAAAAGAGAGAGAGAGAGAGAGAGAGGAGTAACATTTAACAAAAATTCAAATCCTCCCAAAAATTATGTCAAAGATAGAGTACACTGAGGAAAACCAAACTAAAATGGGGAGAAAATCATGCATGAAAAATGAATATTCAATAGGTGATGACTAAATGAAATGTTAGAAGAGAGCGGTTATCAGTTCACTTTTCCTTTGATCAAACAAAAGTTTTTTATGTATACCAGGAGCCAGACACTGTTTGAGCATTTCTGCACATACATTCTCTAATAGTCACAACCCTGGAAGAAAGTTTTTAAGCACCACTGTACAGATAAAGGAACTGTGGTTCAGAGAAATTAAGGAACCCTCTCCGCATCACACAGCTAGAAATTAATACAGTAGGGCTCGAGCTCAGGGCTTCCTGACTCGAATCCCATTCTTTGCTGGGAGAACTTGCATTAAACTACAACACATAGAGATGCAGGGTCCCACATATCAATCGTGTCTTCAAGAATGAGGCATGTGCACACAATTACAAGAGACCGAACACGCCAGCGTCAGTGCCAGGAGGCCAATGGGTCAAAACGCAAAGAGCTGTGAGTGGCTTGTTTCAATCTGGGAGCAGAAAGGACTGGCTGGTTGGTTGCATATCAGCTCCTGAAGGTACAAAACGAGCAAGGAGTATTCTCAAGAATGTGGAAATCTCGTGAAGAAATAGAAGGATAGGAGTGGATGAGCAATGACGAGCACCTGTGGGAATGAACTGGAAAGGCTGAAATAAGTTGGGACTAGAGTGCAAAAGGGTTGTGAATGCCATGCAGAGAGCTTGGCTGTTATTTTGTAGGAAAGAGAGGGACAGGAAGACATTGAACGTGAAAGGTGAGGCATGTGACCCGTTTTAGGTCTCATGCAGGGGCAGTGACGAGGTTGGACACTGAGGGTGGAGGGGCAGGATATCCCTGTTGGAATGTGCTTGGTGACCCTGTGGCCATCTCTGCAGGTATGGGAGAAAGGACAGATAGGGGAGATATTATCAAAAAAGTGTAGACAAGAATAAATATGATGATGAAAACGTGTGTTTGGGAAGATGTGATGGCTAATTTGATATGTCAGCTTGACTGGGCCACAGGGCACTCAGATATATAGTCGAATGTTATTCTAGGTGTTTCTGGGAGGGTGTTTTGGCATGAGATTAACGCTTTAGTCCATAGACTGAGTAAAGCAGATTGCCCTCCTTAATCTGAGTGGGCCTCATCCAATCAGTTAAAGGTCTAAATAGAACAAAAAGGCTGACCCTCCTGAGTAAGAAAGAATTCTTTCTGCCTGATGGCTTTCAGACTAGGATGTTGGCCTTTTCCTGCCTTTTGACTCAAACTGAAACATTGTCTTTCCCTGGGGCTCAAGCCTGCCAGCTGAGTGACCCTGAAGATCTTGGGACATCTTAGTCTCTATAATTGCATGAGCCAATTTTGTATAAAAATCTTTTTTTTTTTTCTCACCACAGCGGTGAGAGGCCCACGCGGGCCTCTCACCGCTGTGGCCTCTCCCGTTGCGGAGCACAGGCTCAGCGGCCATGGCTCACGGGCCCAGCCACTCTGCGGCATGTGGGATCTTCCCGGACCGGGGCACGAACCCGTGTCCCCTGCATCGACAGGCGGACTCTCAACCACTGCGTCCCCAGGGAAGCCCAATAAATCTTTTTAAATATACACATCCAATTGGTTCTGTTTCTCTGGGGAGCCCTGACTAATCCAAGATGACATCAGAATGCTAGCGCAGGTGAATGGGAATTGGTAACAGTTCCAGAGATCAGAGCAGACTCAGGTTTGGAGGAAGATGAGGAACGCAATTCAGACATGAAGTCTTAGGTGAATAAGGAGGCAGAGACAGTTGGATGTATGAGTCAAAAGCCCAAGAGAACGATCTGGGCTGATTCCGGAGATTTGGGAGCCCTCATGAGGTGTGTAAGAGTTGAGGGTATGGGCTGGAATCACCAAGGAAGAGGGTCTAGGAGAGAAACACTCTGCTTAGGACACTGTGTCTGGTCTGAAGCCAGTGACAACCATGCCCTCCAGAAGAGTGACCCTGAATGCATCCCTTCCAGGTACACAAGACCTTTCTCCCTTTCCTTCTCTGAGAACTGGCACAAAAATTCCAGAGTCACCTTCCAGGCAGAGAATCTATAAGACGGCCTCATTTTTGCTCTCTCAGGTGGCACCCTGATCATTCCTCTGGATCTGCCCAGCCCTGTGAAGCGTTCTTTCTCCTCTTTTTGCTATATTTTGAGCTCCATTCCTATGTCGCCATCTAAGTTCATTGTTTTTGCCATTCTGGAAAATAATTCACCAGTCTGTCCCTATGGAATCTATTTCCTGCTAAGGTGAAGGACTTCTTTGTGTTCGTTCTCATCAGGCAGGGCCCAGCGGTATCCTGGGAACCTGAACCAAGAGAGATCTCCTTTCCACTTAGACAGGGGAGAGCGTGAGGTGCTCCCAGGATCTCGAAAACACCACATCACGGTAGAGACACATTTTTAAACTAGCACGCAGATCGGCAAGTTCACCTCCTTTTAGCCATCCATCCATCCAGCCAGCCAGCCAGCCAGCCAGCCAGCAGACCTATATCGAGTGCCCACGTGGAACCAAGTGCCTGTTATGCAGTCCCCAAGGACTGCATAGGATCACACTGATAACACAGGGTTAACAACACCTCCCTCCACGGCACTGCACAGACTGAAATAATAAGTGTCAAGTGCTGAGCACAGTGCCTGGCCCACGCCGGTGCCCCTTCAGTTCCCAGAGCTCCCCCTTCTTGACCCTACGTCCCCAGTCAATTAGCAAATTTGGCTTTGCTGCTGAATTTCTCTTGCTACCGCAGGTTCCTCCCACTTTGAGTCTGTCCTCCTACAGTTCTTCCCTCCTAAGCTAAGCTACCAACCAAGTACATTTTTGCCTGGAAAAGCCTGCTGCTCCATGGAGCTAAGAATTAGACAAATGATGCAGCTGGGACCAAGGACAGACAGGAGCGATTACAAGGGCATCTGAGCAGGGCCACTTTGGGGGAGGGGGGTTCCTGAGCACCCAGAAACTCCGTGACCAGCAGGGGGCTGCTGACTCCTGCACTCTGTGTGTGTGTGTGTGTGTGTGTGTGTGTGTGTGTGTGTGTGTGTGTGTGTGAGTGTGCGGGTCAGGGCACCCACATCCACGGTCCAATCATTCAACATCCTTTCCACTCAAGAGCAAAGGTGGGCACAGGTAACAATCTGCATCACACCTGTGTATCGAGGCCCTTCCTGCTGTGCTGCTTTTTAGCCTCCTAGGAATTAAAGCTATTGGAGGCCGGTGGACAGTTTCTTTTCCTTGATAAATGACTAGGAAAGTAAATAATATTCAGGCTCACCCACCTCGAAGGCAGCTGTTCTTAGGATTAATTGGAAGGTTGTCCTGTTTAAGCCTCCCATATTTCTTTGGTAAAGAAAAAAATCACAAAATCATGTGACCTTCATATTTGGTTCACGACTAGAAACAAATCTTCACTGGCTGCTGTTTCCAAGAATTTGTGGGGACATGAAGCAGTGGCCATGTTTACAGGGCACTAAATTGTGTAATTAAAAAACATGCTTGGACGGTCGGGGCAGAAAAACTCGATGCCAGCGTGGATTTGCAGCCAGGATTCTGCATGTGGCTGTTCTGCCCAGGCCTGGCCTCAGAGGCAGGGATGCGGGAGACAAACCCAGAGGGAAGAGACGCCTGAGAAAGGTGTCTGCAAAGTGGGGAGGAAAGTTAAGGAGGAGCCATGGAGACTCAGTAATTCTGAGACTCTGAGTCCACCCGCTTTTTCAGAGACAGGGAAACTGAGGCACAGAGGGGAGTAACTTTCCCAAGATCGCTCGTTGTTTGTTTATTTGTTTGTTTGTTTTTTAAACAAGCTGGCTTTATTAACTTCATTGGCATATTTTCTTTCTGGCCACTGTGCATAATTTGCGGGATCTTAGTTCTGTGACCGGGGTTTGAACCCACACCCTTGGCAGTGAAAGAGCAGGGTCCTAACCACTGCACCGCCAGGGAATTCCCCAGATCTTTTGTTGTTTGGAATGACCATTCTCCTACATTTGTGGTAAATTACAAACTGACCCAGGGTCACTCCACTTTCCCCTTTCTAACTCCCTCCCCCAAACACCAGGGACACGCACACGCCAATACACATACACACACACACACAACCACACACACACACACACACACACACACACACACACACACACAGAGTGAAAACAAAATGAACGACGTGTGGTCGAGAGAAGATACACAGAACTGAAGTGAATCAGCAATGGCACACTGATTGGCATCACTTGCATGGCATGGTCACTTGCATGACCTTGTATCTTTTGTTTATCTTTTTTGTTTAAAATCATAAAGAACTTCCATGACCCTACCATCTAAGCCAGGAACTAGAACATATCCAGTTAAATAATATTTATCTTCTGTTCCTCACATATATCAACTTCCTACCTCCCTTCTCCCACCAGAGGTAACCAACATCCTAAATTTCATATTCCTTACTATGTTGCATTTACATATACGCATAACAAGGTATCATTTAGTTTTCTTAATCTTTAACTCCATGTTAGTATCATACTCTATGTGTCAGATGTATTTTTTCTGTCCACAATCACACTATTATTATTTGTCCAGATTGTTTGTCATTGAAGTTCATTCATTTTCACTGTTATGTAATATTCTCTTGTGTGACTATATTAGTTTATCAATTCATTCTCCTGTCAATAGACTCATGGGTTACTTGATCTTTTTATTAGAAAGAGTACTTCTATGAATATTCTGATACATATCTTGTACACATCTGCAAGACTTTCTCTTACGTGTATGCCTAGGAGATAATTGTTTGGTGCTAATGTACGTGAATGTTCAAATTTATGAAAAATCACAAATTGCTTTTCAAAATGATTATAGCAGTTTACATTTCCACAGCAAAGAAGCAGGAACACCATTGACCCATCTTCCTTCCAAAACAGAAATGTCAAACTTCTTCAATTTTGCCACTCAAATGGATACAAAATGGTGTCTCATATTGGTCTTGATTTCTACCTTCAGATGTTTGTTCATCAGATATGTGTCCTCATCTGTGAAACTTCTGTGCCTTTGCCCAGATTTATTGGGTGGATTTTCCATATTGATTTCAGGAGTTCTTTTTTTTGTTGTTTTAATTTATTTATTTTTGGCTGTGTTGGGCCTTCGCTGCTGCACGTGGGCTTTCTCTAGTTGTAGCGAGCGGGGGCTACACTTTGTTGCGGCTTGCGGGCTTCTCCTTGCGGTGGCTTCTCTTGTTGTGTAGCACAGGCTCTAGGCACGTGGGCTTTAGTAGTTGCGGCAAGCAGGCTCAGTAGTTCTGGCTTGCAGGCTCTAGAGTGCAGGCTCAGTAGTTGTGGCACAGGGGCTTGGTTGCTCTGCAGCATGTGGGATCTTCCCAAACCAGGGCTCGAACCCGTGCCCCCTGCATTGGCAGGCGGATTCTTAACCACTGTGCCACCAGGGAAGTCCCAGATTTCAGGAGTTCTTAATACTAGGATTTTGTCAGTTATTGATGTTGCAGGTTTCATCTCCTAGCTTGTAGCTTGTCTTTTCACTTCTTTTATGGTGTCTTTTGAGGATCAGAACTTCTTAATTTTAATGTAGTGTAATTTATCAGTCTTTAATTTCACGTTGGTATATTGGACTTTACTTCTCAAACCACTGCCAATTCTGCATCACAGTTTACAGTTCACACTCCTTATCTTTTCTGTACCCCGTAAACCTGGTGAGCAAGATTTAACATTTCCTCATTTTATAGATGAGGAACCTAAGTCTTGATGGTCAGTAGGTCACAAAGCCGAGAAGCAGCTGTGTGAGGACCGGGGCTCGAGTCCTGAATCCCCAGTTTAGTTCCCCAGCCCTGCACTGCCTCTCTGCGCTATGTCAGGAATTCAGCCAGCCATCCTAACAGCAAACACTTCCTTTAGGGTCTGATGTGCATTCCACATAGTGCTAAGCCCTAGAGACAGAGAGATAAGCAGAATGTCATCTCTACGCTTGCAAAGCTTGTATCCGAGGGAATGTGCCTAGAGAAGGTTTTTTATGAGACATCTGAGCTTGGCCTTGAAGGAGAGTAGTCTTTTTCAAAGTGTGGGCCTTTAGAATGGGTGGGATTGTTCTAGAAGAGGGAAACAGCATGAGCAAAGGCACGGAGGGAGGCAGGAGCATGGTGAGGGGCTGAGCTGTCCCATCTGGGGCAGGGCAGGGGAAGGAGTGGGAAAAGAAGCCGGGCCCCAAGACAAAGGTCAGATTGTGAAGAACCCTGTGGGCTTCCCTAACTAGCAGGAACTTCACCCTGTAGGCAATACATCTTTGACTGTGAAGCTCTGAGATCTGGCTTGCAAAGCCACTCTGTCCTCTAATATTGCTTCCAAGATCTCCTTCTTGAAGATTTCCACCTGCCAGGTAGGGCATTCCTTTCATTGGTCCTCTGAGTCCAAGGGTTTTCTTCTCAGTGTTGCATCCTGAGATTTGGTGAGGAAAGCTTTTATTCTTGCTTATCAAGTAATGCATAGAATTCCGTCTTTTCTGCCCTACTGCCATCATCATCCAATGAATGCTGGCCCAGGGTGTTGACCTGAAAGCATGGCGGAGCACACGGTAAGATGGGCAGAGCACAGGCTTGGGTTTGATTTTCAGCGTTGCTACTAACCATGTGACCAGGGCATGTTTCTTCATCTCTCTGAGACAATTTTGCAGGTCATCATGAGAATTTAAGGACATATGGAACACGCCTAAAGCCAAGGAAACATCCAACAGATGTCAGTTGACTCTTATGACTCTTATGACTCTTATGACTCTTATGTCAGTTGACTTATGTCAGCTGACATAAGTCCTACATCACACCCCTGAGGCCATGCAATCTAGACAGAGAAAGAGCGCCCCTACTGAAACCAAAGCAAGTAAACTAGAAATCAGGGCAGGTAGTGCCCAGACTGGGAGAGTGCCCAACTAAGTGGAAACAGGAGAAGATGAGGCAAAAGGCACTTATTCTCCTGAACATACGGAATAGTTTCAAAATTTTATATCTAATAAGCCACAAAGCAAGACTCAAGAAATTCCAGAAGAATCTATTTTGAACATTGAGTGGAAGTGTCCACACAGAGCAGTTCTGCCTTTGCTTCTGGTGTGCACCCCCAAAAGTTTCAATGGGCAGGACCCAGTTTTATGTTGGTTTTTTTCAGCTTGGGATTCCCATAACATGCATGTGCTAAGCATGTGGCTGCTACATCTGCAGATGTCATGGGATTTCTTCCAGAAAACTCCTCCATCCCCCAACTCACAGCCACTAGCAGAAAGCAACCTTCTAGCATCTCTCATGGGGTGGGATTTATCTTATTCAGGATCCTCTAATTCTTCTCTCTTGAAGATTAGCAGTACCGATGGGAACTTACATAATTTTCTAGATTCCTCTTCTTTCTCTATAACATTCTGGGGACCTGGGGGAGGGTGGGAAGCCATGGGCCAGAGCTATCCCAAGATGTGCCAAGAATCTTCTGTTTCCTTCCTTAGACCTGCCTGTCAGAGCATAAAACATCACATTTTACCCCTTTCTGAATTTGATTACTTTGCTGCTGAATCTTTCTTGGCTGTTACAACTTTTGTTTCTTCAGTTGGTCATCAAGAGGGGGGTTTTGCAATCCACCTTCATCTCACCATCATTGCCTGAAAGTCTCTGTATCAAGAAATTGTTAAGAAACTTCTCTATGCCCTAGCCTGTGCCAACTTTGCTGGAAATAAAGGATAATTAGACAAGATCCATCCCCAGGAGCTTATGTTAATCTAGTTGTTAGGTTATGAAGATGTGGTCAGAAGCTACAGTAATAGGACTTAATAAACAGAAATAAAGACTAGTGTCCTAGGGAAAAGTCATAAGCTACACCCATCCAGATAGTATCATAATAATCAGCATTGTACCTCATGAATTTCAAAATGCGTTCATGTTCATGATCTTGTCTGAGCCTCACCTACTCCAGCGATCTGGGCAGGATAAGAGAAAAGACAAGTGGCTTGCCCGAAGCCAGAGTCAAAGATGTAAGGATGGGGGTAAGGGCTGAAAGGAAATGGGACTATCACACTCATAAAAATGCACCATGAGCTGAACCACAGAAACCAACACAAGAAAAGGCTGAGTCACACAAACTTAAACTGAGTAAATTATTAGTTCATCAAATAAAATTTCACAAAATGGATTTTTATTTTTTAAAGAGTAAGTTCTATTATTCTCAATATACTTTCCCAATGCCTACAAATTGATTTATATACAACAGTTTCATTGGTTGCATAAATGTGGCTTCTGTATGTTTCAAAGCAAGAGAAGCTCTGGGATGTCTCAGTGGCAGAACAGGTCCTAGAAGCCCCAGGGGCTTCTCACTCTAGCTCAAATATAACTGATCAGAGGGTAAGCAGGGAAGAAGAGACAGTGTAGGACTTTGGGGTTCAAATTCCAATTTACCGTCTTTGAAGTAGGCATGACACATTCAGAATTGTAAGGAATATTTAAACTACAGACTGCTTGGGACATAGTAGATGCTCAATTTTTAAAAGTACTTTGGATATGGAGGTATCCAATTTTCATCCTTTTTACTTTTTTTCACAAATATTTATTGAGAGTACTAGCCACGTGCTGCACACCATGCTTATTATGTATTGTCTAATTTAATCTTGTCCTTTTCCTCATAATGCTACTTGTGCTAGGAATTGACATACCATTTTCACAGATGAGGAAAATAGAGGCTCAGAGGCTTTGTGTGACTCGCCCAAGGTTGGGGAAGTGTTGTGTGACAGGGCTGGTTTCCAGTGCAGGCCTGTCAGACTCCAAAGACTTCACGCACACCTAGTACCATGTTCTTGCCTCCGTAATACATGTAAGAAGAAGAATAGCAAACCCTTAGCATCTACAATGTGTCTGGATCTGTTCCAAGAGATTTACTATTTAATTTAAATTTGCATATTTAATTAACATTTAAAACTCATTTAATCTGTACACAGCCCTTTGAGGTAGGTACCATTATTATCCCATTTTACTGATGAAAAAAAAATGTGAGCTACAGAGGAATTGAGTAACTCAATGTAGGTCCCGTAATCTGCCTCTAATTATCTGAAGGAACAGTATGGGCCAGACCTGATATGTACACCCAGCTTGGGGACAATAAGGCCGTGACCCATATGTGCTTTAGCTCCAACGGAGAGGAATGAACACAAGGGCTCCCCAAAACCTTTCCCCTCTCTGGATCTTATCGCTCCAGTTTTAACTAAGATAGACAAGACTAAAAGTTAGGCTGCTTTTATCCATGTAGAGCTTTTTCTCTTTGATGAGAAAGAAGCTAAACTCTAATTTGCTCTCTTTTGAATACAAAATTTGACTTCAATTAACCAAAATTTTTCTTACTTTGCATTTTTTACAGAGATCCTCTTTGTTCTTGAAACTCACCAATGGCTAAGTATATTCAGGTGCAGAAAATCCCACTGAGACTTGGGGTTCTTGTGAGTCACCTCTCTTCACGTCCCTGCTGTGTTACTTTCCCTATCCATGGAGTGGTCATAGGACCCAAAGGGAGAGGCCATCTGGGTCCAACCTCCATTACATCATCCTGATGGAATGTGGATACAGGGTTTGCAGGGACTTTCTGTTTAAGCCTTGTTTTATTTAACTTGATATCATTCTTAGAGTTTTAAATCGCATCCATAGTTGCTTGGAATCCAGGCTTCAGTTGGATTACTGAAGGGCGGCAGCAAATGTGTCCTCCTAAAGCTGAACTCAGCAGATGGTTAAACCAAAGCCATCCTGCCCCAAGGCTCAAAGCGAATCTCTCAGTTCATTACATTTTAAAGACTGCTGGCAGTCAGCAGCCTTTAGATTTATGTAACCTAAGTTGTATACCATAAAAGCACGTGCTAGTTATATAACAGATGTTCATGTGAATTGGTTAAAATAGGGCAGGTAAAGGATCATACACCATGATCAAGTGGGGTTTATCCCAGGAATGCAAGGATTCTCCAATATATGCAAATCAATCAATGTGATATACCATATTAACAAATTGAAGGAGAAAAACCATATGATCATCTCAATAGATGCAGAGAAAGCTTTCGACAAAATTCAACACCGATTTATGATAAAAACCCTCCAGAAAGTAGGCATAGAGGAAACTTACCTCAACATAATAAAGGCCAAATATGACAAACCCACAGCCAACATTGTCCTCAATGGTGAAAAACTGAAAGTATTCCCACTAAGATCAGGAACAAGACAAGGTTGTCCACTCTCACCATTATTATTCAACATAGTTTTGAAAGTTTTAGCCACAGCAATCAGAGAAGAAAAAGAAAGAAAAGGAATCTAAATCGGAAAGAAGTAAAGCTGTCACTGTTTGCAGATGACATGATACTATACATAGAGAATCCTAAAGATGCTACCAGAAAACTACTAGAGCTAATCAATGAATTTGGTAAAGTAGCAGGATACAAAATTAACGCACAGAAATCTCTTGCATTCCTATACACTAATGATGAAAAATCTGAAAGTGAAATTAAGAAAACACTCCCATTTACCACTGAAACAAAAAGAATAAAATATCTAGGAATAAATCTACCTAAGGAGACAAAAGACCTGTATGCAGAAAATTATAAGACACTGATGAAAGAAATTAAAGATGATACAAAGAGATGGAGAGATATACCATGTTCTTGGATTGGAAGAATCAACATTGTGAAAATGACTATACTACCCAAAGCAATCTACAGATTCAATGCAATTCCTATCAAATGACCAACGGCATTTTTCACAGAACTAGAACAAAAAATTTCACAATTTGTATGGAAACACAAAAGACCCCGAATAGCCAAAGCAATCTTGAGAAAGAAAAACGGAGCGGGAGGAATCAGGCTCCCTGACTTCAGACTATACTACAAAGCTACAGTAGTCAAGACAGTATGGTACTGGCACAGAAACAGAAATAGAGATCAATGGAACAGGATAGAAAGTCCAGAGATAAACCCAGGAGAAAAGACAGCCTCTTCAATAAGTGGTGCTGGGAAAACTGGACAGCTACATGTAAAAGAATGAAATTAGAACACTCCCTAACACCATACAAAAAAATAAACTCAAAATGGATTAAAGACCTAAATGTAAGGCCAGACACTATAAAACTCTTAGAGGAAAACATAGGCAGAACACTCTATGATATAAATCACAGCAAGATCCTTTTTGACCCACCTCCTAGAGAAATGGAAATAAAAACAAAAACAAATGAAACTCCAAAGCTTTTGCACAGCAAAGAAAACCATAAACAAGATGAGAAGACAACCCTCAGAATGGGAGAAAATATTTGCAAATGAAGCAACTGACAAAGGATTAATCTCCAAAATTTACAAGCAGCTCATGCAGCTCAATATCAAAAAAACAAACAACCCAATCCAAAAATGGGCAGAAGACCTAAATAGACATTTCTCCAAAGAAGGTACACAGATTGCCAACAAACACATGAAAGAATGCTCAACATCACTAATCATTAGAGAAATGCAAATCAAAACTACAATGAGATATCATCTCACACCGGTCAGAATGGCCATTATCAAAAAATCTACAAACAATAATTGCTAGAGAGGGTGTGGAGAAAAGGGAACCCTCTTGCACTGTTGGTGGGAATGTAAATTGATACAGCCACTACAGAGAACAGTGTGAAGGTTCCTTAAAAAACTAAAAATAGAACTACCATATGACCCAGCAATCCCACTACTGGGTATATCCCCTGAGAAAACCATAATTCAAAAAGAGTCATGTACCACAATGTTCATTTCAGCTCTATTTGCAATAGCCAGGACATGGAAGCAACCTAAGTGTCCATCAACAGATGAATGGATAAAGAAGATGTGGCACATATATACAATGGAATATTCCTCAGCCATAAAAAGAAACGAAATTGAGTCATTTCTAGTGAGGTGGATGGACCTAGAGTCTGTCATACAGAGTGAAGTAAGTCAGAAAGAGACAAACAAATACCATACGCTAACACATATATATGGAATCTAAGAAAAAAAAAATGGTCATGAAGAACCTAGGGGCAAGATGGGAATAAAGACACAGACCTACTAGAGAATGGACTTGAGGATATGGGGAGGGGGAAGGGTAAGCTGGGACAAAGTGAGAGAGTGGTATTGACATATATACACTACCAAACGTAAAACAGAGAGCTAGTGGGAAGCAGCCGCATAGCACAGGGAGATCAGCTCGGTGCTTTGTGACCACCTAGAGGCGTAGGATAGGGAGGGTGGGAGGGAGGGAGACGCAAGAAGGAAGAGATATGGGGACATATGTATATGTATAACTGATTCACTTTGTTATAAAGCAGAAACTAACACACCATTGTAAAGCAATTATACTCCAATAAGGATGTTTTTAGAAAAAGAAAGATTTGAAGATGCTGCTGGCTTTGAAAATGCAGGAGGGGGCCATGAGGCAAGGAATATGATTGGCCTTTAGAAGCTTGAAGGGGAAAGGGACTGGATTCTCATTAAAAAAAAAAAAAATAGGGCAGGTAAATTAGATGTTGAAAATCAGAACCCAAAGGTTCCCAATAACTTTAAATATATGTTGTTTACAGTCATAATGAGGGTATAATTTGGGTTTTTTTCCCCTATGCTCTCCAATAACAACAGGCATGATTAAGTGTCTACAAAATGCCAGTCACTTCTGCCCTATGGCTCGGCTTTGGAGTGTGGTCAGACTGCTTGATCTATGACATTCCGCAAGCTTCCCTGCCATGGTTCACCCATCCATCAAACAGAGGTAGTCATGCCTACCTCACCAAGTCAACATGAGAATTAAATGAAAAACATGGCCAAGTGCCTGGCAGGAAGTGGGTACCCAAGGAAGGATGGCTTCCTAGCCCACTGCCCTTATCTGATTTTATTTACTCCTCCGGGCCAGCCGGGGAGCTTGGTATGATTATAATCCCTATGTAGCAGGTGAGGAGGCTGGAGCCCACTGCCAACCTGACATTGTCCTTCAGCAGAGGAGGGTCTTCAGTGCAGAACTCCTTAGAGGCGCATCTTTGCTTTGCACAGGTTATCCCACCGGCAGCTCATGCAGGTCTTCTGACTTCTCTGCTCTTCCTTCTGGCTGCCTGCCAGCTGACACTTTCCCTGCTAATTAGCACCTCAACCATGGTACAGCAGGGGAAATCCAGAAGGGTGAGCCTCAGTGGTTAGCAGCTGAACTGTGTGGTTTAAGAGCTTCCGGGGAAAGGTGTTTTTTTTTACGTTTGATAAAAGAAGGAGTGTCACATCTCAGTGGTGACATGAGCATTTTAAATTATATCTGGAGTTCGGTTGTCTTTGATCCCGGCCTCCCACTAATAGGTAATTGAAAGTGGATCGTTATATTTAAGAAGTGTTCTGATCTTCAGGGAGATTAAAGTTCATTTGTATGCTGAGGCGTTGAGCACGCTTCTCAAAATCATATCGGAGCTCCTCTTCACCCTAGCCATTACCACCAAACTGCTTATTCTCTGCGTTTATGCTGTCTTTCATTGGCAAAGAGTTTGATGTGCAATAGTGTTCATTCTTTGCTGAGATGAAATGGCTGGCATTCTGTACCCAGAAAAGCAGTGGATGCAAAGACATTAGATCAGTCACTGGGAATCCAAGGTCAGGTTCCTACATCCGTACTCAGGCAAATTCATGTTAACCCAGGCCTAGAATCCACTGATGGGAGAGGTAGCGTCCCTTTTTGAACCTGATTTCCGATGGAGGTGAGAGAAATCACTTGAGAGACCCCATAACTCGGATTTAAAAATCCAGTAAAACTTCTGCATTCACTCCCAGCACGTAGCCTACACTCACCTTTGGTTTTCAGCTAAGTCTTTACACACCTCCTTGCATAACAGAGTGAACTAAATTCACAAGGGCTACAAAACTTGTAAAAATCAACCCTGCAAAAATATGGAGAAGCAGTACTATCCCAAAGACATTCTAGAAAACAGTTGGGCAAAACGAGGCAAAGGTCTTTAAAATGCTCATAACCTTTGATTTAATAATTGCACTTCTTAAAGTCCAGTCTTATGAAACAATTTATGAATGCAAATAAATATATTTCTTGCAGTGTTTGCATAGATGATGGACTAAATTGGAAAAGGTGAACGCTCCCCAAATGGGCACGGTTAAATTCATTTATTCAATACATATTTATTGTGCAGCTACTTGGTACAAAAACTCTTGCAGGCAGTTCTCCCCGGTAATAGGAGAGAGGGGAGAGGGTATGGGCACAGGTGTCCTAGGGTGGGTGAGGGTAGCAGAGGTAGCTGGGGAAGCTTTTTTCAGGTTGCTGAAATAATTTGTGGTAGAACCCCACCAATTCATTAGTCCATAGCCCCTAAAAGCCATCTTCATTAAAAAATTTCAGTGAGAGGAAAAAAGGCTTAGAATACAATGTCACATGAAAAGCCATCATACATACATGTGTGTGTGTGTGTGCTGTGTGTGTCTGCAGATACGAAGTCCTTGGGGATGAAGTGTACTGGTGTCTACAACTAACTAGGAATAAGAAAATAAGGTAGACTGATGAATAGATAGAGGGATAGATAGAGAGATGGGCTAAAGCAAATACAGCAAAATGATAACGAGAAAATCTAGATGGTAACTATATGAGTGTTCACCATACAATTCTTTCAACTTTTCTGTATGTTTGAAAGTTTTTATAATATAAAATCAAGGAAAAACATGTTTTTATGTATACGTCCACACAAACATGTATATGTACGAAAATGTTCAAAGCAGTCATCTTTCGGTGGTGACAACTGAGTGGTATTTTAATTCTGTTTTATACATTTCTATACATTACCCACACCATGAGGCCCTGATGCCAACTTGTTAGTGAGAATTTAATCTCCCTGAAGTGGCCCCCGCTGCTTCCAGATGCTTCCTTGACTGTACTCTGGGATAAAGTCCCCTGTTTCTTCTCCCGCGCCCCTGTCGGGTGGCCTCTGCAACAGCTCACTCTGTGACAGCCCCTCGTTCCTGGGTGCAGGTGGCCTCTTCTACCACCTGCTTCGGCCACCTCCCTCTACCTCAAGGGGGAGGACCTCACTCAGCTTCCCCAGGTCTGCCGCATGCTACCTGGGGCACAGGCCCGTGTTCTGTTCCCCACGGTGCCCCTACAATACCTGCACTCAAATCTCAGCTCCAACACCTACCGGCTGTGGGTCCCTCAGCTAGCTGCTTACCCTCTCTGGGCTTTTGTTTCCTAAGCTGCAAAACTGGGAAAGTATTAGTACCTAACTCTTAACGTTATTGTGAGGACAAAATGAGTTCCCATCTAGTATTCAGAATAGTACCTGGAATGTAATGGGCACTAGGTGAGTGTATTATTATCATCAATATCATTACCATTACTAGTATTGCCGCCATACTACAATCACCACCAAACCCAGACTGCAACATGCAAGAAGATATGGTACGTTCTGAGACAAAGGAGGGGAAATGTTGTGGACAGAATCATTTATGATACTGCCTCAGGTCCAGGGTCAACTGAGCATCCCTTCCAGGCCAGATCCCAGGTGCCTGGCTTCCGTCTGACCCAACAGGACAGTGGCAGGTCCCCCACCACTAAATCACACCATACTTCTCTGTGCCACAGAGACTGACCACTGACGTCAGGGAATTTGTTCCAGAAGAGGCAACTTACAAAACATGATAAGGCCCCTCCCCTGAGTCCTCCTTTCTTGCTCCAAGATTTACATCTTCTGGGAATAATGGAAAACTGGGACATTCACTCAATGGCAAACCCTTCCCTACGCGCTGGGGTTCAGTCTGGTCTCAAAGCCTTCAAAAGACCATCACGAAGTAGTTGGACAAAGATGTCTTTCCCAAAGTCACTGCTATTCAGTCTTACTGTGGTCATCACGTTAAATATATTTTCCAAATTCGATGCAATTAATGGGTACCGCTTTCATAATGAAAAGAAGATGGTGGTTGGGAACTTTCTTAATATTGCTGTTAAGGTGTAGGATTCTACAGGGTGCCACGAAATCAAACAGATTCGTATTGCAAAGTCTGTAAGTGGTCACTGGTTAGCCTGACGGTGTTTGTCTAACGAGCTACACTAGGACGTTCCCACTCCCTCTAGGAAATACTTGTCAGAAGTCATAGATGTTGTTTTTCTGAGATATAAAAACAACAGCACTTTGTTATTTTTATCAAGTCTATCTTTGTTGGGCCTATCAGAGTCAATAATTTGAACTGGGGCAAAAATAAGAGACTGCTTGTGTATTCAAAATTTACACGCTCAAAATCTTAAACTTTGCCAAAAAATTTTTTTAAAAAGTAGAAGAGAATCGTTGGTTTCTAGCACAGGAATGTCATTCAAACCCTCAAATTCAAAATAACTTACAAGTTTCCAAGTTCCACTTCTCTTTCCAAGTAAACAGAGATATCTTTTTCTAAATTGTTTCCACCCAACTTTTGCAACATGCCTAGCAAATTTCTCAAATATGACATATTTTATGTGTTTCCAGGTGTTGAGAAATGCCAGGAAACTAACCCAAGGAGTAAAAAGAATTCATAGACCTGGTTGGTGAGAAAGAATATCTAATGAACTTTCTACCTTCCAGCAAATGTAAAACTCTTCGTAACTCTTCAGGTACCAGTTTAAAATCCATCAAAACTGTCTTATTTAGTTATTGCAGGAGTGAAGCTTGCATGTGTGAGCAAAGAATTGCATTTATCTTCATGAATATACAAACGAGTGCATTACGTGACTCCATCAGTGGCTTACCTCTCAGCAGAGACAACGTTCTGGAATCAAACAAAAAGCCTGGTATGTGAGGGCTAGAAGGGCCCCAGAGGATCATTTCATCAAAGCCCAGAGAGGTGACGAGATCACCCTAGTTCACACAGCAAGCTGGTCCCAGTGGGGGCTGCCATCTTGGCCTCCTTCCCCCGCAGCAGGACCTCTTTACTGCATTGGGCAGTTAGCACTCAAACACTGAGAGGAGAAATACCTACAGATTCCTTTTCCCATCCATCGTCCTCATGGAATATAATTTGGTAAAGTGAGAAGACTGCAGGCTTTGGAACCAGCCCTACAAGGTCCAAATACAATTCTACCATTTACTGCAAACCTCTGATAACACGACGAGTTGATTTATCTTCCAGTGAGAATGTGAGTGAGATGTATACGGAGCCAGCAAAGTACCTGCATGTACAAGGTTCTCAGCGGAAGTAGGATGATTATTATCTGTCTATCACCAAATACATACACTAGATATTTATTAAATAAATTGGACAAACCAGATATGTACATTTGATATATAGAGATATATATACCCTAGTATGTATGTGTATGTATAAATAGATGAGTATGTACAGATATAGATAGATGTTACCAATGCCTAAAATTCCTATACTCCTCTAGTCTTGTCACATAGAGATTAAAAAGCTAACAGACTCTTGCAAGGTAACCTAAGTCACTCAATATCTCCTTGGAGAATCTTTGAAATTTCTCAACATTGGGTCAGACTAAAGTTACAGGAAATGCTGACAGAACATACCCTTGCAAACAGTATCCTGAGAGCGGCAAGAAGGTAAAATACTGCAAAGAGGGGACGAAAGGAAGGTGAAGAGAGGAGAGAAAGGGTAGGAGGAAAAAGAGTGAGCAGAAAGTTCTTGAGTTGAAGGATGAGGTGAAAGGGTGTCCACAAACCTGCCAGTCGCCCAGGAGGCAGCCAGCTGGCATGGCCCATGGACCTCATTTTCAACCCCAAGACCAACCAACTCTTATCCCAATTCTACAGTTTTTTGAACCCTTAAAAGAGTCTGTCATCCATCCATTCATTCATACAATAAACGTCCTCGATTTTGAGGGCATTCTGAAATAATGAAACATCATAAAGGAGAAATCAAAGAATCTTTGTCACCCATATAATTTTACAGAATTAATACTGAATTTTTTTCTACTCCATGACTACCATTGCTTCAACCTACTATTCTCCCAGTCCCTGTATTCTGGTTACTAATTCTGTAATTAAATGCAGAGATCCAATCTCCATAATGTAATATGCATTCTCTACAAAGCACCCAAATATTGGCTGAGAACTACTTTTACCACCCTGGACCCCAAAAAAGCATCTAACAGAAGATGGATAATCAGGTGTCCTATACAAGTCAACTCTCTTCTGCAGATTAAGAACTGGTAGGAATCCAAACCAATGCATGCCTTACAAATATCACTCCAGGAGATTCTTTTCTTGTACGTATATGTCAAACCCAAATGGAATAAGACATTGGAAAATGAGCTGTTCATAACCCCGCCTTCATTTATGTCTTTTTACTCATTTCTGGTTGACCCCCTACCCGCCACCCTTACGATCTATGTCTATACATGTCCAAATCGTCCACAAGCCCCAAGGCCCAGCTCAGATACCACCTTCTCCAGGAAGCCTCCCGTGTCTGCCCCCAGCAGGAAATGATTTTGTTTTCCTTACAAGTCCCAGAGAGCACTTCACCTCATACTTTTCTTGTGGAATTGTTCATTTCCAAGCTTTTATGATAGTTATCAATAAACCCATCTTCTATCTCCTGGGAGCCGCTTGCAGGCCACCATTCCTCACCCTCCCACCACCTCTCTCATCACCATCTAACCTACACTTTGCTGCTTTTTATCTGACCTTGAATTGTCCTTCCACAAGGAATTTCTTTACATCTATCGCCTGTCCTAACCTCTTCCCACCCAAAGTGCTTTCCTGGTAATATTTATAATCATCACTGCCTTTCTAACTGCCCCACAATCCATGAGCTCTTTAATGACAATGGCTGTGACTTGCGTCTGTGCTCCTAGTTTAGGAACGTGGGAAACTTTTGTTGCATACGTGCACAGCCACATCCAGTTTCCCTAAATTGTTCCCAACCCAAAAGCACAGCTCTAGAATCTGACTGCCTGCATTCTCACCCCAGGTCTATCACTTGCTAGCTCTATAAGCTTGGGCAAGTTTTTCAACCTCTCGGATATCTCAGTTCCTTCATCTGTAAACTAGGGATGATAATAATACTTACTTTACAGGATTATTTTGAGAATTGAATTAGATTGTCTATTTTAAATGTTTGGTATATTTTTGAAACATGGTAAGCAATTAATTATTCTTTTCAATATATGTTTTTGAACAAGTGAAGGAATAAATGCTTCTTGTTCCCAGAAACATATAGACTATGGGACACCTTTATTACATCTTCTCCCTACAGAGATTAACAGCTATATTTTGAGAAAATTCACTCTCAAATTATATTCTCTGCTGAAAGCAAGCTCTGATGTATCAACAAGACTCCAAGCAATGGCTGGAGAGTGTCCTATTTAAGATGCTGTGTCCATTTATGAAATTTCACACCCAGTAGATTTACATCTTCGGAGAAGCAAAAATAAATGGGGTGACTTCATGACCGTATCCCAAGCAGGTGACTGAACACTTTCTTGGATCTTATTAGGGCGGCCCCTAGAAGTCTTTCTTGAAACACAGACTTTATATTCCATTTTATCTTTAGGTTTTATTTTTAGCAGCAAAAGGTTAAGAGCCTGGGACCAAATGTCTGTTCTACAAAACCACTTTTTCAGGGAAAACAACTCTCTAGGACCAGAGGAGGCCTCAGAGCATGGCCCTCTGTCTTCTGGCAGACGCCCACTGTGGTCAGCTGGGCTTCACAGGCATCAGCCACAAACACAGCCCCTCTGGCGCACTTTGCCTTTTTTCAAGGCAAACCATTATATCCTCGGGCTGTTCTTATCATCAGAAAACTTCTTCCCAATTTTTACCCTCTGAAGTTGCAAAGGCTGAATAAACACCCTAATCTAGCTCTTCAAATACTGCCAAGCGCTTCCTACAACCTGAGCACCCAGTTCCTTGAGCCATTCTTCACATGAGAGACCTCGGCAAGACTGAGAACGAAGCCAGGCAGGGTCTAGGCACGATCCATTTGGTGCAGTCACATAATGGCTTCCTGAACATAGTAGAAGCTCAATAAATATTTGTCAAACAAATAGATGAATAATTAAATGCATTTGAAAAGCTTCTCATTTCTCCGTTTACTCAACAAACAGGTATACAGGACTAATAATTTTTTTTTTTTTTTTGCGGTACACGGGCCTCTCACCGTTGTGGCCTCTCCCGTTGCGGAGCACAGGCTCCGGACGAGCGGGCTCAGCGGCCATGGCTCACGGGTCCAGCCGCTCCGCGGCATGTGGGATCCTCCCGGACCGGGGCACGAACCCGCGTCCCCTGCATCGGCAGGCGGACTCTCAACCACTGCGCCACCAGGGAAGCCCGAGGACTAATAATATTCTTGTATGAGCAACAGGGATGGAAGTTAAATAAGAAACAGTCTGTGATCGCAAGGAATTCGTGGCTCACAAAGGCACCGTCTGTCAATGACTGCTGTAGATTAATGTACGATATGTGCTGCAACACAACGTATGGAGCGTGTGCATGTCCTTGAGGCTCTTTAGGGAGGAGCAGCACTTCCCCAAACAGCATATAGAGAAAAACCCACTCCAAACTGACCAGCATGGGCAAACCCCAGTGATCCATCTGGATTAATGTGACCCATTTCCTTTCCACCTGTAGCCCCACCATTGAATACAACACCCTAATTAGAGCCTTGGTCATGCAAATCACAAGAAAAACAGCACTTCCCTTTAAAAAGTCATAACGCAGGGATTCCCTGGTGGCGCAGTGGTTGAGAGTCCGCCTGCCGATGCAGGGGACGTGGGTTCGTGCCCCGGTCCGGGAAGATCCCACATGCCGCGGAGTGGCTGGGCCCGTGAGCCATGGCCGCTGAGCCTGCGCGTCCGGAGCCTGTGCTCCGCAACGGGAGAGGCCACAGCAGTGAGAGGCCCGCGCACCGCAAAAAAAAAAAAAAAAGTCATAATGCTTCTCACAATGTATTTTACTTTTCCATTTATTTTTCTGGTAGCTACGTCCCATGGTTGATTTATAGGGCGTACACAGTCATCGCAAACCACTGAAACATTTCTTTCAGTAGCAACTCTTTGCTAAGCCCCATGCCTGCCAAGCTGCCCTGCATAATGGACTAATTTTTCATTTTCCTTAAACATAGAAGTTTGCATTTTCCACCATGATCTTTCATTTCCTCCCTCCCGATTCATGCTCCAGCCCCCACCACTGAACTATATTATACTGTCAGGCCTTTCCTTGGTGAAGAATGCAGAGTATTGAGGTTCTGCACAGTATGATTCGGAAATTTGGGAGAAAGTAAAGCTTGGAATTTTGGTGAGACCAGCATTCCAAAAGCCGCTGTCATTCCTGACCTTTCCACGTTATTCTGGAATCTAGTCCGCATCGACGTTATTTCTGTTGTAGGGAAGGAAGCCACGGAGGTGTGACCGCTGCAGCCCCACATTCCTGGAGCGGCCCCAATTTCTAATATTCCGTCTGCTTCATTGCCTGTATAAATCACCAAAATGTCCTAGAAATTACAGTAGCTTATCTTCTATATTTGCTGCCTCTCCCAGACTGTCTTTGCCTCAGAAACGTTCCCGGTGTCCTTTGTCAGATCTTTCATCCCAATTTTCTCTGAAAAGATTATTCGAGAAGATTCGAATGATGTCTCATAAAAAGTCCCCTAAAGAGCCAGTGAGACTTAGAGCTAGAAGTGAACTGGAAATCTTGACGAGCTGCCTTCCCAGCTCCCAAACCCTTCCCGCTCCAAGAGTTTGTCAGGTAAAATGGGCAAGCCATCTCACAGGTTTCCCACTCCACTGCAAAATATGCCTTATTATTCCATTTCTACATGGCTGTTTGTTTTTTTTTTACAGGGGTTGGGGCTGGGATGGGAGGAGGACATGGGAAACAACATTTACTATCTCTTTCCTATATCACAGCATTCTGTAGACATAAACCCCTTTAATCCTTATAACTTTGAGGTGAATAGAATCATCCCTCAAGAATAATAAGGTTTAAAGAATCTCAGTAACTTCTCCCAACACCATACAAAGCCCATATTCTGTCCTTGTACTACATACTTGATAACTATGAAAAATCTAAACTTGGAAAAATTCTTGGAGGATAGCTTCTCCAAACAGTTTATTTTTCAGATGAATCCACAGAGGCCCAGAGAAGGCTAGAGACATTGGCAACACCCTGGAGCTCATTAGTGGCAGAACCGGAACCCAGGTCTCCTGAAACCCAAGCCCCGTGCCCTTCCTCCGGCAACACACAGGCTCAAAGTCAAGCAGAGAGGTGCCCAGAAGGAAGGACTGTCTAATAAAGACATCCTTAGACCACAAGAAGAAAAGGGACTGTTAATCTGCAGAATATTATTGGAATATTTGAGAGGGCAGCAAAAATGATGTGAGTAAAGATTTGCAAATAATCTAATGTCAGATGTAAAAAGTAAAGCGGAGATATTGACAAGATGACAGACAAAAGGTGTTTGAATTAAACTATGCACAAAAAGCAAAAGTCAACTAGGCGGGCAAGTTTGGAGGGGTCTCTCGTGCAGTCCCTTTCTCTGAATTCTAGCAAAATACTCCCTTGAACTAGAAAATCAGTATCATGATTCCCTGATAAGATGGTTGAATGGATAGTTCGGGGTGGAAAAAATGAGGTCATCCTGAAGAATTCCATCTGATGTGCAATATTGTGAACCAGAGGTTAATTTCCTGGGAGTTTTTTAACAATTAATCTCTTCCATATGGCAATTGGGCAATAAAAAATAGTCCCTTATATAAAACCACCTAAAGGGAAAATACACATAACGGAAGAATTATCCAAAAAAATTGTTCAAGAAACAATATACAAGTGACAAAAGCAAGTTCCCTACAAATGATGGAAATATTTGAACATGGAAATTTTCCAAGAAGTATTTTCCTTCTCTACGCTGAACCAAGTGGGAGAATCTGGAGGTGGTACTCTATAAAACAGTATGCTTTTTATTTGAATGGATTTTTCAAAATTTAGTATGCTGATGGAAATGCTACTTATAATTAATTAGCGAATAAGAATTTAGAAAACAAGAATAGTCCTTGGAGTCAGTCTTCTTTTGCAGCAGGGTATTTGCCTTTAATGTGATCATTGGTAGTTAAAATCACTGGATTAGGTTTGTTCCAGCTGAGCCAAGAGGCATTTATAATTCTCTTCTCTCCAAAAGTAAACCACAATCAAAACTAGGTCACAGATGCTGTTTGAAAATAATGACTAACATCTGCATAGCCCAGTTATGGTTTAAAGAGCAAATTCACATCCATTATCTCATTTGAGGCACATGAAAATTTGTGGAGCAGATATTAGTATTCCCCCATCAAGGCTCAGAGTTTGAATGACTCGGCTAAGGACGCACAATGGGTAGGTGACAGAACCGGGCTCCTGACGTTCCCTGCACTCTGCCCATCAAATACACTATCAGCCAGAACTCTAACTACCCACCAAACACCTGCAAGTTCAGATTCTCCTGGAATCCAACTAACCAGGATCTACAGGGGTCTGCTTTTGTTTGTTTTTGCGGGGGAGGGAGGAGCTTTGGGGAGCATTTACTTTAAAGATGGAAAAGATGAACAGACAAATATCCTCTGAGCATAATGGGAACTCCTCTGCTTGGTGTCTAGCTTCTCTGATCTCCTACACTTTCCGGGACAATCTTCTGTATTCCTGATAGGAATCCAAAGAGAATTATCAAAAAACAAAAATCAATTTTGTTCAACAAACTGTGCCATTAGTTTGTGAATTTGGCTCGCCATATTTAAAAAATATTTATAATTTTAAAAAAGGTGAAATCAGAAAGATTTTCTGGTTAGCCAGAAAAGCAAGTTAATGAGAAATAATGTTGTTCGTGAACGATAGTGTCATCCCTGCACAAAGACGGTCTTTGAGTCTATTGTCAAATGTTGGCAGGATTCTCTTTCAGCCTTTCACTTATTTCTCATCTTCAGGGCTGATAACTACAGCCAGAAAATGAGATGTCAATTAGGAATAATTTTTGGTCATTTTTTTCGTACATATTTTGTTTAAATGTTGGAATCTGGACATGTAAAACTCAGAATCGGAAAGAAAGAAAAAGAAAAAAGACCCATCCGCCAGGTAGGGTTCCTTAGAGAGTGTTCACGGGGAGAAACAGGAGAGGTCAAGAATTTCTCCAAAGGGCAGGTTCCTTAGTCGTACAATTCCTTTCGGTGGAAGACAGCTAGTTTTGGATAGTTTGGTTCCAGGTAATGTCTGAAAGCAATCCTTCAAGTAGGAGTCTTGAAGAATGTAATAGAGATGAAATGTAATAAGAGGAAACTCTGTTAGAATCCAAAGCAGACTCTTCCTTCCAAGAGTTTCTGCACTTAAAATCACAGTATAATTTTGTTTACAAAGAAAGAAAGATATTTTGACTAACATGAAACAGATTTGATATATGATCCTCAGAAGCAGATATTCCCCAGGCTATCAAGGCAATAAACTTGAGAGAAAGTGATTTACATGGAAAAAACTCAGAGATGAAGAAACATATAATTCAACTTGGGTCTAGGCAATATCAACTTTGGAATAACAAAATCAGTCAGATAACCAAGATTTATCTTCTTAATGCCAACAAAATAGTGTGGCTAACTCTGCCCCCGACCATGGCTAACTCCCCTCCCCACTAAATGATTTAATTCATGTTGGTGACCTATTAGTTTGCTCAGGCTGCCATGACTAAGTACCACAGACTGGGTATTTAGACAACAGAAACTTCTTTTCTCACAGGTCTGGAGGCGTGAAGTCAAAGATTAAGGTGTTGGCAGGTTTGGTTTCTTCTGAGGTCTCTCTCCCTGACTTGACAGATGGTCTTCTCACTGTGTCTTCACATGGTCACCCCTCAGTCCATGTGGCTGTGTCTAATCTCTTCTTCTCATAGGACCCTAGTCTTACTGGATTAGGCCCACTATACAACCTCAGTTTACCTTAATAGCCCCTTAAAAGGCCCTATCTCCAAGTGTAGCCCCATCCTGAGGCCCTGGAAGACTAGACTTCAACGTGTGAATTTGGGGGGACACCATTAAGTCCATAACCCTATATCCTCTCTGGTCTCACAAAATGCAGGTTCTTCTCACATGCAAAATACATTCACCCCATTCCAACAGCCCCCAAGTCTTAACCCATTCCAGCACCAACTGTAAGTTCAAAATCTCACCTAAAATATAAAACAGTTATGGGTGAGACATCTTGAAGGTATGAAGCAGCCTGAGGGAAAATTCTTCTCCAGCTGTGAATCTGTGAAACCAGGTAAGTAATCTGCTTCCAAAATATAATGGTAGGACATGCAGAGCATAGGCATTCCCAATCCAGATGGGAAAAGTCAGGAAGAAGAAAGGCGTGACAAGTACCAAGCAAGTCTGAAGCCCAGCAACGCAAATTCCATTAGATATTAAGGCTTGAGAATAGCCCTCTGTGGCTCCATTTTCTATCCTCTGGGTCCACCAGGGAGGCAGCCCTGCCCCCCAAAGCCCTGGGCTGCAGTTCTCACTCTATAGAACCAAGAGGGAAGCAGCCCCATCACCCCTTCCCGGCCTGTGCCCTCTAGGCCTATGGTGGCAGCCCTGCCAACCTCTGAACTGCCTTCCGGGACATTCTTCTCTTTTCTTGGAAAGTAACATGTTCACAGCCAGATTGCTCTACTGGTCCATCCTATAAAGTCTCAGAAGTCCAACAGCTTTCCTATATCTTGTCCTGTCTCTGCCCCCCCTTTCAGTTCAACCTGCCATCATTTCTGCTGAAATGTTTAATTGGATCCATGAGTCATATCTGTCATGTCTTTATAACCAAGTGATTGTCCAGCAACACCCCTGATGTTCTCTCCAGCTCTCTCATTCTCAGTTTTTGCAAAACTGATAGGCTGAGAATTTCCAGATCTTCCAGTTCTGGTTCCTTTCGGCTTAACAAGTCCTTCTTCAGTGCATCTCTCCCCTCTCACATTTCACTCTAAGCAGCAAGGAGAAACCAGCCAGTACCTTCAACACTTTGCTCAGAGAGCTCCTCAGCTAAACATCCCAGCTAATCCCTCACAAGTCCTACCTTCCCTAAAACACTGGAACGCAGCTCAGCCAAGGTCTTTGTCCCTTTATTACAAGGACCACCCCCCCTCCGTGTCCAGTAACGTGCTCCTCATGCCCATCGGTGACCTCACCAGAAGCACCTCTTGTGTTCACGTTTCTGTGAAGAGTCTTCAAGACCATCTTGGCTTTTCTGTCATGCACCTCAAGCCTCTTCCAGCCTCCATGCCTTACCCAGCTCTGAAGCCACCAGCACAGTTATAGGTATTTGTCACTGCCACACCCCCATGTCCCAGCACCACAATCTAAGTGCGTCAGTGTCCCCAGAGAAACCAATCCAACAGGATGTATAAATACACAGAGGGACATTTACTTTAAGGAACCGGTTCACGTAACTGTGGTGGCTTGGCAGTCCAAAATCTGCAGAGTGGCTTGCAGGCTGGAGTCCCAAAAGAGAGCCGCCACGTGAGACTAAGACATGGTCTGCTGCCAGCGTTTCCTCTTCTTTGGGGGATGTCAGTCTTTTTCTACAAAGGCCTTCGAATGATTGGACGAGACCCACCACATCCTGAAGGGTGGTCTGCTTTACGCAACGCCTAAAAAGTATCTTCACAGGACCATCTAAATAACATTTAACCAAATACCTAAGTACTGTGGCCTAGCCAAGTTGACACATAAAATTAACCTTGACAGTGACATACGTTATTTATTTCCTAACCCTCATACTGAACTCACTCTGAGCGCCAGAGGTGAACTCAGCATAGAAACGAGCAAAAAGCACGGCATCCTGATAAGAGTTCTGAATTTGGAGTCAATAGAGATATGTTCTCTGCTACCTGATTGGCTATATGATATATCTGCTGTCATTTCTTCTTAAATTTATGAAATGGGGTTAAAATTAATAACCCCCTCATCAGGGATCAGATGTGATGATCAAGTATGAAACACTTTGAAATGTTAGTTATTAATGAGAATATTAATTAATAGGGGATTATTGCCTCACTCTTTAAGTGGACAAATACAAAGTCTGGAAGGCAGAGAACTTGGGTGTCTATCTTGGTCAACACCATGACGCCTTGTATGGGTGATGGGATGGCATCTTTCTTGCTCTTACCCCTCTCTAAAGCCCAAACTTAAGTTCTCACTATGGACATTGAAGTTTGGGAGCAGTAAAAGCTTTCTTAAAGCTACAGTGTGAGCACAAGCAAATGTCAAGTCCTCCTTTGCTAGTGATGTTGTTTCTGTTCTTCTGATGACAGTGGATTAACTCCACTGACAGGCAGTAGGTTTGAGAAAGATGGTCTCCAACTCGAAGATTCTATAAAATGTAATCAAAGTCACACACGTGGAAAGAGAGACCACCATTGTTAGTAAAAAGTCTCTTTTTAAGTGAGGGGAAAACTTTTCCCTGCTCCAGAGTTTGCGATGAGTGTGAAATAGAAATAATAATTTGGTGTTCTGGTGTCAGTGAGATGGAGATCTGGGTAGGGCATTTTTGCACAGTTTTAATCCTCTTGGAAAGAAAGGAATAGAACTAAAGAACCAGCTGCCCACACCAGGCTCCCTTCCCATACATGGTCTCTCATTTAGCCTTCCCCCAAATCCTACAGCATAGAGATTATATCTACAAAGGAACAGCTATGGGGGCTGCCAAAAACTTGGAAATTAAAGAAATAAAGTTAATAGCAGAGTTAATATTAGCACCGCAGACACCAGATCAGAGCTGGGATGTTGAAAGATAACTGGGAAAAAAATAGAATGGCTTGTAAGCCAAGCTATTAATAACTGGATACATTAATGTAATTAAAGTTAAGCAGAGGAGCACTTGGTCATTCCTGGAAGTGGAGAGTCACAGAGTAGTACCCATACCAGTAATGACCAGGGGAGATGGAATCCACGTCTAAGGGTTCAGCCCGTCCAGTCTCTGTGGCAAATTTAACCCCTTTATGAAAATGGATGGAAGAGGCTGCTAGAGCCCAAGGCCATGGGACACTTAAATTGCATAGCTACCTAATCGTACTCTGAATGTATTTTCATCAAGGAACCTTCCAATTATAATTTACTTTCCTGTGTGACTTGCCTACAAGAAGAGAAGGTGCCATCTGGGTTATTGCAAGTATTTTGGCCATTGTGCTATAGGTGTGACCCCATTTTAACTTAATACATTGACACTGTGGTTTTTACATCAGCCTTTATGAGTTTGGTTAAGGTGAGTCTGCCCCAAGAGATGGAGCACAAACTTGGTGAATTGATCCAGCAACAAGGCTAAAGGTCATACCTTGAACCATGGAAAATTTGTCTCAACACTAACCACCTCATGAAACACCTCAGCAGCCTGACAATGGGTTTTGCTTAGTCTTTCCATATACAATCACATTTGAAAATTCAGCCTGATCACCTACTTACTTTCCATGAGCATGAGTTTCCTTTTCTGCAAAATAGGGCTATGCTTGCCAGAAATGCAATAAGACAATGTAAATAAAGTAGATGGCAAAGGCCATGAACATAGGAACCCGATTGCAGGAACTCAATTAGTGTTAATTATTCTGATTAATTATTATTCCTTTTCTTCTGGTCCCATGAAGGCATCTGCCTGGAAGCTGAAACTAGGGAACACGCCATCCCAGGACTCTCATTCCTCTAAGTCCAAAGAGCTCCACTTCCTAAGGAATGCTTCTTCATTTGGCCAAGTTTCCAATTGTCAGAACCTCTCCCTTATCTGGAGTTCCCCAAAACAGAAATATAGGAAACATTGGTGGATGGTTAATGACCAGCAGCACTTATCAGTTTAACAAACACGCGAGAGTCGGAAGCAGTGTGGGTCCTGAGACTAACGAGCCTGCTCCAGAAGCTGATTCATAATAACTGCATGGTCGCCAGGGGAAATGCCAGTGAGCTTCCTGGGTCTGGCAGAAATCCACTGGCTCCAGGAAAAGGACTCTTCATGGTGGCCATGCTGAAAGCATGTGGTCTGGGGACCATGGTAGCTGGGAATACCCTGGGTCCAAAGCCTCCCCCCCAGCTCTCAGGGCCACAGAAGACATTCCTGTCCTCTTGGTCATCGACACTATAATAAAAATGGGTTATTGCTGCTCTGGACAAATTTGGAGGTGAGGACATCATGAAAAGCAAGGAAAATCTCCAAGGCCACTTCCTCCCAGGGTATATGCTTTGACATCCAAATTGGCCAGGTTGACGGAATAACAATCTTTGGAGCACGCTGTCTGTGACACGGATGAACTCCTCCTTCACTTCTTAAATGTTTCAAGATGTATCTTTATAGCAACAAACTAAAACGAATCTTAATGGGTGGAGGGAGAGAGAGAGGCAAATCTTACCCCAACAGGAACCACGTAGCGGAGCACGAAGCTGCCCAGAGAGTTTGGCTGGGAGAGCTGCCGAGATGGCTGTCAGAGCAGCAGTGGAAAGAAGCCGTCTCCCCTGGCGGGAACTGCTTCCCTCTCACCTCCCGGAGAAAGAGATGCATTTCCTAGAATAGAGGCAAAATCTCCCTTGGTCTAAGGTCACAGACACCTCTGTCCAGCTTTGCTTCCGTTTACACCCAAGGAAATAAAGACACTGACGCATTCTAACTAAAGGTGAAGTGGAGGTGGTCCAAGTGGAAGTCTGGGCCAAGAAAGCTTGTTCCAAATCTGGTCTCAGAGTGTCGGGTTTCTCCACTGATTTAGTCCAACACGGGCTTCAGATCCTGGGTGCGCCGCTAACGACTGTGTGATCTTAGGCAAGTACCTTAACGTCTCTGAGCCTCAGTCTCCTGTTGGGCAAAAGTAGGCCTGACATTCTCTTTCTCACAGAGACGTTGTGCAGATTCAATGAGATAACATATGCAAAGGTGCATAGTACAGCCTTGATACGTAGTAGACACGAGCCAAATGTTAGTTTCCTTCCTTTCCAAATTACCTTTTTAGAATCGCTGAAGGCATTCACACCCAAAAGCACTGCTGAGATGGCTGTCTTCAATTATACTTTACAGAGAATATGAAACATATGGGAGGAAGATATTGATCGCCAGCTGCCAAAATTATTTTTGTGGAAGGAAAATTCAGAATCACTCCAGATCTGTACTGTACTCTTAGCTGCAGGTGTGCCTACCAAGACTTTGACACTGTTAACTTGAATATATTCATTATGACCTAAATAGAATTTGGGGAGCTACTCATTCGGGTTGGAGCTGTGAGTGGCACCATCTTCTGTAGAATCACTCCATCGGGGATGTATCAACACATTGGAAAATGTCAGACTGAGAAGTGGAAGTTTTCTCTCCGGGATGTGAACACCTGGTGTGAGGACATCGAACAGAAAGGTGATGGCAGAGAAAGAGACTAATTCTAATTCCTTCCCTACGATATATTCAAGTGACACTGAGCAAAGCAATAGACCTTCCTTTGAAATTTTTATTTGGTACATATTAAATGGCCTTTCACAATAATCCATGGGGCATGTTTGCAATGAAATAGTAAGTTTCTTAGATGTGCACAGGTGAAAAAGCATTATAAACCTCATACTATCATGCAACTCCATCTGCTTAGAAGTGGGTGGCTAGTGGGGACTGTGAAATCACAGTGGGGTCAGAGGGAGAAAATTAACAATTACTGATTTTCTACTATGTGCCTGACGCAGTGTTTGGCTCTTAGAGACATTATATCGCTTGGACTTCACAGCATCTTTGTGAGGTCGGAGTTACCATCTCATTTTAGAGATAAGGAAATTGACTCCAATGAGAATGACTAGGAAACGACAAGAGTCAGATCAGAGCCCAAATGAGTCTAACTTCGAAGCCTAGCCTTTTCCACTGTCACACACTGCCTGCGCAAGGACCTCAGGTGGGCGCTAATTCACCCTTTCCCTCGCTTTATAGCTGAACAATCCCCGGCCCAGGGCGGGAGGTGCATCACTTTAGGTCAAACAGTGAACTCCTCTTGAAGGCTGAAGGAGAACCCTGCTCCTCCGAAGCTGGTACAGTTCATTCTCATCGGTGTCTCCCTAGTTAGAAAGGCCCCTGGACACGGGCGTCCCAAACCTGCTCCTCCCCAGAGATCCCAGCTCAGTAAACAGAAGCCCCATTTCCCCACGCGCTGCAGACAGCCCGGAGTCCCTCCACACCGCGTCTTTGTGTCACGCCGTCCAGCTGATCCTCCCACATATCCTGTCACCTCTACCTTCAGAAAGCCCCCCATGCCCCCCGTCACTGCTCCCCCTGCCCCAAGCCTCCGCAGCAGCTCCTGCCTGACTGCTGTAGCCTCTTAACTCGTCCCTCTGCTTCTGTCCTTCACTCCCAATGTTCTGTCCTCAGCATAGCAGCTCCAAGGGCATCCCCTTCACCCTCTCACTCATTCTTTCATTCCACGAATATCCATGAACACGTACTGTGTGCCAGGCTCTGTTTCCAGTGAGAATTCAGTAGTGATAAAATAAGTTAGTACCCCAGGCCTCATAAAGCTTACATTTTAATGGGGGAAACAGGCAGGTAACAAGATAATTATGTAAAATGTATAGCAAGTTACCCTGTGATAAGTTCCAGGGAGAAAAATACAGCAGGGCGGGGGGCTGAGAATTTAGATAGGGTGGGCAGTGAGGCCACCAAGAAGGTGGCCTGGCCATGAACATCTGGATGAAGTGAAGGGTGAGCCGGGTGTGTCTGGGAGAAGGATGCTCCAGGCTGAGGGAACAGTGTTACCTAGGACAGGAGACAGGAGCCGCCTTTAGGGGGAGCCCTCAGTGCCAGGGTTACCCTTGGCTAAGCCCCACACACAGACGGAACGTTCTAGTGGGCACTCTGCATTTATTGACTTCTAATTCTCCAATTGACTTCTAATAAATTGACCACCTCAAAATATCCTCGATTTTTAAATGAGGACAGTTCAGCAGCATACCCAAGGTCACAGAGAGCCGAACTTGTCTACCTTCACCATGCTCCAGCTGCCTCTCTGTCGATCTGGGTTTGTGCTGCGCTATTAAGTAAGGACATGTCTTCAGTGAAAACATCTTAGCGCTAAGATCAACCATGAGTTGAATTATGACCTCACTTCTGAATTATAAATAGCTGCTCAGAGCAAGCCTGAGCTCAGACCCAAAGCTCAGCCTGGACCACCACCAAGGTTGGGTTCTGTGTCCCAATGAAGCTGAGAGATGTGGAGCTCAACTTCCAGGGACCTCAGTTTCCCCACATAAAATGACATTAGACGTTGCCAACTGGTCTCTGGGTCAAAGGGGTCCTTAGAGGCCCTACAGTCCACATCCGTATTTACAGTGAGTGAGACAGTCCCAAAGAGGGGCATGTCCAGCTGCTAGGTCTCCTGGAGTGTCAAAGGCAGAGCTGGAACTCCCAGCCCAGAGCTCATTCCCAGGAGCATGTGCCTCCCTCCGTGGAGCGTGTGAGTTACTCTGCCTGGGCTTTGAGGCATCAAAGTGCAGGGAGGGAATGAAAGCGTGGGCAGGGGTTCCAGGTGACCCCTGAAGGAAGCTTCCCTCCCCTGGCATGATGCTCGGTCCCTCCTAACACCAGGGAGTGGGCTGAATGTCTGAATGGTGATTCCCAAAATAACATGTCCACACTCTAATTCCTGGACCACTAAAGAACACTTTACATGGCAAAAGGGTGAATATCTCTTTACATGGCAAAGGAAGTGATTAAGCTTAGGCTGTTGAGAAGAGGAGCTTATCCTGAATTATCATGGGGGGTCCTACATGCTATCACACGTCTCCTTATATTATAAGAGAAACAGGGAATTTCAAGAGCAAAGACTTCCCCGACTCTCTGTGCCCTTGACGTGATGGCCTCAGACCCCCACCCCCACCCCCATGCTCATCCCCCTTCCTGCCCTTTCAACTCTACCCTCAGCTCAGGCCGCCCCCCTTCAGCTCACACTTTCTTCTCCCCTCCCTTCTACTCATCCTACCCAGACCTTCCAGTCCCTAGAAGCTCCCGTCCCATAAGCTCCCGCTGAGGCCATCCCCACCCCGTCTGCCGGAGACAGCAATGGGCTGAAGCCTCCGCCAGCAGCATCACAAATGTTCAACAGGACCTTAATGATCGTCATGCCTGGAACCGATGGCCCGACAGCCTTGGGAGTGGCATTGATGGATGACTGCCCGGCTGCCCTCCCCAGCTCCCGTGGCCTCGGTCTGCTCAGTGTTTTGAATGAAAAGAAAGTGTGAGGGAATTGTTAGTGGGAGGAAGCTGGGCTTGGCCAGCATGGGGTCTGCAGCTCCCACCCTTCTGTTTAGAGTCAGCAGAGCTGTTTCTAGGTACTGGAAGAAGGCACCCCCAGTAGCAAGGCCCCTCTCTCCGAGCAAACCAGGCCTGGAGGGGCCCGGGCAGACTTGCCAAGAAAAAATAGGAAACCCAGCTGATTTTGAATCTCCGATAAACAACAAATTAGTATGTCTCATGCAATATTTGGCACAGAGTGATACTAAAATGTACTCCTTTATCATCTGAAAATGAAATTTTTACCTGAGTGTCCTGTATTTTTATTTGCTAAATCCGGCAAACCTCACCCTGGCCTGGGCCACCACCTGGTAGTTCTAGACAGTGCCCTTTGCTCGTGACATCACAGCCTACATGTCCAGGCCCCTGAGAGCTGTCCTTGGACAGAAGCTAAGTAGTCTCTGGGATTTTGAGCCCTTGCCAGAACTCTAGGAACCTCAGGCAGAGCAAAAGAACTGATTTGCTGAAGTTGAAGAGACATAGAAGATGGCTCAGAAAAACAACGTATTCAAGTCAGCCCACCAGGCGCTGCCAGTGCTGAGAAAAGCACAGCCTCTGTCCTGAGAAAGGCAATGAGGATGCTACGGAATTTCCCACCCTAATTACCCTGGACTCACCCCCCAGTCGCTGCCTCGTCTTCTCTGCACCTCCTCCCAACTCTCGAAACCAGCCGCTCATTCCTGACCCTCCCTCACCTTCAGCGTCCCCCGCGCCAATCAGCACTTCTCCTTGCTGCTCCCAGCCTCACGCCTTCGTCATCTCCACCTTGGACCAGTGCCCTCTAGAAACTTGCTCTGTTTCAGATCACATTCCACCCCACCGCCACCTTTCTGGCCCTGAGACATCGCAGACTGGGTGGAGCAGCTCTCCTTGCTGCCGTGGACTGTCTCCCCTTTGCCTGACCAATAAAGGCCAAACCCACTGGCACGGCACTCGGAAACCTCCGAGGTCTGCACGGTCCTGCCTCGCCTCCCACCAGCCCGCACGAAGCACACGATGCTGCAGGCACAAGGGACGATGAGATGTTTTGTAGAAGTTTGGATTCCTCCCTCCTGCTCGTCTGTGTTTGGAATCTGGGGCTCTGAAAACTGAGAAGGGAAAAGCTTAGCTTAAGCCTTCCTTAACCAACTTAGCTCAGGATGGCTTCGGGGGTCTCTATGACCCCCACACCAGGATGGATCTCCACTTCCTCCCCAACAGCTAAGAGTCCAGGGCTTTGATCCTACCTGGGTGAGCCAGTGTCGGGCAGGGTAGAGCCCCCAAGACAGCATGGGGCTGAGTTGCAAAGCCAGGCATCCAACTCCAGAGCTGGTGCCTTCAACTCCTCCACCTTGCAGAGCCCTTGATGATTCTTACCAAGGGACGTCTGCCTACAAAGGGGGATCAGCGAGAGGAACCCACATTCTGCTTCTTAAGGCTGTGTTTATACACATCTCCCCTGTCTCTGAGATTATACTGAAGATCTGCAGATCTTCAGATCTTATACTGGGATCTGCAGATCCCAATTCTTCCCAGGATTCCCCTCAATGTCCTTGTCTTCCAGCCAATATTAAGGTAAGCCAACTGCTGTAAGTTACAAACCCCAAATTTCTCTGGTTTAAGCCAGCAAGGGTTTGTTTCTTGCTCATTTAAGCCTGGAGAGCTTTGCTCCATGCAGCCATTCAGGGACCCAGACCTCTTTCATCTTGTGGCTCCAACCTTCCCTAGGTCCTTGGAATTCTTTCCATTCAGAAGGTGAATGACGTGACGATTGTATGTGCAAGGTTTTTATGAGCCAGGACTGCAAATGGTGCATGTAATGAACGTTGGGCTGTGCCTTGCAGGTCCCCCACTAAAACTGAAGAACATATTCCCCCTCCTGCTAGAACCAATAGCAGATCGTCTTCAGCAAGTAGCCCCCTCGGGAATCTCTCTGAGCTGAAGAAAGTTACCCCTTTCCTAGGGCAACACAGGATGTAAAAGCCCAGGTCCTTCACTCCCACCTAGCACAACTCTGAAGAGCCATACCAGCTTCAGAGACCAGACTCGCTTCTGCCTCTTCCAGTCCTGCTGCTGTCCCTTCCCTTCAATTGGTCTTAACATCAAGAGGACTCACAGATAAACTTCCAGCATGCTGATCTCTATTTCAGAGTCTGTTTCCCAGGATCCCAAACTGCATATACACACGTCACTCCTGCTCACACTGCACTGGCCCAAACTCAGACCAGTGACAAAAACCCTGGAAAGCGTGCTCTGGCAGCGCACACAGGTAGCTGGAAAGTGCGGTGCTGGTCAGCTCCAGCAGCATCTCCACAAGGCAATGCCCTCCTCTCTTAACACAACACTTCCACCCAGCATGGAGCCCTGCTGTGATGGTGGGTGCATTTGGAAATAAAAGCAGAGGATGCATTTGAACCTGAAAGCATGATGGCAAAGCACTGGACTTAGAATCAGGACACGCCTTTCTACCTTCTAGGATCAATAAAATGTTATTTCTCTTCCTTCTTCCATAAACTTCATTCCCAAAATCTATAAAGTGTGGCCCAAAATATTAGAATGTATAAAGCAGTTGTGAGATTAATAAGAGAATCTATGCAAAGTCAACTACTCCAGGACCTGGCATGGAAAAATTCCTCTCTTGGTGCTAGGTGGGTCCAAGTCTGTCTTCTGGCGTCTGCTTGATCCATGTAAAAACACTGACCTCTTTGATTATAAATTTGTGGGCTGGGACACTCAGACATGACATCCTATCAAGAGCTGATCAAATAGAAATGAATTAGCAAGCTAGAGAATTCAATATCATCACTGTTTTACTTTCTCTCTAAGAAAACTTTGAAAATGTTTTCCTTCGGTATTAAACCACTTGATCTCAGAATTCCATGGCCTCAGTCGCCCTGGAGTTGTGTGGTTTACATGAATTGGACCAGGATCTGATACTGGGATCTGGCGTTTACTTGAGGTGGGCCTTTGAAGGCTGAATGAGACTTGGCTGGCGTCAGCTGGAGGTTCTTCCAGGCTTCGGGCGTCCGACTAAAGGCAAGAGGTTACCTGGGCAGAAGAGATTGGCAGGGCTTGACATGCCCTCCTTCTTGCCTCATGATTTGAAACCAAACCAGCATAAACCTACAATATAATCAGAGCATTGAAAGGCTCTCAGAACTAAATCCAATCTATCCAACACTTGGGAAGGAATGCTGGGATGTCAGAGGGGTCAACGTAAACTCTACTTAATCCTCAGCTGAGGTCCCTGAGCCCCATCCTGGGACACAGGACAGGAGTCAGCGGGGAATGAGATGGCTGTGTACACAGCAGTGGAGATCATGGGTTCTGGAGCAAGCGTGTCAGCACTGAAACTCTGGTTTGCTACTTCTTAGCTGAATGAATGGGTGCAAGTTGGTTATCTAACCCCTCTGGGACTGAGTGTTTCTATCTCTAAAATGGAGATCAAAAAAGGACCTATATCATCATGTTAGTGTGAGGATTAGATGAAAGAAATCCGGAAAGCTCTTTAAAAGTAGCTGGCATCCAGCAACTATGCAATGAAGTTAGTTGTTGTTGTAAGTTTGTGACTAGTAGTAGTAGTAATATAAGTATTATTATCACAAAATGTGCTTCATCTGCTCACTGATGTGCTCATTGGTGACTTGACTGTCCCAGGTCTGTGCCAGACCTTGGAGGTGGAGACATCATTCTGACCCTGGAGTTGCCACAGTCTGCTCGGGGAACAATGAAAGCAGAGAAGATTCTGTTTGGATCCAAGCAACTGGAGGTGATGTGAGCCCCCAACCTAACCTGCAGGCATGTTGCTGCCACAGTTTTTTAGACCACAAAGAACTGGGATGGCTGATGGAGGAGACACACCAGCCCCAAGGTCCCTGTACGAAAGGAGAGGAGATGGAAGGTTGAGTTTGAATGGGCTGTATGGTGAAGAGGCCCAATGATGATCAGACACAGATCCTGGGGGTCCCCTCTGCTGACACCACACACCCGCCCACCCTCTGACAGTGGAACAAGAATACTAGATTCTCAAGACTGGGAGGCACCTTCAAGGAGGAAGTGGGGTATCATGGGTGGTTTTTAAAGTAACATCATTTTGTTTTGAAACCAAGATCTCCCACATACAAGCTGTACAACTTTGGAAGGCATCTGACCTCTCTGAAACTCACTTTCTTATGTATAAAATAAAATCAAATACCTATGCCATAATACGCTGTGACAATTACATTAGATAATGTTAGGTTATTTTTTTCTTTACCACACCTGATTCCACACCACAAATGGTGATAAGCGTCTACCAACAGACATGATGCAGCAAGAAAAACAGATAAATAATAAAGAGGGGAAACCACAAATAAGAAGGAAAGAGAAAAGACAGGGGAAGGTCAGTCCACATAACTGCATTCCATATGGTTCTGGACCAGAGGTAAGCTAGTTTTTGCTCTGAGCTTTCTAGTGGCTAAGGCAAAGAGAGAAGCCTGGGAAGTGACAAGATTAATGGTGCCCATAAGATGAAAACAGGCCTGTTGTTCATGAATGAAGCATTTGTTATAAAGCTCTTAGCTTCTACTAGAAATATTTGCAGCTACTATGAACTACTACCACAACATGACTTTTATCATCATCACCATCATCAACACCATCACCATCATTACCATCATTATCACCATCATAATCACCACCACCATCACCATCACCATCATCATCACCATAACCATCATCACCATTATCACCATCACCATCATCATCACCATCACCATCATCATCACCATCACCATCACCATCACCATCATCACCATTATCACCATCACCATCATCATCACCATCACCATCATCATCACTATCATCACCATCATCACCACCATCATCATCACCATCATCACCACCATCATCATCACCATAATCTTATCCAGTGTTTTTCAAAGTAAATGTGAACTCAGTTAATGTGAACTCAGTTTCATAGCAGGGGTCAGAATTTTTTAATAAAATAAAATAAAACAGAAAAATAGAAGTTATATTTGTGAAACACATGCTTCAATTTATATATATACAAAGAAGGAGAGAGAAAGAACCAGATTTTTGCCATGGACTGAATTGTGTCCTCCCCAGAATTCATATGTTGAAAGCCTAACCCCCAATGTGACTATATTTGGAGAGGTAATTAAGGTTAAATGAGGTCATCAGGGTGGCACCCTGATCCAATATGTGAAGAAACACCAGAGAGATCTCTCATTTTCTCTCTCTTCACCATGTGAGGACACAGCTAGAAGGCAGCTGTCTGCAAGCCAAGAAAAGAGCTTTCACTAGAAACCAACCTTGCTGGCACCTTGATCTTGGGCTAGCCAGCTTCTAAAACTGTGAGGTAATAAATTTCTGTCGTTTAAGCCACCGATTGTGGTATTTTGTTATGGCAGCCTGAGCTAACTAAGACAGTTGTGGTATAAAGGACATCACTTAACGTGGTTCATGTTCATAACAGTTTGGAAAGTGCCTGACCATCCTTGACTCTCCTGTCCAGCAGTCTTTCAAGTAGACATCTACCTTTGAGCCAGCAAGAGAGGACTGATGCTCACTCCTCTACTGGGCAGCCCCGTCTGTCATTGAGTCTCTTAGGCTTTAAAAAAAAAAAAAATTCTTCCTTTGAGCTGAAATCTGTCTCCCTGGAATTTCCACTCACCAAAACAACACCACACATTATGAAGCAAAATTATTTTGCTTTCATTTATTTTTGTGTTTTACTTGGATTCTCTGAACATCCTTCTCTGAACAGAGCTCTAGCCTAGTCCCTGGCAGAGTGAGGGAAGAAACAGATATGCACAGGGCACAGCTCTTGTCACCAGCAAAACTTGGGGTGTCATGGTGAAAATAATGCACCAACAGCATGTTCAAGAAAGAGCCATGGAGAAGATCCAAGGGGCTCACTGCGTGTGAGCTGAGAGATCTAAGCAGAATTGTTTCAGGTGGAAGCGCAGCGGCTGGATGTGCAAGGTGGACAAGCATGAGGGTGGTCTGCTTGGACGGGGGTCAGAGCACAGCACTGAGGAAGGAACCACCGCATGACCAGTGGTAGAAAGTAACCCTGTAACTGGAGAAAAGTGAGGGGATTTCAGGGAGACATTCTTCTCAATGAATTAGAAGAGGAAAACTTAGACAAAGCAGACAACTAACAACCAACAATTTGGCTTGTTTCTGAGTCTGCTTAACCAAGTCAGATGACTGCTGACAGTCCATAAGGCCTTGGCAATAAGGAAAGAAAAGCGGAATTCACTGGCCAGCTTTGACCAGGAACCCACATGAACCGATCTCCTGTGACCAGGGGCAGGGTCATGACCAAATATGACAGCTCTTGTGGCAGCCACGGAGCTGGAGGGGGAGTGCTGAACAGACAAACAACAGGTGTCTGCACAGGAGTATGAGCTGAAGAGTTAAAACTTTGGAGGGAAGTAGGAGTCAGGGTATGATGGCTGGTATTCAGGCATTTAACAGACTATACCAGAGAGGAGAGGGGATAGAGTGGAGTGATTCAAAATCCACAGGCTTTAAACCTAGACCTGAGTTTGAAATCTCCCATCTAGTCGCTGTGTGACCTTGGGTAAGTTATTAACCTCTGTGATGCTCAATTTTCTTAAATATTAAAAAAGAAAAAATAGTACCTAACTTTAACCTTTCTGATCCTCTAGTCTGTTACTAGAAAAAATATATAGTACCTAACTTGGAGGATACTAATGAGAATTAAAAGAGAAAATATGTAAAGTGCCTGGCACATGACCGGTCTCATCTAAATAGTAGTTATTACTGTTGCTCCTCTAGGTGACACCTAAAGACATAAGTAGAACCAATGGCTGGAAGCTACAGGAGAAAGGTTTCTGTTTAATGGGCATTTCATCAACCGGAATGGCTCAAAAACAGAAGAAGCTGCCTTCTACAGAGTAAACTCCCACTTGAAAAGAGACAGAACAGTGTACGGCAAAGATTATCAGAATTAATTCAGAGCTTCTTGCTCCGAATTCCGAGCCAGATCATCCAAAGAAGGCTTCCTCACTCCCCCATCTAGCTGCTACTTTCCCTCCCCCACTCCAGGGTAACCAACGTCTACACTTCTCCCACCACAAATTAGCTGTGCCTGTTTTTGAACGCTACTAAATGGAATCATACAGTATGTAATCTTTTGAGTTTGGCACCTTTTACTCAGCGTTTAGTTTATGAAATGTTCTTATATGTAGGTGTAGTTTATTCTCTATACATTTTTATTGGTTTTTTTTTTCAATTCAGTTTGTGAGTTGTCACCTTGAAACAAAATGGCTATCAGAAAAAACTTCCAAATGGCTAAACTTCTGTGATTGCACCCAATGATGGCTGCAGTTCCATAAAAAACACTAGTTTGTTGTCTTGAATCACAAGATGATTCACTAAGTTGCCCTAGAGCATAACATATAAAATGTGCACATCTTTTATAATAAATGAAATAAACTGAGCCGTAGCAGCCAATGGCTTAAATAAGAGCAGGCATATGTCAAAATCTTAGGGGACTCCAAGAAGAAAGATTCAATTAGAATAAGGAGAGAATGCACATTGCCTGTGCAAATAGGTGGATAAAGAACAGAAACTTCCCCTAGAGTCACCAATAGAGTTGTTAGAAACACACAGGCATGAAACACAGTGCAAAGAATGTAGATGTTGACATCGTACAGAACTGGTACCGAGCCGTTGGTCCACTGCCCGTGAACGGTGTGATCTTGAACAAGTTACTTCACTGCTCTGAGTCTCAATTTCTTTATCTGCCAAATTAAAATAGTACCTACCCCTTAGGCTTGGTTTAAAGATAAAATTCAATTAAATAATTGTGTGAGATAGAAAGTAGGTGCTTCTATTATTAAGAAATGAAGAAAATGCCAACGCATATCCCTGGCTCCAAGCTAACTTTTTTTATTTCTGTGTAAAGGGTACTAGGAGATTTTCGAGGGCAGAACATGAGCCTTATTTATCTGATGGTCCCAAGTGCTTAGCATTTCATACAAGAAATGTACATCGATTTGAGGTAGATGCGTGGTTGTACTTGTGCTGATGTATTTGGAAGGAAGACAGTGACACTAATATATCTTAGCTCTCAAAGTGACTGGCATAATGGCTCATAATGTCAGCCATTATGCCAGTCCCTTTGCAGATGGTAATGGACTATGATTTAATCTTTATAATGATTTTGTGAAACAGAGTTTTATAGACCAAAAACAAAACTCAGAAGGATTAAGGTCATATATCCAGTTAGTTTAGGATCAAGATTGGGATCAGGTCCGTATTTTTCCAAATGCTGGGCTCCTTCCACTCACCATTGTTTCTCACTATTTCTCACCATCTTCTCTGCCCATTCATCAATTCAGTTATTTATTGATTCATTCATCGACTCAATCCATCAGCAAATATTTACGAAGCACCTGCCATGTGCCAGACTCTCCTTTAGGCATTTGCAGTATACTGACAAAAGAGAGATGAAGGCTTTACCCTCATGCAGATGACATCCTAGTTGGGAGAGGGTAGTAAATAAATAAATAGGATTCAGGAGGTTGATTTATGAAATATATAAATAGAGAAATATAATTCAGGGGCGAGAGCCTTCCTGCAGAGGTGACATCTGAGCTGAGACCTAAAAAATGTCCTCTTAAGTGGGTCCAGATGACATATCCTCCTGCCCTTCCACATATCTTCTTTCAGAAATTGACCCACAAAGTACTCTAAGCCACCCCCAGGCCTCCCATGGGGAGCAGTTTTTAAAGCTGGATTTACAGATCAGTAGAAACGGATCCCAGCCTGCCTGCCTGCCAAAGTCCCGTCAGCACTTACAGATGGTTTCCACAGATTACTGCTTTCCTATCTGTCTGGGCTGGCTCTCCCCACCCAAGGAGGCAAACAATCGACCAGAGGTGGATGATCAGGAAGAATTTTCCAAGCATCTTTTATGCAGCTACGGGCCCCTGTGGTTTTCACGCCTGCAGGAACCCTTGGTTCTTTTCTCTTCCTACACCTCTCTGTCGCGATAGGGAAAAGAGCCACCAGTGACAGCGGATCTACCGTGCTCCAAGCCCTGCACTCTACATACCTATCTGAAAATGCCTTTAGTTAGGAGACTCTGCACATTACTTTCTTCTGTTTGGTGACGCCATCTTGCATGTGCTCACAAAGATGGTGATGGGTTTTTCCTCGATAGAGGTATTCATTTGTAGACAAGGAGTTGGTCCACCACAAATACATTCAGAGGCAGCCCTCTCCCTACTAAACATGCAATATTAGGCTGTAGATGAGAACTGCTGGCTCCAAACAGGGAGATGAAAGTATCTGGTAAAGGAGAGACGGCATGAGCTTTGAAGTCAGAAAGACCTGGATTCTAAACCTACTTCATCACAACAATGTGATTTTTTTTTTTTTTTTTTGCGGTACGCAGGCCTCTCACTGCGGTGGCCTCTCCCGTTGCGGAGCACAGGCTCCGGACGCGCAGGCCCAGCGGCCATGGCTCACGGGCCCAGCCGCTCCGCGGCATGTGGGATCTTCCCGGACCAGGGCACAAACCCGTGTCCCCTGCATCGGCAGGCGGACTCCCAACCACTGCACCACCAGGGAAGCCCAACAACGTGATTTTTAAGGAATCACTTAATTTCCCCTATTAAGCATCTATTTCTCCATCTGAAATATGAGGTTATTTATATTTAGACATGTTGAAAATAGTAAAGGAAAAAGGTTGGTCCTAGCCCAAGCATACAGTGTCAAACGTGTCCAAAGGAAAGAATGGCAGACATAGGTACCCTGGAAATTTACTATAATCTAATGTCTGGCCATCAATTTTGTGACAGTAATGACATGATTTTTCAGCCCACCAAATGTCCACCCATCTCTCAGGATGGAATCACACTGACTAAGCTCACTGGAGTGAGGAAAAAACAGAATATCGACTTTTAAAATGATAAGGAGGATTAGAATTGTGATTAAAAAAAAGCTCAAGGTCATATCAGCATGACTAATATTTCTCCTCCCTGGAAAGCACAGGGGAAGCCAAATTATAATCAGGAGGTCGACTCATGAACATGGAATCAGAAAAAGGAGAATTCGATGAAACACCTGTTTCAAGGCATCAGGACAACGTGGCCATTGGGACCAAAGTATTCACAGCACCTCTCCAGGGACAGTGCCTGTATGGGCACTGGTAAATTTTGCCTCCACGCCTTCTGCTTCCTGGGGTCCTTTCTGATAGCCTCGTTCTTTCCCTTAGAAATACTAACATGTTCAATTGAGTTTCTTCAAATCGTTTAGACCCAAGAAACATTTTTCTGTTGGAAGTGATTTTGCACTGCCGTGTTCTGATCTCCTAACATTGATTTTAGAATTTAGCTTTCTGGAGGCACTCTTAGTTCTAGCCACAATATAGGTTTTCTAGGAATAGTAAATGACATAGATTTCATACAGCATTTGGAACATAATGGGTATTGGAGAAATTTTGATGATGGTGATGATGATGATGATTTTGTGTATTGGTCAGAATACACTTGTGCTCCAATTGAGGGAATATTTCAAAAGGAACAGCAGGAAATGTAAAGGGTGGGGAATAGATAAGTCACAAATCATGGTCATTTCATGATTATTTCTTCAAATAGCAAATCCTATGTCTTAACCATGAGACTAGGCTTGTGACTCAAGCTGAACTAGCCTTAGAACCCCAGCCCTATAGCAACAGAGAGTGGCACAGAAATGAGGCACATGCCCAAAACCAGCCTAACGGTATCCTTTGTAAGTCCTTGTAAGGCTGTTATGCTATTGTGCTCTGGTGTTTTGGACCTGCTCAGAGCATAGCCAGAGGCCACATCCCTGTGAGTAAAGGACAAGAGCATCCACTGAAGGAAGAGAAAATTCCCACCATCCTGAGATGAGGTAGCTTGTGGAGCAGGAAATAGAGACTCAGAAAATGGGACGTTGGAGTTTCTTCTCATTTCTGGGACTTGTCCTTGGGTCTATACTGTGAGGAGATAGATAGATTCAGGGTGCTCCTGGTTGGAAGTCAAACAGTGATGGCTGCCACATCCAATTACCCAGAACCAGACAGACAGACAGACAGAAACAGCCTGGAAAAACCCATGTGGATGGGCCAGGGTCTGTGTGCTGAGAGTGCAGACGTATATGGTACCCATTTGTGAGCTACTCTGTAGCTCCAGCTGTACTCCAGCCCCCACCTGTGCTCTGAAAAAAATGGGGAGGGTTTGTGACCACCCCAGGCAGCATAAATGCCTCAGTCTGTGCAGGCTGCTATAGCAAAGGACCATAAACTGGGTGGCTTATAAACTACAGAAATTCATTTCTCACAATTCTGGAGGATAGAATCCAAGATCAGGGTGCCAGCATGGTCAGGTTCTAGTAGGAGTCCCGGACTGTTGACTTATTATCCTTACATGACAGACAGCAGAGAGCACAAGCTCTCTCATGACTCTTATAAAGGCATTAATCCCATTCATGAGGGCTCTGTCCTCATACTCTCATCTAATCCTAATTTCCTTCTATAGCCCCACCTCCTAATGTCTTCACATAGCGGGATAAACTTTCAACATATGAATTTTCAGGGCAGACAAACATTCAGTTCATAACAAAGAGTAAAACGTAAGCAGCAACCCTGAAGCCTCGGCAGCCAGGATTGGAGACTGGCTCCAAGGGGAAGGTGCATCTTCCCACCAACGGTGTGAACTCCAAGGGCTGGCCTCACCCCCCAGCCCTGACCTCCTCCACCACCTGACACATGCAGACACAGATACATGCTCCACTGACAACCCCAGAGGACTTGGTTTGATGTTATGAAGCATGTGGCCATTTCTCTTCTCCAGTTGCCTTACATGTAATTATGCTCAGTACATTTATGCAGATTGCTTTGTGGCTGTGGCTTTCCCTTCCTATAGGGAATTTGGGGGCTGCAGGTATGGATGTTGTAGCCTAATAGCAGACAGAACCTGTGAGCCCAGAAATGAATCCTGATATAATCTCATTAGACTGGGAGAGACAAAGTGCTTCTTTAAGTAAAGAGGATATAATAAGGAGCAAAATTACTTTCCTAAAATGCCCGAAGAACCCACAATGTGAAAGAAAAATCCCATGTGTTCTATGGGATCCAAAGAAGGAGAATTAGAACTGATGGGTGTAAGTTATACCAAGATGGATTTTTATCTCATCTCAAGGTAAAAAAATGTGCAGATACTTATACTTGATTGTGAAGAGCAAAGGATGATTCCTGTTTTCCTTCCCACCTCACCTTTAATTCCTCCAAAATGTTCTGTAGGCACAAGTATAAGGGTTATGAGGCTAACACAACTGTGTGGGGAACAGCAAAGGCACCAGCACCGCTAAGGGTAGCTCCTATCTGTTATGCTATTATCATGGGCAGGTACCTGCCAAGAGCTTTACAGACTCCTTCTCAATCTTCACAAGGACCCAAAGAGGTAGGTACCATCGTTGGCCTCATTTAAGGATGAGGAAATAAGCTTAGAAAGGTTAAGTAACTTGGCAAATCAACTTTGGTCGTAACCAGTAAACCATACTGTATACATGTTTTCTAGAGTTGTTTTGAGCCTCTTAATGAAACGTTGTGTGAAAAGGACTTGCTACGGCGGATCACCAGGCTATACAAGAGGGTGTTGTCCTGGGATCCCCTAGAAGTGCTGAGTGATCCTCACCCAAGGGCAATGGGGGTCAGGCTCCACGGAGGTCACTCCACCAACCTCCATGTATGTTTCTTATCAAATGTTTGTTTTGTTGCTTTGCACACTCATGTCCCTAAGAATCTTGAGGAACTGGATTTTTTTCAGAGATGAAATAAGAAAAGCAGAGCAAGAAAGAAATATGCAGAAAAGTCCTTGGCAGGACATTGGAAGCTGCTAAAAGTTGGATGAAGAGGTGATGAGTAGAAACGTCTGAAGGTACAATCTGAGTCCAGATGGCCAGCTAGATTATTCACACGAGAGTAACTATTTTGGGAGAGGCAGAAGTTCTAAAAGATTTTTTTTTTTTTTTGTCACATCCCTCTAAATAGAGACAGTTACTCTTCAGGGACACAGTGTCACACATTGCATGCCAAAGTCATACTCAGTACAGAGAATTTTGTATTGCATGCTCACAAAACTTTAGCATCTTCCAATAGTTTCACTATAAAGTTGAAATGCCTTAATTTGGCACACACGATCCACGTGCTTGGCCCCTATAGTAGCATCTGTCACCTCTTCTACATATACATACTTGGTCCCAGCGACACTGAGTTGCCTGTAGTTCTAGAAACAAACCTACTGTTTCATGACTTTCTACTTCTGCCTTTATGTCCTCCCATCTTTTTCCTTAACTCTTATTTGTTCTTCAAGACTCAGGTCAGCCAGACATAGGCCTCCCGGAACCTGCCTCTCTTCTTTGCCTGTGTGGTATAGTATCCTTCTGTGCTCTACACCAGTGGTCCCCAACCTTTTTGGCACCAGGGACCGGTTTTGTGGAAGACAATTTTTCCAATGGTCTGGCAGCGGGGTGGGGGGGTGGGATGACTCCAGCACATTACCTTTATTGTGCACTTTATTTCTATTATTATTACATTGTAATATATAATGAAATAATTACACAACTCACCATAATGCAGAATCAGTGGGAGCCCTGAGCTTGTTTTCCTGCAACTAGATGGTCCCATCTGGGGGTGATGGGAGACAGTGACACCCGAAGTGTGTTGCTTATGTCCAGTCTACTCCATAAGAGGCAGCTTGTCACTTGCCACTCACTGATGCGGTTTTGATATGAGTCTTCAATCAATTGATTTATTACAGTCTCTGTGCAGTCACACCTCTCTGCTAATGATAATCTGTATTTGCAGCCGCTCCCCAGGGCTAGCATCACCACCTCAGCTCCACCTCAGATCATCAGGCATTAGATTCTCATGAGGAGCCTGCAACCTAGATCCCTCGCATGCGCAGTTCACAGTAGGGTTCGTGCTCTGATGAGAATCTAATGCTGCTGCTGATCTGACAGGAGACGGAGCTCAGGGGATAATGTGAGTGATGGGGAGCGGCTATAAATACAGATGAGGCTTCACTCGTTCGCCTGCCGCTCACCTCCTGCTGTGCAGCCCAGTTCTTTACAGGCTATGGACCGGTATCAGTCCAAGGCTTGGAGGCTGGGAACCCCTGCTCTACACAGCTGCAAGCATCCTGTACCCAACTGCAGCACAGTACATAGCTCACAATGAGTTCTGTCAATTGTCTCCCATCAGCACCTCCATCACTGATTCCACCACCATCAGACAGAGTAAGTGGAGGGAAAGGATCATATATATCTTCATTGATTTTTGTAGCCACAGGAGTTTAGCACTACAAATGAATTTAAAACTAAATAGTTTTAATTTTTAGTTCAGTTCCTTATAAGTTAAATTCAATAAACGAAAACCAATCCGATTTCTATATACTACCAGTGAACAATTGTAAACAAGCAAAAATTTACAATAGCTCCTCACAAAATGAAGCATTGAGGTATAAGCTAACAAATCACCTTCAGCAGAAGCCAGAAAACTTGATGGAAAGGGCCAGATAGATCTTAGGCTTTGAGAGCTATTACAGTGTCTGTGGCATATTCCTCTTTGTTTTTGTTTTGTTTTACTTTGCTTTTGTTTTTGTTTCATGACTCATTAAAAATGTAAAAACTCTTCTTACATCACTCGTCTTACAAAATAGGCCACAGACCAGATTTGGCTCACAGGTCATACTTTACAGATCCCTACAAAATCCTAATGAAAGACATCAAAAGCCTAAAAACTGGGGAGACATAGTACATTCATAGATTAAAAGGCTCAATATAGTAAAGATGACCAACTGATCTATAGATTTAATGTAATATCAATCAAAATCCCAGAAGAACTTTTTTGTAGCTATAGACAGGCTGATTCTAAAGTTTATGGAAAGGCTAAGGAACTAGAAAAGCCAAAACTATTTGGGGGGAAAAAAAAGAATAAAGTTAGAAGAATTACACTAATCAATATTAAGATGTTACAAAACTACAATAATTGGGATAGCATTGATATTGGTGAAGGAATAGACACAAAGATCATGGGATAGAATAAACCCACAAATATGTCCATTGGGTTTTAGACAAAGGCACAAAAACAATTCAATGAAGAAAGAGTAGTCTTTTCAACAGAAGTTTTGGAACAATTGGATAAGCCATATGCAAAAAAAAAAAAATTGACTTTGACCTAAACCTCATGCCTTATACAAAAATTAATTAAAATATATTAGCTTAAATATAAAAACCAAATATTATATTATAAAGCTTTTAGAAGAAACACAATAGACAATATTTGTGGCCATAAACCAAGAACACAATCTGTAAAAGAAAAAATTTGACAAATTGGCTTCACCAAAATGAAAATCTTTTCTCTAATGACTTTTCTTTGGCATCATTTCATTAAAGTGAAGAGGTGTTTATAGAGATTTATGTAAGTAGATGCCAGTGCCTTTCTGGACATTGTTATATACTCCTTTGCATTAGTCTTGATACAAAGAGCCAGACGTTTCCCTTGGGTTGAATAATGGCTGGAACTATACACCCATTCTAGAACCATCATCAGATGCAATCCTTCCTCTTGCATGGGCTGTGCCAACCCGATCATTTTCTCAAAACAGGCAAAAATTAGAAAGCTATGTAAAGGAGAAACATTTACCTAGGAAAACAATAAACTAAATATTACATTTTTACAATGACATTTTCGAGTATTATTTCCTCCTGGAGATCTTCCTCTCTGAAACTCCTCATGTTAGATGTCAATTTAAAATTCCACCACTGCCATTTCTCTGTCAGGGCATTTCCCTTAAAGAGACTTTTCAAAACCTTGGTCAACGGGCTCTCTCTCATTCAGGATGGATGTTATGTATAAAGAATATCCTTGATATCTTTCCTACTAAGGGGAAGCAGATTCCTTTAAGTTTCATGGTAAATTGGAGAAAGATGTACACATTAGTGTATTTTCTTCCAGGAGGCAAGAGAAGACTTAAAAGGGGGATGCACACCTCATAGGTGATTCTTTCTTCCCTCATTTCTGATCTCAGCTTAGTTTTACTATGTCAAGCACATTACATTTCAGAGCTTTAATATACTTCTTTTATTTATTTATTTATTTTGTTTATTTATTTTTGGCTGCAGTGGGTCTTCGTTGCTGCACGGGGGCTTCCTCTAGTTGCGACGAGCAGGGGCTACTCTTCACTACGGTGCGCGGGCTTCTCATTGCGGTCACTTCTCTTGTTGCGGAGCACGGGCTCTAGGCACATGGGCTCAGTAGTTGTGGCTCACGAGCTCTAGAGCGCAGGCTCAGTAGTTGTGGCACATGGGCTTAGTTGCTCCGCGGCATGTGGGATCTTCCTGGACCAGGGCTCGGACCCGTGTCCTCTGCATTGGCAGGCGGATTCTTAACCACTGCGCCACCAGGGAAGCCCAAAGCTTTAATACACTTCTTAAATATTCGATTCATACAATTCACAGCTTCTCAACTATCACGTGATCTGGATCCACTCACTGGCACAGCTGCTTCTGCTTTGGGCTCTGCTTGACCTAACTGGCTTCTGTTCAACTGTTCCTCCTTACAACCTGATTAGAATGAAGAGGAGATAAAAAGGGGAAGAAGAAAGTTCTAGTAGAGGGGTAAGCAAGAGGTGGGAAAGTGGGAGGACAAATGATAGTTAGAAAGAGGAGAGACTCTTTAACCCAAATTTATTTTAAGCACACAGTTTGGGCAGTTTTGTCCCTATTAAACTATAGGGATGTGTGCTCCAGAGCAAAGCTTTGTAGCAATGGTCATGCGGAGATGCACAAGGATGAATGGTGCTGCCTTGTGATGAACTTTCTATGAGTTCTCTCTGGTCGTTAGGTATGTGTGAAACATTCTTTCCTTGGGTCAGAGATATTATTACCTTCCCAATGGCAGCATTTCACTGTAATAACTGATGGAAAAATCTGTGCAGTATTCAGAGGGCTGAATAACCAGCTCGTAACAGCAAGCCACATCTATGGGGAGAAACTGGAGCAGTCTCTCCAGTTCAAAGAGCCTAGATCGGGCTTCCCTGGTGGCGCAGTGGTTGAGAGTCCACCTGCCGATGCAGGGGACGCAGGTTTGTGCCCCGGTCCAGGAAGATCCCACATGCCGCGGAGCGGCTGGGCCCGTGAGCCATGGCCGCTGAGCCTGTGCGTCCGGAGCCTGTGCTCCGCAACGGGAGAGGCCACAGCAGTGAGAGGCCCGTGTACCGCAAATAAATAAATAAATAAATAAATAAATAAATAAAACAAAGAGCCTAGATCAGTCCAGAAGAGAGCACTAAAGTAGCAGGATAAGGATGCTGGTCCCAGGGAGGCCAACTCAGGACCACCAGCCACAAAAGCCAAAATATCCAAGAGAGAGAGTTTATCCCAAGAGGCCCTGGGACCTTCAGCTGCAAGTGGAGACAGAAGCTTCCTGAATCCTGGAAGAACCAAAGAATTTGATTTGACCAAACTTAAGGTGTCTTGATTAATCTTATTTGTCTTTGCCTAGAGCTACTAACTGCAAATCAAGGGTGAAATTTATCAGATTTTAAGTTGAGAACAAAAGACCTGGATGAGCTTTGCCATATTAGCCATGAAGAAACAAGAAAGAGAAAAAGTCAAATGTGGCAGGAAAGAAAAGAAAGGAAAGGAATAAACTACTGATTATTTAACACAGTAAATGTTCGTCCATGTCCTAAGAACTTTACCTGTGGTATCTCGTTGTGGTCAAGACAAGACCAAATGCACCTTGCCCTCTGTGACTTCTCTTAGAAGACGGAGTCATTCAAACTAGTAGGACCTTAGCAACTGACTGGTTTTAACCTTGTTTTTCAGCAGAAGCAGAAACCTTTGTTCAAATGAAATCATCAAGAAAGTCACTCTTCAAAAAGCAGATAAAAGCAGAAATATGATTTGAGAGGACTTGAGTTTCCTAAATAAGTGAGTTGATGATAAATCCAGGCAAGAGCTTGGGTCTCTTTCCTAGTGCATGTTCTTCCCATCACCTCACAATCATCTCTTTATGGAAAAAACCTAATAGACGTTCTTGAATTCATGTCTCATCTCTCCAAAAAGATCATAAGCCTTAAGGGCATATTTCAAGTCTCACATACTTGTTTGCATCCCTCACTGCATATCGACAAGGACTGACAAACACCAAGACTCAATACGTATCTGCAGACAAACTCTGGGGATTTTTCAGTAAGGTACATAGGGGCAGAGAAACTTTAAAAGTTATAAAGAAGTTGTATTGGGGAGGGGGCATTTTATGCCTCTATCTGGGTGAGCCTACTTCTTTTGAAGTGTATCCTGAACAACCCATGGGTACAGGCCACACAGGTAAGGACACAGGCTATGAGGTCCTACAGTGCTGTCAAACGGGCTTATTCCAAGTGGTGTATCCATGAAGGTACCACCCCAGAGTGGATACCTTCAAAACAAAGGAAAATAAATCATGTGTGTGTGAAGCTGGGCAAACACAAAACTGGAGGATGGGCAAGGATTAGCAAGCCAAGAGGTCCAAGTAGGTCATGATCCTAACTCTGCTAACATGGAGGAATTTGTTCATTAAAAATTGAAGTATTTGAATACTGTTGTTATTGTTAATTCTATAAGCATGTCTTGGAAGAGAATGACCAATTGGTTTCTTAACTCCTTGTCCTCTCTCTCTACTGCTGTATAACAAAATTAGACCAGATGGAGGCTCATGGGACATACAGGCCTCAGGTTCAATCAGCACTTGCTGTATGTAAATGCTGGCAAGGATGTGGAGAAGAGGGTACCCTCATACACTGTTGGTGGGAATGTAAACTGGTATAGTCACTGTGGAAAACAGTATAGAGTTTTCTCAAAAAACTGAAAATATAACTACCACATGACCCAGCAATTCCATTCCTGGGTATATATCCAAAAAAAAAACAAAAACACTAATTCAGAAAGATATATGTACCCCATATATATAAAGAAGATGTGGTATATATATATTTAATGGAATACTACTCAGCCTTAAGAAAAGAACGAAATTTTGCCATTTGCAGCAATATGGATGGATTTGGAGGGCATTATGCTAAGTGAAATGAGTCAGACAGAGAAAGACAAATACTGTATGATATCCCTTATATGTGGAATCTAAAAATACAACCAACTAGTGAATATAACCACAAACAAGTAGCCTCACATATATAGAGAACAAACTAGTGATTACCAGTTCGGGGGTGCAAAATAGAGGTGGGAGAGTGGAAGGTACAAACTATTGGGTGTAAGATAGGCTACAAGGATGTATTGTACAACATGGGAAATATAGCCAATATTTTGTAATAACTGTAAATGAAGTGTAACCTTTAAAACTTGCATTAAAAATAAAAAATTAAAATAATAATAAAATAATAATAATATATTAATTAATTGTTAATATATTAATTAATTAATATGATAATTAATAATATATTAATAATAAAATAATAATTTTAAAAACCACTTATTGTATGTTAGGCACTTTGCTAAGAGAAAGGATACCAATTTCTTTGACTTCAAGAAACAAATAAAAAACCATAATTCAAAAAGACACATGCACCCCAATGTTCATTGCAGCACTATTTACAATAGCCAGGACAGGGAAGCAGCCCAAATGACCATCAACAGAAGAATGGAAAAGAAGATGTGGTACATATATACAATGGAATATTACTCAGCCATGAAAAGGAATGAAACTGGGTCATTTGAAGAGACATGGATGGACCTAGAGACTGCCATACAGAGTGAAGTAAGTCAGAGAGAGAAAAACAAATATCATCTATTAACGCATATTTGTGGAATCTAGAAAAATGGTACAGATGAACCAGTTTTTAAGGCAGAAATAGAGACATAGATGTAGAGTACAAACATGGACATCAAGAAGGGAAGGGGGGGTAGGATGAATTGGGAGATTTGGATTAACATATATACACTAATATGTATAAAATAGATAACTAACGAGAACCTGCTGTATAGCACAGGGGACTCTACTTCACCTCGCTGTACAGTAGAAACTAACACAGCACTGTAAAACAAATATACCCCAATTTAAAAAAAGGAAACAAAAAACAAAACAAAAGAAACAAATAGATGCTCCTTTCCTTCAAGAATAAGAAAAACACATCCCTGCCTTCAAGAAGCAAATAGTCTCTTCAGAAAAATGCTGGGGTAATTTCAGTACAGGGGGCAGTGCTTAACACCATGTCTGGCACCTAATGGATGCTCGATCCACATCTGTTGATGGAGTGAATGAAGGAAGGCTAGAGGTACCACTAGGGTGATGGGGGAGTGTAGCAGAGAGGAAAGGAGCACAGTCTAAAGTAGGAGGTGACTGTCAGAAAAATCACTTGGTAAAAATGTAATAAATGCGGGCTTCCCTGGTGGTGCAGTGGTTAAGAAGCCGCCTGCCATTGCAGGGAAGATCCCACATGCCACGGAGCAACTAAGCCCGTGCGCCACAACTACTGAGTCTGTGCTCTAGAGCCCTCGAGCCACAATTACCGAAGCCCGCGCGCCGAGAGCCCGTGCTCCACAACGAGAGAAGCCACCGCAATGAGAAGCCCGTGCACCGCAATGAAGAGCAGCCCCCGCTCGCCGTGACTAGAGAAAGCCCATGCGCAGCAATGAAGACCCAACGCAGCCAAAAACAAATAAATAAAATAAATAAATTTATGTTTTTAATGTAATAAATGCAAAGGGAAGAAACATTTTAGAGCACTTTGCATTTTATAAGATACTTTTGCATGAAACATCTCATTTGTACTCATATCACCAAATAAAGAAGGTGTAATTCTCCCTCAGTTTCCAGATAAGCCAATAGAGAAATGAGAAGAAAGCCGAGGTCACCCAGCTGGGAGAGTCAGAGCTAAGGACCCAACCCCATCTCTTTCAGCTCTAAAGTGTGTGTGTTTTCCAGAAGGCCATGCTGACAAGACATGCCAAGTCTCAGCTCTCTTCTGCGAACTTGATATTGAAGGTGTGCCTCCTCTTCCACTACAGTTTTCCAGTTGGCCCCTAAGGAATCATTTCAACCTCAGAATGGGAGGGCGGGGACCCTCACTTTCAAAATTTTTGGAGCCATCACCTTGAGTATGAAGGTTTCTTTCTCTTTCCCTGGCCACATCTCATTGAAAAACAAATGGTGAAAAGGAAAACGATATTAGTAGTAAGATGATAACTTTAATAAAATAGTAGACCATGCTCCTTAACAAAAACTCATGAAATGAATGCAGAATGATCAGTCATAAACACAAGAAGGTATTTTTAGCAAAACAATATCGCCATGCACACACACACAATTTTCAGATATGTTTTCATCAATTTACCTACATGAGATATTAAACTACTTTTTGCTGCTCTCTGTGAGCACCGGGTTCCTGTACTTCGTTGCATGTAAATGAGAAATAACTCAGGCTGTTAATGAGAACTCAGCATAAAGGCAGCACCAAAGCGTGGTGCTGTATTTATGAAATGGCTGTTTACATTTGTTTAATTACCAGGTTAATTAGGGGGTCATAAAATCAGAATGAGCTGGGGAATTAAAGGGCTGGCAGAGAAAATACAATTGATCATCTTCTATGCCTTATCAAATAAAGGTTCGCCTGCACATAATTACTCCTAGAAGTTTGCTCCCTATTACATATCTTGTCAAATCGAAATGAATCTTCCCAACATCGTGAAAGCCCCCAAGACCTCATTCCTCCTTTGGGTGTGGTAGAATGAGTGGTGGACCAGAAGATGCGGATAGAAGTCTGACTTCACCGTGGAGAAGTCCCCAGGTTTGCTTCGCTCTCTCCCTTCCCCTGTCCCACATCAGTCCTCCCCAGACACCCCATCCACAGTCTTCCAGCCAGAGACAGAGCAGTCATCCCAACACGCCTCACTCTCCTGCACCAGAATATTCCACAGATCAACCCATCCAGTCCAATCTGCCTCCGTAACACGGCCAATCCATCCCCTCCTCTCCAGCTCAGTACCACGGCCAGGGCTTACCACTCACCTGGTCTGTGGACATCACCTAATCAGACTCCCTCGGTCTCCCTCTCTCCAGCCTCCATCCCCTAACTCTGAGCCTTTCTCTGTACTGCCAAAGTAAAGCTTTGCATCACATATCAGAGCAAGTCACTCTCACAGCAGAAACGCTTTACTGTTTCCCATCACTTTTGGGGAACTCTGACAATAAGAATTCAATTCCTCCCACCTTAAAAGTATTGCCTAAGTATCACATCTCTTTTTCCTCAGTTGATATTATCTGTGGCAATTGTAAAATATATATATATATTCATTCAACTATATATATATATTCATTCAACTATATATATATATATTCATTCAACTATATATATATACATATATATATATATATATAGTTGAATGAAACATCAACAAAACTCTGGCTGTTTAACAACATCAAAATGCATTTTTTAAATCCCAATTTTAAAAGAAGATCTATGCCCTAGACTATCACCCCCATTTCAAGTAATTATAGAAAATTCAAATTCACTTTTGCAAGGAAAATGTTTAGGTGATCCATTAGAGATGAATATGATGGGATCGGATCAGTATTTAATACGGCCGAGCATCAGAATGAAGGGAATCACTGTGCTGCATATTAAATTTAATAATAATCAGGATGGACTTTTATCCTTAAGTCCTTTATGTCCAGTCTGGTGGACAAGGAGTGGTTGAAACTCTTCTCAGGCTTGATTAGTTCAGGAAGCAAGACAGAACTGGCTGCTGAAACTCTCAGTGGTAGAATGGAGTGTTATTCTTACAACCTATGCGAGAAATCACGGAGACAGTGTTGGTAGTCTCTCAGCCAATCATGACTTGTGTCCAAAAGATTCTGTCATTTCTAATTAATCAGCCCATGCTCCCCTCGCACTACCAGGGCCAGATATGAGCAGAGGCAGATAAGGGAGCGCACGTCCAGTTGACTGGGTATTGCAGAAATGTGGCCGTCGAAATCAAGGTCTGAGCGGTGCCTGAGGCTGCACATCCTTGGGACCACAGGCACAAGGACACAATGAGGAAACTTAATCACAGCGTGTTCAAGCAGCTCATGGAGCTGCCCAGGGAGGGAGACCTAATGGGTGTCAACACAATTAAGGATCTTCACACACATTTGAAAATCACGGACTGTGACACAGGCTCAATGTCCATGTTGTCCTCTCATCGCCACAGTGATGTGACATCCTGGATATCCATGCAGAATTGAATTAGAGGAAGAGATTGCACGGTGATTTCCCAAGAAATTGGCTTTCCAATTTCTCTGTTAGCTGAGGCCGAGCAAAAGCCCCACAGTCGTTCTGGCAGTCCAGCCGCCACACACCCCATCCCCGTCCAGGCTTCTGCCTAAAAACAGACAAAACCAGGATGCTTTCCCATCAGCATCTTGGCTGCCAACACTCAAGACACTTAGAAGAAATGCAGAAGCTGGAACAACGGAATGCTTATCCTAAACACTCCTTAGAGATCTGTGCTCCCAGGACTCCCATTTGCCCTCTCATCCAATCTCATTCTCTCTTTTTTAAAAAAATTTTATTGAGGTGTTGATTTACAACGTTGTGTTAGTTTCAGGTTTACGGCAAAGTGAATCAGTTATACACATACATATATCCACTCTTTTTTTAGAGATTCTTTTCCCATATAGGCCATTACGGAGCATTGAGTAGAGTTCCCTGTGCTATACAGTTGGTTCTTAGTAGTTATCTATTTTATATATAGTAGTGTGTATATGTCAGTCCCAATCTCCCAATTTATCCCTTCCCCCCCTTATCCCTTGGTGACCATAAGTTTGTTTTCTACCTCTGTGACTCTACTCCTGTTTTGTAACTAAGTTCATTTGTACTCTTTTTATAGATTCCACATATAAGTGATATCATATGAAAATCTACAAACAATAAATGCTGGAGAGGGTGTGGAGAAACAAGAACCCTCTTGCACTGTTGGTAGGAATGTAAATTGGTACAGCCACTATGGAGAACAGTATGGAGGTTCCTTAAAAAACTAAAATTAGAGCTACCATATGACCCAGCAATCCCACTACTGGGCATATACTTGGAGAAAACCATAATTCGAAAAGATACATGCACCCCGTTGTTCACTGCAGCACTATTTACAATAGCCAGGACATGGAAGCAACCTAAACGTCCATCAACAGGAATGGATAAAGAAGATGTGGTACACATATACAATGGAATATTACTCAGCCATGAAAAGAACCAGCCTCATACTCTCAATTCCTTAATGACTTCCTCTACTAGCTACATGGCCTTGGCATCTCACCTGTCCTGAATCTCAAATCTCTTCATCTCTAATATGGGATTAGGAGAAGCCGCTAGGCTACATTAGAATCACCTAGAAAATCTTTTAAAATGTAGATTCATTTCCCCTACTGAATTGGTTTCCTTGGGGGATGAAACCCAGGAATGTGTATTTTTAACAAATGCTCCAGCTCCTGGGGCAACCAGCTCCGTACCCGTCACCAGATTAGAAAGCTAGAAAGGACCAGATGATCTAGAAGGGGTTGTTTTAGTTCTGCAGCTTGTCAAGCTGTTCTTCTGACCATCCTAATACACATGGATCACTCACCTGTTACCAGCCTACACTACGTATTTACACATATGCTATGTCATGTTGTGCGGATTAAATGACATAGCAGTGAACCCCAAGTCAGGATCCAGTCCCAGCCCTCACGACTCCTTCCACTCCCCTAATCCTCACACCATCACATTGTTTACCCATCCGTCTTCCCCGTGAAGATGGGGCCTTGTTTGTCCTGCTCACTGCTGTATCCCCAGGACTGACACACGCGTTAAGTGCTTAATTAATTTTGGCTGAATGATCATATTAAGGATGGTGAAACTGATGCTGAGAAAGGTTAAGTAACTAACTCAAGAGCATAAGAATTTGAAACCAGGGCTGTTGAACTCATAAGCTAGTGCTGTTCTCAATATCCTTATCCCAGTGGCTGGCCTCCCTCTTTGCAAGATAACTTGATTGGCATCTTTGCTCAGAATTCCAACCCTAGATTTCTTTATAAGTTAAAAGACAACCGTCCCAAGAAGACTAGCCCACTCAGACCATGAATAGAAGTTGACCAACGTGATCAAATAAATCTAGTGCTCAGGAAGGCCCCTCCCACTCGGGGAGATTGGCTTTCTTATCCAGCCCCAGTGGTGATTCTTCCCCACCGCTTACGGAGAACCCTCCACAGTGCCTTGCCGTCGATGTGCAGGTGCCTTGCATGCTTTCTCCTTACCAGTCATAACACTCCCATGTTATAGATGAGGAAATTGAGGTTCAGAGGCATTAAATACCTGACCAGGGTCCCACAGCTAGCGAGCAGTGAAGTATAACCTGTGCTCACCTCTTCTCCCAGCAAAGAAATATGCAGGATATAGTCAAGAGTTTCACTTCCAATTTTATTTAGGTGAAAATTACCTAGAGGGAAACTGGATTTTAAGTACATGCTAGAAAATTGTGTTGTTTATTTTGGCCTGATTTTTAGCTGGTGATGAGGAATTCCATGTCATTCTTGGCCCCTCTAAACTCAAGCTTCTCCAATAGTAACTTTGCTATCGATTTGCTTTATTTACAAGACAGTTGCCATATCTATTTTTCACCTTGTGGCTTTTGACTGGGTCATTATTCAAGTTCATTAGAAAATTCCATCAATAGTGTGATTTCAGCTGTATGTATGTGCTGCTGTACATATGGGCCAACACGAACAACAACCCAAAAAGTACATTGGTCTTGATGGTGGTATTGTGGAGTTTCATCTCCCATTTTCATGTCATTTTTCTAAAATGCTTTTTTTCCAGTGATGGAGACACTGATGAAAAAAGAGTCTATCCCATTAGAAATTAGAAGCCTTAAATAAATCATATTTGCATCTGTTTCTATCCAGGTGTTAATTAGTTTTGGCAAAAGGCTACTGTGTAGCAAGAATGATGCTAGATCTTGGTGCAGAGCAGACGGGAAGGGATGACAGCAGAGTAAGTGCCTTGGCTGGAGAATCAGATGGCCTGAGTTCAAATCTCATCTGAGTTCTACCCCTGAGAAGGGGGAGAAAGTCACTTACCCTGTCTGTTAAGGCTAACACCAAATTAATGTCAAGTAAGTCAGCAGGTAAGGATTAAGTGAAGTCCTTGTAGGAATCACCCTAGCAAGTGCCTAGTATAGAGGAAGCACTCAATAAAGAGGGGCCTCTATTTTCTTTATTGAGAGCCCCACGCTCAGCACCATTCTTATTTTTCCACCAGACTTCTCCAGCCTTCTTGCCTTCAGTCGCCTTTCTTCCATGATCTGCTCCCACCCCCTGCATCCCTCCCATGGGCACTCTTCTTCCTCTCCCCGCCCCTTCATTTCCCGCTGTGGCAATCAGTCCACAGTCAGGCTATGTGTCTTTCATGCAGTAAGACTCCCTCTTTCAGCAATAAAGACCTAACCTCATGAAATGTGAGAAAAAGACGCCCCCGAGAAACAATCTCTTCATCTTTAGCACTTCAAAGTGACCCCAGCCACCAGATCAAAAGGAGAGAAAGTCTGAAAGCCTTCCATCAAAGGCTCCCACCATCCCACGGACTGGCAGCCTCTCAGCAACACCGTGCTTTCAATCTGTTGCCACCATTGCTATTCACCACGTGTGAGCTCCCATCACTCAACCTTCAGACGGAGATACTTGGAAATCTGGTCTGGAATCTCTCTTACCTGTAACCTTTGATTTATGTTGTTTCTGTCAAAATTACAAGAATGATGGTGGAGCCATTTATAAGATTAGTCACTGAAGCCTAGGAAAAGGGACCTGAACGTTGAGAAACCAACCCAGGACCAGAAGCTACACAACCTTGAGGGAAGCCTCCCTCTATGGAAACCACAGCACATGCCCACCCAGCAACAGCCCTGGGAATTGCTGGATAAGACCAGAAGCTCTCGAATACACGAAGAGGCAGACGTACTGCGTCTACCTCATTATGAATCTTTCTTGAAATCAATCACCAGATATTAAATTTGATTTTTAGTAAGTAATACACATTTTTGTAAACCCTGTGGAAAAGTCAGAACATATACAAGGTAAAAAATAACCCATAACCTCACCACCACAAATAACATCAGTAAACATTTTACTAGGTGTAAGAGGACATTCATAATGATATTTATAATATCAAAAAGTGGATTGATATTTAAATATTAAGGAACATATTTATATACATATTAGTATAATAGTTACATATTTATATAATTTTATTGTATTAATTTACATTGTATAAGCATATATTTATATTTTTGTATTTATATATTACATACATAATAATGTTTATACAATGTACAATATGTATGATATATAAGACATATCATACAGATATACACATCTCATGCAAGTACATTACATATACTTAGATTTATAGATTTAGGTGTAAATATATCTTTTGACATTATACATCATACTGTCATGGATGTCCTGTTACAAAATCACTGTATTGCTGAGGATTCACTTCTCTGGTACTGGGTAGGGATCAAGAATCCATTACTCTCAAGGTGCAAGAACTATTTTTTCGTAAGCCCATCCTCTGCTGAGCCCGGCCAGAAAGCCATCTGCGGTCATTTTATGTGGTCCCTCTCCCTGCCGTGGGTTGTTCCAGAACCAGGAAAAGAAAGGCGAGCTCTGGGCTTGGATTGCTCACCAGCGCAGTTGCTCTGTGTTAAGGCCAGGTGGACCCTCCCAGGCCCCTAAACTCCCCTGGCAGAGCCTGGCCCTGTGCTGGTCCCACCAGGGGGCTCGAGCTATGGCTGCTCCAGCCAGCACTCACTGCCCAAACTCTGTAGGCAGCTGCCTGGCGTAGCAGGTCCCGTAAATGAAGGGCTCCCGCCTGTGAGTGAAGGCTCCACCTCGTTCCAACACAGGCTCATTCTTAATTTAGCTTGTGATGTGTCTGCACTGTACACATAGGATGCTAGGTCAAGTGCTCTCTATATATTTTTTAAAACTTTTTTTTATTGGGTTATAGTTATTTTACAATATTGTGTCAGTTTCTACTGTACACTGGAGCTCCCTGTGCTATATAGCAGGTTCTCATTAGTTATCTATTTTATACATATCAGTGTATATATGTCAATCCCAATCTCCCAATTCATCCCACCACCCCGCTTCTCCCCTTGGTGTCCATACATTTGTTCTCTACATCTGTGTTTCTATTTCTGCCTTGTAAACCAGTTCATCTGTACCATTTTTCTAGACTCCACAAATATGCGTTAATAGATGATATTTGTTTTTCTCTCTCTGACTTACTTCACTCTGTATGACAGTCTCTAGGTCCATCCACGTCTCTACAAATGACTCAAGTTCATTCCTTTTTATAGCTGAGTAATATTCCATTGTATATATGTACCACATCTTAAGACTTTTTAAAAAAATCCTTTTAAATGATTTCTCATGAAAATATCATATATACAAAAACACAGGAAATGCATAGATAAAGTATGCAGAATTATAAAATAAATATCATTATACCCAGGACCCAAGTGAAGAAATAGATTCTTACAATTCCTTTCAAGTTCCCCTCTCCCTTCCCCTCAGCCCAAAAGGAAATATAATATTGAATTTCGAGTTTATTAGTATTGTTACCTCGCTTTCACGTAAAGTATAACTAAATAATAACTATCTCTAAACTTTGTAAGATTTTGTATTCTCGAGGACTCTGTACAAACAGTATCGCACTCTTTATGCTCTTTAGAAACTTGCTTTCATCATTCAGCTTCAAGTTCTGTTAAGATTCACTGTGGTTGATGCATGAAGCTATGGTTAATTCATTTTGCCAAAGTATAGTGTTCCAACAGGGGAATAACCACAATTTATTCATGCATTCTCCCCTTGATTAATATCTGGGATGTTTCCAGCTTTTTGCTATTACAAACAATGCCACTCAGAACATATTTCTGCAGCTCTCCTGGTGCACACACAGGAATGTATGTGGTCTGTATACCTGAGAGCCACTGCTGTGTCAGATGCATTACACAGCGTCACCTGAAAACATAATATCCACTTCTCCAACATGTTCATACACTTTTCACACTTCCCCCAGCATTCTGTCAAGTTCTGTTTTCTCTACTCTTCTTCAGTACCTAAGCTTTGCCAATCTGGTAGGGATGAAATGGTATCTACTTATTTTAATCTGCATTTCTCTGATTTCTAATGAAAAAGAACATCTTTGCATGTGTTTATGGGCCATTTCCTATTTCCTTTTCTCTGAAATGCTTCTTCTATCTCTTGCCCAAGTTTTTTCTGTTTGGTTTGTCTTTCTCTTTTTGATCTGCTGTAGGTCTTTAGATATTAAACCATTATTGGTTATGTTGAAAATATAGATTTATAGTTTGTCTTTATACTACCTTTATGGTGTTCCTTGATAAATTGTTTCCATTTTTAATCTTCTTATTAAAGTATAATTTACATACAATAAACTCCACAAATTTACATGCATAGTTTGAAGAGTTTTGACAAATATTTCACAGTAAGTCATCACCCAAAGTACATAGTTTACATTAGGGTTCACTCTTGGTGTTGTACATTCTACGTGTTTGAACAAGTGTGTAATGACATGTATCCACCACTACAGTATCATACCAAGTATTTCCACTGCCCTAAAAATCCTCTGTGTGCCAACTATACATGCTTCCCTGCCCCAGCCCTTATTAACCACAGATCTTCTTACTGTCTCCATGGTTTTGCCTTTTCTAGAATGTCATACAGTTAATCATGGAAACTTTTCAGATTGGCTTCTTTCACTTAGTAATATGCATTTAAGATTCCTTCATGTCTTTTCATAGCTTGATAGCTCATTTCTTTTTAGTTCTGAATATTATTCCACTATCTGGGTGTACCGTCGTTTAGCCATTCAACAAAGAAGGACATCTTGGTCGCTTCCAAGTTTGGGCAATTATGAATAACACTTCTACAAACATCCATGTGCTAGATTTTTGTTGACATAAGTTTTCAACTTTTGGTACATACCAAGGAGCACAGTTGCTGGATTGTATGGGGAGAGTATGTTTGGTTTTGTAAGAAACCGCCAACCTGTCTTCCAAAGCGGCTGCACCATTTTGCAGCCCCACCAGCAACGTCTGGGCGTTCCTGTCGCTCCACATCCTCTGCAGCTTCCAGTGTTGCCATGGTTCTGGATCTGGGTCATCCTTATAGGTGTGCAGTGGTAGTTTATGGTTGTTTTATTTTGCATTTTCCTAATGATATACAAGGCGGAACATGTTTTCATAGGCTTATTTGCCACTTGCATATCATCTCTGGTGAGGTGTCTGTCAAGGTCTTTGGCCCATTTTTAAATCAGGTTATTTGTTCTCTTATTGTTGAATTTTAAGAGTTCTTTGTGTGTTTTGGGTAATAGTCTTTTTCATCAGATACGTCTTTCACAAATATTTTCTCTCAGACTGTGGTTTGTGTTTTTATTCTGTTGACAGTATCTTTCACAGAGAAGAAACTTTTCATTTTAATGAAGAGCAGCTTATCAATTCTTTCTTTCATGGATCATGCATTTGTGTTATATACAAAAAGTCACCACCAGGTCATATAAAATTTCTATGTTGTCTTCTAGGAGTTTTATCGTTTTGCATTTTACATTTAAGTCTGTGATCCATTTTGAGTTAATTTTTGTGAAAGGTGTAAAGTCTGTGTCTAGATTCTTTTTTTTTTTTGCATGTGGATGTCCAGTTGTTCCAGCACCATTCATTGAAAAGACTATCTTGGCTTCATTGTATTGCCTTTGCTCCTTTGTCAAAGATCAGTTGACTATATTTATGTGGGATTTGGTTGTGGTGTATAATTCTTTTAATACATTGATGGTTTCAATTTGCTGATACTTTGTTGAAGATTTTTGCATCTATATTGATGAGAGATCTTGGTGTATAGTTTTCTTTTCTTGAAATGTTTTTGGTTTTGGTATTTGTGGGAAGATTTTTAACTATGAGATAGAGAGAGAGAGATAGGGAGATAGATACGACTATTTCTTCTTCATTTGGTAAGCTGTATTTTCCAAAGAACCTGTACATTTTGTCTAAGTTATTAAATTTATTGGCATACAATTCTTGTTAATATTCCTTAAAATCTGCAGTGATTTCTTCTCTTTCATTCCTGCTATTTATAGTGCATTTTCTCTTTTATTTTTTTCTTTGACTAGTCTTACTAAGGGTTCATCAATTTTGTTCATCTTTTCAAATAACCAAATTTTGGCTTAGTTAGTTTTCTCTAGGTTTTCCTGATATCTATTTCATTTATTTCTTCTCTAATCTTTACTATTTCTTTCTTCCAACTTCCTTCTGTTTTAATTTGTACCTTTAACTCGTTTAATATACAAATTCATATCATTAATTTTAAACGTTTTTAATATAGGCGTAGTGGGAAATGGGAACTCTCATTCACCACTGATAGAAGCAGAAATTGGTGCTCCCACTTTAGAAAAGCGTTTGGTATAACCTCAACCAGTTTAACATGGATGTAAACTACAACTCAGAAATCCATTCCTAGTTATATACTCCAGAAAACCTTTTGCCCATTTGTTTCTGTAAGTATATTTACAGAAGCATTACTCATTATGTCAGGAAACTGGAAATAACTCAAATACTATACTAGAATAGTATCAATCAGTACTAGAACGTTAGCATGGATAAATAAACAATGCAATGGGACTTTACAGAGGAGGGAAAATGAATGAACCACAGCTACATTCACCAACATGAATTAATCTACATTCATGTTATAAATCAAAATAATCACATTGCATGAAAGAAATGGGCCACAGACTAAGGCAAAGAAAGTTATTCAAACCATTTAAAGTTCAAAAACAGACAAAGCAGAACAACTGTTTCTTACTTAGGGTTATTTACAAAGGTGAACTACTATGAAGAAAAGTAACAGAATGATTAACACAAGATTCAGGATTGTGATTTCCTTTCGAGGTGGCAGAGCTGAAAGTGAACAGAAGAAACAGCACAGCTGGAAAGGGCGGACAGAGAATTTCTAAGGTACTGGTTATGTCTTGTCTCTTAATCTAGGTAGTTGGTACATGGTTTCCAATTTATTATCATTAACTAATCTTCACATACACTTTTTATACTCTGTAGTATATATATATATATATATATATTTTTTTTTTTTTTTTTTTTTTTTTTTCGGTACACGGGCCTCTCACTGTTGTGGCCTCTCCCACTGCGGAGCACAGGCTCCAGACGCGCAGGCTCAGCGGCCATGGCTCACGGGCCCAGCCGCTCCGCAGCATGTGGGATCTTCCCGGACTGGGGCACGAACCCGTGTCCCCTGCATCGGCAGGCGAACTCTCAACCGCTGCGCCACCAGGGAAGCCCTGGAGTATATTTTATATATGTCACCAAAAAATAAAATTTTCCTCAAAAGAATGAAAAATGATTTTAAACTCTATGAAAATTCTGAGGCATGGGCAGGGCAAGGTTAAGTCTACTGGTGATCCGTGTAACAAGTGTTTTCTGAGCACCAGCTCTGTTCCAGGTATTGTGCTGTGCGCTAGAGACACAGAGATGAACGGGATGGAGTGCGTGTCCTCAGAGTTCCCAGAAGAGGCTGATATCTCCATGAGTGTAACCTCAGTGGCAGAATAAGCTAGAGGGTTTGTGAAGCCATGGAAAATGGTTTACAGAAAGAGCTTAGCATCACTGCCATATCCTTTGACCAATAAGAAAAGAGGAGACTGAGAGTTTTGCAAAAGGAGTGCCAGGATCAGAGCCTTTTCTCAGGATGTCTCATGGGGCCAGGTGTGCTGAATGGCTTGCAGCAGGCAGAGAGCAGGGACAGGAAGCACAAGTCCGTAGACACTAGCGTAAGAGCTCACAGAAGAATTATCAACAGCCTGAGCCAGGACAGTGAAATCAGGATGGAGAAACAAAGGATGTTGACGTGCACATGGCAGTGGGCATGGGAGGAGTGTGTCGAGAGATGGGGATGGTTGTCTGTCAAACAGATGGAGATGTCAAAGATGACCCAAAGAGCGGTTCAGCCTGGATGATGGGAAGATGGATGGAGAATGGAGGTGGAGAAACACGAGCCAAGGAGGGTGCGGGGAAGGAAGGGAAGAGAGCCTAGAGAGTTCTCTGTCAGGGACACACAGGGGCTAAGGTCAGGGTGGGCATCCCGGGAAAGATGTCTTGGAGGAAGCAGGGAAAGGAGCGTGACTTCCCTGACTCCCTTCACTGCTGATGATTTTTCCTCCTTTGGGTCAGATGATCCTCTGCAGCTGCGTGATCTTCCATTTGCTGACCAGCCTTACAGATTTTGAGAAAGAAATTCCCACCAATATCAGACCAACTCACATTTGCTTCTCTCTCACAGTTTAGGGTCTGCAGTGAAATGTACACTTTAAATCAAGGCTCACCTATGGACCACACGCTGTATCCACGTGGTAGAAAAAGCCGTTATTCAAAACTTGCAACCTGACAGACTTAGGTTGGAACTTCCATTTCTTTCTAGCTCTGTGACACTGGGCAGTCCACTCAACCTCTCTGAGCCTCAGATTCTCTCATCTATGTAATGTCAACAATAATACCCACTCCAGATGTCTCACAAAATCACTGAGTAGATATCATACAGATGTGAGCTTTACCACGATGGTCATAACGAGAACATTTGGTAAGAGTGGGAAATGCAAGGGATCAGAGCACCCATCACAGCAATGAGGAAATAAAAAGAGAAAACCAACTGCATGAACTCTTCCCTATTTCATCTTCTGTTCTGGCCTTTTCAATAATTCCAGTGAGTGAGCTTCTAAAACCCGTCTCAGGTTCTGGATGGAAGTGATATGGCAAGAGATCCACAGAACACTCTCAGGTTAAATTACTACCAACTAAAGGGGAAATACCAACCAGACCACACACCCTTCTTCAAAAGCAACTCCAGAAACACAGCATTTCCTCAACGCAGAAAGGACAATAAGGGAGGGAAGGCAGGAAGGCGAGGGGGAGGGGGAGGATGCTACTTGTAATAAGATCTTCTCTGTGCCTGGAGCTGTGCTAAAGATTTACACACACATTTCCCCACTTAGTCTTCATCACTGCCCTGCAGTGTACGTATAATTTCCTAATTTAATAGATGGAAAAAATTGAGGCTCTTCAGATGCTAAGAAAGCTGCCTAAGAGCCCGGGGTTGGGCAGTGTCAAGGGTGAGATTCAGACCCTGGTGTGAGTCAAAGCCATTGTGCTGTTACTCCACGCTGTCTCCCAAGCTGAACTGGAACACATCTTCACTGAAGGATTCCACACCCTGCGCTAATTATTTACAATTTCATCCTCAATTCTTCCAGTTGGAGGAGGAAAGCCTTGCATGTAATTAACTTAAGGATGAGTCCTCCATAAATTATACTTCAATCTGGTTCTATATTTGAATAATTAAGTTTAAAACAGAAAGGCTAATGAAACTAATGGTTACCAAATTACTAGATTTTGAAAATCATTGATTTTCTCATTTGCCTGCTAAAATTAATTGATCTCATTTACATATACAGACTGCATTTGCCTTAGCTTTGAGAATATTTATCTTCCAAGTTTTTCCACCAAAGTTTCAAAATCCATTTGCAAAAATGCAATTCTATTTTAATTATGCTCATTAGCATGGAAACCAAAGCCTTATTGCTTTTCTAATTAATACTATTATGATTGTTCCTTTTATTTGAATACAGTGCCCTTTGCAACTTAAAGAATAAATCTTTAGCCCAGTCAAGCAACTTTAAAACTACATATGGAAATGATCAGTGTAATACAATTTCTTCTGGTAAATAAGAGAAATAAAAGCATATTCTCCTGTTACAAAACACAAAAAACACTTTACAAAATACATTTTTAACAATATCTAAAACACAAAACCCTAAGATATTATGACCGTGTCATGCTAAAAATTTATATCTCACATGATTAGAAGGTATCTCTTGGAATGATTAATAAACAGAATAAACCCAACAAAATTTCTAAGAAATAGAGAAACAAAAGGATCCAATGACTTGAAAAGGAGCTAAAAATCTTATAATTCACTGGTTTTTCGTAGAGAAGGTCACCTTCTACAAAATTGGTAGGTTACAAATGAGCATTTTTTGTATTTTTTATATTAGCATATGTGTTTTACAATAAAATATAAGTTGAATAAAAACATATAGAAAGAGCAATTATTGTTTTTTGGTTTTTGGTTTTTTTTGCGGTACGCGGGCCTCTCACTGCTGTGGCCTCTCCCGTTGCGGAGCACAGGCTCCGGACACGCAGGCTCAGCAGCCATGGCTCGCGGGCCCAGCCGCTCCGCGGCATGTGGGATCCTCCCGGACCAGGGCACGAACCCGTGTCCCCTGCATCAGCAGGTGGACTCTCAACCACTGCGCCACCAGGGAAGCCCACAATTATTGTTTTGAGAAACGTGTTTCAGTTTCATATTTTTATATGGGGGTATAGAAATATGTGTGTGAGCATATCTGTGGGGGGGGCGGTGGGGGGTGTGTGTGTGTACATGTGTGTGAATCTCTGTGGGGAGGGTGTGTATTGCCTGGGTCATTGCCATGACATAAAATGTATTTCTTACTGCAGATCAAGGTCAAGAAGTTTGAAAACCACTCATCTAATTGATCCCCTTTGTGCAGAGGAGTTTTGAAGGACTGATATTTCACAGATAATAAATAATTGACTTCAGCATCGGGTACTATGGGTTCAAATCTTGGCAAGTCACTCCATCTCCCTACATCCCAGTCTCTTCCTGAGGAAAATGGAGATAATAACAGTAATATCTCACAGGTTTGTTTTGAAGATTAAGAGAGGTAATATATTTAAAGTGCTTAGCACAGTGCCTGGCATACAATAAATAGTAAATGTTAGCTCTCATTGTTTTGCAAGAACTGCTGAATAGCTTCTTTGCCTCTGGTTAAATTTATCTGCTTCTAGTTGTGTCCATTTCCCATCAGGCCACACCCATATTGAGCTCTTCCTCACCTCCAGGCCCCCTGCTAGGGGGACAGATGAAGGAATGAAAAAACAGGGCATGCATCCATGGACCCCAATCTTATGCTACTTTCAAATAAAAGTGCTAGCACAGCCGAGAAGATTCTTAGTCACCTTAGAATTCCTTATGACATCTGGATCCTTCTCTCACACTCGCCTCTTTCAATACAGTTTACTGCTGGGGCATAAAGTGGGAAAAAAGAACATTCTTTTTAAAAAAAATTGTAATAACCTAAAGGATCTGGAATATATATATTATATATATAATATATATTATATATACAATATATATTATACATATAACTGAATCACTGTGCTGTATACTTGAAACTAACACGATATTGTAAATCAACTAAACTTCAATTAAAAATACATATACATTAAAAAAAAAAAAAGCAGACAGTCCAAATACTGATGATCCTGGAATAAGGAGAGTTAGAGTTGCTAAGGCAAGGAAAATGTATAGGGTACGTGCAAGATACTAGGTTGAAAATATCACCTGTTTAAAGGAGTTTATAAGGCACGTTAAGGGCTTTGCACTTTATAGGGTAATAATAAAAGTAGGCAACGACTGCTGAGCTCTCACCACGCCTGATGCCGAGTGCCTTACACACATTAGCTGAACTCACGACACACCTGAGGCAGGTTTTCTGGTTATCCTCAGTATTCACATGGGAAAGTTGAAGTGTCAAGAGGCCAACAAATGTATTACATGGTGAAGCTGAGATTCACGCCCCAGACAGCTAACTCTGGGGCCAACATTCTTCAGGTTCTCGTGTCTTCCGAGGGCCAGAGGAGGCCATCAGAGGCTGGACATGAAGAGACCAGCATTTTCTCTGTTCTTTCTGTAAACTGAGAACAAGCCAAAGCTGGGAGAGCTGGAATCAGGAAGCCCCCTGGGAGGCTGCCAGCTAATCCAACAGCCCAGGCAGAGGGTGAAAAAGAAAGGAAAGGCGTTGTTCTCAGGGTGGAGGGACTAGGGACCGACGTGAGAGCTCAGATTGATACAGATTGGTGACTGTTTATATATGAGGCCTGGGGTGACCAGCAGGGACCAAGGACAGCTCTTGGGTTTCCACCCCTGGTGGATGGATGCAACAGAGCCCCAAACCCTAAATGCTGCAGGTGCACGTTCACTGAGGTTCAAGTGGAACAAGCCGGGGAAGACAAAGCAAATTTGCACACAGAGAGGCGACTGAGCACAGGTAGAGCCTGGAGCCAGCCTGCCTGGCGATGAATCTTAATTCTGACACTTAGAAGCTTTGTGACTAAGGGCAAGTCAGCTAATTTATGTAAAACACTGCCTGACACACAGAAAGAACGCGGGAAGTGTTAGTTCTTGGTATGATTATATAACCAAATGAAATAAAAATAGGGCGAGGCAGAAAGTTCCTCTGGAATCACTGCTTCCTCCCTCTCCCCCATCCCTGTACCACGTCTTAGACGCCGCTTTAAGATGCTTAGGGGCAGCCGAGGTGCCAGAAGGAGTTTGAGAAGAACCCACCTGAAAGGAGTCCCGTGCCGTTTGTTCCTAAGGTCAGCCCTGTTCCCAATGAGGCCGCGGGACAGAATGGCGTCTATGTTCATCCTTCGTTCTTTGCTCACTCTGCTGGGTCGGGTGATAGTGCGGCACTTGAACTTGCGACTGACTCCTTTCAGTGACTTTTTAGATGTGACTGAGTCAGGCCTGCCTTCATCAGTGGGAAAACAACGCCCTCCTGAACTCCAACCAGATGTTGCTGATTTACGTCCTCCAAGGGAAAGGGGTAACTGTGGAGAATTAACGTCTATTAAGAGTTTTCACAGTGAAGAGCACTTTATACAAATTGGCTCATCTAGTCCTCACAGTGGGCCTGTAAGGTTGGCAGTAAGGTAAGGAAACTGAGGCACGGAGAGATTAAATCACCCTTCCAAGTCTCACGGCTGGCTAGTGGCCAAGCGGGGTTCTAAGCCAGGTCCCCTGACTCCATCACTCCTTACAGTTTGTCATCAGGGGCAAGGCCCCACCCAGAGAGCTGATGAACCTACCCTAAAATGCTATGTCACATTTCCAGTACCTTCCATTAAGACATGATGCTTCCTAAAGGGTGAAAGACTCAATGGATTACAGTTTTCTCATGCTTAAAGTACTGAATTGCAGAGATAGCTCACCAACCACCAGTTATGCTCACTGGGTCCCTTCTACGAGCACCCCTCGAGGTTTTCTATGTGTCAGGCCCTGTAATAAAATAACTGTAAATTACGACAAACTTAAAATATACTATAGAACAGTATGCAAAGAGATACAACCACCTAGATACAAGTAGCCATCTAGTTAAAAAAAATTTTATTAAATATTGACTAAGTCTAATGAGGTTTCCCTTAGCAGGGATTCTCTCACATTTGTCCCAGTGTCAGAGGGTTTCTGGCCCTTGTGCATCCCATAAGTTTTTCCAGGCCTTGACACAGCGGTGGCAAGACAATTAGCCTGGTGCCCTTCCCACGAAATAAGACCCGTTGCCCCGTCCCCGCTTCATTTCAATCAAGACAAGGCACAGTACTGGCCACCCCATGAATTTAACATTCAGCCTTTATCAGCTCTTAATAGCCATGACATCTCTTCATTTCCTGAGCTCTGTGCTCCTAGCTTGGGCTTTAAGAGCTATGTGTGTATGATGTATGTGTTTTTCTTGCGCTGTCATGCTTGGGCTGGATGCTTAAGTCTACCAGTTTCTTAAAGAGACTGATTCTTTTTTCCTACTTGAATACTTCCAGATTTCCACCTCCAGCCGTAGATTAACTTGTTTCAAAACAATCCTCTTTCCAAGATGACTAGAAAAGCTAGACAAAAAAAACTTTTTATATATTTGAAGGTATTAGAAGATGACTAAAGGAGCAAGAATTTCAGGGGCTAAAAGCCTGAAAAGAAGGGAAACCAAAAGAGGTGATTCCAACTTCTGGCACGTTTTTGTTCTTGATCAGAAAGCTAGGGATGAGGAAAGCTGCAGAGATTTCGACAGTCCTGAGGAGAAAAAGCCTGGTGACACCCGGGCTTCCTGAAGAAGTAGAATGCAAGACCTTCACTGCTTTGATCCTTATCACATACCCGGGACTGCAAGCCCCACACATAAAATCTCTGATTCCCCGTGTGTGAGGGACACAGTTCTTGAGGTGCTAGCCTGCTGTGTCTTCCCTTCTGCCTGGCAGAGGAATGAGGCCATCTCTCTTATCCTCCAAAATCTCTGTCTCCGTCTTTCTCTTCGGCATCAGTGCACAGAGAAGCCAAGATTTTGACAACAAACCCCCAGAAAGGTAACATCCCAGGGACAGGAATGAACAAAATCCAACTGTCCGCTACACACCCTTAAAAACAAGGGTACAGAGAGGTTGAGAGTAAAAAGAAAGAAAGAAAAATTTCATGCTAACACTAACCAAAAGAAAGATGATTCACTAACGAGTGTAAAACAAAGTATCTCTGGCTATAAAGCAAAAAAAAAAAAAAATCTCCAGAAATAAGGATGAAAAGAGTATATAAAACTTCAAAGTCTGCAGCCCTGTATCAGTCAGGGTTCATACAGAAGTGAGAGGCCACGCCAGAAAATGGAGCAGGGAAAATTCTAGACACAGAGTTGTCAATTAAGTGAAAAGTGGTGAACTGCTAACAGGGGGAGCAAGTGGACCTGCAGAGCTGAGAGATGAGCTTGGAAGAGTCTAGAACTCAGGGGACGGCCCCCAGGCTGAGGGGGAGCCCCTGGAGCTGCCACAGTAACGCCTGGACCCGCTCTCAACTCTGAGATTTACCGAGATGCAGGGTCTCCACAATGGGCCCTGCAAAAATATATATGTAATCAGTGATGAGAATGATATTTTCTGGAATTTAGTCAAGAATTCATCATAGAAGATACACCACTTTCCTCTTTTAATTTTGTCACGTTTCTTTTCTGAGAAGATCCTGACAAAACAGCAATACTCTGAGAACCGTTCCTCCACAAATTTGCTTCCTTTTCCTTTTTCTTACTCTCAGCCACCCAGACCTTCCTGGGCCTCCCTCGTCTCGCACAGGACCACGGGGATCATCCCCACAACCTCACAAAGCTGGTCCGAATGAAAGCAGCATGCGAGGCGCTGGGGACCGAAGGAGGCGTGTGCAGAGCTCGGGACAAGAGAAGGTCCAGATCACAGCCACTCCGGCACCACTGGCAGCTTGGAAACAGCCAGAGAGGAAGCAGCCTGGGTAAGGGGGACCCCAGCCTCACACACGTGCGCCCCTCTGATGTCAGCCCCGGATGCAGACGGGCAGGCTGAGCTGGGCTCCATGCCTTAATCACAATGTTATTTTTCTCTTGAGGGTTCAATTCCGTGCATGGTATCTTTTGTGCAATCCTTCTCAGCTTCCATGCAACCTTTGGAAATCTCCCCCCGTGGCTTGGATCCCTCAGGGTTATATGAACAGCTTAAAAGATGGACAAGGCCTAGAAAACTCTCAGAGGGCTTCTGCCACCCACAAAACCAGGGTCTTGGGCTCCTGGTCGGGGGATGACTCCCTCAACACCCACTCACCCAGCTACTCCAAAAGGAGGAACAGACAAATGGGGCAAATGGACACTTTTTTTCTCTTCTCCATGGCCTCTTTCCCACCCGGGCTGACAAAAGAAACAGAAAAGTAGGTTCTCAGATCTGTTCTGCCCAGTAGGTGGCTGCCAAGGCATCTGCTCTGAACGCTTTCCCGTCTCAGATATCGCTGTTACCATCCTGAGCGGATGCCAGGACTCCCGCCATTAGAAACCCTCCATCCTGGCCTTGGAAACTGTTGGTTTCCAGATTCTCTGTTCAAACCCAAATAGCCTAACACTTTGAGACAGCAATTCCCGAAGTGTTTTCCTAAGACTGTTCCTCAAAATTTCTTAGAAAAATAGTGCTATGGTCTAAAAAGGAAAAGAGAGAGAGAGAGAGAGAGAGACAGGGAGAAGTGGCGTCTCACGTGTCTTTCCTGAGGGTCATTCCTCAGGGTCTTGATGCAAATTAACATGTGAAAGGCTCTAAAGATCCCACAGTAAATAAAACCATTTCATTATGTTTACCAGTGTTTCCCAAAAAGATCCGCTCATGAAACCCTGTGTTGTTTTTTCCGTTTATAAACATCCCCCAAAACAGACAGAGTTTTCTTTGGAAAACCTGACTTAAGCCATCAATTTACAATAACACTGAAGTGTGTCCAGATCACTGGGCGCCAAGTCAGGAAACTGTGAGCTTCCTTCACCAGTATATACCCCACCAAAGCCCTATTTCATTCCTCTGTTGGTTGTTACAAACCTCCTCTGTCCTCTTCCAGCTCTTTCCACTATCACTGCTACCCTATCACAGCAGATCCCCTCTCCCTGCTACCCTAACACAGCAGATATCCTTTTCAAATATTTCACTGAAAACATTGAGACCACCAGAAATGAGCTCCCTCCAATTCCTGCCCTGTCTTTGAAACTGTATCTGTGTATTTCCTTCCACCCCTCTGCCTTTTCTCCTGATTCAGAGGAAGGAGTGTCACCCCTCTACTTGTGTCTACTTGCAGATACGCCCTTCACCTGCATCATGAGAGTGTCACTTCTCTCTTCTGAATACTTATCCTCTGCTCTGTTGGTCTTTTAAAGCCCACGTCTGTTCCAAGTTGGATTTTAAAAAACCCATTCAACAAATATTCAGTACTTACTGAAGGGCACTGTATTAGCAACCTAACACTCACGTCTCACCCTTAGATTTCTTACCAAAAGTAAACAGAGACAGACAAGCAAACAAATGCCACCCTCTGGTTGGGCCAGGGCCCCGAGGGGAGTGAGGGCAGGGGGCCACAGGCGCAGGAAGTCTGGGTGATTTCCCAGTGGGTACGAGACAGCAAAGCTCTCGCTAGAACCACGCCTCGCCCCACGTTCTGGGGTAGCAATCACCTGCTCCCTCGTCACTTGCACAGCCACATGCTCCAAAAACTATAGTCCAGTCTGTATACTTCCTCTTCTCCAACCACCCCTCCATTCACTTCCCATTAATCTGGCTTCTGAGCTAACTCTTCCAATGAAGCTGCTTCCTTGGAGGTCACTAGTCACATGGAACTTTCTATACCAATGGACATTTTCATCACCTGTGTCTTACTTGATCTCCCTGAAGCATTTAACACTGCACCCTTCTCCTTTGGCTTCCGAAGTGCCTCTCTCCCCTGAGTCTCTTCCTGTCTCTTTTATCCATCTGTCCTTCTTTGTCTCCATCATGGACCCCTCTTTTAATACCAAGTTTAACTCTTGACATTCCCCGAGGTCTTTTCTTGGCCCTCTTCCCTTTTCCCTGTACTATTCCTGGATATTCGTTGTATCTATTTGATTCCCACATTCTCTCAGCTCACGGCTCACTCACGACTTTCTCTCTGACCAAATAAAATCTCCCTGCCACACCCTCTGATGACACCATGGACCACTCCTTCATAGCACTCACCTCTGATGTAAGTTTGCATTTATTTATGTGGTTGTTTGCTTAAGATATGGCCTTCAAATAGACTGAAATTCCATCCAGGCACTCTGTCCAACGATAACATGCTGTTTAAACAATTTATGGTATGCATACTTGACGAAATACCACACAACTAGTGAAAAAGCATCCCCCCAAAATGTAATGATTTGGAAAACTATTACCTTGTACATTAAATACTATAAAAGCATACTGCAAAGCAATACCTATAATATGATCCCACTTTGCAAATAAATATGTACATATGTACAAAAACTCCTGGAAGAATAACCTGCTAAAGTATACATACTGGCACGGTGTAATTAAAAGAGATTTTTTATTTTCTAAGCAACAGTAATAAGACTTACAAATGGGGGGTTAATTTACAGGAAGATCTGTATGCTTAATGTTTCCCTGGGCCCTTTTTTTTTTTTTTTTTTTTGTAGCTGAGCACCTAACTGTCACACTGACTAGCTGTGTTCAACTTTGTTACTATATTAGTACAAACATATCCACACAGGTGTTAGAGACAAGCAGATTTTCTTTGCTTACCAGAAGAGAGAGAAGCATCAGTGCGTCAAAAAGGTCAGAGCTGTGGGCAAGGGTTTCCTAGTCCACTCCTGGCTCCTTTGAAGTAAGTTCTGCATCCATTCCACAAACATTTATTGCACAGCCCCAGCTGGGCACTGGAGGAAGGGGACCAAATTGGATGCATTCTCTTAGCATAAGGAAGGTACAGTCTAGTGAGGGAGGGAGACAGGTAAACAAAAGGCCAATAAGAGTTACAGATGCTATAATAGAAGTTAGTGGGGGCACAAGGCAGTGATGGTCATTTCCCTGGAGGAGCAGGTGATGAGTGAAGGGCCACTAGGAAGGTTCAGGGGGTGACATAACAAGACTCACGTGTGTGTGGTACTCGACAGGTTTCAAAGGTGTCTTCACACTCCATTCTATCTGCTTATATCCATCCACGTGACCCAGGTTGGTAGTGTTATTCCCATTTTATTTGGCAGATGAGTAAGTAATAGCTAAACCTTATAGAGCACTCACTAAGCATTTGACGTGTGTTAATCTCTCCTAATACCCATCACAGCCCAAGGAGGCAGGAACCACTATTATCCTCCTTTCACAGATAGGGATTGGGACAGAGAGAGGTTAAGCAATTTGACTGGCTCATCCGTGGAGAGACAGATTGAAACTCCAGGCAGCGTGGGGCCAGGGACTAAGCCCTGGATGAGAACTCAGCGCCGCCTCTCAGGAGTGCTTCTCTCAAGGCCAGGAGGAGGCTGGGAAGAGGCAAATCCTGCACCAACATCCAGATACTCTGTCTCAAGGCCCAGTGCTGTGGGGACTCCTCCCCAGTACAAAAACTCTCAGAGACTTCGAAAAACCTGGAAACGTTAGAAGGCAGAGGGAGGGAAGAAGCACACCAACTTTGACTGAAGCCTATTTCCGTGCCAGATGTGTACGGGGCACCTAACAAAGATTATCTCCTTTCGTCTTTATTACGACCCTGGAAGTCTGTACACGCCATTCTTCCCATCCGCGCCAAGGAGATCTGGTTTAAGACGAGGAGTGATTGGCAGCGCAGGTCCCACCCCTACAGGCAGTGCCCACTAGGTCAGGCCCTGCCGGCCGACCCGGACAGCGGGTTCTTGTTCCTTCTCCACTCAGTACCCAGGAGGAAGCACTGCCACGGCCCACGTGGGCAGACGTCCCCCCCCCACCCCCAACGAAGGGCCCGTCACGTGCCCCACGCGGGGAAATAGAGGTGAAGCCTGGTGTCCGCCCTGGAGGAGGTCACCGCATGGAAGAGTCTCCCCACCACCTGCCAGGCTCCAGGGAAGGGCACGGAGGTGGGAAGGGATCCTGACTGTCCCTTCAGCATCCAGTGGTCCCCCACCCCCTCCCACCTCAGAGCAGGAAACAAGAGAGGAAACATCACCGCACAACAGCCTCTCTCACATTGCAGCAAGGCCGACGCCGGACGCCTGTGGCGCACTTTTGTTCACGGTCACGGTGAGTCTGGGGAGAGGCCATCTGGGCTACACCCGTGCCCAGCAGGGGGCACAGGCCGCCCGGGGGGACTCCTGCGCGCCAGGCCCGACTTCAGACACTCTCCTTTACCGGGCGCCTCCCAGCTGGGTCCAGGGACCTCGCACGTACCCTCTCCTGCTTTGCAACCGGCCCCAGGAACTACTGCGGGTATTTCACACACTGAGAGGGGAAAGGACCGTGTCCTCCCCCAGTGCCTTATGCCCTCCACTTGCAAATCCTGTTGTGAACGTGATAAGAATATGCTTAACCAGACGTGAAGGTAAATTGTGCAGCCCAGCATCCCAGGGGGAGGGGCTCAGCTATGTTATGGGTTATTTTGTCAGGAATCCCACCCAGGATGAGAATGCCACTGCCCCTGACTGAAGGAGCACGTCCACCCAGCCAGTGACACAGGGCCACCCTCACCCCCGCAGAGGGCCACCCTCACCCCCGCACCCGCACCCAGACCCGAATGTTTTTATTTTTTTTAACAACTTTATTGGAGTATAATTGCTTTACAATGGTGTGTTAGTTTCTGCTTTATAACAAAGTGAATCAGCTACATGTATACATATATCCCCGTATCTCCTCCCTCTTGCGTCTCCCTCCCACCCTCCCTATCCCTCCCATCTAGGTGGACACAAAGCACCGAGCTGATCTCCCTGTGCTATGTGGCCGCTTCCCACTAGCTATCTATTTTACATTTGGTAGTGGGTATATGTCCATGCCACTCTCTCACTTCGTCCCAGCTTACCCTTCCCCCTCCCTGTGTCCTCAAGTCCATTCTGTACGTCTGCATCTTTATTCCTGTCCTGCCCCTAGGTTCTTCAGAATCTTTATTTTTTTAGATTCCATAAAAGACCTAAAAGTAAGGCCAGACACTATCAAACTCTTAGAGGAAAACATAGGCAGAACACTCTGTGACATAAATCACAGCAAGATCCTTTTTGACCCACCTCCTAGAGAAATGGAAATAAAAACAAAAATAAATGGGACCTAACGAAACTTCAAAGCTTTTGCACAGCAAAGGAAACCATAAACAAGATGAAAAGACAACCCTCAGAATGGGAGAAAGCATTTGCAAATGAAGCAACTGACAAAGGATTAATCTCCAAAATATACAAGCAGCACATGCAGCTCAATATCATAAAAACAAACAACCCAATCCAAAAATGGGCTGAAGACCTAAATAGACATTTCTCCAAAGAATATATACAGACTGCCAACCAACACATGAAAGGATGCTCAACATCGCTAATCATTAGAGAAATGTAAATCCAAACTACAATGAGGTATCACCTCACACCGGTCAGGATGGCCATCATCAAAGAATCTACAAACAATAAATGTTGGAGAGGATGTGGAGAAGAGGAGCCCTCTTGCACTGTTGCTGGGACCGGAACGTTTTAACACGCACGTTTCAACACAGCGGTGGCTTGGGCTGCAAATGTTTCTCTCCTTTTCAAAAGCAGGAGGAGTCGGCCAGACAGTAAGGAGATTTAGAAGAGAAGCCCGAAGGCGAACAGATTTTACTCTTGGGACGCACAGTGCTCAGACTTGGCAATTCATTAGTTTAACTAGAAGTGAGGACTTCTGAAATTTCGAGGAACTCCACCCGGTGGGGGGTTGCCACTTTCGGAGTGTTTCTCTGGCAGCACCCCAGCCTCACCTGTGCCCCCCAGTAAATATAAGCGTGGTTCAAGCCCCGTTCTGAAAAGAGTGCTGCTGGACCGCTCCAGACCCTTCAGCATCTCAACAAGGTCCTCCTCTCCATTCAAATAGCTCCTGATCTGCGCCTTTAACAAGCTCTGTTATGTTCTGTTATTGACTTGACATGTTAATGCATTAAGAATCTCCGTTAAGCGCTGCTCTGGAGACAAACGTTACTCCAAGTCATGCACCATGCTGGATGCTTCACAGGTATTATTTGATTTCATCATCATAAGAAGCTCCTTTTTCAGCCCTAGAAACAGGTTTAAAACCTTGCCCCAAGTTAACGCAGCCAGTAATTCTCTTGGTTAAATTTACTGAACAGTTAATTTTAGCGTAACTGTAGACAATGCACGTATCATTCAATACACTGCAGGTTTCTTTCATTACCCCCAGCTACCCCCCAGTAGAGAACAGGGGCTCTCAGACTGTGGCCCGTCTTCTACTGACTCTCCTCACTTACTTTTTTTTTTTTTTTTTGCGGTACGCGGGCCTCTCACTGCTGTGGCCTCTCCCGTTGCGGAGCACAGGCTCCGGACGCGCAGGCTCAGCGGCCATGGCTCCCGGGCCCAGCCGCTCCGCGGCATGTGGGATCTTCCCGGACCGGGGCACGAACCCGTGTCCCCTGCATCGGCAGGCACTTACTTACTTTTACTTACTTTTTTATCATCCCTGGTTCTAGTGGGGTCACCTCCCACCTGGTCTCCACCCTGGTGGCGTCACCTTCAAATACTGATCACTCAGGATTCACATAGGAAGGACTGAATCGCAAACAGCAACACGTCTATGTTCCGGCCACTTCTTAACCCCAACTGCTCTGACCCAACTTTGTCCAGTACTAGAATCAAGGGCACGTGTCTTCACCACACATAGACTGCCTCTTGCTAGGTCTGCACAACTGTCTTCTGTGATAAATAGAGTATTTTATTCTCATTTTATAAATAATGAAATCGGGATTCAGGGAAGACCCGTGATAGAGTACAAGCTGTGGAACCACAAAGACGGGGCTTTTAATTCCCACCCCCTTCCTTCCTGAGCAAGCTTGTACAAGCATTTAGATGTCTCCAGTCTCAGGTTCTTCCTCTGTAAAATGGGACTAATCTTCCAGGTCATTGAGAAAACTGAGTTAAACAGCACGGAAAATACAAATCCCTGCCCAGAAATAGGAGACAGGAGCAGTGCTAATAAGCAGGGCAGCCATGCAGCATCGGTGAAGGTAAAATGAGTTCCAGGCTGACTGAGCTTAATGACTGCAGGAAGCCTCGGGTCCAGAACCTCATTCTGAGTTCAAAGGGACCAGGAAACTGAAATCAGCTTGTTAATACGAAATGAGTTTAAGAGGAGAGAGTGTCACCCCTCCTTTTAAAAAAGAAGACCGCTCAACCCAGTCAATCAGTGAGTACATCCTGCATTCTCAGGCTCCCTGGGAGTAGAAGGAACACCCAGCTCCTGGTCTCAGATGCGTCGGGCTTTACTGGGAGGCTAAACTCACGTGGGAGTGACAACTGGAAAGGAAAGCTGAAATCTGCATGCTACAAAGGCAGGCTGGGTGGGGAGTCAGGTGGGAGGAAGGTGAGGTTTGGACTTGGAGGTGAAGCTAGAGAGGGGGGCCAGTTTGGAAGTTTCTACTCAAGGTTGCCAAGAGTGAAAAATATCAGAAGGTGACCCCAATTCCTTAGACAAAAATAACAGTGAGAACTTTCGTTGACTGCCTTGTCCACGCAGAGAGCTCACTGGACTTTCTCATAATCCTGAAACTATTTTTACAGATCATAAAACTGAGACCCAAAGAGTGAAATCCCTTGACAGAGGGCAAACTACTAGTAAACAGCAAAGCTGGGAGTCAAACTCTGATCTCTTGGGTCTCTCTATGGTGACAGAGAGCAAGGAGGCTTACACTGAGAAAATCTCAAAGATTAGTGGAGGAGACCTTGTCAAGTTGGAGGGGGAGTCTAACCGACTGCGAACAAGGGTAGATGAGAGCTGAGAGGGTGCTGCTAAGCTATGGCCCTGAAGTGTCTGAGATGTGTCTCCCCTGGCCATTGGGCCCATGTTACTTGGGTGGGGAAGACAGCTTTAGAGACACAGTAGCTGGTCAGGAAGGATGCTTTTGAAGATCAGAGGAACGGGGATCTATAAATCCTGGAATGTTCAAGAAAAACATCCCGAAGAAGCTGGGGTGGGTCCCAGCTCACATCCTTCACTGTTCCAAGACCTCCAGCCTCCTCCAAGCATTTGAGAGAGCACGTGGGGCTGTTTTATCTTCTTTTACTTCCAGCACTTCTATTTCACAAACTAGCACAATATCAAGATAACATTTTTCACCCCCTAACATGAGCTGCCTTTTTTGTAGACTTTACTGATCGTCTCAGTGTCCTCCAGGGTTTGGGGGAAATTTCAGGCACTATTGAAAATTAGTACACCCCTTTTAGGCGTAAATGAGGCATTATTTTGGTTCATAACTACTGAGCATTTTCCATAAGCCAAGCACTGCCCTGGGTGCTAAGGATACAAAGTAAGACGCAAGTCACGGATTTTAGGGAACTCAGGAGCTAATGGCGAAGAGAGGACAAGAGAGAAAACTGAAACTCAGACTGCTAAGCTATTTGCACAAGGCACCACTCACCAGGAGCCAACCGATGTCAGTTTACCCAGTAAGTCTATTTCTGGCACCTGATACGTAATACATAAATATGCTCACTGAAGCACAACTTTTAATCATTGAAAGCAATATATCTGCCCAAGAATTTGAACCATTAAATAATTCATAGTACATCTATTCGGTAAAGAATCTTGCTTCTATTTTAAAAAATGATGCTTATAAGTTTTTTCTTAATACCAGGAGAAAATGCTTGTGTTATGTTAAATGAAAAAAAATAATAAATGACACTATGTTTAAAATATATATTTAAAAAAAACGACCGGAAGACAATAGCCGGGTGAGTAGTGACAAATGTTTAACAAGCAAAAAATTAAAAAGCCTTGGTTTGTAGTACGTGCCAATTACTGTGATGTAAATATTCCCACCATGACCTAGTTCAAGCTGCCAATGTGATGTCACTATGTCTTTGAATATGACATGGGGAATAAAAGCACCCAGTTGGGTTTCCCAGGCTGGTCCCAGCCAGTTACAGCACTACTGGCCATAACCTTAAGATGTTGACAGTAGTTTGAATGATGTAAGTATGGGCAATGTTATTTTTTATTTATACTTTCCAAATTTTTAGTACTGCCCATCATGTTTGTAAAGCCCGTTTCTGCAGGGGAATGGCCTCTTAGCGAGTGTGGCCATTAGCTGAAGATCCGATTTGAGCAATACCGTTAGGCTTTTTCCTTGCACGCCAGACTAAATAAATTCGTGTGATCTGGTGTCACATTTCATTCAGTGAATAATGTCAGGGGCTCGAGTGAGCCAGAGAAGACAGACCATTCTTCGTCCTAATACCACCCACCCGGCAACCATGGAATGATGCAAGCAAGGAGCACCCCAATACCTGAGCAGGAAGACAGGGGTCATCACAAAATTAGGCTCTAGCTAACTGAGACCCTTACCCGTGGTCCAGCGTGGTCAACCAAGACAAAACCTTTTTCTTGGGCTGTGTGATTTTTTTCTTAATGAAACTCAAACGCAGCATTAGCCTCTGAGACGTATAAGATCCTATAAGTGACTCCTTAGGCAAGTTATTTATCTTCCCCAATCCTCAGTTTTCTCATCTGTAAAATGGGGACATTAGTACACACCAGTCACCGTGTCACAGTTGTGAGGATCGAAGGAGATAGTAATCGTGAAATGCTTGATAGCACTTAATAGGAAATATGAATTCTTATTTGCCTTCTTTTGCTCACTCTACTACCTTAGGGAGGAAAAGAAAGGTCCAAAGAAATGTCCACCCACAGAAAAGGGATTAATGATAAATGAGAAGCTCATGGTCTCGCAAATAGCCCCAGAGGCTTCAGAGCGGCAGTAGCACACATGTTTCCTATCTGCAATGGCATGAAACCACACATCTGTGTTTTTGTAAAATCCTCCAACAGCTTTGCCCTAAATACACAGCTATCGTATAGCAAGAAAAAAAAAAAGGCTTTTTAGAAAGTCAGATTTATTTTGCCTCTAAACCTGCAGCTCAGACAATAAGACATGATTTCAGAGTAGAAAAAACACAGGGTTCTTGCCTGCAATCCTAAGACCTGCTTCCAGCCATCACCTTCCTGCCAAGAGATAAGAATTTAATCAGAAACGGTGGCAAATTGCTAAGCACAATTCTGTGCAGCACACACACACGAAAGTATATACCTTGATTGAATTCACAGGACTACACTCCACTTTCGGAACAGAAGCGCTAATCTCTCACAACACTAAGTGCAAACAGATATCAGGGCGAAGAGTTTCAGATCCTCCAAACGGCCAGCCGAACTGGCTTGTGCTTTCTCACCTAGGAGGACTGTACTCATCAGTGTTGCTGCCACTAAAGGAGAGAAAACTGGCCTGCTCTGGAGCAGAAAGGGCGCGGTGCTCTCCGGCCTTCTGCCGATGCCACATTCCAACCAACAGGGCCCTATGGAGACACGACAACCAGCCTTCACTGGTTCTTTCGTCCTACTCTGACCAGAGTGTGGGCAGCAGATTGATTTCATGCTTAGATTTCACTTTTAACCCTTTTCTACATATTTAGCCATTTTTGTTCTATCCTGGGATTGGAAGGTACTGGGGATAAAAAAAAAAAAAAAAGAAATGATTAAAAGCAAGCCAGTTGTGATGGTTAATTTTATATGTCAGCTTGGCTAGATTATGGTGCCCAGTTTGGTCAAACACCGGTCTAGATGTTGCAGTGGAAGTACGTTTAGATGCGATTAACATTTAAATCAGTGAACTTTGAGTAAGGCAGCTCACCCTTCGTCATGTGGATGGCCTCATCGTATCAGTGAAAGATCTTGAAAGGCAAAGACTGAGGTTTCTCAAAGAAGAAGGAGTTCCACCTCCAGACTACAACGAAAAAATTCTGCCTGGTTTCCAGCCTTCAAACTCAAGACTTTTACCTGAATCTCCGACCTGCTGTGTGCCCTACAGATTTGAGACTTGACAGCCCTCACAACCGCATGAACCCATTCTTTAAAGTCTCAATAGATACATACATACACAAGACATGCATGGCATGAATATGTGCATAGGTAGATAAAGATAGATGATAGATACACCATAGGTGCATAAATAGATAGATGTGTCTATATATCTATAGCACTGTCTGTAGATAATAATCCTATTGGTTCTGTTTTTCTGGAGAAGCCTAACTAATACACCAGCAAACACCCCTCTGTCCTCACAGAGCAGCCAGTCCAGTGGGGGCAGAGGGTTTGCTGGCAGATGTAGGGAGGTCCTCGGCAGGTAAGTGAGCTGCAGAGGAACACAGATACGGCCCCTGCAGACTGGCCTGTTCATACTTCTCCCAGGAGCTCCATTTCCACGATTACCTCATGTCAAGTCCCTAGGTGGGTCTGAGGTCCGGTTCATGGGGTGACCGTGTCCCCAGACTTCTACCCCACCTCCCCAAGCAATCAGGAAGTGCTGGTCACTTTATTCCCCAAGCAAGGATGGGAATGAGAAGCAGGGCCTCCACAGCGGTAGAAGAGGGAGTGGGGATGCCAGACCATCCAGGCAAAGATCTGACTCTGGGAGCCCTGCCCTGTGGTGCTGCAAAGCTGCTCAGTGAATCCGGACCAGATCCGAGTGAGGAGAAGGAAACAACTGAGAGAGAAGATCCAGTGAGAAGGTACGGCCCCGGAGCAGTGGTTTTCAAACTTGAAGTTTGCAAAAGCATTGCTTCCAAGCTTGCTAGAAAATACAGATTCCGAAGCTGTAACGGGAAGATTTGGTGCAGAAGGTGTAGGATGGGGCTTAGAAAAGAGCTTTCAGGAACACACCCCAGGCGATTCTAGCACAGATGTCTCGGGCCCACAAACGGAGGCTATTTCCTTGGCAAGCTAGACAATACACTGCTGAGAAGAGAGCGAATTCCCCCTTCGCCCTGCTCCACGCTTCAGTCCAGTCAGCTCCAGAGAAGCTGGACGCCGAGGATGGTCATGGGCAGGCAGGGGCAAAGCCATCCCAGCCCCCCAGCTCTTTCTGACTCAGCCAGCTAGGAGGAGAAGTCGGCAGGAACAGGGACAGAAGACAGGGTCCTTGTCGCTCCTCAAGGGAGTGTTGGCTTAGCTTGAAACTTTGGGGAAGAAAAAAACTAATTCTCACCAGTTCCATGAGTCAAAGGCTAATTTGAGATAGAATCAGCATTGAACTGACATTCGTTGTCCCTCCTCCATCAGCAGAATTGTGATAAAGAAAATGTCATTAGTCAACACGAGGGGCTGGAGAAAAGGGACTCACCTCCTCTTTCTTCCTCGATATTGGAGCAAAGGACTCTCTCGTGGCTGCAACCTTCTCCGTGGCAGCACCTGACCAGCTCCCTCCTCCTGGTCATGTTCAGTGTCTCACCCCTTCCTTCATTTCCATGAATGAGCTGTCTCCACGTCACCCTGTTCCCTTTGCTGACCCCTATCCCTGCTGACTTGCTTACAGCCTGCAGAGCCTTGCTCTCTGCCAAAAGCATCACCCAACCATCTTAATTACTCCTTCCTTTCTCCTCGGCCACCTGACCGGAGGCTGAAACACCACCTCAATTTCTCCATCAGTCATTTTAACTACTCCGCGGTTGCTCGTAAGTGTCCTCCGCTCTGTTCATCACTGAAGTACCCGGGGCTCCCTGAATAGCACATAAACCCAACCACACTTGGGGATGAAGGATATGGTAGCATTCCGCTTTATACCCTTTATCTATAATACGAACGCTCAAAATTACAAAGGGCGAAGCTGGAGGGGAGAGAGAGAGCCGGGGAGAGTTGGTTGATTGCAGGATGGTTTTAGGCAGTGTAGCTTCGGGAAAGATGATGGGAGTGCATGTGCGTCTGTTTGCAGGAGGGGAGATGGGAGCTGCATGAGGGGATAGGGGACCAGGCGAGGGTGCACCAAAGCTTGGTAGCAAGGAGTCTGCACAGGCAGTGCTAAAGCCCACCGCGTCGTGTTTGGAAGACGGGATTGGGGTTGTTCGGGAGAAGATTCGTGTCGCAGGGTTTCCTGCCATAGCTAACAACCCAAACTCAGTGAGTCAATAAGGTGGACGGCAGCCTTCTGCTTAGGAGCTAGGTTACTCTGTGTGTCCATAGTCACGAGGCATCTGAGAGGCAGTCATGACGGAGCTTACCGGCAAACGTGCGTGATGAAAGCAGCTGTTGGACCCAAATAGGTGGAGACATAAAAGTCTTCATAACCTGACAGACTTTCTGGCAAACCCTCACAGCAAAGATAAATATAATGGGGAAGTATCCGAGGCATTGCTACCACAGCAGGAGCACCGCCTGCCATCGTTGCCTCCTCCAACAGCGTGTTAGAGGTCCTAGATAACCCAACAGGCAAAAATAAGAAAAGAAAAACAGCTAAGGTGTAAGAATTGAAAATAAGGAGAGAACAAAAAAACTATACCGGGACTCCCCTGGCGGTCCAGTGGTTAAGACTCTGTGCTTCCACTGCCAGGACGCGCTCAGTCCCTGGTTGGGGAATTAAAATCCCACATGCTGCCTGGTGTGGCAGAAAAGAAAAAACAAAAAAACACCTATACCTATTTACAAATAATGCCATTGTCTGGGGAAGTAGGCTGAAAAACGCCGCCCCCCAAGATGCCCACTTCCTATTCCCCAGAATGTTACCTTTTATGGCAAAAGGGACTTTGTCAATGTGACTCATTAAAAAAGTTTGAGATGGGGACATTATCCCCATCTCAAGTGGGGATAAGAGAGAGGCATGAACAAGTGTAACAAATCCGTAAAAGAGCTCAGAAAAATCCAGCAAAAGATGTACAGGATTTTTATTAAGAAAAATTGTAAAAATATGTGCAAGGACATAAACGAAGACCTTTATAAATGGTTATCTCTACCATGCTTATTATAAAGATCACCATCATAAAGAAGGCGTTTTCCTCAAATTAATCTGTACGTTTAACACATGAATTTCAACAAGGTTTTGGGGGGGTTTTTTTGGGGGGGGCTGGGGTTTGTTTTATTTTGTTTTGTTTTTGTAGAACTTGATAAGCTAACCCTAAAATCCAAAAGGAAGAGTGGGCAGGAAAGGGTTAACGCAGCAGCCCTAGGTTGCTCAAACCCTGCACATTCCAGAGAAAGGCTTCTCTTCTGGATGGGTTAGCCAGCTCCTGGGAAATACCCCTGAGTCCTCGGAATATTCTGTCTGATTAGACTGCTTTTGTGTGCTTGAGGCCACGGGTCGTGCTGTACTACTCTGGCCTGATAAAATCATCCTGAGAATGTGATTTATGGTGACGACTTTTTCTCTCAGAGCTAGAGGGGGTTACTCAGAAGGGTCTGAAATCCGAGGAGCTGAGGTCAGTCATGCAGGTTGCTGCGTGTCTACCTGACAGACCCCCCAATAAAAGCCCTGCACTAGATTCAGGTGTGCTCCCCAGGTCGTGACACATACATGCGATGTCACACATTGCTGCTGGGAGGACTATGTCCCCATGTGACTCCGCTGGAAGCTTGCACCTCATTTCTCGTACACTTTGCCCCATGTCCCTTTTCTGTCTGATGATTTTGATCTGCAGCCTTTTGCTGCAATAAACCGTAGCTTTGAGTACAACCTTCTGAGTCCCATGAGTCCTCCTAGCAAATCATCAAGCCTGAGGGTGGTCTTGGAAACTCCTGTCACGAAGAGCAAAGCACTGGGAATAGCTGAACCCATTGTGAAGAAAATCGATAAGTTTGGGAGTAGTGGGTTACTACACTTACCAGACTGAGGGTCGTTATAAAACTACACCAATTAAATTAGGAGGTGCTGGAACAGATGGACAAGTGGAATGGAATGGAGACCATAGACACAGGCCTGTATCTAGAAGCTTGAAAGATGAACGCACATGGGGAGGGGGTGTTATTAACTACTCAAGAAATGGTGATTTTAAAAAGGAGGTCCCTAGCTGTCACCATATTTGAAAAATATGGAGCCTACATTCTAACAGGGTTGGGGAAGATGATAAACCATCAACATGATCAATAAGCAAATGTACAGTACATTAAAAGGTAATCAAGTGCTCTGAGGAGTAAAGAAAAAAGGCAGAGGAGGATTAGAGAGGTCAGAAATGATTGATACGGGCAGGCTGCATTTCTAAACGGGGAGTGAGGGTAGCCCTCGCTGAGAATGGTCTTAGTCTGTTCTGGCTGCTATGACAAAATACCACAGACTCAGTGGCTTATGCAACAGAAATTTGTTTCTCACAGTTCTGGAGGCTAGAACTCCAATGTCAAGGCACCAGTGTGGTCACATTCTCGTGAGGGTCTTCTTCCTAGCTCCGTCCTCACATGGCAGAAGGGGCTAGGGATCTCTCTGGAGCTTCTCTTATAAAGATACTAATCCCGTACACGAGGGTAGAAACTCCCAAAAGCCCTACCTCCTAATACTACCATCTTTGGGGGTTAGGATTCCAATGTATGAGTTTTGGAGAGACACAAACATTCAGACCATAGAAGGAATATTTAAGGAGGTGAAGGCATTAGTCATGCAGCTATGTAGAGAAAAAGCATTCCAGATAGAGGAGACAGTCAACAGTTCACATGTGAGAAAACTGAGGCTGGGGAAGGTTAAGAAACTAGCATAATTTTACATAATTAAACAGCTGAGTATGGATTCAGCCCTAGGTCTCGCCAACACTAAAGTCTATGGTCCTTCAGTTACACTGTTTAAAATTATTTTAAAATGTTCTTAAAATTCATAGCAAGGATTTCTTACCCAAAAGTCAAAATATTTTCAAAACATATCTAATAGTCATCCTCAGATGTGACTCTCAGTAACTTTCCACCCTTCTTTTCCACCAACCCATTCCCAGTGCTCTGGCACCCACGCCTCAGCCTCACCAAATCCTCACTCTTCTCCCACACACCACACGTTTTCAGGCCTCAATTTCTTTCCTGTTGGCCCTTCATTTTGCAATGTGCTACCCCTGCTGGTGAACTAATGCCCCACGGTCTTTTCAAGTGGTAGTTTCTTCATGAAAATTTCCCCAGCTTCCAAAGAAAAGACATGGCTACCTCCTCAACGCTCCCATACAAATTCAGTCACAGAGAAGCCACATTGTGTGGCCTGTGTTTGTCTGTCTGTTTCTCCCTCCAGCCTGTGGACCCTAGATGACCCAGTCAGTATCTGATTCATCTTTCTCCCCACACACACCACAAGATAGAAGTCCTCAGTAGGTGTTAAATAAATGTATGGCAAGTGGAAAATGAGTGAAATATTAATGATGATGAAAACCAAAACATCATGAAGTAAGTAAATTGTAATGTTCAACAGGAACTATGGTAAATGGTAATAAAACCTAACATTTACATTTGATATAAAACAATGTACCATCCAATGAGTATGTTCCGGATTTATTACATATTACATAAATAAAGGAAGACGTCAAAAAGGCGAATAATTACAGCCAAGCTACGTGCAGAGCCTGTTAATTTGTTATATTTATTGGAAGAGTGTCTCCATGTAAACACACTTTTTCAGAAACATGCTTCACGGAACTGGTGAGCTATAAACAGGCCTTGAAAGTTAAACTCTGAAAATTGGGTGATCTCACTGAGTCCAGATTTATATAAGAGTTCCATTCATGATGGAACTCATCCTTCTGCCTCTAGGAATATTTACTTAATAATTTTAAAGACTCCTGCTTCAAATCTAAGCACTCTTAAACCACATTAATCCATGCATACTAATTACATATTTCTTTACAAAAAAAGAGATAGAAATTAAAGTCTCCCTTTTGCAGTATTCACAGATAAAATATTTGTTAATCAAATACTATCACAGGAAGAATTTGAAAACTTAAAGTAATCTCCCACTTTCTTGCTTAAGTGCATTTGCTCTATGCAATATGGTAGCTACTAGTGGCAGGTGGTCAATGGTCGCCTGAAATGTGGCTAGTACAACTAAGGAATTGAATTGTCAATTTGATTGGGTTTTGATTAATTAAAAATTAAATTTAAGTAGCCACATTTAAGTGTAGCCCGTCACTACCATATTGGACAGAGCAAATACAGAATATATCCATCCTCTCCGAAAGTTCTACTGGAGAGCATTGCTTGTACTGTGCTGTAGATGGCCAAAATACAATAAATACAAATGAAATTAACAAACAATGACGAGTGCATCAAAATACAAACTTTGACATGATGGCTTACAAAGAGGAAGAGTGTTCCCTGCCTTCAAAGAGACAAATGTGTAAACAGTAAAAGAGAGGGTCATCCCTAGTGCAGGTGCGCACAAAAATTACATGGAAGAAAGGTTGACTATATCTACTAGATCAAGGAAAGCTTCAGCAGAAGACGTGCTATTAGAACCAATTCATATAGGAGAGAAAAATCTGAACAAGAGACAGGGTGGGAGTTGAGAACCATCAAGCCGAGAAAACAACCATGGGGGAAGGCACAGAAAAGCATCCTGAAAGGTCATGATGTCGGGTGGCCGGCTCACTGCTTGGTGAGGCTAGAATGTACAAAGAGAGTGGAGAAGGGGCAAGTGACAGCTGAGTGAGGAAGCATGAAAGCCTGGGAAACCATGTGAGGGATTTCAGAACTGTCCCTGGGGACAGAGGGGATTGGATTCCGTTTCAAGTAGAAAGGTGACATAGACGGATCTGTGTTCTGGAAAGGTCATTCTGGCTGTGGAGAGGAAAATGGACAGGATGGAGATAGATGAGAGATGAGGAGACCCAGGAGGAGACTCTGGACATAAAGCAGAAGAGAGATGACCAAGCTGCGCGAGGGCAGAGCAGGTGAGGCTGGAAAGGAAGCAAGGGAGGCGGGCGTTCTTTATTCACAATGGATGAATATTTATTTTTTTAAGTTTTTTTTAAAAAAAATACAGCAAGTGTGAGACGTGTGATCATTCTGACATCCCAATAACATATGTTACAAGAAAAGGTGTTGCAACGATTTTTATGATGGGCTCTGATGAAAGCTCACAGAAACCACTTCAAAACGCTGAGCACGCAGCCAACCTGAGAAAGCCCACTGCTGGTGCTGAGATCAGGCAGCCAGCGTGGCAGTGGAGTTATGGATTCCTCAAGATGAAAGGAGATACTAGCCATGACCGGGGAACAAGACATGGGGCAAAGGCAGCTGGTAGCACTTTGTTTGGGCTGCCCTAGCAAACTAATACTTAGATATACTACAAAAATCACAATTTTCAGATGATTTCCTACCACTAATACGTGAATTTGAACATGGACTTGCTGTGGAAACTCATGCTTTAACATTACCCTACATGGTTTCCCCCTTTGCAAAGCAGGTTCGGTTTTAGGCGTATGTTGTGAAATTATTATTTTTTGAAGTAAGGTTGCATGAAGATATTATCCCTGGAGTGAGTTCCAGTTTCATCTTCCGTCTCCAAGTGGTTCCCTGATCCCCAGTCAAAATCAGTACTTTTTTCCAAACACAATAAACACCAGCTATGCCATGAACTTAACTGCAGCTCTAGCTATGGTTTATTAAATTTGCTTTCCTATGACCAAAATAAAGAAATATAGAAAGGAAAGAAGACTTAGAGCCCTCATATACACCCTTCTCCATCTATTACATTAGTAATTATAATTTTTTCCAGTGTATCCAGACAGAATTTGGGGGTTGGTGTGGGAACACATAGGAAGAAAGTGGGATAATGGTGGAAAGAACATAAAGTTGGATCAGGCTGAATTGTGGGTAGGGAACCACTACCCACAGAGATTCCAGGTTTAGTGTTGTAGTCTGGGAAGGCTAGAAAGGACTTTGTTCCGTTCATTGGTTGGCTGAAACGTGGACTAAAGGTGGCCTATACTAGATGAAGTTGAAATGCCAGAACTACCTTGGTTCCTACACAAATACTACACAAATTTTGTTTATTAACGTAAGGTCATCTGAATCAATATTTTTGCGCTTCCTTTTTTAAATTACAGTAAGTCCCCTACATACGAACGAGTTCCGTTCCGAGAGCACGTTCTGAAGTCCAATTTGTTCATAAGTCCAACAAAGTTAGCCTAGGTACCCGAATGGCTTTATAGTACTGTACTGTAATAGGTTTATAATACTTTTCACACAAGTAATACATAAAAACCAAACACAAAAAATAAAACATTTTTAATCTTACAGAACAGTACCTTGAAAAGTACAGTAATACAGTACAACAGCTGGCATACAGGGGCTGGAATCAAGTGAACAGGTAAGAAGAGTCACGAGGAGGGAGAGGAGGTGGGAGATGGTAGAGCTGAAGGATCGTCAGCAACGGTAGACGGAGGGCAAGTTGCAATTTCACTCACGCCTGACGTTGATGGAACGCACATTCACATCTTTGAAAGCTCGCAACTTGAAGGTTCGCATGTAGGGGACTTACTGTACAGAGAATCTGTGATTTCAAAAAGCTCTAAAACCCTAGGCTAGATAAAACCAGGTTATGCAGAGTAGTTTTACAGTGGTCATGAAAGCAAAGACTTATTGGTGCAATTTTCTAAACTCTTTAAAGAAAGTCCCTGCTCCAAAGCAACATTAATAGAGGGAAGCCTGTCATCCTCCAGGTCTAAGAGGTGCACTAATTCATCAGGCAATTATGGCTCTTCTAGGCACTCCCAGGGGCATTTGGAGTCGGCAAAGTATCAGACAGAAATTATCTCCTATATCCTCCCATGGCAGAGGGCTGCCAGGTCCCTCCTCTTCTCTGGACTCCACCTCAACTGAGAAGAGCAGGATCGTCCACCTGTGTCTCTATCTTCTGTGCTCAAGTCCACCTGGGCTGCCCCAGGGACCACCACCATCCAGGGTCAACCACATATCAGAGTGGTAATACTGCTGCTGTGGATAGTGGCCCAACCTCCAACATCTCCTGTGAGTTTAAGTCTCCCCCGAGAACATTCTTTACAGCATCAGGAGTCCATTCTCTCGTCTTCTCTCATGGCCTTCATTGCCCATGGCTCTGCAGGGATTGTGGCCTGCTTGGAAACAAAGACCTAAACCCCACTGTGTGGGCCCCGCACATATCATTCCTCACAGCCCAGACCAAGCCCACAGATGGATGGCTGAGGGAACAAAAGTTCCCAGAGGCTGGAGAGCTGCCAGGGGCCACTACTGCAGCACAACAGTCATCTTCCTGAGGAAAACCTTGGAGAGAGGGGAGCAGCTCATGTGCGGGAGGATGGAATCTAGGCCGTGCCTCTGGATTTCTTTCTAGAGACAAGCGTAAGGACGGGAGGGTAAGGAGAGTACATTCTGATTCCAGGAAATGTGGTTGAGACGGCTCCCTCCCTGCCCAGCCCCAGGGTGCTCTCTCGGGCCTAAGCTGGTTCTCACACCCTTGGTTTCTTCTCAGCCCCAGGCCCCGGGAGGCCTCAATCTGCTTCGCCTCCCACAGTGTGGCCTGAGGGATGTCTCCTTCCAGGCCTGCTCTGCTGTCAGGTGTCAGGTTGGTCCCAGTTACTCTGCTCTCTGTTGCCTCTGAAGATGCACCTACAGGCCTTCGCATTGGAAGGTCCTAGAGCTGCAGCCAGCAAGGGACAGGGCGGGAGAGTCACAGACGTAGGACTCTGAGAATTCATGGCTTTCATGGTTGCAGGCCAGGTGTCACGGACGGCCATGGGGCATACCCTAAAACTCTGCTGCTTTGTTCTTCTTCCTAGAAGGGGTGTACCAGCCCTCCTTGTGCCCTGCCAGGGAGGACCAGACCGGTACCACATGGTGAGGCCAAGGGATGGAGGTCCAGGAGCTCACAGAGCAGGATGTGCAGCAGAACAGGGAATTCTGGTGGCGGAAAGTCGTATCCAGGGTGAGATGTTGCCAGACAACTTACCTCGGCAGAGACTCAAGCTCATGGGGAAAATTCAGAGACTTGTTCACTGGAGAAGAAGCACCAGGAGGGTCTTGGTCACAGAGAATAAAGGAAAAGCTCTGTTCGCAGACATTCTCTCATTCACGCATACATTCAGCAAACATTTCTGAGCTCTCCGCTATGCGAGGGCGGGTCTGAGGACCCAGAGAGCAATTAGATTTAGTCCTTGTCTTCCAGAGGTCTCATTCCCATAAGGAAGACAACTGATTGGAAAACAAAGGTGTAAGTCAAAAGTCAAAAGCCCCCCATACTTATCCCATCCCTCAATGTAAAACTGTTGGCACACATTTATTCAGAAATTGTTCTGGGATTATACAAAAGAAAACACAACAGAGAGCACTAGAAGCACACTTGGCAGGCTGCACAGCCCCATGTCTGGAGGGATGCGCACAGCGGCGTTTCCAGGTGACCAGTGCTGGATCGGGGAGAGCTGGTGAGCCCTGAGGATGCAGCGGAAGCAGGGGGAGACACTGCGGGGAGACACATGCTCCAAGCGGGTGGCGGGATGCTGCTGCAGGGCTGGGTCGCCTAGCCCACCTGTCAGGTTCCCTCTGGGCCCCCCAGGTCTGGACAGCGCCCTGCACCAGCGAGGCTCGGTTTGCAGAGGACGGGACAGCGCATTGGAGCCCCGAGGGACATCACTCACACACTGTTCTGAGTCCCAGGGCTGCCTCGGGGGAAGGCAGTGACGGAAGTGATGTTCATTGCAGAGCACTGGGAAACGGACACAGACAAGGAGCAGAGGGTCCAGGTCTCATGATGAGTCGGGCGGAGGTGGACAGGAGCGCCGTGCGAGGGTCTCTCGTCCAGGCATGGACAGAGGTTTACACTGCATCCCACACCTCCCATATGCTTCGCTGGGGCCTCCTGTAGAGGGAGACGGGAGAAAGCAGCCCCCGCAGAGCCTCACGGAGCCCATGTCAGCCTAGGACAGCTCCTGGGACAACTTGGCCGTCCTTCCCAAGCACAGGGAATAGAAACCATCTGGGACCAATGAGGGGCAGCGGCCTGGAGAACCAGCTTGGCCTTTGGATTTGATCCCGGTTTACTCAGCACCTCTCAGCTGGATGGTCTGAGTCCCAACCCCTCTACCTGCAGCTTCCTCTTCAATAAGATGGAGATTGTAAGACCTTTCTCCTGGGTTTTTGTGAGAATAAGTGAGGGCATTTATATAAAATGCTCAGCCCAGGGCTGTCATCTAATAAAAACGATGACAGGGACGTTCACGATCATGGTGCACTGGGCATTGCTTTAAGCACTTTGTGTGTCACCTTGTTCATTCCTCCTAACAGTTCTAGGAGATAGATATTATTATGATCCCCCTATTTGGACACGAAAGTACAGAGAGGATAAGTATAACCTCTTTGTTGCCCAAAGTTACAACACGAGAAGGGAGGTGAAGCTGGAATTTGAACCCAGGCCATCTGAGCCCACTGTCTATGGCCTCAGTCACTGGTGTGCACAGCTCAGTAAGTAGCAGAAGTGGCGATGGTCTTATTGTTTTGCCAACCTTGTAAGTTTATTGTGAGAATTAGAAATAAAACATAGAATGTTCCTAGAAAAGTCTGTAGGTATCCAAAACCTAGTAATGAATAATTAGCACTACTATCACAATTATCACCATTCTAACTAAGGCCAGTGGAAAGTGTGCTTATTGACCCCCTTATAAAGTTCCTGTATGTTATCTATTGCTGCAATAATGCTATATAGCAAGTCCAGTAAGCCCCCTACATATGAACCTTCAAGTTTCAAACTTTCAAAGATGCGAACGTGCGTTCGCATATCCAATCATGTAAGTTAGTTCACGTATCTGGCGTACATTGTCACATGTGTGTATCCTCTACATGCTGTTGTGCTTTTGTGTAGTTTACTGTACAGTACTATATAGGGTACAGTAGTACATTATCTTATTTCAAGCCCAGGATGTCCAGAAGTAAGCGTAAAAGCAGTGGTGATGCAGCTGGTACTGTACTGTGCTTTTCAAGGTACTGAACTGTAAGATTAAAAATGTATTCTTGGGCTTCCCTGGTGGCGCAGTGGTTGAGAATCTGCCTGCTAATACAGGGGACACAGGTTCGAGCCCTGGTCTGGGAGGATCCCACATGCCGCGGAGCAACTAAGCCCATGAGCCACAACTACTGAGCCTGTGCGTCTGGAGCTTGTGCTCCACAACAGGAGAGGCCGCGATAGTCAGAGGCCCGCTCACCACGATGAAGAGTGGCCCCCCTTGCCACAACTAGAGAAAGCCCTCGCACAGAAACGAAGATGCAGCACAGCAAAAATAAATTAATTAATTAATAAACTCCTACCCCCAACATCTTCTTAAAAAAAAAGTATTCTTTATTTTTTTCTGTTTGTTTTTTATGTATTATTTGTGTGAAAAGTATTATAAACCTGTACAGTAGCCGATTGTGTTAGTTGGGTACCTAGGCTAAGTTTGTTGGACTTATGAACCAACTGGACTTATGAACGCACTCTGGGAACAGAACTCATTCATATGTAGGGGACTTACTATACCCACAAAACTGCAGTGGCATGCAGCAACAAATTCAGTGCACAGTCTGTGGGGTTCGGGAGCATGAGCTGTGTTCAGTTATGTTACCTGGCCTCACTCACATGGCCTGGGTTGGCCAGATGTCAGCTGGTCCTGGAAGGCCTTGGTTAGAATCTCCAAGGCAACTGTGTTCTGCTCTGCTTATCTTTCAGCCCGAAGCAGACTAGCCCAGGCACGTTCTTGTGGTGATGATAGGAGGGCAAGACCAGTAAACCCACCTGAGTGAGGGCTTTTGAAGCTTCAGTCTGCATCTCATTTGCTAAACCCCAGGGGTCAAAGCAAATCACATGGCCAAGCCAAAAGCCAGGTGGGAGGGCCCTCCACAGTTACAGGGAAAAGTTTGTGGATGAGGAAGGGTAAAAAAAATCTATTACAGTGCTCACCTTGGCAGCACATATACTAAAATTGAAATGATACAGAGGAGATTAGCATGGCTCCTGTGCAAGGATGACACGCAAATTTGTGAAGTGTTCCATATTTTTGTTAATATACAGAAATCTGTTGCATTTCTATTCACTAACAGTGAACTCTCAGAAAGAAAAATTAAGAAAACAATCCCACTTACAATTGCATCAAAAAGAATAAAATACCTAGGAATAAAGCTAACCAAGACAATAAGAGACCTGTACTCTGAAAACTATCAGACACTGATGAAAGAAATTGAAGATGACACAAATAGAAAGATACAGCATGCTCATGAATTGGGAAAATTAATATTGTTAAAATGACCATACTACCCAAGGCAATCTACAGATTCAGTGCAATCCCTATCAAAATACCAATGGCGTTTTTCACAGAGCTAGAACAAATAATTCTAAAATTTGTAAGAAAACACAGAAGATCCCAAATAGCGAAAACAATCTTGAGAAAGAACAAAGATGGAAGAATCACACTCCTTGATTTCAAACTACACTACAAAGCTATAGTCATCAAAACAGTATAGTACTGGAACAAAAAGACATATAGATTGATGGAAAAGAATAGAGAGCCCAGAAATGAATCCACACTTACGTGGTCAGTTAGTGTATGACAAAGAAGGCAAGAATATACCATGGGGAAAAGACAGCCTCTTCAGTAAATGGGCAGCAACATGCAAAAGAATCAAACTGGACTACTTTCTCACATCATATATAAAAATAAATTCAAATGGATTAAAGACTCAGTTGTAAGAACTGAAACCATAAAACTCCTAGAAGAAAACATAGGCAGTATACTCTTTGGCACTGGTCTTAGCAATTTTTTTTTTTTTTTTTGGATCTGTCTGCTCAGGAAAGGGAAACAAAAGCAAAAGTAAGCAAATGGGACTACATTAAACTAAAAAGGAAATGATCAACAAAATGAAAAGGCAGTCTACTGAATGGGAGAAGATATTTGCAAACAATATATCTGATAAGGGATTAATATCCAAAATATACAAAGAACCCATACAACTCAACCTTGACAAAGCAAACAACCCAATTTAAAAATGGACAGAGAACCTGAATAGACATTGTTACAAAGAAGACATACAGATGACCAATAATCATCAGGGAAATGCAAATGAAAAACCACATGAGATATCACCTCACACCTGTCAGAATGGCTGTTATCAGAAAGACAATAAATAACAAGTGTTGGTGAGGATATGGAGAAAAGGGAACCCTCATTCATTCTTGGTGGGAATGTAAATTGGTGCAGTCATAATGAAAAACAGTATGGAGGGTCCTCAAAAAATTAAAAACAGAACTATCATATGATCCAGGAATTCCACTTTGGGGTATTTTTCTGAAGAAAATGAAAACACTAATTTGAAAAGATTCATGTACCCCTATGTTCATTGCAGCATATTTACAATAGCCAAGATATGGAAGCAACCTAAGTGTCCATTGATTGATGAATGGACAAAGATGTGACATATATATTCCATATACACAATGGAATATTACTCAGCCATAAAAAGGAATTAAATCTTGCCATTTGTAGCAATATGGATGGGCCCAGAGGGTATTATGCTAAGTGAAATAAATCCCACAGAGTAAAACAAATACCATATGATTTCACTTGCATGTGGAATCTAAAAAAAAAAGAAAAAGAATAACAAAACAGAAACAGAGTCATAGATACAAAGAAGAAATCAGAGGTTGCCAGAGGGGAGAGGAGTGGGGGGATGAGTGAAATAGGTGAGGGAGATTAAGAGGTGCAAACTTCAAGTTGCAAAACAAATGAGTCACGGGTATGAAATGTGCAACGTGGGAAATATAATGAATAATATTGTAATAACTTTGTATGGGTATGTATGGGTAACTAGACTTATCATAATGATAATTTTGTAATGTATAGAAACATCACATCACTACGCTGTGCACCAGGAACTAACATAGTGTTGTTGGTCAATTGTACTTTGCTTAAAAAAGAAATCCGTCACAGTTACAAAACAAGTAGCTTCCCTCTGAGTTGCCACCAGTGTAATTACCTCCTCCCTGGGGTGAACCTACAACATTTTTGTTGTGGTTCCTGAACTCCCTGTGCTCGGTCAGCACCATTAATCCCTCTGAAGTCAGCTTGTTTAATCATTATTTGCCAGACACCATGGGTGGCACTGAGAACATACCTGTCAACAAAACAAACAAGGTTCCTGCTCTAATGGAGCTAATGGTCCAGCAGAGGAGACATGCAAAAAAATACCTAACATAATTTCAGATAATGAAAAATTCTATGAAAAAGTTAACCAGAATTACTAGATAGAGAGAGGCTGAGAGCGGTCTTAGAGGACAGTGACCTTTGAGATTTACATCTGTATCATCAGCCCTAAGCCCAACTGGCTAACATGGAATTAGGTTTCAATATATGTGGAAAGGAACATGAATGGAGGGATGAACAGATAGATGGATGGATGGATGGATGGATGGATGGATGGATGGACGGATGGACGGACAGACAGACGTATGGACGGATGGGTGGGTGGGTGGATGGATGGATGGATGGATGGATGGACAGATGGATGGGTGGGTGGGTGGGTGGTGGATGGATGGATGGATAAATGGATGGATGGACGGACAGACGGGTGGATGGATGGATGGATGGATGGATGGAAGGATGGACCAACAGACACTGGTACCTACCTGGCACTTCCTGCCATTGCCTCTATTCTCTCTGGCCCACTGAGGCCAAGAAAGATCACAGAGAGAAGACCCAGTTCCCTCTCCATGTCTGGACAGCCAGCCCTGAGACCTCAATTAAGTGTCTTCTCCACAAACCCAGTGGCTGGGGCATCTCAGCTCTCTGTGGTTAGCAAAGGGATTGCCTTCCTTCTGAACTCCCTGCTCGGTGTTGGAAAAACGTCCTCAGAGCTGATGCTGCCCACTGCCCTTTTGGAGAAATTCAGACCCACTCCTTTTGAGTATGTTTAGGTTGCAGGGGGCGGGAGTGAAAAGGATGTGAAGAAACAAGGGAAGTCGCCAGCTCTGATCCCACCCCTCCCAGATTTCCCTGAGCAAGACCAGCAGGTTCACTGTCCCAATATTCTGGCTTCTCACCAAAATGTACTGAATAACTAGGTGCTTCATGTGTATTTACTCTTCACAATAACTCACTGAAACTGGTTATATTGCCTCACTCTACTGAAAAGATGGTGATTTTCTTATGGTCACCAGTACAGATGGCAGGGCTACCACGCAGAGCCAGTTTTTCTGAAGCAACATGGTGGAATGGAAATCAAACAGTCCTTCCTAGTCCAATAGACATGGATTTAAATCCACATTCAACCACGTCTTAGCCCTGTAACGGGCACACTGCGGTAGAGTTGAGCGTAACAGTGACAATCCAAATCCTAGGAACTCGCAGATTCAATAAAGACAAAAGTGTTTTACAAACATGTTCTAGCAGAGGGCATCTGCTGGAAGCTCGTGTTGGGGGCTTACATTTTTCTTTTTTAAAATACTTACTGAAGTGACTGACAAAGTATATTTAAAATCTGAACAAAGTAATAAAAATCAGCAGTCTTCCCAATTGTGTATGCCTATAAACAAATCGTCTTAAAAGACAGCTCTCCTTCACAGGACCCGGTGGCCCATCGAACAAAGTCTCCAGATATGCATTCTGCTCGGGATGAGGGGCCTGGTGCTCCCCGGCGATCCTCTTCACCCCAGCCTCTCTCAGATTGTAGGTGCTGAAATTCGAAGCGGACGAAAAGCTGGAGGAAGCAGGCGGAAGGAAGAGTCTTTGAGCCGTTCTCTGGGGCAATCTGTACCATGGAAAGTTATTTTTAATTTGTTCCATATGAATCGTGAAAAACATGAAACATTCAGGGGGTTTATCATAATTCTCTATGAGATAAATACTGTGCTCTGCAATAAAAAAATGGAAAATATGTATTTAGTCCAAAAACTCCGTTTAAAAAAAAGTTAACATAAGGAAATGATTTCCTAAAGAGCCTTTCAGTCTGAGACCAAAGACGGACTCAACCATCTTAAGGATACAGATCAGATTTATCACTCCAGTTATGTCCCTCGACTAGGACAAACTCAAGCCATGAGTTTTCCAAGCAGCGAGATTAAATTCTGAAGAACCCAAGCATGTGCTCCACTGTGCTGTGCATCTAAAGCCTTGCTCATTCCATGTCCTGCAGTCCCACATACCCTGCTTCAAAATTACTAGCTGTGGAACCCTGGGCAAGTCACTGAGTATCTCCAAACTTCAGTTTTCCTATTACCATAATAACTACCTTCCATGGTAGGTAAGAAGATAAAACGATATAATAGAGCTTTGTTTGGTGAACCATCTAACTTATTTATAGATATTAGCTACTATTGCTTTTGTGTACTGAAAAGCAGACACAAAATATTTCCAGGACCTATCGGGAGCTCAGCAATATGCTAGACACTAAGAAAAGAAACACAAGAAAAGCAGAAGATGTGGTCCCTGAGTCCAAGGAGCTTGTAAGCAAGTTTTCAGACATAAACAGGAAACAAAGAGAGACACATGTAAGATAACAAATAAGCAAGTTAGTATTTTTATGAAACAAAAATTAGTATCTTAAGATACAAATGACTAGAAGATTCTGGTGAGAGTCAGGCACGTGTGTGTGGGTACAGGAAAACACAGTGGGAGGGAAGGCAGATGCCCCATGAGAGGTGAGCAAGATGGAGAAGACATATCTTAGACGTCAATTTGGCCAAGACAACGAGATCTAATTTTCCCTCTGGTCCTGGTCATCCTCTAGTCAATGCACACCTCCCAGATGTGGCCGTGGCCCAGCCAGGCTAAGTCAGAGGAAGACTTGGAGAAAGCCTGGTCTCCAGGCTGGCCATGGTAGAGTCACCCCTCTGGACACAGGCTCCCCATCTGCAAAACGGGACATCAGTGGCCCCACCCCTCCAAAGGGAGGGGCTTTGAGAGAGGTCATGCAGACTGTGGAAAGGGGACTAAGGATCACCTGTCCCGACAGGGAGAAACAGACCAACTGGGAGGGAAAGGAGATTAGGAGGAAAATGCACAGAGTTCCTGTTCGGTGCCGGGTACCCTGTTAACGTACCTTGTTGCACATTTCCCCTCTTAATTCTCTCAACTGGAGACGAAATTAATATTCCCATTTTACAAAGAAGGAAATGGAACCTCACAGTTGAGAGACTAGCCCAAGATCCCGTACAAAGGAGAGATTTGAACCCAAGTCCTTCAGACACCGAAGCCCACACTCTTTATGGCTCCCAGAGGAGGTGGAAAGCCCTGGGCTGGGCAGATGTGGCAGGGAGGCTTCCACTCTGCCTTTTCCTCTTGGTTGAGAGAAGAGAGGCACTCTGTTGGGGGCGCGGAAGGAGGAACCAGAGGACTGCAGCTTAAAAGTGGCTCACGGCTCCCCCATGACAGAGGGGAGCATCCCAGGGGCCCAGCCCAGTCCAGGGATGAAGATGGGGCATCTGACGGGGTGCTCCCTGGAGGGCATAGGTGGCCCTGCCCTGGAGTCCAGGACCAGTGTAACTGAGGGGCTGGTCTCAGGGACCACCAAGGGGAAGCAGCACTGAGAGCCTGGGCCCAAAATCTGGGGAGGACTTTACTTATGAGGGTGCTCAGCCGGATCAGAAGTGGGAAGAAAACTGAAGCTACAGGCAAAAAATGCAGGACCCAGCACGCACAGGCAACCTGCATGTAACAGGTGGGCAAGGGTACAACAAGCCACAGGAGAAGCAAGGCCCACCTCTTTGCAAGAGCAAAGCTCAGTAGTTTCAAACAGTATTTTCACATGGGCACAAATTTGGAAAAATGGAATAGAATTCAATAATCTACATGAATTTTTAAAATAAAACATGATTTCAAAGAAATTTCACACATGAGGCAACCACTGGAGCTGCCCCCGAAAAATCTCCCAGCCATTAGGCTGTGCGATGGGAATTTTCTGAAATAAAATCAGAGAGACAAAGAGGAGGCAACACAAAGGGAAGGCAGCCAGGCCAGTCCTCAGGGGAGGCCAGGCTGGAGGCTGGAGTTAGATACCCGGTGGCTGAGGAAGGGGGGCCAGGAAGACAAACAGATGAACAAAGGACTGGCCTCTCAGGGCCCATTTACACAAATTTCGAAGAGTGTCACCAGGCAAGAGACATCTCCCACGCATCCAGGGATTTAATGTGAAAGAACTTGTCAAACTGCAGGTGTGTGTAAACTGCAAAGGGCTCCAGGACAGAAGCAATTAGCATCTTTATTATGCAGCACTAACCTAGGTGACCTTGCCTGTGTCTTGACTGGTCCTCTCTTCCCTGACCACACCTTCCTCCTCTGTAGCTCCTCCCACCTTCCAAGCTGATGCCCCACCCACAAAGATCTGCCCCTCTGCTCTCCTGGTCCACCAGTTGCAGATGTGAGCTTTGCAATAGTTGCTCCCTTTGGCCACTGTTTCTTAGACCCACAGTCCAGACGCATGGTTCTGGCTGAATCACGTCTGTTGCTCTGGCCACTCTGGGAGAGACGGGTCCACAGCCTAATGGGGCTGGGAGAGAAGGGAGTCCAGAAACATGCACAGGGGTACCTGTTGTGGGTTGAATTGCATCCCCCCAAAATTCATATGTTGAAGGCCTAATCCTCAGATCCTCCAAATGTGACCTTATTTGAAAATAGAGTGGTAGTTGTTAAGGTGAGGTCACATTGGAATAGGGTGTGTCCCACATCCAATGTGACTTGTGTCCTTATAAAAAGGGAAAATGTGGCGACAGACACACCCACGGGGAGGACACCAGGTGAAGATGAAAACAGATTGGGATGATGCTTGTACAAGCCAAGGATGCCAAAGATTGCCAGCCACCCAGCAGAAACTAGGAGCGAGCATGGAACAGATTCTCCATCACAGAGGGAACCAAGCCTGCCAATGCTTTAATCTTGGAGTCGGGGCCTCCAGAGCTGTGAGGCAATAAATTTCTGTTGTTTAAGCCACTTAGTTTGTGGTATAGTCGGCCCTCCAGATCCGTAGGTTCTGAATCCTTGGATTCAACCAGCCCTATATCAAAAATACTTGGAAAAAAAAAAATCTAGAAAGTTCCAGAAAGCAAAACTTGAATTTGCCAAGCACTGGCAACCATTTACATAGCATTTATATTATATTAGGTATCATAAGTAATCTAGAGATGATTGAAAGTATACGGGAAGATGTGCATAGGTCATATGCAAATACCAAACCATTTTATATAAGGACCTGAGCATCCGTGGATTTTGGTATCAGGGGGATCCTGGAACCAATGCCCCACAGACACTGAGGGACCACTGTCCTTTGTAACAGCATCCCTAGCAAACTACTAAATGCCCGACCTCTCACACCAGGGTCAAAGAGGGCTTAAGAAGGTAGTATGGCCTGAGCCAGGTCTTAAAGAATGAAAAAGAGGATTCCAGGTCGAGTAGGGGCGTGAAGGTTGTTCTGGGCAGGGGAAAGAAGACAAGCTACAGCATGAAGATGTTCCCGATGAGCACCGCTTGCTTTCCTGAGTGTCTAACTGCTGGAGAAAGAGGCGGCTGACAGTCTCAGGGGCGCACAGCAGGACCCAGAGTTGGGAAGGGCCTTGGAGAGGTAGAACAAATCTCTGGTTTTACGAACAGGGAACTTGAGGGGGAGGGAAGGGAAAGAAGCCACCCAGAGTCACATGGGGACAGAGCCCGGCCAGAACTAGAACCTGGGACTCCAGACACCACCTGGTACCTTCTGCTTACAACATAATTGATGCGCATGGGCTATGATTAAGCACAGACTTCTCTTTAAATCAAGGCTTATGAAAAGAAAAAAATTATCCATGGTGTTTTTTGCAGCAACATGGATGAACCTAGAGATTGTCATACTGAGTGAAGTTAGACAGAGAAAGACAAATATCATATGATATCGCTTATATGTGGAATCTAAAAAAAGGGTACAAATGAACTTATTTACAAAACAAAAGTAGAGTTACAGTTGTAGAAAAAAAACTTATGGTTACCAGGGGGTAAGGGAGGGGAGGGATAAATTGGGAGATTGGGAATGACATACACACACTATTATATATAAAATAGATAACTAATAAGGACCTACTGCATACCACAGGGAACTCTACTCAATACTCTGTAATGACCTATATGGGGATGACCACTCTTTAAAAAGAGTGGCTATATGTATGTGTATAACTGATCCACTTTTCTGTACAGCAGAAACTAATACAACATTGTAAATCAACTATACTCCAATAAGAATTTTTTTTTAAGTATCCATGGCCTTTGTTGGTATCACACAAAATATTTCGTTTTCCAGTGTAATCAGTGTAACATAAACTTGGCTCATAGCGAGATTCACACAGGAGAAGCTGCAGGCCTGGCACAGCCTGGGATGCTGTCACCTGTGAAAAGGGAGCTGTTTCTATCAGGGGTTCTCACCAGAAAAGTGGGTCTCGCCTTCCTAAGGGCGTCCTGCCCTGGACCGGAGCGGGAAACGGCGTCCGGTACTTCCCAACCACAGCCCTAATCACTTTAACACATTTGTTTTTCTGCTCAGATTAAGGTCGTCGGGGACTCACTCTTCTAGCCAGATTTAGGGAGAGATTTTGCTGTAAAAGTCATGGGGTGGTTGCACGGGGAAGGTTCCAAATCCTGTGTGGATTCGCTGGACTCCACCCGGAGGCCATGAGTCCCGGGCCAGGCGGATGGGGTCCAGCCAGGAGGCTCCCCTCCTCCAGACACCAATAGGAAGAACTCAGAATTCGCGGTGGCAGCCTCAGCCTGGCTTCTCCTCTGCCAGGCTGTGTGACACAGGACAAGCCCCACCTCATGAAATGCAGCTTAGCGACCTCACTTGGATGAAGGTAGAGTGCTGGCCAGGTGACCTTGACGTTCCTCCCCTCCCCATTTGTAAAAGTGCTGTGCTCATTTTCAAATAAAAATAGTAGGATTAAAGGTCAAAATGGGGGGCTTCCCTGGTGGCGCAGTGGTTGAGAGCCCGCCTGCCGATGCAGGGGACACGGGTTCGTGCCCCGGTCCGGGAAGATCCCACGTGCCGCAGAGCGGCTGGGCCCGTGAGCCGTGGCCGCTGAGCCTGCGCGTCCGGAGCCTGTGCTCCGCAGCGGGAGGGGCCACAGCGGTGAGCGGCCCACGAACCCCCCAAAAAAAGATGAAAATGGGCTTGAGTTTAGGAGCCACTGACGTGAGCTGCCTTGATTCCCCTCTTCTCCACCCTTCTCCTCTGTGACCTTCCCCCTTCCTCTCTTCCTTTGCTTCAAAGTTAATCCCCTCCTCCAGGAAAGGGGAGAGGACAGAACCAGTGTGCATGTCCATCCTGTTCTGTCCCAGGCCCCTGGCTCTGGACTAAGCCTTTATGCAGTACCATCACTTCATTTAATTCTCAGAACTCTAGGAAGGGGCTATGTTTGTGCCCATTTTACATATTTGAAAGCTGAGGCTCATGGAGGTAAAGCAGCTTTGAGGTCTGGGTCTTGATCCCTAAACTTGCTCATCCTCTTTTCTAATTTGACCCCGCATCATAGTACCAAGTTGTACCTGGGATTCCTAAATCTATCCCCTTCTACCTCCCCAGGGTCAGGTACAGGCCCCCATCCCCTCTCTTCTTCACTGTTTCAATCTTACCCATCTGCCTAACTCCTGCCATCTAGCTTCTCCCATCTCTGCAAGTTCCCTTGTCCTCCTGAAGGTCCGACTCAATGGCCTGTCCTCCAGCCAATGCGTTCATACCATCAACAGATTCCCCAGTCTCAGGACACCCGAGGCATTTTTCCCTGTGCTTCTGATTACTTCTCCTCTGCCTCTTTCACTCTGCAGTATAATAGAGGAAAATCATGGACTTAGAGGCTCATCCCCAATCACCTACTTCTAAGTCTCACTGATATTTTTTTCCCTAAAGCTTTCTCTGATTCTGTCTATTCCCTGCCCGAACCTTCCATGCTTCCCCATAAACTACCACCCTGCTGGAAATAACACCATCACGCAAGCTATCCACCAGACACAGGGGACGGGCGCAAGTATTTTGTGGATTCATCACAACGTGCTTACAAGGGAAAGTAAAAATCAGGTCGTCTTGCTTCCTTAAGAATGCTGATCTGAACACAAAATTCAGATGCCACAGAGCCACGCTGTTTATTCAGATAGATGCCAAGAAAAAAAAGCTTAACGCTTCTTAACTCAGAATAAATTTCCCTCGGCTAGAAAAGTGATCTCTTCTCAGGGGTCTGGAATATTTACAATGTTTTACAAAGGATAAATTAACATCTTTGAATAGGAGATGTGTGAAAGGGGCACTAACGCTCTAGATTGTGAATGCAGTATTACACAATAGAGTAACATCTAGAATGGAGAAGATGCTCTATTCCGAAGCGTTAAGGATATTATGAGATTCAGCTTCCAGTTCCGGCCACTCCACACTTTTAAAATATCCCCTCTTTCTTCTCAAATCCTCCTAAATAAAGTAGAAACTTTTTAAAAAAATACCTTAGCCAAGAATACTTAGAATTGGTCATAGTCAGAGTATAAACAGTTAACGGGAAAGACGAGAGAGAGAAAGAGGCAGCAGGGTGGTGCTAATCTTATATGACAATTCAAGGACGAACCAACATCATACACAGAAAAATCAAGTCAAAAGTAACAAAGGGAGAGTTAAGTCCTGATGAAAACGCACCGACTGTTGCCTCTAGTAACAGTTTTCGTGCACTAAGAGGTGTGAGAGGGTTGTCCAAAACTCGAAGAGCTCAAATCATTGCCTTGTTTTCTGTTTCATCATTATTGAAAGAATGAGGTGATGTCATGTATACACAGGGTCTGCTTTGCTCCTTGGCACCTGGTAAGCATTTCATCATTTTTAATGCTTTTCAAAGTCCAGTTCAAGAGGTCCTTTGGAACTCTCATTCTTATTGGCCACTTGGTTGGAGGAACAGACCTATTTATTGAGGGTCCATTGTGCATTCGTCACTCTACAAGGACTTGTAAACTGGGGTGTGTGGGTGCAGCCCATGTGGTATTTGGCATGAAATGATTAACGAGCACTGCCCCCCAGCCTCCAACCATGGATTTATTTCTAATAGTGTGATGCATGGTGTCTACATTTCTACCTGATGGCAGACCCTGTTTTCAGCTCAGACTCCAATAAGGAAGTGAGTCTTGCTACCAAAAGACATTCACAACACCCCTCCTTTCTCCACAGAGCGGCGGAATTCAACACTGAAAGAGGAGAGGTGGGAAACTAAGAACAGAAGGGAAGCCATGCCTGTATTCACAAGAAGCAGGCAGCCAACAGTTCCGGCAGAGTGTTGAAGGAAGCTACCTTCCTCAGAGCTACAGGGAAAGCGACTGCACAAAGGAAAATGGAGCAAGTACACGCAGAGACAGGACAGATACGGGCTCCTGTACAGGAAGACGCCGTGGAAGCAGGTGGGCATCACAGATGATGGGCAGAGGAGTCAGCCCTCTCAGACCACGTCATACCGGTTACCAGTAACTCCTGATAAGGAGGTTCTCAACCCTGGGTGCTCTGCACATCCATCTGTGAAAGCCCGACCTAACTAGACTCTCTGGAGGTGGTGCCCCAGCATCTCACAAATATTAAACGTCGTTATCCTGCCTCTGACCACCACCTCCAATTCTTCCGTATCTTTCCTGCCTTCATTCTCTTGACATCTGTCTTTGACCTTGAAGAGACCTCCAGGTCCTGGATCCTTCCATTTTCCCACACCCTCCTGGTCTCTCCTCCTTTCTCTCCCAATCTGAAGTCTGGATTAGTCTGTGGTCTTCAGAGAAAAAGAGCCAAGAGGATATAGAGATAGAGACAGAGATAGAGAGATGATATAGAGACAGAGACAGGCAGAGACAGAGAGAGAGACTGATTATCAGAGATTAGCTCATGTGATTAAGGAGGCCAAGTCCCAAGGTCTGCAGGGCAAGCTGGAGCCCCAGGAGAACCAGCGGCACAGTTCTAGTCTGAGGCAGGAGAGGACTCACGTCTCAGCTCCGGCCGTCAGGCAGGCGAAGCTCCCTCTTCCTCAGTCTTTTAGTTCTAGAATGGTCCTCACTGATTGGATGGGTCCCAGGGACATCGGGGAGGACAACGTGTTTTACTCAGCCTACCTATTCAAATGTCAACCTCATCCAGAAACATCCTCACAGACGCCCCCAGAATAATGCTTGACCAAATGCCGAGGAATCACGAGGCCCGGCCAGGCTGACACAAAGCGGCCCATCCCAGCGATAGCTTCTGCCATCTCTGCCAGGCGAGCTGCAGCTTTTCTGAATTTCTACACCCAAGTGGCTCGGTGCTCTTGGGGGACACTGCATACCCTGGAGTGGGAACAACTACAAGGTCATCTCTCCGACGCCAGCTGGATCCTCAGCCCCTCCCTTACACCTCTCTGCTTATCCTGACTCACCTCCAACCCAAGTTCCTTCAGTAATTATTCCACTCATTTACCACTCCCCTCAAGTTCCCTATAAACCCATCTCATGGTCCTACTACCTCATGCCTCCCAAATTGTAAACCCAAACATACCCACTCCCATAACTACTTTATTTTTCCCAATTTTCCAAACTTTTCTCCACCTGCACTTGATGCCCACTACTATCATTTCCTCTCCTCTATCTGCAATATCTATCTATCTTTCTATCCCCCCTCTCCCCCATTCTCTCTCTTTCCTGCCTCCTTTCCCTCAAACTTCAAACGTGCTCACTTCTCTCCCATCCCGTGATTGACGGAACAATACCCCCACCTAGAATCTGTGAATACATCACTTTATACAGCAAAAGGGACTTTGCAGATAGATTAAATGAAGGACCTTGTGATGGAGAGATTTTCCTGGATAGTTCAGGTGGACCAAAATGTCATCACAAGGGTCCTGATACGCTGGAGGCAGGAGGGTCAGAGTCAGAAGATGGGACGACAGCTGCAGAGGTCAGACTGATGCAAAGAGGGGACCACGAGCTAAGAAATGCCGACAACCTCTAGAAGCTACGAAAGGTGAGGAACCAGAGCCTTCCCTGATAAGGAATGCAACCTGCAGATGCCTTGATTAGGACTTGTCATCTCCAAAACTGTAAGAGGATAAATCTGTGTTGTTTTCAGCCACTAAACTGGTGCTGACTTGTTACAGCAGCCATAGGAAACTAATACACATCTTAAAGATAACCTCCCTTGATTCAAATCCCTCTTTAGCCCACCATCCAAGCTCGCCTTTCCTTCTTACACAAGCTTCTAAAATTAATTGTCTGACCTCCTCTCTCCTACTTCCTCACCTTCCATTTACTCTTCAACCTACTGCTTCCTGTCCCATCCCTACTGATGTGGATTTTATCATTTATTAGTTATAATAACTCATGGTCAAGTGCAGTGGAAACCATCCAGTCATATCTTACTATGGATACTCGATGAGTTTACTGAATGGGGCAGGGGAGGGCTTCGACTGCCACCCATATACTCACGCCCTGAAATCTACAGCTCCAGCCAGACCTCTCCCCGTGTGCACATCCACTGCCGGCTGCACGTTTCCATACAGGCCCCCACTGGAGCCTCAAATTCAAGTTGTTCAAGACAAAGCTCATTTCCATTGCCATGTCCATTCCCCCCCACCCCGCAAAAAAAAAAAAAAACCTTTTCCTAATTTATCTCAGTTTGAATTACAACCAGAAAACAAGTCACCTAACCCAGGGTTCATCTGCGATTTCTTGCCCCTCCTTCCGTCACCCATATCCCATCAAGCTCACCAGTCTTACACCCTGTCTCCTGAATCCATACATGTCTCTTCATTCCCCACGGTTGCTATTTCATTCAAGGTCACCATTATTTCTTGCCTGGAATTACCTCAACTTATCTACCTGCTTCCCCGCGTATTGACCTGCTCTCCCCACTGCAACCAGAGTCATTCATCCGAAGTGCAAATGTGACTACTTACTCCTTGCTGACAACTTTCTGTGGCTTCCTGGATGAGACAGAGCAAGTTGTGTGGCTGACAGGGCCCTTGATAAACTCATGCCCACCTACCTCTCCAGCCCCATTTAACTTCAGCCTCTGCCTCAAGCGTCACACAGCAGCAGCAACGCATCGACCCAGGTATTCCCTGCTCCCATGTCTTATTCATATCCTTCCAATTCCCTTCTTACAGTTAATTATCCTTCAAGGCTCAATTGAAGCATCCTCTCCAAAAGAAAACTTCTCTAGACTCTCCCAGGCTGAGTTAGTTTCCCCTCGTCCACGCTCCCGGAATGGGCTTGCCAGCGCTCGGCACGGTGCCCTGTGCATAGCAGGCAGTGCCGTCGATGTTTGTTGAGTGAGTAAGTGAATACATAAACGGTCCATGCTGGTTAAAGGGTGCACTGATCCAGGTGAGAAGAAGAGGCTCTAGGAGCACAGTGGAGGGTGCCTCGCCCTCCTGGAGAGTCAAGGAAAGCTCTAAGAAGGAAACAGCAGATCTGAGCTTGGGAGGTGACTTAGGCGAAGGAGAGGAACTGTGTGCTGGGCGGATAAGCAGAGGCAGCTTCCCAGGCACGTCACCTGCATCGTCGCCCAGGGCCCTACTTGTTCTAATCCTCTGCAGCCACCATCTTGAAATTCTTCACCTTTGAACATGGAGACCTGCGTTTTCATTTTCACTGGACCTACAATGTAGGCACCTGATCGTGCCGATAAGACAAGCTTGTCCAAATGCAGAGGGCCAGGAGAGCCTTTGAAAGGGCTCATCGGGACCCCTGAAGGCAGCTCCAGTCTGGTTGGGCTCCTCTAAGCCAGACACTCAGCCACAGTAAGAATGAATGTGTTCTCCCCACCCCATGCATCTTGATCTATTTATAAATGTTTAGAGTTTAGGAGGGAAACACCAAATCCACATTTCCAGGCCTTTTTCTATGCAAGACTTAAACGTGCAAATCGTGGGGCAAATCAAATCCATATGTTTCAGATTCGTTTACGCTTTGTTCATCAGAAGTCCCTCCTACCCCTTCCCCAGAAGGAAGATCTCACGTCCAAGAAGGCATCGAAGCTCTCCTGGAGCTTTTGAGTTTAAACAAAAAGGGAGGGGATTTGAAAAATCTGAATCTGACTGAAGAAAACTGAATTTAAACCTCAAAAGTTTCAATTACACTTTGCAACTCTACATCCTCAAGTTAACGCAGCTCAACTCTGTCCCTTGAGTCACCCCAATATCCCTGTGGCAGGCATGGCCCCCAAGGAGGGACGTTTCCTCCCAGGGAGGAGATGGGGCCTTGATTGTGCATTAGGAACTGGAAACTCGGAGGAAATCATATCGACAGTTGCTTGAGAAAAAATAAGCCTCTTGCTCAGACCACTGTGTTTCGAATCACAAATCTTTAGGACTGAAAGGGATCATTGAGATCATCTACAGTAATAACTACCATGTGCGAAGTACTTTACACTTGATAAATCACTTTCACACTCATTTTCTTATCTAATCCCTGCAGCTATTTTGTAAGGGAGGGAGATGGTTATCATCGCTTTCAATTCAATAGCTAGGAAGATAAGGCTCAGAAAGGTTAGGTGGATTTTCCAAGCTCACACAGCAAACAGCAGCAATGCCAGACCCAGAGCCATGCTCTTGACACTCCCCCCCACCCCAACCCTGGGGCTTGTCCTCAACCCCACTCACCATTTCTCAGGATGAAAGAAGGCCAGCCACGTCCAAGCCCTCCCTTGTCTTGCCAGCGTCCGCCCGGTTCAGGGAAAGGGTGACGACCCAGCCAGAACGTCCACCTCCCTGCGTGGCGTCCTTTCTGCCTCTCTCAGCCCCCCTTTCTCTCTTTGTTGGAGGAAGTCAGGGAGGAATTCTCCTTTCAGAGAAATGGCTTTATTGTTTCTGACATTGCAACACCCGCCCATTGGAAATAGCCATAAACAGAGCAACTCAATTTAACCTGTGTATCTTTCCAATTCTTACACAACCTGGTAAAGCAGATATTCTGTAAGCTATCTTCCTCCAAGAGGAAACTGAGTGTCAGAGAGGATAAATAACAGCCTCTGTGACATAAATGGTAAATAGCTAATGGTGCCAAGACTTAAACCAAGTTTTCTGACACCAAACCTAAAGATCTTTCCACTAAGACACAATGATGGCATTTGGCTTCCATCCCATGAGGAGGGCCAGTGGCAGAAAATGGAGCCGATGGAAGGAAAAAGGGAGAGAGGGAAGATATCTCTATAGGCCTGCAAATGGGACAGATTACTATATGGTTTGCCTGTTTGGCCAGGATTATTAAAAACTGCAGGAAAATCTTATGCACAAGGAGGAAGACAGACTGAGAGGAGGGACTGGGCTGGCTCAGAGCACAGTCTGAGGAGCGCGTAAGTACGTGCACACAAAAGGCACACAGGTTTACCTCTTTCAAGTATATGCAAACTAAGCTATAAATTAGTACTAATCAGTACCCCTGAGGTGAATTCATTAAAAAGTTATCATTCACAAGAGGCCTATATTACTTGATAATGTATCACCAAGGTTTATGAATATGAGAGTTAATTACTTGGCCCAGATATTGAAGGAATGTTTCATTTCTTGATCTCTTGGTTTCAAGTATCCACTGATTTTATCCAGCATTGAAATGAAGCTAACAATTATTACGTTTACTAAATTATTAGTTTAACAAACGGTCATCATTTATTAACGAGTTAATACTCAGTGTCTTGCTGGGCTGATTATACATATCATTTCATTTAACCCTCATAACAACTACGTAAGATGGACGTAATTATCATTTTATATGTGCTAAAAATAATATATATATATAGGCTCTGTGATCTGAGAAGCCAAAGTTACACAAGTCAAATAAAGCACTGCATACACAGATTTGTGTCTGCCCAATTCCGCCCACGGCGATGACCTTTCCTCCAAATGAACCCCTTGACAATTCGGGATTATGAAGCTTCAAATGACTGAGAATTTATCCCAATGGCTTTGCCTGGTTTTCATTCAAACTTAGGAGCACATTTCAATCTCGAATCTACAGGCACATAAGTCCATTCATTTCCATGCCATGTGTTCATTCCTAACTTGTTTCTAAAGTCTGCTTTAACCAAAATCAAAATCAAATGTTTCTGCCTGGTAGGTAGTACAACTATGGAGCCAAATTCCAGTCATCATTGTGAGGACTGTGGGAGCAGAATGAATGTAAACAAGTTATCTCCACAAAGTCCCTAAGCCCCACCGCACGCAGCTGCAGGAAAAAGGAAGCAGTGGAGAAACTAGAATTTTTTTTAAAATATGGATTCCATGTGGTTCTAAGTTTTTAAGCTGTTTTAAATTTTAATAGTAAGTCTTTATTTTCTATCATGAACATATTTTTTCTTCTATAATAAGAAAATGCCTGTTAATTGTTGAAATTACGAAGGACCATTTGGCTGGGTATAGAATTTTTGAGCCATAATCCTCCCGAACTTTATAGATGCTATTCCACTGGCTGCCTTTATCCAGTGTTGTAGACAGAAGTCTGAGGACTCCTTGACTTTTTCCCACTGTATTTTTTTTTTTTTTCTGTCAAGTTTTTTAGGATTCTTTGGTTGTCCATGGAATTCGATATTTTCACCAGGATATGTAAAAATGTTTGTCAGATTTAATTAAATCTTCTGGATAAAGTGGATAAAGTTCACCTGACAGGTTCACAACTTATTTGGTTTTCGAAACATTTTATTCTGTATTACTTTGAATATTTTTTTCTGATTTGTTCTTCAGGCCTAGCAGTTATTCTTTTTTCTAGTCCATGTTTATTTACATCATCTTTTTTCTGACTTTTTACATCTGTCATTTTTCTCTCCATCCAAATTTCACTTTGATTTGGTGCTCTGTTATTATTTTTGTACAACACTGAATTTCTACTCTGCTATTATTTGTTTTACTTTATTTTCTGGAGTCTGTTTTATCCAATCGTGGTAATGCAATTTCAATCAAAATACAGTGGAATATCTTGGGAGACTTGACATCCTAAAGATTATCTATAGGAAAAAATCTATAAAACTAAATGGGACATTATGAGGGAGGGAATGGGGAAGAGTAGAAATAAAAGGAGGGGGTCCATGCAATAAAATATATTAAAATGAACTTTAAAACTAAAATAACAAGAATCATAGCCTCTTGCCAATATAGGTAGGCAAATAAATGGAATGGTATAATTTTGTTTCAGCTGGAAAGAAAAAGGATTCTACTTGGCAAAGGCAATGAAACTCCTAGCTAACCACTTAGGGAAAAAATACCATACTAGAGCCCTGACTTATATTTTATAATCTAAGTTCTAAATGAATTAAAGATTTCATTTTTTAATACATAAGAATACTTAGATAAAATTGATCAATATTTACATAATCTTCATATATAAGAAGACGTTTGAAGTATATCAACAAAGATAAAAACCATAGAGCAAAATCTAACAAATTTAGAAAAATAAACATTGAAGGTAATGGGAAAAGATACAAATGAGAATTGTTTTTAAAAGGAAAGAAAAGAAGAAAGAGAGAGAAAGAGGGTGGAAGGAGGGAAGTGTAACTGAGCAGGAGACTGTGGGGTCTTCCCAGAACAGGGCTTCCCCCATGCCCTCTGCTTGCCTTTTGTCTGTACAAAAACTTTAGTCAAAGAATAAATTTAATCAGAGAAGTGAGAAAATGCAGAAAGAAAGGAAAACAGTCAAGCAAGACAAACTAATATTAGTTTGGCCATTAAGCAAAGTCAAGGACATTTAGTTCCTCCTCAAGGGCTGTAGATAATATTTGGAACCATGTCCTTTGAGCTGTTTTGCAGATACTGAAACTCCCACCAGGTGGAAGAAGTGAACTGTATGCTGCCCACAATGACATAGACCCCAGATCAGTTGGAACCAGAAGGTTGATGATGTTGACTCCTGATGACCTCACCAGCAACCAATCAGAAGAATGTCCACGAGCTGATCACACACTCCACAATGCCCCTCCGTCACCCTGTCTTTATAAACCTTTCCCTGAAAGCCTTTGGGGAGTTCTGATCTTTTAAGCACCAGCTATCTGGATTCCTTGCTTGTCGCCCCGAATAAACGCTTCATTTTCCTTCACCAAAGCCTGGTGTCAGTAGATTGGCTTTACTGTGCGCGGGCAAGCGGACCCAAGTTTAGTCCAGTAACAGAAGGAAGGAAGGGAGGGAGGGAAGGAGGGAGGGAGGGAGGGAGAGAGGGAGGGAGGGAGGAAGGAAGGAGGGAGGAAAAAAGAAATATGTATGGCCCAAAACTTAAGAGAAACAGTCAACTCACTATAATCAAATCATTGATTATAATCAAATCATTATAAATGGAAGGTAACTCTTAACATGTTCTCAACTTTTATCTCTTGCTTCAGAAGCTCTATTTTTATGCATTTGTGATATGTAAAAGGATTTAACTGGACAGTCGTGTAAGACGTGAAGTTGGCAGAACTTGCTGGAAACTGGCTAAAGGGGAGACAGACATGAAGTAGAATAATATAACTGTGCCCGAAATAAAAATCACAACACGTAGGACTAGGCTCAGATGACAGAAAACTCACCATGGCTGATGTCGTCCAAGAAGACATTCAGGAAAACTGGAGTCTTGAACTTGAGCTTGAGAAAAGAAGAATCCAGAACAGTGAACTTGAGTGTACTTCATACTTGGCAACCTGCCTCAGGTGACCAAGATGGCTGTGAATTCACGGAAGATAACTGGGCAGTAGAAAATTTACTCAGCCTAGATTGCAAGAAAATGTGTTTATGCATCATGCTTTATAGTTCTAAAAAATCCTTTGATACATTATTTTCACATAATCTTCCCACAACCCTTAGCGTTAGGCAATGAACAGGTCATAACCCTCCTTTGAAGAAGAAACTGAGGTCTAGAGAGATAGGATGATGCACCTGCACTTGAACTACTAGATGTAACTGGAGGAAGTACTTCAGCCCCATCTCACAGGGAAGCTTGCCTTCTTCTTCTCCACCCTGTTGCCATGTGGAATAAAAATAACCAGCTCCACGCCTCTGCCGTACAGCTGCACCAGCTTCAAAGAGTGGATGCTCATCCAAATTTCAAGTTGTTGTGCTAAGGAACACCAACTGCTGTTGCACGTAAAATGTTCTTAAAAAATTCAGGGCTTCCCTGGGGGCGCAGTGGTTAAGAATAAACCTGCCAGTGCAGGGGACACGGGTTCGAGCCCTGATCCGGGAAGAGCCCACGTGCTGCGGAGCAGCTAAGCCCATGCGCCACAACTACTGAGCCACACTCTAGAGCCCTCAAGCCACAACTACTGGGCCCGTGCGCCACAAGTACTGAAGCCCACGCGCCTAGAGCCCGTGCTCCGCAACAAGAGAAGCCACCGCAATGAGAAGCCCGCGCACCGCAACGAAGAGCAGCCCCCGCTCGCCGCAACTAGAGAAAGCCTGTGCGCAGCAACGAAGACTCACCGCAGCCAAAAATAAATGAATAAATAAATAAATTTATTTTAAAAAAAAAAGAATCCAGATACTCTTACCACCAAGAGAACCCTTTTGCTGTATCTGGAGCCCATTCTCGAAAGAGTAAAGAAACACTGCAATGAAAGTATAAAAGTTGCTGCCACAATGGCATCACAGCTGTAAACAGATAAATCAGAAAACACCTACTAGGATATGTAGCCGACCACGACAGAACTTGCTGTGCTAAAACTCCTCATGTTGGGCGTCTGTTTCTCCAGATACAAAACTACAAGTGAGATGCTCTCTAAATACCCTCTCTCCCTTGACTCTGAGAGGTACCGTGGTTTGAGTAGGAAGTAGGCACACACTCAGAGAAGATTAAATAAGGCAAGAGGCCTGGAAACCATGTGATGACAAGGAGTGACCAAAGGAACCAGGGACTAGAGATGAGACACTGAGGGACAAGAGTGATGTCTGCAGGGCTGGCTTAGGGAAGACTGACTGGTGGCCACAGAGAGGGAAACTGAGACTGATGAGCAAAAGCCCGGGGAGTCAGAAATTGATTTAAAAAAAAATAGAGCCATCCAAAGATAAAACAAGCAGCTTCCAGGAAGGGAAAGAGAAGGGAGAGAGGAAAACAGTTATTGCACTCCTGTCTTGACCTTTGACATGCATGACCTCTGACCCCTGAAACAATCTTGATATCTGGGCATTATCAACCCTATTATCCAGGTTAGGAAACTACTGCTCAGAAAGAAACCATTTGATCAACATCAGGGTAGTGAGTTACTGAATGCCCCATCAGGAGGATATTGAAACAGAGGATGAAATACTAATTTAAATGTATTTAGGCATCACATGTAGGAGGTTAGTGGAAAAGGTCTCTATGATCCCCTCCAGCCAGGGAATCCCATTATTCTATTGTATTTGGGTGCTACTTCCTAATCACAAAGAAGAATCATGTACTTCAAAATACTGAATGGGAAGAAAAAGCCCCATTGCTACTAAGCCGCCAGCACCATGATGACCACCACCATCACTGTCATCACTAACAGCGGCGCCGTTATCAGTAGCAACACCTACTACGTGCTGGGTACTAGTATAAGCTATAATTGGAGATACTGATTGCCATTCAATACAAGAGCTGTCAAGGTACGTTTCTCTGTCATCATTTCCCAAGTGAGAAAACTGAGCCGCAAAGAGGTAAATTATTATCACCTAGCAAGTTAAAGGCAGAACTCAGCCTCAAGCCCAGTTCTGTTTTCTTCCAACACTGGTGCTGTCTCCAGGATACCCCACTCTCTCCCTAAGACTTCCTGCATGCCGCCATACCAACCTTGCACCTGAGCACAGGATATACCACGTTAGGAAGCAGAGGAACAGGTGTTAGAGCCGCCCCTGCTCGCATGGTTTAAAAAAAAAATGCTCTCCTGCATGTAGCTATCACAAGTCTTGCTTCGATGGGCTACCACACTCCTTGAGAAACATGAACTTGATGGCACGCTAAGAAGCAGCCTGGCTTCTCAGCTCTCTCTGGCTCTCGAAAGGAAGCTCCAGGACTCTGGCCACTCCATTGGAAAGCTCTACTGGCAGGACCTCAAGCAGGCAAGACGCCAACTTGCAGAGTGTACCTCATTGGGAAGATTCGGCCCCCAGGGCCATCCTCCCCGCTCTGGGATGCTGGCCTGGCTTGCCTACCTGACAAGGTACCGAAGCCGTCAGTAACCTTCCCCACACACGCACTTGTTCCGACTCTCTGGCTCTTTCAGCTGAGGCTGCAATGTTAAACACATAATTCTGTGAATTAATTCTTTGAAGATTCACTCTCGTCAGCTAACTTTTCTCACTGCAATAAGCCAAGGAAGTCACTTCCTCGCAACTGAATTTTCCATTTTCATGCGCTCCTGAGCCTTTTTCATTTGACAGTGCTCCAAAACCTCTGTTCAGCAGGGCTCAGCAGTGAGATCCAGGAATCTCAAAAATGTTCGCTTAAAATTAATGGGGAAAGGGATAATCCCATCTTGGCCTTGGATTTTAAAAAGTGGGTATATCATCTGGGGTGAGAAAGGAGGCAGAAGATGAAGACGCTTTCAGTCAGCCGTTGACTTAAGACCATCCCAGTTTTTCAGTCTTGTTCTCCATTCCAGCCTCAGTGCAGCAGTCAACTGTGCCTTGAATAGACTGGCCAGGCTACAGGTAAATGTCACTACAGGTGAGAACTTAGAAGAACGAGTCACAGCCTCTGCCCTCCAAGAGATCACAGCTGAATAGCAGAAGGACACACCATCCACCATGGGGCAGGGCAGACAGTCCTCGAGGTGCAGGGGTGTCCTGGGAGCAGCTCTGGACCAAGAGGCTTGAGTCCTGCCTTTGGGTTCTGACTGCATCCCTCATTTACTCCATAAATTTGGACAAGTTGCTCCCCTTCCTAAATTTCAACTCACTCATTTTTCTAAAACAAAAAGGTAGCACCAGAGGATAACTAAGATTCCTTCTGTCTCTAGCTTTCTAAGAGTTAGGAATAGCAAAACGTTCCAGGAGAAATACAAAGGTTCTAGCAGAAAATGAGAAGAGTGGTTGTCATAGGGTTGATCGGGGAGAGTGCTGGGAAGGCGGCCGTCGTGAGCTGGCCTTTGAGAAATGCCTAGAACGTTGATGGATCTGGAGATGAAGTGTTGAGAGACATTTCTGTCAAAGGTGACACCCCTGCAGCTGCTGGAGAGGAGAGGGAGGGAGATGGAGAGGTAGGGGAAGGGAGAAGAGCAGAGGTAACACCACCTGATGAATAGTAGTAGTCATAGCTTTACCGTTCACAGAGCAGTTCCCCATACACTGGCTCATTTCAGGACACAGCCGGGAGGCAGGGAGCGGCACTTTAGCCCACCTTATGGACTCAGAGTCGCTCACACGTCTGGTAAGTGGTGGAGCCGGGACTCACCCTGAGGTCTGACCGACAGCAAGCCTCACATCACACAGCACAACTACAAGCTCGGCCTGCTGCCACCACACGATGTGGTGTCCAAAGGCGGTCTGCACGCATGCCCTCAGCTATGTCAGTGGCTAACGTGGTCTCCAGAGGCAATGAGAGGGAACCCTGCTGTGTTCTTTTTTTTTTTTTGGCTGCGTTGGGTCTTCGTTGCTGCGCGCGGGCTTTCTCTAGTTGCAGCGAGCGTGGGCTACTCTTCGTGGCGGTGCACAGGCTTCTCATTGCGGTGGCTTCTCTTGTTGCGGAGCACGGGCTCTAGGCGTGCGGGCTTCAGTAGTTGCAGCACATGGACTTGGTAGTTGTGGCTCACAGGCTCTAGAGCACAGGCTCAGTAGTTGTGGCGCAAGGGCTCAGTTGCTCCGCGGTATGTGGGATCTTCCCAGACCAGGGCTCGAACCCCTGTCCCCTGCATTGGCAGGCAGATTCTTAACCACTGCACCACCAGTAAGCCCCCCTGCCATGTTCTGATCAGCCCGGGACCACTGCTTTCACTCTAGGTCCCACACGTCATCAGGGAAATTGCCCCATTGGAACATTGCAGAGAATACGTAGAATTCCTAAAGCCATGCAATGTTAGTCACAGTTGAGGGATCTTGGGGCATTCGAGTGGAGAAGACATAGTGGATATGCAGTGTATTAGAATTATCTGAAGGGCTCTTGTATCAGCCGGAGTCCCAACTGGAAACAGATGGCTTTATCCAATTGGGTTAATTCGAGGAAGATTTGTCTACGAAGGGACTATTTGCAGTGGAATAGGTATGAAAGGAAAAAAAGAAGAAGGCTAGAAGCAGAGAAGCTGTCCCCCCAAGACACAGAGTACGTAGGGAGGAAGTAGTTCCTGAAACCTGAAGAAAGTCATGTAGAGAGAAGGTCTCCTTGAAAAAAAATCAGTGACAATCAGTAAGAACAAACCCCACCAGAGAGAACCCCACAGGTAGGCGCCTAGGTAATACAGACATCCGAACCCACTCTCCTCTCTCCTTTCAGTCTCCTATGGCCAAAGCCAACCAGAAGTCAGAGCACACAGGACCCCACGGATGAAGCCCCTTGAATTCCATACAGGTCAGCGTCCCAGGGCAGGGAGCAGAGGGACGAGGTGAAGAGAGGGTCTGGAGGGCCAGAGGGATGTTATCAGACACAGCTGGTCTTGTAGAAGAATTAGACGTAGGTGTGAGACCATAAGGGGAAAGCGAGGGTGGAGGCAGGTGGAGAAGGAATTAGGACCAAGAGACTTTATGAGGAAATGAATTTTAGCTAAATTTTAAAATAAGTAAGGAAGAAATTAATAGTCAAAAAGAGGGAGGTATAAATTAGGAGGTTGGGATTAACAGATACACACCACCATATATAAAAGAGATAACCAACAAGGACCTAATGTATAGTACAGGGAACTCTACTCAATATTTTGTAATAAACTATGAGGGAAAAGAATCTGTAAAAGAATGGCCATATCTATCTATCTATCTATAAATATGTATGTATATATCTCTGAATCACTGTGCTGTACACCTGAAACTAGCATGACATTGTAAATCAACGACACTTCAATTGTTTACAAAATCTAGTGAAAGACAGCTGAGCTAGGAAGACTGCTCGTTCCTGCTGAGCTTCCCACCACCCAACTTCAAGTCGAAGTTAGAAGACCAGTGACATGTCTAGAGGACATTCAGTGGTCAACCGGATTAAATAACTTGTAAAGTTTCCTCTAACCCTGATATTTCAACATTTTATACATAAAAAAGGATAAAAAGTAAAATTATAGGAGGGTGTTTGGTGTTTTTAAATCAATCTAGAAGTTCTCCCAATCTTCCCCCTCCATCTTCTCCCCAATTAAGTACCTGCCTTCACTGTGCCTGGAAGATAATAAAAGATGCTTAGTGACTAGGGAGGGCACCAGAGTTCAAGTTCTGATTAGGTACAATTTTGAAGTCCTTTGAGTTTTTTAAACAAACCTCTTGCTTGCGTGTTGTGAAAATAGGATGACCTTGACAAGGAAAGGGAATGTTTTTGTCCAGACCAAACAACTTCAGAAGACCACTTTCTTCATCATCTCCAGAGGTGTCACATTTCCTCACAGAATGTTGAGCCATAACTTCCCCAGAGTCTCTCTAAAATGGAGTCGAAAGTTACAAATGAGGGAGTAGCTGAGAAGTGATTTGCCAACTTTATTAACCTCTAGATTTGTTTTCCCTCTTGTTTAGCAAATAACAATAACAGTATGTTTCCCAGCCTTATTTACCAAAAGAGTTACACTGTGATCACTGTCAAGGTTAATTAACATCTGGATTTGCTGATGTTTCCATTTCCTGAATTTTCAAACAAATGCTTCAGAAGACTTTAACAACTGCATAATTACCCATAATGTATTTCATATACTAGAGGCATCTCACGTGGGCTTTGTATTAAATGAATAATAGCAATGTTGTTTTGAGTGAATAGTAGTTTCGTTAACTCCATTGTTACTAAGTAATTTACACTTAGTTAGAAAACCAAGAAGGTCATTTGGAATTGTGTGCACTGAAATCTGCCATACAGATGATGTGTACCTCCGTTACACAATGTGCTTCCCATTATTTCGCAATGTCTTGAAGAATGGAACTAATAAAACTGATATTCCATAGTGTAGGGTGCAGGCTAGCAGTTTGATGTAATGTTTCAGCTCATGATTCCTTTTATACAAGGAACAGATTAATCTATTCAACTGGAGAAAAAGACCACCCAATGTTTCACTGTGCAGGTGAGGTGCAAAGAAAAACTGGCTGACGACTGTTTCCTCCCAGAATTAATGGAACCAATTGGCATATCTCCCAAACAAGCATGACAGAGCCACAGGTCGATGGATTCCATTACTAGTCTACAAAAACCATGAATTAATTCAGTTATGCTCAGGAAGCCAAAATATTGCAGCCATTAGGGAATCTTTTAGGAACCATGGTTTTGATTTCTTTGTTCCCACATAGTCAGTAGTAAGTGGAAGACGTGATCATGAGCTCAGGCCGTGTCACGACAGATTAGTAGAGAGCCGTTCCCACACAGGCCGCCCCACGAGGAGGGCAAGAGGAACGTTGTGCCTGGCAAAATCTTCAAAATGCGATTCTCGATGCCAGAATTTCACCTAATCCCCGAGAAATTCTTGTTGCCTACATAATCTCTTCTACCCACACAGTACGACATTTTTAAGTCCTAAACCAAAAAAGCAATGCTGTCTCTTCTTTGCATTCATTCAGCAAAATCCACCTTCATCCATACATTTGTTCACGTTTGTTACAGACACTCACAGGCTCTTTGCCTACACTGAGCAGGAGGTCTTCACAGACCAAGTTTCATCTTATCCACATACTAAGTCTGCCATGCATATATGTCATTGCTGTTCTCATCATTATTGTGTGTATCACTCCCTCCCAGCAATGTTGGTCTATGTGCTTGCTAACACAGCACAACTCACAGATGGGGAAACAAATTCACGTGGGCAATGGGCTTGCCCAAATCACCTAGTGCCTTCATGCACTCAGGCTACTGTAACAAAAACACCAGAGACTGGGTGGCTTATGAACAGCAGATATTTATTTCTCACAGTTGTGGAGGCTGGAGGTCCAAGATGAAGATGATGGCAGATCCGATGTCAGGTGAGGGCCTGCTTCCTGGTATATAGTCTTTTTGCTGTGTCCTCACGTGGAAGGGAGGAGGGAGTTCTCTGGGGTCTCTTTGATAAGGGCACTAATTCCATCAATAGGGCTCCACCCTCATGACCTGATCACCTCCCAAAGACCCCACCTCCTCATACCATCACATTGGGGGTTAAGTTTCATCGCATGAATTTTGGGGGGACACATTCAGTTTATCAAACCTGGCTAATGGTCACAGAACTTAGGTACTGACAGCATTCCAGGTCAGTCTGACGGCAAGTTCCATGATCCTTCTACTGTAGCAAATGATTTCAAGCACTGCAGCATCAACCATTTTCTCACGGGCTCTACCAGCGATAGTATGAGAAACATATTCTGGACACTGTCCAGTGGACTCTCACACATACAAATGCCTGGTACTCACTGAGCACTTCCTGTGTGCCAGGCACTGTTCTAAACGCTTTACAAGTTGTTTTACACACCTTTCAATCCTTACAACTATCATGAGGAAAGTTATTAGTATTATCCTCATTCAACAGATGAGAAACATGAGGCACAGAGGGGTTAAGTAACTTTCCCAAGGTCGCACAGCCAGGAATTAGCAAAGTTGAGATTCAACACCAGGTAGTATGGCTCCAGAGTCTGTGCTTTTAACCTCTACATTCCCCTCCATCAACATATGCGATCTTCATTTATTGAATAAAGCAACCATTTACTAAATGCCTCCTATGTGCCATCAGGGAACAGGTCCTGGGCACCCCAGAGGTAGTGAGAGGATGTGATCCTTTCTGTGCTAGCGTTTATAGCATGATGCGAGGGGCAGATAGTAAACAATTAAGAGCTATGGAGGAAAACACACGGTAAGAAAAAAACGATGATGCAGAGGCAGGGGACAAGATCGTTTTTAGACTGAGTGGTCAGAAAATGCTTCCTGGCTCTAATTTGATGAGAATCAGCACTTCAGAGAAATATAAATAATGGATGAGAAGGACACAGATTCTCCCTTCATAGTTCATTTCCTCAGCCTGAGTTTGCATCTCAGCCTGGACCATCACCAGCTTTGGGGCTTTGAATAAGTTCCTTCCTTGAGATACCACATTCCCCTCTATAAAAGGGAGGTAATAATAACTCCCTAGGCTGCTACGATCTTTAGGATGTAGAGGAAGCACCTGGTTCAGGCCTTGCTACCCAGTAGATGCTGAACAAGGGTCTGTCCTTTTGCCCTTATTTCTCCTCATGAGCCTCATGAGCCAAACCAGTGCTGGGGCCCTGGTACCAGCGGGGGCAGGTGTCAATGGAATGTTCCAGCTCAGTCACCCTCACACCCAAATCTTCTCGGCGAGGCCCAGACCTGCCCCATTAGTGTCTGAAATAAAACACACCTGAGTGTCAGCTGTGAATGCAGCACTGTGAAGGCCATATGGGCAAAGTGAAGCCACCTGCATTTCCACCTCTGCCCTCAAGTAGTGTATCAGTCAGGATAAGCTCGGTTCTGCTGCAATTAAGAAAGAAAGAATCCCAAATGCCCAGAGACTTAAAACAACAGAGGCTGATTTCTCGCTTGTGTTATTGGGTTGGCCAAAAAGTGCTTTTGGTCTTTTAAGTAAAAATAAAAGACACATTTTTCATCTACACCAAGAACTTCATTGAACAACGTATCACCCTTTTGTTCCACTACCTTCTGCCATTTTTCTAGCAACTTCATAATTCCATCTTCCCAAAACTTTGTATCTTTTTGAGCAAAGAACTGTTCCAGGTGCCTTTTACAGTCTTCCAGGGTGTTGAAATTTTTTCCATTAAGAGAATTTTGTAAAGACGGAAATAAATGGAAATCCAAAGGTGCAACGTCTGGTGAATATGGAGGATGAATCAGAACTTCCCAGCCAAGCTGTAACAGTTTTTGCCTGGTCATCAAAGAAACATGTGGTCTCACGTTATCCTGATGGAAGATTATGTTTTCTGTTGACTAATTCTGGACGCTTTTCATAGAGTGCCGCTTTCAGTTGGTCTAACTGGGAGCAGTACTTGTTGGAATTAATCGTTTGGTTTTCTGGAAGGAGCTCATAATAGAGGACTTCCTTCCAATCCCACCATATACACAACATCACCTTCTTTGGATGAAGACCGGCTTTTGGCGTGGTTGGTGGTGGTTCATTTCGCTTGCCCCACGATCTCTTCCATTCCACATTATTGTACAGTATCCACTTTTCATCACCCGTCACAATTTGTTTTAAAAACAGAACTTTTTCATTACATTGCAGTAGAAAATGGCATGAGAAAATATGGTCAAGAAGGTTCTTCTCACTTAACTTATGTGGAACCCAAACATCAAAGGGAATCACATAACCAAGTTGGTGCAAATGACTAACACTTGATTTGGATATTTTAAGTATGTCAGCTATCTCCTGCGTGGTGTAACATTGATCGTTCTCAATTAGTGTCTCTATTTGATCGCTATCAACTTCAACTGGTCTACCGGATCGTGGAGCATCGTCCAGCGAGAAATCTCCAGCACGAAACATCGCAAACCACTGTTGACACGTTTGATCAGTCACAACACCTTCCCCATACATTGCACACACCTTTTTTTGCGTTTCAGTTGCGTTTTTACCTTTCTTGAAACAATAAAGCATAATATGCCGAAAATGTTGCTTTTTTTCTTCCATCTTCAATATTAAAATGGCTACACAAAAATTCACCGATTTTGATAAGTCACTTTTTAAATGCACGCTGATATGACAGCTGTCACATACAATCTAACAAAATTGTTTCTAATGAAGTTAAAGGCAACTAAGTGCTACGAGAGCCATCTTACGGCAAAAACCAAACGAACATTTTGGCCCACCCAATACATGTCACTGTGACCTACTGGGAGACCCTGCCAGAGACCCAGGCTGAGTGAAGCTCGTCCCATTTCCACGATGGCTGAGACTGGACAGAGCAAAAGGGCGAACCAGATGCTGGCTCATGAGCTTCTGCTCCCATGACAAATATCACTTCTGCCCACGTTTCGTTGTCTATGACAAGTCCCACAGTTACACCAAATGTCAAGGGGCCAGGGGAGTGCCGGAAGAACAAGATATAGTCTCTCCACAGCTCCAATGTCCCCACAAGGAGTGTATAAAGATACTGCGCGTGCCCAAGAGGAGGGAACCTTCCTGGGAGGTTCTCTTCCAGGAGGCTGGGAGGAAACTGCTCCCTCAAATTGCCCTGGTGAGCAATTTCCTTGAAGTCTTATGTTTTTTCCTAGAAGTTCATGTGAATTTTGCATCCAACTCCATTACATATAACTGTGTGTTTTAATATCAAAATCGATGCTTACAGAAGGTGGGCAGTGCTGTGTTTTTGCATTACACCTAACCCATCACACCTCAAGTTTCTGGGAAAGCATAGTGACAGATCCCTGACATTCCAAAAAATTATTCTTGAAATTTTCACAAATTGCCAACATCTGTAAACCATCATTTAATTTTTTTTACTTCGATCGCTTTTTTTTTCTGGATAAAAATACTATTGACCGGGACTTCCCTGGCAGTCCAGTGGTTAGGACTCCACGCTTCCACTGCAGGGGGCACGGGTTCGATCCCTGGTCAGGGAACTAAGATCCTGCATGACGTGAGGTATCGCCAAAAAAGAAAAAAAAAAAAATACTATTGACCGTTTACTGAGAACCTATTATGTGTCAACCATGATCTCATTATCTCATTCCATACATGATCTGCATCACCTCATTCCATACTCGTAACAGTTCTCTGAGAAAGACAGTTTCTACTAATGATCAGAGGTAGAGGCTCAGGACGGTCAGGGATTGGTCAGAGCAACATAATAAGAGGCTGAAAGGAAAGGGAACCCCGTTCTGAATGGCTCTGTATCCCTCACCTTTTTCCACAACAACCATGTTCCCTCCCAGTTGCCACTAGGAAATCAACCTCAGATCCCCATCAGTACAAATGAGAACCTGCAACACCAATGTTATTTCCTTGCATCTTTAGCGCACATGAAGAAAGAACCACTCGATTACTCCACAGGTGGCACTAAAAAGCTACTGTGAAATACAGGGATGGACAGGGATGGCTCTGCTCATCAATCTGCTAAGCAACACCGTCACACACCAGCCTCACAGCCACTGGGATTCAAGTTCACACCATGGGGAAGACGACAGACTACCACGCAGCGTGGACCTCAGAGTATCTGGTGATGAGTCCAGCCAGGATTATAAAAGACACAAAGAAGAGTGTGGCCCCCGTTTCCCAGGTAGGATGATGGGAGGCTGGGGCCAATGGTAAGAGGAAAAGCAGTGGGTGTGAGCGAGGCGCAGGCTTCCTGATGGGCTCACCGCATCACCACGAGGCCCCAAAGGCCTTTGCCAAGCATCCTTGTGTCAGTTAACCATGGACCCTGGAGGCAGTGGACACAAGCTCAGCTGGAGGGGAAATGTCACACAGCACATCAGCTCTACCTGTCAGTTCTGGTTCCAGAGACAGAAAGCCTTTCTGAACATTGTTCTGCTAAGTGGCAAAGCCACTACATCTTACATTTTTTAAGAGATAGGTCAAAAAAGATGTTCTAAACATGAAAGCAATGGCTGTTATCAAAAAAGAAAGAAAAATAGATTCAACAACAAAACACGATAAACCCCACATGTCAAAAACAATTCCCCAGGGCTTCCCTGGTGGCGCAGTGGTTGAGAGTCCGCCTGCCGATGCAGGGGACACGGGTTCGTGCCCCGGTCCGGGAAGATCCCACATGCCGCGGAGCGGCTGGGCCCGTGAGCCATGGCCGCTGAGCCTGCGCGTCCGGAGCCTGTGCTCCGCAACGGGAGAGGCCACAACAGTGAGAGGCCCGTGTACCGCAAAAATTAAAAAAATATAAAAATAAAAAACAATTCCCCAAACAAAATTAAAAGGCAAATGACAACCTAAGTAGGAAAATATTTGTAATTTAGCAAACATGAATACAGGGCAATTCATACAAATTGATGTAAAATGGACAACATTTTTTTAAAGAAAAAGACATTCACAGAAGAACTATAAACGGTCAAGAAGCATTTCTAAAATGTTTATCCTTACTGCTTACCAGGAATGCAAATTAAAATAAGGTACCTTTTTTTTGCCTAATTGGCAAAAATGATCATTTTTCTCTTTTCAAGAGAATACTCAGCACTCTTGAGAGTGCCACAATGCAGGCTGTGAGAGAGTAGATTCCAGGAAAGCAGTTTAGCAAAATGTATCAAAAGCCCTAGCAATGTTATCTTCTTTGATCTAGTCATTCACTTCTGGGGATCTGTCCTAGGAAAATCACCAGAAATGTGGATAAAGATTTATATTCCAGAGTCTTCAATATACTGTCGTTTATAATACCTAAAAACGAACAAACAAAAAGAAATGCAAGCAACCTAAACAGCAGAAAAAAAATTAATAAATTAAAGACAGGGTAAGGATAAATATGGTGGAGAGATACGATAGACTATTGAAAGGTATCATATTTTCAAGAATTATTTGGTGACATGGGAAAATGTTCATAATATAATGTCAATTTAAAAGGCAGGCTCTGATATTCTTTTAGAAGAAAATATTACACAAACGTATATACACGCACAGTCATCAATTCACTCACATGCTCGTAAGACAGGAGGAAACACTAAAATACTGACAATGATCATCTCTGAGTGGCGCGTTATAAATGATTTTTGTCCTCCTTTAGATTCTTCCGTATCTCCCCAATTTTCCAAACGAACACAATATACGTATAATACATGTATAAGATATAAATATATCATACATACATTCATTTTTATAATCTAAAAGAAGTGTTTTGAAAACAGAATGTGATAGATGGACAACAGTGCCACAAATTATTCCCTCCCTGCATCCATGCCCTTGGGCAGCGACCACCACACAGATTCTGAGCCAGGTAACTTGGTCAGCGGGATGTTAGCGGTTGTGACACAAACAGAGGCTAAAAGGCGTTCACATGCTGGAGCTTGTCTAACCTGGTTGCTCTTGGATCCTAAGACAACTACCGTGCGACAGAGCCTGGGCTTGTCTGTGGCATGATGAGAGACAAACTGTCCCGGTGCCCCAGCCATAAGCCAGCTAATCTCGAGAAACAGAGGTGCCTAGCCAGCAGCAGCTCACCACTGAGGCAGAAAAGCCACCCAGCTGATTCCAGTCCAAATCGCCAACCCAGGGAGTCATCAAATGAGTTGTTGTTTTAATCCACTAAGATTTGGGGTGGTTTGTTATGCAACAAAAAATAAATGACATAGAAGAAAACATACTCTAGTAGTAAAGTGGCGAAATCTTGGGTTTCTCCATTAGATACTTTATTTGACCTCCCAGTGACTCTATTTTTTAATCTCTAACATGAGAATAACACTACGTGCTTCCCTGGGTAGTTGTGAGAATCAAATGAGTTAATGTACATGAAAGCATCTGACGTAGAGTGAGGCTAATGAATCTGAACTACTATTGTTAGGAATTGTTAAGAAAAAAGAAAGTTAAGAACGTTAGGACTAGATGAATCGGGACACATCTATCTCCACAGTGCAGGAGTGGGCTAAAAATATTATTTTAGGAGTCAAAGGATTTCAGTATTATGAGCAAAGGATAAAGCCTTGGGCTGGAAATTGGGAGCATGAGTTTTACACCCTAACTCTCCCACTGACTTGGAATGTGACATAGGATGCTTTTTTGATATAGCCATTAACTCCTAAGTGGTGGTCCCTCAGGTCCGAGCCAATTGCAACAGAGCCAGGGAAGAGCTCCAGCCAGGGTTATTTCGGATGTAAAGCCTGAAGTCCATCTTCTTACCTGGACTTTTACAAATTAGTTTCAAACTGCTTCTGCCATTCACAGCCCTTCCTACCCCATAAGCTTAGCACTTCAGCCAAATAAAACATCCCGATATTCTCGAGACACAGCACATGACTATTGTACCTTTCTTATGCTGTTCCTCTGCTTGGAATGTCTTTTCCTATCATCAAATTCGCATGCATCCTTCGAGACCTACCCGAAGGAAGACTCCTCTGAGCTCCCAGACAAACGTATCTCCTTCTCTTCTGTTCCAACAGCTACTGATTTTCAGTCACGCTCTCTAGAACTAAGTCAGGGATCCTTGTGCAAGTAAACCATTAAGGGAGGGCTCTCAGTAAGATCCTTACAGAGGAGAGGGAAGCAGATGGGGCAGTGGAGAGAGCTAAGCAAAAATCTGGGCTCAGCTGAAGCCTATGTGGACCATAAAAGAAACCCTAGCGTTGTCCTACCTTGAGGCAAGGGGTCAGTCTAGTCTTCTGTATCCCGAGTTAACCTTTGGCTGGAACCCATCCTCTGGGGGAGAATGTAACCTTGCAAGCATTTCCAGGGCTGCACCCACTATCCAAGGCAATTCTCAAGAGAAGGAACTATCAGGTAGAAGGGGTCTACATGGGCATCAGCAATGCGGTCCAACGCTTCACCACTCACATCCCTTGCCTCTCATATTAAGTTCACTCTATTAAGGCACAGCTTCTTTGGGATTCTGACTGGGCATACTTCCTGGGGAAACTTACAAGAGAGGGGCTGTTGCGTTGTTCCCAAGGTCGTATCTGAAGTTCATCATCTCCTTCCTCCACCACCCGCAACTGTTTCCCACCATGTTAGCTAGCACTGCTGACCTATGTGGATTTTCCCGAGGCAGAGGGAGACCCGACCATCCCCTAAGGGGGCCTGAGCCCCTATTAAGCCATAGCTGTGGAACTTGCCCATTTACTGTCAAAATCGAGTGTGGGAGTGCCAAGAGATGCCCAGGGACCAACTCAACGCCAAACATATTTCCGCTGCCCTCGTTATAAAGCAGCAGCCCCACTTCCTCATGATGAGCACGGCCAATTACCTCTACCAGTAGAGGAACTCCTTTCTTTGCCTGATGATTATTGGCACAAAGAGCCCAAAATGGCCAGCAGATGCTGTAGCTTTAAGTCTATGGGTTCTTGTTGTATTCCTTGGTGATGACATTGCCACTCTGGGACCCAAGACCTCTAGACCCTCAGAGCCCAAAGTTGCAGAAGTGACAGGAAACATAAATTCCCCAAGTGGGTCATTAGGGGGCGATGGTGAGCAGAGCCACTCCTGCTCCCATCTCTTAGCTCCTGGACCCGTGTGATCTACCTATTCCACAGCACGTCTCACTCCAGGGACTATATTTGTGTCTGTCTTCTAATGCCCCCTTGTCCAAGGGCTCCTTGGGGGCCGGGTCTATTTTCATTGCCATAACTCACAGTGCCCAGCATACAGTGAGGGTGATGAGCAAAGAAGCACTTTCTTACACCGCATACCGCATGCCTCTGGATGGCCAGTCTCCCTTCCTCCAACAAAATATCAATTCTCTGGTCCTAAAACCTGACACAGGGACAATGGGTCAGAATGGTACATTAGGACCATCCCAGGATACCTGCAAAACAAATGGCTACCCAATTTGGGATAGCTCCTTGAAGACCTCGCAAAATTAAAAATACCAGCAGCAGCACACGTGTGGTTGGGAAGAGGGAGAGGGAGGGACAAGTCCAGGGTTTCCAAGGTAAAAAATCAGACTTTGAAGATGAAACCCATTTCCCTGCCAGACAAGACTCCCCTATGTGGGACTTGGGGCTGAGAGACAGTCACCTGGGATCACAGCAATGTCAGGTCTCTGTCCCCAGGACCACATCTGTTTGGGCTCTGGAAGTGGGAGATACGATGGGTGGGCAGAAGGAGGGACCATAGAAAACTCTGGACAAGGACCAGCTCCCTGGCCACAGCCAACACTGGATATCCTGCCTTGGTCAGAAGGGACCTGGAAAGGAAGCAGACACAGAACAATTGGGAAAGGTCTAAAAACCATAGGAGTCTGATGAATAAAGCCAAGAGGCTGCCCAGTGATGCAACTCATGGGAGACAAAAAAAAAAAAAAAAAAAAAGAAGAGAAAAGAAAAAAAATAAATAAGAAAAAAGAACCTTCCAGTCCTACCCGGGAGCATTCATCCTTCAGCTTGACCTTCCAGGAATCTGCTGACAAACACAAAGTGTTTTGTGTGACTTTCTGCCTGGGTCCTGGAATGACTGAGAAGGGGAGGAAGGCAGGGAAGGGGCTGGAGTGGGTGGGGGAGACAGGGGGAAGGGGAGGGCTGGGGACCGGGGGAAACCTCGTTCCCGGCACGGTGCGTTGTTGGGCGCCATCTGCTGGTGTCCTGGGGAACCACACCCATCTCCCTGCCCAAACAAAGTAAAAACAATGTTTCAGAGAGAAGGTCCATGTCAGAGGAGAGCAATAAAAATCTGCCTCTGATGAGCCAGATGCTTCCATGTACCTTGAATGTTACGTTCCTGTTAGGTGAGAATTGCTCTGCCAGTTTTACAGATGGGAAACTGAGGTTCAGGGAGATAATTAATTTCACAGAGGGCAAGACGATGAATTTGCTGTCATTGAAAAATCCATCCTCTTTCTGAGCTCATACAGCCTGGAATAGTTCCTGAAGCATAAACGTTCTCTGAGTGAATGACTGGACCAGGCTTCAGTAACTGGATCTTTTTGTAATCTGTCTGTATAAATCCAACAGAATAGGAAAAACTAAATGCAAAAATTAGAACAGCAGCTGTGTTTGTCAGTGGCGCTCAGGAAATGCCCGGGGCTTTATCATCCTCCAAGATTACAAACTACTTCAAAGCCTGGGAGGGGTTTGATTCCTTTTGGACCTCTTCCTAGCCCTGAGCTGCTCCGGAGGGGCCACATTAGGAAGGAGATCAAGCTGCACAGGCAGGCGCCGAATTAAAGGAACTCGAACCGGTCCTAGGTGGCCGGTGGCAGCCACCACTGAGGGTTCTGAAAAAACATTCACTATTGTGACAGCTTTATCCCCTTTGTTTCCTGTCCCAGACTAGGACCCTTCTTCCTCTCCAATGTCTGGTGATATTCAGGCTCATCAAGTCTCTTCATGCTGGGCCCTACCAACCGTTCCATTCATTCCCCCCCCATCACCCCCCCAAACACACACACACACAACCTTCCTATAAACACAGAAGCATACCTACTATCCATACTCCTATACACAGGCAAAAATTGCACCAGTCATGGACTCCGGCACAGAAACCTCAACATCCCCAAACACGCTGGGATCTGTCACATCTTTGAATCTTTGTAGTACTTCTCTCTGGCTGGGATGACTCTCCTTCTCAGGCAAACTCCTATTCAACCTTCAAGACCCATCTCCAATATCACCCCTTTGTGAAACCTCCCCCCACGACCCCATTCACTATTTAGTTGTTCCCTTATCTGAATACCCAGAGACTTTGTTCATACTTTACCACCATACATAAAGCACTATCTTCATCTGTGCATGTCCTAGATAGAAGTAGATACTTGGTAAGCGTTCACTGAATGCGTACAGGAAAGAATGAGCACAAGCTGCTTATAAACCCTCTGAGAAAAAGAAAAAGAGTCCAAGCGGGAAGGAACCCGCACACCATCAGCCACTAGATCCCAGCTTCAGGACCAGGCAGCTCTCAACCCGTGGTCCGGAGCCTCTCGGCAAGGGGAGCTGACTTTCTGGAGGGGGTAGGGGTGGGGGGGGAGTGGGAGGCTCCTAACTTGTGGAGGAACAATGCACGGCCAGTCAGAGAGAAAAATGACCCTCGTGTCAGCAGCATGTCAGAAGTACTGAGATCTAGAAGCTTCTGCATCCAGCTCGGCTCCTGTACAAACGTGGTCCAGCACGGGGCACTCAGTTATTGTGCTCAGGCCCTGATCTCTCTTTATATTTACCTAGAAAATGGGATTTCCCGAATGCCCAAGCTAGGAAGCAGCACCGTTCCCTCATTTCTAAATGAACGGTTTAAAAATGACCAAAACCAGTGGTAAATCTGCTCATCTGAGATCTTCATCCCTGTCCCAAGGTCCTGAGTCCTAGATTACAATGATCCCGCCCAGGAAGGGAGAAGAGCGCCAACAGTTAGTGACCATCCGCTGTGCACCAGCTGCTTGACCTGCACAAACGGCTTCGAGGCAGATGTCATCAGGCTCTTCTGCCAGATGAGGACAGAGGCTCAGAGAAGCAGAGGAACTTGCCCAGGGCGCCCAGCTTGTCAAGCAGGGCAGCCGGCCTCACTCGGGGGGTTGGCTCCAGCACCTCACCCACTGCACTGCAAAGACAGCCTCCCGCGCACACTGGGGGCTGGGGAGCAGGTAGCAGAGCCAGCTGGCTTCCTTTGCTGTTTGTCCTCTAAATGACCCCTTTTCAACTCTGTATCCCATGTGGGAAGGACTCTACAGAGGGTCTGAGGGAAAACTCCATCTACGCAAGGAAAACTGCAGAGAGGAAGCCAGAAGCTGAAGCCTTTGCTCTCCTTTGGATGAGCAGGTATACCCCCTGCAGACCAGGTATACCCCCTGCGGACCAGGTGTGTCTGGCTCTCCCCTTCATGGCACAGCGACAGAACGCGCACTGCCCACACCTTGACTGTGGGGCAGTTCCGCAGGCCTTGGGACTATAAGCCTGGTTCAGGGTTGCGAATAGGTGCACTACCACTTTTTTACCAAAGCTTGGCAAAGGCGGAGAAGTGAGAAGATCATATATTACAGGATGTGAAACTAAGTTTCAGGCTAGCAAACCCTTGATCAGCCTTCCTCAACAGTATCGCTATGGTGCATGTCAGAAACACTCACTGTATAAGCCAAACACTGCCTCATTTTTTTGGAACACAAAGGCAAAAAAAACACCGAGTTATGATTCTTACGGCAAAAACAAATGGCTCATCAAAACGGCAGGACTGTCCCTCGGGGAGAGCAAGATGCCTAGCAGTGGCAGAGAGATTTGCACCATTATTTCTCCCTTATTTATTCATTAACAAAAGTGAATTGGGTGATTACCAGGTCCCAGGCACTGTCCCAGGCCCTGGAGATGCAGCAGCGACAAGATGGACAAAATTGCCCGTCTGAATGCAGCTTACATCCCAGTGGAGGAAGACAGACGGACAGGGCAAGCTTGCAAAGCACAGGCAACGTAAGAAGGTGATGCACGCTACAGAAAAGATACAATGAAGAAGGCAGGCGAATGAGAAGTGCAGGCCGCACAGTGCAGAGCACCAGCTCCCACAGTGCCACTCCCCTAAGGAGCTTCTGGAAAAGGATGGATAAAGGAAGGCTTCCCAGAGGGGGTGACCTTTGAGCAATATTGACCCGCAGACCGGGGGCAGGGAGGGTGGGCATTTCAGCCGACAGTCAAAGGCCCAAGTGCACAGGCAGACAAATGTCCTTAGGGGTGTTGACTAGCTGAACGTATCAGTCAGCTCAGGCTGCTGTAACAAAACACCATAGACCGGGGCCTCAAACAACAGAAATTAATTTTCTCCCAGTTCTGGAGGCTGGAAGTTCAACATCAAGGTGTCAGCAGGTTGGGTTTTTTGAGGCTTCTCTTCTTACTTTGTAGATGGCCACCATCTCACTGTGTCCTCACGTGGTCTTTCCTCTGTACCCACACATCCCTGGTGCCTCTACATGTTCAGATTTCCTCTTCTTATAAGAACCTCAGTCACACTGGATTAGGGATCACTCTAAAGATTTCATTTTGACTTAATCACCTCTTTAAATGCCCCATCTCCAAATGCAGTCATATTCTGAAGCACTGGCATTGGGACTTCAGCATATGAACTTGAGGAGATACCATTCAGCACATAACCCCAAGCTTATCAAGAAATGATTTCCCATGGATAAAGAAGAAGAGGTGGTGTGTGTGTATATATATGTGTGTGTGTGTATACACACACACACACACACACACACACACACACACACACACTGGAATATTACTCAGCCACAAAAAAGAATGAAATGTTGCCATTCACAGCCACATGGATAGACCTAGAGATTACCATACTAAGTGAAGTAAGTCAGACAGAGAAAGACAAATATTATATGATATCACTTATACGTGGAATCTAAAAAATAATGCAAATGAATCTATTTACAAAACTGAAACAGACTCACAGAAAACAAACTAATGATTACCAAAGGGGATATGGAGGGGAGGAGGGGTAAATTAGGAATATGGAATTAACACATACACACTACTATATATATGAAATAGATAAGCAACAAGGATTTACCATATAACTCAGGGAACAATATTCAGTATCTTGTATTAACCTATAATGGAAAATAATCTGAAAAAAATATATATGTAGAACTGAATCACTGTGCTATACACGTGAACCTAACGTGATATTGCAAATCACTATACTTCAATTAAAAAAAGAAAGGAATTTAAATTGTCTAAAAAAAAAAAAGTTCCCCTTGACCCCTTCAGAGCAGAACGCCTCAAAGTGGTCATCCAAATTCATTGCTTCCATGTCTTCATATCCATTCTTCTGAAAATGTTCTTCTTAGGATTCTAAAGCCTTCCATGGTGCCAAGCCCAATGGACCCGTGTATCCAACCACCCAATGGGTATCCTAAATTTAACGTGTCCAGCATGGAGTTAAGTGGGCTTCTCCCTTTGCCTTTCCTAATTCGCTTTATCTGCTACCACCGTCTTGCTAGATTAACCCCAAACACAGGAAACACCCTTGATTTCTCCTTTTCCTTTAAGCCTCCCATCTAAACAACCAAAATCCCTCTGGCTCTACCTCCAGAATTTCCTAAATCCACCTGCTGTTCACTGCCCCCACCACCCCTTCCTTGGGGCAAGCCTCCGCCTGACCCTCACGTTCACTGTTGCTGTTACTCATCCTTCCCACAACTTCCCCGCACCTCCTTAAAATACCTCAGGGACTTCCCCGTGCTCTTAAAACAAACTCCACCTCCTCCCCATGGCTCAGGAAGGCCCTGAGCAATCAGCCACCTGCCGTTTTCTCTCAGCTCCTGTCATGTCCCTTCCCTCCCCTGCTGTCACACTGGCCTTCTTTCACTGCTCTGAGCACACCTGGCTCTCTCCAGCCCCAGGTCTCTGTACTTACTGTTCCCTCTGCCTGGAAAGCCCTCTCCCCAGCCCATCTCATGGAGGAATTGTTCTCACCCTCAATGCTCAACTTCAGCACAGACCTTAGCCAGTCACCTCCCCAAAGCAACCACTCCCCCCACCCGGCCCCTGCAATAATGCTGCCTCACCTCCAGGTGGCACCTTTTAGAGCACCCTCTTGATTACACGGTTACTGTCTGTACTTCAACTACAAGGGCAATGCCAAGGCAGCAGGGACCTTGTCTCCTGTCACTGGACCAGTGCAGATAGAAGGAGCCCCAGCTGAGCAGAGGCATCAGCGGAGACATGAACAGAAGCACTGGGATCTAAGCGCTCACACGGCGTCATCCTGGACAGACACACGTGGCCGGCCCTCAGAATGTTCTAGCCTCCAGTGACTCAGGCCATTCAGAGGAGGTGTCTGAGGGGGACTCTAGTCCTGGCCACCTGAGATGCATTTCCCTCTCAGCATTCGGGAAAGACCCACTCAATCAAAAACCTTTATCTTTGCAGGAGTCCCTGCTCCCTGACCCCAACTAACAGGACAAGAATTTTCTCCATTGTTTGGTGTTGCGTTTCTCCCTAAGACCCTCCATTAGCTCCTTATCACCTACAGGCACTCCAAGCCGTTGTATCCAGCCCAGATTGCCCACTCTGGCCTCATCTCCCACCACCAGCTCAGAGGGCCTGTACTCCAGGCATATAAACTCCAAGATTTCTGCATGCCCATCTAAGCTTTTGCTCACACTTGTTCCCTGAGCCTGGATTGCTTGCTTCCTTTCTCTCCATCTCTCTAGAATGAAGCACTTCTTCCAAGCTAGTCCCACACCTCTATATTGATATTTCCCATTTGAGCCTCTTACAGCAAGTCTCTTGGATCGATGATACCAGTTTACTCCACTAGATGGTTGTAAGACCCTAACACCAAACTAAAGTTGTTACTAGAGTATGATCCACCATGAGTCACCACAGGAAGCATGGCTGGGGCAGGACAGCTGAGACGGATGCCACAGTAAAGATCTTACAGGATGGGGTGGAACCCAGTACGGGGATGCCGGCCAGTGTAGGAATAGAAGTGGACTTGGAGTCAGGCAGGGAGCAGTGTTCAAAACCCACCTCTGACACTGCTTAACAAGGCAGACTTGAGCAAGCCACTTCCCTTCATCCCTGAGCAAGATCATGAACCCACGTTGTAGTTTCGTGTGACGATTAAATGAGATCGTGTAAAATGCCTGGTGCCCGATCAGAGTCAGTAATTGCCCGTCCCTCCTCCCTCCCCTGCCTGGCCTCCCCAGGACTCTGCCGTGAGGCACGCTGCCGTTCTGTGACCTCTCTGCCTCTATCTCCTGCTCTCGGCTCTGACCTGAATCTCTCGGGTCTGAGGGATACACTTTGGGTGATGTCACCCCAGCCTTCCCCAGCTTATTCCCATCCATAGACTTCACTGTCCCAGCCCTGTCCCTGCTCACCTACCCTGATGCTGGCAACCACATGAGATTTCAAACCTCAGACACAGGTTTAAGTTGCAGCTCTGCCACTCACAGGTCGTGTGATCTTAGACTCAGCAAAACATGTCTACATGGGGTGGTATTTAATCCCTCACCAGCCATGCGTTCAATCCTCTGGCTGACGTGTGAATGTGCTCTGTGACCTGCAGACCCCACGTTCATCGTTGTTACTTGGAAGTCAGGAAGGGCGTTTTCTCCACTGTTCTCGTATCTGTGAAATTTAGGTTACTTGACAAAAATTACAGACCGTGTCCTGTTGTATGATCCCTTAGGATAGCCTATCTATCTGCACTCGATGGTGGGCTTCTATCTGCCACGCGATGGTGGGTTTCTTGCAGGTGGAGATGGTGTCTTCTCTCTGTCTTCCCCTTCCTTGGCACAGAGAAGATGCTCAGAATAAGTTTGTCGTGGGCGTCAATGATTTGCTGACTGAGTGACTCCAGTTTAACCGAACCTGTCTTCCAACATCTCTAGGCCCACTTCTTCATCTGAAAGATGGAGAGCACATGGCCCCAAGAGGCAAATGTAGTGAAGGTTTTCTTCATTCCTCTCCTTTCCTTCCCTCTTCTTCATCCGTCCCTTTCCTTTCGGAATTCTCCTCTGGACAGGTGCCCCACCTCCTGCCCAAGCTCCAGGGGTTCCCATACCCCTCGAGGTGCCTCTGCCCAAAGGAAAGCCTGTAGATGAACTACGTGCTCAGTGTGTGAGCTTGTGACATCAACGCCTCACCGAATGTCTCATCAGGTACAGTTCATGTGACTTATCTGATGGCTCACCTGTCCAGGACTAACCACACTCACTGAGAAAATGAATCACTTGCTAAAGGGGGCTAAAGGAGATTAGAAGCCTAAGTATTCTAAGCTGGTGAAAATTCAGACACTGCAACCACGGATAGGAAGCAAGGTTCTTCCAGGATACACTCAAATCCACACCGCAGAGGAACACGGCTGAGAACAGCCTATGACGTTTTCCATCCATCCAAATACCTACTGGGGTACAGTTCAAGCCCAGCCACTTCCTAGCTCTGTGACCAAGGGTAGGTTAATTTATCCCTTTGAGCCTGTTTCCTCATCTGTAAAATGGTGACAATAATACCTATTTAAAGCATTACTGGGATGATTAGAATAATTAAATAGATATATTAAATAAAATCAATAAAAAGTAGATATAATAACTAAATACATAGGATAATTAGAAACAGAAACCCATTCTATAATGAGTACATTATTTGTCTGCATAATAAGTACTCAATAAATGAAATTAAATTTAGTATCTTGACTCTAGACTCACTTTTTGTGTGACTTTGGTCAGGATCTTTATTTTCTGCACCCTAGAGTTTTCATCTGGAAATTAGAAACAACTTCCACCCAGCAATGCCATGGTGAGTGTAATGCGATATCGTAGACGTGAAACCATCAAGCCTGCCACGTGGCAAAATGTAATTTCCTTCCACGGCTTATCCGTTAGACAGGAGCTGGGGAAAGCAGGAAGCTGAGATCATGTGTCCCTCCCTGCAACACCAGGAGCCAAGGAGCTGCCCAAATTTGATTCTGGGATTCCGCTTGAGCCCCGACGCAACTCTTAGCAGTGATGATGATGTGTGATGTTCATCCCACCTACTACGTGCTAGGCTCTGAGATAACTGTTTCCTGGCTCCGTCCCAGGCTAGCTCCGGAAAGCAGAAGTTTTGTGAACGACAAACCTGTCCACAGGAGCTGGGGATCCTCCCGGGGAAACAGATCGCCCCTTCTCGGGCTGCCAGGCGCCCTTCCAGGGAGCGCAGAGCACACAGCTGCAGCTGGAGGCCGGCCGGGCCAGTGCACACTTGCCCGATTGTGTCAGCAACCAGTAGGAGAAACAGTGTCCGCTCTGAGATGCACAATGGTGCTGTCAGCCTCCCTCTTCAGGTGCTGCCCACAGGGCACCTTTCCAGGGACAACAGAGCTGTTCCTAATGCGTTCACTGCAGGGTGTCAGGACCTTCCCACGGGTCTGCTTTTTGCTTCAATAAACTAGCAAATGGCATTTAGGTAATAGCGATAATAGGTGATGCCTTGAAAGGAACTTCCAGAGCCACCTATTTCAGCTCCATTTTCATCGTGTGAGGCCACTCTCCTGCCGGTCATCATCCCAGATGTTACTGGTAATAGGTATACCCTGTCCTCTTCGCAGATTAGAGGAGAGAATCGTAGACTCTTTGAGCCAGAAGGAAACTTAAAATTCACCTAACCAGTGGTTCTCAAACTTTAGGTTATACTAGAACCACCCCCTTCCAAAGGGCCTGGGGAAACAGACTGCTGCTCCCTGAGCCCTGAACGCCTGATTCCAAAGGTCTGGGGTGCGGCCTGAGAACACACATTTCTAATGAGTTCCCAGGTGGTACTGAGGCTGCCAGCCCAGAGCCCGCACTTGGAGAACTGTGGTCCAGCCCCATCAGTTAACTTCATGGTGGAGAAACAGGAGCCCGGAGAGGGGAAGGGACTCTCCGGGGGTGACACCAGGAGTGAGGAGGGGGGCTCCTGACAGGCAAGGCAGTCTGAGCCCGCCCGCCCAGGGCCCTTCGAGCTCGCTTTTGCGGTGACGCTCCTGTCTCTACGACTGGGAACTACTAACAGAAGTTAGCGTAGGGATTGCCTGGGGTCTGGCCAACGTTTTCAGAAAATGGTCCCCAGATTTCTCAGGGGAGGAAAGAGCTGGGGCGATGGGGAGGGCTGGTGGCTCAGTGTGGCTGGGCTGGGGGCAGTGAGCCGGGAAGGCGTGGCCGGTGAGATCCATTCCAGCCCAGCCCAGCCCCGCAGCCCACCCGGCCGGGCCCCAAGCCTTGTGAGAGATTCCCTGTCCGTACCCCCTTCTCTGCTCACCTGTCCCTCCATTTACCACTGAGCAGCATGGCTCAGGGAAGCTTGCCCAACAGCAAGTCATAGCCAGTGAAGAGCCAGGTCTTCACCATCTCCGTGCAGAGGAACTCAGCCGCTTTGACACCGGCTTTGGGTTCGAGTCTACGTCCATTATACACACGGCCTTCACTGCCCTCACCTTGAGGGTGGTCTTGAGCATGAGGTTGATAATAGTCCGAAGCTCCCCTCACGATGCCTGGTACATTACACGTGCTCAAGTCATCACTTCACCCCTTGTAGTTCTGACCCTGGGTCAAATGGTGACTCATCAGATTTCTATATGCACTGAAGACTGTGCCACACACACAAAAAAACAGCAGAGAATCAGAGATGCCTTCTCTGACGAGGTGGAAACTGTGAAAAATGCCTTCGGAGGCTGTTCCGCAGAGCTGACAGGAGCTGGTCCATTTGGGTAGGAGAAAAGGCCCATAGCGTTAGCATCTTCCCCCTTTCTGGGGGTCGTTAAGGGTTTGCAAGAGCTGTTTAAATCTAGTCTGTTTTCAACCTCCTTCACGTGTCCCCTGCATTCAGGACCGGCAGCCACTGAGGCCAAAAGACCAGCCCAATCAGTCTTTAGCAGGAGTGAAACATAAATCTTTAAGCTAAAGAGTCCAGAGATAAGAAAGGAAGCCCCCAAGAAACAAACAAACAAAAACAGACGGAACCGGCTGGGACCAAGGTGGTGACCAATCTGACCTCCAACAGATCCCGTCTCATTATATGCTGATTCGACGACATCAGCATATTAAATGACACACCTACCTACCAACGACCAGGGCCAGACATTAAGGACCAAAAAAGGATAAAAAGGGGGTGGCACCCCTCTCCCTCGAAAAGTCCCACCCCTTCCCCATAGACTAATGCATATGCCCCCCATCATTAGCCTCACTCCTCCTCCCTTTGTCTTTACTCTTTAAATTAAATTCCTCTTGCCACGTGGGCAAGAAATTGCTCTGTGAACTTAGTTCCCGCTTCTCCATCTTTTGGCCACTGAATAAAGCCTGTGCGGCTTTGATCTCAGCTTCAGTTCCATTATTCCCGCTGCTCCTACCCGAACGGAAAAAGAACCCTTCCCACCAACACAGAGAGCCTTGGCCGGGCTAGGGCCCGAGCAGGGTCCATAAGATTTAATTTCGTACCAGCTCAGCCTGGGGAAGAAACGACCCGCGGGAGAAAACAGAACACGGTAACATCAAGTGATTGCCTGAGTGTGGTGTATCAGTGCAGTCTAGCAACCAGGAGATATGAATGTTGTCCTATGATTTCTGTCCTTCCCTGACTTGGGTTTTTATGGAGAAACTACTTTTTGTTCAATCTACGTATATTAATTCATTAAATAGTAATAGCTAATACTTAGAACGCACTGAATAGGCACCAGGAGCTGCTTCAAATGTTCACAAACATTAATTCATTTATTCAATCTGCACAAGCTACAGGTATCCTCCTCATTTTAAAGGCGAAGAGGCTGAGGCACAGAGAGGTTAAGTAACTTGCCCGTGGACACAGTTCATTAGCCCAGGCAGTGTGGCTCCCGAGTCATTGCTTTGAGCCACTACTTACACGCCCTGGGCTACCCTCCCAGGATTCGTTATCCCTGTGCGTGTCACAGGAAATCATAATTACCGATGTACTTGTGGGTCTGTCTCTTCAACACCCCCTGCCACCGGTCTAAAGCTCCTCCTAGCCTTCGATTTGCTCATCGTGTGATCATTAGCTGTGCGTGAGAGCCTGGCACGTGCCTGGTGTCATGGGCCTACAGCAAAAGTGGAAGGGACAAATGCACGGGTGATGATGGGAGAGCAAATTCGCGTATCAGTTTGAAAAAAAATACAGTGCAAGAAGATCTAATATTGATGGGAAAAATCCTCTATGTCAGAAACTTTCTATGTATGTTATTATTTTTCATCTGCAAAACAAGACGGTGAAGAAATATCAGCTTGATTTTACAGATGAGGAATGAAGGGGTTAAATAACACGCCCAAAGCCACTATCCCAGTGTTCTCCGGGCTCAGAGACAAAACTGTGAAAGTCTCTGAAATGGGAATAAAACAGATTACTAGGTGTTTTTTCTAGAGCATCCTTTCAAGATATCTAAAACTTCTGTGCTATTTACTACTCTGTAAACTGTAGAAAACTGACAGTAATGCAAACAATTCTTGTCCACGGAAATGCAAGTGCATTTTGGTCCTCGGAGACACAGCTGATAATTGCCCTGTGGACACTGAATTGTTTTGCATCTATTTGCAAATTCATTTCCCAATTCCTGACTGCCTGTGTTTGTGTGTTCTTTGAATTCTCCATTGAACCTGCCTGTACATTTTACTGGTTCCCTCATTAATTAATGAGTTAAATAAAATTCTTGGCATGCATTCATTATGTATTTCCATGAGAGTCTCGATTTTACCTTTAATTTCAGCAGCAATTAGGATTCAAATCCGTGTTTGTTGGTTCTTTCTGATAAATTATACACACACATACACATACGTCACCGCTGATCACAAGTTCTTTATCATAAAGCTCTCTGTCAAAGGCAAAATAAGCTTGGCTAAAATGTCAAAGCAACACATATTTAAATAGGCCTTTTAAAAATTGTGTTTTTCAGTATGGTCTATTAAGGACTGAATTAGAAAGGTTCGATTTGAGTGATGCGGCAGGTCATCCCCGGGGGCAGCCCTGGGTTCCCACTATAATATGTACCCCAGTCCTCTCTATTCTGTGCAGTCTTTGTTTCTGTGCTTGCCTGCCTCCCTCTCCACCAAAGCCACAGGGCATGAGCCACGTATTTTCTTCTGTTTCTCCTACCCGACACTGTAGCCCACAGCAAACCAACACACGGTCAGGGCAAACGAATTCAGGCTGGATTCAATCGAACTGAACTGAACTGAGCCAGCCTCCAGCATCTACCCAGGAATCCTTACCTTCCCACAAAGCCAGGTCTTCGAGAACTGTCTTCCAGAGATGCTATCCTGAGAAGCCTGGGGGAATCCCAGATTTTTCTCCCAGGAAGGTGACCAGAAGGTTATCAAGGCAGGAAAAATGCCTGCTGCCATCAGCAGACCCCAGGGTTAACAGGTCTGGTGCCCCTACCCATCCATACACGCGCTAAATGAGACGGTGCGGCTTTGATGGAACAAATTCTGGAGTCAGCTCCCGACTCGAGTCCTAGGTACACCAGCCCATGTTTCTCTGAGTTTCAGCTTTATCATCTGTGATGGTTAATTTTTCTGCATCAACTTGGCTAGACTATGCCTGGTGCCCGGATGTTTGGTCAAACACTAGTCCAGATGTTGCTGTGAAGGTATTTTTTTAGGTGGGATTAACACTTAAATCAGTAGACTTTGAGTTAAGCAGAGGACCCACCATAATGTGAGTGGTTTTCATCCAATCAACTGAAGACCTTCGGAGGAAAAGACTGAGGTCCCCTGAGGAAGAAAGACTTCTGCCTCCAGACTCCCTTTGGACTTGAACTACATCACCTCTTCCCTGCGTCTCCAGGCTGCCAGCCTGGCCTGCAAATTTCAGACTTGCAGCACCCACAACTCTGTGAACCAATTCCTCTCTCTCTCTCTCCCTCTCCCTCACCCTCTTTCCCTCTCTAAATAAAAAAATATTAAATGACAGTCCAGGGGTGAACCTGCAGGACTGGGCTGTCTTGGATATTACAGAACAATAAAAAATTTACTTTCATAGACCCAGTGAGAGACTATCCTACTTGACTACTGTCCTGCAGATAAATGAAGGGCCAGAGGAAACTCTAATGCATCACAGTGAATCCTCTGCTCTCCACGCCGTGTGACCACCTCACTTCCAATAGGTGTCTGCACCTTCGGTTAAATAAACAGAAAACTTAATCCAACCGGAGAGCGGATATTTGCCTGAGATGAGGTGGTAGCAAACCCATAATCCACCTGAAATGTTGCACAACTGAAAACTGAAAGATGATTCTAAAATGTGATCTCTTCTGAGGACCACTTTACCAGCCGCAGAAAGGTCAGTGAGCGAGTAGGCTGTTGGGATAGTGTTTGGAATGTTTTACGTCACCCATAGTCCCCCAGGCTATGCCATCTGATCAAATGCAGACTGAAACCAACAGGGTGGCTGCTGCCACCAGACTCTGCATTCACATCGAATTCCATGCGTGTCTATGAGTGCAGCTGTCCTCCTGATGGGGACTCCCCGAGGTGTCCCTCACAAGGTGTGAACCTTGGGGGTTCACACTCCCCGAGGTGTGAACCCACTCCCTCAATTCCTATCACTATTCCATGTGTATCACCAAAAGCTCTGATGGGAAAAAACAAGACAATAATTAACTCCAAGGCCACATTTCCCCTCTTCTGAAAATTCACCTTTATTCTATTCCGCTTTGTATGTTAAGTTCAGCCATATAGTCTAATACAGCCCTGGAGAGATTGTACACTGAGCCCAAATATATATTAAAGAATGCTCTGAAATATGGACACTAAATTGTTTCCCGTTTTTAAATTTCCACATAGGAATTAAAGGCCGAAGAAATCGCATCTAAAATAATTCTCCTTTCAAATGTCTCATTCTACTCAGAATTAGAGAAAGAGGTCCTGATGAAAGTAGATTCTGGATGGATTTGTTCCAAAGCGGCTGCTTCCTGAGCTCCTTCCAATGGAAGGGATGTGATTTTTTTTTTTTTAACACTTACAAAGGGGCAGAAATCCAATGCCAAGTCTCTCGTATGCCTCATTTTTCCAAAGATCCATGAAGAACCACAAGATTACCTCAGCACCACCACCACCACCCACACATGTTACAAAACCCTAGCAAATCCCTAGCTCTGTGAAAATTAGGGTGGCGAGACCAGTTCACTGCACAGTTCAGCACCCAGCCAGACAACCGCTACAGATTTCAGAAATTTCTGTGAGAGGACAAGAAATGGAAAATACACGGGAAAAGTTCAGTCTGCTTGGTTTCAGCTTCAGCAGAAGCCCAGTGAGTCTGGCCATTTTTTGGTTGCGTTTTTTTTTCCAGAAGCACAAATTCAGCAGGAAGCCTTCCCTTGGAGGAGGTTCGGGGTGATGGCTGCAAATAGACGGCTCTTCAGAAAGTGACATTTGAGACACCGCCGTCTTCCTGAAAACTTGAGAAATTTGAAGTCTCCGTATTTATTAGAGGCTCCCTTCTGCCTCTTAAAGTCTCTTCATTTGTTTCCCCAGGCGTTCCTGGCACCCCCAGTGCCTAACCGTGTATCCCATCAATCTCTGCTCCCTCAGCAGAGCAAACCACATTTATGTGTAGCGTTTTGTTTCCTGACAATTCCGTTTTGGTTTTTTTCTCTCTGCGTTACTCAAGAAGATGGAATAACCCTCATAAAACAACTCCTTCCCCCGGCTCACAAAGGTCTTTATCCTTTTGTAGATAAAATCCACCATCACGCTGCTGTGGTTGAACCCACTGTCTGGGTCTTTCAAATCCCTAATAATCAGAGTTTACGACGTGAGCACTGACGAGGAAGCCAAGCCCCACCTCCCTGGAGGATGGAGATCCAGAGACTCAGATCCAGTTGGTCTGGGGCGGGACTTTCACATCAGTGATGTTTAAAATACCACCCCCCTCCCATTAATTCTAAAATCCAATCAAGGTTGAGGATCTCTGATGGTAGGAACTCGAAGGTTCTCTGTTCTAAACCAGCATCAGTCACAGCTGTAATGCTGATGGGGGCACAGAGCTGCAGCCTCCCCAAGGACAACGGAGGCCCACACGGTCTGTAAACACTCTGCCTCCCCACCAAGAATCTGCTTCTCTTCATGTAAAACTCGCAAACTTTATGCTCAGAGATTCCCAGTCAGAACGCACCGAGATCTATCAGTGACTCTTCCTCCATTCTGCACCAGGAACTAACAGGCCTGCAGGAACCAAATATCAGGTTTTTTTTTTTTTTAACCTGGACAAGGTGTCCACAGCCCCCTCTCTCCTGGAAGAACAGGAGAAGAGCTGGGATGGAGATGACCTGGACCTGAGCCCAGAGGAGGCTCCGCCTCCCTCTCCTCAGGTGTGAAGATGCTGGGAGCCCACCCGGCCAGCCTTGGGCTCGGAGGTTGAGAGAGAAGCAGGCAGAAGGTGGGTCCCACCCGCTCACACGTTTTCGGAGCTGGGCTCCGGGGGACTCTGAGACTTGTTCAGCCAGAAGTGAGACTCAGTCCAGGCACCTCCCTAACACCCACCGTCCCCGCCCCCAGATAAACTTACCCTTCCCTCCACGCTGCCACCCCCGCCTAGGACCCTGGACGTTTCTATCGCTGCACCTGCCCCACCTCAGCACACCATTTCTTAAACGTCCATCTCCTCCTGAGCACGAGCTCCTCGGAGCCCCTAGCAGCTAGCATTTGTTCAGGCGTATAGTGGGTCTGCAATGTACTTTACTCCTTCAGAGGCTGGCTTTACTGTCAAGTACTAGCTCTAAGGTACCAGACACCACTGATTGTCCCATAAACACTCACTCTAGGCAAAAAGCAGCTTATAAATAAATGGATGGGTGCTCTTGAGATCTGGCCACTGGATGGAATACAAAGGACTGTCCTTGAAGAGTCTGATGAGTGAAGAAGCCTTGTCCCTTAGGAACAGTGGAAGCATGGAGGCGACGGGAGGCGGGTGCTGGGTCTAGTCTCCGCAGGTCGTTTCTCTCTTCTTCCTGCTTCTTTCCTGCTCCTGCTGTGTTGTTCTTTTTGTTTCTTTCTCACTTTATTTTGCTGGCATCCTTTGATAATTTTCATCTGTTTTGTTGAAACCATAATAATATATTCACATAGTCCTAAGTCAAAGAGTGTTACTAGAAGACACAGAACCAAACTCTAGCCTGCCTGGCCACCACACACATACCCATTCTGCTCCTTGGAGACGGGCCTTTCCAACTCTTTCAGCTGTTGATTCTGGTATTTCATTTTTTCTATTTCTAAATAACATGAACGTACTATAATATTTGCATTAACCAAATTTAGATACTACTTACTGACTTACTATGACAGATGAAGATTTTATCTTTCATATGCCCTCTTTTCCCATCCCCAAACCTCCTAGTATAAATGCCATGATATTTTGTATTTCTGTAACTTTTTACTTTTCCTGGGGCTGAGAGTTGCTCCTTTGTTATTGCTTATTATTCTTTCAATGTAGTTCTAATTCCTCCCTTCTCCAAAAAAACATCTTATGGGAGAAGAAAGCTTCTCAGTAGCATTTTTTCACATTGTCAAATACCTCCCTCCTTTTTTCTCCTTCTTTAACAAACAGGAAAAGAAAACACAGAACTCAGGATGAAACACCACTTCTCCTAAAGCACAGTGACCTCGCTGTCACAGGAGGCCTGGGCCACCTCCCTCCCCAGGACTGCTCTGTCATCGTGCTTCTCTCCAACCAGAATCCCTTCCCTCATCTGTTCTCTCGTTCTGTGGATCAGTTAGGTAGCACCAGCTGCTGTCGCAAATAAACCTCTGAATCTCAGAGGTTATCACCATGGAAACTTATTTCTCCCTCTGCAAAGTTCATCTGCGTATTTGGCAGGCGGCCCACTACAGAGTGAGTCGGGGATCCAGGTTCCTTCCATCCTGTGGCTCTGCCCTGGAGACCTTCGCTTCCAGTGATGCAGAGAGACAGGGAATGTGAAAAAGGCACACCTGGTTTTCAACCGCTTTGGCCCAGAGGTGGTCAGATCACTGCTGCTTATAATTCCATTGCCAAGATGGGGGTGACACAGCCCCACCTAGATGTGGGGCTGGGGGCTGGGGTCTGGGGAACTTAGTCCCTGGGAGGAAGCTGTTTTTCAGCAACGACTCTCCAGGACAGCAGGACTCTTCAGAGGACAGCTAACCACCTCTGCTCTACCTCCTAAAGCTCAGGTCTCCAAATGCCCTGTCCCTGCCCCATTTTCCCAGGAAGTCCAAAACCAATTAACATTTCCACCCGGATATTATACAGCAGGAATTCAGCAACTGAACATGAGTGTCATTCCTTTGTGTTCCTAGGCTGCTGTAACACATCTGTGGCAAACAAAGAACAGAAGGCCAAAGACGAGTACCATTCACTCACTCCCGCGCCCCAGATGCTATTTCCTCAGTTCACACGCACACTGGTGCGTCCAATCGGTATGTTTCATGGTGCCTGGCGAGTCCTCCAGTGCAGCCCAGAGTCGGTGTCTTTGGCAGGAGTTTCAGTGACACGTGCTCCATTCGCCCACCCAAGCAGAATTGGGTCTTTGCAGATACTTCTGAATCGAAAGGTCAAGCTCTGCTTGGTGAGAGGAACAGGGCCTGGTTTGCATTCGTTTCTGGTCGAAACAGGAAGCGCTTACCCCCTTTTTCAAAATGTGTTAGTTCGAAAAGGCACTGCGGCACGCACAATGATTCAGCCCTGAGTAATCTGTGGAAGATGCTTCAGGTCTTTCTCACGGCCTAATCCCTGCTCTGTGTCCTCTTGTCTCCATCAGCTCAGCCAGGACACGTGTTGGTGCCTCTCTTGTGTGCAGAGTTCTGGGCACACCGTGGGGCTGCTCTGATCTTAGCTCACTTCACCTCCGTCGCCCCAGTGGCCACCCATACGTCTGCCACTCTCGGTGGGTGCAGTGGGACAGGGCCTGTTAACACTTGAGATCATGCTAGATTTGGAGACCCCGGTTCCTGCTCTGCCTTTTACTTATCAGAGGACCTTCGACCAATCACAGTCTCTCTGAACGTCAATTTTCTCCTCAGTAAAACAGAGCGAATGCAAAAAGTGATCTGAAACAGCAATGACAATAAAGCTTAGGATAGTGCCATGTCCAAAGCACAGACATGCCCGTAATTTTGTGCCATTATTTGCTGCATGGCAACCGTATGGAGCCAGCAGGGATAACGATGCTCTCCCACTTCACAGATGAGGAAACTCATGCCCAGGTAGGATGCTGGTGCCCGTGAGGAAAGACTGCAAGACCGACTAGGGTTACAAATCAACCTTTCTGGACATAAAAGGGGCGCCAGGCACTGCAATCATTGCTTTGGAAAAGAAATATAAGAGCTGGTCCTTCTACGGGGCTCAGAGTTGAAGTGGGATGACACAGGGAAAGGGAGACTTCCCTGCTCCTGGCCCGGCTCCGTCTTGCTCAGCAAGTCAGGATGAACTGAATGACTGGCGTGCGGCAGCCGTCCAGAGAGCTTCACGGAGACCATAGGAAGGTGAGGCTTACACCAGGCCTTGAGAGATGCTTGAGGCGCGCCTGCGGAAGGGGGCGGGTGGGGGGGGCGGCAGGGACCAAGCCAGTGAGCTCAGGAATGTGCAAGCACTCCGTACACTGGAAAGAGACGCTCAGAGGGGCACTACTGTAAGTGCGGCCTATCGGCGCGCCAGTTGAGAGATGTCCTTAGAGGACTTGTTTCAATGAACATATTGTCAAAGAAAATAATCAATCAACGATCTATAATAAGAATAAAAAAGCGTTTTATTTGAGCCACACTGAGGACCTACAGCCCAGAAGCCACCTTCCCAGATTACTCTGAGAAAGTGCTCCAGAGAAGCAAGGTTTTCAGCACAGTTTTATATCTTATCAGAACAAAGGAAATGGAAGAAGTCAGGGATCTATTTCTTCAACCTTAAAAAAAAAAAAAAAAAAAGACCAGCATGTGCACAGCCAGTCAGTATGGCCTCGGCACCTGGGAAGGGAGTCCTATCGTCAAAGGAGTCCCAGCACTGGTGTCCCAGGAACGGAGGCGTTTAATCTTTATTTTTTAAATGGACATTCTTTAGCTCTGGTCACTGCGCCCTTTTCGTTAATAATTAAAGCAGATGTACAATATATGCTTGGTAGGTCACAAAGAAAGCTGTTCTAATTAGCATAAAATTCGAGTTAGCTCATGTATAAGCCAGAATGACTTCCCCGGAACTCAATATGTGAACATTTCTTTTATCAATATGAACAGGCATATCAACTATACCGAAAACAAACGGCCTCAGAAAAGCCATGTTTTATCCACAGGCATGGGTGAGACCCTCCCACAGACATGCAGGACACGCTCAGTTTTAACGTCTGCCCTTTTCATAAGCTCTCGTTTTCATACATTGTACATCGACAGCCCTAAATTATTTCTTGTATCTGAATTTCAATTTCTGTACTTTAGCTGATGATTTTACACTGTTGTAAAAGGATGCTCGTTGCCAGGTACTGCCATTCTGCGGAAAGAAAACGCCAGGCCTTCTCTGAGGCCCAAGTCAAGTTCATTGTCATTCATGGGCAGGAGAGGTGCCAGGCCTGGTTCCCCAGTGCCTGGGAAAGCCATCCCAGGGCCCCCCAAATTCACGCAAAGGTTCTTACCTGACCACTCGCCAACTTTCTCCCAAAGCAAGCAAAACCACCCTTAGAAGTTTCAAAATCGCTTTGGTTCCCTGGAAACAGAATTGCCCACCTGCCTCCCCTAATGCATGCAGATGTGCATTTAGCCCATCAGACCCTCCACATCGTTGGAGGGACGGTCCCCGCCCTGTGTGAGGGGCTGCCGAGCAGGCCTCATCCTCGCTGTTCCCTCTGGCGGGTGGGGGCGCTGAGCTTCTGCTGCACGATGCGGGTGCAGGCCAGCTGGGCCCAAAAGCGGCAGGCACGCTCCCTTCTCCACGGAGCCAAAGACGGGAGGAATTTTCTAGTGTGGGGGGTGAAAAGAGATATTTAAACGCTCCAATGAAACTTCAGGCAACTTCCATAACTTCTGTCATTTTGGGGAAAAAAGCTGACCCGTGAGTGCCCATTTTCTTCACTTGTGCTCCATCAACCAGAATCCTGGAGGAGAGAAGGGCGATGGGCACCCCAGACCCAGCCTCCAAGTGTGCTGATGCGTTAAGTACCGAATGATGTCACACGATGTCCAAACGATAGTTTTAGGGCACTTCAAACAGAGAAGATTAGGACGATGGAATGGTAGTGTGAGCCCTGGCTAAATACCGAAGTCCCCATTTCCAAATCAGTGCCACGCTTATCCCATCAGACAATTTACTGAGGGGACCCCCATCCTGTTGGAAGAATCTGCAACCGCTCATTAGCCGTCAGTGTTGCTGGAAATGGGAAATAAGAACTTCTTCATTACTGTGTTTTGCAGAAGTCAGTGTTAATAATGATTTAAACGATGACCCACCATGCTCAAAAAATCAAAAGGATCAGGCTGACAAATGAAACATAAAACACGGATACGTCTATCATAAACCCAAATCCAGCACCATCTCGCCAGCCTTCATACACCATTTTCTACCACATAACATTCAGGTTAATTTGAATTTCATTGGTGCTTTAGTTTTATCTGCTCTTAATTTTGAATGCATTTTGGTTTTATTATTGTATAAGGGCTCTTGCTTTCTGTTTATGCGTACTTAAATACAACTATATAAAAATGATTTAGTTCAACACCGCAACATTTTGAAGATCCCTGTATTGTTTGAATTGGAGAAAAGATGCTGCGTAGCATTTGTCCACTTAACACACGCTCTCCAGTCCTAAGAGGTTCGCCTATTCAGGTACCGTAAACTTATTTCTGTGGAAGGTCCAGATGAAAACAATTTTACTGCGTAAGAAATTATTTCCATTATCATCCTTTGTGTGCTGCATGAAGACAAGAACACGAACTTTTGTCCAGAACTAGATCTCCCTCAATAAAACAGAGGTTAACAGCTTCACTCAGTCAACAGGCACTGTTTATTTTTAGGATATCCCTGAAATATGAATCAAAAAGACAAAAGAATAAAAGCGAAACTATCAGGCCACTCTGGAAGGAAAAATATAAAGTTCCCAAATGAATGTGTTCCTTGAAAATATAAACCATTTCTTCCTAGCTTGGCTCTGTCATGCATCTCGGAAAAGGATGTTTTTACAATCAGAGCAGAAATATGACTGGCGCTCCTACACTTACATTTCTTTGTTGCAAAATGAATGTAACTTGTTCGGATTCCAGCAGCAGAGAAGTCGTGGTTACTTTCCAAAGTGAAACCTAAAACCACCATCTCCGGTTCACAAAAGGCAGAATGAGTCACCGGAAGAGGCTACTTGCTTGCAAAACTCATTAAAAGCAATGCAAGGCTGAATGGACTTCCTGCACCAGTGAAAGGATCGCTGGCATCAGGACAGCAGCTCAAGGCTCCAGCAATCTGGGGGAGGAAGGGAGCCGTCAGAAATCCGGGCCGAGCCCAGGTCTGCGGGTTCACACGCACTCCCATCTCCTCCCAGCCGGGACCAGCGGCCCGAGATGCCCAGGAAGGTGGTTCAGGCTGGCAGCTGAGCCTCAAAGGCTCGGGACACCTTGGACTCGGTCGAGGCGCTGTGTTGGGTTTCCAGGGGCCCCCAACCTTCAGCAGCTTTCTGTGGCCCTGACCAGGCCAAAGTTAGATGCCAGCGGCTATAATACAGAAGCGGCTCCCTGGGAACAGGATCCGGCCTCAGGTGTGTCCTCTGGAACTTGAGCGTGCATCAGAATCCTGGGGAGGATTTATTAGCACAGACTGTGGACCCCATGCCCAGGGTTTGATTCAGGAGGCCCAGGGAAGAGCCCAGGAACGTGCATTTCTAGCAAGCTCTGATGCTGCCGCTACAGGCCCTGAGACCATATACTTTTGAGAACCACGAATCTCAATGGGTCTTAGACCTGAATGACGAGCTGCCACAAACTGCTCTGTCCTCGAGGCTGGTTAATGATGTTTGACCTGGGGCCATGCCAACTGAAGGCACTTTGGTACCAGAATGGTCCCTCCTTTCTCTCCCCATAAGCTCACAACACACCTGGCTGGCCTCCAAGGCAAGCACTACAGGGAGGGGCCTTTGTCAAGCCAGGACAATGTGTTTAAAGGTTGAACTGCCAACCAAAACAGATTGCGCCCCCCGGTGGCCATCTGGGGGCCAATGACTTCCAGGGCCAGCTTCTGTCTGCTCAAATTCTGGTTTTCTGCAGACACCAAGACCTATCGCGGTGGTGGTGACACCCACCTCCACCTGCCACTGCAGCAGGAGTTGAAAAAGGGGTCAGAAACAGGAAGGAGACTCTAGTGGCATTTTTTTTTTGGTTGGGTTGGTTTTTTTTTTTAAATTATTTTATTTATTTTATCTTTGGCTGTGTTGGGTCTTCGTTGCTGCGCGCGGGCTTTCTCTAGTTGCGGCGAGCGGGGCAGTGCCCGGGCTTCTCATTGTGGTGGTTTCTCTTGTTGCAGAGCACAGGCTCTAGGAGCACAGGCTTCAGCAGTTGTGGCACGTGGGCTCAGTAGCTGTGGCTCGCGGGCTTTAGAGTGCAGGCTCAGTAGTTGTGGTGCACGGGCTTAGTTGCTCCGCGGCATGTGGGATCTTCCCAGACCAGGGCTCGAACCCATGTCCCCTGCACTGGCAGGCAGATTCTAAACCACTGCACCACCAGGGAAGCCCTCTAGTGGCGCTTTTAACCACCTTATCTTTGCCTAGCACAGAGACGGGATACCCTGCCACCCCCCACCACTGCAGACCCGTAGAAGCAGGGCACAGTGCTTTGTACAGACACTTTCAAGGGGAGGCAGATAAGTAGGAAATGATGGGTGATGTCACAAAGCTCCCTGGAACAGCTGGTTAGGACAACACTCCTGCTGGAACAAGGAAGTCAGATTCCAGAGTTTCATTTTTTTAAATGGGGCTTGTGTAACTTTCCTCCACTCCTGTTCTCCTGTCCCAGGTGTGTACCAGGGCTGCCTGCGTTACCTTTTATAGGAAAGGTCACTCTGAGGTCCAAAGCCGGCAGTCACTGACTCATCGGCAATGTTCCTTGAGGTCCCATGACGGCACTGGCAAACCTGGTGGGGTGTATCAGGGTTTGAAAACAAGGATAGGAAGTATTTTGAATATTCAGGTGATTACAGCTGAGACATTGGGGAAATGCAAGCTACCGAACTGGTTTCCCCGGCGCATGTGTGAGGGCTGCTTGCACAACCGAATGGAAACAGCAGAGCCTACTGGCTCCACGGAGACAAAGTGGTGATGGGAGAGCAGGTGGGGATCGCCGGGCCCAAGATGCAGTTTATACTGATTTTTGCTTTCCAGATAAAAGCACCTACAACTTGAAATCAGGGTTGGAATAAATCTGTGATGTTCAGCTAAATGAGAGTTTGTTTTGTTTTTAAAATACAGAGGCGTGAAGAGATGAACTGTTTGGATCTGGGCTTCAGAAGGAGCTCAGCCCGGCACCCTGTACCAGAGTACCAGAGACATCTTTGAAGCGTTTCAAAGAGGGACCAATATTCTTACACTTATTCCCGAAACACTCAGGCTGACGCACACAGGTAAGTAACAGGATGCCTCAGGCATCCTATTGTGTCGACGATGCACAACATCGATAGGAGTTACGACAGCGTTCAGGTGATCTGGGTAAACTCGCCAAGGGTTTTGACTGATTTGTTCAAAATGAGAGACAAATCGGGTATACCACAGAAAGTGTCCAAAAAGTGAGGACAGTGGACATGACGCAAGGGAACCTGTATCGTGTCTTTTATTTTACGTATATTATAGTGTTTTGGGATCTTAAAAAACTTGCTAGCTGGGAAAGACGGGCTGGCCATGTTTTAGGGATAGCAAAGGGCCCAGCTGAAGCACGCCTGTGATGTGCAAACTAGCTGATCCAGAGCCAGGCCTCCTGTCTGGCCTGTGCACCCCCAGGAGGCACTAGTCCTCTGCCTTAATCAGGCAACCAAGGGCCACCCCGATAGCTCAGAGGCCACTGAAATGATGTGCACTAGGCAGTCCTAAGCTGTTCACCTTGCTCTGCCTTTCCTGCAGAAATCCCAGCAAAGGCCGTGGCCTCAGCTCCGCGCCCCCCCATCACTTGTCTTTTGCCTCCTGACCACCCTGGTGCTTCCCCACGTGGCCCTGCTGGCGAGCTGCCTCCCATTCTGAGAAGCCACTAGTATAATAAGCTTGGTTTTCCTGAGCCTCTCCTGTGTTTTCTCTTGTGGCTGCCACCTGACTGACATCCCATTCAAGAACAGGGAACGGAGCTCACCCGTGTAAGAGCCACGTGTTAAACACCGATTACAGGCCAGGTCCTGGGAGGCACCTCAGGTACAGCGTTTAACGGAACCCTCCCTGCTCCAGAGTCACTCCCATCAAGGTGGGACAAGCCCAGGGGGGCAGCCCTCTCCTCTCCTCTCTGTCTTCACCCCTCCTTCCCCCCCCACCCCCCGCGGCGAGTGCACACAGAGGGTCAGTATTTCACCGAAGGCATCAGAAGAGACGGGCTCTTTTATTCCAAATATTGAATGAACAGTTCACAGCATTAAGGGTTTCGTTTTTTTGTTTACTGAGTAGAAAATAACATGCTTGATATCACACAGTAGGAAATCAGCATCTTAATAACTTACCAAAAACTATTTAAAATTCACACACCTGATTTTCAGGGAAGTCTGTCATTCGTCTCATTTGTTACAATACATCCTAGCTTTGCATCCAGCACAATGCAATGAAGTATTACAGTGATTTTTATCATCGTACCAGCATACACAAATACAGATCAAGCATCGTAAATAAAATATATTTAAAGTGGCGATCCAAACCTAAAATGGAAAAGGGACTCCTCTTTGAAGGTGTCATCATTTTCTCCAATGTGCCAGGGACATATACTTTTCTTCATCAGGTGTGATGAATGTTTGATGACTTGTCGCGATGGAGGGATTCGTTTCCATCGGGCAACTCTGAAATGCGTGGCCCAAACACAGCATCCTAGCACGTGGCTTTGGGGTCACTGAGTTACGGTTGTGTGAACACAGATAAACAAGCTCGCACATGCGTGAGCACGGCCCGGGCACAAATCCCGCTTTCCGAAGCCACGAGGCAGGTGTGAATGTCACTGCCTCTCCAGGGGTCACACTCTGAACCTGACACAGACCCGAGTGCGACTTTCTGGAAGGCGTGCTCTGTTTCAGAGGGCAGTGGCGTGGAAGCTTAGGGTGCATCAAAATTGGGGGTTCCAAAGTTGCATGCTCTTGCGAGAGGACTACAGCCGGTCGCCTTCTACTTAGTTCACAGCAGTTAAAGTTCACCGCAAAATACCCTCGTGACAGAAAGAATGAAGGTAGCCTCTGAAGGTCACTAATGGCTAGCCCACGTTAAGGCAGGACTATTTTAAATCATTTTTAATGCCTCCAAAAGGGCATCTGCACATGCGGCGTGTGCTGCTCCGCGAATCTGCGACCAGCTACACACGGGTGTTTGCGTTTCTCTGGGTGGCCATGCGCACCGCTCGGGAAAGGCGTCCGCTGCCAGCAGAGCCCACCGGCGACAGGGGAGGCAACGCCTCTGGGTTTTCTTTCACAGAAAGAGTAAAACTGCATTCAACTGTTTCACTGTGTGCCTCCAGGACTCTAACCATGTGATTTAAATAGGAGAGCATCTCAACCACTGGAGTAAAACGCTCTTTAACAAAATAAGAGCTCGAAAAGCGAAATCTTTTACCAAAATAATTCTTTCACTTTTCAAATTATTCTCTTCTCCACAGGCCAGTTTAACAAACAAGTAAAAGAATCATCTTCTACCGGCTTGACGAACGTCACTCAAATGACTACTTATCCACTTGCCCTTAAATCTGAGTGGGAAAAGCTAAGGGAAATAAAAAGTATGACTCATAAATTCCAAAAGAAGGTCAGTGCTGTGAGAATTACAGAATAAGGCTCTTTGGATGGTCTAACACGTATATCTTTTTAATGTATTACTGACAGTTATAATAGAAAGAACATGGCTAAAATGCTTATAGCAGTAACCCAATCAGAGTAAGGTAATAAATAATACTATCTACAAAGAATATAATTTAACTTCTTCAAACTATTTTCTTAAAACCAACCAGTTTCTGTTGAGAGCTCCCAAAAGAAACTGACACCGTCACCGCTTGGCGTAAGCTCTGCGCGAGCCCACGTTTTCAGCAGCGCGTTGCCAGACAGGTTGCTGGCAGAGTGTCGAACTGATTCGAAATACTGCCCTAATAATATTTCCTATAATCTGAACTTAAGGCATCGCAGAGGTACAGGAAGCTGGAAAAAGCACATTCTAAATAAAACATCTGCCACGGGTGCGTTAAGGCATAAATATTCCAGCCTTGTGCCACAAAAGTAGGGGAAAATATGCCAGTTATATAGGTTAGCTTTAACCAGAGGAATTAAAACCATCAGACCAGTCGGCAAACACCACACGGGGACATCCGCAAGGTCAAGGCCCAGAACGGTGGGGTTTGGAGTCCCTTCCGAGACCTCAGATTCAGGTCACGGGACCCTGCACAGCCCTCCACGTGGCACAAACGTGTCCCCCGCTCTCCCAGAAGTCGTGCACGCCTGGTGCCCCTCCTTGGATCCCATCATCACAGGGACCCCCGCTTCACAGCCCCTCTTGCACACTAACCACTCCCAGCCTGCAGCAGGCTGGGGAGGGCAGCACTGCCACAGGCTCGAAGCCTCAACCGGGCATGGCCTCCCCACCAGGGACGCACCCGACGCCCCGTCTAGGACGTACACATCGCTTAGAAATGTCAACCCCGGCCAGGGGCACCGCGAGAGAAATGCTCCTCTGCTCTTAAGCAAATGACTGCAGGTTCCCAAACCTATCCTTTAATGGGGGCGCCTGATCTCCACAGGATGCCAGAAAGTGGCCCGGAACGTACTATGCTGATGCAGAATGAACGTCCTGGTTTTCAAAGGGTGGCGGTGGTTCTCTCCAAAAGGTGAAGTTACTGAATGTATCTGAACAGGGAAAGTCTGAAGAATGGCTCCTTTTCAGCAAGGGGAAAACGTGGTCGACCACCTCGCAGAGTCTCACATACCTGGGAGGAAGATGGACAACGTCACCGCCTGGGAGGGACACTCGGCCACGCGGGACACCAGCACGTGTCCCCCGAGCAGTGCCCGGGAGTCAGGAGGGATCCAGGACCCCCAAGAACGGACCATGTGCTTAACAGGAGGGAGGCTGTTCTAGAATAATCCCTCACTAATTAACGGGAAATCAGAGAGTCTGCCAAGGAGGGGAGTCGGAGATGGCCTCATGGGCAAGGCGGGTGTGACGTGACTTCACTCAAAGGAGCAGAAGCAAGACAGCATGACAGACATACAGCTGCCCACCTTGGGGGCAGTGGAGACAAGAATCACAGAGAAGTCACATCTTCAGAGCGTCACCCAGAGGCTGCCTCACTGTGCGATGAAAGGGCACTGGGCCCCGGGGTTAGGAGACTCCAATCTGACCTTCAGCTCTGCCATTTATGGGCTGTGCCACCTCTGACAAGTGGCTTCATCTCCCTAAGCCACGATTCCCTCAACCGTAAAGGGAGAAAATGAAAACTGTGCACAGTGCTCACGTGAGAATTAAACCAGATAATGTATGCCACGGGAAAATAACGTGAGCCGATGCCCCATAAATTTATTCAACAATAAACCATGAACACTACAAAATAATTCGCCCTGGCCAATTGTCAGCCTCAGGAAAAAAAGCCATAGTTGGCATGAGGGTCAAGAGACCTGGGTCAAGACTCCCGCCCTACTGCTGTGGAACCCTGGGCAGGTGTCTTGCCCTCTCTGGGCCTCAGGTCCTTATGAATATGGACTTGGACCTGATCAGTGTTTCTCAATGCTCCCTCCAAGACTCTCACTCTGTTTTCTGTGTATTCCCAAGAAGATGTTGCGTATTAATTTCTGTGGCCTAGAACTACCAAAAGAAAGTTGCTCTACTGAATATGCATTCTCAGACCTCCGGGCACCTCCAACCAGAAACTGGGAAAGCCTAGGCCTCCCTGCATATCCTCGGAGTCCTCCCTGACAGCCGCCAGTCTCTCTCCAGCTCTAATTTGCTGAGAACCAAAAAGGCTTTTGAAATCCAAACTCAAGGAGTTAGCATGTTCTGAGGCATAAAATAACTTTTAAATAAGGATGAGTGTGTGTGTGTATTTAATAAAGGACCTCCAAAGACTTATGAGAAACATTGTGCTTGCACAAAATGGGGAAAATCTCTCTTAATAAGAATCGTCTTTCCTAGGGATTAAAACAAAATTTTAAAATACCCTCTCGCTTGGAGGCCTGTCTGTTTGAGTTTTGTGGCTCTGGAAGGTGGCCCCTCCCTGCAGGGGGCAGTTCACGGCTCATCATCAGCTCCGTCTGTGCCTCTCGGACCAACCCTCCACGCACGGGGCTCCTTCAGAGCAGGCAGAGCTCACACACTGCTGGCCATCAATGCCAAGAAGGAAAGCACTGAAGCCCCCCATCGGCGTGGGCCCCTGACTTCTCCGAGACAATGTCCCAGCTTCCAAGGGGCAAGCACCCACTTGGCTCTGAAATGGTGGTACCGAGTTTGGTACCACCAGAGAAAAGTGTGTGCTTAAACTGGGGAAGGAGAGTCTCTCTCCCACAGGGAGAATCACATCTCCCGGTCTAGGTAGAAGAAGACACCATTCCTTGGCGATAAATAAAGTTTCCTCCCCCAAGGCGTGGGCAAAGCGTGCATTTTTACCCCAGCGTCTCAGCGAACGGGATAACCTCAGAGGCCTCCTGGGCAGACCTTCGGAGATGCTGGCATCCCCCTTTCAACACCTCTTATGACAAGACACGCCACTGGGCTGCTGCCTGGGCAGAAACCTTTGCCACTTCAGGGCAGTGTGCCTTCAGCTGACAGTTCTTTCGACCCTAAATGGAAATCCGCTCTCCCCTTGAGACCGACGAAAGACTTTCACGTGGGGAACGACGGAGAAGAGGGAACAGACGTTATCAGGGCGGCCGCTCAGAACTCAGGAGAGGGAGAAACCGTAAGGAAAGGGGTGTGGAAGAAAGAGTCCCTGCTGTCGTTCTGCCCATCAGGCAGCACCTGCACGGCCTCCCCTTGTGAAGGATGGAGGCGGGTCCTGGCTCCCCCACTCCCCTCTCGCCCCACATACCCTGGGAACTGCTTACTCAGGTCCTGGCCTGGCTATGGGGGAGGGAGGCAGACCCCAGGGTGCCCTCTAGCCTGGAACTATCCTCTTTAAGCTGGATTAGACGCCCAACGGTTAAAAGGATCATCTTGAAAGTGAAAATCTGCCCTAGGGGAACCTAGATCTCTATCAAACAAAAAAGCCAATCCCTGGGAAGCCGCTAGACCCAAACTCCCCCAGTCCAACTCCTCCACATAAGGAGGGCCCCAGCAGGCCCCCTGGGGTCGCTCAGGCCAGAGGCCGTTTTCCAGGTCTGCAGGGATCAGGCCAACAGGGGTACGGCCTCTGAAACGGACAAGGCAGGACGACACCTGTCTGCCCGACATCACCCAGTGGGCAAAGCTGAGGAAACGCTCTCCACTCTAAGAAGTCAGGAACCCAAAGAGAGACATATCCAAGTGAAGGGAGATTCCGGGCCAGCCAGGAGGCCTCGCTGCCAACAGTAACCCAGTTCAGCCCACGGCCTTGGGGAGAACGCGCTTCGGCCAAAACTACGAGAATTCTTACCGTCACATAGCCATGTTTCTGGTGAGAATGTTATTACAGGTCAGTAATGTGAAGGGCTACATAGGTTCTTCATCTTTAAATATACCTTCTCATGATATTTTAATCTGGCTATATTTCTAATTCGCATTCTAGGCTTTCAAAACGAATTCGGCAAATGTAAGCCAGTAGTTTTCAAATTCATGCCATTCCACTCTGCAGCAGCATCTAACCACTCGTTTAAACTTTCGACCCGGTGGGGATCTGATTTAATAATGCAGGCTGTCCAAAAGTCAGGTTCTGGACAAAATCCGAGACGTTAACATACGTTTCCCTCGTAGGAATTAAAGATTAAAATATAGGCACCGAAGGATTAAAAAGGTATACTGTTGACTGTGAAACACCACTCCAAGGTCAAGATGACGACAACAGGCAATGACACAGCGATGACAGCGAGGGGCCACAATACTCACGAGGAGACGTTGGTCTTCGCGTGCTCCTGCACCAGCTCTCCTTTGGGATTGACGGTGAATATCCTGTTCAGAGACACGCCCACTTGCTTGTACGAGTACACATCCTATATTTGGTAAAGTGTTAATGAGAAGAAAAGAGTTCATCGTAAATACAAATATTTCAGACTTGATACAAATACAGGCAGACTGCAGAGTTACTGTGGGTTCGGTTCCAGACACCACGACAAAGCCAAGCACACGAACGTTTTGGTGTGCCGGTGTATATAGAGTCATGTTTACACTACACTGCACTCTACTAAGCGTGCGACAGCTTTATGTCTAGAAAAAGTGCATACAAAAAACACTTCAGGGCTTCCCTGGTGGCGCAGTGGTTGAGAGTCCGCCTGCCGATGCAGGGGACGCGGGTTCGTGCCCGGTCTGGGAAGATCCCACGTGCCGCGGAGCGGCTGGGCCCGTGAGCCATGGCCGCTGAGCCTGCGCGTCCGGAGCCTGTGCTCCGCAACGGGAGAGGCCACGACGGTGAGAGGCCCGTGTACCGCAAAAAGAAAACAAAGTTTAAAAAAACACTTTATTGCTGAAAATGCTAACCCTTATCTGAGTCTTCAGCGAGTCCTAGCAGTCACATCAAAGATCACTGATCCCAGATCACCGTAATGTATAAAATCATGAAAAAGCTTGAACTATCGCAAGAATTACCAAAACGTGACACAGAGACAGGAAGTGAGCAAATGCTGTTGGAAGAATGGTGCTGACAGACTTGCTCGATGCCACAAACTTTCAATTTGTATAACAAATGCAATATTTGCAGAGCGTGACAAATCGAAGCGCAATAAAACGAGGTCTGCCTGTGTTATAAAACTTTCATTAAACTCGAATAATACCTCCAAGTAGCGTAGAGAAAGAATGTCTCTGGATGTGAAACTAGTAAGTAAGTTGTCCTCTCTGGGCCTCAGTTCACCCCTCTATTCAAGAACTGAGTTAAAAAGTAAACCACCTACGACATCCCCTGCAATTCTAACATTCCTTAAGGTTACTCCGTGACCCATTTTCTTGGGCATGAGTTTCAAAAGCAGGAGAATTTTCTGACTGGGAAGTAAGTACCCAACTACCTTCTCCAGAATGCTGACCCTTCTAGCAAATTTGGGAAGTGTGCACAAAATCTCAAAGTACTACTTTTACTATAGGAAATAACACTCTTAAAACTTGAGACACTGAATTCACCTTGGTGCTCTGTGGTCCCATTCCGGTAGAAAGGATCTAATCCTACTTAATGTTCTTGTTTTACTAATTCAGCAAGCAATTTGGAATTTAAAGTTTCTAGTTTCAAACTGAAACCCACAAGCCCACCTTCAAAGAAAACTAGAGGCCACGAAATAATGACGATCTCCTTGCCTTTAGATGTAGGCAAGCGGCTCCTTAGCAGTTATTTCTAGTAGTAGGAGAATCTGGCTTCACATGGGAGTCTAGGCCGGCCTTTCAGATGACGGCTATCTGAACAGACAGTAATTTCAAGAACTCGTATACACCCGACTACTACTTACAGCTGGTCGGTTTCCAAAAGCAGCATAAAAGGGTTCTGTATTTGGAGAAAACAAGTTTTTGATGTCTGTCAAACACTGGACCTTAAACTTCTCTGGCTTCTTTTCGATCACTTCTCTGTTAAAACAAATAAATAACGGGTCAGCACGAGAGCGTCAGCTTCATTAGCATCAAACTCCTTTTAACCGTCAGAGGTGCTGGGATACGAAGAGCGCTTTCTTTTGTATCTTCAGAAGTTAAATATGCGCAAGTCGGTTAAGCCATCCCAGAGGAGCACTGGACAGAAAGTGAATCCGTACTTTCAAGTCTTCCCACAAGGAAAACACCCCAGACAAGGGATTTCGACAGAGACTTCCACCAGTCATCCAAGGAACAAAGAATTCCAGGGCACAGAGGAAGAGAAAACCTCTCCTGACTCACTTCACGAGGCCAGCATGACCTCAAAAACTAAACCGAAAGAGGTAGTAAAGTATGGGGAAAGTGTGGGCCAATCTCACTCGGGAACGCCAGTGCAAAAATTCTAAATGAGTTAAAAACTTTATTGCAATTTATTAGCGAAGACCTAAATAAATGAAGAAATATACCATACAATTGAATTGGAATATTCAATATTATAATGAGATATTAATTCTCCATTGGTCTACAGATTCACTGTCATTTCAATTAAACTCTCAGCAGGTTGTTGTCTGCATGTTTTTATGGAATGTGACTCAAATCGCTATAGAGACGAATGAAGGCCAGAAACGGAGGCACACATTTCCGGGCCTTCAATTTATGACCACGACGACAAGTCAAAGCAGAGGAGAAGGGCACTCATTTCAGCAAATGGTGCTGAGACAACTGAATATCCATACAGGTGTAAAGAAAAAGAAAATGGACCCCTAGTGCACTCGATATACAAAAATCAATTCCTGGTGAATTACAGACCTCAATGTGAAAGGCGACACCTTTAGGTAAAATACAGGAGACTTTCCTCAGGCCCACAGTCAGGGATGGCTTCGTCAACACACAGAAAGAACAAAACTACAGGGGAAATGATCTGTTCGACTAAAGGCAACTCAGATTTATGTCCATCAAAAGCCATAAACTGGAGAAAGATATTTGTAGCGCTCGTACCAAAGGCTACGTGTGCACAATCTCTAACACTGTTACAAATCAAAAGGAAAATAAGGGACAGACGTGAACAGGCACATCACAGAAGATGAAGCCCACATGGCCAATAAACGCGTGGAAAGAGACATTTCTTACCCACCAGAGTAGCAAAAATGTAAACGGCTGACAACATGTAGGTAAGAAAGTAAAGCCGATGGAAGGAACACTTCGCACTGTTGGGTTCTGGTGTACGAACTGGTTCAACTACTCTGGACAACAGTTTGCAATGGCCAAAGAAGACCACACATGTGCATGCGCTGTGGTCCAGCAATCCTGCTCTTGGGGGTGTACCCTGGAGCACACTGCACAGGTGCCCCCAGAGGACACACACAGGCAGCACTGCGCCCGAGAGCAGAAAACCACAAGTGGCTCAAGCACCCACCAACAGCAGAAAAGATAAGCAGGCTGTGGTGGAGTCTAACGACGGGACCTACACAGAAGCAAAGACGAGCCAGTTACAGCGACTCAACGATCCTGGGAACGTGACGTTGAGCAGTAGAAGTGAGCTCCGGAAGAACATATGATTCATTTCCATAAAGTTCACAAATGTGCACAATTCAGCATACTGGTTAGGATCACACATACACGTGCTAACTATTTAGAGGAGCAGGGAATGACTAACGCACAACCAGGGATAGCAGCCACTATTACGGCTCAGAGGGTGGAGTGAGAGCACATCCTCTCGCTTTATCTCGGTCGTGGGCAGGCTGCTGTTCACTGTCTGATTACTGGATGATCTCAAGGGTCCATTTCAGCTTGCGTATATTACAGAGATACTGCATATCTATCTATCTATCATCGACAGATGCCTTGCATGTATTTTTTGAACTATTTTTCGGCGCCTCAACAAAACGTAATTTAGATGATGCTAACGCTGATGAGCCCCAAACGGAGTGTCAGGAGGCCCAGGGGCTGGTCCTGGCTCTGCATGGACTTCTATGGACTCCAGAACCCTCCTTAGCACTAAAAGGGCCTTACAGTCTACATCTCAGACTCTTATACAAAGACACATGAGTGAATGTATGATTGTAAGTCTCAAACTTCAATCCACTGCTTTGAGAGCAGCTCAGGACACTGTCCTGGGCCCCCAGCTCCAGGGAGGCCGCTGCTTTCCTGCCCCCCACTAGGAGGCCAGACTTAGTTTGGCTTGGCTGTCCTGAATGCGGGCATGAAGGGAAGGGGAGAGGGTCATCAGAAATGGGCTGGTGTTCAACACCCATTTATGATAAAAACTCTCCAGAAAGCAGGCATAGAAGGAACTTACCTCAACATAATAAAGGCCATATATGACAAACCCACAGCCAACATTGTCCTCAATGGTGAAAAACTGAAACCATTTCCTCTAAAATCAGGAACAAGACAAGGATGCCCACTCTCACCACGGTTATTCAACAAAGTTTTGAAAGTTTTAGCTACAGCAATCAGAGAATAAAAAGAAATAAAAGGAATTCAAATCGGAAAAGAAGAAGTAAAGCTGTCACTGTTTGCAGATGACATGATACTATACATAGAGAATTCTAAAGATGCTACCAGGAAACTACGAGAGCTAATCAATGAATTTGGTAAAGTATCAGGATACAAAATTAACGCACAGAAATCTCTTGCATTCCTAGACACTAATGATGAAAAATCTGAAAGGGAAATTAAGGAAACACTCCCATTTACCACTGAAACAAAAAGAATAAAATATCTAGGAATAAATCTACCCAAGGAGACAGAAGACCTGTATGCAGGAAACTAGAAGACAGTGATGAAAGAAATTAAAGATGATACAAACAGATGGAGAGATAAACCATGTTCTTGGATTGGAAGAATCAACCTTGACAAAATGACTATACTACCCAAAGCAATCTACAGATGCAATGCAATCCCTATCAAACCACCAATGGCATTTTTACAGAACTGGAACAAAAAATTTCACAATGTGTATGGAAACACAAAAGACCCCGAATAGCCAAAGCAATCTTGAGAAAGAAGAACGGAGCTGGAGGAATTAGGCTCCCGGAATTCAGACTATACTACAAAGCTACAGTAATCAAGACAGCATGGTACTGGCACAAAAAACAGAAATATAGATCAATGGAACAGGATGGAAAGCCCAGAGATAGACCCACACACATACAGTCACCTTATCTTTGATAAAGGAGGCAAGAATATACAATGGAGAAAAGACAGCCTCTTCAATAAGTGGTTCTGGGAAAACTGGACAGCTACATGTAAAAGAATGAAATGAGAACACTCCCTAACACCATACACAAAAATAAGCTCAAAATGGATTAAAGACCTAAGTGTAAGGCCAGACACTATCAAACTTTTAGAGGAAAACATAGGCAGAAAGAACACTCTATGACATAAATCACAGCAAGATCCTTTTTTGACCCACCTCCTAGACGAGAAATGGAAATAAAAACAAAAACAAACAAATGGGACCTAATGAAATTTAAAAGCTTTTGCACAGCAAAGGAAACCATAAACAAGACAAAAAGACAACCCTCAGAATGGGAGAATATATTTGCAAACAAAGCAACTGACAAAGGATTAATCTCCAAAATATACAAGCGGCTCATGCAGCTCAATATCATAAAAACAAACAACCTAATCCAGAAGTGGGCAGAAGACCTAAACAGACATTTCTCCAAAGAAGATACACAGATTGCTAACAAACACATGAAAGGATGCTCAACATCACTAATCATTAGGGAAATGCAAATCCAAACTACAATGAGGTATTACCTCACACCGGTCAGGATGGTCATCATCAAAAAATCTACAAACAATAAATGCTGGAGAGGGTGTGGAGAAAAGGGAACCCTCTTGCACTGTTGGTGGGAATGCAAATTGATACAGTCACTGTGGAGAACAGTATGGAGGTTCCTTAAAAAACTAAAAATAGAACTACCATACGACCCAGCAATCCTACTACTGGGCGTATACCCTGAGAAAACCATAATTCAAGAACAGTCATGTACCACAATGTTCACTGCAGCACTATTTACAATAGCCAGGACATGGAAGCAACCTAAGTGTCCATCGACAGATGATGTGTGCTAACACATATGTATGGAATAAAAAAAAAAAAAGCTTCTGATGAACCTAAGGTCAGGACAGGAATAAAGACGCAAACGTAGAGAATGGACTCAAGGACATGGGGACGGGGAAGAGTAAGCTGCGACTAAGTAAGAGCGTAGCACGGACATATGTACACTACCAAATGTAAAATAGACAGCTAGTGGGAAGCAGCTGCATCACAAGGGGAGATAAGCTCAGTGCTCTGTGACCACCTAGGGGGTGGGATAGGGAGGGTGGGAGGGAGGGAGACGCAAGAAGGAGGGGATATGGGGATGTATGTATACGTATAGCTGATTCACTTTGTTATACAGCAGAAACTAACACACCATTGTAAAGCAATTATACTCCCATAAAGATGTTAAAAATAAATAAATATTTAAAAAAATAACCAATGAAAGAAAAGAACTGGGCTGGTGGTCTATAAAAATAAACGGTGTGACCAGGACTCCTCATTACGGGAGGTCTCAGGCCAGGCAGGTGGTGATGGTGGCTGGTAGAGGGGCCACTGGACCCAGCCGAGGTCCCTGATTCGACGGAAAGCACATAGATAGATTCTCAGAGTCACTAAGACTCAGGCCAGCGATGCAGGGAGAGGGGCAGCTCCCCACGCAGGAGGGCAGCACGTGCTAAGGCTCAGAGCAGAGACCGTCTCTCTGGACAACGGAGACAGCTCAGCACGACTGCATCCCAGAACCCGGAGAGAATGAGATGGGCGAGAAGGACCAGGCGGGTGGTGAAGAGCCTGTGATGCCGAGCTCGTGGCCTCGGGCTTTCTCCCGAGGGCCGTGACGAGCCAGCGAAGGATGCTGATGGGTGACGAGGCCAGACCCGCACTTGAGGCTGAATCTCCGGGGCCCAGCACGGAGCGGGGGTGTTGGCTGGGAGGACGAGTAAAGCAGCTCTTCTGGCAAAACCTCCGGTGAGCGGGAGAGGGGTCCCGAGCCGGCCCAGCGGTGCGGGGCGGGAGGCGGGCAGGCTGAGCCCTCACCTGTGCAAGGCGGAGAAGAGGCTACTGGGGCTGAGGAGCAGCGGCCCCTGGGGCAGCACCGTGCCGCGCTCGTTGACCCAGTGCAGGTAGCCCCGCGTCATGTCCGCCATCCCGATGGCCCGTGCGGAGCAGTAGAGGAACTTGTACCCGTTTCTGAAAAAGAGATGAAACGTTCCCGCTTAACAGCATCACACGATGGAGCCTCTCGCGCACAAACCCTGATCTGTACCTGTTTCCGGAGGAAGGGCGCGGCTCTAATTCCCAAGCAAAAGGCCGCATTCTATAAAATCTTACTGGCGAAAGAAGCCTGAACACCTTTCCCTGCCGTTTGCTAAAGGACCCTCACGGCCTCACTCGGTTTAATCCTCAAGGGAACCTTGTTCGGTAGGTGTCTTCCTCTCGCTTTACAGTTAGGGAAACTGAGGCCGGAGGCAGCAAACTGTCCAACTTAGCTGCACCCGGACCGTCCATACATCTCCATCTGGCTGCTCAGCTGTATCCTTTATAACACCCTGATAACACAGACCGGTGAATGCGTTTCCCCAAGTCCTATGAGCCGTCATCAAACCTGGGGAGGGCATGTGGGAACCCTCACTTTGTAGCCAAGTCAGGCAGAAGTGTGGGTAAGCTGAGGACCTACCACTCACGACTGGTGTCTGAATTTGGGGAGGCCTTGCGGGAATGAGCCCTTAACCCGTGGGGTCTGCACTAACTAGGTAGTTAGTGTCAGAATTAAACTAATGGACACCCAGTTGGTGTCTGAAGAGAACTTGGGAATTGTGAAACGTGTGAAACCCCCACACATCTGGTGTCGGAAGTGTCGCGAGTGAAGAAACAGATCACAGGAGGGTTCTTCTGTTAAACACAACTTTATTACTTTAGGAGAACTACATGTCCCTGTTTTTGAACCGCTGACAACTTAGGAGTCCGAAATGAGATGTTGTGCTACAAATATAAAATATAGGCCAGATTACAAGGCCTTACTATGAAGACAGAATATGAGATACCACCCATTCAGTTTTGATATCGAGTACATGATTAAATGGTAGTATTTTAATATACTGGATTAAATACATGAAAAAAAAAGTTTAACCCCCATCTGTACACGGATATCTCTCAGCTTTACATTCGTAGCCCAGACCCCTCTCTTCAGCTCCAGAGCAACAGACTCAGCGGCACACCCCACATTACCCATCAGACACCCACGAGTAGTACCTCAAACGCTTCCAGGCACCCCTGGAAGCCCAGGGGTGGGGCCCACATCTCAGGGGCCCCCCCTGGGTTTCTATCCCCACTGCAACCCATCGGCAAGCCCGCTCAGTCCCACCCGTAACACCATGAACCCCGTGCCGCCCCTCAGTCCCCCTGCCCCCGCCAGCGGGACCCCTGACCTCTATTCCTGCAACAGCATCAATCATCTCCCTGCCCCCCGCCGAGCCTCCACAGAGTAAGAAAACTTAATACTCAGCTCTCCAAAGCCTTGCCAGTTCTCTCAGATATAATCCAAATTCCTCGCCGGGACCCGCAAGGCCACCGAGACCTGGTCCCTGCCTTTCTCTCCAGCCCCATCTGCTCCCTGGCACCGGGCTGGACACCAGGTGTCCTCACCGATCCTTGCACTCACCACACCCCTTCCTGCACCTGCCGTTCCTGCTGCCTGCACACTGTTCCCCTAGACCTCCGGGCTCGCCTGCCCCCTCACCTCGTCGAGACCTGCTCAGACAGTACCTCCTCGGCGGGCCCTCCCTCGTCCGCCTAGCTAATAAAACACACCCTCCCTCACCCTCACCCCAGGCACTAAGCCCTTGCTCTGCTTTTCTCCTCATGTACCACCGGTCACTAATATTACACCACAGCCCCTTGTTTGACTGTGTCTCATTAATTCATGAGCTCCCTGAGGGTGGGGACCTTGTCTCATTCCTTGCTGTTAACTCCAGCGCCAAAAACAGTGCTTGGCAAGTAGCAGACACTCTGTACATCTTTGCTGATGGGTAAATACAAACTACCCGCTTCCTATCCGACTTACTGCTCCACCATGAATACTTAGTGCTGGCCAAAGGACTTGTCTTGAGATTCGCCTAATAATATGTTCTTTAAAACCAAGAAACAGGAACGTGCTGGGACGAAGAGAATCTAGAAATATCAGGTTGTTTGGAATACAGGGATGTATCTGAAAATCAAGCAAGCACTTTAATGAAACATCTTTGTATCTGAGCTGTCTAATTAATGCAATCTTTTTTTAAAAAATCACTATTTCTGTATATAGCTCTTCACATCAAAGTCCTAAAAGCTGCCACCTGCAGGGGTCTGAGACGCTAATTTTATTTAAGGCTTGGTTTGCAAATATGCTTCCCGGCTTGAGCCTGCCACTGGCTGTCCTCACCACACAGTGTTCTGCTTCAAAGGCCGTTACTAAACATAGTTGGAAAAGCAGCTCGAGGACGTCCTAACGGCAGAAATGCCTGTTGGTGGCAGCAGGGATCACCTCTCCAGAGCCTTCATCCCGGTGAAATCTGTGAAACGCCAGGTGTTCCCATCAGTCACTCAGGTGGCAGAGAGTCACCAGAAAGATTACTCTCAACGGTACCCCTCGTGGATAAGACCCTCGCTCAGAAGGGCAGCCAGTAGCAGGATACAGCAGGCATACCCACCGGACACTCCCGAGCCAGGCTGGGCTGGCCGTGCTCAGGGCCCAGCACAGCCCTTCCCTGCAGTAGCGTGTACTGCGGGACCAACCATAACGGAAACAGGACACGGGATGGAGCAAGGTGGCCACGAGGGACCCCAGGGCAGGAAGGACAGCCCTGCCTGAAGAGGCACCAGTGAACAGAGGTGCAACACACACACGTGGGTCACACTCATCCCTCCGACATCTCAGCAACTAGAACAGGGCTCTGGGGAAACGCCAGAGACAAAAAGAAGGCATCATTCCACGGCCAGGCTTGGTACAAATGATTTTCTCCTTTTGTCCCAATCTCTACATCCCTCTTAGAGGTCTGGAGAGATACTGAAATAGACTGGAAAGATTCCCTTTGGGTAACCTTCTACCTCTTCTACTTAATTTTCCAAGATAAGCTTCTATATTGGAGTTTCTCGATTACTAGTTGCCAATGACACGCCCCAGTCATGACAATCAAAGATGTCTCCAGACATTGCCACACACCATGGGGGGCAAAATCCCCACTGAGCGACAGTGATGTAGAGGAAAGGGAACTCGGTAGCCCTGTCTGCAGCCCTAGAGGAAGGGTACTCGCCTGCCACCTTAAGAAAGGAGAGCTCAGGGCCAAACTCAGGCTCGTTCTCAGCCCCGCCTCCACGGGCCCTGCTGTCTGGTGCCAGCCAACTTCCAAGTCACATAGGCCGCCGACTCCTTGCACCGCGGGCCCCCTGCACCGCAGGCCCCCTGCACTGCCGACCCCCTGGCACCGCGGGCCCCCTGCACCGCCGGCCCCCTGCACCGCCGGCCCCCTGCACCGGGACCTCCTTTCTGTGAGCGCTCCTCACCCCCACGAACCTGCCCATCTCTCAGCCCCTCTTCCCACTGCTACCTCCACCTGTGATGAGCCTTCCTCTCTTTCAAAACTCTGCTCACCCAGTAAGGCTCAGCTCAGGTGCCACCTTCTCGCTGAAGCCTTCTTTGGTTCCTCGCCCTTCCAATCAGAATTCATTTCTCCTTCACTGACGTCTGTAAAATCTGCCTCTCTCACTACACCCCGCCCCAGTGCCTCGTTACGGGGCGTGCTGTAGGGGTCCTTCTTGGGGGTCACAGGGTGCCCGACGGGAGGGGCTGGTAGCACCCCCCAGCGCACCCAGAACAGCGCCCGGTGCACAGCGGGTTTGGGGTCGGGCTCAGCGCATCCTCAGGGCTCTCAGGGAGCGCATGCAGGCTCGGGACTGACTGGAACCACCCGACCTAGCGGCGCAGTGCTGCCAGCCTAGCAGGGACCGACTGAAGGGATGGTGGGATCCAACTCCGCCCTTCGGGGATGAGGAAGCCAAAGCCGCGAGCAGGGGACGGGTCGGAAGGTCTGTGGTGGCCCGATGGCTACGGCCCCTAGAGCCCAGGTCCCCGACTCCCTCCCATTCGCCACATCACACTCTCCCTTCCTGGCAGACAGCGATGACGCGATAACTTAGGAAGGCCTGAGGTGAGGGGAAGAAAGAAGCGCTGTGGGCAGGAGAAGAAGAAAGATGCTAATGAGTCTGCTAACGATCGGTCCCCGTCTTCAGCATCTCGGCTTCAGATGATACATTCCGCAGATGAACTAACTTATCCATGGAAACCCAGGAAGCGTTCCTCTCACTAAGTCATGGAGCCGCTGATTTCCGGTTACGTGAATATAAAAATATTTATCCAGGAAGGTAGGAAATTAGAGCAGTTTTTGTCCATACTTAGCCCCCCGCAAATCCCCACTGGCTCAATGATCTACATATTTTAGGAAACGGTCCTGCTTTATTTTCCTTCTACTTATTGGACACGTATATTTGAATACGCGGGAGTTTCACATCTCTTCTATTTGTATCTGCTATAGCGCCTTTTAATCAATGACCAAGTCCGCTTTTTAAAATCAATAACCAAGCGAGCTTTAGATCCTCCCTACGAACAAGGTGGTAATCAACCTGGCAGTAATTTCTCACGGGCTGACTTATTCAAACGAGTAATTACATTTGGCGAAAAATAAATACAATGGTCCTCACTTTCTGTTGTTTCCAGGCAAGTGGTCATCTGCAAGACTGGTTTTTCCGTTAGAAAAATACTGCAGGGCATAAAATTTGAGGGGTACCCAAATGCAAGGAAAGAAGCAGCAGGGAAGAGCGATCGGTCCAAAACTCAATTAAACGGCCCTTCCTCCTGGTACTGTTTCATGCGAAACATTTCTCTAAATACGTCTCTGTGTGATCACAAACATGACACCCGCAGAAACGGCCACCAGCCTTTGCCAGTTCTCAGTCCGTCCCTGCCCTTCTCCCAGCTGGGGCTGCCGAAGACTTGGAGGAGGTAGCACGTGAGATGCTGGCTGGACGGGCATTCGCTCTAACCAGCTACGAAAGCCGACACCACGTCCAGCCTGGGCTGGAACTCTGGGATGGTACCAAGGCCACCAAGCCAGGCCGAGCCCTTGGGTATCAGGAAGCCTAGAGGAGGAGGACGTAGGGCTGCCCGGGGCACCGATTCTGGCCTGGAGGGGCTTGGTGGGGACCACAGGGTCTGAGCCGGGCATTACAGGCTGAAAAACTGGGGGAGGCAAAAATTAGAGGTAAAGGCAGGCCAAGCAGAAGCCACCGTGTGAGCAAAGGTGGGAAGATGGGAAAACGATGGATACGGGGTGGGGAACCGTCAGACTGGATTCGAGCAGGAAGGTCTGCGGAGAAGCAGCAGCAGATCAGGAACCAGCGGAAGCTGACCCGAAACCGCAGGGTTTGAGAGCCATGCTAAGGAGGCTGCCCTTGCTCCTGTACAGAGCCCCTGAAGGCGACAGTCGAGCTGGGGGACGGCCAGGACATCACTGGTCTAACCGTCCGGGTGCCACTGAGGACACACGTCAAACTCAGTGAACAAGTTAAGTGTCAAGCTCCTTCCTTTCGACCAAAATGAAAACACAACAAGCGCTCTGTGATTCTCAGGTCCTCACCCACAGCCCGGACTCATTCTAAATCAATCAACCGAACCAAAACAACGACCAGGCATTCTTTGGTAAGCTACGCAACTTTATTTTTCAAGAAGATACCTTTTCTAGGAAAACCCAAGAGAGACACAAATCAAAACCAAAAAAAAAAAAAAAAACCGGCAAAACACAGTGCCTTTTTTTTTTTAACCTTACAGTAAGAACAGGAATAGCTTTATGTTCCCAAACCCAAAATGAATGAGGCTGTGAACTACTCTGTATCCTGACCCACAGGGGTTTCTTTCGACTAAAAATAGAGCCAGTTTTCAGTGTGAGGCCAGTCAAGGCAGCTCATCACTGCATTAATCCTTCGAGGCAAAGAGTTGGCCGTGCGGAGGTGGCGGGGAAGGCCCTGAACACACCGCCTACAGGAGGGAGGCCGGGAGAACCTCTCAGGGGGCAGCTCGGGAATATCGACCAAACCTTTCCGTGTGCTTAGCCTTCCACCGGCAATTCTGCTTCTGAGAATCCACCTTACAGCGGCCCTTGTGTAAGCGTCGTACCTCCTCTACTTATCTGTCCGCTCGCTGTACATAATAAGGACTTTCTGTAAATGCTTATTGCATCACTATTGGAAAGAGTGAAAAACTGGAAACGCCCTATCGTGTTCACCAACAGGACTAGTTAAATGCAGGATGGTTTATCCACAGCGTGGAATTTTGTACTGCAGTTAAGAAGAACGAGGTAAACCTCACACATAATGAAACAGAAGGATCTTTCATTAAATAATGTGCACGTGGGGCGGGGGAGCATGTAAATGAATTTTCAGTATACACGGAACCAAACCGGTCACGGTGGTTCCGCTGGTAGCGAACGTATAATACTCGTAGCCGATAACTTACAGCTTATCGGTAAGGCGGGAGAAAGATGTGACCTTTGTACTTTTATATTTCTCTCGTTTTTCTTATTTATTTTTTTCGAAGCATGTATTACTTTTAACATTTCTTAAGGAAGACATCCAGAAAAGGAAAGTCAAATCAATGAGCTGGGCATCTAAGAAGTGAGAAGCTTTGAATCCACCAGGAGGAAAGGTCCTCCCAGGCACCTCGTGCCCCACCAACCCGAAGCGTGAGGTCCAGCAGGCCAGAGACCATGTCTGCACCTCCCGGCTGTAACTACCTGGAGGACAGAGAGGTTTCACTTACGTGGGAGACTCTAGTCCACAGAGAGATGGAGACAGTGGGACCAAGCACCTGCTGGTGGTGGTGCAGGGATGGGGACCCCAAGGGCTCTGAGCCCTGGAGACGAACCAGAGCAGAAGTACTGCACTTGGAGCTATAGGTCGACCAGGGTTTCAGTGAGTTCTGCCTCTTAGCAGCTACGGGAATTTGGACAAATTGTTTTAACCCTCTAAACCTAGAAATGATATTACTTGCTTCTCAGAACTACTGTAAGAGTTAAGTGAAGTGACAGATGTACCCGACACACGAGAGCAACTCAAATCTTCCCTCCCACACTGACGTCTCAGGTACGGCCCCTCAGCAGAGCACTCCCCGGACCAAGTGGGCAAGGTGTGCACTGCTGGCTGGCCCACAAAACCTGCTTGGAATCTGGACCTTTTCAGCCTAAAATAACTCCCTTGGTCTACATCAGAGACTACCATGTCCTCACCCGACTATCTGTGCCATTCCTCAGTATGAACTGAACCTCAAGCCCTCCCCTAAGGCTGCCACCGCCTTCCTCCTCTGTCAGTTTGCAATTCCCCGGCCACTTCCTCTCTTGCCTTTTGGTACTGAATTCAGATCTGGAGTTGGCGGGAGTCACCATGCGCTCACCCTCCCTGGCCGAGGGGCACCCGTCTGTAAGTCAGCCCGTCGGCAAAGGTTCCGTGTGCGGATTTGCCGCAAGCACTTCGCTGGGTACTTACTGGCTCACTTTATGGTACAACTTGGCGATGCCCTGGTGGGTCCAATCCTTCCCAAGGGTGGGCAAAATGTGGCCAAGAGTATCTGATCTAAATAAAAACAGAGACAGGAAAAATAAAGTTAAAAGGGCATCGCAAAAGGGGAAAAAAAAAAAAGTCATTCTGACTCATCACACCAAATGCCTCATTAAAAAATGCAAATGGGATGCACGACTTGCTCTCTGGACGGAAACCCCGAAACTGAGCAACAAAGCCAAGGAGCCACCGCCCCAGAGGGAAGCGACCCCCAATCCCCCACTGCAGCTGTTTAAATCAAGGAGCTATGGCTCCACGGGCGGCACCGACCGCCCCAGAAACTGAGCTGCATGAGCTGCACGACGCCCCGGAAAGAGGAAATGACACGCTGGCTCCAGGCCCCGGGGTCCCACGGCCCCGAGTCGGCGGGACCCACCTAGTGATGGTTCCGTCGATGTCAGAGATGATAACCTTATCATCCCAGTTCCACAAGTAGATGGTGCCTTCGCAGCGGCACGTGCCCTGGTACTGCGTGGTGACGCTGAAGACCACGTCGTTGGGTCCGTTCTTCAACTTCAGGCTTTTCTGAAAGATATGCATTCTGTGTCTGCTGGAGGGCGAGGCTCAGAGAGAGGGATATTTGGTTTCTGTTCCACGAGAAACCGGATCCGGATTTTATTTTTTTCAAAGCACCACCCTAGGCCACCGTACAGTTCTTTTCCTGTCTTGCTCTCGAGGAGGACTGGTCTTTCCAGGACTTGGGCAACCTGAACCCCAGGCCCCCTCGCAGGCCCCAGCATAGTGCAGCTCACCCTCACCCACGCCCCCTGGGGTTTGTAAGTGACGGGCTCTGAGGGTCGCCGCAGGAAATCACAACTTCAGACTGGGATGCGTTTACTAGGTCACGGCTGAGTACAAAGGGCCACGGCCAGGGAGACGAATCTAAGTCAAGGGTGAAAATACGTTCCCCGAACCAGCCACGAGTACTAGTTAATACACAGACACAAACTGGAAGAAAGCAGTCGTCTCAGTTATCAGGTACATCTCATATCCAGAAGCCCAGAAGCTAGACCCCAGGAAATCACACCAGATTCTGAAGGCAGAATCCCCTCTCAGTGGTTCTGAATCTCGGCACCGGGGCCCTCAAGTGCAAGCCAGCTGGGGGCAGGAGTCCAGGTCACCCCCAGCGGCGCAGGGTGTCAGGCCTGACCGTTCTCTTTTCCCATCAGACACCATCACAACTAAGGCTGGCCCCCACGAACTCCTAGGAGAGCAGCAGAGCGCAGATACCTGCTCGCTGTCTGCTCCTGGGAAACAGGGTCCAGGGATTAAAACTGGTGCCACGGCCACAGAGCAGAGGACGCTGTGACCAGGATGGCCCCCTGCTACCGGAAGCTCTCTGAATCCCATTCCAAGTCCTCCTTTTCCCCCAATTCAGGAGATGTGGTTGACTTAACAAACATCTCTGGAAAAGTGGAAACAGCCCTGCGAGATCTGGGCTCTCAGGCATTCACAGCTCAGGATAAATTCACGCCTTCAGGCCGCCCTCCGCCAACACTTGCGGACAGGAGCCTCCCGGGCAGCGGCAGGGCCGGCACAGGGGAAGTGATGCTTTGGAGCCAGCCTGGACAGGAGCTGCCGTGGGGCGCGAACCGGAGGCACCAAAAGGGGGATGTGAGGTCGCGGGGGGGCGGCAGGCAGTTGGATAGAGAAGGTGCCAGAGCTGAAGCCGGAGCCAGAGCACGGGAGGGACGCCCAGATCATTGAACCCACCGAGTCCAGGTGGCCGTGGCTGGGCCAGTGCCCGCAGCGTGGTGGCGGGGGAGGACAGGACACTCACCAGCTGCTCTGACGTGAGGCGCAGGGTCTTCTTGTAGCCAACGCTGGACAGCAGGGGGGGGCGGCTCGTGCTGGGCAGCCTGGCGGACGCGTGCTCCTCCTCACTGGAGGATGACTCATGCTTTATTCTGGAACACACAGTGGTGTAACTGCCAATTAGGAAGTACATCTGGGTAGCCATTAAAAATGCATCAGGCCAGGCTTCCCTGGTGGCGCAGTGGTTGAGAGTCCGCCTGCCGATGCAGGGGACACGGGTTCGTGCCCCGGTCCGGGAGGATCCCACATGCCATGGAGCGGCTGGGCCCGTGAGCCATGGCCGCTGAACCTGCGCGTCCGGAGCCTGTGCTCCGCAACGGGAGAGGCCACAACAGTGAGAGGCCCGCGTACCGCAAAAAAAAAAAAAAAAAAAAAAAAATGCATCAGGCCAGACTCGATGACGGAGCCCATCGGGTGTCTCCCGGTGCCGTCTCTGGGTGGTCACTGACCAGATGCCATCACTAACGCCATCCATGCGGCTCCTGCATTATTCATCCGGGACTGCCTCTCCTCATTCACCCTGTCATCATCACTCTGCTTTAAACCAGGAGGCTCCCGTCCTGGTCAGCGGGCTCAAGCTCCCTCCTGGCCTTGGAGGATGCTCACATTCCCTCTCTTGCCGTGTCCCAGGCTGCTGGCCAAGCACCGGAGCACAAATTTCCTACACGTCCAAGCTGACCAGTTCCCGGTACACACCGCTCCAAATGCGCAATCCCAGGTAACGAGGCCACTCTAGGCCTCACGAACAGGTGCCGGGGGAGCCAAGAAAGGCCCCCCGATGCTCCCCTGGACTCCTGCCCCAGGATCCAGAGCCGTACCTTATTCACCTGCACAGGATCCAGCGCTCCGAGCGCTTCTGGACTTCTCCACGTGGTCGGGGCTGGGAGGTGCGGGTGGGAAGCAGGCTCATTTTCTTTAAATAGCTCAGATAAGGCATGTCAGCAATTAGCTGTCCCCTGGATTCAAATCCTGCTATGGCATAGTCCCCAACCCAGCAGTACCAGACCTGCTTCCCAGGACCATTTTCTTTGAAAATGCCGTTAACGCCCTACAAAGTGCTTTGTAGACGTTTGTTAGGCTAAATGGAGAAAGCTAGGCAGCCCCAGAGCAGGCCCCGCCCGGCTCCCGGGATGCATGCTTCCCCCCCGGCCCCCCCCGCCCCCCCCCCCCCCCCCCGCCGCCAAGCTTCTGGCTCAGCGCATCCCTTTATGCAAGACAGGCACACGGGGCTCCATCTTAGCTTTGCATCTCAGTGAACTCCTGCCCCCTCGCCCTCCCCTCCCTTCTACCAGGAAATGATTGGGTATTTCCTCTGCAGCCTGTTGCTTTCTTGCCCCATGTGCTCGTTCCAGAAGCAGCTCCTACAATCCGATACTGCCCCGCACTAGGACAGACAAGAGGGAAGACCCCATTACACGGCACCCCGCTTCTGTGTTCTTTCTACTGGCTCCTTCCATGTCCAGAATGAGCCGCCCCTCCCCAGGCCCCTGCTCCCGGGGCCCTACGAGGGGCAGCCTGTGGGCTGCGGGCTGGTGGACTGGAGCTCATGCCACCGATGCCTCTAGGCACCATGCCAGGCGTGGAGGATACAGCAAGCGGCCTGGCCCCTGCGCTCCCCGGGGCTTTCTGTCTGAACAATCACAACAGAGCTGGACAAGTGCTACACTAAGAAGGCAGAGGACATCTGAGAGCAGCCGGACGAGGGGTCCAAGAGCTACACAGAACAAGCTGGGCTGGAGTCACAGACTTGCCCATCAGGGGGACACAGCCCTGGTGAACGAGCCGTGGGGACAGGTGACTATGTCCACGGAGAAGGAGCACGTAGCCTAGAATCCCGGTTGGTCCATGGCAGGGTTAAGCTACAACTGGATGAATGAATCTACACCTGTGACGCTGGGGGCCGGTTCTAGGTAGAGTGGAGACCTGAGAAGCCCGGGTTTGAACCCCAGGAACTTCAGGCTGTGTTATCCTGCTCAGACTATTTTCTTTCAGACTAGATCTCCTCATCTTAAAGTGCAGGGGAGCAAACGGCATCCCACCGACCAAGAGATCCCGGAGGTTGGCAGGTACGAGACAGAAAGAAGTGGACCGGGAAACAGGCGTCCCAGGAAAGGCCTCACAACCTCAGGATTCCTCTCTGGGCCTCAGTGGCTCATCTGTAAAACGACACAGAAGTCCCTTCCCCTTCCGACCTCTGCCGATCCTACAAACAATGCTGATCCTTTTCAACCAACGACCTAGAGGCTGGTTTTCAGACAGACGGGTACACGTGGTCCTGGCGCCAAGCGGCCTGACCAGTGCCTGGGTGGGAACCCAGGAGATGAAGCTACAGGCCCCTCATTGAATTGGAAGATGTTTACGTTCCACGCAAACAGTTTGGTGGGAAATGAGATCCAAATGTGAACTGAAGCTCTCAGTGGCAACAGATTGATGTGAGCCTCTGCTGGTGGGATGCGGAAGCAAGGCAGAAGAGCTCTTATCTCCATCTGCTGCTTTAAAACAAAACCCAAAACGCCTAGATCGGTGCGGCATGCCACGTTTGAGGGAGCGCGGAAAGGAAAACACAGATACGGAAACTGCCATGGGAGCTGTACACCTCAGCTGGCGGTGCCGGCTTAGGGCGAGGGCACGGTCATCTGTGGACCTGGCCACCCCCTTCCCCAGTCCTGCAACAGTCCTTAACATCACTGGCTTCGCGGCGTCTGCAAGGAGCGACAGAACGAAACAAAAGGGCTCATCTCACTCGAGTGTCTGTCTTCCGCCAAGGAGCTGTGAACAACACTGAAGTTCGCACTTGTCAGTGTGCAGTTTTTGATGGTATTTTAATGACTTGCATGGTGACAAGCTGTTTGCTCAATTATGAGACTTCAGGGACTGTTCTGTCAATCACAAGTCTGTCAATTAGGAAAGCACTCCGACACTTTTTTTCAGTCAACTGCATGAATCTAATTAGGGGACTAGGATGCCAGTAAAAATGAAAAGATGTACACTGCTCAGGAGACTTTACACGAAGACTTTTCAGAGCCTCAAATCCTTTTCGCAAGAGTCAATTCTTCGTGTTTCAGGTTTCGTAAAAAAAATGTAGCCTGACTGACTAACTCAGAGTGGCCAACAGTCAAACTCTTTCTATCTAAGAGGGCAGAGCGTTTCTGTCAACATCTGAATAGGAGCGTATCAGATACTAAGAAAATCCGAAGCGCTTCAGATGGACTGTGTCAGCCGATGTTCCAGCTCAGGAAGAGCTGCAGGAGCGCCCTGCTGCCTCCTCCACCCTCGGCCCACCGGGCGGCCTCCGGGAGCGGTCATGCGGCTGGAAAGGAGAAGAACACACAGCCCGTACCAGCCACCGTCGTGTTCTGTCCCTTTTAAACCTCTCTGAGCCCCTGGCCAGCCTTCCCCAGGTCTCAGACTGGCATATCACAGGCCGGATTTGGCGGACATCCTGCATTTGGCCCATATTGTGGAGTATAATTTTAAACACTTGCAACCGCATGGTTAAGATGAGCCTGTGTCTTCCAGGCCACCACAGAGACACCCACCCTCCTGACCACAGGCACAGCCCATGTGGCCTTGTTGGGTTTTACGTTCTGCACCTCCTTTCTCATGAGGCTGCCGTGAGGATTAGATGAGCCAACACCTGCGGTGTGGGTGTCAGTCTTGTGCCCATTTCACAGATGAAGGAGGAAACACCGAGGGGCTGATGAATTCGCCAAAGATCATAGAGAAGAGTGACAAAGTCCCAGCTCGTGCTGCCTCTTCTGCTTGGAAATTACTGCAGGACACAGAGGGTCTCAAAAAGAGCCCCAGGAGAGCAGGGTATTTCCAGTGCAGCCAAACTGCTGGTTTCAACTGCTCAGGACAGAAGGGTGGCATCTTTGCTTGTGTCTCCCTCCCTGGTTGCTCTGGGAATGGACAGCACGCTAGTTCCTTCCCTCAGATACGGAAAGGAGTTTACCCAAAGCCAGGACTCCAAGCCGGATCTGCCTGACTCCAAAGTCTGCCGTGTACATCCTGCTGCTTCAAACACCTACTTACCGAAAACCCACTGCCTTCTATCCTAGCGGCCTCCTACACCCCCTCAGGACCGCGCATTTTTAGCCCGGGCTCCACCTGCCTTCTCCCCTCCAAGCTCACTCAAGGTACACTCAAAATTCCAGGTCGGGAAGGTATCCAGAAAACCGTGCTGGAAAGCCCCTCCCCAGAGAATGAGCCAGAGATGGAGGGTGAAGATTGGAAAAGAAACACACAAGCTCTTCAACCCTGCTCCCTTGTCCAGGGCAGACCGGCAGGGGGTCAGGTGGGAAGGAACAGCGCCAGGGCACCAGCAGAGCGAACAGAAAGGGTGTCCTGTGATAGCATCCCAGCCGAGAGCCGGTCCTGCCATGCAGTTTTATCAGGTCCTGCACACTCTTCTCCACAGAGGACAAGAAAGAAATCAGACTGTTTCCTACGTGACACCTACATGAGTTTCTATTTCCAACAATGAGTTCTAGAAATAAAATAGTTTAAGATACAGAGCTCTGGCCAGGAATCCAAGGACTTGAAATCTAAGCCGCCTCCCCTAGGAAACAACAATATACTGGAAAAATCTCATCGGTTCAGTAATAGCACATTGAAGACATGCCTGCTCTGGGTCAGCCACTGGCTTGGCCTCTAAGCTATAAAGAGGATAGAGGGCTTCCCTGGTGGCGCAGTGTTGAGAATCTGCCTGCCAGTGCAGGGGACATGGGTTCAAGCCCCGGTCTGGGAGGAACCCACATGCTGCGGAGCAACTAGGCCCATGAGCCACAACTGCTGAGCCTGCACGTCTGGAGCCTGTGCTCCGCAACAAGAGAGGCCGCGACAGTGAGAGGCCCGCGCACCGCGATGAAGAGCGGGCCCCACTCGCTGCAACTAGAGAAAGCCCTCACACAGAAACGAAGACCCAACACAGCCATAAGTAAATAAATAAATAAATTAAAAAATAATAATAATAAAAGGATAGAGATATGCATCTTGCCCTCAAGGAACATGTTAGCATCTTCTGCCTGCTAAATAAGAAACGCAACCCTGGGTTTCTCAAGCACAGGAATACCAGAAGGGTGAGGTCATATGTAAAAGGTGTTATACAAGCTCGGATCACTCAGCGTCAATATGCAGTAACACCGTCGAATTAGAGGGCGACGGCATGGCCCTCACAGTAGTTACCCTCAAATCCCGTACAAGTAGGTTACCCTGAAGACAAAACACGACTCATACGGTCCGTATTATCAAACTCTAAGGGCTCCTGTACCAAGTTAACATGAATCCCTATCAATACTTAGGAAAGTATCAATGTAGGTCCTGGTAAGTGTTTCAACTCCAGAGAAAGGCAAGTTCCTTCAGAAGGGCAACTTGTTTTCATGCCCGTTAACACCGCTGTTCAACCTCATCATCATTATTTACCACCACTGCTCCCACCTTCTGTAAACGGAGGGCTAGCACATGCCAAGAGCACGAGGGGTGCTCGTTACGTCGTCTCATGCACGCCTCACGTTTACTTTGGAAATTCGGTATCTGAGGAGTAAGCGCTTCCATCTGATTCTTGGGAACAACCATTTGAGTAAATTGCTCCAGGTCATTGAGTAAAGGACAGAGCCAGGTCTGCAACCCAGGTCCGTCCGGGTCCAAGGCCCGGGCTATTCGGTGAACGCTGTCAGCATCTGTGCCTTGACCGTAGACACGGAAAGGAGCCGCAACGCCCCAAGGTGACTTGGCACTGTACCTGGTGGCCATGCCCAGCTGTGACGGCTGCTCCCCAGTGCTGTGGCTCTTTCCTGCTAGGCACTGCTCTGGCTTACTTTCCTGGAGAAGAAGAAGACAAAGAATCATGAACACACCAAAGGGAAACCACCTACACAACCACTGGCGCTCTGTGACGGGCTCCTCAAAGTCCAGAGCAGGGCCCCGGTGCCCTCCCCAACGGCAACGCCCCCACAGGGATGGTGGGTCCTAGTTACTCCTTTGCTTAGCCGTCTACAATTAAGCTGAGAAGTATTTTTGACAAAAATAAGTCTGTTTTCCATAAGTATTCTTGGCACCAAACCAAACTTCATAATCACTGTAGCTTATGCAAATGCTCTATCAAGGGCTGCTTGGATACGCGAGGGCTTTCAAAATATTTTCTTATAATTGCTGATAGAAATGCCTGAAAATATTTTCACACCATATTTTGCCTGAGAAAAACATGGGCGCATTCTCTTTCTCAATACCGCATGCTCTTAATAGAAGATGCTCCTTTGATGTACTGGAAAGAGCTTTGGAATTCTAAGAGCTCTGGGCTCAGTCCTGCTTCCCTGGCTTAGGAACCTTGGGCAAGTCATGCAACCTTCTGGAGCCTCGTTTCCTCACCAGCAACACAGGGATGATGACATGCCTCTCCTAGTGCTGCCATGGGGACCACAGAGATGCTGCAAATAAGCACAGAGCCTGGCCCACAGCAGGCAAGGGAGGAGGAGAACATCCACGAGCCCCACAGACGTCACAGGAAGTCATCACAGGCCAGACACGTGTGTCAAAGGCCACAGAATTTACAAATTTCACGATCTGTGGTCATTTGGTCAGGGGGTAGAGATTGATGTTTTCAATATGAATAAAGAAAATGAGTGATAGAAACTGTGTAACAGGGTGATGAGCTTAACATTTGATGGGGACAAGCTATTTTCAAATATTCTTTAGCTTTTTATAAGCATGCAAATAATTGATGTGAGAACAGGCCCAGTAATGTTTAATTTATCTGTTGAGGCAGGTAACTTAGCCGCCACTATTAACAATTCTTTATTAGACCAGCACAAAAATGTGTATCTATCTGAAATATATTTCAGGTTTTTAAGAGATTTCATAACTCTTCCTTATTGCATGCCGTATTCTCCTCAGTTCCAACTAATGAAACTCTGGACACTCTGCAAAAATAGGTCTCTGAAGTAGCCTTCTTCTTAAATTCTCGAACATTCTGCTCTCCAGTAAGAGAATCAGAAAGGCCCCTTACGCCTTAAGTCTCCTAAAGTAAAGCGCGTGCTTGCTCCACCGTGTTTATACCCCTTGGAGATAATGGGACAGTCAGTAAAGCTCAGGTATGCCGACAGAAAATGCCCAAGAACAGTTTTATCTTGATGAAACCCTCCCAACAGACTCTTTCCCTTTGAACTAATGAAATAAACAAACTGAGTTCCTGGGATTTCTTTTCCTCTTATAATAACCAACTTGACTGCTGCCCTTGGGGTTTCTTCACACTAGATTCCAAAAGTACAATCAGCATTCCCTCAAGTATCTGCCGAACCCCTGCTCTGGGTCCCAAAACGGGTGCTCGGGAGACCCCAGGGATCCAAGCCACGAGCACGTGTGCTCTCTGCCTTCATGGAGTTTAGGGTCTGGAGGGGACATAGGGATGTTAATCAAATAGTCGTACTAATCGGGGTATAATTATAAACGATGAGAAAACCTGTGAAGGAAAAGTTCCCAGGCAGGGTTAGGAGAGCAGAGAACAGCAGACTAGACGAACCTGCCCAGAAAGGGCCATTTGAGATGCTAGTTAATTAAGCGAAGAAGGGTGACAGGGGTCCTAAGAACACTAGGCAGAGAAATAACACATGCAAGAGTCCTGGGGTAGAAGGTACTTTCAGCCAGGGACACCAAAGCACAGAGGGCAGGGGGAGAATGGCAAAGGGTGAGGCTCTACAGAGGCAGGGGCCAGGATACACAAGCCCTGCAGACCATGCTAGGGATACTGGTCTTAATTACAAGAGCGCTGGGAAACCACAGAAAGCTTTTAAGCAGGGAGAAATATAAATGGGGCCATTATACTACATAGACCAATGCCAACTGCAGAGAATGAGGAAGAAAGGGCAAGAATGGATACAGAAAGACCGTTTGGAAGCAATCCTCGGAGGGAAGGTGGCAGCCTTGAGTTGTGGGGTGTGGAGCTAGAGAGAAATGGAAAGCCTGAGCGATACTTTGGATGGTAAACTGACAGGAGGGGTGAGGGAAGAAGGAAGTGCTAGCCTGTGGGTGGACAGTGTGCCATTTGCTGACGGTGGTCCAACAAAGGAAGAACTCTAGAGAAAACCATCAGATCGATTTCAGAAATGACAAGTTTGAAGTACCTGAAGCGTCCACGTGGAGGTATCTGCCTAGCTGGCTATCTGATAAACGGACATGGAGTACAAAACGCCCTCCTTGTTAATAAAAATGGAGTCATCGCATGGGCGTGAATGAGGTTGCCTAGGGAAAAACAGGCAGTCGAAGCAGGAGAGAAGGCTCTAAGACAACCCTTGAGGACCCATTACAAAGGGGCTGAGCCAGGGGAGGAACAGCCCCTGAGGCGGGGGGAAGACCAGGCAGACACACTGGCACAGAAGCCAAGCAAAGAAAGTGCTTCCAGAAATAGGCTGAGAGGTTGGCAAAGATCTGAAACAAATTATAGGCATTTATAGAAACGGAAACCAAAGCCACCGAAGTGGAACGACTAATGGGAATTAGTCTAGGCTGTAAATCTACCTCGTTAAAACTGTTCTCACAAGCAACAGGAAGATATTTAACTTAAAAAAAAAAAATTTAAACATCACGTTGAATTTCTTCTTTTTACAGATGAAGACACATTTCAGAGCAGGAGTGACCCGACCACGGTCCCCAGGCTGAGAGGTAACAGAGCCAGGAGGTGACGGCAACTCTGCTCACCGCTCCGGGCCCTTCTCCACCCCCCCTCATTCTGTGCTGCCTTTGGGTACCCCGTGGCAGGCCTAACTCTTGCACACTCAGTGTGATGGCTTCTTTCACTGACACGCGCATGGAGACAAACCCTACTACCCGAACCCCAAATCCGCTGAGCTAAGCAGGGACACTCTTGTTTTTCAGACTCACCTCTTTGATTGTGCTGTTTCTTCCCCTCCATGAAAACCACCATCTTCCTCCCTTTCTGGGCATCTTATCCCTCATGATAGATTCCACCGTGGCCTGTTTTAAATGGATGGTAACATAAATAATGGAACCAAAAAAAGATCAACTTAGCACATTCAAACCAAAAGACACACACATGCAAATTAAAGTAAGATTTAAAAAAAAGAAAAAAATCAGAGAAAACACAACATACTATTTGTGAATTAAAAATTTTTGAGAAGCAAAACCTAATGGAGTCCAAAATTACATTAAGATAACTTAAGCATGAAGACTTAAGAAGATGTTAAAGGAATCAACAAACAACAAATAAAATACAACACAACAACAACAGAAAAAGAAAGCATTGAAAATCATTAGTGATTAGTCAGACCAGAGGTTTTCAAATTAAAGTGGTTTACTGATTAAGATATTGTTATTCTCAATAAGATGATTGTAAAATAAAAAATGAAATGATTAACATGAGGTACAGGGTAAACAGTCTTCCACAAAAGGTAAAACGCACAGGATCTTTTTAGCAAATGTAAGTTTCCAAATTGTGGCACACTGAGTATTAATAGATGCATCTGATTTAAAAGCTCAAGGATTAGAAAGAAAATTCATACTCTTGCCCTAAATAAATGCCAATGGAATAGGAGGAGATTAAATGTTAATTAATAATTTTCTTTATAAACCAACTGTACTTTAATAAAATAAATTTTTTTAAAATAATTATAATTTTCCACATATTTCCAAAGAACAAAATAGCCATCTTGAGGCTAATTCCAGGACCAAGGTAAATGTTATCTAATTTCCTTTCCTTGGTTTACAGAACTATCAGGTAGCTGATACCTCAGCTAGTAATGAAAGGAAGATTTAAGTCTTTCAACCGAACGAGTTGCAGGTAAGTGGAAAGAGAAATAATTCACATATTTAGCCTGACGTGTGCTTCTCTCTATCATTTAAAAATCCCTACCTGACACAAAAGAAAACCACAAAATACACCAAAAAGCAAACCATGCATACCCAATTCACGAATAGGACAATTCATGAAGATGTCAATTACCCTATTCCATCCATAAATATAACAAAACTCCAATTAAAAAAAACTAACAGGATTCTTTCCAAACCTAGACAAACTGATTCTAAAGTTCAATTATAAAACAAACAAACAAAACTCACCAAGAAAACTCAGACAGAATAGTAAGTAGGCATGAGCCTTCATAAAATTTATTTTATTAAAATACATTTAAAAACCATAGTATTTAAAAGAACGCAGTGCTGGGACATGAGTAAACATGTTGATGCAACAGAAGACAAAGTCCAGAGATAAATCTAAATTCACGGAGGAAGTAGTCATATGATAGAGTTGTAACTGCCTATCAGCGGGAGAAAGAGTTACCTAAGGAAAGGTATCGGGATAATTAGGTAGCTTTGACAGACCCTCTCGGTCGCTTCCCTGGGTGAATCATCCCGTTTCTTTCTTGCCCACATAGCCAACACTTTGCTCGAGAACCAGACTACACTGTACAGGATGTTCTGGGAAGGCAGGCTCACCTCCAGGGGAGGAACTTCGATGGGTCAGCACCACTTCGACTGGCCCTTCCACCGTGTTGCCAACAACTGGCTTGGAGGTGGTCATGTGACCAAGTTGTGGCCAATGAAATGTGAGAAGCCTGCCTCTATCCTTCCTATTTTGGATGCGGTTGTATGACGAGAGGATGGGTAAAACGGTCGTAAAGGGGAAGCCAAGGAAATCAAAGAAGCTCACCCAGACTCATCAAGCCTGAAACTACCAACCTCTAACATTCTTACTGTGGCAGATAATAAACCCCTATTATTTTAGGCACTTGTAGTCACTCTGTTTCTTGCAACCAAAGCGTCCTAATTCAATAACCAGCTGAAGAGAAAAAAAAAAAAAAACCAACTGATTTGGATCCTGACACCTCACTCATGACTCTCAAAATACCCAAGTGTGCTACAAAACCCAGCAGCCACAAAAGAAAACGGTGAAAAATTCTACATATAAAGATAAATTCTGTATTAGATAAACACCGAAAACAGAATGCAAAAAATTACTGACAACCTGTAGGAAGATTGAGAACGCCTACCACAAAGACTAATTTCTTTAAGTTCAGGAGGCATTTCTTTTTCTGTGAACTTTATCACTAAATATCTAGTGCATCGTTCTTTCTTCTTTTTGAGCTGTTCAGAGCTGAGACACGTAACATAAAAGTCTGTCCTGGGCCACGGATGCTATGCAGAAGATGCCGAGGACAAAACAAAACCCGCTCTGGAGAACATGCCCTCGGCCCCGTCCAACAAAGGATACTCACAGATAAAGCACCACCAAGGACGAGGTCACAGTCCCAAAGCACGCACACACACAACCACAAAGGAGCGAGCAGGGGCTCCACGAAGTCGGATTAGACCTTCAGGAACCTCAGAGATGAGAGTTCCGACAGACCACAACATCCACGGCAGCACAAAGCACTCGCTAAGCACATGAGGGAGGCAAGTGTGAGACGTGGCCTCTGCAGCAAAAAGAACGTAGCATCTGGTAGAAAGACTCAACGCCCGAAAACGGTCAATCCCAGGCGAGGCCCAGGGAGCCGGCAGGGGGAGGATGCGGGCACAGCGGGGCCGCGGCGGTGCGTCTGCCCCTCGCCCTGCCTCTTCCCTGCAGCCGCTCACCTGCGCTCAGGTGCAGCTACGAGCTGCCCAGAGCCCGCACCTGCTCCTACTCGGCCCATCGGCCCCAGACCCGCTTCCTGGCTGAGGGACGCCTGATGCTAACGGTGGCACCTGGCACCTGGTACAGCGCCTCCCTGCGCCCAACCCTGCTGCCTGCTCCCACCCTTTCTCCCCTCATCTCCCTTGGGCTCAGACGTCGGCCCGTCTGCTCTGCCTCCACCTGTGTCCCTGGCACGGCGGGTGCGGGGACAGGGGACTGGAGGGGGCAGGGCTCAGACCGGCACTGCCTTGATTGCGAGGACGGGGGAAGGACAGTCAAGGTGCAAGAGAGACCCTGACGTTTACACCCTTGGACTTCCAAACAGCACAGTGTAATTCACCTCGTGGTTTCTAAATTAAAAGCTAAGTTCCAACCGCCCACATTCATCTCGCCATCATTTTCCATGTCCCTTTCTGTCTCATGGTAAAGCTCACCTTTGGCAAAGGTTTCTGGAAGGCCTGCATCGCCAGGAGCAGAGGTGCCGCCGTCGTCCAGTTATAGTACCTGACACGAAACAACAAAAAAGATGTCAGAAGACCAAGGCTCAGACTGAAAACCTCATGTCCTGAGAAGCGGTCGTGGAAGGCTCTGGAACCCCAGCTGGGTCCTTAAAGAGCCCATGACTGTGGCCAGCACCCCGGCCCAGCCCCCCCCACATGCCCCGCCCTTGCAGGAGCCCCTCCTCCATCAAACCCACAGCGGCCACGGCCGTCTGGCACGACACACGGTGTGGCGGGCGACCAAGAGGCCAGCTGAGAGCAGCCCTCGCCCCCGCAGCGCATCAACCACCAAAGCGCTGGGGCGTTTCTTGCCACCTTTCAAGGAAAAGAAAACTAGGACCCTCAGTTAACACATAAACATCCATGGCTTCCTCTTGGAGAGAAAAGTTTGCCAACAGTCTGTAAAAACATGTGCACGCCCCTTGACCCTAGACAACGAAGCTTTCACGGGGTGTGTGCACAGTCTATCGTGCGACACCCGCGCATCATACGGGCCGAGCCCCACGGGCCAAGGTTGTGACATCACACCTCCCATCATGAAATCTCATGCAGGTGAGTGTAGACGCCCCGGGGTCCAGTTATGTCAACGCTCTCGCTATATGGTGACACAGCATTTTGCCAAGAGTGACACAGCATTTTGCCAAGAGTGAAGAGACAGCAGTAGACTTTTAACAGAGACTTAATTTCACATATTTCCAAGAGCTATCGTCCAGGTCTCTAGAGTTGAGAAACTGAAGCTGAAGCATTATCACACGACAGCTGAAATGACTTTCGGGAGGAACTTACTTATTCCCGATCTTCACCACAAGATTGGGGTCGTCAATGAGGGCAGGGTTGTCCACAAACTGCTGATATGACACGGCTTGTTCCAAAAACGCATCTGCGAAAGCAAGCATAGGGAAAACATAAGGAAAATTTGGTTCAAAAACCAGGCCTGTTTTTCAGTCGCTCATGTTCACAGGTATTTTGAGAGTTTATACATTCCAACTGTGCAGACAATCCTATAAAATCTATTTGCAAAGGGGGCTTCCGTTACTTTGGGGGCAGTGTCTGCACATAAATGGAGGGAGGTGGGGCGTTCGGAGGATGGGGGGCAGGCTGACCCTTAATCAGTGCACATGCGCTTACGCGGCAGCAGGCGCGTGGGACTATGGTAAACACACGTGTCTGCAGAAGCAGACGACCGGGGAGCAGGGCTCAAGGTCCGGCCACCCGGGTTTAAGTCACAGTCACTGGTGTGACTCAGTTCCCTCACGTGTAACGTGGGAATAGGAACCTCGCCTACCCCCTCGGTAGTCGTGAGGATGAACAAGTCACAAATGAAAGCACGGTGACCTGCCTAAGGCAGGTTGGGGGTGGGAAACACCCAGGGCCACCAGGGCCAGGAATCATCAGCTGGAATGGCTGACTGCATCGACTGGGGGTCTCAGGGCCACCTCACCACATAACTGGCGTAAGATGCTGGGACACCACTGTTATAAGTAGGGTGGGTGCCCCCTTCGGATGCAGCCGGGATGTGTCCCAGCACTTGCTCAGACATCCCTCCCTCCTCCGGCACTTCTGCACACTTGCAACGTACTGCGTTTTCCCCGTGTTGACGCTGCTGCCCTGGGACACCCCTTGCAGGACGGGCACACGCTGTGCTCTGCGAGCACACTTGACGACCCGTGACCCCAGTGGCTTTGCTGTCGCCTGGAGCCACGTGTGACCCACAGAACCCTGAGGTCAGCCAACTGCCAGGCAGCAACATTCGGGTCCTGAGCAACAGTGGGTCACGTGTGCTCCACTAACCGGGCCAGAGAACATCGCCCGTGACCTGAACGCATTCTAGGAGCCCAGGCTTCGAGCCGTTCCCAACAGCGGCCACCAGGGGGAGCTCTTGGCTTAAGCCCGGCTCCGGGACGGTACCTTTGGTGATCTCCCTGTTGTCGCTGAGGCCGCCGCACAGGGAGATGGCGATGGACGGCAGGTCCCTCAGGCTGTCCGAGGTGCTCTCCATGCCACTGTCAGCGCCAGAGCTGCCCACGGACTGCGGGGACTGGTTGGCTGAGCGGGCTCCGTTGTCGCTGGCGTGTTTTGTGAGCCCAGAAGGGTCTCCGCTGGAAGCAGAGTGGAACGGGCTGTGAGGTCTCACATGGGTATCAAGGGGCTCTGGCAATCAGAGGAGCCAATGATTTCATCCCAGGACAGACTTTCATTCAGGCACCATGACAAAGACAGACAAGCTCAGTGAACGACCTCAGGAGGGAAGACGGTCATTTTTGGCCTCTACGTCTCCCTGCACCCTCTCCCAGACACACTGACACCGACGGAAGAGAAAGCACGCTGTCCTAAGAGGCCACAGTCCTCTGCTACATGCTCCGAGGATCTGGCCCTCCCTGCAGATCACGGGAGAACTGAAGATGGGCCCCCAATGGCCACGGGGGACTCTCCCCTGGGGAGGGACAGGGCCACACAGCTGCCCGCTCTTGGCCACTGATTCGGGCTGCGGGCCACTGACCACTGCGACACCACCCTGGTGCCATCGGGGAGGTGGCCTCGTGCCTGCGTTCCCGCTCAGGTGCCACCCGGGGACACGCCCACCCACTCTCATCTCCACAGAGGGTCCACTGCTTTCACTGGTTTCTTCTCACAGTAAACCGTGAGCCTCCTGCGGCCTTTGCTCACTCACTTTCTAATCAAATGTAAGGAAAAGGCGGACTCCCGGATTAATATTCAGATTACAGAAACTGATACGAGGAATAAAAAGGATGGTTACTTTTTGGGAAAATACAGGGCAGCGACTTCAGGATCCATGTCTGTGAGGTCATCCAGGTAGACGCCGTCGGCACCAAGGTGTCTGCTCCGTTTGTCTGAAACAGCAAAGGGGTCAGATCAGAGCACCGTTCTCCAGAGACAACCTCATGGACTTCTGAGCATCTCCAGAAAGGGGACTTGAGCACAGTGTGCAGATGCTGCAAGAAACCCAAGAGCTAGAAGCCAGCGGCACAGCGTCGCCACCGAGGCCGACGGCCCAGGTTCGCATGCGGCTCCCACCCTCGCCAGCCGTGTGGCCTGGGCCGGTGGCCTAACTTCGCTGAGCCTCAGCTCCCCAGCTGGGAAGGACCTGAAGAGTACTAAGCACTCAATATACTGACATGATTACTATTGTTATTATTATTGGTATTAATGGCATGGGTTTTGTTGTTATTATTATTACTAAACAATAACGCTTTCGTTAAGCACTTCCCCATCAAGACTCTGAAGCACAGTACCCTAATGAGGGTACCATCGGCCCCTGGGCACCATGACTGCAGCCTTCCAGTTTACTTCTGCTGGAGAATTACGTCACTGGTTCATACAAACCTAGAACACTGCACAAAGCCACACGGCTAACAGACAGGCTTAACGTCATTCCTCCAGACAGGCAACCAGGTGGCCATTCAGCTATATGTAAGGAGCCCCCACTACGTGCCAACCACTATTCTAAGTACCACGGAAACAGGTAAACAGACCAAAAAGATTCTTGACCTTGTAGAGCACATATGTTCTAGTAGGGAAGTCAGGCAAAAAAAGAAACAAAGGATCATTTGAAATAGTGACACATAGTACGCAGAAATTAAAACAGGATAATGCACTAGAGAGAAACTAGGGGCAAGGGGAGAGGGGGCACAGATTAGCTTAGTCATCAGCGTCTTGTGCAGTCCCAGCGTGTGCTGGACCCCAGCACCCCTGACCTGCACAGGGCGGGGCTCACCACACCATCCCCGAGGCCTCCTTCAGGCCGGATTTTCTATGACTACATCCTGAGAACTCACATATTCAGCAAAAGGGTACGGACCGAACAGGAGAGATGTCCTGTTTCCACTCTGAAGCACCCCGAACTTTGGGGGGAAGAAGCTGTAGTTTGCCGAGCCCCAGGTTCGCAGGAGGGAGCTGGGAAGCGCCGGCATTCTCACCCTTTTTCCTAGAAGGCGAATCCGTCTTGCTGGCTGTGGGGGCAGCACTGGCGGAGAGGGCTTTGGACTCTTCAATCGTAGGCAACGGGGGCGCTGCAGCTCCTAAGGCCTCAACATCTTCTTCGTTCGCGAACTGAATCTCCGTCTGCGGCTTGTTCTGCTCCAACAGCGGCTGCACGGGAGACGCCCCAGCCAGTGTCGGTGACTGGTCACTAAACGCGTCTGAAGATTCACTGTGGATGGCTTGAAAGTGCATCTCATCACAGACTTCTCTACTGTTCAGCGGGCTGGACTCTTTCATCTTGTGTGCAGATGACTAGATCAAAGGGGCAGGGAGGGAGAGAGAAGGTCAGAGAGAAACTGAGTCACCAAAGAACAACCGGGCAGGCAAGGATCTCCAGAGCCATGCCCACACTTGGCAGGACACGGTGAAGCCTCGGAAGTCACCTGGTGATTCCGTACCTGCCAAAAGGTCTGGAAACCAAGGACAGTACTTCCAAAGTGAATGAACTTTCACAGAAAACATCAACTACCAAAGAGCAGTGAGTGAGATTAGCAACAGAACGCAAACGTCCAGCAGGAAAATGGGAAGTGTATTCACACCACAGGGCATTTGCAGTAATAAGAATAACAAGTGAATTACGATTACACCCAACAACATGATGAATCTTGCAAAACTAATCTCTGCTGTTAGAGTCAAGATTGGGTTTATCCTGGGGGTTTGGGGGGGAGGGCGGGCGGTCAGTTGGAACAGTAACTGCAAAGGGTTGGAGGGTTTCCAAGTTCTGATTTAGCCCCACTTCCTGGCCTGGGTGCAAGTCACGTGGACACGTTCACAGTGTGAAAATTTACTGATCTCAGCACTTAGGATCTGGGTATTTCTCTGCCCGTGTGTTATATTTCAACGAAGTCTACCCCCCCAAAACGTGAATGAACAAGGGCAGACTTGGTGGCTGGTTCACATGAGTGGGAAATTAGCATTTCTGTCTCTATCTCTCCAAGGAGTTTCCAGTTATGGAAAAGATTTATCCAAACAGAAACCGAAATGCCATTTGTGGGCCAGGAAGTGGGGAGAGGGTATGCATTTCTGTATCTGATCCCACAGCTTCGAACACAAATGGAAACAATGCAACAGCGGATCTGTGGCCGGAACTGTTTTGCCAGAAGAAGTGATGGGTTTGCACTTTCGTGCCGTTTCTCCAGCAACAAACGACGTGAATTTGTAAAGATGGTTGGCTGGGTCAGCACTACCACTTGTGGGCAGAGAAGTCATCATTTTCCGTGAAAGTTAAATAACCTAGAAAGCGAATTAACCCCCAACTCCAGCCGCAACAGACCTAGTCTCCAAAGAGCTGCCCTTCTTGAGTCATAATAGAAATGCTTTCCATCTTCACTCACTCACTCATTCATTTATTCATATCACAAAGATTTACTGGGGATACAAGAGGCCGTAGCATCTTCCAAGGATCTTACAATATTATTATTTTTTTTTAAAAAAAGCCCCAGCTTGCGATATAATAATATAATTCAAGGTTCTTGTAACACATTGGAATATGAAATAAAATTTCTTGAAAGAAAGAACTGTGCCCATTACATGTTTTTCCAAACTACCTTCGGTGCGTAGCAGAATTGAGCAGGCGGCGGGCGGGGGGGAACTTACCTTTGCGGCTTGGGGCAATTCTCCCCAAAGCCAGAGCATTTCTAGATTATCCTTTTGCATTGTCCTGTCCACAGACTTGCTGACCAATTCCGAATCACTTTTAGGTGTTGAAGGTCGGGAAACTGAAGGACTTAAGAAAACACAAATGCATGATTAAAGTGGGAAGGGAAACATTTAAAACTTGTTTTTGGCCCAGAATTCTAGGGTTCAGGAGAGCCCAGAAAAATGCACCCAACCCGCCACTGCCTTATGTCCACGGCTTCATGACTATCCCCTCTGTGGCCACCAGGGGTCGACAGAACACGCGCCAAGGGGGAAGGTGCTCCCAATTTGCATAGCCCTGTCCCAACCTGCCGCCAAATTCCAAGTAAGTAAGGATGAAAAGAAGGAGCATTTAAAAGGGCAAGTTGGAAAAAAGAGAGATGGAACGGGAAACTGATCATGGGCCAACTTTACCACAAATAACTCACTAACGTGGCAGGGACCTCCAAGCTGAGATTTTGCAAAAAATTATATCTTCCAAGAATACTTCAAAGATTCCTATTTGCTAAGCTCTTCCTGCAACAGCACATCATGATGCTTAATTCTCAGACCAGCTTTTAAGTGGCTGTAACTTGGGTTTGCCTCTCTGTGTTTTCTACATTTTCATTCCTGAGCCCTGAGCCGTCATACCTCTGTCCAAGCACAGAAACCATCACCTTATCTACAGAGTTCTCACAGCCTTCTAAGCAACAACCGGAGGAGAAGGAAGACCCATTTAATTATCTCTGGTCTTCCGTCTCCTGCACCGTTTCCTCTAAGATGACAGTTTTAAATGATGTGAGAAAGAAAGCCCCTGTAATTTTCCTTTTGCACCTTCTCTCACAGACCTCACACAGTCTCCCCTAAGTCACCTCTCATCCACGTGCTTGGTTTCATTTATCTGCTCGAGTTAGATGTCAGCTCCAAGGGAACAGAACTTTCCTGCCAGGACAAGGAGAGCCCGTGGAGGACACACAGCCATGTTTCAGACAAACAGGGACCCTGAATGGCTAAACTGCTCCTGGCTCTCTTTAGTCCAGCCATTCGGACAAACAGACTAAATGCTGCTTCTCGCCATCGTTTCATACTGAGGGGGACGCTGGCTGGTTCCTCCTCCCTGGGCGCCCGGTGCCCTCCACCCATGTCAACGGCACGTGGCAGCCCTCGGGCTCCGCTTGGCCAGTCTGCGTAGAGGAGGACCCTGAGATAGCATACCGTGGGCGTGTAAACGATGGGACACCTCTACACGCATGAGCGTGCATGCGTGCGTGCACACACACACACATACACACACACGCACTCGTGCCCATAAGGAAGGAGTCCCCCGAGAAGGAACGCTGGGCCCTCCAGATATCTGAGAGGTGAAGCGTTCATCACCTCCGATCTGTCTTGCTTCCTCTAGTTTCCTAAGTCTGCTTTTCTCCAAAGGGTCAGTGCTTTCCTGGCACCGAAGCGTCCAGAATTACACGTTCAGCATCAGTGACATGCGCAAATGGAGCGCTGTGGCCTCCAGAGAGGGGCCTTTGTGCCGACAACTGTGACCTGGGTCATTCTTTCTCCAGAGGCATCACGGGGGAAAATCTATCGTAACTGGCTTCCCACCCTCATCGGCGCTGCACCCAAACCTCAAATTATTTGTTTGAAAAGAACACAATTTATTTATATTTTGTTATAAATTCTCTGGAACAATACATCGTCTTACCCACTGCACAAAATGAAGTCAAGCCCTTTAGACTGGGCCTGCTCTGGAGACAGGTGTTGGCAAACGTTTTCTCTAAGACGCCAGGTAGCAAGAATTCCAAGCTTTGTGGGTTATGTGATCTTTGCAGCAACTACTCAATTCTGCCCGCGCGGTGCAAAGGCAGCCACAGACGACATATGGACAAACTGGCTGTGCCCCATAAAACTTTACAGAAACAGAGGGTGGGCCGGACTGGGGCCACGGGCTGTAGTTTACCAAACCCCACTCTAGAAGAATGCACACACTGAACACGGCTCTCTGTCACCCCGCTCAACTCCAGAATCCCTAACATTCTGATCCTGTGATAAAAGTTACAAGCCATACGGTTTCCATAGAGGCATGCAGGTGGGCAAATTCATATTCACAAAGGACCCGGCCCTGTGTGAGCCATAAGCCAGACGTGCCACCTCTCACATTCACTGTGCCACTACAGTAAACGCTGGCCCCCAGGCCGCACCAGCCTCTCGGAAGGATGCTGCACCCAAATACGTGAGCACAGTCGGCGCCGCTTATGGAGAGAATTCAGACAGACAGAAGATGAATGAGGAAAAAGACTCCCAATGCTGACTGTGATCGATGAGCAAGATGGTTCCAAAATTTCTAATACGATTACCAAATATTAGACTTTTAAGATAAGGGTTGTTCAAAAAAGTAAGCTTCAAGGTCACTGATTGATTTTCATAACGAATGCATTTATTAGCCGTAATAGTTTTCAGCATTTTTCCTGAAATCCCAATCAGGGACATCCGTTATAACTGCTCACAACTTAGCTGACCTCATTTGAAGGGGGCCTTTCTTCTGCACAGTAAGCTGTGAGTGAAGTACGTCCTGAGATTGGGTTCTTGAATCAAAAAGAAAAACAGTTTCCCAGGTAGAAATTAATCACAGCTTCTCTGTTCAGGTTTCTAAAGAAAACCCTGTAAGTCTACAAAGCACGCAGGTCAAAGCGTGGGCAACGTTGAGGGAATGGAGGCAGGATTCTAAGCCCTCTGCCTCAGATGAAGACTCTAACCTAGGATCCCAAACCTTCAAGCCCATCCTATGCTATTCTCCAAAATTCTATGCTACAAATGCTGTGGAAACATCTGATTATATTATGCAGAAAGTCTATAAGCTATTTTTTTTTAGGAATTTTTTTTTTTTTTGACGTAGACCATTTTAAAATCTTTACTGAATTTGTCACAATATTGCTTCTGTTTTATGTTTTGGTTTTCTGGCCATGAAGTGTGTGGGATCTTAGCTCCCCAACCAGGGACTGAACCCACACCCCCTGCCTTGGAAGGTGAAGTCTTAACCACTGGAACGCCAGGGACGTCCCGGAAGGTCCATAAACTATTTAGTGAGTTATAATAATAACTCTCCTTATGCTTAAGCAACATCTTAAAAAAGTCTCGTAAACTTATTTGTTGAACAACCCCAGACACAAAACAGAGATCATATTCCCAATTTTCAATGCACTGTTGTATTTTTCAAAGCACTTCACAAAATTAGAAAGAATTATATGCGTGACCCTAATTTCCAGATAGTTAAATTTAGTACTTAAAAAAAAAAAAATCTAACCATCGACAAAGGCTTCAAATGAAAGGAAAAGTAATAATCTATACGTATTTTCTTCATAAGTGATTTGGTTAGTTGGTGAAATAGATTGGTAAGAGTTAAATCTACATTTTCACTTCATAGAACCTATATGTATTTTCCACGTAAGTAATTTGGTTAATGGCAACACACAGTTCTAAGAGTTAGATCAAAGTTTTTATTATCAAAGACATCCACGGTGGGAAGATAACCCATCTACCTTTCCGAAGCGTGGAAGTGGGAAGACTGTGGAGGGCAAGAACTAGAAAGACCGCCCTCAGCCGCAACGGCCAGACGAGGGGGGCTCCCCCTGCAATCTGTCAGGCTACTGGATGCCACGTGATCCACATTAAAGGAGAGAGAAATCACAGGTCAATTCAATTAAACAAAACTTCTTATCAATTATTTGGCTACTCTCCACGCTAACATCTTTAAGAAAGTGAAGGTACTTGGGCATCCAACAATAGCAGAGGATCACATGTTGAAATCACTAAGAAATCAACATGAATCTTCTGAACCACAGAAGCAGGACACTGCCAAGACACCCATTTCACTTTCTATTTCAACCATATGCCCATAAACGCTTGCTTTTCTTGGGTCAGAATTTAGTGCCTAATCAAATGACTTACTCCAAAAGGCTGGATAATTTGGGCTGGTAACTGTCTCTTAAAAGAAAACACATAAACCCAAGTATGGAAATGTATCTATTTATCCTAACTTGTAATAGCATTTAACAGTGGCCAGATCACTTAATCTGACGTGGTCATTCTTCTAGATTCACAGAGCCAAACACGAAAGACAGAGAAACATATTCAGGATTGTGTTTAAAACATTTGTTTAAAATGCTTAAAATTAGAGTGTTTGAACAGATTTTTCTACCTATTAGTGGTTTCTAAATATTCCACATCATTTTCTTCCTAAAAGTACTGTGTTTTTTCCCTCAGGGTTTAACTCCACAGGCCCAGGGAGAGAATGTACAAGGTTCTAGAAAGGTCTTACACCTGCACTGTCCAATATGATAGCCATGGGCTGCATGTGGCTACTGAGCATTTGAAATGTGACTGGTCCACACTGAGATGTTCTGTACATATGAGACACACGACTCCAAGGCTTATGAAAATGAGAATTGAAACAGCTCAATAATGTTTTAAAAAACTGATTACCTGAAATGAAAATATTTTGGATATACCAGGTCATTGAAATAGATCATCAAAATTAATTTCACCAGTTTCTTTTCATTTTTTAAGGATGGTTACTAGAAAATTTTCAATTACGTATGTAGCTAGCATGATGTTTCCACTGGACAGGGCTGGCCTGAGGACAGACAGACCCCCATGAGGGGACCCCACAGGCCCGCAGCCCCACATTCACTGTCACGGTCCCGGCTAGAAACCAGGCATGTGATGCCTCCATTTTTCTCCAACCTCAACTTCAGCACACAGCGCTGACCGTGCCATCTCATTAATGAGATTACGCGGGTCAAACTGGAACCGGGAGTGGCGTCTATGTGAGCCTGGCTTCAGGTGGGAAGCCCTGCAGCAAGTGCCAGGGCTCAGGGGCTCCGAAACCTCCCCTTTAGACCAGAAGCAAACCTAACACGTTAGAGGCACGAGTAACCTGAGGATGTCGCTGTCACTTAGATCAGTGCTTCCCAACCTCTTTTCTATTCTCGCCACACCTCCGGGACCTTTTTTTTCCCGATAGCCCTCCCTCCACCATGAAACTGTAACGCCATGGATATACCATGCATCTGCTTATGTACTGTGGCCCTCTGAAGGCTACACACTATTATAGTATCTAAGATTTTTTTGCCACCCCAGAACCAAGTTGTGTCCCGACAGGGGTGATATTATCCCTGCAGAGAAGGCACGCTTCGGTTCTGTCCCCTCCCCAGTCCTGAAAACTGCTCAGAAGGGCTCACATATCCTCACAGGTTTCACAGCCTTCAAGGCTTTAGAGTCTTCCCCGCACACCGAGCAGCTCTGGTTCTCCAAGTTGATACAGGAAGTCTAGGGCCCCTTGCGAGCTCATTTCAGGGAAATCAATATTCGTAAACGCAGCAAGGGAAGAAGGCCTCATTCTCACAGCCCCGAAGGACCGCAGGGGCCCCCGAAGCAATCTCCTTGCTCTTGAATCCCACTTCAGGGCTCAGTATCCAGAAAGGCTCTGTCACCTGTCTGCTGCTGTTGACAATTAGCTTTATGTAACTTAACAAGTGGTTGGCCTTTCAGTGTCTCCTGGGGAAGCTAAGAGCCGTATCTGTAGTTCCATTTTGCTATTAGATAGAAGTTTATGATCTGCACGTTCTCTGGTTTTAATCCTGATGTGTACCTCTTACTCTAAACTGTGTTTTTTCCAGTCCTACTTTGTTTCATTTTTTACTTAGATTTCACCATTTTATTAAACATGTTTCCTGTAACTGACTTGGAATCCTCTGGACCAGGACAGGTGAACACACACGTACACACACCAGCCACTCACCTGGCACTAGGTGACCACTCTCTGTCGGAATTCGGGTAAGATGCTGACTGAAGGTAAGTCATGACTGGGGAAAGGTTTTCCTTAGGGATATCTCCTTGGAATGGAGGTATATCATTAGAAAGAGTTCTGGAGACCAAAAAAAAAAAAAAAAAAAAATCAAACTCAAAGAATTATTAGTGATAGATTCATAATAAAGGCAAGTTTCCATTTTTTCCTTGATTATCGCTAATACTTCATAGATTAACATGATCTCCTTTTAAACTACCCCGGCGGGACTTCCCTGGTGGCACAGTGGTTAAGAATCCGCCTGCCAATGCAGGGGACATGGGTTCGAGCCCTGGTCCGGGAAGATCCCACATGTCGCAGAGCAACTAAGCCCACGCGCCACAACTACTGAGCCTGTGCTCTACAGCCCGCGAGCCATAACTACTGAGCCCATGTGCCACAACTACTGAAGCCCATGCGCCTAGAGCCTGTGCTCTGCAATAAGAAAAGCCACCTCCATGAAAAGCCCATGCTTGCCGCAACGAAGAGTAGCCCCCGCTTGCCGCAACTAGAGAAAGCCCGCATGTAGCAACGAAGACCCAATACAGCCAAAAATAAATAAATAAATAAATAAATAAGATTTAAAAAAATAAAATAAATAAACTACCCAGGCATATTCCAGGCACATTCCAGGACAGGAATGGACAGGAAAAAAGCGACTCAGAGAAATGTTTTGTGTGCTCATGCTTTGGCTGAATTATAAATGCAAAGTGATTTTGTTCAAGAATTGGGACTTAGACATGGGCTCGATGACCACACTGCTTCTTACTTACACTGTAGGGCCTACGGAGTTGTCTTTCACATTTCATGTCTCAAAAGCCTGAGAGGTAGATTGGGCCCAAAACTGTACCCAGAGGGTTAATAAAACTCTTGCCATGTACGAGTGAGCTACCAAATCCCTGTATGGCCGTACACAGATAATGTTTCGTCCAGCAGAATTAAATAAATGTCACAACCAATCGTAGTCTTATCATTATGAAATGGTTGCAAATCTACCTCGTTTCAGGTATAGCATGCTCAACGAAATAGGATTCACTATTTCACTCACGCAGAGGCCACTGGTCTCTATTTTTGGATGTTATCTGAAATACCTAACACTAAGTTCTGGAACTAAAAGCCATGCAGGGAAGGCGACTGTAATGAACGCAACCACCCAGCTTCCAAGCCCACAGCGGATCAGAGGCCACGGTTAGGAAAGTCGACGTTGCCAATGTGCTCTTATTTTCAGCCAGGAAAAAAAAAAAAATTCTATTCTAAATAACAAAGCAGAGGTTAATCCTGATGTTCCTTCTCCCTTTTTTTTTTAATTGAAGTATAGTTAATTTACAAGGTTATGTTAGCTTCAAGTGTACAGCAAAGCGATTCAGTTACCCATCCTTCTCCCTTTTGTGTTAACAAGACACAAAAACAATGAGCAAAAATTACACTGAATTACATAAAAATATGAAACATCAAATATTCTTTACAAATGTTTTGGGGCATTTTTAAAAATGGCATTTTTCACCAAAATAGTAATACCCAGAAACAGCATTCCGCCACACTATTAAAAGCAAAGAAAAAAAAACAACAGGTGTCCATTCAACTTTGGGCCTCATCAAAATTGAAAAGTCTGCTTGTGGAGAAACCGGTCATGTTCTACATTCACCTGTGGCCCTAAGTCTATAACAGATTGGCCTCCAGCTATCCGTCAGCCCAACTACCGGGCTCACAGGTGGTGCTCAAATAGGAATAAGCGGGTTCTGAAACAACGGTTTCATGCATGAAGTATTCATTTGCTGAGCTCCTGTTTCTTTGTTCTGATCTGGAAAGCTGGAGTTATCACCAAGGACGTTACCAATCGTCTCTCTGTCACAAGCTACATCCCATCTTTATGCTACTTTAGAATCGGGCCTGCAGGATTCCAAAATTCAGTCTCAAATGCATTAACAGAAGAGTAAGAAATTCTGGGGGAAAAAAGTTTATAAGAATAATCCTACTGCAATCCCACTGCTGGGCCAATATATGGAGAAAACCACAATTCGAAAAGATACCTGCACCCCAATGTTCATAGCAGCACTATTCACAACAGCCAAGACATGGAAGCCACCTAAATGTCCATCAGCAGATGAATGGATAAAGAAGATGTGGTATATATATATACATAATGGAATATTACTCAGCCATCAAAAAGAATGAACCAGTGCCATTTGCAGCAACATGAATGGACCTAGAGATCATCATACTAAGTGAAGTAAGCTAGACAGAGAAAGACAAATATCGTACCATATCACTTATATGTGCAATCGAAAAAAAAAAGATACAAATGAAATAGACCCACAGACATAGAAAACAAACTTATGGTTACCAAAGGGAAAAGGGGGGAGGGATAAATTAGCAGTTTGGGATTAACAGATACACACTAGTATATACAAAATAGATAAACCACAAGGACCTACTGTAGAGCACAGGGAACTCTAGTCAATATTCTGTAATAACTTATAAGGGAAAAGAATCTGAAAAAGAACAGATATATACATATATATATGTATATATTTAAAAAACCGATTCACTCCTGTACACCTGAAACTAACGCAACATTATAAATCAACTATACGTCAATTTAAAAATAAATAAATAAATAAAAGGATCATCCTAAACAATGAATTCACCCAGTTCTAGCTGAGGCCCTGCCTTTCACCCACACGTACCTACTGCTGTCCTGCAGCTCGTCCGAGCTCATCTCTATGGGGAACATGTCTTCATCCTCGGACGTGTTCGTGTTGTCGTCCCGCTTCAGGCTGTCCAGCTGCAACTTCCTCCTCCTCTTCCTTCGCTTCTTCACTAAAGAGCCACTTGAAGGGGTCTCGCTGGGAGCTAAGACCTGGGCTGACGTGTTGGGGTCCAGGCTTCTCATCCAATCTACGGAGCTCCTCCTCAGCTGGGACTCCATCCTCGAGGCTCCTTCCGACAGGATCGGGGAGGTGGCCAGGTGCACGGGGATCACCTCCTGAAAGACAGAACCCATTTCCGAGAAGGAGCGTCGTTAGTTGGGGTTTAAGGAGCCGGTGGTGCCGACGACCTACCAGTGCTCATTCCGGAGCCCAGGCGCGGGGGGCAGTGGGGAGCACAGGGCGTCACGGCGATCTGCAGACGCGGCTGCCGAATTTGACAGCTGGTCATAAAGTCGACAAGTCGCTAACTGCCATTTTGTACTGAATCCTGCGTTTTCGTAATTATAACAAAGCGAGGGAATTATCAGTTATTTCAGGCTACCAAAATTCCACTTGGTCTGAAATTTCCAGGGTAAAGAGGAAAAATGGGCTTGGAGTCTCACATTACCCTGGGAACTGGACTCCGTTTTGCACTCGTGTGTGTGTGTGTGTGTGTGTGTAAGAGAGAATGTGTGTGTGTGTTTTTAACATGCACTGAATTAGGATAATAATAATTTTTAAAGAAAACATCTGACAGTGTCCCCACACCGTGCCCCAAGTGCCCACCTGCACCAGAGCACACCTAGGTATGCGGCTGTCAAGTGATTAGGTACTGACCCTCTTCTCTACAAGAAAACAAAAATAACAACAACCAAAAAAAAAACCTCCACCGCCTGTCAATTTAATAGTTGTTTTATAATGATTCACCAGCTTTTTAAAAAACGATAGCCATCATTTTATTATCATATGACTCATTTCTTATCAGAAACCTGGTAACAGGTAGTAAAAAATAGGGTTCCACCTCTGATGAGCTATGTGATCTTGGGCAGAGTCACTTAACTTCTGAGTCTGTTTCCCTCATCAGAAAAATGGAAGTGATAACCCGACCTTACGGCGTTGTCAGATAAAAGGGAACAACGTAACTACTGTACATACAGCCTGACACATATGCAAAAATTCACAAACATGAATGGATAACAACAGAAAACGGTATTGGAACAGCGGGAATCAGCAGTTTTACCCAGGAAGCTTTGGGAGATGTTGTGTACTGTCGTCTGCCCGAAGTTGCAACAGAACTGAACAAACAAGAGGAGTTTGGTGCTTTGGAAAGCGTGAAAGCTGCTCGTGAACTCTATTCTCCTCTATCAGGAGAAGTAAATGAAATTAATGAAGCTCTATCAGAAAATCCAGGACTTGTCAATAAATCTTGTTACGAAGATGGTTGGCTGATCAAGATGACAACTGGAACTAGGTGAACTAGTGAGTGAAGAAGCATATGAGAAATACATAAAATGTATTTAGGAGAGACAATGGAACCCCTAAATAAACTAGTTTGAAAGAAAATCTAGGGAAAAAAAGAAGTAAAGAATATATACAAAAGAGAGGGGGGATTAACAAGCATGCTGCTGATAGTTTAAAGTAGCTTAGAGAGGGACTTCCCTGGCGGTCCAGTGGTTAAGACTCCGCACTTCCACTGCAGGGGGCTCAGGTTCGATCCCTGGTCAGGGAACTAAATCCCGCAGGCCGCGGCATGGCCAAAAAATAAATAATTAAATAAATAAAGCGGGTTACAGAGCATCAGACAATGTGCTACACGTATAAGGTCCACATGTGAGCGGGAAGGCTGAGGCTGGGAGAGACCGTGGCACCTCTGGGAAGACCAGAAGGAAGCAGAGCCTGGGATGTTTTTGTCCTGAAATTGAAACTATGGGCATTCATTTTAGAGCCTGGAGCTATTTAGAGCCGTTCCTCTACAAAGGCTATCTTCTCATAAAGGAACTAGTTCAAGTGGTTTTTATTGAGGAATCTCTACATCAGATCCCTTCAAAGTGGCTTTCCCAGTGAATGAAAGAGTAAAAACAAACGGTTTGTCTTAGAAGAAAACATGGGGGTAAACCTTCATGACTTGGAACTCGGCAAAGGATTCTTACCTGTGACAACGAAAGCACGAGCCACGAAGAGAAAACAGATAAATTTAAAACTTGTGTGTTTCAAAGGACAACATCAAGAAAGTGAAAACACAACTCACACAATGGAAGAAAATATTTACAAATCATCTACCTGATAAGGGACTCGTATCTAAAATATATAACGAACTCTTATAACTCAAGGATAAAAAGACAAATAACCCAATAAAAAAACGATCAAAGGATCTGAATAGACACTTCTCCAAAGAATACATACAAATGGCCAATAAGCACATGAAAAGATGCTCAACATCATTAGTCATTAGGGAAACGCAAATCAATACCATGATGGGCTACCACCTCACGCCCACCAGGATGGCTAGGATCACCAAGTCAAAGAGCAAGTACTGATGAGGGTATAGACGAATCGGAACCCTCGTGCACTGCTGGTGGGAATGTAAAATGGGGCAGCAGCTTTGGACAACAGCCTGGCAGCTCCTCAGTGGTAAATTCAGTGTTACATGTGACCCGGCAATTCCACTCCCAGGTATATACCCCTCAAGATGAAAGCATGTGTCTATACGGAAACTTGTACACAGCGTTATTCACAACGGCCAAAAGGTGGAACACAAACCCAAGGGTCCACCAACACGTGAAAAGATAAACGAAATGTGGTAAACAGATACAGTGGACTATCATTCGGCCATACAATGGAATGAAGCACTGACACAGCCAGAACACGGATGAATCTTGAAAACATTATGCTACACGAAAGTCAGGCACAAAAGACCACAAACAATGTGATTCTATTCAGGTGGAAGTTCAGATTAGGGAAATCTATAGAGACAGAAAGTTTGATTAGTGGTTGCTCAGGGCTCGGGGTGGTGGGGAGTTAGGGCTTTAGGGATAGGGGAGGTGTAGCTAAAGGGTACAGAGTCTATTTCTGAGGCGACGAAGATGTTCTAAAACTGACTGCGGGGATGACTTGCATGTATCCGTGAAAACACTAAAAACCACAGAACTGTACACGTGAGATGGCTGAAGCACGTGGTGTGAGAATGATATCTCCACAGCTGTTAAACATCTTTTCACAGTAAAAAAGTAATGTGATTTAGTCACTCACTAAACAAAAACTAGAACATTTCAGCCGTCCGAGATTTGACACGCAAATATAACTTGCATGCTTTTGGACGATGGTTTCAGGCCAGTCATTCAACTCCTCTGTCTCCCTGGAACCAGGGAGCGAACGCACCAGGCTGGGACGGCTGAGTCTTGGGTAGACATAGCACACGCTCACCCTGTGGCTCAAATCCCCAGGACAGGTAAACAGCCACTTTTCTCCTCTTCCGTCACCCACACAGCCGGCCCCAGCATCACCTCTCCACACACGCTCCCAGATGAGCCCTGCTCAAAGCTCAAAATGCGGGAGACAGCTTCACCACCCAGGCTCCCTTACCTGATCGTTATCAGTCTCTTGAACAAAAAATGCTTCTCCATTATCTCCCAATTTCATGTGCAAATCCACTGCTTCCCCATTGATTTCTATGTCAACCTGAAAGAAAAACATATGTTCTTCATCACAACAGGAAACCTCATGGGCAATGACCAGGTCTCTACGTACACTTCAGTCACACACGTCCCCAAGATATCTCACAGTTCCAAACCTCCGCTGGTCACTCCGGTCAAGAAACGGAGTCTACTCCCCCACCACCACCACCATCCTGGGTCCGTGCAAGCTTGTGATTGCCCCAGTGAGAGAGCACAACACAAGTAAGGCCACGTGGCTTCCGAGGCTGGACCAGAAAAAGAAGGCAGAGTCCGCCTGGCTCCCTCCCTTGCAGCCAGCCGCCATGGTGTGAGGAAGCCCAGGCCACATGGGGAGCCCACGCGGAGGCGTCTGGGTGACAGCCTCGGCTAAGACTCCAGCCGAGGGCCACCAGCCGAGTGAGCAAGTGCATCTACCCAGGGTCCCAGCCCCCAGCCCTGAGTCTTCAGCTGAGGCCCCAGGCGGCAAAGAGCAGAGACGGGCCAGCCTGAGGCACTTGCTGTGAATTCCTGACCCACAGAACCCCTGGAGCTTAATAAACAGTTGGTTTATGCCACTAAATCTTGGAGAAATTTACACAGGCATAGAGATCAGAACAATCTGAGTAACTGTCAACTAAGGGACTGGCCCTTTCCAACGGAAAGCTAAAACTCGGGGTCCGCGAGGAGCTCCGGATACGTAAGGCTGCAGAAGTGCGAGGATTTTTGTCTAAGGAGAGAACCCGTCCCCCAGGTCACGTACCACCTTCTCTCGGGAACGCAGGACCCCCATCTTCCCAAAGCGGACGTGGAAGGGGGAGCACTGCAGGTTCCCGTTGGGCTGGCGGACCACGATGATGTCAATGCATCCGGACAGGGTGGCAGGGTTCAGCCCCTTGTAGAGCTCCTTCACGGTGACAAACACCTGGCCTGCCAGCTGCCCAACGTAATTCATGGTTTGAGCCTAGGAGACAGAGACACAAGGTGCACAAACGATTAACTCGGGGCAGGCTCCAGAGCCAGTCAAGGTGAACGTGCCCGCGCCGCACGCCCGACTTCAAAGACACCCAGCTCAGGGCATCTGGCTCCCCTGGAACGGGCCCCACCCAGCGCTCCCCACCCCAAGCCCTGGCCACCCCAGGAGGCCTGATCTCCGTCGTCACCGGGCTCTTCCTCTCTGAGTCCACAGTACGTGCGGCGCTCGCTCTTGCATCACGTGCAGGTTTTACAGACCAAATCTTCAGACTCTTGGGAAGAGAGGCTGTATGTGAGACCTCTTCATACTCCCCACCACGCCAAAAAGAGGAGGCGCTTAATAACGCTGGTAGAAAAAAATGACTATTTTTACTTGAGAAGGAAAAAATAAGTGACTTTTATTTTGAACAGTTTCCACCCTGGTCCTTCTCTGCCCGCCTGATGCTCTCACATCTCGAGGGACACTTGCGCTCGGCTTCGGTCTGTCTGCCCAGACGATCAACCGAAGTCCACTCAGCAAACATCCAGGGCCTCCACTCCACCAGGGGTCTGGCGCCGGGAACACAGATTAAAAAGACGCAGACCCCGTCCCCCGGAGGGACTCAGGCTCGTGAAGGAGAGAGAAGGAGAACACACGTCCGCGTGGTCGTGTCTGCTTGGACTTAAGGAGACGCTGAGGGACTTACGTCCAGGGAAAGAGGAGAGCCATCCCAGAGGAGCCGACAGTCGACGGGTGGGGAGCAGGGCTGGGATGCTCCCCGGGAGAGGAAGGTGGACAGGCCGCCGCAGACAGACAGGTGTGTGCACAGGCACAGAGGGGGTGGCGCCTGCGGCAGAGAACACGCAGGGGGAGGACGAGAGCAGACACCTGCCAGGAGACTCAGAAGGTGCTTTGTAGCAACTGAAGCCGTCGGGGACTCGGGAACCACAAGATCGGGATGCGATCCGTGATTTAGATAGAGCGCTGTGGCAAAAATGTAGAAGGCGGCCAAGGAAAGACACTGAAGGCAGGAAGACCAACCTGTGGCTTCTGGTGATGGTGCCGACAAGACAGGATGCCAGCCTGAAAGGCGGCAGTGACTGAAGAAACGAGGCAGAGCGCCAATCTGGGAGACGCTGGGGCACAGGGCAACGGGAGCCCCGCCGGCGCCGAGCCCTGGCCCTCCTCACAGCTGGGGCTCTGATGGCCACCCCGGCGTGAGCCACACCCGCCTGGCTGCCCAGCCAGGTGCAGCGACGGCGTGGTGACCCCTCAACAAACTTAAGACAGGGCTGCCACATGACCTAGCAATGCCACCTCTGGGTATACAGTCGAGAGAACTGAAAGCTAGGTCTCAAAGAGAAAACCTGCACACCCGTGTTCACAGCCGCATTACTCCCAACAGCCAAAAGGTGGGAACAACCCAAGAGGCCACAGATGGATAAATGGATAAGCAGAATGCAGTATTACAGACACAGTGGAATACTACTCAGCCTTAAAAAGGAAGGAAACTCTGGCACGTTACAACACGCATGAGCCTTGAGGGCATTACGCTGAGTGACACAAGCCAGTTACAAAAGGACAAATACTGTATGCTCCTACTTATCTGAGGTACCTAGAGCAGATAAACCCAGAGAAACAGAAGGCAGAACAGTGATAACCAGGGGGTAGGGATAGGGCAGGGGAAGTTCATGTCTAACGGGGACAGAGCTTCAGTTGTGCAAGATGAGAAAGTTCTGGAGCTGGATGGTGACCGTCCACCGTGTGAATGCACAACCACGTGCGTGTATTGCATTAAGTCTACTGAATTGTTCACTCAAAAGTGGTTAAAAGAATAAATTTTATGTCATGTGCATTTTACCACCAGTTTTAATTTTTTTTTACAAGGAGGGTAAAGGAGAATACTGCATTAACCAAAACTCATTTCAGGAGGAGGAACCATTATTTGGTTAAAAAGTTTCTTTGAGTGACAGCTTGGGCCCACGTCACCTCCAGTGCCTGCCTGGCCGAGGAGCGTGAAGGCAACCACACTCTCCTTGACCTTCCCTTCGTCCAGGGTCTCTTGTAAATACGTGCTGGCGAATAGGTACCGAATACAAGAATAAACCAGCTGGGCGCCGGCTCCCAAGTTTCACTTCCGTCAGTTCTGTTTGAAGTAAAAGGCTCAAGGAAGAAGCTAAGTTGATGTCAGCGAAGAAGCCAGGCCAGCCTGAGTCCCCCTCCCTGCCGCCCTTCACCTCCCTCCCGCCACGGTGTCCGAGGAGACGCACCAGCAGGCGTTGAGGGGAACGTTTGCCCCGAAGAAGAAAGTGCCTCAGGACCTCAAGAGAAGCCAAAGATGTGCACAAAACAAACGCTGCAACTTCCACTGAATGGCGTTGAGACACCTGCTCTCCACTCACCCCATTCCAAGTTACTTTTCAATCTCTTGCTTTTAATCTCAGGATTTGGCAGGAAACGCCTGCTTCACCTGACGAGGCTTCACTGACCACGTGAAACGGGATTCCACAGCCCTCGTTCAAAAGTTTTTCAAGGAAAGCTGAGCCAAACCTCCAAAAAAAACCCTCTGGCCAGACTGGGGCTCTCTAAGCTGTGCTTACCTCTGAGGTTAGGAAACAGGTAAGTATATTTTTCTCAACATGACATCTTCCAGCTTAACCTCCTGAAATACGACTAATTTTCTAAGATTCTTCCATGCCATTGGAACAGCGTCTTTCTGGATACTCTTCCCTAAGTTAGAAACCACTGCAGTAGTGGTGTTAGACCCAAATAGATGATACACCACGGAGCACAAAAATCCAAAAGCATATTCCCACTGGGGATTCTATCTACAACATTCATAATCAACAGCGTCTTCAGCTTGAAGAGCATCAATTATTAAAACTAGGGACTTCCCTGGTGGCGCAGTGGTTAAGAATCCACCTGCCAATGCAGGGGACACGGGTTCGAGCCCTGGTCCAGGAAGATCCCACATGCCGCGGAGCAACTAAGCTCGTGTGCCACAACTGCTGAGCCTGCGCTCTAGAGCCCGCGAGCCACAACTACTGAAGCCCGTGCGCCTAGAGCCCGTGCTCCGCAACAACAGAAGCCACCGCAATGAGAAGCCCGCGCACCGCAACGAAGAGAAGCCTCCGCTCGCCGTAACTAGAGAAAGCCCGCGCGCAGCAACAAAGACCCAACGCAGCCAAAAATAAATTAATTAATTAAAAAAAAAAAAAAAGAACCTAAATACGGGGCTTTGAATTATTTTAGGCCAGTCCCTTTAATCGTCAATTCAGGAATCATCCCCACTCATTTATTATGCAAGTGGATAAAAGTGATTTTAATTCCCTTCCCGGGTCTGTCAAGGAGACTATTATCGAAGGCATGTTATCTAGGAAATAACAGTGTCTCCATTTTCATACTGTGGCTGTGCTTCCCGGCCGTGACACAGTGATGCTACGACAGGCGACACCCAAGTCGGAGCTACTCCTCTCCAGGAAGGCTGGTGGATCAGGACGCGGGGCTGAGAAACCTCACCTTAGCAAAGGTCAAAAAGAGTGCAAAACTGTCTCAATACACACAGTTCTCAGAATCCCCATGTTTGTTAAACCTTCCTCACCTTCATCATTTCCTTCTACCTTCATCTCTTTAAGTCCCGCAAGAGTTCTACAATCACCCCTTAACCTGTATTTCCCATCGCGTCTCCAACGTCCTCATCTGCATGCCCTTGTTCATCTACGCGCCCAAAATCACGCATCGTTTTGCAAACTGAACCTTCCACTGGCCCTCCTGTTCAGTTAACACCAACCCCTCCCATCCTGGAAAGTTGCTTGATAAACGCAGGCTGTCATTTGTCAAGCGGCTGGAGAGACCCCATCCAGCAAGCTGTCTGCCCCCCTTGAGAACGGGGAGGGGGCCTGCTCATCTCTGGGCACCCAGGAAATGTTGCGGCCGCACACGACCACGTTTCCTTTAACTTCCCAGGCTACCTTTGACTACATTCTTCAGCATTTGCCAGGAGCCTAATCTCTTGTACTTGTCTATTAAAATAGGTACGTGTGGAATGACGTGATTGAATTAAATCTATATGGTGACTGTCTTCCAAAAAGTGAAAATGCTTCATTGGTTGGGAACGCTTTTGCATTGGTTCGATGGAAACAGAGGACGCACAATCAAAGCTGCCCCGGTCCTACTCTCATCACTTTGAAACAAACGCACGTCCCAGAGTGACGGACCAGAGTGCAGGAGAAGTCTATTTCTCCCTGGTGACCATCGTGGCACAACAGGACTGGGGCGGTGGCAGGCAGGGGGATGCGAAGCTATGTCACAGAGGGGGCCCCCAGGGCAGACATGGCCACACGGGTGGGCACGATATTCTAGTGCTTTAAGGAGGAACGAGGAGACGGGTCATCACATAAAGAGAAATGAGGAAACGTACCAGAAGCTAATGAAAGAGAACTACTGAAAACAAATTCCCTAACTCTACTAGAATTTCAGCAAAGGCTAACCTGTGGATCATCTCTGAAAGGACATATAGAATGAAACAGAATTTCAGGCTCTCTGAGAAAACAAATTCTACTGCCGTATGATGTTAACTTTTTGTCGGTCAACCCAGCCTCCCCGCCCCCAGACCGATCCTTGTTTCCGTGAGGCTCTCCGGGGAGCTGCAGGTGCAGTCTGAACACACGTGCTTCTTACCTGATGCAACAACCAGGAACTCCAGGGAGAATAAGTGGAGGCAAGAAGATAAAATGATGGTTTGGAGAAAGATTTAAATGGGCTTGGAAAACCACGACGGGTGCCTACTGACTCTGGAGAACAAGGAATACTCCAAAGCCATCAGACCTAACGCCCACCCCGTGGGTGCCGCAAATCCTCAGCAGGCCACTAATCACTAATAATCACCTTTTCCCGAATCCCAGGTGAAAGGCCACGCAAGCCTCCACACGACATTTGCTCAGCACTTCACGACACACGAAACTCCTTTGCCCAGGGCAGCTCATCTGAGGCAAATCTGTGAAACTCCTTTGCCTAGGTTGAGTACTCAGGACCGACATCATTACCCCATTTCCGACAAGGAACTGGGGCACCCGGCTTGCATGGTGTTCAGGGCAGCACAGCCAGTAAGCGGCAGTGAGGATGAAGCCCAGGTTGAACCCCTGGCCCTCCCTGTCCTGCTGTGCGTAGCGTTGCCTCCCATTCTTGCTGGACAGAACTGGTATCAATGGGTGAGGCCCAGTTAAAGAAGGACCAGTCGTGTGGCTTTAGCGAAACAGATGGCAGTCATCTAGTTCTAAAGGTCGGTAACGTTCGGCACACGTTTACAGGGTATCCAGTGCTACCCCGGTGATCAGAGATTGTAATTAAAGTTGGAATCCGAGAGAGGCCATCCCAGAGCCAGGGTGGAAAGCACAATCTATGAGACCAAGCTTCTACGAGAACTGACTCGTTAGAGGGAGTGAGCTCAGCATCAGTGGGAGTATTCAAAGAATCTCAGGCACGAGCCAACAAAGAGGTTGTAAAGGAAATTCAGAAATGGGGCTCTAAGCTGACGATTCTGTGACCTGGTCATAACATCATCATAAAAGCAAGTTTTCATCCCAAGCAAGAAACCAGGGGTTTGGAGTTGTTTTTTTGTTTTAGGGTTATTGGGGGGGGGGGTTTGTTTTTTGTTTTTTGGCGGGGGGAGGGGGAGAGCGGGGATGTAGGGGAGAGGGATTTGTTTGGGAATTTTTTTTTGTCCCATCATAAAAAATTCCAGATGTGCACACACCGCCTCAAAGTAGCTTAGCAAGTCTGGGTATGAGGGGAACAGTGCTAAAATTCAAAAATTAGAAGAAATTAAGAAAACAGGAATTGTTCTCTCCCAGGAACATAAAACTCATGAAGACAATGCCCCCAACTAAATTCACTACAAACGCAGTTTAGGCAACAAGCTCATAACACGTTTCTTGACAACAAACAGGCCATGAAAGATAAAGGATAAGTAGGAAAAACAGAAACTGCATAAAATTGGGGGTGAGGACAAAAAAATAAATGCTGCCTGCCATTCTGGTAAACAATGAATGTCGCCGCACCATCAAGCCACCCGCCACTGCAGCCACCCCAACGGTGCACCCTGAAGGAACTCAGGATGGAGAAAAACAGGATACCGGCCCTAGACAATTAAAATCTATTTCAAAGAATTCGTTTCAATGAGCCCAGATTCTTGCATCTTCCCAAATCTTTAACTTGAGATGTCTGGGGTTTTGTCATTAGCAGTAATTTTTTTTTCTTTTTTTTTTTTTTGCGGTACGCGGGCCTCTCACTGCTGTGGCCTCTCCCGTTGCGGAGCACAAGCTCCGGACGCGCAGGCTCAGCGGCCATGGCTCACGGGCCCAGCCGCTCCGCGGCATGTGGGATCTTCCCGGACCGGGGCACGAACCCATGTTCCCTGCATCGGCAGGTGGACTCTCAACCACTGCGCCACCAGGGAAGCCCAGCAGTAATCTTTTGATGTTCAACTGAATTTTGTTTTCAGCAAAAAAATTCCTCTATCCACTGGCTCCCCCACCTACCTCTCTGGAGCACCCAGGCTGCTAGTCCTCAATAAGGTCACAGATAAACATAGCTCTCCTCTTTCAGGTGCGCATGTGTGTTTAGTCAATGGGGCTCCAAAGGCCTGGATGTGCTCGCCTTCCTCCGGCACTTGTGAGCTGTGTGCACGGCGGCCGGGTCTTCACACGGCCTCTCTGATGAGACCTCGCCGCTGTCACCAAGAGCGAGGTACAAGACGGTGACTTTGAAAAGGTCTTTGCCCTTGGAAAGCACAGGCCAAACGTCTGCCATTTCTTCCCTGAGCAAATGACTCGATAAGTCGGACTCAGTCGTGGGCTCTGGGCGCAACGTTCTCACAAGCGTTCACACCTTCCTCAGCTACCCCTCCTCGGGGCTGCAGAAGGTCAATCCAAAACCTTCCCCCACAGCCCTCAGGGTCTAAAAGGTCAGACACCCTCCTTCATGCAGTCTGGGATCCGAAGACATCTTCGGCACTTCTGTCCTCAGGATGACTCATGGCTTCCTGGAGCGAGCCTGCCGGGAATCCCCCACCTGTGCACACAGCCGTGTGCTCTGTCACCTCTCCCCTCACAGCAGGTGCCTAAGGGACTCCTGTGGACTCTGGGTTTAAGGCACATGCAGGGAGTGTCCCAGTTGGAAAACCAACCCAACATCACGCAGGGCGAGGCCTCTGACTCTGTGCTCCTGTGATCGGCAGCAGGATCACACCCCCAGAAACCCAACCAGCTGCTGCTCTCCGGGGCCAGTGGGCCGGCCTGCCAGCTACTCTGGTCAAAGGAGCGCATCTGAGGGACTTCTCGATATCCACTGAGTGGATACTTACCGGCAACGCTAGGCGAAGACAATACCGCAGCAAACCGGCGTGACACAAACCTTTAAACCTGCTGTCCGTGTTCACATACCATTAAGGCTGGTCCACTGTCCAGATGGGACAATCATCAAGAGTTTAAGTTGTTTGCTTAGTTATCATCATGATGCAAGGGATATAATTTTCCCAGTTTGCAGAGAGTCTATACATAACCTGGGCAGGGTAAGGGGTGGAAGTACATCCAACCCAGGTTCAGTCTATATCCAACACTATGATAATCCTGCCAGCCTCCCGTATGACTTGATGGTCCGACCTACCTATGGGGCGGCACGCGCAGACTTTAAATTATACCTGCAGAAAGGTAAATATAACGCACAGCATTTAAAAATATATTCACTTCTCCAATGGTGAAGGCAAAGTTATCCACCACGGTACATTTTAAGAGCTGTATCTGCTGGCTTGGAAACTGGTCTGCTTGCTCCAGGGGTATGTCTGTGCTTGCCTGTTGGTCCAGGAGCGGCAGACCAGCCTCATCCTCTGACATGTCCAGGTGGCACACGCAGGTGAGCAGAAGGTGCTCAGGGCAGGCGCACAGGCTCGGCCGAGCCCTGCCACCAGCTAATAGTCAGGGCCGTGCCCCAGGGACCTTGCAGCTCTGGAAAGGGTCTCATTACTTTTGAGTTAACGAAGAAAAAGGGCAAAGAGATTTTACCATTAAAATCTAAATTAAATGCCCATGGATAAAACCTTCCCCTCCTCCTTTTTATCCTGATCTACCTCAGGCATCTGAAAGTCACCTCTGAGGACTGGTGAGTAACTAGCCAATCCCAGCCCTTCCCACACACGTCCACTCCCCCTGCACCCAGCAGATGACACAAAAGCTCACCTGTGCCCGGCACAGGGCTTGGCACCGGCCAAGGCTAACTCCTGTCCTGAGAAGCTGGAAGCCTTACATCTTAGCTGGCTCAGTTATTGAACAACTGAACGTGGACGTCCATCTATAACCTTTCTGGACACTGAAGAATTTGCTTTGGGAGAGTGAGCATCTGCCACTGGGCGTATTTAAGCCATTTGGCTTTTATTAGCTAGGACCATTCTTCCTCGAGGACACGACAGAGGCTGCCTCTCTGGGGTTCTCCCCACAGCTCCCTGAAGCCCCGGCACGTCTCTCTCTTCATCTGAGGACGGCTGTGTGACTGCCCCTTGTGCCCTAGCAGTCTAGCCGGGCCTCACAGGGATGGGTGGGGGGCCTCCACCCATCACCCCTGGCTGATCTCCGCTGAGCACATTCCAGACTCTGTCTCCACGTCTGGGGTCCAAATGTGAGGTCTGATCAGCTCTGAGTAACAACAGAAACATCGTGCTGCTCTGGAACTGGCCAAGATCACATTCACCCGGGAGGTGACGAGGCAAACGCTGGTTTTCATACAAAGCATTAAAAAAAGGCAATTTCTAAGAAATTCCAAAAACGATATTATGACTAGTAAGACTTACGTGGAAATGAAATTGGTTTATCAACAGCGTATCTTCCTCGTGCTATTTACAGTAACGGCAAAGAGGAAGTCTTTCTTCAGAGCGCTGCGCATTGATATTTATCAGTTGGCAAGTGTGATAAATTATATAGACCAACGAGGAAGTATGACTTAGGTGCAGCGTGACGCAGGGTAAACAACGCCAGACTGGAAGTCCGGGTGCCTGGGCTTCACGCCCACCCCTGCCGCGCTGACAGCACACGCTGGGGCAGGTCCCTTCCCCCGGCCAGTCTGGACCAGGTGAGTCTGGCAGCAGCTGCCCCATGTGTTAGTCCGACCATCTTTTTTTTTTTTTTTTTTTTGGCGGTTCGCAGGCCTCTCACTGTTGTGGCCTCTTCCGTTGCGGAGCACAGGCTCCGGACGCGCAGGCTCAGCGGCCATGGCTCACGGGCCCAGCCGCTCCGCGGCATGTGGGATCCTCCTGGACCGGGGCACAAACCCGTGTCCCCTGCATCGGCAGGCGGACTCTCAACCACTGCGCCACCAGGGAAGCCCATGTCCGACCATCTTGAACGGAGCACTAAGAGAAACTTCGTACGCAAGGGAGCAAACTTCTGTGTCCGTCAGTACCCCTGGGGATGCAGGGACTTTATTGGCACGCCAGTGTTCTTCAGAAGGCACTCTGGTCCAAAGTAAGAAAAATTCACCAGAAAAAGCTGCAATGCTTTTGAAAAGCTTGCAGGTCACACTAATATCAATACTTCCTGACAAAAGTGATGAAGCAGCAAAACCAGCCCACCCTGGGGTCCCCGCGCCAAAGCCCTCTCTGAATTAAGCAGGTCCTGCCCACCACAGCTCAGCTCCAGGCCCAGAGGAAGGGCGAGCCAGCTGCAGGCCATCCTGCAGGACGCAGGGTATACGGCAGGAGGCGTGGGGCGTGAGTGTGCCCAGGATGCAGGGGGCTGCTGCTCTGCAAAGTCAGGAAAGCGGGCGTCCAGAATAACTCCAGACACTCAGCAAAGACAGAGAGGGAAGGCCGAGGAGACTTTCTCCTCCTTCAAGGCCTCCCACAGGGGAGGAGCCCCACACTCTGGGCACACGGCAGATGCACAAACGCGCCAGCTGCCCCAGTCTCGTATGGCTCCAGGGGGCAGCGCTGCGAACACTTGTCAAGATGAGGGAAGGGAGGTCTCGTGACTTCTCTCCTCATTGTGACACCAGAAGAATCAGCATTTCATCCAAAATTGGCAGAATCCTTCTCCAGGGTTCACAGATTGCCAAGAAACACTGCTTTCTTGGAACTTCTGCCAAAATTCAATACCCCAGCCATCGCTCTCGTAACCCCGTGGCTTTGCTAATACCATCCACCTCTAAAATATTAATGTCAATTTAAGATGGCCTCAGACCAACCCAACAGAAAAATGAGCAAAAGAGAGAGAGTTCACAGAGAAAGAAGTCCATTTGGTCAAAGATGTATGAGAAGATACTCAATCCTATTCATACTTTAAGATATGCAAATCAAAGGAGGCCTTTCAGGTGGTCCAAAATCAAAGCATTTTGTAAAAACCTGAGGGGTTGGTGAGAACAGGAGGAAACGAACACTCACCACTCCCTGCCGGAGGGGTAATAAACGGGGTAAGCATTGCGGCAATAGCTGTCATTTTTTGCACACACCAGCAAACTCCAGCAATTCTTCTGCTATGTACAAAACAGTAATCAGGGCACTGATTATAATAAGGAAAATTAGAAACAAATATCTACAGGACTTCAGTTAAGTAAATTAGGGACCACCCACACCATATAATTGAATATTATGAGGCTGTTAAAAAAAAAAAAGAGAGGGAGAGGCAGTTCTCCAAATACTAACATGAAAAGGTATATATACTGTGTGAAAAAAGTACAAAAATATTTATAATATGAACCCATTTCTAAGAATTACATTTATACATATTCTCATATGCACAAAAAAATTATGGACTGATGTACATACCAAACAAGGTTCACAGGCTCACCCTAGGGAACAGGCCTGGGGAAGGGGAGGAGACCTTCACTTTTCATCACAAATATTTCCAAGGCGTTGGTTCCTGGGTTTTGTTTTCTACATGCGCATGTACTGCTTTAACGTTAATTTTTAATGACCTCAGAGAACTGGGGGAGGGATGGCAAACTCTGGTCTGCCCGGTGTCAGGGTCTCCCCAGCACTGAAACTGCTGGACAGGCGGGGGCGATGCGGGGTGGTCCTGCTTTGGTCGGAAGGGTCAGATGGGTGACCGCTCCTCCAGCGTTGGGATTGTGCAATGCTCCGATCTTACAATCCCGTGTGATGAGTGTTCTCAGGTCCTTGCCAAGGAGCACAAAAGGCCTGGGTGGTGGAGGGTGGAGGCAGCTGAACTACCCCGGTGGCCAATGTGCTGGAAAAACAGGCCCAGGTTTGGACCCTGATCCCCCAGCTCTTGACCCCGCAACTCACGAATGGAGCACAGGGCTTGCAGCCTCTCTTTCCACCCCAGCAAGGGCCCTCTGTCCAGGTCTGTGTCTTGGCCAAAAAGAAAGCCCTGCTTCTGTGACTTCTGTGTGAACCCTGCTCCCTCCACCCAAATATCAGCTGGATGCTCGAGAGTGCTGCCTACAGCTCAGGGGTAAAAGCTTGAGCCGCAGAGGCAGACAGCTGGCCTTCACCTCCCAGCTCCACCACCTGCTAAGCCATGACCATGAACGACTGACCGACCCCTCGGCCGCCCAGTCTCATATCTATAAAACGGACGACCCTAACAGCACCCACCTCATAGGATGGGTAAACGTGGAGTTCTTTTCCAAGTGCACGGCCAAACGAAAGCCAGGTGCTAACCCTCCGGCACCAAAGGCCGGACTGTGAGTTAAGGCTGCAGCCTGACAGCGCTTTGCATACGTCAACTATTTAGATCGCACCCTCCCAAAAAGACAGGGCCAAAGGATACTACTGGTTGAAATTAATACAGAAATATCAGAAGGGTATGGTTAGATTCCAATAGGCTGGGAATACATTTCCATTTTATCCAAAAATCTGAGCCCAAAGGCACCCCGAAGACTGGGCCACAGGCTGGAGCGATGCAGAGTCCACCGGCAGGAAATTCTCTGGCCAAAGCGGGGAGCTGCCTTGTGGGTGCCCAGTTATCCCACGACCCTCGCTGCCTCTATCTTCTGTAAACCAAAGGTGGATGCCTAGAGAGACCAATCAATGCAGAGGAAGATTTCACCGAAAAGAGAGAAGACGTGTCCAAGGAGATAACGGGCCTTCCGGGAAGGAGGCACGTGGCGGAAGCATGCTGATGGTGTCCCAGGAGCACTGGGCACACAGGGTGTCTCGAATGCAGGGTCTGTGGTCGGCCTTAGGAGTAAACAGGCAGTCGATGCAGAGCCGTGACTCTGCTCTAACAACCTGTAGCTCTTTACTCGAAAGCCCAGCATTCAGCAGCAGGAAAAAAGGTTGTCGCAAGAATCCCAAACCTGCTCAGTGTGTTGAGAGATGTGGTTTCCATCACCGGCGCGGAAAAGCATCCTCTCCAGACGGAGCCCTGTCCCTTCGCCCAACACCTGACACACGCAGGCCCCTCCCTGCACACCAGGCACTGGGTCTCACACACCCCGCTTCCCTCCACCAGAGTTCGCACGCGGGGGCACACGGGCACACACACAGGCCATCTCAGCTAAACAAGTTTCACAAAACAATACCTCACCTAAGATTAGTATGTCCGGGTCTGGGATTTTCTCTTCTATTCTATTTCACCTTTTCTAAAATGCCCATGGGCCTACTAAACTGATTTTAGGACCAGAGGGTGACAGGCGGCACTGTGAAGAATACTGGCCCGGGCCAGTATTCACTTCTTGTTGCTTAAATAAAAGGTGGGGCGGGGTCACGGGGGAGATATGGGAAGAGGAAGGAGAAGGGGCACACAGGGAAGTGTGGAGGACACAGGACAGGGGGACAGGTCACAGTCTCCCTGACAGCGCCCCCCACTGTCAGGAGGGTCTCCCGAGCCCGGCACATTGCATCCCCCGAGCTGGACCTGCTGCCGGGAATGAAAGCAGGTGTCAGGCCCCTGCTCTTTCTAGACCCTCTGCTCACAGCTTAGAAAGCTCCCGCTGATGGGCTTTGCTCGGACTTTGCTCGACTTCTTTTCACAAATCCCACTCCGGTTCTAAGTGAGTGGGCTTCAGGCGTAATAAACCCGGCCAGGGTTCAGTGAAACCTAAGAAGTGGGACTTCGCCCGCCCTCCCCAGGGCACTCGCCCCAACGCTGACCGGACGTCGCGGCCTCGCACGTTCCTTGTCACCTCAACAGCCCCCGGTTCTCATGGCTCGGTCACGCTGAGGAAGTTGAAGTGCAAACAGGTCAAACCACCAGCCTCAGTGTCCCAACGGGACCACCGTCTCCTAGGTCTTTTTCAAAATGCTCCAAAGGCCATTCCCGTCAACAGGCCTTCCCTGGAATGAGCTGCCTGCAGTGTCATCCATGCCCATCGGCACCCCTGCCCAAATCAATTCATCACATTGAGGTACCTTTTAGACCTTGAACCCGGAAGAGAAAGGACCCAGGGGAGGCCAACTCGCAGTGTGAGGGGGGACCCACAGCGCTGATTCACAGCCCAGAGGCCAGAGTCAGGCAGGACTGTCCCAACTCCACAATTAGCCCTCCTCACTGGCACCCTGCGTTCCTCCCTTAAAATAACAGTGACCACAGGGACCCCGCATTTTTTCCCAGGGGCTCTTGTGTATCTCAGTGAACACGTTTACCATAACTTGCAAATGGGTGTGATTCTCTCTTCATTGCCTAGGAGAGGAAACACTCAAGAGACACTCGAGAGAATGTGTCTTTGGCCCCAGTTACAAGTGGGTGAAACTACAAAGCCAAGTTCTTTGCACCAGCCTGTGCGCCATAGGCCTCAGGCCCTTCCTTTGAAATCTCTCTCCATCTCCTGCCCTCCACCCCGCCCTCTGGTCCAGGGCCCTGAACACAGCTGACTGGGTGGGGGGCAGCCTTACAGACTTCCTTCTGGCCAGGCTGGCCACACTACCCCCTCCCAGGGCAGACTTCCCAGCCTCTCCGAGGTCCCCTCAAGACCAGGAGATCCGTCGGTGCCCCACCCGAGTGCCCAAGTTCTCTCCCTTGCGACAAGACTCAGCAGGTTTGCCCTCTGCAGCCATTCTTTCCCAGAGTGCTGAGATTTGGGGCAACTGAGACCCGGGATGGTGAAGGCACCTGGGCAGGGCCCCACTGCCAAGCTAACGCAGAACCCAGACGAGAGCCCAGGTCTCCAGGCCCACTAAGTTCAGGTCCAGGGCTCTGTCCAGGCCTGGCTCCACGCCATACAGCCCTCCACACAAACACACATAAAAGCTCCAACCACACACCCACACACAAAAACACTCGATAATAAAACAGATGTGAACGAAGCATTATCAAAATACAGAACCGGAAGACAAACTCTTAGATTTCCACCATTTCTGGGGGGAAGACGCGTACGTGTGTGTTTACTTCTCAGTTGCTGTACTTTCCGCAACTGCTTACTTTAACTCATAAGACCCAAATTACAGAACAGGGACAAACAGTAAATTTCACAAGCACCCCCCCATTACCCGCCCCCTCCCATAAAAACAGCTGATAAGCTCATGTCTCCAAAAAACTCCTCCAAACTACTGGGCTCTAAAAATTCTCTGAATTAACACGGCCAGTTGTTTTAGTCAAGTTCCTGTTTGTTGGTCAAAACCGGGTTGACATCTGCGTTCTCCAGCCACTACCCTCCACGCAAATGACCAGCCGGGCATCTATACACACCCCTGCTCCGCGGCTCTTCAAGGTATTTCCCAAACACTACTTTTCATCCTACATTTTCCCCACCTTCCCCAAAATAAAATTATTCGCAGGGGCATCTGATGGAAGGCCTAGCACCCAGCAGGCTGCAGGAAAGGTGCACAGAAGCTGGCAGAGGAGGGACCAGACTGTATGTAATCCGAGAACCAGGATTCCAACCCGGGCTCAGCCTGCCACCCGGCAGCTGTGTGACCTTGGGCACGTAAGTCAACCTCCCCGAGCCTGTTTCCTCAACAGCAAAGCAGGAATCCCAAATAACCCACCCCCACCTCCCCGACCAGTTTCATAAAAGTCCCCGGCGCTAAGCAAGGGCTGCTTGCCGCCCAAGTACTACCCACACGTCCTGCCAGGACGGAGTCCCGCGGCCACCCCTCGAGTTCGCCATGCCGATCAAGGTCAGCCCTTTGGGAGAAGGCCCGAGGGAAGCTCACGAGGCCGCCGGGTCCCTGGGCCTGTTCTCCGCCTCCCTCCCTGAAACACTTGCCCCGAAAGGGCCGCGGGGACAGAGTGTGGTCCCCGGGCATCACGTCGTCCCGCATCCCCCGGCCGGCAGCGGCCCGACCGCGCCCCCCGCCCCCGGGCGGTGCCCCGCCCTGCCCAGCCTGGCCCCGCAGAGGCTGTGGCCCCTACCTCGGCGGCGGCCGGGGTTTGGCCGGGGCTCCACGGAGGCTCGACACGGCAGGCTGGCGGCGGGGAGGCTGGTACTCACCTTGCGGCGCCGCACTCTTGGCCGCCTTTGTATGCAAACACCCAGCCCGCCTCGCGCTCCCGGTCTGCGCGGCCCGGCCCCCGGGGGCGGGGCGAGCGGGGCGGCGCAAGGGGCCTCACGAGACTCGAGCCACTCGGCTGCTTTCAGGGCCCGCCCGGCCCCAGGCGACAGAGCCTCCCTCGCAGGAAGTGCCGGGGCAGCCCGCCCCCTCCCTCCTCGCCTACCTTAGTGCTCTTTACTGAGATGCAGAAGGAAGACGGAAGATGCGGGCTCGGAAGGAAATGCGAGCGCACTTCTGGCCACTCTAAGACTGGGATTTTTTCCAGCCAACCCAGACATGTCGGGAAGGGGAAGGATTCTGGTGCTCGTTGAAGAAGCCGGCTGGCTCTAGGTAGAAGTTTAGGGTCATCTGCTATCTTTCTCTGCTATCCCCATTATTTCCACTGCATCTAAACAAGTCCAGACTCTGCAGGGAGAATTTGTTTCCAACAAGCAATGAGGAGAAGACACTAGATCACGTTTCAGTATAAACTGAGCTGGATTCACGAAAGCCCTCTGCCCTGCTGATCCTGCCCTGGCTGGAGTCCCCCTGGGAGGGCCCTTGCTGTGCGGTCTGCAACCAAGCAGTCACCCAGCTGTGACTCAGCCAGGACAGCTGAGGTGATCCCCTGGGCCAATCCCTGGACCTGCCGCTTTCAGCCCAACTCGGAAGAGGAGAAGGAAACCACCGGGATGCGTAAACTTGCTCCAGCCTCTGGAGGGAGGAGTGATGCCAGGGCAAAGCGATGCAAGCACCCTCGATCCTAAAAAGACTCAGACTCGGTTTCACTATCTGGAAAATCGGAGGCAGGTCCACTTTGAGGATGGAAATGGCCATCACGTGAAATACATGGCCTTTGCTAACTTGAAAGATTTTGAAGTTCTAGAACCGTATACATTAAGGAGTGGTGGTTCCCAGGATCTGTTCAGTGCTTAGCCCAGCTGTGATACAGAGACTGCCCGGCTTGCCCAGCCTCAAGACCCGGCAGGCTGCTGACTTTCCTCCTAGGAGGGACACCTAGAGAAGGCTGATGATGTGTAAGGCTAAACAATTACAACTCCTCGATTGTCAGAACTCTTCTCTACATAGAAAAGCGACGAGAATGATCTAAGCCGCCCTATTCCAGCTGGAAATCTCCATCCTTCTATCCAGTGACAATAACAATCCTGGGAATTCTGAAGTTTTCCAGATTAACTACCTACACAATTGAAAGGGCTCTGCAAGGGGGAGGGGAGACAGGAGAGTGACGGCTCGCCCCTCTTCACCTGAGTCTCATGAAACAATACAGGTGGGTGTGCAATTGACTCATCTCCTGACAGTGACAACAGTGGTTAGTTCTGTAAATGCCCAGGGCAGAAAAGATACCAGAGAAAGAACAACCAATTTCCCCCAGAGGGCTATACTTTATCTCTGGTGCCTGACTTGGTCTCCTAGGGAGGGAGGGAATCTCTGTAGGATGCAAGGCCGGGGTTTGGCTGGAGGCCTTCTGCACAGGCACTCCCTTGCTCGAGGCCTCAAGAATCAGATGGGAACCAGGGACCACCCAGTGCTGCGCCGCCCCCTCGGAGGGCAGGGCACAGAGCAGTGTGGAAATCCACCAGAGGTGGAGTGGGTCCCAATCCAGCGGGGTGCCCGTGGGTGGGCTAACCAAAGCGAGTTTCTTGGGGGAAGAGGCAGGTATGAGAGGTCCTGGGTTCCACAGGAGAAGGAGGGAGGGTACACCAGGGGTGAGCGAATGCTTGGAACCAAAGCACAGAGGGCCCACCCCCAAATTAGGGGGAGGATCATAGATGAAGGCTGAGGCATCCAAGAGGGCAAAAGAAGTCGCAGGGAGATTAAGGGGAGCGGCTGACAATTGGCCACAGCTTGAAGGCCACACCACCCTAATTCACCCTAACAGATACATTAATTAGACAGCACAGTGCACCCTCCCCTGGGCCACGCGCTGGGCAGAGTCCAAGACTCATGGGACTCAGGCACCCCGTGCAGCAGGGAAGCAAGGAGAGCCCCCAGCCTCAGGGCAGAGGGAGACGCAGGTCCCCCACTGGCCGGCGGGCCACACTGCCTGGCATGGAGAGCAGTCACCACCCCCGCAAGCCCCAGCCCCGTCTGTCTCCCCGCCGTCATTCAGTATTCATGTGTTGAGTGCCGCCCTGTGCCCATGCTGAGCGCTGGGGGCTCCAGCGGGGACCAGGCCAGTCGCGGCGTCTGTCCTCTGTTGAGTGTTCGGTTGGGGGCAGTAATGTCGGTCGATGGCACAGATACACATAAAAATTGTGACCCTATTCAGTGCCACCAGGAACTGACCGGTTGGACATGGCTGCGGGACTTGACCTGCCCGGCCCCAGAGGAAGAGGGGCAGGCGCTAACGTGCACTGCTCTAGGCCGGGTGTGCCGGAGCAGACCGACGGGAGGAGGCCAGCCTGTGCAGAGCGGGCTGGCACCTGCAGGGCTTGAAGGAAGACACCCCCCGCCCCGGCCCTGCACCGCTGGCCTCTGATGGGGGAGGGGGAGCACGCCAAGTCCCTTGACCACCCCGGGCAGTGGCTCCCCGCCTGCATCCCGGTGATCAAGAGGGGCTGGGACATCCTTTCTCCCCTGGCCGCATGGGGGAGATTCCTAAAGAGTCAGGTGAGGACAAGAAATACATTTTTGCTAGGAAACTACATCGTTCTCTCTTCCTCCTCCACAGCCAGGCCTGCAGAACCCAGGTCTCTATGAAGCAGCCCTCACACCTCGGAAGGTATGTCCTTTGGTGTATACGTCACACACACCAAATGTCTGAGTTTCGCTCTATAGCCTTCCTCCCTCCCTGTTTTTACCCCAGCCTTATAGTGAACAAGTGTCTCTCCTTTGCCAGGCCTGGGACTGACAGTCACTCTGTTTGGTCTGAGACAGGCATTTGCCAATGAGAACAGACATGTAGCACGGCAGAGCAGGGTCCTGCTGGATTCTGGAGAAGGTTGGGAGGTGAAGGGAAGAGGAGAGATGAGGTGGCAGGAGTGAGGCCACTTAGGGAACCTGGGACAGTGACTGGTGACTGGTATGTTAATCATTGGCAAGGCCATACCAGATGAATCTACCTGAGAAGAAAACATATTTGGAATTCAACTGGGAAATGCATCTGCTACGGACTAAATGTTTATATCCCCCCCAAATTTATATGTTGAAGCCCTAACTGATGGCATTTGGGATGGGGAGGGAATTAGGCTTGTAGATGAAATCATGAAGGTGGAGCCCCACCAGAAACCTGGACCCCAAAGCTAAACATAGTGGTCCAGCCTCTGACCTCACTGAGGGAAGCTGGCTACAGGATAAAATCAGCTTCCTGCAAGAAGACGCTGTGCAACCCGTTACAGGCCGTGGGCTCAGGGCCAGCCCCAAGGTCATTGCTCAGCTACTAGAATTTTCAGCTGATAGACCTTTGTTTGCACCCAGTTGAGATAAAATCTCCAATGCTAACTGATATAATCCTTTGTCGTCTCTAAACAAACAATTAAGAAAGGAGAAGGGACAGGATTTGCTAACAAATTCTCATATCTGTAAATATGCAGCATTTAAACTCGCCAATAGCCAGGCACATTGGCATCTGCTCGTTGCCTGGAGCCTAACTAAACACAACTTCTTTAATGTTGACCTAGAACCTGGGGTTGGTTGAGGAAAGTCACTCTATACTCAAGGACTTCAAGTCATCGCTCTCATCATCTCTTGTTCTGAGAATAAGTAAAATTATTCCGAATTGGACATTCTCACCCACCCCTAACACAGTAAAGCAGTGTTTACCACGAAAACTTCTCACATATTAGAATCACCTGGGGAACTGCTAAAACTCTGGATGCCCAGACCAGCCACGAAAACTTCTCACATATTAGAATCACCTGGGGAACTGTTAAAACTCTCGATGCCCAGACCAGCATTCACATCAACTAACCACAGTCTCTGGAGGCAGGACCCAGGCATCGGTACACTGCAGAACTCCCCATGAGATTCAAGTGCACAGTCACGTTTACAACCCAGTGTTCTCCGAGTCCACTTCCCTTCATCCTGTACCCTGGCCGGCTGGCCTTCCCTCTCTCAAAGCCCACCATCTCCTCTCCCAGCACCCTGTGCCAAGGGTCAACATGTCATTTATGTTCCTTCTAAATGTCCTTATAACAGAACCCATACAAGACAACTCAAGTAGAGTGAGTGAGTGTGAGTGTGAGTGTGTGTGTGTGTGTGTGTGTGTGTGTGTGTGTGTGTGTATGGAGCATGATACACTGAAAGGGGCCAGGGATTCCAGCAATGGGCCTTGAACTATGGCAGATTTCTCTCTGTCCCTCACTGTCTTTCCACGTGCTTAGCTCTGCCCCCTTCCCCTCTCCCAGCTGCTTCCTCTGCTTCCTCTCCAGGGTTGCCTCCTACACACAGCTCACCAGGTAGCTCTTTCCTTCACATGACCACCTACCTCAGTTCCCCTAACCCCAAAATTTCAAGGGAGAAATTGTATTGACTCGGGTCATCTCCCAACCTACAGTACAAAGTCGCAGGTCACTAACATGATAGGAATGACTACCTTTGCTTGTCCATCCCTGGTCCAGTGCTCCCCAGTTCTGCTCGTATCCCCTTTTCCATCACCTCGCGTACCCCAGACACAGTGCTCGACACTGTAGGAGAGCGAGCCGTGAGCCAGACGTGGCACCTTCCTTCAAGGCCTCCGTAAGTCTGTAAAACATCCGAGCCTTGATGTCAGGGGGAACTGAGGGAGGAAGAGAAGCAGGTGCTATGGAAGAGCGGAGAAGACCGGATCAAGCCTGATGGGAGACGCCAGGGCGAGGGGCTCCACGCTGGGCTCTGATCCCAGCTTCACCTCTTGCTAGTTATGTGATCTTGACCTCTCTGACCCTCAGTTTCCTTTTCTACTGAACTGGGGTGAAATATCTGTTTCACGGGCTGTTTGAAGGAATAAATGATCTAAAGTACTTAGTGCAATGCCTGGCACAATATACATGGTCCACTCTGGTGAGTTTTATAATAGTAATGATAATTACTACTACTATTATTATTATTATTTAGTTTGAACACTTAGAAGCCTGATACGGAACACAGTATCACGTTTTGGGCCTTCAGGTTGGGGAAGACTCCTAACCGATGAAGTGTGAGTGGGAGGAGATATCTCAGGCCGAAGGACCAGCACGTGGAAAGGCCCCATGAAGGCATGTGGGAAAGTGGGGAGCTCGTGCCCTGTGGCTCAAATGTGGCGTTGACTCCCCAGTTTGAATGCAAGAATGAATTCATACCCGTCTCTCTTCCATGGTGTCCAGTGCATGCTGGGCCCCCAGGGAGGTCTCAGAGGAGACGCTGAATGACTGCTGAATTGATCGGCTAGGTTTAGTTAGCCTGGGAGAGGGATTAACCACTCCGGAGACTTAAAGTCAATTTCCTGGATTTTAAAGCACACGTTCCTTTGTGCTTAGGAGGACTAAATTCAATTTTCCCTTAACCCAAAGCAGAACATTAACATCACACCTGAGCAAAATGACATGCACCTACGAGGAGCATCAAAGATGATGGAACGTCCACATCGCCTCCTCTGGCACCCATGGGAACGCTGCCTCAGTAAACCTCTGGCCTCTCTCTCCACCCTTCGTCCCTTCCGTTCTGTGGAAGGAAGTACGGAGCTGTGACTCAACTGCTCCTTTCTGGTGTGACGGTCAGTACAAACCAAGACAAGATTCCATCTTCCCTGGTGCGACAAGGGAAAGAGGTTGCCTGCCCCTCCCCCCTCTCCTTAGCACGTTTACTATTGGAAACTTACTACACATTCTTTCTCTGCCCCTTTGAGAGTAAATCTTAAAAAGTAAATCTTTCTAAAAGCTAAATAAGCCTCTGGGCACCTGTACAACTCAGAAATATTCCTAGCACCTGGCAGCCACCTCTCAGAAATGTAAACAGAAAGATGCCCCCCACCCACCCACCCACCCACCCCGCCCCCGTCTCCCAGCGTCCCTGGGAGGGCAGGCGCCTAACTTCGGCAGGTGTCCTGCCTCACTCCACGGTGCAAAACTAGCTCTTGTCACAAAGGAACTAGAAGTTTCGTTTTTCCTTTGGATAAAGGCAATAAGCTAACACAGATGGCCACCCCGTTACCAGGTGAACCGTGTGTGACAAATGGTGCTGTCAGGTCCTCTTACTGAGGACTGGTTGTCGTTTAACCTGAGAACACATGTCAGCCTGCCTACATGAACATGTGAAATCCCTTCATGTCTTTGCAGCCTCTTATTGGATGGCCTGGTTTCATGCTTATTCGATAATTAAACGCATTTCTTTGTCATCTCCCTTTGTGGAGGTTTTCTGGGCTGGGTGGAGATTTTGATCTTTTCTCTTTTTTTTTAACATCTTTATTGGAGTATAATTGCTTTACAATGGTGTGTTAGTTTCTGCTGTATAACAAAGTGAATCAGCTATACATACACATAGATCCCCATATCTCCTCCCTCTTGCATCTCCCTCCCTCCCACCCTCCCCATCGCACCCCTCCAGGCGGTCACAGAACACCGAGCTGATCTCCCTGTGCGATGCGGCTGCTATTTTACGTTTGGTAGTGTATTGTGTCCCAGCACCGGCCTGGCTGTCCTCAGGACGTGGCCTTCCTGCCCCTTGGTTCCCCGAGCAGCACAGGGAAGCACGCGGTGTGCGGCAGCCAAGGTTAACTCACGAGAGAAGCTCTACGATCTGCTTCTGGTCACAGGTCATGTGGTTACTGCCGTCCACCCCTCATCCCGCAAGTTCTCTCTCAAAGCATGCTAGGAGTCCAGAGGATCCACGGAGAGAAAGCACACATTCACGAGTTCGATGTGGAAAAAATTAAATCTTCATTTCACTAACTTCTCACATTTAGTAGCGTTCCCTTCAATTATGAATGTAGGGCAACAACACACAATGGTAGCAACAGTTCCTGCAACCAGCGCCACCAACTACAGATCACAAATATTTTCACAGCGCAACAAAGTTGTTGACGACATTGAGAAATATCCTAGACACTCATTACTACTTAAAAATGTTGGTCGTTATTCGATCTGCTGCTCAGGGACAGGGGAACCAAGGCAGCCAGACCTCGGAGAACCAAGGACGGGAGGCAGCCACTGGGACTTAGTCAGAACAACAGAGAACGTCTCCCTCCGCCACCCCACACCTCCGAGCTGTAACAGGAACAACAGCAGGGTAACAAGAACAGCAGGGAGAGGAAGAATAACAGGCAAAGGGACCCTCTGTGGGGCCCAGTGCAAAGGGAAGGTCTGAAGCTGAGAGTCAGGCAAGTATTTCTTGGGCAAACCACACCCTGAAACACAAGGTGTTCCCACAGGAATTTGAAGGGTTCAGTGCACTGAGGGTAACCATAGCAACAAGGAACCTCAAGCCCAGCCCAACTTCTACCCAGGTTAACTCCCACCCCCATGCTAAGGGCCTGCCAGGAGGAAAAGTGGGTCCATTTCTAGAGATTAAAAGCAATTTGTCTAAGTTTCTACAGTTCTACCAGGATGTCCAGCTTTCAAGAAAAAACGAGGAGACACATGAATAGGCGAGATAACACGCTTCCAAGAGACAGTAACAATAAGAGATGAGATGTGACACAGATGTTGGAATTATCTGACTTGCATTTTTTAAATCTGATGTATAGGGTAAAGTCTCTAATGTGTAAGGTACACAATATGCAAGATCAGATGAGTTCACTGGAGAGATGGAAACTATAAGAATCTAAGGAAAATGCTAGAAATGGAAAATACAGTAATGAAGATGAAGACTGTCTTCAGTGGGCTCGTTAATAGACTCAACATAGTGAGGAAAGAATCAGGGAAGCTGAAGTAAGGTGACCAGAAACAGCCAAACTGAAACACAAAGAGTAAAAGGGAGGAGAAAAGAAAGAAATACACATCTGCAGTGGTGGGTCAATGTCAAACATTGTCTAGCATTCATGTAGCAAATGCCAGAAGAAGAGAGTGAGATAGCTAGGCAGAAGAAATCTTTAAAGAAATTATGGCCTAGAATTTTCCAAAATGAGTGAGAGACACCAAACCACAGATCCAAGAATCTCAAAGATCACCAAGCAACCATATTCACACACACACACACACACACACACACACACACACGCATGAACATAGGCATATCATATTGAACCACTGAAAAGTAAGGAAAGAGAAAGTCTCAAAGGCAGCCTGAGAAAAGAAATTACACAGAGGAACAAGATATGAATTACAGCGTATTTCTCATCAGAAACCACGCAGGAGAGCCAGTGGAGAATCCTGGCAGACATGACCTTAACCAGGGGATGCAGGTTAACATCTTAGGTGATGCACAGTGACACCACGTGCCCCTGATGGAATGCACTGAGGAGGCGTGTCCCCTCTGTAACCTTCTTCCCAACAGTAGAACAACTTTATCTGATCCTGAAAAAACACCCACGTCTAGGGGACTTCCAACAAAGTAACTGATGAGTACCCTTCAAAAGTGTCAAGATAGTGAAAGACATGGCGAGACCAAGGAACTGTCACAGACCGGAGGGGACTGAGGAGGCAGGACAACTCAATGCCATTGAGGATCCTGGACTCGATCCTGGAACAGAAAAAGTAATTGGCAGAAAAACTGGCGACATTTGAATAAATTCTGCAGCTTAGCTTGAGAAAAAATAGATGACTGGTTCGATATTGCCAAATGATTGGCAAAGACCCAAAGGCCCAAGGAGTTAGGGAGGAGTGCTGGGAGAGTTCTGGGTGGAAAAAGGTGCTACAGGCTGTGCTTAATTTACTTAAGCAGATGGGGTCTGATCCAGACCTTGAAGGATCATTGCATAACAAGCAGTGGAAATGAATAGAGAGGGGATTTTGCAGGGGTGGGAGGAAGGGCTGCAGGTAAATGTGGAAAGACAAGTTTATCGAAGTTTTGGCAGTGGGCAAGTCAGAAACGTGTTGGGGATTTGCCGTGCAGGTTATCAAAGAGCGAATATCCTCGTGGGTTTGTTGAGCAGTTAATATGGGCAAGTGGCTGAGACCAGCACGTCATGGCCTCAAGTGCAGCCTCGTATTATAGTTGGTGTTTTTAACCACCTCGCTTTATGTCAAGCCCGTGCTTTGAGCGTGGCTGTCAAGTACTTGTCATCCCTATTATATTAGAGAGTACAGCTCTTCGGGAAGCTTAGATCTGAATTCACTGTGGATAAAGATAGCAATAGATATTTTATATTTATGGTGAGAATTTCAACCAGCTCTTGATCCCTTTTTAATAAAAATTCTTTGAGTCACATTAACCATTAAAAAATATATAATACTTGGTTCTTTTTGGTTTATGAAATATCTCTGTTAACGCGAAAGTAAGTAATTTAGAATTACAATTAAAGTGAACATTCGCCTACTGCGAAAAGAATGGCACTGCAAATGATGCTTTAAACTGAAGGCCCTGGAGAACCACTAAAAGCTTATAAGCAGGGAGGGAAATGTTATGAAACCTCCATTTTATGGAAATGAATCTGGCCAGGGTGGGCTGGCCATGCGGGGTGGCGGGAAGGCTGGGCGGCAGAAGACGGTAGAGGTAGGCGGCTTCTGCGATGGTCTAGGTATCCAGTTCCGGGGTCAAGCAATGATCAGGCATCAGTTGTCACGGAGAACGGATGAAGGGACAGCACCTTTCCAAACTCCTCGGGTTTTCTCAGGTAACACCACTAATCCCCACACTGGCTCCGGGTGGGATAAGTCCTGCCCCAGGCTGTGAAATGAGAGCGCTTAGAACTTCCCTGGAAGTGAAATCCTTCTTGGATGTAGAAAACCGGATTTTTCATTTGTTTCTGCCATCATCCATTAAAGAAGGGCAAGAGACCAGGGAGAGAAAGTGATTCGGGAGCTGTGCTTGCCTGTTTCCCGGCTGGGACCCTGGTGTGGGTGTCTGTCCACACAAGCTGGCTGTTTGGAGAGGTCTGTGGCTACCACCCTATCCCAACTCAGAAACATAACAAAAACAAAGAAAGAAACCACTCTCTTAAATCCCAACGAAACTGCACCTCCTATAAATGCTTGTGTGCTGATATATTCATGACTAGCTGCTCTGCGCCTATACCAAGGGGAGGAGGAGGGAGCCAGGAGGGGCTGGAGGGAAAAGGCAGAGTCACCTATTCACAGGGGTGCTGTGGGCTCTGCTTGGGTCCTGGTCTGCGAATCGAAGCTCCTGTCCCTATTGCTTCGTCCTTCTAATGAGAATTAGGCACCAACTTGCAGGACTCCCTGAAAATACTCTCAGTATCACATGCCTGCACGTACATCTAAATGGCATTTCCTTTGCATTTCCCATTAAGATAAAATATTGGAAAATATTTGTATAAATAATGCACCATGGTTTACCATTCTTCAAAGAACTCCACAAGAAGGCAATCCGTGACACTGAACAAATGAGGAAACCCGTGTAACAGCCCAGAGCAAACCAATTCACAGAAGGTAGAATTGAGACCCCAAGAGTCTCGTGATACGGCTCTAGTGTCCCCAGATCTCAGCCACTGATGCCATTCTTCTGTGGGTTCAGCGGCTGAGAAGCCAGCACGGGGGACGTTTGGACGTGTCGTGTCCCCAGATTTCTGCCACTGATGCCATTCTTCTGTGGGTTCAGTGGCTGAGAAGCCAGCATGGGGGACGTTTGGACGTGTCGTGTGGGGATTGATGCCCCGTTGTGTCCACCCCCGCAAACCAGCCATTTACCTTCACTGCCAGCAGAAATCCTCACCTTCCCCACTTGGAGGACGTGTTGGCAGGACTCCATTCAACGTCCATTAATTTCATCTGGAGGTCGCTGCTCATGGGAACACTGGCCTCCTGGTTGATTTTCCTCTGTCTCCTAGTTTTCTAGTTCCCCTCAGCCCAGGCCACTGCTTACGGGCTGTTGTTAGGACACGCATGGCTGGCCCCCATCCCAGCCTTACCCTTCTCTCTCTTTCCTCCTTGATCTTGCCCCTCAACCTGCCTTGTCCACTGCCATTTTCTCTCCTTCTCCACTGTCCTTTCACCCGTGCCCTCTGCAAAGACTCCAGGAAAAGCTCATTGTTGGGTGGCAGGATTCTGATGACCCCACTGGGGTTATGATGTCAGCATTTGGTGATGTTCAGGGGAGGAGAGAGAGGGCTCAGTAAGGTTGCTACGTGGAGCTGGTTGGAGGCCAGCACTGGATCCAGAACAGAACCCAGTCAACGCTGGGGCTGATCGAAAGCTTGAAGCACAATGTGACCAAATTCTTCCATGAAATCAGATTTTGCCTGGCTGAATTCTGAGTTATAAAAAGCTAACTAGAAGGGACTTTTCTTTCACTCTAACAAAGTGAGAAAACATTGAGAGAGGAATTAGCATATCCATTTTTTATAGAACACGAAAATTTGGTGTTATCTACTAAGTATACTAGTAAGATATTTATATAATAGACCTTTTTGCAGAAAAAGCATCCATTCCAAGAAATTTAAACTATATAGGAACCCTTTGAAATGCCTAAGTCACGGACAAAAATGATGAGTAATTACAGGATACAATTGTTTAAGTATTACCCATCAACTAAAAATAGTTTTAAATGGTGATAAACTGGAAAGTTATTATACAGTTAGACTGGAATCCTTTAAAATATGACAATACTGCTACACAGCATTAGACGTCTTTGCTCAGGTGTGACACTGTGAACTCAAACTTTTAGCTGAATCTCGAGGACCACCTTGCACCCAGTCTTTATATAGATGCTTAAGATTACAGTGGGATTGTTTTCTCACAAGCAATTTCTTTAGGCATGACCAGAATGCCTACCACCAGATGTTAAACATCAGAGTAGAAGGTAAAACTTGAAAATACTGGTTCACAAACCATGGGCCTTCTCATTCTTTGGGAAAATCCAGAGTTACAGCCAGAGTTGGTCTTCCAGATCTACACAACCCACTTACCCCTTCCCATGTCTTCTTCAGATGGTGCTTTTGAATCTTAATGGAAAAGTCGCGTCTGTAAGACCAATTCTTAACAAGGAAGAGAATTGTTCCTTTCGTCTCTAGCTCATGGTAGCTTGGATAGATTTGTGGTTAAGGCAGAGTCCTGAAAAGGACGTTCTAATGTGAAAAGGCTGAGCAGTAGGTCCCACTAGCTGCGTGGGATTTGTACATTGCTCTGTTGACTTGTCACCACGCAACCCAGCACGTTTCAGGAAGTCACGTGCCAATCTAGCACATTCTGTCCTGTGTGAGAGAATGCCATTGGAAGCAGCAGTATCTAAGCTCTCTACAAATCATTTCAACCAAATATGAGGCTCTTCTTGTAGTTTCTCCAGATCATGTCAACCCACCCTTACCAAAGTTTGGAGGCTAAAAAACGTTAACTCGCTTCTTAAATTGTGATTCTCATCTTTAAAGTGTACAGTTTTCTACTGAGATATGAAGCCAGCATATGCATGGCCACAAGATTCCAGCCTCTGTGCCCCTCTGCCAGCCTCAGGAGAAGAAGATCCCGAACCTGCACACTTCCCCAAACCTGTGGTATTGGGCTGCGCAGAGAGACGACTGTTAGCCCGAAACAAAGGAAGTCATTTTTCGTGGCTTTCTCTGCAGGTCACGCCACGCTCACAAAACCACATTCGGTGCCACCTTCATACTTGAGCTCCGTAAGGATGGTGCACGCCTCTCTGGAAGGAACGACCCACAACCTGAAAGGTGAGGCCAAACCACTCTCTAATAACAAAAGCTGTTTAACCTGCAAAAGAAAACCCACTGGGGGGGAAACAGGAGATGGAAAAATGGTGGCCTAATGCGAGGATAGGATCATATCTGCCTGCAGATTCCAAGGGATCTGAAGGATGAAAGTAGGTGGATTTGTGATCGTGATAAAAAGACCGAAGGAGACAGGTAAGGCGTGTACAGAGACCATCTGGGCTGCGTCTGGAGCCTGGGAGCTCCCAGCTGGATCCCCACTTGGAACAGGGCTGTGGAGGGTTCTGAACGGGAGGCAGACCCAGAGTGAACTGCTGGATCTTTTGCATAACCAGTTTGAGAATTCTGGGCTTAGCCTCGCTGTGTCCCACCCGAGCAGCCCGCAGAGGAATGGTGGTCTGTGTAGAGGTGGGCAGGTCGGGCTCAAAATGTTGCCACCTGATTCTTCGGCTCCTGGAGTGAATTAGCTGCTCTCCACCTCCACCCCGCCACCCAAAGAGGATGACCTGGTTCTAGGGAAGCTCTATGTTGGGTAAAACAGAGGTGAACGAGGCTTCTGCCCCAAGAGGAGAAAAGGGCCAGGGACACTCTGTCTAAAGGGATTCTGAGAGCAAGCTGGTTCCAAAAGCTAATTCTGAGTTTTAGATCTGCACCTGGTCCAGCGCTCAGCTTGCATCTGTAAGGTAACCCATGTCCCCAGAGGGAAAGTGGCCCTCCCCAAGCTCCACACTAAAGTTGATCTGGGGGACTTCCCTGGTGGCACAGTGGTTAAGAATCTGCCTGCCAATGCAGGTGACATGGGTTCAAGCCCTGGTCCGGGAAGATCCCACATGCCGCAGAACAACTAACCCCGTGCACCACAACTACTGAGCCTGCACTCTAAAGCCTGCAAGCCACAACTACTGAGCCCACGTGCCACAACTACTGAGCCCACTCACCGCAACTACTGAAGCCCGCGAGCTTAGAGCCCGTGCTCCACAACAAGAGAAGCCCCTGCTCACCGCAGCTAGAGAAAGCCCACGCACAGCAATGAAGACCCAACGCAGCAAAAAAAAAAAAATTTTTTTTTAATTTTGGTAAAAAGCTTTAAAAAAATAAATTTGACCTGGGTCTTGGCCACACTCTGTGATTTTTTTTCCTCCCCAAACAGTAAGGACATTGGCCCAGTAATAAAATCCCACAGAACTTTCTGGAATCTGAGGTTTCCTGGGCAGGGTGTGGTTCTGGGGAACTGGAGACCTGGGTTCTGGTCTGTGTTCTGCCACTTATAAGACCCTAAAGATGTCGCCTCAGTCTCCACATCAGAAAGAGAGGAAGTGATAATAGAGGACCGTCAGCTCTGGCCTGTCATCTACACATCTGTGCTGTGACTTCCTAGGTACAGACAGTCCTGCATCGTCACCCCTGCCCAAGCCCCCAAACACACATGCAGTGTGATGATACCTGTCAGTCCTGGGCCCTTGACACCCCAGGGCATCTCCATTCATTTCAGAGGACATTGAGGTAGTTTCAGAAGAAGAAATTAATGTGATTCCACTTTAACTTTAAACTATAACACCCGCACCCAATATTCTCCTCTCCTGTCTCCCTCCCCGGGGGATGTGTAAGTGAAGGTTTGGGCATCACTAACCTAATTACAGGAAATTCTGAGCAGAGTGGGGCACACTCAAGACAAAGAATCAGTTGAGGGTTTCTTGAATTTCCAGTGGGAGGCAGGGACTGGGGGCTGGCAGACAAAGATTTATCCCGGTCCCAACACTGCTCAGTTTCAGTTCTCTTCTGTCACTCTGTGCTCCGTAGCGTCGAACCCACCGCGGTACGACTGGCTCCACTGATGCTCAGCTCAGCTGCAGTGTCCTCAGGAGACTCACAGACAGATGGATCAGCTAGAGAGCATCTGAATGGGAAACGGTTCTCTGACACACACACGTGCCCGCTTTTCCAGCATCAAACGTCTGACTGCGTGTCTGCTGTCCCGGCTGCTCTGGCTCCACTATTTCTCCACACAGTCTAAGCTCCAGCTGCGCTGGACCATTTTCCTGTCTTTGTGCTTGTCCTGTTGCCTTCTACCACCAGGCCTTTGTACCCGCTGTTCCCCCTGCATGGAATCCTCTCCTCTCTTCACCTGGTTAACCACTGCTCATTCTTCAACCTTAGTTCAAGCATCACTAACGTCCCCATCTATGTCAGTTCTCCCTGTTAGACACTCACACTGCTCTGCATATCTTCCATTCAATGTACTGAGCATAGTTTAAATGCTCCATCTGTGTGTGCAATTATTGTAAAATCTCTCCCCAGCAGACAGACTCTGCAGGAAGGAAAAGACCATTTCTGTCTGAATACCTAGCACCGTTTCTGGCACTTAGTAGGTGCTCAATAAATATTTTGAAATGTATGCATAATGATTATATAGGGGTCATAATGCCTGGTTGCAAATATATATATTCATCCTAATAAAAATAGACTAACTAGGGATGCACTGGTGTTAAAGGTACCAGTGCCCTTATCATGAATGAGGCAGGAGGGAAGTCACAAAGAATGCACCCATCTATGCAACCAGCCATTTCTCTTTTTTACAATAAAATATTTTATTAAAGTCAATAAATCTAAAATATTACCATTACAACAGGTGATCAATATTAGAATTACTAGTGAAATATTTTACGTTCTTTTCTTTTATACTGTCTTTGAAATCCAGTATGTATTTTATACGTGTAACACACTTAGGTCTGGACCAGCCACATCTCAGCTGCTCAGGAGACACACGTGGCTGGTGGATACCGTACTGGAAAGCTCAGGTTTGACATGTCCTGAACCAACTATTTCTGAGTGCTTACTCTGTGCTAGGTACAGTGGGGGGTTAACGATTAAGAGATGCCTCTGTCCTCAAAGAGCTCAAGATAAGTCGATACACAGTGTGTCCAGCAAGAGAAAACGAACACAAACAATTCAGAACAGGATGCCCACTGGGGTGGGAGAAGGATTTGGTGAAAGGGAGGATTGGGAATACACACTAAAATGAGACGTTCATAGAACGTTTCTATCTATCACAAGTGAGAAAGGAGCCCTGGGACATCTCTATAAAACCTAAGCATTCACTGAACAGGGAATAATCATTCTCTGTAAGATTCTAATTAAATACATTATTGTTGGATTTGACTGTGCTGGTGCTTGGCACTAGTCCACCCGGGACGTGTACGGCAGAATGGGGCTATCGTGATTCAGGCTAAGAAACGCAATCGGCTGTAAGAGATATGCAGTGCATTTCTAGATAGGAACACAGTGAATGTCATCGGACACGCACAGAATAGCTCCATTAACAATGCTGAACAAGGAGGAAAATCCTGGGGCAGGGTAGCGGGTGAAGCAGAACAAACACGGGTGTGTTTATTTTCCCTTTACTTCCAGACACTGCATCTCATTAAATTTCAAGGCAACTTCAGAACTTAAAAACTTACAACAGTGAAGAGAGAGAACAGGAGGGCCATCTTCTGTGGAAAAGACATCTAATCAAATTTGGAAGGTGAAAGCAAAGGGAAAGGTTGAGTAAAGAAAGAACGCAGAGCACAACGGCTTAATCTCCAAAATATACAAACAGCTCATACAACTCAATAACAAAAAAACAAACAACCCAATCGAAAAATGGGCAGAAGACTTTAATAGACATTTCTGCAAAGACGAAATACAGATAGCCAGTAGGCACATGAAAAGATGCTCAACATCACTAATTATTAGAAAAACGCCAATCAAAACTACCGTGAGGTACCACCTCACACCAGTCAGGATGGCCATCATTAAAAAGTCTACAAATAACAAATGCTGGAGAGGGTGTGGAGAAAAGGGAACCCTAGGGCTTCCTTGGTGGCTCAGTGGTTAAGAATCTGTCGGCCAAGGCAGGGGACACAGGTTTGAGCCCTGTTCTGGGAAGATCCCACATGGCACGGAGCAACTAAGCCCATGGGCCACAACTACTGAGCCTGCGTTCTAGAGCCCGTGAGCCATAAATACTGAAGCCTGCGTGCATATGCTCTGCAACAAGAGAAGCCGCCGCAATGAGAAGACTGCTCACCGCAACGAAGAGGAGCCCCCGCTCGCCACAGCTAGAGAAAGACAGCGCAGCTATGAAGACCCAGCCCAGCCAAAAATAAATAATAAATACACATAAATAAACATTAAAAAAAAAGAAAAGAAAAGGGAACCCTTCTACACTGTTGGTGGGAATGTAAGTTGGTGCGGCCCCTATGGAAAACAGTCTGGAAGTTCCTCAGAAAGCTAAAAATAGAATTACCATATGATCCAGCAATCCCACTCCTGGGCATAATCCAGACAAAATTATAATTCAAAAGGATACGTGCACCGCTATGTTCATAGCAGCACTATTCACAACAGCCAAGTCATGGAAGCAACCATGGATGTCCATCGACAGATGAATGGATAGAGAAGATGTGGTACAGATATACAATGGAATACTACTCAGCCATGAAAAGGAATGAAATAATACCATTTGCAGCAACATGGATGCAACTAGAAATCATCATACTAAGTGAAGTAAGTCAGAAAGAGAAAGACAAATACCATATGATATTACTTAGATGTGGAATCTAAAATATGACACAAATGAACCTATCTACAAAACAGAAACAGACTCACAGACACAGAGAACAGACTTGTGGTTGCCAAGAGGTGGGGGGTGGGGGGGGGAGGGATGGATTGGGAGTTTGGGATTAGCAGATGCAAGCTAGTATATATAGGATGGATAGACAACAAGGTCCTACTGTAGAGCACAGGGAACTATGTTCAATATCCTGTGATAAATCATAATGGAAAAAATATTAAAAAAAGAATGTCTACATGTATAGAACCAAGTCACTTTGCTGTACAGCAGAGATTGGCACAGCATTGTAAATCAACTATACTTCAATAAAAAGTAAATAAAATTTTAGAAAAAGAAATAACACGGAGCAAGTTATAACCTGGAATACCTGCAGGGGGGCTGCAGCCAAGGGAGGGGCTACCTGCCCAGGAGACCCTCAAACAGGTGCCGGAGCCAGAAGCACACTGTTCCCCGGGTAACCGCCGGCTCCCTGACTGGTTAGAGTGAACCCCAGCCATGGGAGTTTCCAGGCAACCTTCCTACCGCAGGCATACAGTCAACTGCCAATCACCAGACATTTGAGGAAACTCTGCAACATGCAAGAGAGAGAAGGACAGACAGGGGGAAACCTGACTCCAGAAGAAATAAAAATAATGAAGGGAACAGAAGAGAAATTAATAGGAAGAAATTCCCAAATTCAAATCTCAGAGAGATCTGGGAAGTTATTTCATTCAGAAAACAAAAAACAGGAGAATGCTGTGAAAGAGAAAAAGACTGGAGAACAAAAAAGAATCTGTTAAAGGAAGAATCTGATTGCCAAAAAGAATCATAACAAAAGTAGAAGATTAAGTGAACGAAACATACCAATTGTAGACCAAAAAGCTGGGCTATGCGAGATAAGAGAGACAGAGGGGAACTTCATGGGTCTCCAGTCACCACTCTTTTATCTGTTTTCCATTTTCCTTTAGTCTGTTGACATATTTTATCTGCTGATATTCATTAGCTTACAAGTATGTTGTCCACTAGGACAGTACAGACGTGTGCTCCAAGGTCTAAGCAGAATGAATGAGACATGATCCACTGCTGGGCACATCACTGTGCAGCTTCAGGACACAGAGGATTAGTTGAAGACCCTGAAAACTTACAGGTGGAAAATAGTAATAGTAGGTCACCCAGGAAGGAACAAAAGTCAGACTGGCATAGAGGTAACATTGGTTATTAGAAGTCAGTGAAACAATGCATTCAAATTCTGTGAAAAATTAATATCAACCTCAAATGCTAATTCCAACCAAACTATCAAATGTGAAGTCAAGTTAAAAAGGAGATTCAGACAGGCAAGGGCTCGAAAACTTATCTTCTATCTCCCTTTTCTGGGAGGTTACATGAAAACAAAACTCCAGTTTGCTTATTTTTAAAGAGTGAACTAAGAAGAAAACAAGGTCTGGGTAAAGGTGGATGTAGTGAGAGCCTCCCAAGATGACAGCTCTGGCAGAAGACTGAGAGCAAGCAGGAAGAGAGATTTCCTGCAGAGAGAGGTCACAGGAGAAAAAAGGACTCCTGCACAGAGAGCTGAGAGTTTGGAAAAATTAGGGAACGTGATAAAAGTACTAAGTGCAAGGAATAAAAGAAAAGAATTAGAAACTACTGAATGAGAAAAACTTCTTATAGAGGCAGCATGTTGCAGTGCTTAGGAATAAAGTCTCTGGAGCTAGAAGATGTGGGTCTGAATCCTAATCCTGCCATTTATCAGCTGTGTGACCTTGAGCAAGTGGCTCAACCTCTCTGTGCTCATTTTCTCATCTCTCAACTGAAGATAATAAGACCAACTTATAGAACTACTATAAGGAAGTAAATGAGTTAAGCTTGTAATACTCTTAGGAGAGAACCTGTCACTTGGTAAGCACCATATAAAGTTTGTTAAATAAATAAGAAAACCGAAGTGCTATATGAAAATCATGGTCATCCAAATAAGATAAATAGATCCCAATTAAAACAAGTTAATGGGCTTAAAAATAAAGACTGTGATAGTTTCCAAGTGATAGACTAAAGTCAAAGCTTAAGGACATTATGTGTGTGCGTTGTGGGAACGGAGGGCAGGGGAGAAAGGACGGGCAGGGAATGGGAAGCACAAATTTTTCCTGCTAACAAGGAAAAAGAAAGGCAAACATAACTTCCAGGAAAAACACACCTCTCCCCAAGAAAAACTCTATATATAAGAAAGGCAGAGTCTGAATAAAGAACAAACTAAAACAGGATAAGATTATACATAAATGGCAGAGTCTGAAAAAGGAGGATTCATTAGCATATGATGCTCTGTGAGAATCAGCTAGTTTATCAGTAACTCCATAGGATAAGGTGCAAAGAAGAGACGGAAGTAGTTGGCTTTAGTCGTGAGTCAGCATCTCCTAATTGATTTTCTAGAAAATAGGCACGTGAAGCACTTGGATAAAATTTTTCAAAAATTAATTTAAATCTAACCAAAAGCCACTTCCTCTCTGCACAAAATGTGCTCTCCATCCAAGAAGACATTTTAAATCCTGTCCTTTTTCAAACTGAAAGATAAGAAAGAAAAGGAATAAGAAAAATATGGTTCCAAGTAACTGTGCCAGGATAACCCAGAATTCTGAGAATTGATGCTTTTGTTAGAAATGGGGCAATCAAAGCACAGGCTGGCCAAGAGGGAGGCTTCACGTGACTAACTGTACCACGTTCCCTCGCCTGAGTTAGACGGGTTACGCCGTTTGGGTGAACATCTCATTGCTCAACTCTCCCTCCAGAACTCGGGGCCTTTTGCCTTGAATGAACCTCCATGTGTACAGGGATGGGTATGCTGGTGTGTATTTGGGGGGTTTCTGCATCCCACGGCCAGACCAAGATTCTTCAAACTGAGAGCTGGACCTCCAGGAAAGCCTTCCCTCAGACATTCCTCGGGTCCATGAAGGATTCATCACTGGCTTCTCTGTACTAACCAGCCCACATGGAACTCCATCACGGCACATTTCACAGAGCCTTGTCGCTGCGTCATTTCGTATGCCCCTATCTGCTCTACTGGTTGGTGAGCCCTTCAAGCAAAAGACCAGCCACGACACACTCATCAGTGTACCCTCGTGCCTAGAACATTTATTTGCACAATAAGTAGGAGACAGAGACAGGGACAGGGACAGAGAAAGAGACAGACAGGCAAAGACAGAGATTTTGAGTCCTAGTCTCTTGCCCTGTTGTACTTTCCCTTCGTTTGGGTTTTCTCATCACTAAGCATTTTTGGAATTTATGAACCTATCTTCTAAGGATAACAACATAAAAATTACCAAAAGCTGTGACAGTAGAGGTTCTGATTGGAAACCCACCTGTGTGGCCTCGCCCACCTCCCCTGGCCACACACACTCCCTGGGTGATGTTGTCCCCCTTGGAGACTTCAGCAATACCGCTGACCCACAGATCGGTATCTCCAGTCCTGACCTTGCCTCTCAGCTCCAGACCGAACAGCCAGCTACCTTCTGGAAACCTCCATTTGGACTGTCCACCATGCACTTCAGCTCAACCAGGCTGACGATGACCTCCTAAATGGCCTCCCTGCCTCCAGCCCCATCCCATGACTACCCTGGAACAGGGCTGCAGATGTGACATAGCACTGCCTGCTTAAGGCCCCCTCAATGCCAACACCCCCCATTACCATTACTTGTAGGATAAAGTCCAAGGCCTTTAGAAAAGCAAGTGAGGCCCCCCGTCATGAGCACCCTGCTCCCTTCTCCTCCACTGTCACCTCCCACTCTTCCCTTCTTTCAGTCCCACCACCCAGTTCTCACCTCCGTGCCTGGCTAGCTTACACCTCTTTCAAGACTCTGCATAAGATTTACTTCCTTTTAGAGGCATTTTTCTGAATTGCTTCTAAACTTTCTACCCCACCCCTCCAAGCTGAGTTCTAAGCCCTCTTCTCTTCTACACAATGCCTGGTGGTGAACAGCAAGCACTCTGTGGTCACGATCGGACGAACTCCCAACGTACAGCCAAGAAACTAAAGCTCAGAGAAGTTAGGGAACCTGCTCGATGTCACACGTACTCTAAGTGGCAGATGTGACCAGAACTTTGGACTCCACATCCAGGTCCCCTGCTTAGATGGTAAGATTTTCTGTAATTTCGCCCTTGCAGCAGAAACTTCCTATTTCACATCCCCTGTCCATCGCTTCCTGTCTTGTTACCGCATGAGCTCTGTGACGGGCCCAGTACAGGGATGCCTTTCCTAGACCACCTCCCTTGTAACCATGGCCATTGCCCTGCACCTTGGGCCGGAGGCTGGGCCTGGAAACCCGGTGGCCATGGGCTCCAGCCCCCAGGTCTGCAGAAGGGGACTTGGCCACAGAGAATGGCAGCCTCAGACCACCTCGTGATGGCCAGCCTGCCCGCCTACCCACAGGCGGAGCAGCTCACTTACCGGGACCTCCTGCCCTTCCTCTCCTCCATAGAGGACGGCTCCCCTCACTCCAGGCTCAGAGGCCACTAGCTGCCTGCCCTGCTTAAGATTCCTGGCCTCTGATTGGGCCCCGTCTCTGCCAATCCACTGGGAAGTATCAATAGAACTTGCGGTCCTCCCAGCGTCGCCGGGGCCAGGCCTTCCTCGGCAGCCTTCTTCATTCACTCAACTGGAGCCCCTGGATTCATCTGAGGAAGAATCTCTCCCTCTGCCTGGCCCTGCACTCTGACCAGAGTCTCTCTCCACACTGAGCTCTTTGGGAGAGACACCAAGTGATAATTTCATTCTACATCCCCAAGGTTTAGGACAGGCCACAGTCAGGACAAATAAGTCTTCAGGCTTTATCACTTCCTCCCTGGATTATTCCAAAAGCCTTTCCTTGAGCTGTTCCAAGCCTCTTCTCCACAGGAAAGGATCCCAGGCTTAAAATCTATGGGGTAGAGCAAGTTGTATGAACTTGCTGAACTTAGGCAAGGTGAGGGCGAGACGAACATACTGTGAGAAAAGAACCAGGGTGCAGGTGGACCACTGCCAGGGATGCTTCAGCAAATTATCCCCCCAGACTCCAGAGGCTCAGCGAGCCAGATTCACGAGCAGAACCTGGAAGCTGGCGTGGGCGTGGGGGCGGCGTGGTGCTGGCCCTCGGGCTGCTGAACATGGGGTCTAGGGAGACCCTTAAAAGAGCAGAGAGCAAAGCACTAAGTACAGTCACAGAGACAACCTGCAGGGCCCAGCTGAGGCCTGGGGACCAGGCACAGGGCAGTGCCAAAAGGGGCCAATGGGTACAGGAGGAAGAGGCAGAATCTTCAGGAGGGCTTTGAGGGGTTCAGGGGCAGCCGCAAGGGCTCTTATTAAGTAAACGTGACAGTCCGTTAAGGGCAAACGAATGGCATGAACCTGATATGAACATTTTCCTGTTGGCACTAGGGAGCCATTGAATGCTTTTTTGTTTGTTTGTTTGTTTGTTTTTTGCAGTACGCGGGCCTCTCACTGTTGTGGCCTCTCCCGCTGCGGAGCACAGGCTCTGGACGCGCAGGCTCAGCGGCCATGGCTCACGGGCCCAGCCGTTCCGCGGCATGTGGGACCTTCCCGGACCGGGGCACGAACCCGTGTCCCCTGCATCGGCAGGCGGACTCTCAACCACTGCGCCACCAGGGAAGCCCCATTGAATGCTTTTTAATCAGGGAGGTGACAAAATCAGATCTATGCGTGGCAGAGGTTGGCTCGCAGGGAGAAGAGGTTAGAAACTAGCCATAATGTTCTTAGCTTCATCTGGGGCTCATCAAACCTTTAGAAAGGGCGACAGGCCAACTCTGAAAGCTTCAGTCGGATGGCAGAGTCCTGGTTTGGGGACTGCATGTATCCATGGCAATAAACCAGTTTGTCAAAGAGTATTTTCTCTCATCTTGAAATGTCAAAGTATTGATATAATTAGGGCATTCATAGCAACTCTACTCACATTAATGTTTGAAGACCATACATTTCGAATCCATCCAGGGTCTCTCATTATTGGAATCTGGAAAACAAAAACATTAGAAATTACTTAATGGGAATGTTCTGTAATTAGTGGTAGCGATTGCACACCCTTGTGAATACACTAAAAACCACCGAACTGTACACTTTAACACGGTGAATTTTACGGTGTGTGAATTATATCTCAATAAAAAAAAGGAAATGAAGTAAGAAGAAGGATTTGGTGAGGTTTTTTCTGAACACACTCAGAGTGTGAGGTCTTGGTAAGAAACGACACATCGTGAGGTCGTAAATCTCTCTCTCCCACTCCTTTACTTCTCTGTGGTCTCCTCCTTCCCAGAGCACATGGACCTATTGGGGAAACGTCAGGAGATAAGGCAACATGGAAAAATGATGGGATTTGGAGTCCGAAGACATGCTTTCACGTGCTGCCTCTACTGTTTCTTGGCTGTACGACTGCACAGGGCTAGTTTTCTCTGTAAAATGGGCATAACAACAACCCTGGAATGGATGGGTGTGTAGTGAGCACTCACTGAGTCTATTCTGGTGAAAGGGCAAAGCCTCATGCACAGATGAGCTGTTAAGACTGTTGGTATGAAATTATCCAAGCAAGTAGGACCTGCACAGTCTGCTTTTCCAACAGGGGCCCCCATTAGAGCTCCCAGCCTAAGGGATGTGATACGTTTTCATAGTCCTTAAACTATACTTAAGTTATACTCAGAAACACATATGTTCTGGGACTTCCCTGGTGGCGCAGTGGTTAAGACTCTGTGCTTCCAATGCACGGGGCCCGGGTTTGATCCCTGGTCAGGGAACTAGATCCCACATGTGTGCTGCAACTAAGAGTTCACATGCCACAACTAAGGAGCCCACGGGCCACAACTAAGACCCAGCACAACCAAATAAATAAATAAATAAAGTAAAATTTTAAAAAAACATATATGTTCTGAGTGAAACTAAAGCAGCCCAGAATCAACAACCCCTGAAGCCCCTTACTCCTATTTCCCTCATCCTCTCATTCCCTTGCCCATCACCCTACCTGCTATTCATCTACGGCATTTAGCTTTTCCAATCCATATTGTTGATTGGCAGATAATTACTGGTGTTGCTTTACCTGATGGTTCATTTAGTTTCTCGCAGGGGCCAAGTGCTTTGCTAGGTAGTGGGAACAAGGAGATGAGTAAAATAGAAATCCTGTCCTTGAGTCACTCATGATCTAGTGGGGGGCAGGCAGGAAGACATGTAGAAAAGGTTTTCATGGCCAGGACCACCACCAAGACATGCCCAGGGTCGGGTGGGAGCACGGGAGAGAGGCAATAGTTTGCTTGCGGGGAATATAAGGAAGGTTCTGCGCCATCCACAGAAGGTGACATCTGAGCTGCTTCTGAAGGATAAGTGGGGCTCTCTGAGGAGAGAGGAGGAGAAATTCCATTTCAAGCAGAGAAGAGGGTGTGTTCAAAGAAACAAAGGCACCACACATATGTTTGGGGAACAGCCAGGAGCGCCCAGGACTGGAGAATATCCCATCGTGTGCAAGTGATACAGAGCAGGCCCGGGATGGTCTGCAGTCAGGAGACATGGGTAGAGTGGGGTCATTTTAAAAAAAAGTTCCTTTTTTTTAACAAATGTCCTCCTTAAACAAAACCTTTTGCAGAAGCCCGTATGTAAATAGAAGGGGAATGGGGCTTCCCTGGTGGCGCAGTGGTTGAGAGTCCGCCTGCCGATGCAGGGGACACGGGCTTGAGCCCCGGTCCGGGAAGATCCCACATGTCGCGGAGCAACTGGGCCCGTGAGCCACAACTACTGATCCTGCGCGTCTGGAGCCCGTGCTCCGCAACAAGAGAGGCCGCAACAAGAGAGGCCCGCGCACCGCGATGAAGAGTGGCCCCCGCTCGCCACAACTAGAGAAAGCCCTCGCACAGAAACGAAGACCCAGCACAGCCATAAATAAAAATAAATAAATTTAAAAAAAAATAGAAGGGGAATGCTGTGGTCATTTCAGGGAAGAGGCCTGGAGTCCCCAGGCTGGGTGCAGAGCCCTGGCTTCAGAGAACACAGTTTGAGAACGGTGACTGTACACGGTGGGGAGCTGCCGAGGGGCGGGATGGTCAGGCCTGTGTTTTACAGGATCACTCTGACATCTGTGTTTTGGACGCAGAGAAGCAAATTTAAAGGCTTTTTTTTTTTTTCCTTTAGCCGCATAGCTTGTGGGATCTTAGTTCCGGAACCAGGGATTCAACCCCCAAGCCCTCAGCAGTGAAAGCGCGGAGTCCTAACCACTGGACGGCCGTGGAATTCCTTTTTTTTTTTCTTTGAAGGCTATTCTAGCAAAGCGTGGCCAGGGTGTGAAGGAAGGTGGTGACAGTGGGGGGGAAGAAGAAGGGGCGGCTGTGAGCGCTGCCTAGTGGGAGAGGCCCCCGGGCTTAGTGATTGACTCGGATGGTCGGATGGGTGAAGAACAGGGAGAGTTTGAGGATGACTGAGGTTTCTGGCCTGGGTGACTTGGTAGATGATGGTATCATTAAGCATCAACCAATGAGGAAAACTGAAAGGGTAAATTTGGGGAGGACTCTTAGAGTATTCTGGAAGATCTGTAATAAAAAGGATAGATTTTCCTCTAAGACAGAACCCAGGAAAGAAGATAGATGTGAGTTAAGGAATTCTATTCAAGTCCAGATCCTGGTAGGGAGAGCGGGCAAGGCGATTGGTTTCTGCATCTATAAATTGCTTAATATAGTAATTATTTCAGTCCTGGTTTCAACCAATCAGTGCATTTGAAACACTTCTGGAAGTCCAGTTACTACCTCCATTTTAGCTCCTCTAGAGTATTACAGCATTCTGCAAAAAATCATGCCACTTGGGTACAGATGTTCTGAACCACCCAACTCAAATTCCTCATGGGACACAAACATAGTCACATGCCCGCCAGCACTCGCTGGGTACAACAGTTGCACGGATTTTACACTCACGAGGCAGGCTAGGAAGACTGGCAGCAGTTCAAATTCACAATGCTTGGATTTGGTCCCAATTAAAAATCAAGTTTCTAATCAAGTACCAAATATATTTTTTGCTGCCATGGGAGCAATGACTCTGACCCCCCAGAAATTTGCTTTGATTTCAGAGATTAAAAATAAACACAAGAACACCAAAAATGGTGAACCCGTGTATTTCAAGAGTCATTTCTCTCAAAGCTAAGAAGAAAATAATCTCATTCCACCCCACAGCTATTTGTCTGTTGTCATTCAAAATTCTAACGCAGGGCTTCCCTGGTAGCGCAGTGGTTGGGAGTCCACCTGCCGATGCAGGGGACGTGGGTTCGTGCCCTGGTCCGGGAAGATCCCACATGCCGCGGAGCGGCTGGGCCCGTGAGCCGTGGCCGCTGAGCCTGCGCGTCCGGAGCCTGTGCTCCGCGGCGGGAGAGGCCACAACAGCGAGGGGCCCGCGTACCACAAAAAAAAAAAAAAAAAAAAAATTCTAACGCAAAATTTGAAGCCCAACCTTTGGTCCCTGGGCACCAAGCAGTTAGCAACCATGGGGGAAGCCAAAAATGAATTTGGGTTTGAATCCCCTTCTCCCAATAAGAGCTGTATGGCCTTTAGCAAGGAATTTAACCTTCCTAAGCCTCAATCTTCTCATCTGTAAAAGGGAGAGAAAAATAAAATAGTTCTGGAGCTGATGTAAGAAAGAAAAGATACAATACTGTGTAAAACAACAGTGCACAAATTTTAATTGCTAATCCTGGATGATGATAGCACGGAAGTCTCAGTGTCAGGAACAGGTGAGCATCTTCTGAACAGCTGGTTTGCTTTCACCTTATTTATACCATGAAATGTGTAATTGCTCAGGTCTTTCCTGAGACATTGGGGGCCAGAGCCACACTTCTGCTCTACTCCTTATAAATGAGCCGGACTCTATGAAATGCATGTTTGTGTTAGCCTCATTCTTGGCTCTATTTTCTGCCTCTACCTCTTATTTTCTTTTATTCCTCACTTAATTTAGACATATGTAACTGCTATGAACTGAATGTTTGTGTCCCTCCCAAATTCATATTTGAAGCCCTAATCCCCAGTGTGATGGTATGTGGAGGTGGGGTCTCTGAGAGGTAATAAGGTCATAAGGGTGGAGTCCTTGTGATGGAATTAGTGCCTTTAAAAGAAGAGATAGGAGAGAAATGAGTCTCTCTCTGCCATGTAAGGATACATCACGAAGGTGATACATCACCTACAAGCCAGGGGGAGGGCTCCCAGCAGAACTCAACTGTACTTGCACCCACAACTTCTTTAGCCTCCAGAACTATGAGACATAAATTTCTGTTGTTTAAGCCACCCAGTCTGTGGTATTTTTGTTATGACAGCCTCAGCTGATCAAGACAGAAATTCTGTTATGTTTTGAACCATCTTTTGTCCTTTGATAAATACAGTAGTGCACAGATAGATGATAGACAGACAGATATAGAGAAATGAAAAATGGTTGGAGAATGGACCTAGTAAGTGTAGATAGAATAATAGATAGGAGATAGATAGATACTTTCCTCTTGTCTTTTCCTTTATGCTGTGTTGATTTGCTTGTTCACTTGACTATATTAATCATTATGGGGTGTAGGGCAGTTGAAATAGAACCACAAAGACTGGTCCTGGTCAGGGCCTCTGCCACTTATAAGTAGAATAATACTGAACCACTGACTCACCCTCTCTGAGCTTCTGTTTCCTCTTCTAAAGAACCTACGTGACACTACCCACCTCGGGGCTGCTGAAATTAAGTGAGAGATGTACTTGAAAGCTACCAGCCTATGGTAGGTGCTCAATGAAGGTGAATTTGAATCTCGATGGCAGCCTGATGAAGATCAAAGTCCAGGACACAGTCTCCTGTGTTCCTCGTAGGGCCTTTGCCCGTGATTTGCTGGAGGTCACATATATGGGCCTAAATCCAAATTCAAATTCAGGTCTGCGTGACCCCAAAGCTCTTGCTGCCGTTTCACTGATGGAGAAGCGTTTGGACCACAGAATTCCCACCACACAGAAGGAGAATGAGGGAGACTTCAGAGACAAAGTCTTCCAGATCATCAGGCCTTAAGTCCACAGTGATAGGCCAGGCGCGTCCCAGTTTACACATTCTAAGGTTCATTTGTTCATCTGAACTTCTTTTTAAATAAAGAGTAACATTTTCGCATAGAAAGAGTTCCATCCAAGTGAGTTCGTTTTTCCAAGGGAGGAAAGGCAGAGGAAGCCATGGCCTAGATGAACTGAAGCAAGGCTGAGCTGTACAACCAGGGACCTGCTGGCAGTACGGTTTATACAGCCTCCTTTTATGGGAAAATGCATCCAAACGCCAGCTGAGGATTCCAGGAACACCTGGGAACAGCCCAGGGTGCAGTGGGAGGAGCCTTGGTCTGGGGAGGAAGCAATTCAGGATTTAGTCCTGACTGTCTTACTAACTTGGAGGGGGCCTTGGACAAGGTACTTCCCTTCTCTGGGTTTCAGTTTTTCTTCTGTCAAAGGACAGAATTACACTAAGTGCTCTTTATCTCTAAATTTCTATAAGCCTAAATGCACGTGCCCTCCTACATCATGATTCCAATGCCAAGATGCCCCTCTTCTGAGCCCAGCACCCTCTGTCAATACGATCTGAAGTAAGGGATGAGGATAAGGAAGGGTTTGCTCTGGTTGGAAGGAGACGGGGTGAAGAGGAGGACACCACAGGTGGGGCTGGAACTGGACCCAGTCAGACTCTAACCTGGGTCCCCCAGGGTCCCTTCGACTAGTGTAGAAATGGAAAGAGAGTCTGTACTCAAGAGAACTGGATCTAAGCCCTGGTTATAATACTTAATAATGCTTGGCCTTGGGTAGGTCACTTCATGTCTTAGAAATTCAGTTTCTTCAACTACAAAATGAGGTTAATAGCACTTGCTCCATCTTCAAAGCTCTCGAGGGCAGGTTGAGTGCCTCTGACGTCCCATGTCTCTGACCCATTCTCTGAACTCATGGGATTACGTCCGGCCCACCGGGGTAATCCAGGATAATCTCCCTATTTTAAAGTCAGTGATGAGCAATCTGAATTCCATCTGCAACCTTAATTCTTTTTTGCCATGTGATTAACACATTCACGGGTTCTGAGGATCAAGACATGGGCATCTCAGGGGGCACTATTCTGTTGGCACGGCCTCCTCATGGGATCGCCCACATCTCCTTTTGCCACGTTGTAGTTCATCCTCCTTGCTGCAGCCAAGGGCATCTTTCTGATACACGATCTGGTCATTTTTCCTCCATGAGTAAAACCACTCAAATAAATATATAAAATGTATACAATTTTTTAAACCTTTCCTTAACTTGGTGAACAAAGTTTCCACCCACCTGTCCAATCTCATCTCCCACCTGCACCCTTTGATCTCTCTGACCCAGTCACACTGGCCTTTCACCACCTCCTATTCAATTTATTCCATCCAGCCACAGGGCCTTTGCATATGCTATTTCCTCTGCCCAAGACACATTTCAGCTGGTTAGCTGCTACGGATCCCCCAGACCACAGCCAAGTATCACCTCAGAGAAGCGGTCCCTGGCCTCCTTGACAGAGATCACATCATGACTGCAGCCTCCGATAGCACCTTATTGCTCTTTGCTGGCACTAAGCACAGTTGGCAAAGTTACAATTGTTTGCATAACTCTTCAGCTAATGACAGCTTCCTCCATCAGGGACAGTGCCTATTGTTCTCACCATCACACCCCCGGAAGATAGTCAATAAATACTCGTTGAACGGAAGTATAGAAGTGTGACTTTTTCAACATACAGAGGAGGACACTGGAGCTCAGAAAGTCAAGGAACTTGACCAAGGTCACACAGCTAGCAGGCGGGGGTGGGTAAGCTGGGATCTGACCCAGGTGTGACTGACCTCTAAGCCACAGCGTCACTCCATCTGCATTGCAGGCAACCGGTAAAGGAAGGGGACTGCGGATGGCCCGATTTTCGTACTTTTCCTAAGGAAAGATGAAGGTGGTGTCGGTCCCTGCAAGTACTTGAGATATAACTTCCAGGAGAGAACGCTCCCCTGAAAGGAGTGACCCCCCAGTACAGGCTCTTACCCAAGCCTCGTACTTCATGTGCAGCCACTGGAAGGACAATGAAGAGAGGCAGCACCTCCCAGCCCTGCAGGAAGCCTGTGTGTGTGTGTGTGTGTGTGTGTGTGTGTGTGTGAGAATGTGTGTGAGTGTGTGTGAGAGTGTTGTGTGTGAGTGTGTGTGTGTGTGTGTGTGTGTGGCGTTAGATCAGAGATGGCCTCAAATTCTTTGCTGCCTTTGACAGATAAAGTCTAACAGCCCTCCCCTTAAGTCTGAGGAAGCCTAACAGACTTGCTTGCTCGGTGATATGCAGGACAAGTGACATTCTTCAACTCCTGAGGTCATTAGAAACCTTCCAGCGTCCCCTCCGCGTTTTGCAATGCTCTTTAAGGGGAATGCCGGCTGCGACGCAAGAGGTTTGACTACCCTGAGATGTCACGTCTGAGAGGCCCTGCAGGCACTCCTGGCAACAGTCCCGGCTGAGGCCGGCCTACCAGTCACCGCCGCCAAGCCACCAGCCATGTGAGGGAAGCCAGCGTGGTCCATCCAGACCAGCCCGTCTAGCAGTCAGGTTCACTGAGTCATCACATGAGGAGGCGAAACATCACCAGCCAAGTCCTGCCCAAATCCTGACCCACGATATCATGAGATATAATGAGATAGTTGTTGTGTAAGTGCACTAATTTGTGAAGCAGTTTGCTCTGGAGGAATAAGTAGCCAGAACATAGGATGTGTGTTGGGGGAGGGCGTCTGGTTTCTATTTCTCTGTTTGTTTACATGTAAAATTACATCTGCGCATCTGTGATTGTGTCTAGTTTTGCAAGTGTGTCTACGTGTTTACTTGTATCTACACAGCCTGTGCTTCTGTGTGTTTATCTGTGTGTCTTCTTATTTTCTCTGTGTCTGTGTGTGTGTATTTATGGCAAAATGATGAGGACGACTCTCCCCCATGAAATCCAATCCCAGGGCTAACGTGCCTCCTTGCCTATCTTTAAGAAGAACCCACACAGACCATAGGTGTATTCACGTGTGTGTGTGCGTATACAAGGATAAGGTCTGATTAGAAAACAAGGACATAGCCTCTAATTGGTGGGTTCTATTGGGGCATTCGTTCAATACAGGCAACCACTGAGCACCCACTGATTGCCAGGCACTGTGCCAGGATCTGGGAATCCAGAGAGAAGCAAGGCCTGGTACAATGCCCTGGGATGCCGGGAGCCTGGGGACCCAGGGAGGATCAGGCCAAGATGAGAGCCCAGAGTTCTGGGGGCAGTGACCTCGGGCTCCTGGGGCACCTGAAGCCCTGTAAGGTCATCAGTCCAAGCCCATGAGTGGGCAGCTCAGAGCCAAGCCACGCCCCACTCCACCTGACAAGCAGGGCAGCCTTCCCCGAGGATTTCTCGTGGGATGGTAGTAAGTCTTACGCAAAAACCAGTTCTGTGGTGGGGTAGATAATTCTGGAAACACCAGATAAAACAGACAAAGATTTATTTCCTGCATAACTTCTTTCCTTACTACCTCATTGTATGCTGTCAATCTCCTAAAGGGAATATAAAATGTAGGGTTTCCTCAAACCACACAATCTTGAAATCCCTTTTCCACTGAGCAAATGGTGGTCTCTGTGTGTCTGGTAACTCATTCATGGGACATTCTGATGCAGAAGTAACAGGTGTGGTCTCCAACCCTGGGGGTCAGTCATCCACATCTCCCATCTCCACCGTCCCCCCCAGAGAAGGTAAGGTAGTAAGTAGTTTTAAGAAATTCAGGGACTTCCCTGGTGGTGCAGTGGTTAAGAATCCATCTGTCAATGCAGGGGACACGGGTTCGAGACCTGGTCCAGGAAGATCCCGCGTGTCGCGGAGCAACTAAGCCCGTGTGCCACAACTACTGAGCCTGCACTCTAGAGCCCGCGAGCCACAACTACTGAGCCCGTGTGCCACAACTACTGAAGCCCGCGCACCTAGAGCCCGTGCTCCGCAACAAGAGAAGCCACCGCAATGAGAAGCCCACGCACCGCAACAGAGTAGCCCCCCACCACTGCAACTAGAGAAAACCAGCACACAGCAACGAAGACCCAATGCAGCCAAAAATAAATAAATGAAAGAAATAAATTTATAAAAGAAATTCAAGTCTGGGGAATTCCCTGGCAGTCCAGTGGTTAAGACTTCGCCTTCCAATGAAGGGGTTGCAGGTTCCATCCCTGGTCCGGGAGCTAAGATGCCACATGCCTTGCGGCCAAAAACCAAAACGTAAAACGGAAACAGTATTGTAATAAAAATTCAGTAAAGACTTTAAAAAATGGTCCACATCAAAAATCTTAAAAAAAAAAAAAAAAAAAGACAAGTCTGAATGGGGAGGCTAGTGGAAGGAGACACGGGAGGGCTGGGAGGGCTGGGAGGGCTGGGGGGGAGGGAGGGCAGTAAAAATGAATGAAAACAGGAGATGTTTGTGCCATGGGGATGAGGGACAAGACTGAACCAAGGCCAGAGGAAGGGAGGTTGGCCCAAGCCCTCTCTGCTACCATCCTGACACACTCTCCATGCAGGTCTCATCAAAGAGAGAGCCCTGGGCTCTCACTAAGATCTTCTTCTCTAGCCCACGCCAAGTAAGCCAAGGTTTGTCTGTCTCAAGCACCCACATTCCATGGTGTATTAACCATGTCTTTTTATTTTCTGTATTTAATGCTTTAATATCTAGAGCTTTGCTGATCCTGGAGAGACTACCCCTCCCCAAGTAGCCAAGAAGAGAAATTAGTGTCGTTTCTCTGCTACTGAACACCTGGTCTTGTGAGTCAAAAGAAAAGGCAGCAGTATTTACTTCTTTATTTTCTTAAGCGTAAAAACCTCTTATGGGAATTCCCTGGAGTCCAGCAGCTAGGACTCTGCACTCTCACTGCCAAGGGCCCGGCTTCAATCCCTGGTCGGGGAACTAAGATCCCACAAGCCTTGCAGCAGAGTGGCCAAAAAAAAAAAAAAAAAGAAAAAAGAAAAAAAACTCTTACAAGTGACGCAGTTGAAGTCCAGCTTTCCCTGGCTGGTTTCTCCTTCAGATCCCAGGCTTGATGACCTTTAGGGGCCTGCCTTTCATATGCAAAGCAACCAGTCCAGACCCCTTAACTCAACCACCTCTCTGATCAAATGCTCACACTCTGGGCCACTATCCATTTGTCCTAATCACCCCAGGATGAGGGCCCAGACAACCAGGGACAGCTCCACCCCCCAGAGCCTGCTGCAATCATTCACACCAGCCAGTCCGAAGCCTGCTGACCCTGCCTGTCCATTCCTTACCCCCGAAACCACAATAAAGACTCTTGCCCATATGTTCCCCTCTCTCCTTCTACCTCCTGACTGACCCTGGTGCTTCCTCGTGTGACCCTGCATAGAGTGCCTGCTTCCTGTTTCTAGGGATCTGTGAGAATTACAAACTTCTTCCTTCATGGCAGTCATTTCTGTGTCCACATGTCTTACCGCACCAGAAAAAAACAAATCTTGCGTACACTTAAAACACTTGGCTTCCTGGAGCCACAAGCCCAGAAGGTGGAACTCGACAGAAGCAGCCATGATAACATCAAGGTATCGATATACCCAGGGGGATTATACAAAACAGTTAAGAATTTTAGTACAGCCACTGATCAAACCAAACAGACACCCAACCAACCAGAAAGGGCACATCAGCCTTGGATACACCAATTAGTAATTCAAGTAGCTTTTTACAGGGCGACTAAAACATAGATTCTAGAATCTGACCAGCTTGAGCTCAAATCCCAGACCCATCACAAACTATCCGTGTGATCTTGATCTAGTCACTTAACTCTTCTGTGCTTCAACTTTTTCACCTGTAAAATGGGGATAAGACTATATTGTTATGATGAGGATTGAACGTGAATGAATTTAAAACACTTAGCACAGGGGCTTCTCTGGTGGTGCAGTGGTTAAGAATCCACCTGCCAGTGCAGGGGACGTGGGTTCGAGCCCTGGTCCAGGAAGAGCCCACATGCCGCAGAGTTTAAAAGCCCAGCTTTTAAAAACGAGTCCCAGGCAACCAGCAACCTGTTCTCCGTGTCTATGCATTCGGTTTCGTTTCCTTTTAGATGAAATGAATGAAGAGGGTCAAAAGAGACAAACTTCCAGCGATAAAACAAGTCCTGAGGATGCAATGGTGACTACAGTTCACGACGCTGTACTGTATATTTGAAAGCTGCTAAGAGAGTACATCTTAAAAGTTCTCATCACAAGAAAAAAAATGTTTAATTATGTATGGTGTTGGCTGTTAACTAGACTTATTGTGATCATTTCATAATATATACACGCATCAAATCATTATACTGTACACTTGAAACTAATACAATGTTACATGTCAATTATATCTCAATTTTAAAAGATAGCTTTCCCACGCCATCTACCAACTCAGTATTTGTCTGGATTAATAAGCTCATCTTTTAAGATACAGACAGCCTGTGGAGAGAACAAACAGAGCAAACTTTTTACCTACAGTGTCCACAGATTAAATACGCTCAGCAAATTCAGTTGCTCTGAGGAAAAGGAGTTTATGATGGAAGGGTGGGAATGGTACAGAGTAAGCGGGTAAGGCATGTTTGGGGAAAAAAAAACAATCGGGCCCTGATCCATCAGTTCAAAAGTTGGTGGGTTTCTATGTATAAACAACCACCAAGAAGATGAAGAAATTGCTTCCCCTGAAGACATCAGGTTCACGCAATACTGTTCTTGCATTTCTCAGAAGAGGCAGTTGAGGAGAGAGCCAGTTACAGCAGCCCTGATTCCGGGGAGGACTCTTACATAAAGAACTCGGAGAAAGCCTCCTGACTTTGCGTACATCCAGCTCCTTCTGCGAAAGCATCTGGTCTCCTAGGACAGCTGCGGTGAAGCTGGCCCCCCGCCAGGCTGGAGAGTGGGCAAGGGGCAAGGGAGGCGACAGCAGGAGAATCAGGACATGACAGGACACGATGTGCCCCTACGTGGCCAGCCTTACCCCAGAGCACCATGGGTTGAGCTGACCCAGATGACAGACACCCACATCCCTGTGAAATTGGGACCTGCGGGGAGGGGCACTGGAGGGAAAGATTGTCTGTTGCTCTGGAGAAACTGACAACGCAGTCAGCGTTGGACACGGTGACATTCTTTGGCCATCCGGCTGCCTATGCCCCACTCAGGACTGCAGGCAAAGCCTGGCGTTTCCAGGTTGGGAAGTCACCGAAAGCTGAGGGAAGCATGACAACCCTCCGTGGCCTGGGGACATGGGGAGGAGGGGCATGTAAATGGGGCGGGACCCAGGAGGGGCTTGGTACCAGGCTCTGCCAGGTGCCCACAGCCAAGAGGCTAATCAGGTGGGAGTCAGGTATTCAGCCGTCGACGGCCATCCAAGAGCTCCTCCCTTCAGCCCGCCTGTGAGGGGGGCCTTTCCCTGTCCCCGGGCCGAGCACCGTCACTACCAACGACAGGCAAGAAAGGAACCAGCAGGTCACCAAGGTTCTGCAAATGCAAGCTTCCCAGGGAAGGGGGGCAGGCTGAATCCCTCAGTCTTGATGCACAGACTCCTCGGGCTGGCCGGGCTTTCAGGCTGAAGCAGGGAGAAGTAGGAACCAAAGCCTGGTGTGGTCCAGAGTGGCTGGAGGGGCCCCTTCCTGACCCTCAACCCTGGCAGCGGCCACAGGCCCCCAGGAGCTGCTGCTGCTCTAGCCTGGAGGGCAGTCAGAGCTCAGGGCTGCCACAAACACAGGAGCTGGGCGAGGCTTCTGGAACGTGCAGGAGCCTGGCCTTGGGGCACACAGGGGGCCTCGGGTTTGGGGACTGCCTGTTTGAATGACGGCTTCACTTAGAAACAAAGAGGGAATAAGCCAGAGCTCCACAGAAATGGGTGCAACCTTCTCGGGACTCGAGCTAGGGAAACACTCGAGCTAGGACGCAGCTCTGTTCTTGGGAACAAACACCTTTCTCTGGGCCAGAGGCTGGGTACCCAGAGACAGGGTGGAGGTCCCTGTTCTGAGGGGTCCCAGGTCCCCACCACCAACGCCTGCTAACCTGAGAACCAGGTAAAAGAGAGCATGATGACGGGGCAGGAACACAGGGAGAGTCACAGGGGAGTGACAGCCGAGCTCAGCTGTGAAGGTGGATGGGGGTCTCAAGGCCAAAAGGGGGAAAGAATCCCCGCAGTGGGGAAAGGGGCACAAGGGCGTCACAGCTCAGAGCAGCAGCCCCTGGTGGCCTGTGGCTTGATGCGGGGCCGGGAAGAGGCGCCCTGGGCCCCGGCCGAGCTGGCCGCGCTGCTGCGGATGAAGCTGCTTTGCGCCCGCCTCTCCTGCTCTGGCTGGAAGGCCCGCAGCCTGCCCCAGCCTGTGCATCAGGCCTTAGGGACTCAGCAGGCTGCCCCGCACCAGGGACGGATTGCAGCCCCTCTTAACACATCACCAACCTGCCCATCTCCCCCGCTGATCCACCCAGTCAACCATGAAATACGCTCTCCCTTTGTTTTGCCTGTTTATTGCCCACCAAAGCTCCTCTCTTCACCTGATTCCCCTGCTGGCTGCTGCCCGTTTCCGCTTCCCTTTCCAGCAAATGCCTCTGAAGAGTCGTTCGTGCTTGTGTTCTTCAGGTGCATCTTCTTGTTCTCTCCTAAACCCGTGTCAGGGGCTCCCCGCCTCCCCCACTCTGTCACCAGAACTGTCCTCGTCAGGGTCACCAGTGGCATCCGGGTTGCTAAATCCCATCAACATTCTCAGTCCTTAATCATGTTTTTGATCCATCAGCAATGTTTGAGGGCTTCCCTGGTGGCGCAGTGGTTAAGAATCCGCCTGCCAGTGCAGGGGACACGGGTTCGAGCCCTGGTCCAGGAAGATCCCACATGCCGCGGAGCAACTGAGCCTGTGCGCCACAACTACTGAGCCTGAGCTCTAGAGCCCGCAAGCCACAACTACTGAGCCCGTGAGCCACAACTACTGAAGCCCGCGCGCCTAGAGCCCGTGCTCCGCAACAAGAGAAGCCACCGCAATGAGAAGCCCGCACGCAGCAATGAAGATCCAACGCAGCCAAAACTAAATTAATTAATTAAAACAAAAAAAAAAACCCAACGTTTGACACAATTTCTCACTCCCCCTTCCTTGAAACACTTCCTTCTCTGACCTCCAGGACACCAAAGGCCCTTGTCTTTTCTTCCTGCTCCAATGTTAGCTCTAGGTTTCCTGCAGGTCTCTCCTCCGCCCTCCAGGGACCACCTTGTCCCTCTTCTCGAGCTGACTGACTCTCTTGGTGACCTCATCGAGTCTCAGGGCTATAAATACCTACAGAAGGCTCGTGACTCCTGAATGTGTATCTCCAGCTCCAATTTCTCTCCAAAGTCCAGAATCATATACTCAGCTGCCTACTCGTTATCTCCAATGGTGAAATCTAGCAGAATTCTCCAACTCAGCACATGCAGACCTCCACTGACCCCCATCCCGCTCTGCCTGTAGGTTCGCCCCCATCTTGGGTGATGACAGCTATAGACTTTCAGGGGCTTGGGCAGCCTTCTCTGCTTCTCTCGCACCCATATCCAGTTCACCAGGAAATCCCGATGGCTCTGCCTTTGGGATGTGTCCAGGATCTGGTCACTTCTCACCCCCTTCACTGCTCTCACCTTAGTTGGAACCCCCTTATCTGTCTTCTCAGTGGCCTCCTAGCTGGATTTCCTGCTTCTCTGATCCTACAAACTACTTTCCACACTGCAGGCCCAGACGTCAGAAGACATCACTGCTGTGCTCAACTCAGACCCGGCAATGGCCAAAATAAAAGCCAAAGTCCTCATAACATCCTGGAAAACCCTAAAAGCTCCCCCATCCACTCCAGCCCCACCCCAACCCTGACCATCTCCTGATGCCCCACCCCCCTTGCACTCCATTTCAGCCTCTTCCTGGTCCCCAAAGGTTCCACCACAGGGTCCTTGCGCTAGTTATTCTCTCCACCAGGAACACGTTTTCCCCCAAATCAAATGACCAACTCCCTCATCTCCTTCAAGTCTTTGCTGAGACATCACGTTCTCCACAAGCCACGTTTGACCACAGTCTGCCTTTCCACCTCAGAATCTCTGATCCTTGTACTGTTTCATTTCTTTCCATCGCACTTTTAACCTCTAGTGCATTAGATAATTTACATATTTAGTATACTTACTGTTCATGGATTGCCCAGATGTGAACTCCATGAGAGCGAGGCTTTATTTTTTAGTTGTTTTGTTTGGGTTTTGGTCAGATATGTTCACTGATGCGTCCCAAGTTTCTAGCACGGTTCTTGGCATATAATAGGCTCTCAATAATTATTCTTGAGTGATGGAATTGAATTAATTATAGTCTCATGACTGCCTTGAACCTTGGTTTTAAGATGTTTATTTGATGGGCAGCAAAATCAAACAAATAAACCATATGATGTCACAGATGATGGGCTGTCATGGAGATTCACAGATGGTGAGAACATGATTGGAGAGTGGTACATAGAGCACTTCAACTGTAATAATCTTTTTTTATTTTTTAAAGGAGTAGTAGGGATACAGATGTTCATTATATTATTCTCCATAACTTTTATATCTATGAAAGATTTCATATATTTTTTTAAACAACAGATATTCAGCAAGTTAGCCGTAACTACTATGGGCTCAGTCCTATGCTAGGTATTGGGCTGGGGAGTAGGTGGGGAGCACGAAGAATGCTGGTCCTACCCCCCAAGACCTTGACACGTACAGTGAGACAACACAGTAACTTCCAGAACATACGAGGAAGACAGTCCAGGATTCATGGGCAGACGAGTGGTACTGACAATAGCACAGAAGTTCAGAGGGCCCAGGGCCCAGACCTTCACAAAGACGGGAAGTTGAGGTCAGCTCTGATGAGCCGTGGGAAGGAGAAAGGCTTCATGGAGAACAGGAGCTGTAGCAGTGCACTCTCGCAGGAAGCTCATGTGACAATAACAGAGCATCTGACCCTAGAAACATCTGTCAACCTCACCATAACTTTTGCATCCGTTCGCAGGGTCGCTTGTTCTATACAACCCACAAAGTCTTTTCTGTTTTGAGGATTCTATAATCCTGTGTGCCAAAATGACCAATTCACTCAATGCTAGGCACTGAGCGGACAGAAATTTTTTAAAGGTATAGCTCTTGCCTCAAAGACTTCACAGTCTAATATGGGAGTCCGACATCAGTTCCCTTAACAACCTTTAGAAGAAGATACAATGAAGATGAGGAAACTGAGGCTCAGAGAGACACCAAGGACAAAATACAAACCCGGCCTCCAGGAGCTCCCATTGCAGGGCTGGGTGCCCAGGTAAGCAAGAAGCCATTCTCGGTGACCTCTCACACTCTGATACGCCTCTGAGCCAGCCCGAGGGCTCTAGTTATGAAGGCAGTTTACGATCCTGCCGGCCTGGGGTGGAGTCTGCGAGTCTGCACTTCTGATTAGCGCTCAGGTGATGCAGATGCTGCCGCTGGTCTGAGGACCAACACAGGGCTCTCAGACTGCTGACCGGACCATTCAGCAGAGCGCCTGGACCACATTTAGATCAGCCTAGAATCTCTAGATCAGTGCTTCCCAAACCTGTCAGCACATCATAGTCACGTGGGCAACTTGTTAATGCCAGCAATTTGATTCCATAGGGATGGCATTTAGGATTCTGTAGTCTTTAAACACACACACACACACACACACACAAGTTGCTCAGGGATTCTGGTGCATAGTCTTTTCCAAAAACGACTGTCCCAACTCACCTTCCCAAGACCCCAAGGACCAGCTCTCCCTGGCTCTTCAATGTCTCTGACTCTCTAGCTCCACCTGCTGGATCCATGCTGTCTGTCACAATGACCTCAAAGCTTCCTTCCATTCACAGCTGGACTCGAGCCGGAGAAAGCCTGGGGGTATGATCTGTATAAGGAAGCCTGGCCCGCGACCCAAAAGAAGATGTCTCCCCCACTTTAGCTGGTCTCGATGCCTTCAATCTCTCAGGCTGCAATATAATCCCAAGGTCTCAGGGCCAGGATCCTACTTACCTCTGTATCGTGGGGCTTACCCAAGGGTACAGAAGATGGACCTAGTAAGTGGCAGTAAAATTTAAATGAAAACTTTGAACTAAATACTGCCCTTTCTTCTATTTTTATCAAAGGAAAACATCTGGAGAAGAGCAATTTAAATGAGTTTCCTCCTGTGGTTTTCCTCTGGGACACAAAGTGGACAACACCAGAGCCCTGGGTGTCTCGGAGGAAAGGAGAGGAGGGGATATGGGAGAAGGAAAGGGGGTGAGGGCCTGTGCAGGGCACTGGCTGTTTGCTAAGCACTTTACAAACACTACGACTTGGGATCTAAAGCTGCTTGCTCAGCAGAATCAACTGGAAAATTCACTAACAGTCCTTCTTCCAGGCCCACTCTAACCCGCTGAATCGAAATCTCTAGCGGGAGAACCCAGAACCTTCTCAAAGGTCATTCTGGTATTTAGGAAGCATGTATTACGTCGTTTAACCCTCACAGCAACCCATTTTACAGATGAAGCCACTCTAGCGCAGAGGGACGTTCTGAACTCTCACGGTCAGTAAACGTCAGAGCAAAGCAAGAAGGAAGTGGGACCAACCTTTCTGGCGGCATTTTCACAGGAAGCGGAAACATTCAAAATCCTGGCAGGAGTAATAGGCTATGACTTTTTACTTTGAATATGCCGGTGTTTCCTTAGGATACATAGTGAGTCAATGTTCCCAGCAAAGGCATGTTCACCATGTAGACTTTACCCTGCATGCCCCCAAGTGACTCATTCTTAGTGTTAAAAAGCCAGGGGCGTGGACAGCCTGGCAGCCACCAGAATCCACAAAAAATAAGCCTGGCAAAGAAAATGCTTTCTTTTTCATAGAATACTTAGGTTGGCAGATCAGGAGAATATCATACGCACGCGCGCACACACACACACACACACACACACACACACACACACACAAGGGTATTAAAGGTCTGACCAAGGCATTTGATAAAATCTTTCATGATGCCCCTAAAAGATAGGTTGGATAATTTGGGTTAGGTAATATAGTAATAAGTACAGCTAGTTAAACTAACATTCCTGAGGAACGTGAAAAGGAAAGCAAGTAAGTCAGATTTCCAGATGTAACAAAATCAGTACATTGGACAATTAAAGCACCAAAGGACTCTGACAGGTCTAAAGCCAATGAAATGACGTTTAAGACAGATAAACTAAGGCTCAAAAAGTCAGTTGTGTAACTAGAAGATAGGGGAGGCTTAGCCATCAGCAGTTAGCTCTGAATGCTTTGATCTTAGAAAACAGTAAGAGATATGTAAGATCTAGAACAAGGAGACGGGGGCCATTGTACATTGCACTGGTCAGGTAAAACTTTAAGAAGGACACTAGCAAACTAGGGTCTTCCCAAAGAGTCCAAGTGGGTGTCGACAGAATCAGAAATCATGTCTCACAACAAAGAGCCAGTGGAAGGAACTGAGCATATCTAGTCTGGAGAAGAAAAGATGAAGCAGGGTCGTGAACGCTGTCTACATACCTTGGAAAACAGACATAGTCACTAAAAAAAAATATATATATATATATATAATATACATAATATAAAATATTATACATCATATATTTATCATAAAATTTATTATATTTTTATTATGTATTTATATATTTTATTTATCATAAAAATTATTATATTTATTAATATATTATTATATATAAATAATATATTATTTATATATAATATAAATAATATATAAAAATATTATATATCATATATTTATATTTAATATATCATATATTTATATATTTATTATACTTAAACCTATATATTTAATGCACAAATACATCTTAAATATATTTATAATTAAATAAATATAGATATATTTAATATTTTGTTAAATATATTTTTATTTATCTTTGTTAACTATATTGATTTTATTAATACAGCTGGCCCTTGAACAATGCAGGGCTTAGGGGCACTGACCCCCGTGCTGTCGAAAACTCACATAGAACTTTGCAGCTGGCCTTTTGCGTCTGCGGTTCTGCATCTGCGGTTCTGCATGGGCAGATTCAGCCAACCGAGGATCACATCGTGGTATGTATTTATTGAAAAAACCCTCACATAAGTGGACCCGCAGAGTTCAAACCTGTCTTGTTCCAGGGTTAACTATATATGTTTTAATAATAAGATTCAATTTATTAAATACACATACAAGACTGATTCTGGGTAGCACAGGAGGTCCAGCTGGAGGCAAGGGTTAACCTTACAAAAAGGTGAATGTTGGGCTTCCCTGGTGGCACAGTGGTTGAGAGTCCGCCTGCCGATGCAGGGGACACAGGTTCGTGCCCCGGTCCAGGAGGATCCCACATGCCACAGAGCGGCTGGTCCCGTGAGTCATGGCTGCTGAGCCTGCTCGTCTGGAGCCTGTGCTCCGCAACGGGAGAGGCCACAACAGTGAGAGACCCGCGTACCACAAAAAAAAAAAAAAAAAAAAAAAGGGTGAATGTTGTTTCCTAAATGCTGGCCTGCAGTTAAGCTGCCCCACCTCCCACTTCCATTCTCGGAATTGCTTCTCTCCCCCAGATCCTGTCAGGTGCCGGGAAACCAGAGAAACACAGCAGAGTTTCTGTCCTCAAGAAGCTCACCATCCAGTAGGGAAACAAGGCTGCAGAACTAACTGATACAATGAAGTCAGCTCTAGACTGATGGATACGAAGTACAACCAGCACCAGAGGAAGGTGGAATTCATTTGCTCTCCAAGAGTAGACAAGAAGATTCACTAAGAAAGTGACCCAGGAATTGGGTTTTGAAGGGCAAGTAAGAGCTCGCTGAACAAAGAGGGAGGGAGGGAACTTCGTGAACAGGGGGCAGAAGCGTGGAGGGGGTGGATTTGGGGAAAACTTGAGAGCTCAGCGTGACCAGAATTGTGTTTCTATGCCTGGATCACCGGGGAACTTCTAAGAAAACAGAGACACGGGGAGCTAAACCCCACAGATTCTGATTCTGTATTATTTGGAAACCCCGTGAGTCTGATGTCCAGGACTGGTAGTGACCACAGGAGTCCCATGAGGTCAGCTGTGAGTGTAAGACTAGATTAGGTGACAGCCAGCAAGGCCCCTCCCTTCCCATCTAACATTCGAGAAGCCCATATACCAAGAAGTGTTCTCTCTCAACCAAAAAAATCTCCCAGGGGGGGAGCCACGGAGAACAGTGTCTCTCCTGCTAACCCCACCTCCACTGCTTCGCCGCCAGGTCACCCCAGGAAGAGGCAAGGAGCAACGGGGCCAGTTGAAAAATGACCGTCATTCAAGTGAGACGGTCCCTGCTGGAGAGTCAAATCTCTAACCCTGAGCAACAGGGCTGAGCAGAGACGTGAAGCTGGGAGACTGGCTCCCGTGAAAGAGCTCATTCCTGCGAAAGCTTCCAGAGAAAAACAGAAAGGCAGCATTTCCGGTGGAGAGGGCAGGTCTTCAGAAGCAGGCATAATGGTTTCACCGCTAGTTGTGAGACCTCAGGCCACTTACGTAATCTCTCTAAGCGCCTCTGTGTGTAAAGGAGGCTAAAATCCACTCACATGGTACTTATGAAGACTGATAAGACAAAAAGAAAAATGCTTCATCGGGTGCCTAGCATACAGAAAGCACTCAGTAAACAGCAACAACAATAATAAACCTGGACATGTATCAATCTGAAAGCACTTTAAATTATCCATAAATTGCGAATAACTCATATGTTTGCAAAAACACTACTCTACCAGGTGGCCGCTCAGTGTTCAGCCTGTAAGACTTACTGTTCTTTCTCTTTCCATCTGGTGACCTCTTACCTGTTTGGCATTTCTAATTGGACAACACCTAGAAACTTGAGCCCATCTTGCTTCACCTTTAAACGTGAAGTGTCCGCCAAATGTCTATTAATAAACTAAGTTTCTGCCTGGGTCAAATCAGGGGAAGTCACTAGCTAGCCCAAGTCCCCATTTCCTTTATCTTGAACTCCTTTGAAGTTCACATCACCTTAGATAAAAATAATTCACTCAAGAATTTCAACACAACTCTCTAATTGTTGGCCAAAATGTTTTGTATATTGATTCAGTTTTCATTTGTCCCGCACTTGCATGGAGCAGAGGGGACATGGTCCCTCCCCAGGTATGCCCTGTCCTGGGTCCCAGTGTCACAGCGCCCTCTAGAGGGCATTTCTGGGCCAGGACACCGAACGACAGCAGTTAGATGCTCCCTACGAAGGGCTGCACATTTACGGAGTAAAGGAGGAACGTGCAGGGCCCGCTGGATGTAACAGGACATGGAAACAGGGTCCCCCAGCTATGGCTCCACAGAAGGGCTCAGCGCACCCATCTGAAGTCCAGAGACTGTCACTCCATTTTGCTCCCTGAAGAATTCTAGGCTGTGATTCCAAGATGGTCCACTTGGATGGACCACAGGAGGTTACCTCCCTCTCCAGGGGCTTCAGAGTATGCTGCATGAAGCCCTGGGTGACGGTGAAGAGAGCGAGGGTGGGGACAAGGTGGTGGCTGATGTGGGCGCTTGAGAAGGGAGGGCACCAAACTTGCCATCTTGGCATTTCACAAGTTGCCCCGTTTTTACTTCATTTACAGGGAGGGATCTGCAGATATTTTCATTGATAGCAAGGGTTTCGTATCGGGGAATGCAAGTGCTGAAAAGCGTGGTCAGGCCCAACTCCCCGGGCCACAGCTGGCACACAGGGCCCCTCTGGAGCGCAGAGTGCAGAAAGAGCACCCCTTTGTTTGAACAGATTTCAAAAAGGTGCCCCTTCCTCCCGACTGTCACAGCCACCCTCAGTCCCAGAGTCCAGCAGGCTTGGTGAGCGGAGTGCAGGTTGGCTTTCCACCCCCGGTTGCCCTTGAGCCAGCATTCTGTGCGGACCGCAACTGCAGGACCCTACATGGCAGCCCTGCCGCACCCTCATTCTACAAGGCAGCTGATAAGGCTTGAGGAATAGTGAGCTTAGCTCTGCAGAGTGGGCACTCCTGTGCCTGTAGCTACACAGACAGGGTCTCCTGTGGTCTGCAGACGGCTCTATGGGGGCGGAGGCACGGCTCCAAAGTGACAGCAGGCCTGCTCAAAGCCACACTGTGGCTTAGAACCTAGACCTCCAGACATTCAAATTCTTTGTGTTCCCCTCCTACTGAGAGAGACTCTCATTCTCTTCATCCTGGTGACAATAAACTCTTCAAAAGTTCAGAGGCGCCCCTCTTGCCCCCCCCCCGCCCCCGTGTTGTCCCCGCTGAAGGAGATGTCACATTCTTCAGCCCCTCCCCCCAGACTACAGACCAACCAACTAGGAGTGTCACATTCCCAGAACGTCCTGCTTTCCTGTCAATCCTGATAAATTAAGAAGACATTAGGTATTTTTATTCCAAACTTTTGCTTATTGTTTGCTTATATCCTTTAACAAATCCAAAAAGGATCTAAGCAGCTTGGGAAAAAAACTCAAGTAATCAAACTGTTGAAAACTACCGTCAAAAGCCACGCAATGGAGCAGGATTTAGAATTAGGGGAGGAAGTGGAGAGATTATTCCTGGAATCTAGTCTCAGAGCAATCCCGCAACTGGGCACTTAGCAAGGCTCAGCCCCCAGGGCATCCAGGGCGGAGGGGGAAGATGAGAAACAGGGCTCTTGTCTGACAGAAGGACTCATGTCGATTCATCACCGTTAGACTGCATCCCAACCATACACCCTGCAAGGAATGGATTTATGGCATCTCACACAGGACAGATAACAACAGAAGCTAGCGTCCGACCACCAGAGCCTGAAGAGCAGGCATCTTCTAGATCACTCGCGTGGGATGGGTATGATCTTTCTGGTGAGCATACGCTCTGCTCACAGCGCCCAGCTGGTGGCCATCCACCCCAGTCCTGTGCCTTTAAACCAGGCCAGCTCACCCCCCAAAACACACCACACAGCCTCTGTCCAGCAGCCAATATCCACTAACTTCAGGCATTCCAGAATACCTCACCTGGGCGAGACCCTCCGGTACCACCCTTTCCTATGAGCCATCTCCTTTCCCAGAGTCTTTCCTTCCTGACATTCTGGTCTTTGCCCCCCATTTCACCCTTGGGCCTAACTACAGAGCAACCTCGGAGATTTCTTGTTTTTTCTTTTTTTGGGGGGCTGTGTCGCGTGGCTTGCAGGGATCGTTGTTCCCCGACCAGGGATCGAACCCGCACCCCCTGCAGTGGAAGCACAGAGTCTGAACCGCTGGACCGCCAGGGAAGTCCCTACAGAGCCATCTCTCAATTGCTTGTAGGGCCCACCTACTCCCTGGTTCCTTCCTCTCCAAGTGCATCCCATCCACCCAGGGCAGGGCTGTGGGTGACCACACAGTAAGTGCTAGCAGTGCGTAAATGAAGACCAGACCAGGCAAAAGCTCGCCATCAAGTGATAAAGACCTGGGGGTTCTCACTTTGTCATTTCATTCATTCACCTGTTCCTTCAACAAATGCCAAGCACTTGCTGTGTGCCAGGGACCAGTCTTGGAACAACTACAATGAAAGACCGTGTGTGCCAAGTTCCAAAAAGAGGATGGGGCTTGAGGATGGAGACATCACTTGCAGCTGGGGTTTCCAGGCAAAGGCTGCACTTGGACAAGGCCTTGAAGGATCAGTGGACGACTGACGGTGGCAACCCCTCCCCCAGGTTCTCTACTAGGGGAGTGCTCAACTCTCACCTTCTCAGGGAGATCTGCCCTGACCTCTCCATCTGAAAGCTCGTCATCCTCCCATCTCATGCTCCCTACTTTACTTTATACCCCCGCTCTCCATCTGGCATATAGTTTCCTTTCTATTTGCTCATTCTTTTCTCCTCCACCTAGAATGTAAGCTCTAGCGGAGCAGGGATATTCGGCCCTTTTATCTGCTGCTTCATCTCCAGTGCCTAGAAAGATGTCTGCCACATAATAGAAACTTAATGAGTATTTATTACTAGAATGAATAAATGAATAAAGAGACAGTAATCTTTTATTACTTTTGTTTGGAGGAGCACGGGTGATTAGTGACACAGAACTGTCAACTCTTTATCTTAAGAAAGGAAGGAAGGAAGGAAGGAAGGAAGGAAGGTACCTACTATAATAATCATTTCATAAAGGAAAGATACTTTAACCTCCCCAAAGTGGGAAGTGCATTCTCTCAGGATAAACAGTAGTCTTTCCCAAGAAAAGGTCACGTCAACGCATACGTCACACAACATTGCCCTAGTCTGTATTTCCACTGTGAATCACTGAAGCCTTTGGCACCATCAGCCGTTCATCTCCAACACCTCCCAACCCTCCAGCTCTGGGTCACAGTGCTTCTTCCTTGAAAAAAAGACAAGAGGTCCACATGCCCCTGGCTGGCCCATGCTCCCCAGACGTGCCTGCTCACGTGGGGATCATTTCTGACACTGAAAAAGGGTGGGTTTCCAGCTCCAGAAGCCAGCCCAGATCCAGGGCCACCCCCTGGATCAGAGAGAACCAGCATGACACCAGCCTGTGGTTCACGAACTTTACAGTTCACGTTGAATTTTCAGTGAAGTTATACTTTTCCCACAGCTCCTTCTACTGCATTTTTCATGCAGCTGCTAAGAGAAAAATAAAATAAGGCTCTACAAACCTCACCCCATTTACCTTCACAGTAAGCTAGCCAAGGCGGTGTATTAGCCCCGTTGTAAAGATGAAGAGCCGGAGCATCAGAGAGGCTAACAGCAAGTTGGCGGAGGCGGGAAAAGGGGAGGCACTGCAGGTGCAGGGGCGGCCCCGCCTCCGCCTTCTCTCCTCTGCGGAGTCCGGGGGCGGGGGGGGGGGGGGGGGGGGTGGGGGGGCGCGGCGGTGAGGGTCAGGGGCCAGGAAGTGCGCACCTGCTGCTCTCCAAATCAAAAGCTGCCCCAGGCCTCTTTTCTCTCTTTCTCCCTTCTCAGCCCCCCTTCCCAGCCCTCAGGTTCAGCTCCAGGCCCACCTGCCACAAAAAGCCGACTTCCTGAGCGGCCTCACTCCAAGGGTTTCCATCTCTGAACCTGACCCTCCTCAGGCTCCAGACCTCACCGTTCAAAGCATAACTCGCCAGCTTCCTGCCACATAATCTGGCTGGCTATCGTTTCAGTTCGAGAGCACGTGCCCTTCTTCTGCAGCCCCGCAGGGTCTAGGGCAGGCAGAGCGGATACCCACGAGTTCAACTGCATCTCTAGGGAGCCCTACTACAGTTTGCGAAGTGCTTCAACTCACATAACTCATCTGAGCCTCCCAGCACCAGGCAGAGAAACTGAGCCTCTCAGAGACATGACCTTGTCCAAGGTCAGATAACTAGTCATTTGGAAAGCTGGGTCCACAGCTCTAGGGCACCTCGGCATTTTGCTTCTCAATAGCACGTATACATGTACAACAAAACTTAGTGTTGGCAAAGAGAGGAGCCCTCATCATGTTCATACTTTTAATGTAAATGCATTCAATTAATTATACTTTGGCAAAATAGAGAGGGGGAGAACAAAAAATAATATGTTCAACCGTGCATGACAATTTCTCTTGCTGTTTTCCAGAGAGGAATGGGATAGAAGATGCAGATCTGCTCTTTCCTCACTGTCTCTCTTCCCAGGAGCGTCTTAGGGGGCGAACATCGCACATCACGTGAGTATAGCGTTCCAGGAGAGAGGTCACCTGGTGACAAGGCCAATCATGCAAGGCTTAAGAGAGGGAATGGAAATCTGCTTCAAGGCTGCGGGAAACAGGGCCTGTGCTGGATTTAATAAGAACCAGCGCTCGTTACGTGCATACTAAGTGCTTTATGGCTTTTAACTCATTGAGTTCTCACAAAATCCTTTTTGCACACAAGGAAAGGCGTCTACGAAAGGTCAGTCACCAGCTAGCAAGGCGGAGAGCTGGGCATTGAGCCCCAGCAGAGAAGCTATTTAATCTATTCCCTTAGTTTTTCTGCTAACATGGCAAGGCATGGTGTCTGCAGGGGCCAGCATCGGCAGGGAACTGGACCCCACACAATATCTGTCCCTTGCACTAACGCTACATCCTAATCTTTGCATGAAACACAGCGCTACCGCACAAGGCCCTCCACCCGCTCTAGCCCTGACCGGAGGGGTGGGGGAGATGACTAGGACCCCTAAGTGGCAGTGAGAAAAGACCTTTGGAAACAAGCTGCGGGTGAGCGGATGGCCCCAAAGCCAGGCACAGGTGTGGACTGACAGGTGTGGGCCAGGTAGAGTGATGACCCCATTCCAGAGCCAAAGGCTACAAGTAATTACATCAGGACAATAGGTGTAAATCCGACTGACCCAGGCAGAGGCAGCCGTGTTAGGAGGGGTGGCGATGCCAAGATGGAGACACCCTCACTGCGCTTGGAGCTCACCACTCAACGGGAGAGAAGAGGCTGTAAATAAGTACGAGAACAGAACAGGCGGTGGGGGAGGGGTGCCAGCTGGAGTCCGAGTTTAAAGGCAGGGTCCCCTGCACTCCAATTTCATAAAGGGAAACAAAATCTCTTTCCATCAGAAACATCCAGAACATGAAGCCGAGAAAATTGACGCGTTACTTGACACGAGGGAGGGGGTCCTCAACCTTAAACACTAACTGAAATGTTACAGAGATGGTGGCATGGGAGCCGGGCCTTAAAGGATGAGTAGGTCTGGGATCAGTTGAGAAGGAAGGAACCGCATCTCTCTCTGGGCAAGATGCAGAATGTATTCCAACAACAGTTTGCTGCTGGGAAGTCCCTGGTGGTCCAGTGGTTAGGACTCCGCGCTTTCACTGCCCGAGGGGCTGGGTTCGATCCCTGGCAGGGGAGCAAAATCCTGCAAACCACACGGCACGGCCAAATAAATAAAGCAGTTTGACGCAAGGAGTTAAATCACAAACAAACGTAATGGCGAGGAATTCAAATTGGACCCAGTAATCACTGATTTTGCTGCATTGAGTTTCCGTGTTCATCCTAAGTTTCTGACCCTACTTAAAGTTCCATCTGCCTCATGGTTGCGTTAGGAGGCCGTGGTGGTTCTCCTGTGTGTAGTGGCAGAGTACTGCCTCCAGGGGGCGCTCCAGTCCTCCCCTGTGACTTCGCTTGAAGGGGGATCGGGTGGGCCCAGGACACCGAGAGAAGGAGCAAAGAAGCCAAAGCTGTGCTTCCCGGAGAGCGAGGGTGCGTGGGGACGGCTTCCTAGTTTTTCTGTCTCCGCCTCCCCATGCACACACACCCAGGGGGCTGGTTGTTTCAGGCTGATCCCAGACAGTAGCCTCTTGGGAGCCTCCCCGGACCAGGTGGGCAAACAGGTGTTTCAAGTCGGCTGCGGGTCTAGGGAGAGGTGGACCCTTTCCCTGAGTCTGTCTTTCCATGCCCTCACCACAGCCTCGGGTGCAGGCCCCCGAGGTCCCTGAAGAAAGGAGTCCAGGAGGGTATCATCTGGCTTCCGGTCAGCTCTCCCAAAGGAATTTAGGTAGCAAACATGTGCTCTGAGCAGTTGAGGCCCTAATTCCAGCCCCTGCCCAAGTCTCAGGGGCTGGAGGTGGCAGAATGGGTCTGGGGTCCTGACGGCCACCTCCCTGGAGACCCAGCTAACACGACTGGCTCAGCGCCTCTGAAGAAAGGCACTCGCTGTGCAGCACAAGGTCACGGTAGGAGAAACAGAGCCAAGAGCAGGAAGGTGAGGCCAGCTTTTGAGAGGCCTTGAATGCTGAGCCAAAATGTCTGGACAAAGACTCCCTCAGAATTCTCTGCATTAGTGGACACAGGGGTCTGGATTTGTGCCTTTCCTCCTGACAGTGCTAAGACCCACGGGCCAAATGTGAAGGATTTGATTTCTCTTCACTGTGATATTCACAGTCCAACCTGTAACAAGCTATCGTTTCTTCGGGTTTAGGTGCTATTATGAATAATAGCTACCATTTACCCAATACCTGTGATTATTATATTATTAGGTATTGTAAGCCCCATTTTACAGATGAGAAGACTAAGGCTCCAGTTAATCAAAACTTGTAAGTGGCAAAACTAGCGCTCGCGCCCCATGGCTCCCGCCTCCCCCACCCCCAGATTCACGCTGGGTCCCGCATATTTGGCCCGTGACTGTGTGCCTTCTTTCACAGGCTGGGTGCCTGACCAAGACGAATGTCACCATGCACGCCCCAGCTAAGGAGAAATAAAATCCCAAATGGCCTGAGAACAAAACCTTCAGACTTAGCTTTAGGGGAACGCCCTGTGCTCGCAAAGCCCAGCCTTCACTCAGGCTGAACCCTTGGCTCAGAAGACTCCACCCACCATGTGCTCTGTTTATTGAAATCCTACCCTTCGCCAAGGCCTGGTTCCAATGTCAGCTTCTCAAAGATGCCTCCTCCAGCCCTGCCAGTAGGAATTCCTCCTGATCTGTGTCCCCATGAACTTGGCAGCTGGCTCGGTGCAGACCCACCCACTCAAATTCCGCCTGGACCTCTTGCGGGTAGAGACTAGGTCTCACCCATCTCTGTGCCCCCTGGGGCTCTGCACACGCTCAGGGCCTGGAGATCACGCCCACAGTGTCTGGGAAGGGTCGTGGCCAATGTTCAGGTAGCTGGTGCCAACTTCACAGGTGCCTCCGAGGGCTCAGCTGCCAGCTGCCCTTTCCCAGCCCCAGGAATGAAGGTGCCCCATGGTGGCCGAGCCACTTTTCCCCTTCCCGCAAGCAGCCAGCCCAGCCCGGGCTCCTGGCCACAGCAGCTGTGGCTCCCGCCTCTCCCATCCTGCTTGGCCAGCTCTCTTGCAGCCTCCTCCTAAGCGTTCCTGCATGGCAGTCTGTCCATCTGGGCATCTGCCTTCATTTCTTGCTTTGTGTTCCAGTTCTGCTTTGCTGAAGCCCAACTCTGGACCTGGCCCTCCTTTGTCCTCCCAGGGCTGGACGCAGCCCCCAGCAGTGGAAGGAGGCCAGCTCTCTCACTGGAGCCCAGTTAGGCTCCCAGGATCCCCGCCCTGCAGACACCCTTCAGCATAGCAGGTCAGAATCTCCCAGACATGGGCATCGGCCCGAGCCAAGCCCAAGTTCCCGGGCACATTGAGACCCCGCGCCCAGGGGTGGACACCCCGCAGGAGCCAGCGGGTCCAGCAACCCACCCACCCTTCCCCCGCTCCTGCCACGGATGCCTGCCTCTCCCAGGCAGGACAGTCACAGGCGCCACGCAGCGGGGGTCCAGGCCACAGTGGGACAGCCAAGGGGCCTTTGAGGATTTTAGAACCAAGCACACAGGGCGGTGTAAGGGTTGAAATAAAAAGGGACCAGAGGCTTTGAAATCCTTTCTGCGGCTCAACTACAATGAGCCTTCAGGGAAATGAAGCGCGACCTCTGTTTACAAAGTTCCCAGACTCCTCCCGAGGGGTGAGATGACTGGCATTTTACTACCTTACTTACACTTTGCTGTAGATTCTAAATCTTCTGTAATAAACATACTTTTATAACCAGGAAAAATAACTGATAATCCAAAGACACAAGCAGAAAGTAGATATCGTCAGAGCTTCCTCGGATCACAGCGGCCTTGGGTACCAGGGATGACAGACCGGCGGGGCTGCCACCCTGTCTCCGTCCTCCGCCGGCCCCCAAGCTGCAGCGGGCAAGTCCCAACTTCAAAGCCTCAGTGTGCTCGGCTGTCAAATGGGAATGACAGTGTCGGCCTGGGCACAAGAGAGATACCCACGATAATAAAACTTGCATCCCAGGGCCGGGGAGACTCGGTCCCAGAGTGGGCCTGGGAGAGGTTTCTGAGATCGCTCCCCACGCGGGAGAAGTAGGGGCGCTTCTCAGGCAGCACGGGGCTGCTCTGTCCAAGAGAGATATTCCAGGAATGGAAATGAGACACAGCCATCTTAATCCCCAGCTAACCACAAAACCGTCCCTTTAGCCCGAGCGTGGGTGCCCCTGATCTGCACAGCGCTGCTGGGGGAGGCCCCATTCCTGTCCTTAGCCTGCAGAGGGAGGCTTGTTGACCAGTCTCCTCTGCAGGCATCTGTCCACCCAGGAAACACCGGCCCAAAGGGCCAAGCGGCAAATGGTGAGAGCAGAACCCAGATGCTCTTTCTCTCTCGGGCCCCCGGCCCCCGGCATTTTGACCCGAGCACCAACAGCAAGGTCCCTCGCCCCTGCAGGGAAAGGAGCCGTGCTGCGGGGGGAACGTGCCTGAAGTGCAAGCGACAGGAGCTTTGGGGAACCGGCAGCCGGGAGGCTCTGTCGGGCCCACGCACGCCACACCCTCACCCTCTTCTCCGTAGGGAGCAGAAGGCCCCAGGCTCTCTCTGCCTGCAGGACGTGTGGAACCCTCCAGTGCCGGCCCAGCCTCTGCAGCTGAGGAACATCACAGGTGTCCTAGATGCCGTTCGGGGTGGGAGATTAACACCCTGTCTTCACTGCAGCCAAACCTCCAGCCTTCAGAAGAAAGGACAAGGCCTGACTCTAGCCCAGGCTCCGTCCTCGGTCCCCACTTCCACTTGGGGTTATCTGAGCACCCTCTGCTCTTGCTTTGGGGCTTTAAATGAAAATAACTACCTTTGAACAAAGCCTTGGCATCTAGGATGAGATCCAGAAAAGGCAGGACGGTGCAGCCACCAGCCTTGGAGTCCAGGGGCACTCACAGCACACACATCACACTCTCTGAGACAACTATGCTTAAATGACTGTGTCGGTCCAGTAACTTCAACACTCAGGGCCTCCCTCCTCTCCCGCATGCAGACACAGGCGACAACAAGAGGTCCCAGCACTGTGCCTGGCGAGCGGGAGCCCTCAAATTACGCCCCATCTTGAGGCTCAAAGCAATCACTATTTCTCTCCATCCAAGGCAAAGAAAAAAGCCTTCACTTCTTGAATAAGTTCTAAACCCTCTTCTATAAATGCAGCCTCCATAGCAGGGGCCCGTGGGCAGCAGCTGGTCCTGTCACTCATTTGAAGAAGTAGGAATGCACAAATCCCCAATGAGACCCGCAGGTCCCATCAGCGCTCCTCAGCTGGGGGAGGAGGGGGTGTGGTTTGCAAGTGGCCACGCCCTGGCCCTTACCCATGACCAAGGTGAGTCCGGGGGGCTCTTGCCCTGTGAGGGCTCCCAGGTGGAGCCACAGGCGCGGTCCTGTTCCTCCATGGCCGGGCCCGAGGGATGCCAGCCGCCTCCTCACCCAGTGCCCGGAGAGCAGTGTCTGCAGCGGCTAATTTCAGGAGCTGGGAGGCTGGGCTGGCGACACTGAGCCCAGAGCAGGCGGCTTCTCTTTACACCCAGGAGCCTCGCCAAGTCACAAGGTTCAGGAAAAGAGCAGGGTGCTGAATTGCAAATCCTCTCCCACCTGGGACTGGCTAAGAAAACAACACCGGGACACCTCCCGCTCCCTGAAGGATGCAGACGTTTCCCACACATGCCAGTTTCTCTAGACTTTTTGAGAAGGACACCCGGTGAGGGGGCGTGACCCCTGCTGGCCGGCGACTGGCCATTCTCTCCTCACCAGCTCTAAGGAATCAGGAGTGAGACTCAGAGATTGACTAACTTCCCCAAGGTCACAACAACAGAGGACAGAACTGGGATTCAAACCCACGAGTGCTGCCTCCAGAGGGAATTTGAGGGGAGGAGGGGATTTAAGGGAGGGACCACCTCACATGCTGGGAACCTTGCAAAAAAAGCTGTGCAGATCATTTCTTCACTTTCTATTCACTTTCTTCCCTGTGCGTCCCACAAAAGCTATGGGGAATCCGTTCTCTCCGTGCCCGGGCACCCCTCGGGGAGTCAGGAAGGCTGGGGTCGGTGGCCTCCCTTCCCCAGTGGGCCCCAGTCACCTCCATCATACTCAGTGGCAGCATCGCGACCATTCGCTGGATTTGAATGCCCCGCACACACCAGGAAGCTGCTTTCTGGTACGTATTTTGCATCTAAGGTTATGCAAGCGAAATAAGGAGCGTGAAGAACTGGTCTTGTGTCACAAAGCAGGAAGTGACAAAGCAGGGTCAGCCTGATCCCACACGTGTTGCTTGAAATGTGGTTCTCATCCTGCCGGGAGTCATGGGTTTGTGCTGATGGGGCTGGGCTCAGAGGAGCGCAGGGCAGGAGGGAAGGTGTTTCTGGGTGGGGGGAGGGAGGCGAGGGGAGGGAGAGAGGGGAGGGGAGTGGGAGGGGAGGGAAGGGGAGTGGGAGGGGAGGGGAGGGGAGGGGGAGGGGAGGGGAAGGGAGGGGGAGGGGAGAGGAGGGGAGGGGGAGGGGAGAGGAGGGGAGGGGGTCCAGGGCACGCTGCAAGCATGCATGCAGAGGCTCCGATCCAGTTTGACAGGGACTGAGGGAGAAAACTTCCCTGACTCTTAGCACAGAGGGTCCCCTCGCCCCGTGTGTCCCCCAGAGCTGCTGTCCCTACAGCCTGTGACGCTAAGACCAACCACCTCCTGAAGTCTCCCAACTCTGCTCCGTGGGCCGAGAAGCACTTTTCTGGTCCTTTACCTCCTCCCCAGCCAGGCCTTCTCCCATTCCACTCGCTTCACTCTTCTTCCTCCTTCCCTCCGGAGGGGATCCTGACAAGGAATCCATCCGGAGCTGTGCTGAGAGCGGCGTGGGCCAACGCATGAAAGGTGCCTGGCGTGTCCTATCTAACACGATGGGTATAATGACCTCCCTTTGTAGGCTGGGGCCGGTGGCTGCCCTGGCGCTGCACCTAGTAAGGAGCAGGGAGGTCCTCAGCCCCCGGCTTCCGCATTCCCAGGTCACCGCGGTCCTGGTCACACTGTTCCGTTGGCCTTCCTCCCACTGGGGAAGAGCAGAAAAAGTAGGGAGACTCCCACCAGCCCACCCCTGGAATGGCTCCCACATGTCCTCAGTGGAAGGGAGACGGTAACACTTTAAGACATCTGTACTGAGCTGGGTCCCCACCCCTCTTACTAGTGTTAATTCATCCTGTCGGGATATTTTGAGAACCTCATGACCGACGAGGGATAAGACTGTAATTATACCTGGTCACGGTGAACATTTAGCCTAGATACACAGAGCCACACAGGAGCAGTCACCCTGCACACAGCACACCGGCGTCCCTGCGTCCATCCTGAGGCGCTATCACATGGAGCCGCGGGATGAACAAGCGGGGGAGGCGTGGTCCTTGGGGCTCCGGGCCCAGGCGGGTTTCTCAACCCGGCTGGCAGGGAGGTCAGGCTATTGCGTGTCCTGCTGCCTCGTCAGGCCGCTGACAGCCAGCACTGGCTTGAGTGGTGTGCCTAGAGATGGGGACGTGAGTGTTGACTTGGCTCCCGGAAGCTCCATGTGATGACTGAGTCTCATCACCTGAGTCACGCAGACCTGGGCCCTGGGGCTGACTCGGCCCCTGGAAGCTGTTCTGACTCAGGCCTTCAATAACCTTTGTTTCCTTATCTGGGAAACACAGGGATAAAAATAGTCTCTCCATCATAGGGCTGTTGTGGGGATACTGAGGCCAGGCTCGGAGAGCCCTTGACACAATGCCTGGAGTGTATCAGACCCTCAAGAAGATGTAACAACTGGGCTTCCCTGGTGGCGCAGTGGTTGGGAGTCCGCCTGCCAATGCAGGGGGCGCAGGTTCGAGCCCTGGTCCGGGAGAATCCCACATGCTGCGGAGCGGCTGGGCCCGTGAGCCACAACTACTGAGCCTGCGCGTCTGGAGCCTGTGCTCCGCAACAAAAGAGGCCGCGACAGTGAGAGGCCCGCGCACCGCGATGAAGAGTGGCCCCCGCTCGCCGCAACTAGAAAAAGCCCTCGCACAGAAACGAAGACCCAACACAGCCAAAAATAAATAAATTAAAAAAAAAAAAAGACGTAACAACTCTTAATCCTCACGGTAACTTTGAGGTGGGTATTCACAGCTCCATTTTACAGGCAAAGCAGTGGAGGCTCTGTTTCATTTTGTACTTCTGTTGGCCACACTCGCCAACTTGTCCTCCACTGGAGCTTCTGAGGACCCCCTCGCTGCCCCAAGGGACCACGGCCAGGCCCATGCTGCATTTCCCCTGAAACACTGCCCCTGCATGCTCTTGGCTGCAAGAATGCACAGGGCACTCCTTTCTCCCAGACGGCCAGGCCCAGGGTCTGGGAGTCTCCTGCGAGGCCCCACAAGAGCACCTTGGATGTTCCCATTTCTAAACCTTAGCTCATGCTATGACCCCTTCCTGGAACGCCTTTCCAAAAGTGTCCACTTTCTAGGCCCAGGTCAAACTGAATTCTTCCTCCATGGAGCCTTCCCTGATCTCTCCACTCCATAAGGATGTTTCCGTGCTTTGACCTTCGAGAAAAAGGATGCGAGGTTGGGATTGACATTTCTGATCATCTTCCATGAGCCAAGTGCTTTTCTCACACGTATCAACTCGAAGTCCCAAGGTTAGGTGTTGTCATTTCCCAGATGAAACAGACTCAGAGGGGCTCCCCTGGCCAGGAAGAGGTGGAGCTCAGAATCCTCACCATCCACTCCCCTTATCCGACACTTAGCGTGTGGTGGGGCAGGTGAGTTACCTGTGAGTTTATGTCTCATTATGTCAACCACTGTAGGCACAGGGTCCAGGCCTTACTCATCTTTAGCTCCAATAGTACCTCACACAGTAGAGAGTGACACAGCATGTGAAAAGGTCACATCTGCTTTTTTAAAATTAATAAACAATTTTTTAGAGTGGTTTAGGTTCACAGCAAAATTGAGCTGAAAATACAGTTTCCATAGAGTCCCTGTTCCCACACATGTACAACCTTCCCCACTATCAAAATCCCACAACAGGGGGTACATTTTTTACAATCAGTGAACCTGTACTGACAGATCATTATCACTCAAAGTCCATAAGTTACATCAAGGTTCACTCCTGGTATTTCACATTCTATGGTTTTGACAAATGTCTAATGACATGTAACCACCACTGGAATCATACAGAGGAGTTTCACTGCCATGAATGTCCTCTGTCCTCAGCCTGTCACCTCTCCCTCCCTTCATGTCTTTTCATGACTTGAGAGCTCATTTTTTAGTGCTGCATAATATTCCAGTGTCTGGATGTACCATAGTTTATCCACTCACCTACTGAAGGTCATCTTGGTTGCTTCTAAGTTTTGCAACTATAAATAAAGCTTCCACAAACCTCTCTGTGAGGGCTTTTGTGTGGACACAAATTTTCAGCTCCTTTGGATAAATGCCAGGGAGCACAGTTGCTGGCTTGTATGGTAGGAGTATGTTTAGTTTTGTAAGAAACCACCAAACTGTCTTCCAAAGTGGCTGCACCATTGTGCATTTCCCACCAGCAACGAACGAGCGTTCCTGTTGCTCCACGTCCTCTCCAGCATTTGGTGTTGTCAGTGTCCCAGATTTTGGCCTTTCTAGTAGGTGTCTGATGGTGGTTCATGTTTGTTTTCACTTGCATTTCCCTGATGACACATGATGTGGAGCAACTTCTTACGTTTATTTGCCGTCTGTATGTCTTCTTTGGTGAGGTGTCTGTTGAGGTCTTTGGCGCATTTTTCATCTAACTGAACGTTAAGAATTCTGTGTATATTTCGGATAACAGTCTTCTATCGAGCACATACGCTAGATTGGTCAAGGTCGTAGCTGAGAACAGATGGGAGACTGGAGCTGGGTCACGGCCTGACAAGGGAGCTGTTTACAAGGATATGGGGAGGGGTGAAGAAGACTGGCAGGGGGTGGTGGCAGGACGTAGGCCAGCCAGGGGAGGGGCTGAGGCCAGGCCCCTCAGGAGGGGAATCAGTGACCTGAGGTGTATGAGGCAGGATATCGGCCTCCAAAGTGTCCAGGTCCGAATCCGCGGATATGTCACACTACACAGGATATGTTACATCTTCTGCCTCCCTCTCTCTGTCTCTCTGTATCTCTCTGTCTCTCTGTGTTGCTCTCTCTCATCACACATACAAACACACACACACAATGACTCTCTTGTTCTCATGAAAGTAAACTCTGTTCCTCTGAGTCAGAAAACCCCACCATAACTCACTCCTGGAGAGAGGGAAACAGGGAATTAACTGTCTTTTTTTCAAGGTTCAAGTAGCAAATAATCTCTCCGGGTCATTTGTCGGCATCAGGACCAAAAGCTGATTAGGGATCGGAAATTGTCTTAGTCTGCTCCAGCTACAGAACAGCATACCATAGGCTGGGTGGCTTAAACAGTAGAAATGTATTTTCTCACAGCACTGGAGGCTGCAAGTCCAAGACTCAGGTGCCAAACAGATTTGGCTCCTGGTGGGAGCTCTCTTCCTGGCTTGCAGAACATCTCCTCCTCGCTGTGTCCTCATGTGGCAGAAAGACAGCCAGAGAGAGAGGGAGGGAGGCTGCTCTCTGATGGCTCCTCTTATACGGACACTAATCACCCTTATGAGCTCGTTTACCCCTAATTACTTCCTCACTCCACATACAGTCACTAAGGCTTCAACAGTTGGGGAGCGGGGGACACAGTTCAATCCACAGCAGAAGCCCCCGGGATGGGATCCTACAAGCAACAGGCAAGAAAGTCAGGAACCTGAGCACACAAAGCAAGCAGAGAACCCCGACTCCTGGCCTCAGAGACCCCCTTGCCTGGCCAGGAAGCCTTGTCAATACTTGACACTACTGCCCGGACAGCCCAAAGCAGAGCAACACTCCACCTCTGGCATCCCTGGACTCAGAACTGCTGCCCTTCCATAACTGCCCACCCCTGGCAGCACCCTCCAGCACTGAGTGGTTCTGAATTATTTGCTGCGCAATTAGAGAGGGAGGAATTTAGCCTGGTCTGTGGCTAAACAGGAAAGCCAAGATTTTGATTCTTTTTTCTTTTTAAGTCAGCAGGCATCTTTCTTTTATTTATTTTTATTTTTTATTTATTAGTTTTGGCTGCGTTGGGTCTTCATTGCTGCGCGTGGGCTTTCTCTAGTTGTGGCGAGCGGGGGCTGCTCTTTGTTGCGGTGCACGGGCTTCTCATTGCGGTGGCTTCTCTTGTTGCGGAGCATGGGCTCTAGGCGCATGGGCTTCAGTAGTTGTAGCTCACGAGCTCAGAAGTTGTGGCTCGTGGGCTCAGTAGTTGTGGCTCACAGACTCTAGAGCACAGGCTCAGTAGTTGTGGCACACGGGCTTAGTTGCTCCACAGCATGTGGGATCTTCCCGGACCAGGGCTCGAACCTGTGTCACCCGCCCTGGCAGGCAGATTCTTAACCACTGCGCCACCAGGGAAGCCCCAAGATTTTGATTCTAACATAGACAGTGGGGGATATCAAGGATCAGAGTCTTCCAGTACAGGCTGAACCCAATCTTGACACAAGTGATGTTTGTATTCAGAGGCAAAAGTAAGTTCTCGTGGGTAGTGAGGAAGCAAGCGCTAGTCTCCGAGCATCTATACACAGATACACTCTCTAGGAAGAGTTTCAGGTTAGTGGGACCATGCATGAGATCTACAACCAGAAGGCACATCAGTCATTCTCCTCTGTCCCCCTGGGTGAAGAGAGAAACTGCAATCCCTCTGCACACATCTGTAAGGGGAACCCACTGGGTGCGTCACTGGTGCTGAATCTTCCTACTCACTCGTTAACTGCACTTCACCGTCCTCCTCTGACCTGGCTGGAGAGGCCCAACCACAGAAGATACGAAGGAAATTCTCCTCTTTCTCCGTGACACAGGATGCTTGCCTAGAACTATCCTTAAAAGGTAACAATACCTCTTCATGTCTTTGATGGGTGTGTCCTGGAAAACAGACTCACCCCCAATAGCACCACAAATGAAAAACCAGAGACTGCCCCCTTTTTCCTGGAGCTTCTTTACCTCAAAAGAGTTAAGAATTTAACTCCTTGAAGTGACAGCCTGGGAACTCCAGCCCGGAAGATTCCTATCTGCTCTGTGCTCTAACCCAAAGAGATAAGAAAAACAGATCATAGTATTTTTCATTCCTCCTTTTCAGAGAGTAAACTAGGCTAAGAGAGACAGGAGGCTTGTCCAAGACACACAACCAGTGAACAGCAGAGATGAGACGTGGACCCACCTCTTCCGACTCCACCCCGGGGGTCTTTCCACTCTTCCAGTCTAGACCTTGGGAGACTAAGTCCTTGGAGAATTCGTCCAAAGGGAAGCAGGAACTTGCCCTTCTCCAGGTCCTACAGGCCTGACTGAGCTATGTGAAACCCAGTAAAAAGTTAAAAAATTATTAATATTGGTTATTTGCTTTAAAGAAAATTTGTCTAAAACTCATATGTATGGAATCCTTGTGATGGACTGAATTGTGTCCACTCAAAACATATATGTTGGGACTGCCCTGGTGGCACAGTGGATAAGACTCGTGCTCCCAATGCAGGGGGCCTGGGTTCGATCCCTGTTCAGGAAACTAGATCGCACATGCATGCCGCAACTAAGAGTTCTCATGCCGCAACTAAGGAGCCGCATGCTGCAATTAAGGAGCTGGTGAGCTGCAACTAAGGAGCCCGCCTGCCACAACTAAGACCCCATGCAACCAAATAAATAAATATTAAAAAATTTCAATCTATCTATCTATCTATCTCTCTCTCTATATATATATATTGAAGCCCTAGCCCCCACAGTGACTGTAAGGTTATATATCCAAATGGAAGAATTAAATATCACTGGGCCATAACAACTTTGCTGAAGACAAAAAATCAGGAGACCTGGTTCTGGCCCTAAATGCCCGGGGAGCTAAGGGGGGGATAAGAAACCCTCCACAACGGCCTTCCAGTTGTAAAGTTCTGGTGTTCTAGAAGGGCTTAGGAAAGAGACCAATGGAAGGTTTTGAAACATGCGAAACATATTTCTTTTCCCTTGCTGACACTGCTCCATGAGAATGACATTCTTGAAGGACTGGGGAAACGTGATATCATGAGGAGGCATCTGACAGTGACAAAGGAGTCCTTGAGGTTATTAGTGCGGCACTGAAACAGCCTTTAACAGAAGATGAAAGTGTGCTTTAGCAAGAAGGATGACAGCTGCAAAATGCTGAACTGCGGGCAAATTCTTGATCAGTTGTCCTTGGGACTATACACACAGACAGTAGCACAGCACAGGGGCACGCAGTGCGTGTGGGATGCCTACTTATGCTGCAGTGCAGAGTTTCACACAGATTCACCCACTTCATCTTCACAGAGATTCTGCAATAATATTTTTTAAATGCGTTGAGAGAGGGTTAAAAAATAACTTGCCCAAGGTCACACAGCTAGTACGTGCAGGCGTCTGGCCCAACGCATGTCTCTCAGGTCCCAAAAGGAGCCCACCGTCCACCAAGCACGTGTTTCCTGCGTGGAGCTGAACTGAGAAATGTGAGCGCGGCTAGCGGGCCTCCCCTCGCGGTCCTGCGCTGGCTCGGGGGCACCCTTCGCGGGGCGTGTCCTCCTGTTCTGGAGGTTCCCAGAGAGGAGGAGGCGCCGGCTGACGGGGCAGCTCGCCCAGTCTCCGGGCAGGGAGAGGGAGGGAGTGCAGCCGCGGGAGCGGGATGGAGACCAGCAGCCCGCGGCCCCCGGGACCCAGCCCCGGCCCCGCGCTGGGCCTGGACGCCCGGCTGGGCGTGGACACGCGCCTCTGGGCCAAGGTGCTCTTCACCGCGCTCTACTCGCTCATCTTCGCGCTGGGCACTGCGGGCAATGCGCTGTCCGCGCACGTGGTGCTGAAGGCGCGGGCCGGGCCCCCCGGGCGCCTGCGCTGCCACGTGCTCAGCCTGGCGCTCTCCGCCCTGCTGCTGCTGCTGGTCGGCGTGCCCATGGAGCTCTACAACTTTGTGTGGTTCCACTACCCCTGGGTCTTCGGCGACCTGGGCTGCCGCGCCTACTATTTCGTGCGCGAGCTGTGCGCCTACGCCATGGTGCTCAGCGTGGCCAGCCTGAGCGCCGAGCGCTGCCTGGCCGTCTGCCAGCCCCTGCGCGCCCGAAGCCTGTTGACACCGCGCAGGACGCGCCGCCTGCTGTCCCTCGTCTGGGCCGCCTCGCTCGGCCTGGCTCTGCCCATGGCAATCGTCATGGGGCAGAAGCACGAGCTAGAGACGGCCGGCGGGCAGCCGGAGCCCGCCTCGCTCGTGTGCACCGTGCTGGTGAGCCGTACCACGCTGCAGGTCTTCATCCAGGTAAGCGGGAGGGGCGACCCTACAGCCTGTTTTCATCTCTCATACTGGAGACCAGTCGGAAACTTGGGTCTCATTGCCCCCATTTTACAAAGGACTTGTGGAGAGACTTGGCTAAAGTGAAACACTAAGAGAAGTCCAAACAAGAATGAAATATTGCCATTTGCAGCAACAAGGATGGACCTAGAGATTATCATACTAAATGAAGTAAGTCAGAGAAAGACACATATTATATGATATCGCGTATATGTGGAATCTAAAACATAATACAAATGAATATATATGCAAAACAGAAACAGACTCTCAGACATAGAAAACAAATTTATGGTTACCAAAGGGCAAAGGGAGGGGAGAGGGATAAATTAGGAGTATGCAATTAACAGATAAAAACTACTCTATATAAAATAGGTAAGCAACAAGGATTTGCTGTATAGCACAGGGAACTGTATTCAACATCTTGTAATAACCTATATGGAAAATAAAACAAAATATGTATGTATGTATAACTGAATCACTTTGCTGTATACCTCAAACTAACACAGTATTGTAAATCAACTATACCTCAATAAAAAAAAATAATAAAGAAAGAGAAGTCCAGATTTGAATTCCAAATTAACTCTGAGTCTTCCCACTCTTGCAGGAGTGGTGAGCAAATGTGACGGGGTATAAGAATTACCCTGAGAGCAGGTAAAAATATAGATTTCATGACCCCCCCTAGGCGTCTGCTTTTGTATTATCACCAAAACTAGTCATCTTTAGCCCCAAGACAAGAACATGAAAGAACAACTAGTTTACTGGGACGTTGTGCAGATATAAAAAGAGGCCTGAACATTCAACATTAATGAAGCGTTTCAAAAGAAATACACATATCCACTGCAGCCTTACTGAGAATATGGAAAAATGTGAAGTTAAACCCAATAAGAAAACATTCCACTTGCTTTCAGAGTGGCTTACTATGGTCCCTATAAGGAGAATTACTCAAAGCCGGCTAGGCAGGATCCCTAATTTTTAAAAAATCCACTTCCTATATCAGACAGTTTTGCAAGTTGTCAAATTCCTTACCCCAGTCTGGACCTGATGATAAAGGAGACCGAAACAACAAACACCAAAACCCACCAACAGTAACCATACTAATGGAACTGGTCCTGCAGGGAATCAAGACAGCAGTCAGAATAAGGGAGGCCACTGACAACAGTGGGAGTGGCTCCTCCTAGCACTGCATCAGGTGGACTAATTGTGACCTCAGACCTCAGCGGTCTGCCCACAGGCTTGCTGCCTGCCCCAGCCCTGGCCCAAGCACATCCCGGCCACAGGGCAGCACGGGACCCTCATCTACCTCCCAGCGTCCCAGCTGCCTCCAGACTGTGAGCTGCAGGGAATCAGTCAGCAGAACAGTCAGTGCACTGCTGCTTCTGCCCAAGGCCTGACTGCCTGGTTCCCGCTGCACACTCGTGTGGTTCCCCCGGCAATGGACTAACAACCCCAGGCTCAAAAGACCTGGTTGTCAAGTTCTACCACGCTTCACAGACTGGGGTAGTGGCTTCCAGGCTGTACTTATATTGGAGTTAGGCCTGAGAGAGAAAAAAGTGTCAAGCAGGGGCTTCCCTGGTGGCGCAGTGGTTGAGAGTCCGCCTGCCGATGCAGGGGACACGGGTTCGTGCCCCGGTCCGGGAAGATCCCACATAACGTGGAGCGGCTGGGCCCGTGAGCCATGGCCGCTGAGCCTGCGCGTCCGGAGCCTGTGCTCCGCAACGGGAGAGGCCACAACAGTGAGAGGCCCGCGTACCGCAAAAAAAAAAAAAAAAAAAAAGTGTTAAGCAATGTTTGTGCTGCAGATATGCTACTTTCAACGTTTGCTTTACTGGTACGGACCAACCAATGCAATGAAAGCCATGAAGTGTTCGCGGGCCAAGCTTTTGACATTATATGTAGTGAATTCTTTCAGTGAACCAGTGTTGTCTGACAAATGGTGTATGTCAAAAATGTTTCACTTGAGATGTACAGCCTGTGTTAACACAACAAAACCACCAGACTCAAATTATTTTGGCCCATCTTTCTTTTTAGTGTCTTATCAGTGAGTTGATTCATTACCCACATGAGTCAATGCTTTTTGACCAAGGAAACTGCTCAGAGTTTTTGAAAGTAGAAAAAGCTGCGAGGGCATACCTTGTTTTATTGCTCTTGGCTTTACTGTGTTTTTTACAAATTGAAGGTTTGTGGCAACCCTGAGTTGAGCAAGTCTATCAGCACCATTTTTCCAGTAGCGTTTGCTCATTTCACGTCTGTGTCATATTTTGGTAATTCTCGCAATATTTCAAATAAAGATTATGACAGCAATAAAGTTTATGACACACTGAAGGCTCAGGTGATGGTTAGCAAATTTTAGCAATAGAGTGTTTTTACATTAATGTATGTACATTGTGTTTTTTAGACATAATGCTATTCCATACTTAATAGACTACAGTGTAGGGTAAACATAACTTTTATATGCACTAGGAAACAAAAAAATTCGTGTGACTTGAATTTATTGCAATATTCACTTTATTGCAGTGGTCTGGAACCAAACCCACAATATCTCCAGGTATGCCTTGATAGTTCTTCTAGAAAGATCTCAAAGGTGCCAAAGATTAATCACTAACTTATGAATATATGTTTCACCTTCAATTTCTGTCTTGACTGGTACTAAAGTTACAGTTTGATAGTAAGTATATTGTCAATAAAAACCTGTTTGGTTCCACAACAAACTTAAAATGATTGTCATGTACAGTGTTTTATTTTTCTCTAGGTGTTGCTGACTTGTAAGCATGCATTAAGGTGAAAAAAGCCTGAATGATAACTCCTTAAAAAGGTCCGGCACCCAATTGAGACGTTCTGTGATGCTTTTTGTTGTTGTTCTGGCCGCACGCTTGCGGGATCTTCGTTCCCTGATCGGGACGGAACCCATGCCCCCTGCGGTGGAAGTGCAGAGTCCTAACCACTGGACTGCCAGGGAAGTCCCCATTTTTTCTGCACTGATTTTAAAGTGCTATTAAAATCTTTCATTTTTTTCCCCAATGTTTGCAGAGGGAAAGAACTGAGGAGGAGAAAACCCTATAACACATGTATTTTGAATTTGAAAAATTAAACATTTAAAACACAAGGTATATAAACTTGTTTTTCATAAATCAAAAAACATCAAATAATAACACAAGACTTATAATGTAAAACAGCTGCTCCCTTTCTGCTCCTCCATGCTCTGATTTCTAGTCTCTCATCTGGAGGCAACCACCATCCACTCTTACGTAACTCCCGCTACATTTTGCCTACATTTTCCAAAGAATACGCCTGCTTTATCCATCAGCCTTAAATTTATCCACTGACTTCTACCTGTAGAAGATGAATACGTCATTCTTTTACACTCCCATCCCTGCCCTCCACACCCCACGTTCACACACACTTCCTCTCACCATCCTTTCAGTATAATTATGTCATGGTATTTGGTTAGATTCATGGTCAATATTTATTTTATTGTGACTATGTAAAATTCTTCACTGATGAGCCAGGTTGTATATTTTTTGTTTTTGTCCTTTCCAATATTACAATATTATCTCCAGTATTTGTTTTCCTTGCAGTTAGTAATGAATAGCCCTTTTTTCCCTCTCATTTGCTTAGTTTCCCATCTATTTCTAACTCATTTTTCCTTCTCTACCAGAAGTATAAATACCATTTCAATATGTTCAGACCCATGAGGTAATCTACCAGCTTCATCTTGTCTTCTTCAATCATCCCTAGAGCCCTTTCCTCTGCTCCAGCCTCACTGGGCGCACAGCTGGCACCTTGCCAATGCCACCCCATCTCTCTGCTCCTCTGTGGGACACTGATTTGGGGATCCCAGGTCTCCCTCTGTATTTGTTCAGAACCTTATTTTGATGGAACATATGCTCTTGTAACCTCCTGCGACCTGAGAGAAAGTTCGTAGAAGGTAAACAAATTTTTAAGAATTTCCATGTCTGAAAATGTTTCATTTTATCCTTGCGTTTCTCATAATATGGCTGGGCAGAAAGTTATAAGATGGAAATCGTTTTCCTCACAGATTGTGACGCATCACTCTTATTTTCTAGCTTCTTCCACTGTTGCTCTGAGTGAGTATAATGCCATTCTGGTACCCCATCCTTTGTTTGTGCCATTTTATCCCTTCGGAAGCTTTCAAGACTGTATCTCCAGGCGCTAAAATTCCCAAGAACACGCCCTGACATGGATTTATTTTCATTCATTGTTCTGAGTAGTCAAAGGCTTTTCAGTCTAGAAGCTCATATTCCTCCATTTTGGGAAATCTTCCGTAAACGTGGTTTTGGTCGTGTGTTTCGATGTTGTTATAATTTCCTCCCCTCTGTTTTCTCTATTCTTTTTCTTTCTGGAACAGCTGTTATTTAGATGGTGAGCATCCTAAACGTCCCAAATTTTCTTATCTTTTCTCTTCCATTTTCATTGCTCTCTCCTTACTTTCTGAGGATTTGCTCGACTTACTCTTGTAAGCCTGCTGTCACCATGCGCCTGCCGGCCCCCACTCCTGCTGCTACAGATTCCTGGGCCCTTGGGCCCGGCCTGATCACCAGAGTATCGCTGAGCCTTGGTGATACCTCCGTAACCTCTGGAATTACCTTTTCCAGGTGAATGTGCTGGCGTCCTTTGTGCTCCCCTTGGCACTAACTGCTTTCCTCAGCGGGGTCACCGTGAGCCACCTGGAGGCCCTCTGCTCCCAGGGGCCATCCCCTTCTGCCACAGGCAGCTCCGCCCCCAGCCACCTGAAGCTAATGAGCGAGGAGAGGAGGACACTGGCCCTGGGAGGCCAGGCCGCCCTGGTGAGACACAAGGACTCCCGCCGGATCCGTGGCCTCCAGCGCAGTATCCAAGTTCTCAGTTAAGTGCCCGGCAACACCGCCCAGAGGGGAAGGGCCGGATCCAGGCCTGCCTCCGCCAGTACCTGGCCACGTGACCTTGAGCAAGTTGCTGCCTCCCTCCAGCCCTCATTTTTCTCTTTGCCCCGGGGAGTTACATAATCACCAATAGGCTTCTGTAAGGTGCAGCAGTAGAATTAAAGGAAAGAATGGGAACTGTGCACGTGAACCCCCCAGTCTGATCCAGGGAGTGGTGCCCAAAGACAAGCAGGTGTCTGGCTGCTTCTCAGGGAGTCTGGCTGTACAGACGGACGCAAGGAGCAAAGGTAGTTAAGAATCCACAGACCAGGAACAGTGGACTCAGACCAGCTGGGTCTCCAAATCCAGCTCTCCACTAACTCTCTACCGTTCCTATGTGACATCGATCAGTGTGTTTGCTTTTCTACGTATCTGGGCAAACCTGGCTTTGTAAGGGCAACTTTAAAGGCACAGGAAAACGGAGGTCTTTCCAAGCACCTGCTGTGATCCAGGAACTCACGACGGTCTGGGAGGATGGAGAAAGGGAGAGGGTCTCCTCTGTCATCAGTGCCACGGTCTTGTGGGCAGGACCAAAATATAGGAGCCAAGTGCAACGTGATGTGACAAGTAACAAAGGCAGCCCATGAAAGGCCTGGATTTCCTTCCATAGACAACGGGCCGTCATGGCAAGAGCTGGTGTCCAGAGCTGCTCTTGAGATATATGTGCTCAGCAGTCTTAGAGGACAGGCTCTCCAAGTTTGAGAAGTTTGCTTCTCCAACTTCTGTGTGCACAAGAATGATGTGGACAGTTGTAAGACGCAGACCACTGGCCCCCAACCCAGAGATTCTGATTCAGCCGGCCTGGGATGTGCCTGAGATTTTATATTTCTCACAAGCTCCCAGCTGAGGTGGACGCTGCTGGTGCAGGGGCCACAGTGGATTAGAGAATGGGTTTGCCACCCAGGGCAGGAGTAGAAGAAAGGAAGGGAAGAGGTAGAAGGTTAGGGACAATGGAGCCACTTACGAGACTGCCGTCATAATCCGGTGAAGGGAAGATATGGGCCCCTAGGGTGGGCACAGTGGAAGTGAGGAAGGAATGGAGAGGGGGATGCTTTGTAATAGATTGGATCTCGGGGGTAATGGAAAAAGAAGACTCTGTGGCTTACGATGTGAGTGCCACACGGATGGTGGTACCATCAATCAATCAGAAAAAGGGACAGAAGAGGGAGAGGCCTTACAAGGCAGAAGGACATTTGAGTTCTGTTGTCTCTGCAGTCAGACAAAGTGGGAATATCTAGCCCTGAGTTGGGAGTATTTTCTAGTGACCAGGAGCTTATAGATATTGTAGCAGTTTCTAGAAGCATGTCAGTGGACAGGTCAGGATTAAAGTGGACATTCACTCAGAGGACAGGGTAACACCAGGTTTGGGAACAGATCCAGGTAAGGGTGTGTCAGATAACCTCAAAGTCCCCTTCCAACCCCTAGACTCCAGGAGCAAGTTCAAGGGAAATGCTCTTGTCACCTTGGGCAGCTTCTTCCCCAGAGATGGTGTAACTGTTACGTGTTTCCTGTCTGTCTATCTCTCCCCGGTCCTGCAGGAGCCATCGTGGCTGTGTATGTCGTCTGCTGGATGCCGTACCACGCCCGCAGGCTCATGTACTGCTACGTCCCTGACAACGGGTGGACCGAGTGAGTGAGGGGAGGAGCCCCAGCACACAGGGAGGGGCCGCCGGGCGGGGCCAGGGCTGCCTCTGCTCTCCGGAGGGACCCCCAGTTGCTGGGTTTCCCAGAACTCTGGCCTCCATTCTATCTGGTCCTGCCCAGTCTGTTATCCCAAAAGCTCCCAGCTCAGGGTGGGGAACAGAGCATTATCCAGAAACCTCTCTGAACTGGTCAGGCCATGTGAGTGGTAGTCAGAGCATCCTGACTTCAGGATGGAGAGCGGCCTACAGGCAGGGAGCGGAGAAAAGGCCATGTTCTTACAAGGAGAGAGGGAAGAAGCCTCAGAGCTGTGATTCCATGAGTTAACAGAGGCCCCTTAGAGACCAGACCATGCACACCCTTTTTATGACACAATTGGAGAAAAGCAAAGCAGAGAATCCCTTATCTTCCTTTTGGAAATCACTATGCCTCGATCATAAGGGAAAGTCAAACATCTGAGAGGAGAGAGATCCCACGTGGCCTCCAAGGAGATAGCTGTGTCAACAGATGGTTCCTTCTGGAGAGCTGCTAGCGCCCCCCTCCGACCCCCAAGTGCACACACATGCACACACACAGCCCTTCCCACAGCGACAAGGGGCGCAGCTTCTCAGAAGGACTTTCTCCTCTTAGCGAAGCCACATCTCCTTGACCACGCCCAGCACCACGAGGCTCCCCATGTCTCAGCGGGCTGGCCAGTGGCCCCCGTCCACCAGCAGGTGCGCCCTTCACTGTGCAGGTGACCGGGCCGGGCAACCAGGCACAGGGACTCAAAGGCTGGGTGGGGCAGGTCAGCCAAAGGCAGCTGGTGTGACGGAACATCTCTTGAATTTACACTGAGCTTCCCGACAGCAGGAAGCAGGCCTTCCTCACCCAGCCGTGTGGAAGGGGAGACACTCCCAGCAGCAAGGGGAGGATGCCACGGGCAGGTGGCAGGCCCTCTAACCTGCCTTCCGGTTTCTTCTCCAGCAAGCTCTACGATTTCTATCACTACTTCTACATGGTGACAAACACGCTTTTCTACGTCAGCTCGGCGGTGACCCCTGTGCTGTACAATGCTGTGTCCTCCTCCTTCAGAAAACTCTTCCTAGAAGCCCTCAGCTCCCTGTGTCGAGAGCACCACCCCACGGAGCCATTCCCCCCAGGGGCCCCGGAGCCCCGTCCTAGTGGATACAGCATCCGGCCCTGGGGCTCCCCCAGGAATCCTGGCCTGGATGAAATCGAAGAATGAGAAGAGTAACACTGACTGCACAGCCATCCAGCAGTCAGATGAGCAATTTCATCACTAATAACTCAAGCCATGCAGTCAGGCGGACCTACAGGGACCCCCAGCTCTGCCACTCACCAGCTGTGTACCTGCAGGCGAGTCACTTACCCCTCTTAGCCTCAGTCTCCTCGTCTGTATGATGGAGATGAATAATACCCATCTTTCCTGTTGTCTGAAGATTAAACGCTTAGCACAGTGCCTGGTGCATAATAAAGAATGTATTTTCGCTGGCATTATTTTTGTTGCTATTGTTATTACTATTATTATTATTATTGTTATTGCTGTTTCTCTGCTCTCCTGAATTTCTGCAAATGACAAACCAACAGTGCCCAGAGCTGACTGCCTTGTTAGATCACACGAGCTGTAGTAAAATCGTCCAGTCGCTCCAAGTAAGGGAGCAGCCGTCCACCCCAGCAGGAGCGTTCTGTGGGCTCTAGAGAGCCTGGAGTCACCAGCTGCCCTCTCTGGCCTCAGACCTGTGTGTCTGCCTGACGTGAGGCGGCCGGTGCAGCTGTGGAATGACGGCAGGGCTGCCTGCTCTGGAGAACAGCCCCACAGACGTGCTCTGGCCAGCAGTGTTCGGAAAGGCTGCATTTCCATTCTTTTTGTCAGAGCAGGCTCCCTCCATTTCCCCGCAGGCCTCAGCCCCTCTCCTGCCTGCACAGGGCCAAGCCCTGCTTGACGCGGCCAGCCTTGCTCCTGAAGGCTTGTGAGGCCTGAGCCCAGAGAGAAAGGGTGGCTTTCCTGTCTGTTGCCATTGAAGCCACAGATCTGCAAAGGGGCAGGAAGAGAAAAGTGAAGCGCAGCGCAGACGGACCAAGAAAAGGTTTCTGGGGCTTCCCCGGTGGCGCAGTGGTTAAGAATCCACCTGCCAATGCAGGGGACACGGGTTGAGCCCTGGTCCGGGAAGATCCCACATGCCACGGAGCAGCTAAGCCCGTGCGCCACAACTACTGAAGCCCAAGCACCTAGAGCCTGTGCTCCGCAACAACAGAAGCCACCGCAATGAGAAGCCCGCGCACCGCGACCAAGAGTAGCCCCCGCTCGCCACAACTAGAGAAAGCCCCCGCGCAGCAACAAAGACCCAACGCAACCAAAAATAAACAAATAAATAAAATTTAAAAAGAAAAAGGTTCTTTCTGATTAACTGTGTTGATGTTTCCCTGAACTCCGTCCATCACTCACCCTGGTCCCCAGTCCTGGAACCAGCACCTGTGCAGACACATCACGGGCAAGCAGTCACACAGACACATCACACACACATCACGTGCACACACATTCACGCACACATCATGCCACACACGACACGCACACGTGCCTGGACGAGTACCCTGTTGGAGGTGAGAAGCTAGAACAGGCAAAGGAAGACAGGAAAGGTGCCAGGAGGAAGGGCACACGGCCTGGGGTGCTGTGCAGTGGCCACTGCATGAGTGGGAGGTGACCGTTCCAGCCCCCAGCCCCAAAGCCCTTGAGAAAAGGCCAGAGGCAATGACAACACACTTCAGAGACAGCCTACACAGAGCCCACCACCCTCCTTGCCAGGGAGAGGAAGGGCCACCTGGAAAGAAGGAGCCACACGGGGCTGGTCTTGGGAACCTCTTGTCAGGTGGCTCCGAGGGTCGGGCACGAGATCGCCCGGGGGATGGAACAGGACGGACTCCAGACCGACACGTGGAGGGTGGGCACCCCCTCTCTGCCCCGTGTGCCTGGGCTCCGCCGCACTGGCTGAGGATCCCTGTGGGCTGATCTTAAAGGTCCATCTCTGGAGCTCCTTAGTGAAGGCGGGGGAGGGCACCCCCCTTCATTCTAGCGGAAGCTCACAGAGCACCGTGAAGTAGGAAAGAGCAAGAAGCAGCGCAAGATACAAACGTTGGTGCAGCTCCGTTAGGGGCACAGACGCAATTGAACCAGCGGGGTCCAGCCGGCCCAGGACTCGGGCCCCGGTCTGGGGCAGACCCGGTTTGGGGCCTGGCCTCATCACTTGGACGAGCCCACCCTGGGCAAAGGAATTTCCTTGAGCCTGTTGTTTCATCTAGAAAACGGATGGAGCAGAAGTCCTTAAATCCAGTTTTTAAAAATAATGTAGATCAGCAAAAACTGACTTGGATTTGAAGCAATGTACAGCCCTTAGCTATCCTTCTTCATAGAAGTATATGTACATTTTGCTGCAGAAACGTGAATGCTCCAAGTTCCTGCGTGTCAGCTCGGGCTGCCATCACCAAGCAACACAGACTGGGCGGCTTAAGCAACAGACGTTTATTTTCTCCAGCTTTGGAGGCTGCAAAGATCAAGGTGCCGACGAGTTTATATTTCATTCTGAGGCTTCTCCTGGCTAGTGGGCAGCGGCCAGCTCGCCGTGTGTCCACATGACCTTTGTGCATGTGTCGGGGGGGAGAGAGAGCCCTCGGGCGTCTCTTCTTACAAGGACATTAATCCTGCTGGATCAGGGCCCCATCCTTAGGACCTCATTATGATGACCTTACTTCATCAGTAATTAACCTGAATTACTTTCTTAGAGCCCCATGTCCAGATACAGCCACCGTGGGGGTTATGCCTTCAACATATGAATTTTGAGGGATGCCAACATTGAGTCCATAACATCCTGTTAGGGTTGCTGTGGTAAGTGGGATATGAACCACGCTACTTTTCAAAAAGTCAAATACTCTGAATTGCAAAATATCGACACACCTGATCCCAAGGGTTTCAGATACGAGATTATGCACATATAGTACCTAATAATCAATTTGTAATGAGAAAGAATGAAAAGTTCCTATCACAGTGCCTGGCATACAGTAAATGCCCAATAAGTACTAGTCGTCACTATTGTCATTGTCATCACTCTAGACCTCAAACCGGGTAAAACCTGGTAACTGGGTAAACCCTTACAGGAGGCCCTGTGAATAGCAAAGAACAGCAGGACCAAAATTTAAAGAAAAACATATTGAGAAGACAATTTAAGAAAACATGAACGATACGTAAGGAGTTACTTTACATGTTATCCAAAGATGTCACACAAATCATTAAGGAAAACACCAGGACCTCAAAGGCCAAGAAACACACCAGAGGAAATACGTTCAGCCTCAAAAGTTCCTAAAGAAACAACGATCAAAACAATAGTGATGCAGCATTTTGCGGCGAATACATTCATTTCAAAACGTCAGTGACAAGAGCCCCTATTGCCACCAGAAGCCAGGTGTGACCGATGTGCTCAGACAGTGGAGGGAGGGAAAATCAGAGTGCCCTCCCAGAAAGGAAATAGACAAGAAATTTGGAAGCTAGAGAAATGTTCAACAACTTAGAGCCTATGTCTCACCCGCTGGAACTTTCCTTTAAGGCAGTTTGCCAAGGAAGAAAAGCCTCTCTGTGGGCACACAGGTGTGTTGCCAGGCTCTTCATGGGGCATTTACCAGCGGGCTCTGGACCAAGCAGGTTAATCACTCATGATGCCTGCCCCTTACATCCTGCCTGGAAACACTGTTATTACGTTTGTCATTTTACATGTGGGGAAATGGAAGCAAAGAGAGGTGAAGACAAGTCTTGTCCCATTACTTGCATCACACCGCTTCCCAAGAGTCTGATGACAAAAGATGATACGAAACGAAAGGCTCAGCCTTAAGGAATCGAACGATTCATGATCATTTATTCAAACAAATCCTACGTGTTAGGCCACCATAAACAAATAATAAGACTTACTTAGCAGTATAAACGTACTGTGGTCTTACTATTAACTAAACAGGGAAACAGAATGCAAAATTATAGTATGCACAAGTCATTCCGATTCAGAGAAAAGGTCTAGAATGAGGCACTTAGAAGATGGTGAGTTTTCCATGGAGGCATGAGTGACCTAAGAATAAGGGCGATTTCTGCCACCTTCATCCCAGGGTCTGAGTTTAGTAAATGTCTGGTAGAAAAAGGACTGTGAAACCTTTTTTTTTTTTTTTTTCCTAATTGGTTGGCATAATGTTGTTCGTATAATATCTAAATAACAAATTTCAAGTAGAAATCAAATTCCCCTTGCTGGGGCCCCAGGTAGAAGCACTGGGCATTGACTCCAGCCCCTGCAGTCCAGGCTCAGACAGGCCTGAAGACGGATCCTGCCTCTGCCACTTATCAGCAAATTCCTTCACCTGCTCGGGCCTCCTGTCCACACCTGTGAAACAGATATGATAACCACTACCCTCTGGATGTTAAGTATTAAATGACATCATACATATGAAAAAATGCTTGGAAAAGTGTGTATGTAGCACTTAAAGAGCTCAATGGATAGTAGCCGTTATTAATATAAAGGGAAGCTCTTGGCTCCTGAATGCAGCCGATCTTTACAATTCTGTATTTGTTAATTTATTTATTTTACTTATTTATTTTTGGCTGCGTTGGGTCTTCGTTGCCGCACGCGGGCTTACTCTAGTTGCGGTGAGGGAGGCTACTCTTCGTTGCGGTGCGCGGGGTTCTCTTGTTGTGGAGCGTGGGCTCTAGGCGCGTGGGCTTCAGTAGTTGCAGCATGCAGGCTCAGTAGTTGTGGCTCGCGGGCTCTAGAGCGCAGGCTCAGTGGTTGTGGCGCATGGGCTTAGTTGCTCCGTGGCATGTGGGATCTCCCTGGACGAGGGATTGAACCTGTGTCCCCTGCCTTGGCAGGAGGGTTCTTAACCACTGCGCCCCCAACCAGGGAAGTCCTAAATTCTGTGTTTTAAAAAAATAAGCTATATCTATTTGTGTGGTTGTTTGGTTTACTTGTTTGCCTGCTTGGCCAAGATCAAGAGACCCCAAAAGTGTTCCTTTCCTAAGTCTTATAGCCACAACTACCTCATACCAGGATCCTAGGAAGCCTTTGCCAAACCTTGCCAAACTTTGCCAAACTTTGACAGATGAAGTATGCATCGCCCACCTGTGTTGATTCCCTAGGGCTTGCATGTAACAAAGTGCCACAAGGTAGTGGGCTTAAAACAACAGAAATTTATCCTCTCACAGTTCTGGAAGCTACAAGCTCAAAATCAAGGTGTCAGCCGGCTATGCCCTCCTAAGGCTCTAGTGAAGAATCCTTCCTTGTCTCCCAGCTTCTGTTGGTTCCCAGCAATCCCTGGAATTCTTTAGTTTGTAGATTGATCACTCCAGTCTCTGTCTCCACAGCCCATGGCGTTCTCCCTCTGTTTCTCTTTGTCTTCTTATAAAGACACCAGTCACACTGGATTAGGGCCCCACTTTACTCCAATATGACCTCATCTCAACTAATTACATCACAACAATCCTATTTCCAATTAAACTCACATTCTCAACGACTGGGGGTTACAACTTCAATATATCTCATTGGGGGACACAATTCAACTCACACCACCACCCAAAGCCCACCCTTCTTGGTAGGGCGGATTGCCACCCCTAGGAAACACCCTTTCATAGAGCAAAAGATCCTAAGAGAGAAAAATTGGTGCTCGCCCGAGTTTTAGAAGAAAGGCAAAAGGAAACTGGGACAGCCTATTCAGTGAATGACAAATGCAGTCTTAGAATTTCTGTTTCTTCTCTAGACCTGAAGGGCTTGAAAACTCTGCACTGGCCTTCCCAACTGTTTTGCTAATTAAAATGCTAATTCCTTCTGAGCAGGAAGTCTGCCTAAGCAAGTAGACTGAAAAAGAATCAGCAGCCGTGGACACTGGACTTGCCCTTGGTGCATGGTTTTCCCTTCAAGAGCTGTCTGCAGAAGCTGAAGCCAGACGTGGGAGGTTTCATGCAAACTTCTTAATTGAAAGTGGTTTCTAAACCTTAATGCTGGGATTGCCTAGACTCTAGACGGCACATAATGTGTTGCGTTTGGAACATGCTTGAATCCAGCACCACGTGCAACAGGCAACCCAGTGAGAAAATTCTGGATCAGTATTTCTATTGCACACAGAGTCTTAGGAGCCATAGTGCCTTCCAATATACAGCATTTGGGGGAAGTAAATAACTCAAGATAGCACGCAGCTGCGATGTTAGTGAAACTATCCTCACACCTGCAGGCATGAATCCAGATTTGTTCTGGCACTTGAGAGGTGTGTGACCTCAGACACGTCACTCAGCCTCTCTGAGCCCTAGTTTCTTACTCCGGAAAATGATACCAATGATATCTACTTCAAGTGTGACTGTGATGACTAAATGAAATAATGGACAATTAGCCATCTAGTAAAATGACTAACCATAGTAGATGCTCAAGAAAGTTTGCTACTCACTGTTGCTGATTTCATAGCTAACACAGTCTCCAGGGAGCTGGGTGACTTGGCAAAGGAGCCAAGGCATGAACCCGAGTCTAACCCGATGTCAGATTCCGTGCCCTCTGCACCGCCACATCCTGCGTCAAGAACTCTGACATCCACATAAATGTTGCTCTTGTAGCATGATCTCTCCTCCTTTATTGCAAGAGTCGTAAATTGCTGAAAGTTTTCAGGAAAAAAAGAATCAGTTTTTTGGTGTGTACTTATTATTCTTATCTGGTTTTGGGGTGACTGTTATATCTGGCGTTTCAGGAGTACAGGATTCCGTATTTCCCAATGTTCTGGGAGAGTTTTTAGTTTATGGCGGCAAAATACACATAAAATTGGCCATTAGTGACGTTTAGCACATTCACTATGTTATGCGAGCCTCACCGCTATCTAGTTCCAGTACATCTTCTGGAATTCTTATTACACACGCATTCTCTCCTCTTTGAAGGTTAATTACTTTAGACCAAACATATAACTGTGTCAACCAACTCTCATTTCTGTGGGTCTTCTTTGTCTGCTTCTGCAAGAGACATACTAGACTCCATTTATGATTACACCATTTACCCATCTTCTCGTATTTCTCACAATTCTTTATATTTCATAGCAATGTTGGCATATCTACAACGTGTTGGAACAGTCTCATCCCTCTGGGTAGAACTCTGAATTTTAACTTAAAATATCTCGTTGCCTATTTAATTTTTAAACATGGAGTCCTAGTCTGAGTAGCTTTCTTGACCCAATCTGAGAGCCTCAATCTGTTGTTAGGTGACTTTAATTCATTTATGGTTATTTTGCTTATTGATAGGTTTGGATGTGTATTCTATTTACCAAGCTTTCTTGCTGTTTATCCCCTCCCCAGCCTGCTCTTACCTCATACACTGATTTTGTCAGTGCTACCTTTCCCTTTAATGTTTTAGATATTGGACACCCTGTTTTTTCCTTCTAGCAGCTTCTCTAAAAGTTTTTAACACTTATATTTAAATATTCCTTTTCCATTAACATGTTAATCACTTCTGCCCCATTAAACCAAGAATTTTTGCTCAATTTCACTCATTTTATCAGTTCCCCCATCACCGACCACTCCCACCCCCAGCTCCCATGTTGGGACCAGCTAAGATAGAAGAGATTCATTCGTTCATTCAATGGGCATCTCGCGGTCCCTACAATTCGCTGGGCACAATCAAGGCTCTGGGAACAGAGCAGTGGAACTGTCTCATAAAATTCCTGCTCTTGTGGGGAAAGACCCAAAAAACAAAAGACAGCTAAACAAACTGTTCTGTTAGCAGGTACTCTCAATCAGGGATGACCTCATTGAGGAGGTGGCCTTTGAGTAGTAAGGACTCAGTGCAAACGAGGGAGGGACCCAAGCGGATGTGAGGTGAGGGAGAAGCACTCCGGGCAGAGGCGGGTGCTGGCCTGGCAGTGGCCAAGGTGGTCCAGGAGGGCCAGGCAGCTGACACACAGTAAGCAAAGGGAGAAGTTAAGGGTCAGCAGAGATCAGGAACATCCCTTTGTACTGCCTTCTTAGAGACTTTCTCAACTGCACCTCCAGCTGTCTCTCTCACTCCTTTTTTTTTTTTTTGCTGTACGCGGGCCTCTCACTGCCGTGGCCTCTCCCATTGCGGAGCACAGGCTCCGGACGCACAGGCCCAGCAGCCATGGCTCACGGGCCCAGCCACTCCGCAGCATGCGGGATCCTCCCGGACCGGGGCACGAACCCGTGTCCCCTGCATCGGCAGGCGGACTCTCAACCCCTGCGCCACCAGGGAAGCCCATGTCTCTTTCAGTCTTGAGCTGGTCTATCTCATCCGCCTATAGAGGTTTGAATTTCCGAGATCTGTACCTGATCTTCTTTTGTTCTGGATGCGGTATATTCTTTTTCCCTGAATTTAACTATACTTTGTTGATGGGATTCCGTCTGCTGTATTGACTCTTCAGGGAGCTTATCACCTCTCCCTCTATAACATTTCCTGTATTTTGTTATGAGTTTTAGCTGTGCGTTTATTTCCGTACTAGGGAGCTCCTGTTTGCTATCTACTGCCGCAAGTGACTGTGGGCACAGCACATTGCGGTGGCGACAGGGTGCCGACAGCTTGTCTTCACAAAGGCCTGGGGACCCGCCCCCCTGATTGGGGCTCCACACTCCGGGCCTGAGCCTCAACGCAATCAGCTGCTCAGCCCAGGTTGGTTGCGGGGTGCAGAGCGCGGCAGGGAGGGCTGCGAGGCGCCAAAGAGCATGGCTGCTCCGAGCGGCTTCCCCTGGGAATGACCCTGCCAAACGCCCAGGCCCCCGCCTGCTTCTTTAGTCACTCGGAAGCTCAGGGCACAGGAGGAAACCATCCTCCTGTGTGGCAGGCTCCTTTGCACGCTTTGGGCCATTGTTTCTTCCATTTCTGCCTGTCTTTTCTCTTTCAGGGATTCCTCCACATCTTAATATACCCTTATTTTTATGGATTTGTTCTTCTTTCCTTTCCAAAACTGTCCTTCTGTCATTCATTGAGATTTTAAGCAGGTATTAGCCCCCCAGGACCACTGGCCACACTACTTCCTCCCAAAACAATGCAACTCATTCCCAGCAAAGCAACAATACACGCATCACAAATTCTATTTATAATAAGGCTGGAGCAAATACGAATACTCGTTTGGGTTTTTTTCCCAAGTTTAAATTAACCAATCAGATGAGGAAAGCAGCCCAGAAGCCACCAGAAGCCACCATTTACAAAAGACAAGTAGAACTAAAGAAGGTAAGTTTTTATTCCAAGATAGGAATAATGACATATACAAAGTGATCATTTTAGAAACACTGATCTAAATCTTTTATACTCATGGACTTTTTTTCTTAAGGAAGAAAAGATTGACATTAACTCTTCGGCATCATCTTTGAAAAGAATTTCTTCTCGGATTGTTATCCATTAGAGTGCTTTAAACGTCTAAGATGGATGGATGAGAGTGCATTCTGCTGATTCATTTCTGACGACCTTTAAACTCTTCCTTTGGTTACGGGCCACTCCACAAGCAGTGTGGTGGGGAGACGGACCCCAGAGTCTGCTTCTGCTTCTCTCCGGCTGTGTGATCTTGGTGAGATGCGCTCTCTACATCTCAACTGTCTCATCTTTGAAATGGGAAGCATAATTCCACGCACATGGGCTGCTGGAAGGGTTAAGCAAGATCGTAACTGTGAAAGCACCTGGCCCAAGGCCCAGCCTCTAGGGGGCCCTCTAACACGCTGGTTTAAAAAACATCCCAGCACAAGCCAGAGTGTGGGCGCATCACAGAACATCACTGCTGCCTTGTCTGTGCCCCTTCCTCTCCTGTCAGGGACCAAACATTCGTAAGAGAAGACAAGCGATTCAAGGAACTAAAAACTGAGCTTCAATAAATTAGAGTCACAAGTCTAGTTCTTATCAACTGTTTTCCACATCGCTTTAGTTGTTCTCATTGTTTGTTTCAAGTAAGCCATTTGGTCCTCTTTCCTTTGTAAGGCAAATTCTATTTCTCAAGGTCAATCTCTGTAACCCTAACCTCCTTCCTGAAACCCCTGTAGTTTTTAAAAAAGTTTCTTTTCACTTTTGCCCTTTCTAAGAGGTAGGGTATTTACCCTATACTATTTTAATAGAATCGTATTTGCTCTGAAGTGAAACTATTTGTTTTACTTTATTAAAGTTGATGCCTTTGGGCTAGCTTCTAAAAGAGTAAACTTACATAATTCTTATTAAGTGAACCCACTTCATTTTTTCTTGTCTCCAGCCTTTACAGTTAAAAGGTTCTTTTGGAATATTGCTCTGTAGTAGGTTATAGAGAAACCGACATAGCCAACATCATATCCATCACCTGAAACGCTGGCGCCTGTACAAGATAAGCCAGGGGGGATCCTTCAGAGCTCAGAGAAAAGTCAAGTCTGTCCGTGGAAGCATATGGACGATGTGACAGCAGGCAAAGCTTTGTTCTTCATACGATGGACTTCAACACAGGCCAGGGCGATGGGGTCTGCCCCGGAACTTAGGGGCCTTTGGTTTGAGTTCCTGCTCACCGTTCACTCATCCCCGTGGGTCTCAGTAAGTCTCGGTCCACCTCTGGGCCTCGGTTCCCTGGCACCTACCGTGAGGGGGTGGCCAACAGACACCTCTGGGTCCTGCCCCAGTTCAGACACTCCGTGGTTCCTATTCTTCCTTTAGCCTCAGCAGCCTGAGGTTCTGAAGGCCCCACCCTCAGGTGTGTCTCCCTCAGATGTGTCGTCCGGTCAGAAAGAAGAGGGGTCGGTCCTCCTTGGCGTTGGCGGTCTGGAATTCATCTCGCAGCCGAAACTGCCACTCATCTTCCAGCTCCAGGCGGACGACCGTCTGGCGGAGTGAGTTGCGGTCCTGACAGATCACACACAAGGTGGCACCTGTGTGGATGACAGCAGAGGCATGTGAAGAAAACAGGGGAGTTTCTCCAAAGGACAGGTACCGCCTGGCTGCTATTCGCAAGAACAAAACACGCTGCTGCCTGGAAGGGAAGGACCGGGTGTCCGCGCGAGCTCTTGGTTCCTTGGGGATGCGTCTTAATCCTAGCAAGACAGTGAGACTGTGATTGGGCAGGTCTGGCAGATGAGACACACGGAACCAAGAAGCACTGGCAAAGAAGCGAGCAGAGGGGGAGAAGGAGACAGACTCACAGGACCACAGACCAACATCCTCGGCTCCAGACCCTGCTGGGCAGCGCCCTCCCCCGGTCCTTCCAGCCCAACCCTCCCTCTCCAGCCATCCCAGCCGGCCACCCGCCCAGGCCCCGCGCACCTCCTGACTCTTCCTCTGCTGGGCAACGAGGATTCTCCCGCCTCTTGATGCCTAGCGTTGATCAGCAATCACGGGTGTTCGTTCTAGCTACCTCCCTCCCTCCCTACACATCCTATCCTCCTATTAGACAAAACGTTTCCCAAGAGCAGAGAAGGTTGTGGAAACCTCTGACTGTTTCCCCAAAGCTTATGCAATGTTGGTGCTCACTAAACACCTGGTAGAGAGGAAGGTCAGAGTCAAGGCCAGCCGAGGAAAAGTGAAGCTCGATTAGGGGTCCCAGCTGGATTGGGAAGAATGTGTTTAAGTCATACAGAATGAATGTCTCTCACTCTCAACCACTCTAGCACGAAAACACCTACAGAGGGAGAAAGATTAGAAGAGAAGTAAAGACACACGTGGCACCCCAAGACAAGGAAGAAGAACTCACCCACCAGGAAGGAAAAACGTCTGAGGGGATCTGCGTGCTTAGACTAAGAGCCTGGATTGGAAAGCAACAGAAACGTTGAAAATATCTGCTAATCACCGAAAAGAAAGGGGCTGTGTCTTGTCTCTACGCAAACAGGTAGAGGGGGAAAGAGCTGCCCTGGGATCCCATCCCAGCCTTCTTTGCGCTTCCCTGGATGGTCGGGGAAGTCATGCGCCCTGAGCCTCAGTCTACCCGTTGCCAAGGACTAGGACCAGAGGTCACCTCCGCAGAGGTGCCAGGTGGCGACAGCCACTCAAGGCAAGGTCCGTGGTAAGAGTACGGGAAGTTACCTTTCAGAAAATGAAACTTTTTCAGGAAGGCAGCTCCCACAAAAGAGTCACAGAGGTAGAGCAGGAGTCCACTAAACAGGAAGTCGGAGCAGGTGATGTTCAGAGAGTGGGGCCTGGAGCTCACATAACACACAGAGATCTAGAAAGAAAGGAATCCAAGAGAAAACGTCATTCTCCGTGAAATACCCCACGACACTGTGTTAGCGCTTGGCATCTAGCAAATGCTAACCGCCAGGTCAGGCTCAGACTTGGAGGAACAGAGACAGTATTTAATGTTATTTCCAAATCTATATCCTAAAACTCAACTCCAAGACTTATCCAGATTTATCAATTCATTAATTCATTTGAGAATCAGAAATGTTTAGCATCAGAAGTGGGTTTCTATTCTTAACTTCTTATATCGGGGCCAAACCACTTCAGTCCTCTCAGCCTTTATCTTATCAGCTGTAAAGTGGGGTCATACCGGAGCGGAAGTAGTGGAGTGGTTCTCATTCCAAGTGCTGGGTTCTGGCGCGCATGTTTAGGAATTTCCCGGATTTATGGACTCGACAGCGCCCCCTCTGACAGTTACCTGAGACCCCAGGTTAAGGTAGCAGTCGACGGACAGCACGGGGTGGCCGTGGTTCTTCAGGGACAGCGGGAAGAAGCGGTGGCTGTGGTGCTGCAGGAACTTCTCCAGCAGGAGCTGCGCAGGGGCTGTGAGGAACGTGTGCTTGCTGTCGGGGGCGCAGATGTACTGGGCCGGCACGATGGCCATGGGGCTGTCAGACACCTGCGCGGGGAAGGGCGGGTGTCAGCCACTCCCAGCCACCCTGAGCAGGGACCCAGGGTGGGTGGCGCCGTCGTGGAAGGCTGTGTCATGGAGCAGCGATGTGAGAACACATAACTTCCACTGTGAAGTTCTCCATTAAGAAAAATTAGGTTTAACCGAAGTGGGACGTGTGAAAACTGATCACGTGATCGATCAGAATCGTAGACACTGACCATTCCACGCCGAAAACTGGCTGCCTGGTCTAGAAAAAAATAAGGGAATCCATGGACCTTGGGAACGTTCCCCCAAATCCAGGGATGCAAACCTCTGGGAACGGCCAATCTCCCCTTGACCCCCAGACCCTATCTGCCTCCTGTCCAGCCACGTGGCCCCTGCTCTCCACGGCCCGGCCATCTGGGCCCACCATCTCGCGTCCTATCACCAAAAGACTTCCCATGCTACAGCCAGAGAGACTGTGGATGTAAATCATACTAATCAAACCCTCTGCTGGACACCCTTCAATGGGTTCTCGTTACTCCTACAGAAAAGTCTAGAACCTTCCCACAGCGGATAAGGTCCTGCCTACTTCTCCAGCTCATCTCTGACACTCTGCCCCATGGATCGGAGGGACCTTCAAGGCAGGGGTGTGCCGGCTCCGTATGGGTTCCTGGAAGACACAGATCTCCGAAGGCTCACCGTGACTTCGCATCTGAAATGCCCAGGTCTGCCCGGCCAGGACCGACACAAGCAGATCACGTCTCTGCCCACCTGGAGGCCGGCTCAGCCATCAGCCTAGCCCGTCAGTGCCATTCAGACAGTGTTTGTCAGGCACTGTCCTAGGGGCTCCGAGAAGAGCACGGCACAGCATCTGCCCCCTCCCCCAAGGGGCTCTGTCCAGCGGAAAAGCCGGACAAGTGAACGGCAAAGACAGTGACAGAGATGAGCTCAGGAAACCAATGGGGAGAGAGAGTGCGGGCAGGCAAGGGCGCACAGGAGGGCTGGTGGTGCGTGTGCGCTGCGGGGGACGCACAGGAAACCAGTTAGAGTCGGAGATCAGAAGGGAAACCTGATGGAGTCTTTCCCTTCCCAGCGCTCCCAACCGGAAACCTTTACTAATACTTCCCAGCAGTCAAGCCCACCCCACTGACTCAAAGGCGCCCAGGTGGCCTCCCTGCCAGCTTTCCCACCACGGACAGCAGCCCCCTCTAGGCACACGGCCACACCCACCTTGGACGTGATGTGGAAGGACCTGTGCCCGCCCACCGCAATCTGCTTCTTCATCACACTGAAGCGGTTGAACCGGCAGAGCAGGAGGCCGGCGCTGTGCACCCGCAGGTTGAAGTCCACGTCATCACACATGAACCTGCCCAGAGCCAGAGGAGGGGGCGGGTCGGACTGGAGGCAGCTCACACACCCCCAGTCACGCCCCTACCAGACACGTGGAGTGTGTACCCCTGTACTGGGGGCTGGGAAGGCAGAGCAGGCTCGTTCCTGCGCCAAAGACCTTCCTCTGGGAGGCACAGAAGGCAAACCGAGAAGGAAAACAGGACGAGCTGTGACGCGCCTGCCCCAGGAAAGCAGGGTGCACCCCAGGCTTACACTACAGAAGCACCGCCCCCTGTGGACCAGGCACGACACGCCCGGCACCGTGAGGGGGACTCGACAAACACCACTTCATCTATTTGCTGAAAAGAAAACCACCGACCTCCCAAAGTAAAAATATGAGCCACTTTTTACAGCTGGAGAAAACAAGACTCAGAGATGGCAGGTCATCTGCCTAAATTGCAAAGCTGACAGTGGCAGAACCCAAATTCCTGGCAGGTCGGTCTGGCCCCAGAATTGACACTCCTGCCTGGGCCCTCTCGGGGGTGTGCCCACGGCCTGGCACGTCGAGGGCTCAATAAACGTTAGTGATTAGATTCTTCTCGTGACGTGAGCGTTTCTGCATAGGTCTGCAGAGAGTGACACAGGGAAATTACAGTTTCCTTCAGTGCTAACGCTCCTAAAAAGTGACGTGTTCAGAGAAGGAGCAGAAAAAGCAAGAGAGGCAACACCCAGTAGCATTTAAGTCATTAAATAAGGTACCACGTGAATTGAGGAAGGAAGCTGAATGGTCTTAGGCAAATCTGCCCTAAAATTATACAACAAAAATGCCAGAAAAACCCATGAGGGCCGAAAGCAAGGGACCAGGCCAACGCTATGGGTGAAAAGGCTCTGGTTTCGTTGGCCCTGAAGGGCAAGGACAGAGCAGCCCCTGCCAGGAGTAAGGCTGCCCCTCACCGAGGGCCCTGGGACCGTGGGCGGAGCTGACAGCCAAGACGGCGCAGGAGCTCACCGATTCTGGTTGTACTGCACGTTCTGGGTCAAGTCCACGTTCAGGATGATGAAGTCGTGCACGTGGCAGCGGGAGAAGGGCTCGCGCACCTCGCGGCTCCCCGTCTTGCTGGACCACTTGCGCATGCCGATCAGGGCGTAGTGAGTGATGTTGGGGGAAGCCTCGATGTGCTGCATGATGTGCTTCAAGGAAACATTCCTTTCCGACCAGGAAAATTCCCTGTTCGAAGGAAGGACATGGACATCCCTCGGTTGGCATGCAGACAACAGCAAGGCCCTCTGGACCAGGCTGGCCGGGATGCTGCTCTCCCCTGAACATGCTGGGCGGGGTGGTGCAGAAGGAACCCATCACAACCGCCAGGCACCGTGCTCAGCACTTCAAATTCACTGTCATTGATCCTCGCAGCAATCCTATGACATAGGCATAGCATCCCCATTTTACAGATGAGGAAAAAGAGGCTCTGGATAACTTGCCCAGTGTCACGTGACAGAGCTTGGATTGAACGCTGTTGTCTGTGTCCGGAGCGCACAGTCTCTGCATTTGCCGAGCCACCTTGCGTTTCCAGTGTCAATTCCAAGCGAGGTGGGGGGAGGGAAGGAGGCAGCGTGTAAACACCTCCCACCCCACCCTGCCGGTGACTGAAGTCCGTGTAGACAGTGGGGGCCACCCAACGGCCAGGGAGGGCTGCTGAAGGGAGTAACCCCAGGGCTGGGAGCTGGAGTGACGAGAGCTCTGTCTGTGAGACCCAGGGACACGGCTCAACTTCTCTGCATCTCAGCTTCCTTTTCCCGAACTGAGGGGCTTCAACTAAACTCTCTAAGGCCCCAGCCAGCTCTGACGTGCCAGGACTTGAACGTCTGCTGCAGAATGAAATTCAGAAAGGCAGAGGGAAAAGCTTGGTTCTCTTCCTCATTGCTGCCCTGGCCGAGCTCTTGCCCTGGGAAGCATGACAGTGAGAACACTGAAGGCACGGTGACTGCTGTCCTCATGCACGTGCAGCTCTATCAGACAGAAAACAGTTTTTTCTAGAAGAGCAGTGGTGTTAATGGTGATTGTTACATTAGGACTCACTAACACAGAAGAGGTGAACCAACCTCAAAAGTTGCCGCTCACAAAAACAAGCCAAAAAATCAAGTTGTTTCTCAAAAAAAAAAAAAAAATCAAGCCCAAAATAAAGGCTAAGTAAAACCACACAGAAATATTTTACCCACGATGCTCAGCTGCAGCCGTATCTACTGAGCCTTCCCTACATTGCGCTGCTCCATCGCCCGCGACCGGGCACACAATTCATGGTTTAATTAATCCTTGTAACAAACTTCTAGCACAAGTTTAGGTGCCCCTTTGAAAGATGAGGAATCTAGAACCCAAAAAACAGTCATTTCCCTAATGTCACACAGCAAATAAAAATACAGCTTCACGTTAGGAGGAGGCTGGGGGGAGGGAGGAGGGACTGCAAGGTTCTGGGGTGCCAGTGATGGTCTGTTTCTTCATCAGGGAGTTTGTCAAGCGTGTGTGTTCTGTTTGTGAAAATACCTGGATATGTATTATACTTTCCTTTTCGTATATATTTGATGTTGAATATATATTGCATTATTTTCTGTATGTATTACACCTCAGTAGCATTTTTTAAATTAAGAACTCAAAGTAAAGCCTGGAACGTGAGCCCACCACACGCCGGGCTCTGTCCACTGCACACCACACCTTCTAGCGTGAGGCGCACTCTGGGGTCCTCAAAGGGCGGACGAGAATCCCCCACTGAGAAGAGAGCACGTGCACTTGTCTTACTGGTGGGGTGAGTGTGTGGGTTCTCACCTGCTTCTCTCCCCACCACAGTCGACGTCCAGCACGTTCCACATCACGCAGGAGTCATCAGAAATCACGATGAAGGGCCAGATGTCCTGCGGCTTGATCCCCAGTTCCTCCTGCCGGTTCCGCTCCAGCTCCAGGTTGTGGTAAGACAGCTCCTTGATCAGGAAATGGGCGGCACCTGAAATGGGCAAACGACCCCGACTCAGGCCAGTCCTATGCCGACGACCACCCAGGACAAAGCCCCAGTGAGAAGAGAACTTGATGAAAGCCCATCAAGGCCCGAGCCCCGCCAGCTCCTGGGGGTCCTGATCTGCAGCCCTCACCCACCCACCATAGGCTGTTGACTTGGTAGAATTCTAGGGCAGAAAACACTCCTCTCCAATTTGCACACACGTCGATTTACCTTGCTTTTCTAACAGCTGAGAACATGAATAAATCAATAACCAAACATCGAAGAAAAAAGAACAGTCAAATCAAAATAGCTTTAAAAGCCAAAAAGCTTAATGAGAAAGGTCTTTCCTCTCTACGCGGACATAAACTGTCTCTCGCCATCTGCCTGTACAAGGATGTGGTCAGTAGCCACGGCGGTCGCTGACCTTCAGCACATCCTGAAAGGAGGTCAGGGTGGCGATCAGGAAGGAGGCAGTCTGTGCTCTGGGCAAAACTGGCAGAACAGGCCTTCAGGGAGTTAGAGATTTTTCAGGAGGCGATTTCATGAGCCCAATTTCTTGCATTGTCTCCTATCTAGAAAAGCACTAAAATCATTCACAGAGATATCTGCTCCCAGTGACAGTAGCATCCCTCTGCCAACATGTGTGCTTGACTGCACGCATCTCCCTCCACCAAAATCCCATATACACTGACCTCCCCCCTTATCTCATTGGAGCAGTTCCTCGGAGCTATCTGAGAGGCCGTCTCCCAAGCTCTAGTCCTCGCTTTGCCCCAAATAAAACTTAACTCACAACTCTCACGCTGTGCGTCGACACCTAGAACATTCTCTCAAGTCTCCATGCACAGAAATATTACAGAGTAGGGCATGTTTACAAAGGCCTACCGACTCCGGCGCTGTTGAAGATGCTCGGGAGCACCAGCATGATGTGGTTGGGCCAGTATTTCTTATAAATCGCCATTTCATACTCCTTGACAACCAGCACGTGCAAATGGCTGGCACCATCCATCGCGTGGTACAGGTTAAAGAGCCCGTGCTCGTGACGGCCAGTCGTGGGAGTGAACGTCGGACTCTTTACGTATTCATGACTCTGGAGAGCACGGGCATGAAGAAGCAAGTGTTTGTCAGCACGGCCACAACGATTCCCCTCTCTTTAAAGTGTGACTTTGCTGCCTCTTCCATCAAGAGATGGCATCTATTTCCACACTCCCTGCATCTGGCTCAGCCTTGGGACTTGCTTTTATGGATAAAATGCAGTTAAAATGACAGCGCGCCCGTTCCAAGGCTGGCCTCCAGAGGCCTGACACATTCTGCCTTCTCTCGGAACCCTCCCAGGAAGAAGCCCGGGCTAGCCTGCTGGAGAAGGAGAGGCCGCAGGGAACAGACATGGGCGTCCCTAGCCCAGCCGGCCCCCCGCCAACCTGGTAACTAACCTCAGACACAAATGAGAGCAAGCCACCCCAGGATAACCACCCAGCAGAACTGAGTCCAAACTGCTGGCCCACAGAATCGGAAGCTAAGTTCATGCGTGTTCGGAAATGGTTTGTTAGGTGAGCAAAACTAACAGGCATACATCGATTACCCAAATTCATTAACCTCTCCTATTAGCACCTAATATCGTGCTCTGAGTACACGTTATTCCTGTATGACTTAAATCCCTCTATCATAGCCATACTCATACACGCAGGCTATGAATCTTTTATATAAATAACTGTGTTTTCTTTCACTCTTTTCTCAACAATAGGTTCCGCTGGCCAAGCTACGTCTTCTGTTCCTTCTCGATTCCTCAAAGTACTTGCGACAAAGCTGTGCATACAGCAGGTGCTCATAACCAGTTCTTTCTTTTTAATAAAGTTATTTATTTATTTTTGGCTGCGTTGGGTCTTTGTTGCTGCGCACGGGCTTTCTCTAGTTGCGGTGAGCGGGGGCTGCTCTTCGTTGCGGTGCGTGGGCTTCTCATTGCGGTGGTTTCTCTTGTTGCGGAGCACGGGCTCTAGGCGCACGGGCTTCAGTAGTTGTGGCTCGCGGGCTCTAGAGCGCAGGCTCAGTAGTTGTGGCACACAGGCTTAGTTGCTCCGCGGCATGTGGTATCTTCCCGGACCAGGGCTCGAACCCGTGTCCCCTGCATTGGCAGGATTCTTAACCACTGTGCCACCAGGGAAGTCCCTCATAACCAGTTCTGATGGGAACCGCCTGGAAAAGCTAGTGCAGTAACTGATAAAATCTCAAGCACCTTATAGTAAAGGCCTCACTGCCACTTTACAAATGTTTTCATTCTTGATAATAGCCTGCTGGGTCTGCAAGGCTGGGTTCAGCTCTGGGCATGCCTGGCCCTCTGGAGAAGGAAGAGCAGAGCTGTACACAAGGTCCGTGGGGCTGGGGCTGGGGCTGGGGAAGGGGCAACGGGTTGACTCTGAGGTTGTCAGGCTGGAACTGTCAAACCAAGCGCCCATAAAAATGGCGGCCAGAGAGACGATGGATCATTGGGAACAATCTCCTCAGAAGAGAGAAAATTTCTCCTTTAGAGGATATACGTTGAAATATTTACAAATGAAATGATGCAATGTCTGAGATTCGCTTCCAAGTAACACAGGAAGGCAGATGAAGAGAGATGGCTTGATGAAGCAAGAGTGGCCTTGAGTGCATAACTGTTGAGGTTGGGTAAGCAGCCCCGGGGGAATCATGATGCTATTCTGCCGTCTTAGCCTGTTTCACATGTTCCATAAGAGGGCTTCCCTGGTGGCGCAGTGGTTGAGAGCCCGCCTGCCGATGCAGGGGACGCGGGTTCGTGCCCCGGTCCGGGAGGATCCCACAGGCCGCGGAGCGGCTGGGCCCGTGAACCATGGCCGCTGAGCCTGCGCGTCCGGAGCCTGTGCTCCGCAACGGGAGAGGCCACAACAGTGAGAGGCCCGCGAACGCAAAAAAAAAAAAAAAAAAAAAAAAAAGTTCCATAAGAGACAGCATAAAAGAAAAGATAGTGGAAGGGACGAACATTTACTGGCCCTTGTTATCTTCCAGGTACCGTGCTGGTGCCTGACGTTGGTTATTCCATACAATTCTCACCACAAGCTTTTGCAAGAGTTATTATTGCCCAAAGCTTACAGATAAGGAAACTGAGGCATCAGGTGACAGTATGATGCCAAACTTGACTCAAATTTGACTGGGTGGTCACAAAGCCCTTGTGCTCCCCAGTCCCCTCCAAGCTGAGTCACCATGTTCGTCTCTCCCCGCCACACCCCGCCCCATGTGCCGGACTCATCAAGAACCACAGTCTCTGGGTCTCCAGCTCGGTGGTCCCTTGCAGCCACTTTGATTTGCCCCCCGGGGACTCGAAGCCGGTACCTTGTCTGTGACGAGGGGCAGCCGCATGCTCTCCAGCTGGCCTCCGGGTTGGCTGAAGACGAAGTGGTGCTCCTTGGACTTGGGGATGATGAAGTGGAGCTGGATCTCCTCTCCTAGCATGGAGTAAGAGAAGGCAAAGGCGTGCAGGGTGGACTCATAGAGCTGAGGTACGAGGGGGAAAGGACAGAGCTTGTCATCAGAGTCCGGCCTGACTTCCCGGAAGAACCCAGGCCCGCCGTGGCCGTGACTACACAGAGGTCGCTGCCGCCTCTGCCCCAGGCTGACGCCAGGACACAGTGTGGACGCCCACACCTGAGGCCACACCCACTGGGCCAGCGGCCGCTCCCGTCCCGGTGCTGACCGTGCTTCACCCAGCAACGCCACGTCGGCCGCCCAGCCCTTCCTGACGCTGGACCCGACCCAGAGGTGCGCTGGGTTACCAACTAAAGCATTCACGTGCCAGACCACATTTTTAATTGTAACAAAGGTTATTTTCCCACCATAGGTAACATGTGTAACAGCATATTAATAAGACAATAACTGCGAACTTGTGCGCTTCTATCTCACGCACCATGTCCAGGCCCCCTCCCGTCCCCTTGGCATTAAAGTTAACCATCTATGAAGCAATTAACAACCCTATGTCCTCACCCACACTTGGTGGACATGGAAACTGACACCCACGGGTCTTGGGCTCACTCCGATCCCCAGTCTAGCCTCACCTCTAGTCACTTTGTCCAAGGAGCCCTCCCTCACCCAGTCACCGTGCCTGCACTGCTCTCCGTTGCGACCTCCAAGCCCAGCTTTGCCCAGGCCATGCTCATGCCCCCTCCAGTTCTCAGCTCAGGCATCCACAGAGGGGTCTTCCCTGACCCTCACCCTCCATCTGACAGCCTCTCCTGCAGACGTGCAGCTAGCCTGCACTGTGCCCTCCCGGGAACCACGGGGGCCGGGGGAGGGCCGACGCGGGCCGGGACACACCGGCTGTGAGGTCCTACTGTGGCTCTATTTTGAGAGCAGAGATGAGGGAGAAACAGATTCTGACCTGGGGAGGGAACACAGAGGGCCGTAACTGAGGAGTCTCCTAAGACTTCCTCTCAGGGAGCCTTGAGCGATGAAGGAAGAACAGGACAAGTAGAGGCAGGGAAATGCCAGCAGGGGGCCAGCGTGTGCCCCTCAGTGCTCCTCGCAGGCCTGGTTTCACGTCCCCTGCCAGTGCGGCCCCCCAGACCCGTGCGCCTGCACACAGATCCGGCCCGCCGGCCAGAGCTCAAACCCGCCCTCCTCCTTCCCCCCATGCTTCATTCATTCCTTCACTGCAGACCCTGAAGTGACCAGGGACTGAACCCTTTGAGTCTCTCCAGATCTTTAAATCTCAAAATCAAGACAATGTTTTCACTTATAGGTTTCTCTGCCTTGAAAGAAAAGCTTCATCTCTGAGGGAAAAAATGTTAGGAGAATTATTCTGCAGCAAATAGGATTTCTGATTATTTTAATCCTCTGAAAAACTGCTCATATGTATTTTCTAATTTCGTCTACAGTAAAATTACATCGTTTAAAAAAATCTGTGCTAAAAGAAGACAGGTGCTACTTCAGTGGAAGCTGAGCTCAAGGCCGAGCAGATTCGGGAAAATTAAAGCTACCGTCTGCTGTTTCCCTCTGTAGAGGGGACGGACAGAGCAAGCCAGCGCTCTTGCCACCTTTGGGCCTTTCTGGGGCATCCACTCATGTATATATGAGTATGTAAGTCGTATAGAGAAGTATAAATTAACTCACGCTGTCATAGCGATCAGTGTAGGTAAAACAATGTTATTTTTTGTTGTTTTTTGGATGATTACTCATTTGCGTGTAAATCCTGACGGCAGTGGAAGGCCTCCTACTGATAGGATAACAGTGAGAATAAGGGCTGTGATGATGGGTATTTTATTTCATGCGTGTGACAGTGATAATATGGTGGTGGCTGAACTGTCAATAAATCGTTATGATGGGCATGTTGACTGGAATTGATTGGACTTGATAAGCTCTTTACAGTTAATAAATATAGGTACTATGTAATACCAATGATTTAATGTAAATGCGTATGAGCATGGGGTAAGTAATGCACGATTATACACATTACGTATCGTGTACGATATGATGCGTATGTGCTCGTATACGTGAATGTACATATGAGCACGAAGTACATAATAATTTATGGGGGGAAGAATGTAAAAAAACAACTTGGCCGCACAGGTGTCTGACTGGCTCCCATCAGCTCCTGCCGCCCCCTCCTCCTCTTTCCCCGTCTGGGTCTGAGATGAAAAGAAATACTAAGTGTAAAACGGGAACTGCCGCTGGAGCGGGGGCTCCGTCCTACCTGGTAGCGGGGGTGGAAGCCCATGTACTGGTGGCACTGCTCGCAGTGGTGGTACGTGTTGTAGGCCGCATACTTGGAGAGCCTCATCCGCGCCGTCTGGCGCCGCACGTAGACGTCCTCTGGCTTCCGGCGCGTCCCTCTGTCTGCACGAAATCCCCAGCATTAAAGAGCAGCATGAGGCCCAGCCCGCGTTCTCTCCCCTGCCTACCCGCAGGGAACCACGGTAACAGGACTCTGTGCGATCACCTGTCTGCCCCAAGGTGACGCAGCTGGTCAGAAAGGACAGAGTCTCAGTGGGATAAACTGAAGGCTACGTTCACACGGCGTCTTACGCACGCACCTATGCATGGTTCCTAAACATATTCAAGGATTCGCTACGTAATATGCAAGTGCTGTAAAGCACAATCACCTCCAGGTTTTCAAATGACGTAGCAAAATTAAGATTGTAGCAGTCAGCCTCCATTCGAGAAGGTCTACTATGTGAAGGAACCTTCAGTGAAAGTGATCTGCTTGGGCTTCCCTGGTGGCGCAGTGGTTAAGAATCCGCCTGCCAAGGCAGGGGACATGAGTTCGAGCCCTGGTCCGGGAGGATCCCACATGCCACGGAACAACTAAGCCCATGTGCCACAACTACTGAAGCCCGTGTGCCACAACTACTGAAGCCTGCGTGCCTAGAGCCTGTGCTCCACAACAAGAGAAGCCACTGCAATGAAAAGCCCTCACACCACAACGAAGAGTAGCCCCCGCTCGCTGCAACTAGAGAAAGCCAGCGCACAGCAACAGAAGACCCAACGCAGCCAATAAAATAAATAAATTAATTAACTAATTAAATAAATCTTAAAAAAAAAGAAAAAAAAGTGATCTGCTCTGAGAGCAACGAAGATAAAATGATTGGTTTGACAAGGAGACCAGTGAGTATTTTCCTCTCACGCAGCATTCACCAAACTTCCCTAGTCAGTGCTTGTAATCACACTGGCCACTCATGTCCGATGTTTGCTGCCAGTGACCCTGAAACCCAGCAGAGTCATAATACTGTGGAAGTTAGCAGTCTCTGAAGAAGGAGCGAGAAAATGAGAGACCAAGGGCAGAAAGGGAAATAGGTGCATTTTGTTACAATCCAAGTTCATAGAGAAACATACATGTCTTTTTCCTCTATTAACCAGAACCTTCAGAATACTCCGATCATGATAACCACCAAGAGGGTCCTCACTGTTATTCAGCACCAACCGAGCCGTGAGTCTTCCCTCGCGAGGTCTGCGAAGAGCCCTTCCTGTCAGGTGAGGTGGCGACCTCAGTTCTCCACCAGGCACTGTCGGTTCACCCACCACCACCAGATGAGCTCCTCACTAACAAAATTCAGTTCATCCCTTTGAGAGGCTATTCCCATGTACTCTGGAAGAAGGTGGCAGCAAGAGATTTAAAAATCTGACCTTCGCTCTTTATGCTCTGATGGTGTGAACAGATCAGACTGGCATCCTCATACTTCGGGTCGTGAATAATGTAGTCAAAAGGCAACTTCTTGAACAGCTCCAGGTCCGGCCAGGGGTCACTGAGCTGGAGGTCATGCCAATCTGATTCTTCTCTGAGGTCTACAGCATCAGTAGAAACACAGATAGATGACAAAACAGGAAGTGAGAGGATTTATGTCAAATGTGCACAAGGATGATGGTAGGAGTGGAACTGGTACTGAGTCTATAGGTTACCTGGGGAACTCCACTGGATCTCAAATACTCTGGCACCCGTCCCATATTCAGGATTGTTCTAATTCAGCAAGAAGGTGCATTCAGACCTATCTCTATCCAGACAAACAGCCTTATGCTGTGTTTCCTATGGAATGGAGTTGCTCTTCTAACTTACACTAACTTCCACTCCTGGCAGTATACCTACCCCTGGGCTCTGGGCTTCTCCCCAGCACCGTCCCCCAAGTATACCACACTGGTCCACACCACCGGCAGAACTTAACGTAGTTCTCTCTCTTGCTCTTACATCTAAACGCTACCCAGCCAGTAAGGCCCAACTCCTATCACTTCACTTCTAGAAGGCCTCTTCTGAATGCTCAGGTACACTGGTTTCTCCTTCTGAATGCCACCACTACTCATGGCCCGACCCACATTTGCAGTGTATCACCCTACATTATAATTGGTGTAGTCTACAGGGCTCACTAAATGCTTGTTGGCTAAAAGGTAAAAAAATCTAGTTGGTCCAACTCAAACTCATGTAACATATTGATTTTACATCAATTGATCAATATCATTTTACATCATATTGATTTTACATATTTGATATGACATATATATAGTATAGACGATACTGATATATATCTATATCAGTGTATCCTACTATATATATACAGGCAGAGTACATGTCCATAAGAAACAGAAAAACTAAGGAAAGAAGAGGGAGAGGAACGTTTATTCTGTATTTAATAGGTGCTCAGTGCTTCATGTGCGTAACATCCGTTCATCTTCACAACATCCTGTAAAACAGGAATTACACACATTTTGCCAAAGGGAAACCCAAGGCAATAAGAGAGTATTTAACAAAGTAAGGCTTTGAAGTTTAACAAACTGGATTCAAATCCTATCTTTATCATTGTTAAATCCAACAAAATGAGGAGACAGAAACTCAGCAGACCTGTTGACTTTCATTTGAAAAATGGTTTCAAACTGTGGGGCAACGGTGGAAAGCTCAGAGTTTCGATGAAAAGCCTCTTTCCCTTCTCCTTCAAAGGAGAGACCAAGGACTGGATGGGCTTCCTTGGTCCTAAATTTTCTCCAAGTCAAAACTCAAACACAGCAAGAGCATCTAAAACAGTTCTGTGTATCCAAATGACAGGATTTCCTTCCTTGTCAAGGCTGAATACATCGCCAGTACATACCCCCTCGTTATCCACGCAACTGCTGGTGGACGTCTGTCCATTAATGGACAACGTATGGTTGTTTCTACACCTTGGCTATCGTGAATAATGCTGCTGAACACGGTGACTATGTGAGGTGACGAATATGTTCATTAGCGTGATTGCGGTGATTACGTCACAGTGTATACGTGTATCAAACCATCCAGCCGTACAGCTTAAACGCACATAATACAAGCGCTGTTACAAGCTTACTGGGGCCCCTTCTCTACAACACACGACTCCTTACACAAATCTTCATTCCCAAAGCAATGGATTCCTTTACCAGACCAAGTTTCTGAGCCACTGGAGGGGCGCTGGAAGAGGAGATGTTCTACAATAAGCATGAACCAGCTGTTCAAAGAATCTTACCTTAATCAGGGTAAATTCTGTTCTGTGAATGAGAAGAAAAGGCTATTCCCTGCATAGCATATGTTTCCATTTTGCCCCAAGATGTTGACCTATGTGCTCAGCAGCCTGAGAGGGAAACCCTCCCCTGATGGACAACCCCGCTTTCTAGAGGCAGCAGCAAAATCTAGTTTGGTTCCAGCTCTGCCACCTCCCAGCTGGACTCCTGAACATGTTATTCCGGAACCGAATAACAGTATTCATCTCTTGGTGTGGCATAGGAAACGAAATGTGGTGATTTACGTAAACCATCTAGCACAGTGGTTGACGTTTGGAAGGTGCGCAGTAAACAGCGGGTATTTTTAGTATCGTAATTTTATCTCCCACCAAGGCCTCCCAGGCACTATTCTAGGACTGAGCAAAATGGCTACAAGGGCAAGATAAAAGCAGCCCTACAAGGCCCTTGGGAGGAGTCAGATCATTAATCTGAGAATTCCATCTTCAAAGTAAAAGATACAGCGGAAGTCACTTGAGAAACCGACTAAAGATGATTCCAAGCCCGAGTGTCATCAGCAGATAACTCACTGATATTGATCTCTTCTTCATCGTAAACATCCACTTCCGTCAGCCGGATGAGCATTCTGGACAAAATGCTAAGGAACTGCAGGTAGGCGCCTGTCTTCCCGATCTGTAGAGACAGCGAAACAGGAGGCAGCCTCAGTACGCCCTGCCTACGTGCGGGCGCTGACTGAGCACCTGACATGCCTCCACGCCGCCACCTCTTTTAACCATCTCACCTAATTAAAAGGAGGGCTGGGGGGATGCAAAGATATTTGAGGGAAAATGTGGCCTGAAGAAGCGTGGCAGGCAGACAGATGAACTCCGGTGGGCGGGAGACCCACCTGCTTATAAATCATTGCAAATGTCTTTCCAGATTTTAACTGGCCACATGGTTTAAGCCGTTAGAAGTAGGACTCCATCAGGAGCTGAACAAAGGTTGCTTCAAAAAAGAATGAACTGACATTTCAATAATGTCTTAAGAGTCTTGCGTAAGTGCAAATTGCTATCTTATATTAACTGATATGGCTGTAGTAAGACGACAAAATTCACTGTGCGGGACATAAAAGGCTGGCATCACATTTCTCTCCTCCTAAGGCCAGGAAAAGAAATAAAATGATTTTTCTCTTCTTCCTTCTCTTTCTTCTTGTTTTAGAAAATCCCCTGCCCCCTCAAGCCCAGCACCAGGGCAGTATACTATTGGTCTTAGTTCACTGAGGTCACAACTGGTTACATGGGTACCTGTGGGCTATCCTCGCCTCCCTCCAACCTGGTGCACTAAGAATGTGCTCTCCAAGTTCTTAGCTCAACGCCCGGTTCACAGCAAGTATTCGACAGATGAATGGAAATAACTAACTTTTTATTTTTTTGGCACTGCCGCACGGCATGTGGGATCTTAGCTCCCCGACCAGGGATGGAATCCACACCCCTGGCAGTGGAAGCGTGGAGTCCTAACCACTGGACTGCTAGGGAAGTCCCGGAAATAACTGACCCGTTTAAAAAGAAAATATGAAACACAACTGGGGGGAGCTTTGGAGAAGATATATGCAATACATATAATTGACAAACGATTAAAATTTATAATCTAAAGAACAAAGCAAAAGAATAAAAGTCAAATGGACTAAAGGAAAAATAGAGAAACAAAACCAGAAAGTCACTGTAAAAGAAGTACCAATGACCAATAAATATATTAAAATATATTCACCCTTACTATTATACTAGAAATATACTATTTCTCCCCTATCAAAAAGGCAAAAGCTTTTAAAGATTGATAACATTCAGTAATGTGAGGGGTATGGAGAAACCAGGAATCCTTTTTAAAAAACATTTTATTTTTTCCTATTTTTTTAAATTATGAAAAGTACTATATACTCATTTAAAAGTTCAAGAAGTACAGATCAATAATAAAGTAGAATGGTCACAAATTCCAGTCCCCTGCTGCCTCCAAGCTCTCCTGTCAGGGAGTTTTTAGATATTTTCACACACGCAGACACGTACCCACACTGATTTTTTTCATAATTGATATGACACCACGTATATATTATTCTGCAACGTGATCTGTAAAATGTAAATATCTTAGAGAAATGTCAACGTCAGTATATAAAGAGCTATTGAATAGTTCAAACTTTCTGTGGCTGAATTGCATGATATTGTTGGGCCCAAATGTTTTCAACCGAACTTGCCCAATGCAACTTAAGTTGTTTCCAGTCTGTTTTTTGACCACTGTAAACAATACAAAAATGAGCATTCTTATACATATTTTTGTGGGTTTGGGTTTCTTGGGGTAGGTACCTGGCAGGGGAATGAACATTTGGTGTGAAAAGGAAACACGTCTTGAATTGGGACAGTGATGATGATGGTGACAATAACAGTGCTTTCCAGGGGTCAGGCCATGTTCCAGGCGCCCTACAATTATTCTCTTGTTTTTGTGATAGAGTTTATCACAAGGCTATTACCTTCCTCGCTCTCAGATGAGAACAGTGAGGCACAGAGAAGGCTGGAACCGGCCCAGGGCTCAGGTGATGTTCTAGTCCGAATCCAACCCCAGGCAGTTCACCGTAGGGCCCACCCTCCAGCCCTGCCCTGTCTGGCCGAGCCCCCTCCCAAGACCCCAAACCAACCTCGTGCGTCCTCCTCACACGCTCACGACACCTGACATTCACACCGCCCAGCTTCCTGCCATGTTGACAGGTGAAACGGTCTTTTGTTGTCAGAAAAACACAGAGAGCTGGGAGATGGTGACAGGTTTCTCATCTCCCTGTTCAGTTTCACCAAAATCTTGCAGGGCAGAAACAGGGGTTGGCTTCCATTGTCAGAGTGGGAGGGAGCCGCAGACTGACCGTGAGGACCGAATGCAATAGTGTGGGAAATGCAGAATCATCGTCTGAAGGAGCAACAAGCACCTGCAGAGAACTCCACCCACACATCACGCAGAGGAGGAAACCAGGGTCAGAGGATGGAGGTCACCCAGCCGTCCACCTGCCCACTTAGGGCCATCTCAGATTCCACCGCGGGAAGGCAGGTGTGAATAAGCCCCAAACCTGCCTCTGGGCGCAGACACAAGCCCCGCGGAGCCCGGGCGCACGGGGCGGCACCCACCTGGGGGGGCCCGCTGAGCAGCAGCCGGCGCGGGTGGAAGCCGTCCACGCGGCCCTCGGCGCGGCTGCCGTAGTCCATGTGGCTGGGCCGGGGCACCGTCCACTGCCGGTAGTACAGTGACTGCTCCGTGGACGTCATGGTCTTGCTGAGCAGGGGCCGGAACGAGCTGGCCCACATGACCGAGTGCGAGGGCAGGAGCGAGGCGGCCTTGGGCAGGCCGCTGCCGTCGGTGGACGTGACCATGTCGTACACCAGCTTGGGCAGGAAGACCACAGGCGGCCGCCGGCAGGCCTTGGTCATGGAGCACTGCGCGGCCTGCAGGACGAGCGGGCCAGCGGCGGGCATCGCGGACGAGCCCGAGGAGGACGATGAGGGAACTGACACCTGGATGCTCCACTGGCCGGTCTTGAGGCCGGGCTCCGGCTGGGGGGCCAGCCCGGGGCTGCACCTGCTGATGACGGACGGCGGCCCCCGCCCTGCCCGGGGCCACTGTCTCTCTCCCAGGGCCCTGCCCTCCTCCGCGGGGCCGCAGGGCTGAGGCGATCGGGCCTGGTCCCCCCGCGAGGGCCCCGCCGGCTGAGCCTGAGCCGGGGACTCGCCGCACCGCGCTGAGCCTGCGGAGAGAGGGTCCCGTCAGTCAGGGCCCCGCACCCGCCGCTCCTGCTTCTGCAGCACCAACTCCCCTTACCTGCGACGACTGGGAATTTCCATCAATGCCATCCCACCTCTGGTTAAATACAGACTCCTCTGTCCTTCTGACAAAGCCAAGAGGCACTGCGGGGAGACAGCCAGCCCCGCTCCCTGGCCCCATACACGTCGCAAAGGCCTCTCCTCGGCACCCCCCGCCCGATCTGTTCCAGAACCCTCACCTTCAGGGCCCAGCCTACACTCCTGCTTCTGTGCGGGTGGGTCCTGGAGCTCTGAACTCCCCTCTGCACAGCGTAGCGGTGCTTCTGGTTCAAAGCAGCAAAACTCACAGGACTGAAAAGGCTTGACTCTAATGCTACAACCACTTAGCTTCTAGAAGAACTCAAGACGGAAAATGCAGTATGCACAGCAGCTACCCAAATACGGGGTTTCGTTTGCCCTTTTCCCCACGTGGACCATGTTGAAAGGCAAGAAGAGTGTGGGTCCCTGGACACGGAGGGGCGGCGTTGTCTGTCTTTCATATCCATCCAGCCACATCTGCCCGGGGCAGGCGGGCCAGCTCTGAGCAACCCCGAGGGCCTCAGGCTCCACGGGAACCACATCTCCATCTTAGCTCTGCTGTTTTCCTGGAGACGAGGGGAGCTGCTTCCCAGGCCACCCTCCCCAGACCCTGCCCCACGACACTTGGCTCAGCCTGCGCTGCTCACCACACGGCTCAGCCAACCTCCCCACCGGATCCCAGCTCCCCAGCAAGGCTCTGACTCAACCCCGCAGCCTGGCAGGCTGCTTACAGGCTGCTCGTGGACAGAGGAAAGGCAGCACCGGCCTGTCCCCCTGGGCTAAAGGCCTGACTCCTGCTAAAATGCCTCTTCCCCGGGCAAGCCACCCGAGGTGATCAGCTCAGGGGCAGCGGAGGAGCTAAGGACCAGGGTCGGGGAGGCTGTGAGGACCTGGGCATCTGGGCCGGGGGAGGGACAGGTGGACACAAAGCACACGAAAGGGGCAGGAGGTTCCAAAAGTAGACCACGGGGACCCAAATGTCTTCAGCCATGTCCTAGGTTGTGAAGCCCAGACTGGGAGGACCCAGAGGACGGAGACCCACACTGATGTTTCTCTCCATCCACCCGCCCTGACCTCAGTCATTCTGCCCCGGTTGAATCCAGGGGGACTGTCAGTCTATAAAAGAGGGACCCAGCCCCTCCCAGGCTGACTCATGTGACCCCGCCCCCGGCTCTTGGCTCCTGTGGCCAAGTCTCCTCTCCCTGGACCTCCTGAAATGTGGGAGTTACACTGCAGGCCACAGGAAGCATCTCATCAGAGACACGGGAAGCATCTCATCAGAGACCCCTAAGATCCCAGGACCCTCTGTGGAATTTTAAAAAGCCACCTCACCAGAAGAGGAGGCTGGCTGGCAGCCTGGTCATTCTACTCCACCTGAAGACACTGCACAGACCTGTGTGTCCCAGAACCTTCTAGAAAGCTGTCAGCCCAGGATGAGGGAAGAACAAAGCACCACACCTCTCCATTCTAACGGCACAGATGCCCCCCTGGTGCCCTGGGCTCCCTCTATTGCTTGGGGCAGAAGGATGACAAGCTGCAGCATTTGGCTTTTCTGACTCCAGCCTCTAAATCAGACTTTTCTTCTATCACAGAGACCAGGCTCACGTTAAGGAGGCCTCGTCTGACTCCCTCTGTGCACACCGGTGAGGGAGAGCCCCACCACTGGCCCACTATTACCCGTGGGCAGGTGGGGAGGGGGAAGGAGAAAGGAAACCAAAGAAGGCCCCAAGTCAACCCCCCTGATGTGCTCTGACCTTTGCAGCCACGCCCTGACCCTGAGCTGTAACCCTGGGACCACTCACTGCACCCAAGCACCACACACACCTTCAGGCCCCAAGCCTCCTCTACCTGTGAAGTCTCCTCCACCTGGAATACCTTCTCCTGCACTGGAAAGCCTTCTCCTGCAAGGCCCAAAGGCCAGCTGCTCTCTGAAACCTGCAGGGATCACACCCTACTGCTAAATCTGCCTCACCTGAGACAAAATGAATTCCTTCCTCATATGCATAACTGTAACACCTCACAGGTGTGAACATGTGTGCAGAAAAAATACAGCAGCCCCTACTGCAACATAACCTGGTCCAAAGGAACAATGGTTTCCCTGAGAGCAGGTCCGTATCTAATTGGTCTCTCAATGCCCTAAGCCAGGTAGAGAGTAGGTTCTCCGTAAATGCTTGTGGTGGGAAGACGTGCCATACTGTCTCACGTGTGCCCGTCCTGACTGCTCCTGAGGCCGAGGCATCCCTCAGAGCAGAGACCTGGAGCACTTCATCCACATTCCCCGCCCCCTCCACCAAAGTGTGGTCCAGGTCCAGGGGTCAGTGACACTTGCTAAATTTTGTTGTTTCTCCCCCAGTGAAGTCTTCTGTGTCCACTTCTCTCCACCCTCAGACTCGACAAGAACACTCACCCAGCTCCTCTCCCCTGATTCCAACAGCTGCCTGTAGAGCACAGAGGGAGGGCCCTCTGACACCACCCGGCACAGGCCCTGCAGGGGCAGAGGCCACGACCTCCTCCCGGGAAGGACCCCCCACTCCCCGCCCAATTCCAGAAAGACGCGTACTCTCTAGAAAGGCCAGTTCTTCGTAGATCCCTTCTCTTTCCAGTTCTAGTTGAAAATAAAGGATCTCTTTTCATTCTTTGAAATCTCAAAAAACAAAAACGGTCCAATTGTGGGATCTTTACCCCTTGGAGACTTACTGGATGCCTTAGAAGAGAGGGATGAAGACGCAGAGTCATGGGAGCGGGATCGTTCCCTCTTCACGGGGCTCCTCTTCTCTGATGTGGAGCCTGTTTCAAAACACACACACTGAAGAGGCCTCGTAATCATGGTCCTGTACGTTCCCCCAGCACTTCACAGTTTACAAAGTGCGTTCACACATATCATCTCTCATCTGTCCACCCACCCACCCAACCACCCATCCATCCCTCCATCCCTACTTCCATCCATCCATCCCTCCTTCCATCCCTCCTTCCATCCCTCCATCCATCCCTCCTTCTATCCATCTATCCATCCATCCATCCCTCCCTCCTTCCATCCATCCATCCATCCCTCCCTCCTTCATCCCTCCTTCCATCCCTCCTTCCATCCATCCCTCCATCCATCCCTCCTTCCATCCATCCCTCCATCCATCCATCCCTCCATCCATCCCTCCTTCTATCCATCCATCCAACCATCCCTCCCTCCTTCCATCCCTCCATCCATCCATCCTTCTATCCCTCCATCCATCCATCCCTCCCTCCATCCCTCCTTCCATCCCTCCATCCATCCCTCCTTCTATCCCTCCCTCCCTCCCTCCATCCATCCCTCTATCCATCCATCCATCCCTCCATCCATCCACGTTCCCAGGCCTCCTCTGAGGGAGTGCTGAGGAGACAGAGCAGGCCAGTGAGGCACTGGGGGGTCAGTGAGGCTCCTGCCCAGGGGTCACAGCTACAGGACAGAGTAAGGAGAGCAAAGAGGGAGGAGCCCAGGGGCCAGGTGCCCACCCAGCAGGGAGAAGTAGGAGCAGGGAAATATCCTGGGAAAGGTGACCCTGATCCCAGTTCTGAAGGGCCAGCAGGGATCTCCAGGTGAAGCACGGAGCAGAGGGGACTCGAGTGGCCGGAAGAACGCCTGTGTGGCCCACAGGTGACAGAACAGAGCACACTCATGGGATGAGTGTGGCCAAGAGCCCGGGGTGCGGCGAAGGGGCTGGAGGCCAAGAGGAACGAATGGGGAAAGGACGGAGGTGGGTCGGGAGATTCCAGGAGTGTGGATTCACTCCACGGGCAGTTTCATGTCAGGGTCCCATTCACGTCTGTGAAAGGTTCCCACAGCACCAGGCGGGTCCTTCCACCCCACTTTACAGATGAGTCATCTGAGGCTTGGAGAGGTGACATGACCTGTCCAAAGCCACACAGCCAGAGGTGGAGGGGGAAGAGAGTCCTCATCTTCCAGCTCTCCTTCCATCTCTCTCTCTGCTACACCAAACCCCACGAATGCCTTGCATGTTTGTAGTAGCAGCTTTTTATTTTCTCTCGCTATCCTGTTGACGACAGCCAAATGCCTTGCATCGCTCCGATTTATGTGTCCTATTAAAATACATGGCGTTGGGCTTCCCTGGTGGCGCAGTGGTTGAGAGTCCGCCTGCCGATGCAGGGGACGCGGCTTCGTGCCCCGGTCCGGGAGGATCCCACGTGCCGCGGAGCGGCTGGGCCTGTGAGCCATGGCCGCTGAGCCTGCGCGTCCGGAGCCTGTGCTCCGCAACGGGAGGGGCCCCAACAGTGAGAGGCCCGCGTACCGCAGTAAAAAATAAATAAGAAAATACATGGCGTTGAACTTCGATGTCTGCAAACGAAAACTAGCCTGTTTTCATAAATCTCAATAAGGGGCAGGTCCTGTTAATTCACACAGAGGAATCAAGCGAGTGAACCTTAAACCAGGCGGTAATTCCACCAGCAATTCAAACAAGGCATGAACTTAAAGCCTAGGAAATGTCCATTTTTCTTCCTACTCTTTAAGAATTCTAGAGCTACAAAGAACCTGTTGGGATTTCCATTTTCTCACATGACCAAAAAGGGGGAGAAAGCCAAATCTGAAATCATTGAGGGATTTCCCCCAAAGACGTATGTAGATGTCTCTCATCGGGAGCTGCTGACCAGCAGGTGGGCCCAGGGCCGCGCCGCGCGCGGGACAGGTGTCCAGCCCGGCCCTCCGCACCTTCCGTCACCAGTTCCTCATCCTCGTTGTCTGTGCTGCTCAGCTTTTCGGCGTCGCTCTCCAAGGCCTCACTCCGGGCCCGCTTCTCCAGGGGAGCCTCGCTGCTCACAAAGTAAGCAGCCAGGCCCAGTTCCTGCTCCAGTGCCGTCCTCACCAGGCAGGAGGAGTTTATGAGCCGCAGGTCACAGTACCGCAGAGACCTGGGAGGAAACGGAAGAAGGGCTCTATCGACTGCCTTCTACAGAGGAGGTACCGCTCGTGCTGGGGACCAGCACGCTGCCTTCCTTGCTAGGCCCCTAGGACTCATGCAAACGGAGAAGTAAACAGCATCACTGGGACCCCTGAGCAACACAGTCTGTTTGACTGCAAGTCTCTGGGGGCCCCTGCCGTGGATTTAGCCCCGCGCTGCTTGGAATCAAAAGAACACTGACTTTCAGAGGATGGTCATCAAGGGATCGCCATACTGGAAACGAAGAGTCTGCCTGGGAAGACATGCCAGTGAGTCACGACACACGTGGAGGAGGGGGCACAGAGGGCAGGCTGGGGCAGGGCTCGGAGAGAGGCAGATGGGGGTTGCACTTAGGCTTTTATTAAAGCAAGTGACCTTTCACTTGCTCATCTATAAAACAGGGTAGTAATACTATGGTCGTAAGGTGCAAATGCTAGATTAAAAGTCTAGCCCAGTGCCTGATACAAAAAGTAAATGCTTGCTCAACGTTAAGATAGACTAAGGCATTGTCTTAGCCCTTACGGAGTTGAGGAATAGAAGACTTGATCCGTGACATGGCAACAACTGAGGCTGAACCCTGTGCAGACACTTTACCTGGCCCGTGAGTACGCGGCGCGAGGTGGCCCTCACATAAGTGTCGTGTGGCCAAACGGCAAGAAGCCGGGAGGCCCCGGTGTCCGCCATGCAGCGCACTGGCTTAATCTCTGTAAACCTCAGCTTCCTCATCAGCTACGGGGCCTCCACCCATGGAGCCCGGCAAGAGTCCCCACATCCACCAGCACGAGCCCGGGGGGTGCCTGTCCGAGAATTAGGAAAAGCTGCCCAGGCCTCAGACGCATTTCACTGACATTTGCTGGAAAACGGTCACCATAAAGATACACATCTGTGATGACTTTGATGTGAATGCATTCCCAAGAGTCGGGCAGGGGAAGCCTGACCTGGCAAAGCCCCCAGCGGCGAGCCCGGGCAACTGGCTCCTCAGAGACCCCCAGGTACCCAGTCCCTCCCCACTCACCTCGGTAAGGACTCCCCGTGTGGGTCCATCCCACTAAAGATCAGGATGCACGGCAGGCCCTCCAACTCCAGGTACGTCTGAGGCCTCCACTCCGCATCCTCAATCTTCTGCCACATCTGCAGGTAATTAAAAAGAAAGCTGTGGGCTTCCCTGGTGGCGCACTGGTTGAGAGTCCGCCTGCCGATGCAGGGGACGCAGGTTCGTGTCCCGGTCCAGGAAGATCCCACATGCCGCGGAGCGGCTGGGCCCGTGAGCCATGGCCGCTGAGCCTGCACATCCGGAGCCTGTGCTCCGCAACGGGAGAGGCTGCAGCGGTGAGAGGCCCGCGTACCGCAGAAAAAAAAAAAAAAAAAAGAAAGCTGTAAGACTTCTTACTTTCCAACCAGCCCAGCTCCAAGGGAACCTTGATGTCCTTCTGCTGATTTAAAGCCCTTGCAATGCCTCGCTGGATTTTTATCAAATTTAAACTGCAAATAAGCATACCACTGGCTTCACCACGGGACGCCCAGCCACATAGAACACTGCCTAGCACTCATCAGCCGTTCAAGAGATATCTGCCAAAAGACTGATTCTTTTTTTTTTTGCGGTACGCAGGCCTCTCACTGTTGTGGCCTCTCCCGTTGTGGAGCACCAGCTCCGGATGCGCAGGCTCAGTGGCCATGGCTCATGGGCCCAGCTGCTCCACGGCATGTGGGATCTTCCCAGACCGGGGCACGAACCCGTGTCCCCTGCATCGGCAGGCGGACTCTCAACCACTGCGCCACCAGGGAAGCCCCTGACTGATTCTTTGCGGTATATACCCAACTGCCTGACATTCGGTGCGAGACAGTATATCCCCAACTGCCTAACATTCGGTACTATGTTCTCTCCGCTGTGGGGCTGTGTCTTCACAGTGCCTTCCCAATTATTCTCTCAGTATTCTCACCCTAACCCTTTTGCATCTTCGTCACCTGTACGTTTAGTGAAAGGCGATTATGGTCCAGGCACTGTGCTAGTCTGGGGGTCTGAGATGTGTGGGGCTGTCCTTGCCCTTCTCTGCTGGGGGAGGAGCCAGGTGACAGGCAGGGAAAGCAGAACCTGCCCCAGTTTGGGGGGCGCAGGGGGACAAGTAGGGGGAAGGGCAGCTTCCTGAAAGAAGAAAAGACTCTGGGGACTTCCCTGGGGGTGCAGTGGCTAAGAATCTGCCTGCCAAGGCAGGGGACACGGGTTCGAGCCCTGATCCAGGAAGATCCCACATGCTGCGGAGCAACTAAGCCCCTGTGCCACAACTACTGAGCCTGCACTCTAGAGCCCCGAGCCACAACTACTGAGCCTGCATGCCACAACTACTGAGCCCACGTGCCACAACTACTGAACCCATGAGCCACAACTACTGAAGCCTGCGTGCCTAGAGCCCATGCTCCGCAACAAGAGAAGCCACCGCAATGAGAAGCCCACGCACCGCAACGAAGAATAGTCCCTGCTCACCACAACTAGAGAAAGCCCGTGGGCAGCAACAAAGACCCAATGCAGCCAAAAATAAATAAATAAATAAGAATTTTTTTAAAAAAAGACACTGAGTTGAATTCTGCAGATTGATAGGCATCAGCTAAATAAACAAGAAGAAGAAGAAATGAATCCCCAGAAAGAAATAAAATCAAGTTACAACCCAGAAGTTTGAAAGAACAAGACAGTGTGTTTTTTGGGGGGTGCAGCTTTTATAAGTAATGTGGTGCAGCTGGACTGAAAGCTGCAGGTAGGGATGTGGCGAGAGAGGCAGCTGGAGGGGTGGCCCGGTATGCAGAGGCCACGATGGACCTATGGACCGGGATGGGACCTTAAGGAGTTTGTTGCCACCCCACTCCCTCTCCTCCCCTCCCCCTGGTGGTCCCGCCCCACTGCCCTCCCAGGAGTCTATCCCCACTCCTGTCCCACCTTGAGCTGCTTCAAGAAGTGCTTCCCGATGGTGATGCCAGAGCTGGGGTTGCCCAGGATGATCTCAAAGTGCTCCTCCAGGGCCAGCCGCGCCCGCACGTGGGCCAGCCGCTCGTAGGCCACGGCCGCCAGTGGGGAACAGGGCACCCGCAGCAGGACCATGAGCCCGTGGCCGCAGGGGCACTGCTTCGGGGAGTTGATGAGGTTCTGCGTGATCTCCAGCGTCTCCACCGATGTGTAGTTCTTCATCTGAGAGAGGCCGCTCACGGCCATCATCGCGGCCGTGTAATGCTGCACGAGAACAAAGGTCCTGATCACCGCGCTGTGCAGGCGGGGGAACCTGCAAAGAACAGAGAGACCACGTCGTGACCCAGGGCTGCAACCCCCAAGGATGCTGGGAGAGCTCCGAGACAGAAAGGCCTTCCCGGGGCAAACAAGTAACCCAGACACCTGCCATCTCGGGCACAGGCAACTCCTGGATCACAAACAAGTGGTGTTGCCTTTTGAAGCTGGTGGTTTACAACCCGAAATTGAAGTCTTCCTTAGAAGTCAAGTCAAAAACTGCTTTATCATTTCCAGCTGAGAAACAGAAGCAAAGTTTTGCTGTTGCTGCTGGCTCATACTAGCTGCTCAATAAAGATCTGTTCAATGACTAGGTGAATGAGTAAAATAAATGCCCATCATCAGCTTAATTTATGTTTCCATGAGTTAGGTAATTTGCCCCAGGTTCCCACTGGCAATAGAAGAACCATCAGTAATCAGTATGTAAGTGTAGCTACCACTTACCCCAGATTTGGGGGGACCATCCTAAAGGCATATCATTCATTTCATGTACAGTGCGTTATTAGAAAAGTAACTAATGTGATTTTAATTTGACAGATGAATTACAAATCCAAACACAGCCGGTCAAACCAAGAATCCCAGTTTTTGTTTCAGAAGCTGTGGTCACACGAAGGGGGAGACCCGTCCCACAACTACGTGCACTGCCAGAGCAGCTCTGACCCTTGTGCCAGAGACAGACCCCAGAACACCACCAGAAAAACCCAAGTCACGGGATGTCGCTCTGTGTTTCCAGTAGGAATAGACAAATTGATGTTCCGTTTATAGGCAATGCTCTTGGCGGTTTATTTAGATGGAATGAGTCCCTTGACTCAGTGGCTTTTTGGAGCAAAGATAAAGTAGTTTCTTGACCTACAAAGACAGGAACATTCCCACGGCCCGTGTCACCCTGTGAGTTCTATCAGGGCAGCCAGCTCACCTTCCAACAGCATCTCTGATATCTTCTGCCCATCGTTATACTTTTGTTCATTCTTTCTCCTTAGCACTCAACTACTTTGTGGCGTCTATGAACTGAAGAGTTGGCCTGGCAGACTTGCCAATACCAGTGCCGTCTTGGGAAAGCATTAAGGGTCTGCAGGTTCTGACACAAAGGGGACCAGTGGCCCAAGCACTGCTTTACCCTGCCCCTGGTGCACTGGCCAAGTAGCGCCCAGGAAGAAAGACAGCAGAGTGCAAAATGCATTGTCTCCACACTACAGCACTGCCCCAGCTGTGGTGGCCCCTTGTCACCCTGAGCAAGGGAAGAAGAGCAAGGTGTCCCTTAGGGAGCAGCACACTCTTCTCCCCACGTCCAACATCCGCTTTCCACTCTGCTCAAAGGACAAGCAGAGACTTCTGCTTCAGGCCAAGACAGAGTAACAGGGACCACATTTATTTTTCCATCAGAAATAACTAAAAATCTGGATGAATATATGAAACAACAGTGTTTCAAGACAATGAGCAACGAAGGACAGTGATCCTTCGAGATGGGAAAGAAATGAGGTGAGTCTCCAGTTTCCACCCGGAAAGAGTTCCCAGGATTGCTCAGGAAGGAGGAACCCAGGCAAGCCCCAGTGTCTCCCTGAGTTGAGGAAAGATCTGGCGTCCAGGGAAACCAAGGCAGCCAGAGTTCATGGGGGAAATTACCAAAGAGGAGAGAACTGCACAGATAAGAGAACTCAGGAGAGCCACAGAGGGTCCCACTCAAGTCCTCAGCTAAGTAGCGATCAGTGCATATATGTGAGAAAACTACCCAAAGCCAAGAAAAGGACCATCCAAAAGGATGAGAGGGAACAAGACTTCAAACTCACACAGGGCTTGGAATAGTTCCCGTTCCCAACGCCAGTGTGGAAGACATCAAAATTCATGAAATATTGCAGAGTACTTAGAGGGTTTCACTTCAGTAGTGAACAAAATTAGCCCTAGACTAAAAACTGCTCTGGTCCTGCCTAACAAAGTTTAAAAGCAAGACCTGAAAGAATTAAACTGTTTCCAAGGAACTTAACTGTATCTCAGAACAAAGCTTAAGAAGATTTATAGGAATACAAATATATCCAGCACCCAACGAGGTAAAATTCACAATGTCTGGCATCCTCTCAAAAACTACCAGATATGTAAAGAAACAGAAAAATACAGCCCATAATAAGGAAGGGGGAAAATCAACCAATAGAAACTGACCCAGAAACAACACAGATGACAGTATTAGTAGAGAAGAACATTAAAACAATTGTCATAACTATATTCCATATGTTTAAGAAGATACAGGAAAAATTGAGCATTTTAAATGGAAACATAAAAAAGACTCAGATTCTAGAGATGAAAACTAAAATGTCTGAAACAGAAAAAAAACTGGATCCTGAATTCTCATGGGAGCTACCATCTTGGTATTTGGCCCGGCCCTGCCAGCTACAATGGATCAGTTCAGGAATGGCTCCCTGACCCAGGATGGGTCATCAGTCTTTTCTTGGGGTTTTTCAAACTATTTATAAGAATCAGTCCCCTTCTAGAAGCTGGAGAATATGAGGTTCAGCAGCAGCTAGGGAAGATGTTGTCAGCACATGGAAGAAACCAGTGTGTGATGAGATACAATAAAGCTAACACAGAAAAATACCAAAGACAAGACAACACAGTCTCGGCAGTGTTTAATACCTAACTTAAGTTGTTCCTGAAACCAGCTGCATCGGGTTCTGTGGTTTATTTATTCAACCTCTCCTTTTATTTCATGAGTCAGTGCATTCCTCTCCCTTTCCTAAAGTAGTTCAAGTTGGGTTTCAGTCACTTGCAAGGAACAGTCCTTATTAATAAACAAACACAAGTAACAATTTATTATCAATTTGTCAGTGGGTACCTTCACGTATGTGCTACCTGAAATTGCCTTTCTTCTTCTCTTAGGAACCTTGTTATATGACTATTTTGCTTTTGTGAAAAATAAAAATAAACTGGATGTGACTGAGAGCAGAAAAAAAAAACACTAGTAAACTTGAAAACATAACAATAGAAAGGATCTAAAATGAAACAGAGGGAAACAGAAAATAATGACTGTAGCATCGGAGAGCTATGGAACAACTTCAAGTAGACTAATATATGTACAATTGGATCACTCTAAAAGGGGAAAGGAGAGATGTAGAAAAAATTTTTGAGGAAATAATGACTAAAATTTTTTCGTATTTGATGAAAATTCAGTTAACTCAAGAAACATGAAGAAAACCACACCAAGGCCTATCTTAATCAAATTGCTTAAAATCAGTGAAAAATTTAAAACATTTTGAAGTAGCCAGGGATGGGAGGGAGTGGTGGGGAAGAGAGGTCATTACACAGAGAGAAACAAAGGTGATGATGACAGCAGACTTCTGGTTTGAAACAATGTATGTCAGAAGATAGTAGAGCAACATCTTTAATACTTTGAAAGAAAGAAGTCAACCTAAATTTTATACCCAGGGAAAATATCTTTCAAACATGAGGCAAAATAAAGACTTCTAAAGACACATAAAAACTGAAAGAATTCATCACCAGCAGACCTTCCCTCCAAGAAATGTTAAAGAAAGTCCTTTGGACAGAAGGAAAATGATGCCAGATAAAAATCTGGATCTACCCAAAGGAATGAAGAGCACTGGAAGTATTAACTATGTGCATAAATAAAAAAGGAGGTCTTAAAAAATGTTCTTATTTAAATATCTTTAAAAGATGACCGACTGCCTAAAGCAAATGTGATATATTGGGGAGTTTATAACATATATAGTGAAATGTATGATAACAAAAGCACAAAGCCTAGGAGGAGAGAAATGGAAACATACTATTGTAAGAATCTCATACAGGAAGTGGCACAGTATCGCTTGAAAGTAGACTCTTCAGGCAGGTTCAATGATTTGCCTAAAGTTAAAAGTAATGAAGAGTAGAGCCAGGAGGTATGGTGCCACGATCACTCTGGCCTTCTACCAGTGTGCGAGCTCGCTCCGTACAGTTTAGTAGGTCTACTGTTTTGGACTTCAGTGACCAGGATTTGGTCTGGCTTCACTACAAACCCCCCACATGACTTTGGGCAAGTGACCTAACCCAAGTCTTTGTTTCTTTCTCTGTCAAGTGGGGGAATAACAGTGCCTCCTATCTCACTGCGCCATTGTGAGGATTATATTAGGCAATAAATGGAAAATACTGGCCCAGCGTCTACAGATCACTAAGCACTCAGTACATGCTTCCTGCACGAGGAGAAGCTGGGGAGCCAGGCAGAGAAGCAGAGGCAGGACAAAGGTCAGTTCTCACAGCCTTAGTGTAAAATCTTGGAGGGTGTCTTCCCTCAGCGAGCTTATGAGAGCTCAGCTGACGACCCACTAGTTGGAGAAGTGGCCTGATTAAACCCCTCAGCATCAGAGCTGAAAGGGACTGAGCTCCCCGAAGGGTGCTCTGGGGAACACTAATCCCATGAGACCACAGAGATGCTGCACGCTCTAGCCGTCTCTTGGAGATTTACAGCACACACGGCACACTGAAGGCTTCGAGAACTCTCATTGCGAGAAGAATCCTGTGTTAAATGTAAGGTTTATCAAACGCACATGACCATGGAACCCCTCGTGACATAACAACTATTAGGATCCAGCAGTATAGCCTGGAGCACAGCTTGGGAAGCACATGTCTAATTCAACCCCTTTGTCAGCAAGCGAGACAAATGAGGTACCATGAGGGGAGACAGCAGAGCTCAGTTCAACACCCACAACTGGCAGCAGAGCCATTCACTTTGTTTTGTATTAGACAGTCTGTAAAACTTGGCCTGGCTTTTCCACGTATAAACTGTGTGGATGTCGGCACTTAACCCCCCTGAGCCTCAGTTCCCTCATCTGTAAGATGGCAGCGCTGATATCCACCTCAGGGGTCTGCTGTGACAGGGCTGAAAAGGTAGCACTGACTCTGGGTTCACACCCAGTTCTGTCACTCGCTAGACGTGTGGCCTGAGAAAGCCATGGGGTCTCCCTGAGTCTCAGTCTATTTGCAAAATGGAAATAATAATAGCAACTGGCTCAGAGAGGTTGGGAGGACTAAATAACATAATGAAAGTAAGAACAGTGACTGGCAAGAAATAAGCACACAGTAGGTGATGTGCAAAGGAAATAAAGACAAAGCCAACTGACCGCCACTCTCTCTTCCTTTACGCCTTTTGCTATCTCACCTCCCATTTTCTTGCCCTCCCTTGAGTCTCAGACATGCAATCCCACATTCTAGCATATTTCTGCCCATTCTCATCTCTCAAATTTTCTGGAACAACATCACCAGCCCAAAATGCAAGACGAGAAATAAACCAGGATCCCTTTAACGGAGGGACTGAGTCACCCAGGAAGGGAGAGCGGTGGCCCCTCCCTGGAATTCCCTGGCTGCACATCCCTCACCTTTGTACTTGACTACGGAGCATTTTTAGTAACTTCAAGAGAGACGGGTACCTTTTTCCCAATGCGGTGACCATGGCCTCAAAGGAGCTGTCGTATCTCAGCAAGGGGAGGCTGTGTCCTGAGAGGGTGGACTCGATGAACTCGGACAGCCCAAAGTACTTCTTATTCTCAGGATACAAGTCCACTCCCTAAAACAGAAGCGCATCGGTCACGCAAACACTGCCTTTGTGGGGACTGAAGGGGTCCCATGCTGGGCGCACAGATGACCTGGACAGGCATCTTGATCTGAACTGTGCTGACTCTGCAATCCCCTGGGTGACGTTTTACAACTGTCTTTCCTCTGCGCCCCAGAGCACAGAGCACTCCACGCGTAAGGGCCAGCGCCTCCCCGTCAGTCAAGACTTTTCCATTCAGTTGACCCCAGTGCCTTCGCCAAGAAGAAAATCAGACTCTTTTTTTTTTTAAACACACAACTTCCTTTGTTAAAATTGCTTCTTTCCAACAATTTTAGCTGGTTTTAGGAATAGACAAATCAACTGTTTTGCATTCAGCTGCTACTAAATCAGCAGAAAGAAATGCATTTATCCAACCAATTTTACCCACACTGATATAAAATTCCTCCCCAACTAGCATCAGAGCTTATCAAACTTCAGAGCACGGCAAAGTTGTGGGAGGATGCTAAAATTACAAAGGCATGAACTTCATCCTCAAGTAGCACAGTGGTTAAACATGAGGGCCGTGGATTTCGCTGGACTGGGTCATATCCCGACTCCAGAACCTTCTAGCTGCATGGCTTTAGGCAAGTGGCTTAACCCCTCCCCTCTGCCTCATTTTCCCCATTTGTAAATCAGAAATCATCCTAGCACCTGTGTCTTATCTGAGTTCATATGATAAAGCACTTAGTACAGTGCCTGCCTAGCTCACAGTAAGCGCTACATAAAAACAAATGCCGTTGCTACCTCTGATTCTGAATCAGCAGGAAGGAACCCAAGCATTAGCACCTTTAGAAGTTCCCTGGATGATTCCGAGACACTCCGAAGAAGTCCGCAACTTGATGTCTACTTATTGCTTGTGTAATTAGGTGGAATCCAACCACCAGATTTCTCAAATTACCAGAATGACTGCTGTCTTCTATTTTGATGAGAAAATGGCAGGTGATAAGCTGAAATAAAGCTCACCAGGGTTTGTGGACGTGCGTTCAGTTTGAGGAAGGAGATTTTGAACCTCCCTGCTGAAGGATGCAGGGGTAGGAAAGATAGGAACATTTCCAGGGCTTCTAGACAAACTTAGAGTCACCCCATGTGGAGTCCAAATCCCCACAGCCCTAGAGGACTGTACGTCCAACACCAGGAGAGCAGGTGTTCAGAACGCTGCTCAGAGAGCTTCAGTCGCCAGAGAAACAGTAAACCGACTGTGCTGCATTACATGCTCTAAGACAGGGAGCCGACAAATACACACAGGAAGGTTTCTAAAGACCAAGAAGGGTTTAAATCTAACCCTGGCTAGAATCAAAGCCAAGGAGCTGGAACCCACGGAGCCTCAACTGGGCTAGTCAGTCAAGTCTTTAGTGAACAGGATCTCTCCCAGCGCAAGGTCATTGCTACAGTGGGCCCAGCAGCCTGGGACACTCACATTACTGTAGGAGGCCGGCCAGTGTATCTCGTTGTAAGGACTGATGAGGGTGTGCTGCGTCTGCAGTGCGTACGGGAAGGAGGTCACGTGGAGCACCACGATGTTGGGGGCCTCCTTCACCTCCTTGCAGTTGAGCAATCTGTCCACCAACCCCACGGACGGGTCACTCTGGGAGTAGAGGTCATGAACAGTGCTACTGGGAGAGCAAAAGAGGGAGAAGAAATGATAAGTGGAATGGCAAGCACTGTCCTGTCACCTGACGACACTCAAGCAGTTGGATCGATTGACAATGAGCCTCCCGACGCCGGCAGCAATCGAAGCTTAGGGCTCTGCCCATGACCAGCAAAATGAAAGTTTAAATATGACTGCACTTCAGGTACCCGTCAGGGGCTCCCCTGAACACTCACGACTTATTAAAAGCTTGGCTGGGGGAACAGTGTCTGTAGAGGACTGCCTGCAAGATACACAATCCACCCGCTTCTCTAGCACAGGAATGCTCACCCAGGAGTTGTCAATGAGTCTCGCCTTTTCTCCCTCGGCCCCATCTGATTGTACACCTGCCTCCTTAAATCCTTTTCTCCAACAGTCCTACTGATCTTTCTTTTTTTTTTTAAATAAATTTATTTATTTTATTTATTTATTTTTGGCTGCACTGGGTCTTCGTTGCTGCGCGCGGTCTTTCTCTAGTTGCGGGGAGCAGGGGCTACTCTTCACTGCGGTGCGCGGGCTTCTGACTGCGGTGGCTTCTCTTGTTGCAGGGCATGGGCTCCAGGCGCACAGGCTCAGCAGTTGTGGCTCGCGGGCTCCAGAGCACAGGCTCGGTAGCCGTGGCGCACGGGCCTAGTTGCTCCACGGCACGTGGGATCCTCCCGGACCAGGGCTCGAACCCGTGTCCCCTACACTGGCAGGCGGACTCCCAACCACTGCGCCACCAGGGAAGCCCTCCTACTGATCTTGAAATGACCCAAAGAGGACATAACATGGTAAATTCTCTACTAAATTTTAAAGTATAGGGTCAGGAATGGGAAGCATTTCGGACACGGGGTCGAGGAGATAAGTGCGTTTCAGCCTTTCTCAGTGGGTGAGTGGTCTCAGCATTCTTGTCTGTAAATCTAGGGAAAAAATCAGTGCTTCTCCTTTCAGGTGGCAGGTAGCCACTCTGAGAAACCTACCCACCAAATGAATATGTACAATTTAGCTTTTTATATACTTCAGAATGTTCAAATTCCCCCGTGCCCGTGCATGGACGCGAGAATGTAAACCCTTTAACTGGGCGAACTTTAAGGCTCCGGCCAGCCCTGAGCTTCAGGCCCTGCGCTAAATCAAAGCCTTCCTCCGATACCCGACCCACAATCTTCTTTCCCCCCTCGTCCATGTCAGCGGCAGTGTCTGAACACACAACCCCAAGGCCAGTCTCATGGACATGACCAATCCTGGTGAACACCCAGGAATCCTGCCAGACTCCAGGCTTGACACCATGTGAAATTCATCTCGATTTATGTTCATTTGAATTGAGAAAGTAAAACCTCCCCTGGGAAGGGCACCAGCTGTGACCCATGGTGTGCAGCCCCAGTGGGGCTCCATCAGGGAGGGGCCTGGGCAGAGCTACTCCCATCAGGACCCCTTCCCGGCACCTGTCGCTCTGCCATTGATACCCTCCCTCCCCCACCCCAGCCTGCGACACTGAGCGAGGTGTTTCCCGTCTCTAGTTGCCATAATGGTACCTTTCAGAGGCTGCACTAGATGATCCCTCAGGTAAGTTCCGGCCCTAAGGTCTGAAATACACCCGCAGCATCTGCCTACAAATGCCAAGCCCCCAACACCATTCATCTTCTTAACACTTATACCCACGGTATTATCCGTACATATTCATTCAAAGAAGGGAAATGCCAGCCCTGCCATGTGCCAAAGCCCGTCTAACCTCACGAGATCCCAGTGGGCGTGGTCGTGGATGAGGACGAAGAGCGTGTGTGGGTTCTGAAAGGAGTTTTGCAGAAAGGACTTGAACTTGGTCTGCGCCTCGGCATCCAGCTTCAGAACGTACTGCTCGACCCTCTGCTTGGTCATGTGCTCCTTCTGCAAGCCGAGCTCCAGCAAAACCCCTGCAACACAGTGAAGATACATCCGTAACTCCAAACACGGTCATGAGCTTTTCACGCGGCAGCAGACACTTGAGGCGCATCTCCCATATGGCAGGCTCCTTGCTGGGACTGGAGGCTACAGGGATGCAGGCGGTACGTGTGAGTCAGGGAGGCCGATTCCCGTGCAAACGACTGTCGTGTCACTGCCTGCAGGAGCAGGGCCTGGAGGTGGGCCTGCTCCCCAGCGTGCTATGTACACAGCCCACCCAGGGGCACAGCAAAGCTGCCTTCGTGAAGCAGCTGATCCCAGCGTGGGTGACTGAAAGAAAGGGAAAGGTCCCCTCTCACCCACCCAAATCATCTCCAGCCTGAACGCCACCAGGCCGTAGGTTAGAGCACTCAGAGTGAACCCTCCGAGTGAAGACATTGCCTCTCTGTGTGGTTCATGTTTACTCCCCTTGAAAGCACTGGGAAAATACATTAAGTTGAAGCCAGATATCGGGACATACTTCACTGACTTGAGTGGGACAGAGGGAACACTCAAGTCATGTTCTACCTTTAACAGATTATAAAATAGTGGACAAGTCGCTTCCTCTGGGTATCAGTTTCATGAGCTATGAAACCGGCACCCTCTACTTTAGAAGTAAAGATGGTGTTAGAATCCAAACCTGAATGCAAACAGATCAAAGCTTCTCCACACAGACTCCACACTTGCCCCTGAAAGGCCCGTACCTGAATGCCAGACGTGGAACAGGGTCTGCTGGTAGGTCACTTCTGAGGGTGGAATACAAATCAGAAAGTCCACCTTCTCAAAGGATCCTAAGTCCAGATTCTGGGTGCTGGAATCTGCGATTGAACACACGTGGGAGAGGAGCTTCTGGGCCACGGCGAGCTGGAAGGGCCGGATGCGGTGGGGCTCCAGATGGTAACCTGGAACCAGAGTCCCCGTCAAGGTGAGGTGCACGCCAGCGGATGGCTACAGCCCTGGACCTCTGCTAGGGAATCAGCAGGGGGCCCCCGTCTAGCACACAAAGGGATGAGGGAACGGGGAAAACACCAATATTCACTGAGCGCCTGCTCCGGACCACCGTGATGGTCATTTCGCACCCTTTTCCTAATTGAAAAATAAAAGGATGAACAGCACTCAGGGGGGCACAGAGGCTGTGACCTACTCCACCTGGAGGGGACAAGGACGGCATCCCAGGGAAGCTGACGCTGAGATTAGATTTTGGAAGAGGTTACAGGTTCTCTGGAAGAGGAGGAGACCATCACAGCCCTTCAGGAACTTAGAATGAATAAAGTATTTCAACAGTGCATCGATAAACTGGAAATCAACAGAGAAATGTGCTATCTCAGGAAAACTGTACAGATGTACATTTCCGGGTAAAATGAGACTGTTATCGTCAAAGACTAAAACTAAAATTAGATATTAGGTCTACTCGATTCTAAGGAGCTGCCCTGCCTGCTGGAGGTGCCTCTGACTCTGCTTCCTTGCAGCCCCTGGGGGCCCTGGAAGCTGCCTCACCAGCCCAGAGCTTGGCCACCAGCGCCCCGGCATCACTCACTTGTGCATACCCGTGTCCCGCCGACATCTAGGGATGCTGATTTGGTGACGGAGGAGGCAGTAAGGGAGGAAGAAATCTGGCCTTGATTTTCCTGATGAAATTTGTCCAGCAAAATATCAATGTCGCCCTCTGCCCAAAACAGAGAGAATAACAGAAATGGGTTTTCCGTCTCAGTGAAACTCGGCAAGCATCTATGGAACACCCGCTACGTATCAGGCACTGTCCTGGGCCTGGGGCACCAGAGATAGGGTGTCCCATCCTGTCAAGGAGCCCACAGCCCAGGAAGGCAGATGTATGTGCTAAAGAAAATTACATTATGACCCAGAAGGTGCCAGGACAGAAAGAAAGAAGAGCAAGGTGCCAAAGGTCAGGAGGTAGGGGTCTGAGCACATCTTGGAGAAGGAGGGGCCAGCACGAGTTTCTGGGAGGAAATGGGGTGAGTCTTGTAGGGTGAGTGGCCAGGAAAAGAAGGGAGACGGGCACTCAAGGCATAGGAGACACAGAATGAGGCACAGAGAATACACTTCTCCAGTGAGAAGCTTTAAGCAACACAGAGGGGGAGGCAGGAGGGTGATGGACAGAGCTGGAGAGGTACGGAGAACCAGGCACAAGGCCCTTGTGTGCCCCCAAAGGACAGAAACCACAAAGCCGCCACCTAGAGAACCCACAGCGAGAGCAGGAAACAGCCAGCCAGAGACCCCACAGATGGAAGGGCCGCCCACACATGTAAATCCGGGCCGGCCTCAGCAGGTCACGGGGGATGGGCTCCATCCCCTGAGACGACCTTGCCCTTTGTGTCTTTCTCATCAATTTATGAATCTGCACCTGTCTCACTACAAGCCTACCTGGACAGAGGGTGCTAAAAAAGGCTCCCAGAGAGTCCACTTTGCCCGTAACCAGCTCAGAATTGACTTCTTTCTGGTACTCGGCAGGGGTGAGAAGGCTCTCAGAAAGAATCCGGGCTTGGTATTTTCCTGGAAAACAAACAACAATTTGGACTGGGCCCTCTGCTTAGAATTAGCACGTGAGCTCCTCGATGGCAGGGTCTGTGCCTGAATCTCTTTCTCCGTCCATCCCGCAAGCCCAGCACCACTCCTGGCTAAGAGCAGGGCTTCCTGCTGGTGAAATGAATAAAGCGTACACACCCCCAGCCCAGTTTAGTAGCTGGGACAATAAGAGGGAAATCCCCGAGTATGGGCTTTGGAACCTGACTCTCTCCCCACTTAACTAGCTGTGTAACCTAGGCTGACCCAGCTTCCTCATCTGGAATTCGTGGCTAAAAGTACCGTCTACTTCACAGGACTGTTGTGAGGATAAAACAAGACAATGTTTATAAAATATTCAGCCCAGTGCCTGACACAGCAGGGGCTCGAGGTTTATTACTAAAGATATTACTAAAATCAATGTAAAGAATTTATTAAAAACACAGGTGTTTAAGACGAAGGAATGCCAAGAGATGACTGGGACGCTGCAGAGTTACTGCAATCCTCCATCCCTCCCCGCTCCCCCCGGGACAGTCTGCGCTGTTTGGTGTCTGTCTCCCCACCGGAACACACGCTCCAGGAAAGCAGGGACATCACTCCTGTGTCCCCGGCCCCCAGAACAGTGACTGCACACAGTAGGGCTTCAATACATGTTTTTATAATTAATTAGCTAACTGGCTCATTAACCCACACAAACACAAGAAGGCCATTTTTTTTTTTAATCTCCATTAGGTAGTTGAAGAAGCTGAGGGCCAGAGTCATTAAACCACAGACCAGCAGGTGCACGGGGGACCCAGGTTTTCCCTGAATCTAACCAGATCCAAACCTGCCCCCAGTCTCTCTAGAGAAACGGGAACAGCTCACCTTCTACGCCAGGAGGAATGGAATTTTTCCCAAAGCGCACTATTCAGGGAACACCAGAGGCTACTGTGCGCTAACGGCTGTTACTAACCAGCACAGCTGCAAACCCGGGGCCACGAGAGGCAAAAGGGGGTGACGGCAAAGGAGGGCTTCTGGGCACCACCAGACTGCTCTCCCGGCAGCCCAGCGGCGGGGCCCGGCCTCACCGGTGACGGCGATGCAGGAGTCGATGGCGGCACTCCGGCAGGCGCAGATGATCACCACGTAGTTGGTCTTGGCCAGCTTGCCCTCGATGAGCAGGCGGAACATCTCAGAGAGGCCCTCGGCCAGGGAGTAGGTGCACTCGATGATGTGCACGCTGTCGTTGCAGGAGCTGGCGGCCAGGCCGGCCAGCCAGGGCAGCTGCGCCGAGGTGACGGGCGCCACGGCCCCAGGCGCCGGCGGGACGGGCTGCGGTGGCGCCTGCTGGTACTGCCGGATCTCCGTCAGGTGCGACTCCCGCCAGGAGCGCAGGAAGATCTGCTCCAGGTCCTCCATCAGGGGCACCTGGTCCGCCGCTGGCAACGACAAGGCGGGCAGAAGGGGCTTCAGCACCTGCCCCACGCGGCAACTTCACGCCAATATAACGGGGCCGTGCTGGGGAAATGCGTGTAAACGAACTCTCAAATAACACAACCTAAATGATTAACGTTAAATGGTATGTGAGACAGCTGGGAAATAGAGGGAGGTGATAAAAGCCGCCCTCATCTCACCATCCTAACAGAACCACTACTATTTTTGTGTGTTTCTCCATTTTTTTTTTTTTTTTTGGCGGTTCGCAGGCCTCTCACTGTTGTGGCCTCTCCCGTTGCGGAGCACAGGCTCCGGACGCGCAGGCTCAGCGGCCATGGCTCACGGGCCCAGCCGCTCCGCGGCATGTGGGATCTTCCCGGACCGGGGCACGAACGCATATCCCCTGCATCGGCAGGCGGACTCTCAACCACTGCGCCTCCAGGGAAGCCCCTCTCCATCTTTTTTTTTCCACGTGCAGGTTTTATATCGTTATAATGACTGCGGGCCTATGACTTCGAGGCGTGTCTGCTTCCCTCACCATCACGCCACAATCATGCTTGCGTGACGTTTACGGCCTTCATAAACAGCACTGCTAACGGGCACTGCTATCGTGGAGGCACCACCACGGACTGAGCGATGCTGATCTACTGTTGACCCCTGTACTGCTTCCAAATAAGCACATTTATAAACACTTCTGCAATACACAGCTTTACGTATAGGACGTTCCTTAGCCTAAATGCTCTAAATTGGGCTTACAGAGCCAACTAATACATATCATCAGACTGTCTCCAGATGGTTTAAATGTCTCAATGTACCACGACACTAATGACACACGATAACCCTGGTTCTCCTGCACCCTCAGCTCCACTGGATAGCATCGTTCGGGTTGTTACCATCAGTTTAGTTGAGAAAAGCATCACTTGTTTAATGTGTTAACTTTGCATCTCTTTGATGACTAGTGAGGTTGAGTACCTTCAATGCTTTCTTCCCTACGGGTATTTTCTGGTTGATGCGTCAACATTTCATATTTGGGTGAGCTGGAGGAAAGAGCACCACGCTTCGATGTAGAAGACGTGTCCCCATCCAGCTCCACCCGGCACCAGCTGTGCAGCCTTGAGCTGTCTTAGCTTGAGTAAGAGTGGTACCCTGGGCAAGGGAGGTGTTGATGGAGAAGGTGGGCGAGGTTGGATTCAGGATGAAGCCGGGCTTACTGACGGATTGGATGTGGATTGTAAGAGTGAGAAAGAGAAACACATGCACATTTTCCCAGATTCCAGACAGTCCTAAGCAGCACCCTTGAGGGTTCCTCCCTACCTGCTGCATCTCCATCTCCTCCAGGTCCCTGAATATTGAGTGTCCCAGGGCTCAAACCCTGGCACTTTCGTCCATCCACCACCCCTCCCAGTCTCTCATCCAGCCTCACAGCTTTAATATAGATCGTCACTGAGCCGGTGTTTCCTAAATGTATACCTATAGCTGCAACGTCTCCCTGGGGCTCAAGACCTGCACATCCAAATCCTTGACTCAGCCCACCTGGCTGCCCCATCAGTGGCTTAAACTTGAAATTGCCGAGACGGGACTTTCGCTCATCCTCCAGCGCCATGGCTCACCTGGTTGCTCAGGCCAAAATGCAAGCACCGTCTTTCCCTCACGTCCCTCAGACAGACAGCCCACCATCCTGACCTTCCCAATCTCTCCCCTGTGGCTGTTAGTGGTCCAAGCCACCACCTGCCTTCACTGGGACGACTGCACCATCTGGCCACACATGGAAGCCCATGTGGTCTTCTTGAAATGAAAGTCAGATCATATCTGTCCCCTGCCCAAAACATTGCAGTGGTGCTATGGACTGAATTGTGTCCCCCTCAAATTCGTATGTTGACGTATTAACCCCTAATACGACTTATTTAGCGATAGGGCCTTTAAAGAAGTAGCTAAGTGAGGTCAGAAGGGTGGGGCCCTAAGCCAGTAGGACTGGTGGCACTCTAAGAAGAGGAAGCGACACCAGAGCTCACCCTCTGTCCCCACACACATGCACAGAGGAGGATACAGTGAGAAGGCAGCCGTCTGCAAGCCAGGAAGAGAGGCCTCACCAGAACCCAACCTTGCTGCCACCCTCATCTTGGATTTCCAGCCTCCAGAAACGTGAGAAGATAAATTTGTGAGGTTTAAGCATGCAGTCTGTAGTATTTTGTTATGGCAGCCTGAGGCGACAAATACAAATTGTTTCTCAATGTGTCTAAAATACGAACTCTTGACCTTAGCCTGAGGCCCTACCCTCTCTCTGACAGCACCCTCACTGTCATGCTCTCACTCTGCAGCCGCCCTGGCTCCCACTGACCTGGGGCTCCATGCTCCAGCCCCGCCTGCCGCCCACCCATCCTCCCGCCTCTGCCTCCCTCAGAGCTTCATAAGGCTGGATCCTTCTCATCACTCGGGTCTCGACCCAAACTCCATCTCCTCACAGAGGCCTTTTCTGACAACTTGAAACAACCCCACAATCACATACCCCACCTCCCTCTGCTTATTTTCCACGTGTTTACTGTTTCTCTCTCCCACTAGGATACAATCTCCTTGAGGGCAAAGCCATTGTTTTCTTCCTGCTGTATCTCTGCGCCTAGAAGGGCAGGGAAATCATGTTTGAATTCTCACTGTAGATTTTGACCTACTTGAAGGCCTTCCCAGCCCCTCGGGGTGGAGAGCACTGCAGTAACCTGATAGCAGAGGCGGTCTTCACCAGGGTTCAAAGAGAGGGTCGGCAATCAAGGCTTGTGCGGTTCCCGTCTTTAGCGATTATTCCACCAGTGGTTCCCACGAAACGGGAGGGAGACTCACCCAGCTGGACGAGATAGTAGACGGTCAGCAGCAGCTGCATCTCCTCTGAGATGGGCTGTATCGTGGAGGCCCCGTACTGCCCATACGCTCTGGAGATGGACTGGGAGTTCTGGTAGCACGTGTACAGGAGAGGGCTCACGACGACATCGTTCAGGTTCCCACAGAGGTAAGGGAAGTGCCCGTGCCCTGGGGGAGGAGAAACAGCACCCGCTTGGCCCCTGGCCTCGGGCACAAGGCGTGGTCCCCACGTGTGGGCGGTCTCTGAATGCCAGGGAGTGAAAACAGGCAGGCCGGTTGCACCTGGGGTAACGCAAGTGCTCCTTTCCAAGGAAGTCTTGAGCTCCCAGCCCTTGCTGATGTGTGCACCTGCTCTGAGAACAGACAGGGGCTGTAGCATTTGCTTGTTCATTTAGTCCAACCCCCTATTTTAGAGCCAAGCAAGCTCAGGCCCAGAGGGAACTGGCAAAGCTGAACAGCCATCGCCTGAGCTGCTCCTTCGGCTCTGACTCCAAAAATTTCACGCGGGCAACGCCTACCAGATCTTTGCCAGGCCTGCGCCAGCCCGAGTCTCCCCAGCTCCCCGTTTTGGATTCTGCCTCCCAGTCTCCCAGAACTCTCCGACAAGCTGAGTTAGGAAAATAAATCACTGTACAGACCAGAGACTCCGAATACTGACAGAACTTAACAAATGCTTTAGTGAACGTTACAAGATTAATTCTGATGGCAACTCTCAGAGGCGGGTCAGCCCAGGCCAGTTCCGAATCGCCTCTGCACCATTTCTTAACTATGTGACCCTCCGCGAGAAGCTTAACTTCCCTAAGCCTCAGTCTCCACCTTTGTAGAATGGGGTGGAGAAAATCGAGCCCTCGTGTGGCTGCTGAGATGATCAAACGTGGTTCAGCGTGGGTGTGGCATCTTGTACTCAGAAGGTCTCCACTTATTCACCAAACACACACTTAGTGGACGCCTGCCGTGTGCTATGTACGGGCCTCACACTCGGCTCTGGGGGAAGATCTGGGGACTGGGACACAGTTCATGTCCTCCAGGAAATTGATTCCCAGACCTGAGGGTGCATGAGGGTCCCCTGAAAGGCTTCCTAAAACACAGGTTGCTGGGCCCCACCACAGAGCTTCTGATTCGGATTCTGGGATGGGCATGGGAATTCACACCTCTACTGAGGTCCCAGGTGACGCTGGCTTTGCTGGTCCAGGGACCACAATTTGGGTAGCATTGTTCACAAACATTATGGTTTATAAGAGGCAATGTAAAGAATTACTATTAAAAGAAGGATGTGAAATTTGTCATGAAAGAGGCACAGAGAAGCTACAACGGGGCCCAGATAAAAGGAATCTGAGGGGCTTCCCTGGTGGTGCAGTGGTTAAGAATCCACCTGCCAACGCAGGGGACACGGGTTCAAGCCCTGGGCCGGGAAGATCCCACATGCCACAGAGCAACTAAGCCCGTGCGCCACAACTACTGAGCCTGAGCTCTAGAGCCCACGAGACACAACTACTAAAGCCCGCGTGCCACAGCTACTGAAGCCCGCATGCCTAGAGCCCATGCTCTACAACAAGAGAAGCCACCACAATGAGAAGCCTGCGCACCGCAATTAGGAGTAGGTCCCGCTCGCTGCAACTAGCCTCACGCCCAGTTCAAAACCCAGACCTGCACCCTTCTTCCTGAATATCCTGTTCATTTTTTTTTTTAGGATAAAGAAAGGAGTACCCTCTCCTATTTCGTAATTAAGAGTAAGATACCTCCCCACTTTCCTACCACCCTCTCTCCTCTACTCCTACAAACACGATACCAAATAGTGTTCACTCTACTCAATACTCTGTAATGACCTATATGAGAAAAGAACCTAAAAAAGAGTGGATATATGTATATGTACAACTGATTCACTTTGCTGTACACCTAAAACTAACACAACATTGTAAATCAACTATACTCCTATAAAATTTTTTTTAAAGTTGATGCCATCTAATAATAACAGAAAAAATAAAAATAAAAAAATAAAATAAAATAATGAAAAAAACCCCACAGTCTGCCCTTATTTAAGAAAGACCTGAATGTGTGAGTGTGTGTGTGTGTGTGTGTGTGTGTGTGTGCACGCGCGTGACTCCGTGCCAGCCCACGGCACTGGCCAGCACCATCATCAAACAAGCCCTGCCGAATCCTCACGCTTCAAGGGCTCCCGCTTCGTTAGGAAGGAATTTCCTTAGTTGAGCCACAAATTGACCTCCAACCACGTACATAAGCCCACAAAATAGAGGTCAAATCTGGTCTTGTTTCATGCTTCTGCCTGGTGACCATGGCTATCTTTGCCCAAAGTCAGATTTCATGGCCCCAAAATACTAGTGGTCACAGGACAACCCGCCAGACCGGGGGCCTGACAAATCGGCAAGGGGCTGATGACCCATCCCTCACCCTCGGTGCTCAGCCCTGGGCCTGGTACCATGGCAGGAGCCGAGTGAGGCTGAGAGAGGGACTGATTGAAGGAACAAATGAACAAGCAAATGGTCGTCATGGGACAGGATTGTCTCACTTGGGCTCATCGTAGAAAACGGTGACAAGCTCTGAAACTCTGGCGCCTGATCAGGGGCTACCCCAGTGACCAGTCTGCTTGGTTCTCTCATTGCCCCGGAAAGGATTTTAGAGTTTTCCCAGGAGGACCCCTTGGTGTGGAGTCAGACTGGGAGGACGTGTCATGTTGCCTGTTTCTCGTGCGTTCCCTGGGCTCCCCGACTTCCACCACTCGTCACACTGCTGTACTTGCCTTTAAAGATCACTGGCTTGGCCTTGCATATTTTCAGCAAGTTGTCGGGAACGGACACTGGTTCTCCGGAGGCCACAACGGGAAAGGTGACTGAAGCCGGTCCCACCAAGCCAACCTGGGGCATGCAGGTCACGCCTGTGCTCTCTAGGGACACGCCGAGAGCATTAGGAAGACACGTCAGACAAAGCATCCACCTCCGGCAGACCTGCCGTCAGGCTGGCCAACACATGTGCTACAACTTGACCAGTTCCCTGCTTATGGGAGCATCCAAGTCCGGGAATCACAGATTCCTGCGGTCAAAAGCATCTTAAAGGTCGCTGGGTCCCCCTTCCCCACCAAACAACCTAGTCTCCTCCTCTCAATATCCCTGCCAAGTGACAGGCAAGCCTTTTAAAAAATTCCTCTAGGATCAGAGAGGTCAATACTGTACATGGGTCCTGGGCTTTGTTAAGCAAGAGAATCTTTTGTTATACCCAAGTCTGCCTCCCTAGAACTTTCTCACCAATACACACAAAAGCACATGTAAGCACACACACACACCACCGGCAGCACCACCACCGCTGGTACCCAAGCCTTGGACTTGGGGCAAGGATTTCGTCACTTACCGTACTTAGCTCTGTTCCCCCCACCCTGGGGGTGGCCACCATCCGCAGCTGATGGAGATTCTGGAGACCATCCTTTGTGGCGTTTTTTGGGGGGCCCGGAGTTCGATAAGATACCTAGGCCACATTCAGAGTGTGGATTAGGGTGTCACTAGGGATGAGCTTCAATACAACGTTCCCCTGAATTGGAGCACACTTATTTGTAACTTTTTAAATCACAGTTTCACAATGGGTTTTAGCATCTAGTGAAGTATCTAGGCTTAAGGAAATATCCCATCGACGTTGGTAAATGTTTTATTCCAAAGCTGTGCAAGTGTCTAAGTTTTAGCTCTCCGAGCATTACCTCCTTCATCTTTACAGGGGGATAATAAAACCTAGACTGAAAGGTGGTTTGATCAGGACTAAAGAGAATATACGTAAAGCACAGAGTCTGGGTCCAATAAATGGTAGCCACCAAGACCCACATCACCATCATCGTCTACACATTCCAGTAAATGAGTACGTGTTTCTATAGACAAGCTGCAACTGCATTCAACTTACCGCCACAGTTTCACCACTTGGGGGCAGTACCGATCCACCTGTGCACCTCTCCCCACCCCCGGCCTCGATAAGCTAATTTCAGACTAACAAAATGATGGGGAACAGAAGCTGGTACCCACTGCTGTTAATGAGTCATCCCGGCCCACGGCAGGGAACAGCATGAGAATGACTCATGCTCTGTTCTGGGATTATTCAAAGTATCAAGAATTGGTTACCATATTTTTTGGGACCCATCCAACACAAAAGTTCCCCTACATTTAGAGCTCCGCGTTCAACCATGACACATTAAAGTTTAAATTTTAAAACTCTCTATTCCCAGAGACAACCCCATCCCAAGGAAACCAGAACCCCAGATGCCTTCTGACGACCCACGAGCTCCTGGTGATTCTAAACCGCACCAGGGTTGAGAACCGCCGGTTTAGAGCAATGTTTCTCCAAGTCTGGCCTGAGACAAAGCTGGACAGAACCAGTGGGAGCTTGTTCAAAGTGTCTGCTCCCGGACACCCCTCAGCCTACAGAAGCAGACCTCTGGGAGGGAAAGAAAACACTTCGTTCACAAGCACCCTGGTTACACTGAGGCGCACTGCAGTTTGAGAATCATTGCTTTCGAGTCTTTTAAAAGTAATCCAAAGTTATCTTCACCTCTTCTTTAGACCGATTGAAAAGGAATGAAATGAAGTGAATAAAATGTTAAAAAACGTGAAGTTCTTTGTTTGCAGAGAGCTTTCCAGCAGGTGGTCTCCTCTGATCCCCGCAACCTCTGAGGCAGCTTCTGCTATGTTTGTTCCATTTAGAACCATATCTTCACCTCCCCGAATATCTGTCCTCAAGAGCCAGTAGAAGAGCTCCCACAAAGACTGAGATGCCAGCTCCTCTAAAAACCACGTTAAACTACCAGAGCAGGGAGGGCAATGGGATTGGGTCTCGGTACTAAGGATGGAAGATCTACAGGTATTTTCTCCCTTTGGGATGCTAACACTAACTGTCTCTACGTGGACTCTAAGCTCATGATTTCTGCCAAAATGATGTCACCAGGAGCTGCCCCTGTGGACCATCTATTTCTGGCCATGTGTCCTGGTAGTGGGGAGGGGGACCCTATTTGGCACTTTGGGGGAGACAAGTCTTCATCATATAGCCCACTTCCTGCAGGCACTGCACATCCGGACCCTGAGCTGGGACAACCAAAAAAAGGATCCTGCACATTTCCTAACTCCCTCCCCCACCCTACCCCCGCCCCGTCCCGCAGGGGCAGCACTTCCACTGCGAACCACTGAGCGACAGTCCCCAAGCCCTGGTTAAACACTCCTTGTAGCTTCAGAAGCAGTTTCTTAAAACTGGTTCCAGCTCTCCCCAGAGCAGGCGTGAGGCACAGGACCTCCAGCTGTGCCCTTAACGGTGCAACCGCACTCCACCAGCATCCCTCACGCCCTCTGGGCCAGGCTCTGCGGAGTATCTGGGCTCCCAGAAGACACGATGGCGGCCCTGCTCCCAGGAACTTCACAGGCCCGACAGACACAAATGGCCGCGGAACAAAGCCTGACACCTGAGTGTCACAAGGAGGGAGCCCTCCTACAGGGAGGAGGTGACACCTGAGCTAAGCTCTGAAGGGCACGTATAGAAGGTGGGTGGCGAGAGCCCTTCAAGGGCACGGATGTGTGACCAGGGCATAGAGACAGGATGGGGAGGGCACTGAGCTGTACCCAATACAGCCAGGGTACGAGTTCTTAAGTAGAAAGAGTGGGGAATGAGCGAGTTCAAAAGGTTGGTTGGGGCCAGATTCCGGAAGTTTCCAGCATCACGCTAGGGAACTGGGGCTCTGTTTCTCATGCCCCTCCAAGGAAACACATTCATTCACCACAGAAGGAGCCTCCGGTTGGGTCCACAGAGCCAACCTCATAGGGCCCAGGCTGAAGGATGTCCTCTGTCCCTGCTGTCCGGGGTGGACGCACCCAGGCCTCAGTGCAGGGAGGGGAGGTACCAGCAGCACAGTCTCCCGTCACCGTCCCCAGAGGCTCAGTCCTCAGCCACTGGTCGCCCTAAATTTAGCACCTAGCCGAGAAGAAACAGTCTTGGGAGGAAAAGCGGGTGCCTGCCTGGGGTTCCTCACACTGGGGAAGTTACAGGGATTTGACTCCAGAATGGACACTCTGGTCAGGACTGCGAAAGCTCAGATCCAAGTCAGAAAAGATATCGTTCCTTCAACTAAGAGGGAGACAATTCCCGCACCAGGGGAGTCCTCCGCCAGCCGTGTCACGGAAGCAGGGAGGCCTGGCACGCAGGCTGGTGCCTCTCTGGGCCACACTTTCCTTCTCTGTAAGACAGGTTGGACTAGACGGTTTCTGGGCCCTCTTCCAGTGAAGCTCTCGGGTCCTAATGTTCCACTCAGCTGTGTGCACGCAGGAGGGAGGAGAGACGTAAGACTGGCCTATTGAATGGCTCCAGGTAAGCACGGAGGGAGAGAACTGAATGTGGGGTCCCCGGACCGCTCCGACCCTTCCTCAACCCACAGCCTCTGCTCCAGCAGGAGGCCCGCTTCACCCCTTCACTCGCTTTTCTCACTCGGACCCTCACCGCCTCATCCCTCTCCCTCACTTCCTCCCATACGATCTCTAATTAATGCTTCCCCAACTGTCAGCTGCAACTCAGCTGTCACCTCCGCCAGGAAGCCCTCCCTGAAAAGACCAGCTCAGTGATGGTGTTGATGCAGGTGGCGATAATGGCGCCCCTTAGTGAGCTGCCAGTTGTGCCCTGAATTTCCATACAGCGCCTCATCTAACCTCCAACTGCCCTCAGAGCAGAATTCTCATCTCCTGATGAGGGAATGTTTAGCCAGGAGACTTGATCCCCCGACAGAGCTGGGTTTTGAATTCTTGTTCATCTGACTCTGGAGCCCCTATCTTCCCATGACACCACGTGGCCCCATTTCTCCAGAACTCTCCAGCCCTCACGGTGGGCGGCCCACAATGCGACAGGTCACCCGCCCATACGGGGCTCCCACTGTGCTGGGCAGACACACCCACCACCCAAGTCGGGGGCCGCCCCCCCCCGGTGCCAGGGTCTGAGCACAGCCCCACGGACTCAGGAGGCACCTGCTGACCTGGCCTGACTCTCCTTCCAAGCCCCCCAATTCCAGGAGGCTCGGGGGCCTCGGCACGGGGGCTCCCCCATCCTCCCGCCCCGCCACCGTCTTGACCCAGAGCAGAGTAAGGCCCCCGAACAGGACAGGCAAGGCTACCTAAGGCCGAGGGACGCGGTGCGGCAGACAGGCTGTGCTTCACCAGCAGCTGGTGCTTCGGGGAGTCTTTGCCGTTGAAAACAGCCGGACCCACGGCTGCGGTTAGTGACGCATGATCGTGGGCTGGTCCTGACAGCAGAGAGAAAGAGGGGAGAGAGCGGGGCACTCTGTGAGCCCAGCAAGCAGGAGATGACTCTTCCTCCATTTTACAAATGAGCCTTTCACTGATGCGGCCCGTCGGGAGTCAGAGCTCTTGCCAGAGTGATTCTGCGCCCCCCGGAGAAAGCACAGACACACACGGACAGGCACACACGCATATGTGCACACACAGGCACACACACTCCTGCGCGTGCTTTACTGAGCACGCCTGGTGAGAGAAGGGCCAACGGGGCCCCTGGATTCCGGGAGCACCCCTGCATCTGCTCCACCCTCCTTCCACCTTCTCGCTCACCCTCCTGAGTTCAGGGGCATGTCAAACATGCTCAGGAAAGCAGCCAGGTTTGCCATCGCCCAGATCCAGGCTGCCCCAGGCTGGCCCATCGCCCAGCCTGGGGCTCCCCGGGCCCGAGGAGAATTCTGGGGGCCATCGGGGGCTGTGGTCTTGTAAGTCACCCACATCAGCCAGAATGATCTGGAAGGCACTCCAGACTCAGGAGCAGCACAAAACATCTCCTGTGTTGAGGCGGCATGGTGAGGGGTTAAGGGTGGGTTCCGAAGCCAGACGACCCGTGTCTGAGCCCCAGCTCTGCTGCGTACTTGCTGTGCAACCTTCCTTAACTTACGTCACCTCCCATTGTTCTCATCTAGACAATGGAGGTAATCACAGAGCCACTGTGAGGACGACACGAGTTAACAGAAGGTCATAAGCACAAAGTATTTGCTATTACTATCATTGTACTCAATTCTTACGATCACCCTGCAGATTAGACAGAAAAGGTTTTCTCCATCTGTACGGATGAGGAAACGGAGATTCAAAGAGTTAAAATGAGTGGCTTCAAGTCACCTGGCTAGGAGGCAGCAGCGCTGGAACTCACACCAAGGTGTTCTGACGACAAAAGCAGTGATCCCTCCAGCTGCCAAGGTGTGACAGGCCCCAGGCGGCCCGGGCACAGTGAGGACAACAGCAGACACCACGTGGACCGGGGGACACCGTGCCTCTGGAGGACAGTGTGTTCCCAGCCCAGGTGCAGCCTCTTCGCTGTGGATTATGAGTCACATGGGGCAAGGGCCCGGTTCCCCTCGGCAGAGCCCCTGGGCAGGAGGAATAACGACCACCAACCCACCAGAGGCCTTGGGAAGGAGGCTGCTATCTCCTTGATAACAGCTGTCGTGCTTATCAGGTCTGTTTGTCATGGCAAATGCCAAGTTCATGAACCAGAAATGCCTGTATCAAATCCTACTGCCCGTGAGATCCTATGCGAGCATCTTTGTGCCTCAATTTCCAAGTCAGAACATTGGGGAAACTAAAGCCCACTCCCGGCATGTCCGGCGCTGCTCCATCATCTCACCTGCCTGCGGTGCTCCCAGCGGGACGCTCGGGGTCGTCCCAGGACCAGGCTCGCTGGGGAAGGGAGCTGGCAGCCCAGAGCTCTCCAGCGGTGGGAACAGAGAGCTGGAACACGCACTGGCGGATGCCTGCCGGCTTCTGAGCTCTGTGGGGAAGATGCACACGTGAAAACCAGCCCACTGCTCCTCCCCAGCAGTGTGAGATGACTTCCTAGACCGGAAGCTGTCCTGTAGGAGAGCCAGCTACAGAGATGACCACAGCGGTGCCAAGCCCATCCTAGTCTCTTCGTCCGGGGAAGGGGGGGATGTGACACGCCCCAGGCTCGGTGCCAAAGGCAGGGGATCCATCTGAGGGACAGCTCTTCTGCCAGGAGCAGGAACAATAGTGACCATTTGGGAAACAGACAGGAACACATGATACAAACGAAACCTTCCATCACCGCCCTTCAAGTCCAAGGGAAGAACAGAGCTTTACTCAAAGGTAATGGAACAGCTAATACCATCCTCCAGCCCTAAATCACTCTCTGTCCGGAAGATTAACCCCCAGGAGTACTTGGTCACAGCAAGTGATCAAAGGCTCTTATCTGGTCCCACAAGGGGAAGAACCACTGCCTCCCCAGGACGTAGAAAATGACAGGCATGTATGCAGTAGGAGCTCAAGAAATATTTACTGAGCCATGCAAGAACAGGAGAGGGGCGGGAGAGGAGTGATGGGAGGGGACAGGGGAAGAACGTCCAGAGCCAGCCCCTCCTGAAGCCCTCTGCTCTACTTGCAGAAGCTGGCTGGGAGATTCCAGGTGACCAGAGTGAATCTACGCAGACAGGTGAGGGACAACAGTCTGGCTCTCCCGGGCACCTCGCGGAGACCACTCCTAGGACACATCCCTCCCCAGCTGTTTGTGAGGGGATGGGGGGGATCTCAGAGAGTACCTGGGCCTGGGAAATCCAGCCCCTCTGCCCCTATAGTCTGACTGCAGCCATGAGAATACGGAGAGAGAGAGAAGGGCGGAGTGTGGCCCTTTCCTAAAGCGGGAGCCCACTCACTTCTGCAAGGACCAGCACCAGGAAGCTGGTCTTTCTCTTCACAGTTAACAGGCTGTGGAGCGGGAAGGGGGCCTATTTGAGCTGAGTTTTCTCTAAGTCAGGGTTTCTCAACTTTGCCGCCATTGACTCTGGGTTGCTCAATTCTTTGGAGGGGTGCTGCCCCAGGCACTGCACGATCCAGCAGCATCCCTGGCCCCCACCCACGAGATGCCAGTGGCTCTCTGCACTCATGATGATCAACAGTGTCTCCAGACATTGCCAAATATCCCCTGGGGGACAGAACCACCCCCCGCTGAGAACCTTGCCCCAAATACTTGCCACAAGAAGGCACAGCACAGTGTTGGCCCTGTGTCAGCTTTGAAAGCTCCCATACAATCAGGCCGATACTATAAACTAGACGCCCGTAGTGCAAAGTCGCGCTGTAATTTCCCAGGACTATAGCATCTAGTTTATAGTATGGTAAAGCTGACACAGGGCCAACACTGTGCTGTGCCTCCTTGTGGCAAGTATCTGGGGCAAGGTTCTCAGCCGGGGGTGGTTTTGTCCCCCAGGGGATATTTGGCAATGTCTGGAGACACCGTTGATCGTCATGAGTGCAGAGAGCCACTGGCATCCCGTGGGTGGGGGCCAGGGATGCTGCTAAATCATGCAGTGCCGTATGGAGGGTCCTTAAACAACTAAAAGTAGAATTACCATATGACCCAGCAATCCCACTACTGGGCATCTACCCAGAGAAAACCATAACTCAAAAAGACACTTGCACCCCAATGTTCATTGCAGCACTATTTGCAATAGCCAGGTCATGGAAACAACCTAGATGCCCATCGACAGACGAATGGATAAAGAAGATGTGGCACATATATACAATGGAATATTACTCAGCCATAAAAAGGAATGAAATTGGGGCATTTGTAGAGACGTGGATGGACCTAGAGACTGTCATACAGAGTGAAGTAAGTCAGAAAGAGAAAAACAAATATCGTATATTAACACATATGCGGAATCTAGAAAAATGGTACAGATGAACCATTTTGCAGGGCAGAAATAGAGACACAGATGCAGAGAACAAACGTATGGACACCAAGGGGGGAAAGCAGGCGGAGGGGCGATGGGATGAACTGGGAGACTGGGATTGACATATATACACTAATATGTATAAAATAACTAATAAGAACGTGCTGTACAAAAAAATAAAATTCAAAACAAAAAAAATTTCACTGGGCTGACGTGTTGCCCGAAACCGCGTCTACTGCAGAGCAGTCTCGGCCCAGAGTCGTGCCGACAGGCCCCGGGCTTGCTTGGAGGCGCCCCCTTCTCACACCCCACCCCCTGCTCACCTGAGCCTTTCCAGCAAATGAGAGGCCCTTTGGTCAGAGCCCCTTGTGCGTTGCGGATCAGGTAATATTTCAAGTGTTTCTGCTTCTTGGGCTGGGTGGTCACCTTCAGGTTCATGTGGCTGGAGAACTCTGTGAAGTAACAGAAGCCTTTCTTCCCACAGCCAACGCAATTCCCAGAGAAACCTGGGGAGGAAAAAACCATGACCATCCCCATCTTACACCAAAGTCCCTCCAAGTGACACATCGGCCACTAGGCATTCACATCCTACACCACACCAGTAGGGAAGTCCACGGGGCAAAGGTCCCTGTCAGCTCCTGCTGACAGGGGTCAAGATGACCTTGATGCCAACAGGAGGACCAAGTGGACTCATCGTAGAGCTGAGCCCAGGCAAGCCCGGAAGACTGAACTCGCTTAGGGGCACATTTAAAGCCTCTGCGTCCTACGGCACAGGACAAGAACTGTCCCATTCAACTGTCTACACTGACCGGGCACCTGCAATGATTTGCTGTGTCCGCATCTCCTTCAGGGCTGGCCAGTCGCAGAATCTCAAAGCAATCAGACCCCTGAGACTGGATGCATTGGGAGTCCTCTTCAGAGTCCAGAGTTCCCTCCAGGAATCAAGTGAGTTGATCCCACGAGTTGCAGAGGAGAAATCAAGAGCTCCACCACGCAAGGCCAGGGTGGTGGTGAGTGAAATCTATGGCCCCAGCAGCCACGGAGTGGAGACACTCGGCTAAAACGTGGTGGTCTATGTCAGCGTCCTGCTGCCTGAGGCCAGAGGGGGCCTTTCTGGGAGATGACAGAGTTCAGCTCTGAGGCTCTGGGAAGGCTGGCTTTATAGAGGCAATGACAAAACCACCTCCCATGAACTATTAAAATCCAGAGAACGTGCTTGAAAGACCTTTACATACTGTAAAGTCTATTCAAACTGGTCTCAACAGAACTGTTGGTTAATACCAGAGAAATGTGATGATTTAGGTTTTCTATCTGGTGACCCTTCTGGTTTAACTTCACTATCTCACAAAGGCCTTCCCTGTGACCTTGCCTTGCCCACTGGTACGTCTGGTTTCTAAGGAGCAAGGTTCTTCGGCAGGAGAGACCCTGAAGCTGAGACTAACTTATTTTATCGTATGCTCTGGCTGACAAGTTTACAAAGGGCATTTCAACTCAGGCCAGGAGGACCACGGGGTTCTGTGCATAAGCTCTGCTTTTAAAGGGGATAATTCTGAGGCCTCTGGCTACTGTCCAAAATAACATCAGTTTGTGAAGGTTCAAAACATCTCTCCACAGAGAAAGAAGACATCTATATTACAGAAACCTTCTGGGTTCTCTGACTGATTTGAAGCAAATTTAATATTCCTTAAAAGGCCCTAGAAATAAAGACAAATCTCTTGGTCTAAAAGGCAGGCACAGGTTAGTTTATCCTTCCAAACTCCTGCCCCCTGTGTACCAGAGAAACAGGTAAGGTACCGAAGAAATGCCGGCACCATGCTCTATGTTTACGTGTTGTTAAAGGGACAGGGAGGAAACTACCATGCAGAGAAAACCAACAGCCTTCCTGCCATTCACTGTCACCCAAACAGGGCACTCAGCTTAACTGACACGACCACCAGTCCGTCAGGACAGCAAAACCTTCTTTTGGGAAATGAGAGCCAGAGAGGCTAAGTAGTTGTCCAGTGTGTAGATCTAGAGAGTGATGTGTGGATTCTAGCATGAGAATGGAGTGCAGACCCAGAAGCACGGCCTTCAAGGCTGCCCCCAATGCCCTCCATCCTCGTCTCCTGCTTTATCTCCCTTTCCTCCCACTACTATGCCGAATTCCCAACTGGACTTTATATTGCTGACAGTTCTCATACCTTCTTCCTTAGTGTCAGAGTTACTGACATTTGTGTATTTCCCCCCATAAATATCCCCACGCTTCCAAAGGACCGGGAGCACGGTATGTCTGTGGGGAGGCGTGGGCCATGTCTGTGTGTGTAAGTGTGTGTATCCAAACTAGTGCCTGACACAGGAGAGGCAGCAAATATCTGGAAGGAACAGGAGACAGGAAACAAGATAACTATCGAAGTGCACACTTAGCATCTCCGCATACATTTTGACAGGCTTTTGTTTTCTAACGTTCTAATGTTTCTAATGTTTTCTAACTTTATAATCTAATGTTTTTATTTATTCTTTGGTCTCCAACCTGGGCACCTTGAGATAAACAGCTCAACTGTCATCTAAGAATGAGGCCCTGAGAAAACTTCCATGCTCCCCGGAAGGGATTCTGACCCTGAGGGTTCAAAAGATGATGAACAAGAAGCAGAACTGCAAAACCAAGGACGCTCGGAGCGCTTCACCAAGGCCAGCACCGCCATCCCTTTCCAGAAATAGCTAAATAGCTACAGGCCTTTTGTCCTATGAGAACTGTGGACTGTGGGACCACGGCTCCATTCCAGAAGCCGGGAGGGGAGCCACAGACGAGAAGGGGCTCCTCCTTGCGGTTCAGAAATAAAAGTGGAAACCCTGGTCCTACCAGGATAGTAAGGACAGGCATACCTCGTTCTATTGTCCGTGCCTCTTTTTCTTCATATCTAAATGCTAGGTAGTAACACCTCACTCACCTGCCTCATTTTAACTAGAACAGTTTCTCGCACATGAGAAGCGCTCAGGAAAGTAGCCGCTGTCAGGTTCCTTTGTTGCTGCTGCTGCTGCTGTCTTTCTCCCACTGGCAATCCACCCATTTATCATGACTCAACTCCATCACCACATACTCTGAGATACTCTCCCATCCCTGGGGCTTGGCACGTCCTTCGGGATCCTCTAGCGCCTTAAGCCCTAGGCTGGGACCTGCTGCACAGAGATTTCTGTGGCCGTGGGTGCGATCTCCGAGCTGAGTCCTGGTTGGCCCGTGTCTTCCCACAGGCCCTGAGCTCCCAGGAAGGACCAGGTCCCACTTGGCTTTGGGGCCCTGGGTTGAATTTAAAGTTCACCTTCAGTTTGGGGTTATACATTCCATAAATGCTTAATTATTTGCATTCTAGATGCACAAAGAGCTTGTTTACTCCCATCGCAGAAATGAACAATCTAGCTAGATGTTTTCTTCTCCTATGTCTTAGCTATCAGCCAATTTTGATGAATTACTATCAAAAAACTGAAACACCCATCTAGGTTTTCATTTTCTCACTTTCTCAGACCAAATCCCTCAGTTGATTCAAACTCACTAAAACAACGCTCCCTTCATTATAAATTATGGGGTGGGGAGAGGCACCTCAAGCTGTGGCTTCCCCCAAGATATTCCACAGCCTCCACTTCATAGGTCACTAAAAAGCACTGAGCCCCGGCCCCCAGAGGGCTGCAGGGCCACCTTGTCCTGTGCAGCCATCAGGGTTAATTGCAGGAAACCTAAACAGCGCTAAGTGTGCAAGCCGAGAGCATAAAGTTGTTTTCAAAGAAGAAAGCATCGGTTATTACCAGCCGGCCCTTGTCACCCACCTCCGATGGCTTTTTGGCAAGCAATTAACAAAGACCCCACTTCCTCTAAGCTCCCCGCCTGAGGGGCTGAAGTTGTTCCTGGGCTGGTGGTGAATGAACTGAAAGATTCTTGTCTCCACATTTCGAGACCCAGAGCCTCCTTGATTTACTACCCTGGCAATTCCTTTACAGTCACAAAGGGGAGGAATTCATTCAGGCAAACCCCCAGCCGTGGCCAGATCAAACTCGAACCAAGTCACCAGGCCATCTTCCCCACTCATTTTGTCCTAAGCGGCCTCGATAAGCAAATTGAATCTGAGACGCAATGACTCCGTGAGCTTCCTTGGTAGAGTGAATTTTCTGGATTATTCTTGCTTTCAAAAACTAGTTACGATATCTGTTTTACACATGGTAGGGTATATAGCTAGTGGGAAGCTGCTGTAGGGCACAGGGAGTTCAGCTCGGTGCTCTGTGATGACCTAGCTGGGTGGGATGGGCCGGGGGGAGGGAGGTCCCAGAGGGAGGGGATATATATATACACATAGAGCTGATTCACTTCATTGTACAGCAGGAACTAACGCAACATTGTAAAGCGATGATACTCCAATTTAAAAAAGAAACAAACCCGTTACGATACAGGCCATTTCAGAGTACTGAGTAGAGTTCCCTGTGCTGTACAGCAGGTCCTTATTAGTTATCTACTTTATATGTGGTAGTGTGTATATGTCAGTCCCAATCTCCCAATTTATCCCTCCCCCACCTTAAGAATCTAAAACACACAAAAAAAGAGTGGATATATGTACATGTATATAACTGATTCACTCTGCTGTACACCTGAAACTAACACAACATTGTAAATCAACTATACTCCAATAAAAATTTTAAAAAAACAAAAACCAGTTACGATAAGCCCATGGACCTGCCTTAAGGGAGTACTGGCCACAACTTTTTCTCCCCCTGGTCGTTGCCCCAGAGCCATGTCCATCCCTCCAGTGAGCGTTCGTCTGCCGTGTTTCAGAGTTTACACACCACCGTGTCCCTGCGGCCCTCGTGGCAGGAACCACTTCTGTTTCTTCTCTGGGTCGATCCTCACTCTCCCCTCCCCACCTCCACCCTTTGGTCCTTTGCACAGAGCTTCAGACATAATACCTCCTCAATAAATATCCACTGCGGTGCGTTTACCTACCCAGCTTTGGGGGGCCGTATCAAGCACAAAAGTGAGGTTTAAATGTTTGTACACGTGGGAAGTGCAGAAGGAACTGGGGAGCAGGGGAAGCCAGCTTGCTGGGCTCTCGGTCCAAACCTCACGTCTCCCCTGATTTTGCTCCACTAATGGGGGAGTGAGCTGAGCACAGGGCCAGGCACACAGAAAGAGCTCAATAGAAGTCCGAGCAGAGGGGAGCCGGGCTTCATAAGGCTTGGTCTCGACTCTGCACTGCAGCTGGGACCCTCTGGGCCAGCGGTGGTTCCAAAGATCAAAGCCACGGCTTCCCTAGGCTGACCTCGACCAGGTACGGGGCCGTGGGGTGTGGTAGTTAGAGGGTACCATCTGGAACCAGGAAGACCTGAGTTTGAATCCTGACTCTGTTCCTTTACTTGTGCGCCCTTGGGCAAGTGCATTAACAGGTCCAAGCACACCTGTTAAGCCAGGATAAGAATGACGGGCTGGTGAAGGGTAGAGCGAAGGAGAGAACGGCAGAGGGTGCCCGGCCGTCTCTCAGGACATGACCGTCCAGGAGGCAGGGCCACGCGCTCGGCCTTCTTCTCGCCCTGCCTCGTGTCTGCTGGCTTCCGAGAGCACCTAGGACAGGGTTTGGATCGCAATTCTGACACAGTAGGCACTTTGGAAAGGTCTGACGAATACGTGTACAAGAAGAATGAGTGCTGATGGGTTTTCTACAGGAAGGTAGTCAGGTTTTAAAAGTAACTCTCCTTTGCATTCCATTCCACAAAGAAATAGCCCAGAGTGATGAATAAACAGGGCTGTGTGACATGCTGATGAAGAGGCTCAAAGGTGGCCTGTCCCCCAAGGGGACCAACAGCTCTCCTTGTGCCCACCCGCCAGGCGGCCGGAGCCGCAGAGAAGAGCAGAGGAGCAAGTTACCAAGAAGGGCGTTGTGTCCATCGTCATCCGGCAAGAACCTCTTGTCAACGGCACACACCAGGAGATGGTCCGGCAGGCTGGGGGACTTGGCGCCCACCAGGAGGAAGCCCGCGGGGACATCGATGGGCTCGCTGGAGATGGAGACGAGACGCAGGTCCTTCCCTGCCTGGCAGAACCCTAGGAGGGACGGACAGGCTCACACGCTGCCCAGCGAGTGGCTCCCACGGAGCCAGGATCCACGCAGGCAAAGGGGTGACAACAGTTTGGTCTCGTCAGCAACCACCGTGCCGCTGGACCCGGCTGACTTCCAAATTAATTCTGAGAACACTCTTAAGTACATTACCCTTACATGCTTTTCACTTGCCAGTTACAACCATTCACAACAATAAAGTGATTAGGAAGAATAAAAAATGTAAAAAATTAAATTAATTCATTACTCATGACACTTAACCACATGCTGCTTTTCTGACTATCGGTGTCACCGTATAATACACATTAATGTAAAATGAAGCTTAGCAGGAAAGAAGGGTAGACCAGTGATGATAAATTAAAATGTAGACAAGATAAATCCATACGGGACTGTGAGTAAGTTGATGTCTTCTCCACCCTATATTTTATGTGTACGAGGCAGGGGCACATGGCAGGAATACGGGCTGAGGACCGGGTGACGCTGGTGGCCTCACAGGGGCCTCATCAGCAGAGGGAGACTTTCACTCTATACACATGAACCTTTCATATTTCAGAGCTTTAAAATATATTTCCTATTTAAAACTTAAGTGTCCAAAAATATTTAGGAAAAAAATGGAGAAGAGGGAAACAGCTGAGATCTATTTGGAGGGGCCCTTTCTGGGAATCTCCCTCCCTGAAGGCATGCGGAGCCGGATGCCCTGTGGCTTTTCCATCTTTAGTTATCGACAGGGACGATGAGAGTTAACGTGAACCCTGATGACCCCAAGGCCTTCCCTGCAAAACTCTACGGTACTTTAAGAAGCCTCTCCTCTGGTGTACCTGCTTTACCATTTACAAGGCACTAGTTCCGAGTTCTCGCATCTGCCCCTGGGCGAAGCAGTAAGAGGCACCCACTGTGTACAGCACCAGGTGGGAGAAGCCCTGGAAACTTGTCATTTGAGAGGTCAAGTCATCTGCTCAAAGCTGCTGGGAGGGGGGTCAGGACGGAGCTTGGGGCGGCCCCCCTGCGTTGTCTTGGGGACGTCAAACCAGTTCCCACAGGTGAGGTCAAGGGCCCAGCAGGTCTTTACCTCCATGACCCAGGCCCCTCCCATTCTGCACAGCAGCCGCTTCCTTCTGAAGAGCTGGAGGAAAAAAGGTCGTGGGCAGCCCATGTTCACTGTGCCCACCTGGAAATTCTTTGAAAATCATGGTGGTGACCACCAGAGAGTTTGCCATTCTCTTATTTAATTAGGCGGCCTTTTAGCTCTTGGACACTAGAAGTCCTATATCACAAAGAGCTACTGTTATCTGTTGCCCTTTTCCTGGAAGAGCAGTCCCAGGGAGGGCTGACTCCCTCCCCTGCCGGCCATCGCACACAAGGTCAAGTCCAGGCCCCCAGGCAGGGTGCATGGGGCCTCCACGGCCGGTCTCATCACTCATCCAAGCCCTGCCTGGCCACCCCTCAGGCCCCTACCTACATAAACTAGTAACAGTTCCCCAGATGGGCCGTGTTCCCCCTCCTCTAAGCCTTTGCACCTGCTGTTCCTGTCGGGAATATCCCTCTCCCCCAGCCCTCTCGGTCTCCTGGCTAACTCCTGCTGACACTCCAAAACCCATAGGAAGGGCCAGTTCCTCCAGGAGGCCTTTCCCCACACGCTCTACCGGCACCAGAAGCATCTCCCGTGCTCCCACAGACCCCTGCTGGCCCAGACCACCCCAACCTCCCAGCACTTTCTACACTGCATGCAGAGGGTCTGCTCACATAGCTTTGCTACACTGGGAGCTCTTGGACCTTTTATCTCCATATTTTCAGAGCAGGGCCTCAATACTTATTTTACTCAATTAACTGACCAACTAAGTAGTGACACCCCTTGACTGCTATGGTGACAGGTCAGGTGAACTTCCAACCGCTCAGTGACTTTGCCAGGCGGGGGAGCAGCAGACCAGAAGTGCACTCCAAGACCCTCAAGCGCAGAGCACAGGCTCCCATCCCTGAACAAAGGTGCCACCGCGCCCAGCATCTCCAAGCCTCGCTCCTCAACAGCAAAATGAGGATAACCTCACTGACGGTGCAGAGTTCCTGAGCTAACGTATTGATAGAGCTGCTTTTTCAGTGGTAAAGCAGCCACAGATGTGAAAGATTACGCCTACTCATCAGTGCTGATATAAACACACGGTGGACGCTGACCTCAGCTGGGATATTCTGGTTTTTAAACGGCCGATGGAGAAAAATTAACTTTGGGATCGGAATGCGTTTGTAACGGTGGGGCTGTGCGAAGAGTGACAGGGCCCCACGTGGCGTGGCCAGTGCCGCCAGGACGCGAGGGCCCGCCGGGCCACGGCCCGCTGGCGACGCGGGCACGGTCGCACCTCGGGGCCCCTCAGCACGCAGCCTGGCGGGCATCTCACCGTCCGTGGTGCAACTTCCTTCGGGCGGGGGGTGCATCTGGTAGGGGTTTGGGGGACAGTTCTGTTCCAGCCCCCCTTCCCCTTCCTCTTCCTCTTCCTCATTTTCCACTCGGCTTCCACCTAGATGTGGGAAAGGAGAGCAATGAGTAAGTCCACAGCGGGTCTCGGCAGCTAGTAATTAACCAGGCCTCACAGACACACGATTTAAGGAGGGCATTACCACCCTCCTTTACTCGCCGTGAAGGCCAAGACTCACTCAGGCCGGAAGTCCTTCCCAAGGTCACAGACTCTGGCTCCAAGCCTGGCCTTGTGACTTCAAACGCAGGTCCACGTCACCTCCCAGCCCCCAGAGCCACACACGTGTGCACAGCAGCAGGGCTCAGCACGGACATAGCTGTTGACAAGGACTGAGCATGCAGCCTGCACACAGCAGGCTCTCCAAAAACATCTGTGTGGGAGGAACCACAGTGTAACGTAAGGACCATTTTACAGCTAAGGAAACTGAGGTTCAGAGAGACCCAGTGGTTCAACAAACCGTTAAGCAGCACAGCCGGTACGTTCCCAGTTACACCCGACACCCAAGCTGCCATTCTTGCCACTAACTGCATCGCTTGCCTTAGAACCCAAAGTCCGGTGTGAACAACCTTTACATTTATTTATCCCCAAGGGAAGACTGGATGTATACAAACCGGAAATGCGAACACCCGAATTTACCCCACTCACCAAAAGAAGCCATCCCAGAACAGGCCAAGTGACTTTAAGAAACTTTTTTTAAGTGAAATAGTATTTTAGGAGTAATGGCAAGTGTGGAAACGGCCAGGAGAGCCAGGAGAGCCAGGAATTGGCCAGGAAAATCCCACTCCCCCTGTGTGTGAGCTTCATCACAGCAATGAAAGAGCTGGTCTTCCCCACAGGTTCTCGGTTCCTGGAGAGTGTGGGCCCAGCCCGTATTCTGTAACCCAGGCACCTAGCAGAATGCCTCGTGCAGGAAACTACTTCCCAACTGGTCTGAGCACACACAGTTATACCTTATTTACCCAGCCTGCTAGAGAAAGAGGGTTTCACATCAATGAATTTACAAACTCCTTCTAGCTTCTTTTAACTTCTTTGGGTAAAAAAATCCTTCTATCTTTAAATGTCATTTAAGAAATAGGATCCAGATTTCCTCGTGGAATAGGGTCGTTACAAGCATCCTTAGATACCCTAGGCCGGGAGACAGATGCTTCTTCCTTTTTGGTTTCTCCGTATCCTCCTCTAGTGCTGACCCCTTTGCTGCCAATCCTACTCTCATCTTAGCTGGCTCTCACACTCTCCATCCATCCAGTGGGTTACGTGGCTTTAGGTTAACGATGAAATTGTGCGCAGCAGAAAAAGATCGACTAGAAATCTGGGAACTCGAGTTTTAGTCCTTGGGTCTGCCATTGTCTGTGTGGCCACAGAAAAGTTACTTAACCTCTCTGTGCGTCAGATCTTGCATCTTTAAAATGCGGGGGTCACAGAAGGTCACTTTGAGCTGTGACAGTCTATGTGGGGATATGTGGCTCTCAGAGTTGCACAGAACATTCCAGGTGTGATTTAATCAGTACAGGGTGCTGGGAGCATAGCCTCAGGGTGGTCACCATTTTAAAGGTGCCGGAAGGACAAGAGGCAGAAGAAACTAACATCTTAGGCCGGCCCAGGCCCACGACCTTGGGAAGGTCACGGCAGGAAGTGAGCAAGAATTCCTAGTGTCTCCATCCCTCCAGGACGAGAGGACACAGAGGTGGCGGGGAGACTGTGAAAAGCTTACCCGGGAAAAACGCGTTGGAGGGGTAAAATGCAGAGCCTCCTTCAGCCGCTTCCTTCCTGCCGTTAAATGCAGGCAGGGACGGTTTTAGCAGGAGGTGGAGTCACGCCCAGACCCCAGGTGCCAGCCATGCCGCTCGGGTCCTCACAGGGGCCCAAACCATCCTCTGGCCGTCTATGGAGTAGGTGGCTTAGAAGGCTGTCTGCAAAATCAAGACTAGTCTGTAAGCCAGAGACTCAGCTCCAGGGGCTCGGGGGAGGGGTGGGGGTACAGCGAAGCACCAACAATTAGAGTGAAAAGGGGAGAGAAAGCCGGGGACTTCGGCGCTCTGAGGGCACACACAGGAATGTCTGCATGTCACTCTGCTCAACCGAAAAGAACAGGAATCCAGACTGTCCGAGAGAATGAAAGGAGAGGGTCTTAAGCCTCTGCAAGTCAAAGAAAGGGCTCAAAATCCCGTCGCTGCTAAAAAAGCAGGATTAAAGGTCAAAGGTCTACATCAGACATTCCAGGGTCTTTGATGGGATCCTTCAGCCAGCAACAAGCCCAAGGAGACTTCCTAACCGGGGCCAGACTAAACCAGACTGTTTACCAAGGTCTCCTGGAAGGATGAGAGCTTTAAAATGGCCTTAGACAAAACCAACTGGATTGGGAGCTCAGGACCTTAAAACTCAACCACAGGAATCCAGGGGTTCCACGGCTGCACTGCACCCTACAGAGGACGAGGGCATGTGTTTTAATGATTAGAGTAAATTTTGTTTTCTTTCCATGAGAAGAAACCGTATGACATTCTGAGTGGGTAGGATTACAGGAATGTACCTGCATCTTGTTTAATAAATAAATACTTATCCCCAAATACTGGGGTTGTATTCGTTTTGTTTGGTTGGCCTTCCTTTAAAAAACAAATAATACGTAAAAGAGTTCTCCCCTAGAAGGAGGCGGTAATACCCCTAATTCGTAGAACAAAGTAACAAGGGCCCTCACAAATACAGAAAATGTTAACAGATCAAGGGGTGTTTTGGGGTACCAGCACCCTGGTCATTAAAAGCATCCTTAATGTTGCTGTCTGAGGAAGGACAGCAGTTAAGATCAGAGACCTGACAGAGAGACAGACTGACAAAACAAGCCCTCTGCACCACGCTCTATGATGCAGAAACCAGGGGCTCAAGCCCAGTGCTTGGTTGATGGTGACATTTAGCAAATCGACAAGAGTCTCCCCCTTTTCACCAACCCCCTCCTCCATCCTCCCAGTACTAGAGAAACAAAATCTCGGAGGATTCCTCTACGCTGTTTGTCAGACATATGGGAAAATCATAGAGAGGGCCTGCTCTGGTTTTCATACCAACATGAGGGGCTGACCAAGCCGGCTGCCAGCTGGCAGGGAGCCTGCGGCACTCAACATGGGGGGCCCGGGCCGCGCAAGCCTCTAAGCTGTCCCTGGAAAGCAACACATGATGAGGGCAGGTGAGGGCATCCCAAGGAGGCAACGTTCGGGATGCAGCCTCCCGTTCAGAGGCCAGCAAAGGTTGTCTATGGAGAGCTTCAACCCCAGGAAAAGCTGACTGGGAAACTCCAGGGCTTTCTCCCCGCCTGTCCCCAGGTCAACATCCTTCAAAACGTCAAATCCATCTTCCATCTTCCCAAATCATGGGATTTAACTACTGGTGGAGGTAAAAGCACTTTGTTGATTTTAAGGTGCCTTATTTATCATTAGATTGTTCACTTATCATTAGCAGCAAAGCCTTTCAATACTACAAGAAGTTAAGGATGAGCATTTAATATATATTTCACAGAAGTCTTTCAGCTAGCTGAAAACACACAATCTACAAGAGATCCCCCAGTAATTTCTCAAATGCCCCCAAGGTCACAGTAATGCTTCCTGTGCCGGAAAACCTTGGTACTTTCGACTTGAATACCAGAGAATTCTCGGGCTTCCTAATTCGTGCTTTTGATCACAATCTACTTTCTCCCAGACCCAGATCCAGTTCCTTTAGGTCCTTAGCGATTGCTATTTGCAAGGTTAATTTTGTAAGGACGTTTTAAATAGTGACACGAGAAATGCCTCCCTGCTAGAAAAAGGGACTTTCAGACATCACACGAGGACCTCTGAGCCTCATTTTCCCTTATGTGCAACCGTCCCCAGCCCACCATCCTCACCCTGCACACACACACACATGTCGTGATCACCCCAAGACAGGACCCGGCATACCGCATGCTTCGTTAATTTGTTAACTTTTGTTTTAAACCAGAGCTCTCTTTCACTTCAAAAGCTAAGAGAAGCGTGCAGGTAACTTCACGTGAAAGACAAAGTGACAAAAAGAACTTCCTTTAGCAATAACTCTCATACTTTGGATTGCTGTGGGTTACTTCTGACATGAAAATACACGACTACAAAAAAAACAAACGAAAGATTGAAAAATACAACCAGTTTATTCTCTGGATAATTAAGTAAACCCTAAACTTAACCCCATGCCTGAAGATAATTTATTCCTGGCACACGTTAAATCTATAAGGGTTTGTTCTTGGTTTTTAACAGTTTCTAGAGGGCTCTTGTAACTGCTATCACAAAGAAAAACTACACTCCCTTGCAAAGATATGGCCACGGGCTTCCCTGGTGGCGCAGTGGTTGAGAGTCCGCCTGCCGATGCAGGGGACGCGGGTTCGTGAGCCGGTCCGGGAGGATCCCACATGCCGCGGAGTGGCTGGGTCCGTGAGCCATGGCCGCTGAGCCTGCACGTCCGGAGCCTGTACTCCGCAACGGGAGAGGCCACAACAGTGGGAAGCCCGTGTACCGCCAAAGAAAAAAAAAAAAAAAGATATGGCCACGAATCACAAAGAGAAAAAATATATAACTGAGGGTCAAAAGCATGTTAAAATGTCTTACTTATCCAAGTGAACCATCAAACTTTTTAATAAGAGTGTAAGTAACAACCAATTCAGAACAGGCTGGCATGGCTTTCTTTCTCCTACTAGTCCAATGAACCATTTTATTCCTTGCAACTTTATGGCTGAAACTTATCTTAGTTTTAGCCAAGTAAGGATGGGATGCACGTGCACCTTTCTCTTTTCTAATAATTCTGTTCTTCCAGACCTAACAGTTTCTACAGTTTCCTCAGAAGAGGAAAGAGTTTCCAGTCCCACTGCTAACATTCTCACACACGGTAAAAGAAAGGCAAGGACGCATCTCCTACCTTCTAGGGCGGAAAGCTGCTGCTCCGCTTCCAGGTACAGCTGGGAGAAGACGGGCCTGGGTACCAGGCTGTTGGAGCGCAGTGAGGCCTCGATGGAGTTGTGCAGGACCTCCTCAAACCGCGTCGTCTTCAGCTGTCCAGCGTAAGAGTTTCCCATCTCCAAGAGAGACGAAGCAGTCTTCTGTTTAAAATGGCATTTCAGTTTCAGTTAAAAAGCCTGACCCCGAGCATGAAGCCCAAAGGTAGAAAGGATCCCCGCTGCAAGGAGGGGAGAGGGCCGTGTATCCCCGGCTTAGCCAAAAGGAGGAGCAGACGGCTCTCAGCTACGGCTACTGCCGGGCAATTACAGGAAGTTATATAAGTAACAGCTTTCTCTAATTTAGCACTCAGAGAGCAGAGTCTGACACCTCTTAGGAGATCTTACTAGAAACTGGCTCTTAGTCATCTGCAGGTTTCACAGACCCCCAGCTTTTCCCTGAGTGGTGATCCTGCTTTTGAGAGACCCCAGACAAATGACGCTTTCTTTTCCCTGACTTGAAGAAGAATAGCCCTGTGCCACTTTATGTGTGTGACGGCGGCTGACAATGCAGCGACCCATGACCACCAGTCCCCAGTTTCAGGATTACGGGGCTCGGCCTCCCCTCACCTTCTCAGGAGGAAGGCTAGCAAGCAGATTTCCCCTCATTGCCTCCTCTGCTAAAAGGCCAATTATGAACACTTCCTCTAAAACGTTTTTAGTTTATTATGTTTCCACTAGACAAGTGATGCAGAATTACATCTGGAAATCTGGAAATTACACAAGAGGGTGGAAAAGCAGGAGGAAAATCACTATGTCCATCCCCCAAGATAAACACTGTGATTTTTTTTTTTTGGTAGCAGCTTAAGATCCAATTCACATAACACCTCATTCATCCGCTATATGTAAAAGAGATAAACAACAAGGTCCTACTGTATAGCACAGGGAACTATATTCTATATCTTGTAATAACCTATAATGGAAAAGAATACAAAAAAGAAGATATATATGTATAACTGAATCACTTTGCTGTACACCAGAAACTAATACATGTTAAATCAACGATGCCTCAATTTTTAAAAAAAAAGGTACAACTCAATGGTTTTCAGTATATTCCCATGTGGCACAACCATCACACAATTGATTTTAGAACACCGTCATCACCCCCGAAAGAAATCTCATACCCGTTGGTTGTCACCCCGAAGTCCCCAATCCTCCAGCCATAGGCAGCCACTAATTTACGTTATGTCTATTAGACATATTAACAGAATCATACAGTATGTGGTCCTTCCTTCCGTTAGCGCAACGTCTTTACCATTCCTCTGTGTTAAGCACGCGTCAATACTCCATTCTCTCTGACACTTTGATGTATTCTTTCCAGACTTAATTCTCTGGGGCACAGGAGGGAGCTGGGAGACTGTATCCACATGGTAATAATCCCTTTATGATACAATTTTTGATTCTGCTCTTTTCATCTGACATAAACATTTCATCCAAACCTCTTACAAATGCTGTTAGAAGCAGTTTAATGGCTGCATCGCATTCCATTGAGTGAAGGTTCAGGTATTTGCTAAGACATTTCTCTGGGATCAGACATACGGTTAAACCCCTATATTTAGTGCTTCCTAAGAACGGGCATTTAAATGTATATTCCTTCCTAACGTTTTCTGTTTAGTTTCTATTTCATTTCGTTTTTGGTTTAGATCTCCCTTTTTCTCTTTCCTTTTGGTTTAATTTGCTGTACTTTTACCAAACGTCTAAAAATGACTCCTTCATCATCATCTTTATTTTCCATCTTACTGCTTTGATAAGGAAGCTATTTAGGGCTATACATTTTCCTCTGGGTGTCTCTTGTGCTGTGGCCCCTACGTTTAGTGTAAAGTGTTCCCCTTTAGACAGTTTATGATCTCCCTTTTGAGTCCCTTTTTGATCCTATAATTATCCAGGAATGTAGGTTTAATTTCTAAATAGTCTGAATTTGGGAGGAAGAAGGGTTAGCCTTATATTATTTATTTCTAATTTTTATTGGATAATCACGACTGTGGCCTTTAAAAACTCTACTTTTAAAATTTGTTAAGGGTTTCTTTTTGACAGGTGCCAGATGCATTTTTACAAATATGCTGTCATATGAGAAAAGATTAAACTCTCTTCAAGGTATGAAAGTAGACTATTCAACTTTTCTACATCTTCATATATTTCATGCCTCCTGTACTGTTAATGTCCAAAGTGCCATTTGACTTCAAAATAGCACAAGGTGGGGAATTCCCTGGTGTTCCAGAGGTTAGGACTCCACGCTTCCACTGCAGAGGGCCCAGGTTCAATCCCTGGTCGGGGAACTAAGATCCCGCAAGTTGCACGGTGCAGCCAAAAAAAAAAAAAAAAATAGCACAGATGCCATCCCCGACGTGACCACAGGACACTGGCTTCCTGCTTCATTACGGTGACACACGCTCGGTCACACAAGCTGTGAGACTGGCTTCACATCCCAGGCACCTCCTTACACATCACTCTGACTTAAGACGTATATAAGAAATTCCCCTTGTTCTTGTTCCGTAGGTGGCTAAGCAATTTCAAGATGGGACCGTTGGTGCCCTGAGGAGCTCTGGTTTCCCTCCTGAGGGTAAAATGGGGGTGTCGTCAGGTTGATTTTCTGCCTCTGTTGTAAGAAAGGTTCAGGCTTCCTTCTTCCAACTAAAAGTAAATGGAAACCATTAAACACTTCCTGCTTGGGGCAATAATTCCCGAGCACAGGGCCTCCCCTCGGTCAGCCCCTGCTTACAGCCTGGGGAAATGAGCTGGTGGGAGGATTGCTTCAGGAATTAGCACGAACAAAAAGAAAGCGCTCCTGAAAGAGAGAGGGGAGCGGCTGGAGCCACCTAATAGCCTGAGTCAGAAGAGGCTCCCAGGCCCTCTGCCTTTTCTCTTGACCCGCAGCCTCCTTCAGTACGTAAATGAGGGATTACGGGCCACATGTGGGGACGCCTGTGTCTGTTTCCATTCAGGGTGGTCCATGGAAAGCTGCCGCCAATTAATAACATCACGAATGCCTCCTGTTTCTATAGATCTTTGTCTGAAGAGCTTAACGCACACAGAAAGCAGCTCTACTTCTGGCCCATTTTACCTGGAGCCCCTGCAGAATGATGCTCAATGGTTGAAAGAAATGCTCGGGGCATCCAGACCCTCCCTTCCCAGGGTCCTGGGCCGCTCACCTGGCAGCGGATTGGCACCCTGAGCCCAGAGGGCTCCAGCGGTTAAGGCAGAGCAATGCCTGGTGTGGACAGAGCAGGAAAGAGGACGAAAGAAAACTAATATTGTCCGGCTCCCGTGTGCCAGGCCCCCTGCTCAATACACTTGGTAGCCGTGTGAGGGATATTACGAAGCCCATCATAAAGATGGCAAATCCAAGTCTCAGAGATGATAAGTAACCTGAAAGAACTCTTGTTGGAAGAAAATAGAATTCGGGGTTGGGGGAAGGAGAGGGGAAGGGGAGGGAAGGAGGGTAGGAGGGAAGGAGAAACACAAAAGGGACAAGGGCATAGACAGAAGAGCGCTCACACTCAAAAAAATGGAAATTGTGGGCTTCCCTGGTGGCGCAGTGGTTGAGAGTCTGCCCGCCGATGCAGGGGACACAGGTTCGAGCCCTGGTCCAGGAAGATCCCACATGCCGTGGAGCGGCTGGGCCCGTGAGCCATGGCCGCTGAGCCTGCGCGTCCGGAGCCTGTGCTCCACAATGGGAGAGGCCACAGCGGTGAGAGGCCCGCGTCCCGCAAAAAAAAAAAACAACAAAAAAAATGGAAATTGTATTTTACAACCCTAAGCAAACATCAAAGCTTTAATGTCTAGAAGCAAATAGTGAGAGAGACAATGACCCCACTCCCGATCTAATGAGGCATTTGAAATCCTAAGTAAATGCTGGTAACTGGAGATAGGGAAGGAAACTGAGAATCGTACAACAATGCTCTGGCCCTTTTTGTTAGTCCTACTGGACCACAATCGAATGGTGTGGAAAATTCCTACCTACACCTGGCAATGCTCCAGCTCACTGACAAGACCACCTGCCAGTGAGGAGTCAGGGCTCAGAGGGCAGACAGAGCAGGCTGAGATGGAGGCCCGCTGGCGTGCTAGGATCCCACAACTGTCACGTGGGGAACTAAAGAGCCAGAGAGAGGACAGCCTCGCTCAGGGTCAAAACACCAAAGCCAAACTCCTCCCCAAAGCCTCGTGGATCCAGGGCGACACCTGTGACCTCCCGGGACTGGGTTCTGCCACTCGCTCCCTGGGTTCGGCCCCTTTGCTCATCTCCTGCTGCAGTTACTCAAGTCTGCAAACTGCGGGGATTCCTTTCCCACCCTGACACGTCACACTCTGCTGCCTGCCTTCCAAGGCCTGGCCCAGCCCCTCCCAATGCTGGTGTGTGACGCTCTTCAACCACAGAATCTGGAGCAGTGCCCATCACCACAGCGACGACGGTCAGACCACGGCCTTCACCTTAATGCACAGGAGCCTGGTATAGTAGACAGAGAGAGCATGTGTGGCTCACCGGGCCTCGGTATTCTCATCTGTAAAATGGGCTCTTTGAAGGACTCACTGGTCATCACAGAGAGCAGAAGACACAGAGTGTGAAAGTGCCTAGCAGAGCACCTGGTAGTCAGTGCACGACCATTCATTTCTAGCTAAATCTGAACAGGTGTGAAAAGATAAGAACTTCAAATCATAAGTGACAAGGGACAAAAAAGTGCTATAGTCCATAATTCCTACAACGTAAGGTGGGGGCAGGGGTCTTGGGGAGAATCAGTGAGAACTCAGGCGGTCCAAAGGGGCTGGTACCCAAAGTGGGCCAAAAAGGAAGAGTAGGATATTTTTGGCCAAAAATTGGGACTAGCATTTGGGGAAGAAACAGGAGGGTACACAGGCAAGAAAGCTCCACGAATATACACACGCTCTAGAAAAAGAAAATAAGTGCATTTGATGAGTAGTAAAGGTGGCACCACGACAGGAAAAAAACGAAAACTGAGGATAAAAATTAGACATTGTTTTAGGAGGCAACAGCCCTGAAGCTTCAGAACTAGGGATTTATGTTGCTAAAGGTGATATTTTAAGCAGGTCAGCTGGACAGGGATGTTTGGAACAAAATTGGAGGGAAGACCCAGAGGCAGGAGGCCTGGTGGAGATAAATTAGGAGCTTGGGATTAACATACACACACTACTGTATATAAAAGAGACAAATAACAAGGACCTACTGCAGAGCACAGGGAACTCTACTCAATATCTCATAATAACCTATGATGGAAAAGAATCTGAAAAGAATAGATATATATATAAATATGTATAACTGAATCACTTTGCTGTACACTTGAAACAACACTGTACATTAACTATACTTCAATAAAGAAATAAAAATAAAAACAGCATTTGCTCACTTCCTGTCTCTGTGTCACATTTTGGTAATTCTCATAATATTTCCAACCCTCCGCCAGCAAAAAGATTTTGACTCACTGAAGGCTCAGATGATGGTTCTCATTTTTTAGCAATAAAGTACTTTTTAATTGGGATACATACATTTTTTAAACAAAATGCTATTGCACACTTAATAGACTACAGTATAAACATAACTTTTATATGCACTAAGAAACCAAAAATTCATGTGATTCACTTTATTGCAGTGGCCTGGAACTGAACCTGAAATATCTCCAAGGTGTGCCTATAACTATTTTGGAAGATGGGGAAAGGAAAAAGATGGATACACACACGTTTGGTGGGGAGGAGGAAAGAGGTGTGAGAACCCTCAATTCTCATTCCACGGTAAGAATGAAAAGATGGTCTCGGAATAATCAAGAAAGTGCAACATCAGTTATTACTTGTAAATAAAGAGGTAAATTCCAGAAAATTAAAGAAAAGAAAGAATTAAGAGATGGTTGCCTCTACGTAGCAGGCATTGGAGTGGAAATAGGTGAGAAGGAGATCACTGTTTTTCATTTTAAAGCTTATAACATTTAACTTTTTAGACTGTATGCATTTTTACGTTTATTAAAAGCTGAAGGTTACATTTTTAAAAATTAATGAAATGCAGGCTTTATGCATATCCATTTTTATAATGGATGATGGACATCACACAGCACCTCAGTAGGAGAGCAACTGAAGATCTTGGTGAACTACAGACCTACAGCAAAGGCAGGCCACCCTGCTAAGCATCTCCACAAGCATCACTGAATTTAATCCTAGCAACAATCCTTTCTGGTCATTATTTCTCTCCCTACTTGTATCCTTATTTTACAGATGAAGAAACTAAGGCTCAGGGAGGTTGGGAGACCTGTCTAATGACACACAGCTAGTGCCTGGTCTGGAATTAAAAGCCCATCTCCAAGAATCTCTTCCATGACAAGTAGTATTTAAGAAGTTTAAACTAGTAGAATTGAAAAATCTCAGACATCCTCGGTTTAAAGGTTATAAACTTGTATTACCATTACCTTCTAGTGTTTTTTTCCAGTCGCGTCAAGACATTTCCCAATTTTACAGAATGCTATGGTATTCCTCAAAACTTCTAGAGGATGGCACTGGAGGGTCGGCCTCACGACACAAAGCATGCACACACACCCAAAATTGGACATCCTCCCAGGCTAAGTGTTCTCGCTGGTACTCTGGGAGTAATTATTATTACTGCAATTATTACACAGCAATTATTACACAGCAATTAATGCTGCAATTATTCATAGGAGAAGGTTCATAGGAGGTTCATATTCATAGGAGAGAAGGTTCATATTCATAGGAGAAGGTTCTACCTATACTCACTGAACCACATGACCGACCTTATAAAGTCCCTATTATAGTACTTACATACATAGTACAGCATTACATCCAAAGTGAACAAAAAAAAATATAAAAACCTCTGTTCATACCTATTTTACCTAATCATTATATTATTTTTCAGTGTCTGTTTTATAATGTAAATAATATACAGCGGTCCATGTATGCAATTTATGAATCAATAGACAGATATATACATATATATGAGGGGCGACCCGAGTGTGAATGAAAGAATAAGGAAACCAATATTTGTTTAGTATCTCCTTTGTGACAGCAGTTCTGTGACAAAAGTACTATTGTCTTCATTTTGCAGGTGAAGAGACTGTGTCTGGGGTTTAAAAGCATCGATTGTCTTCACATCGTTATTATTTCCTTTAGCAACAGAAACCCCAAGAACATTTTATGTAATAATCAAAATAATAGTCATCACTTACTAGGGCCACTTTGTGCAGATACCGTTCTTAGTTTACATTTATCATTTATTTCATTTTCACCATGGCCCTAAAATGCACATAGCATGGTTCTCATTTTATATATTAGGAAACTGAGGCAGGATGAGATTAAGTGACTTGTGCAAGGTCTCACATTTGGGACAATTTTAGAATGTCGAATAATGGCCCAAAGCAAGGGAATCTTTGCTTTCAATGACGTCGGTGACTTCAGAAAAGGGAGCATTTTTTAAAGTTCTTGTTTTTTGTTTTTGTTTTTTTAACGGTGTTCACTTGTCCGGCCATGCCAAAACTTTTGGTTAGAAGAGGACTGCCTTAGGTTCTTCCTTAGTGGTACTTTACCAAGACGGGGGCTGCCATGACAAGAAAACACAGCATCAGCAAATGAAAAGCCCCATTTAAAAAGGTACATTTCTAGGGCTTCCCTGGTGGCGCAGTGGTTGAGAGTCCGCCTGCCGATGCAGGGGACACGGGTTCATGCCCCGGTCCGGGAAGATCCCACATGCCGCGGAGCGTCTGGGCCCATGAGCCATGGCCGCTGAGTCTGTGCGTCCGGAGCCTGTGCTCCGCAACGGGAGAGGTCACAACAGTGAGAGGCCCGCGTACGGCAAAAAAGAAAAGGTACACTTCTAGCCAGACAAAGAAAACCAAGAGCGTTCTAAAAATGCTACGTGAAGACAGGTCTCCCCGAGGGAGGAAGGCGAGCAGGCTCACTGCTGCTTCACGAGACAGGCAGAACACACAAATAATCAGCGGGCCGGCCCGCCGGGGCCTGGACAGTGTCCGCCTCCCCGACAGCCCAACTGGCCCTTTCCTGGAGATTAAAGCAGGGATTAAACCAGACTCCAGCCCTTTCAAAGAAAAACATTCTCGTTCCGGCCTCTCCTTGAAGTGACCTTTTTCCTTTTTCTTTCTTTTTTTAAAGAATAGACTATCAAAAGTTTTGGGGAATACCCTGGCGGTCCAGTGGTTAGGACTCTGTGCTTCCACTGCAGGGGGCACAGGTTCCATCCCTGGTCAGGGAGCTAAGATCCCACAAGCCACGCAGTGTGGCAAAAAAAAAAAAAAAAAAAAAGAATATCAAAAGTTTTGCCCAAGAGACAGAAAATCCGTTTCACTTAAAAAGCTCACTGACACTCACTGGGAACCCTGAAGAGCTCTGTGTCCAGCTAAACTCTAGGTCCACAAAGATTTTCCTGTTCCTTTCTGAGCACCTTTCAGCTTTACCTTTTATCGGTCAGGTACGCAGGCACCCCTGCTTAAGCCCAGAGCTCGCATCTGTCAACAACAGTTATTGGTTCCTGGAATGGCTGGAACTCGCTTCCGAAGGATGCCGCCCAGCTCTGTGTATCCCTGGCTGCTGCACACTGGCCATTCTGCTCATAAAAATAAAGCTACCACCTTCCCCTGCTGCTCACCCAACAGAGCCGGCTCTCCCCCTCCCCCAGAGGGATCTCTGCTAACCCGTAGAGGGATCCTCACCCACATCCCGTCTCCTCCAGACGTCCAGAGGCGCACATCGTTGGCTGGGTCCCTCTGTGTGTGGAGACTGAGGCCAGTGATGTGCTGGGGGCAAGCTCTTGGTTTCTCAGCCATGGTGTCGACTTAGATCAAAACCAGCAGGACTCTCAGAGAGGACCCTGCAGGTCCCTTTGAGTTATAAGATAATAAACCCCTCAGGAAAGTTGGACTTCACCAACTTCAAACAATTTTTCAAATGCAAAAGTGTTCATAATCTGCCTGCTGGGTAGTAAAAAGCATGTACTTTGGAATAAGGCCACCAGGGGCTTCATTTATGACTATGGTTCTTTTGAGCTGTGTGACCTTGGGCAAGTTACCTAACCTCTCTGAACCTCCATTTCTTCACTTGTAAAATGAGTATAATACGAACCACCTCCCAGAGTTGTAATGAGGGCTAAGTGAACTAACATATATAGAGTTGTTGGCACATAGTAGATGTTAATAATCTCTAGTTTTCTCTCTTAAATTGGAATTAACTGATCCTAATTCTAATTTCTAGATGCTAACCAGAGATCTTGACTTAACTTGACTCACTGTACTCCGATAGCAATAATTAAACTGGCTTCCTTTAGGGGTACACCAATTGCAATGTGCCTATGCAAGTAGATGGCATTTCCACACGGCTTATCCCCCTTTCTCTCAAGACTTGAAGCCGCTTGACAACAGAAACTATTCTAGTCACTTCCTTATTTCCCATAAATACTGCAGGTCCCGGATAATAACTCCTAAAAGGAGGCAGAGGGAGACGGAAAGGGAGAGGGAGACCACCTGTTCAAGGTTATAGTGAGGACGGCAAAGAAACGGAGCGTGGTCCTGTGTGAAAGCATCACATGGGGACTCAGAAGCCCCAGGTGTACCAAGTAGACGCACCTGAGGTTTTCATTTCGGACCCCAGGATGCCATCGCTGTTCCACTTCCAGAAAGTGTATTAGCTAATGCCTCCCTGCCCCAGGTAGTACCTGAACTCACCTGTTTTCCATCCCAAGCAGGGTCAGAGGGGAGCCCTTCCCGTGAGCATCGAAGTTCAAGATGTGCACTTCTGTTCTTTCCTCATGAACACTCTGCTACCCCGCGGGCCCTGTTTGTGCCTGTTCTTCCCTGGGCTCACACGGAGGCCAACGTTCATGGCTTCCTCTCCTCCACCCCCAGCACTCTGCACACACCTCACTGGGCTCCGGGTTTCTCCCCCTAAAGCCACACAGGGTGTGTCTGCATTTCCCCCCCTCCTCGGGGGCTTGAACTGCTGGATGAAGCCGCCAAGCTCACTCATCCCCATGGAGCCCAGAACAGTTTCTTCGGAGCAGATCTGGCAAAGGATCAGCCATTGACTTGGCTCATTACCCCAGGCGGCCAGAGACCCCGCTCGCCCTCCACCCGGGCCACCCCGGGCTCAAAGAGAAGACACAGCTGGAGGCCTTCAAGGTCTCAGAACCAAGTTCATACAGCTAGGTCTGTCCTAAAGCCACAAATCGACAACTCCGAGCCTGTTCTCTGCTTCATGAGAAACAGTGAACCTTCCTCTTAGATTCATGGTTTTGCCCTCAAGTTAAATGCTTAAATAGTCTAATTTGGAGACATGGCAGTAATATTTCATTCCTACTTGGAGCTAAGGGTGAAAGTGAAAGACACAGAGTCCCTGACCTGGAGAAACTCACAGGTAGGGAGGAAGTGCAGGTAAACAAGGCAGTGTGACCGTTGCCTTGGCAGGGATTTAGGCAAGAGGGCAGCTCCAAAGGAAACAGAGATGGGCATGGAAGGTTCTATCTCAAGTCGATCTCAGGGTAACTCCCAGAAGAGCTGAATCTGGGGGATAAGCACAGGTTTGCCAGCTGAATACAAGAAAGGGCATTCGGGCAGGAGGTGGGCAACACACCCAGGCTTGACCCGGGGGTGACACCCACATGTGATTGGGGAACACAGGTCCTTCCAGATGCTGGGGCATGGTAGGGGGCAGGGGGGGCAGGCATAGGAGGGTGATGAGGGCCAGTCTAGACTAAGCCCTGTGAACACACATTCAGATTTAACCCTGTGGAGTCAGGCAAGGACTTTAAGATGGCTGGATCAGACTGTGAGAGAGATTCCCTAGGCTTCCTAAGGAGTATAGGAGAATATTGCAGTGCACTGAGACTCAAGGAGGACACAGACTGGCTCATGTGGAGGCTGAGGAAGAGGGGAGACTGGGCTTTGGAAAGAGGAGGAAGTCGGTGGTGTCACCATCACAATGCAGAAGGACAGGGGCCGTGGGAGGTCTGAGGCGCCCCGCGCGCCGGGTGCTCAGGACCCTCCAGCCATCCCCTGGCTTGCCATCTGTTCCCTCACAAGCATCCGCTGAGCTACGTGCAAAATGGGGCTGGTACCCACTTGTCTTTGTCCTCTGTCTCCTCTCAGCCTCGCCTGGAGAGGTGACCGAGGGCAGAGAAGAAAGCGTCCATGCCCTGGAGTCAAAGCCGGAGTTCAAGTCCATGAAAGAGAAGACCCATGCACAGCCCCCGCCAGGTCTCTCTTCCCCTCCCTTTGCCATCTGCCTCCATTCTGAATCACATCCAAAACACACCTGTGGTCCTCAGACCCTCCCACCTGACCCTCTCCGGAGACAGCCCTCCCCCGGAATCCCTGCTGACCGCAGTGCCTCCAGGAAGGTAACCACCAATGCCCCAAATTCCAGCTCAGATCTGAGCTGCCACTAACCCCTGTTCCTTCCTTCTCCCACATCGCTACAGCAAAAGTTAAGAATCCTTCAGCCGACACACAAATATGGTGATTTATCTCTTATGAGACCAAAGTTTCGGAAAACAGAACAAAAGCAAAGCCCTCTCAAGACTGCATTTCCAACCTCCTCCTGTACCTCCCGCGGCACGGTGGGCCCTCGCATATGAGGAATGGCTGTGATGCTTTGGGAGACGAGGAAGAATATATGATGTGACCATAAACGTATTCAGACGGCAGGATGGTCTCCTACAAACTCTTTGAGGTCCTCCCGGCAGGAAACAGCATTCTAATGTAGATTTCTGAGATTTTCCCCGGAGGAACTCATGAACTTCACAGGTGCTGTTTAATGACGAAAAGCTGAAAAGCCGGGCTAAGGGCTTGACTTCTGTCTAATCTGCTTGTCTCTCTAACCGGGACTGTCCTGTCTCGGCCGCCAGAGCACCGTATGCCACCCAGACATCTGTCCACACAAGGTCAGATGACGCCTTCCTCTGGGACCACCCTTAAGCGCTCTGGAATGGAACGACAAAGCAAGCACGATGTCCCCACCCCCAGTTGCAGGGAGAACTGAATGGGAGAGAAGCAGCTTCTGAATAAAGCCAGGGAGGATTTTCAGGGAAGAAGAAACTATGGAAAAACCTCTCCAGAGCCCACCAGACAGGCTCCAGAGAGTATTTCCTTAGCACATCATTTACAACTAGACTCGCTTCTGCTTGGTGTCCGCCTTGTGCAAAACTAATTAGTTCTAACCCCTTTAGATACCATTTTCAACAGCAAAATCAGGAAATGAGTTCATTAAGTGGATTCACTCGGCTTACTGAAAAGGCAAATGCTTTGCCATTATTCCGCTTGACACGGGCCAGTGCCATCTCTATCATCAGCCAGAACGCCAACGCCAACCTCTCCAACCCCCCAAAGCGGTGCTCCGCTCCCAACATCGAACACATCGTACCTTACAAGAAGCTGGTCATTTCGGGCAACCAGAAACCAACCAGCCAGAAACAGGCTGAGCCCAGCGAAGGGCGAGCGCTTGCTGAGCCCCTGCCTCCCGGGCTGTGCCTCTGATCGTGCAGGGAGCCCTTAATGCCCCCAAGAACAGTGCCAAGCGCTCGGTCAGCCTGACACCCTGGCTCCCTGGCCCCTGCCCTGGGAGGCAGAGGCAGTCAAGCCAGCCAGGGGAAAGGTTTCAAAGGCAGTATCTGCTCCCGAGCCTACGACAACAACCAGGAGGGAAAAAAAACAAAAAAGCCAGCAGCAGACTTTCCAAGTTGAGCTCCCTCTGCCCCAGGCTCCTGCTGGGTCAGATGGCAAATGCCATGGTTTTCCATCTTAGCGCTGAAGCGTTTTACTGGGTCAAAGTGCTCACCACGCAGGTACATACCAATCTGTCAGTCTAACCACCAGCAGTTAAACCTTGTCTTTTCAAACATGAAAGTTTTGTACTTGGCCTGGAACCGTGTCCTCCTGCGCAGAGAACAAAGGGTCAGGGAAGAGCACGGGCTTTGCCATGGGAATCGGGCAGCCCGCTTGGCCACGGGAGGATCGCGGGTGTGGCACTGACCCCGAGAAGCACGTGGCCCTCGAAACAACCGCCTCTGTGAATAGCAAGGAACACAACCCGGCCAGGAGAAGTCCCCTGAGAGTCACAGCGGCTAGTTCTTAAACTTATTGTATTTAAGTCATTTCTACCATGCTGGAAATCATGAAAATACCAGCTCTTGTCGGGACCTTCCTACACATTCCTGATGCAACTAACATTTGGAAATCCGGGAATCGTGCTCAAATCCTAACTGAAAAAGGGAAGACAAGAAATCATGGGAGCCCCCTTCATTTGTGCTACATCCCTTTAACTTTGATTTTTATCTTCTTTCCACGGGCTTTTACTTGCCCACCAAGAGGACATGGGTAGGACCCAGGGAGATCCATGTCATCTGCCTTTTGTGCCAAAGCCCAAAGGACTGGATTATTCTTGTTGGTGCCCCAGTCGGCAAAGAGAGTTCTCAGCTGTTTCGAGTCCCCGTCCTCAATACCACCATGCGGTGGAAGGAAGAGCCCCATGTCTCAGACCTACTCCTCCCCGGGCTGAGCCCCATCTCCCTAGCAAGGCAAGGGGAAACCCCACCTGCCCCAGGCCTTCACAGACGGGCAGGGCCGCGCCCCCTGGTGGCTCTGCTTGAATGAGGCTGCAGGAGTCGAAGCAAAGCCTGACGTGGCTTCACTCATGGCGGGGCGGTGGCAGCTCAGGTCTGAGGACGCTTGGGGACTGGAGAGGGGGTGACCCTGCATGGAGTGCCTATCACTGTCCACCGCTCAGAGCACTGTCTGTAATGGTGGGAAACTGGACACCACAGAAATGTCCAATAGGAAAGGGAGGTTTAATGCACATGCATTATCCACATGCATGTGGCTTTGTGCATGAAGTTTGTTTTTTTGTTTTTTCTGATTGTGGGAATTTGTAAGAGTAGCTGACGGTTGAAACTGGAACTTTTTTTTAAATTATTATTTATTCATTTATTTATGGCTGTGTTGGGTCTTCGTTTCTGTGCGAGGGCTTTCTCTAGCTGTGGCAAGCGGGGGCCACTCTTCATGGCGGTGCGCGGGCCTCTCACTATCGCGGCCTCTCTTGTTGCGGAGCACGGGCTCCAGACGCGCAGGCTCAGTAGTTGTGGCTCACGGGCCCAGTTGCTCCGCGGCATGTGGGATGTTCCCGGACCAGGGCTCGAACCCGTGTCCCCTGCATTGGCAGGTAGACTCTCAACCACTGCGCCACCAGGGAAGCCCTGTGCATGAAGTTTTTAAACGATATGGATATCCTTAGGGTATAGCATGCAGCAAGAAAAAGATTTTAAATTGTTATAGAAATATAAAGAGAGGAATACATGTATACACATACATGCAATACAATGTATTGATATATGATATCTCATTATATAGAGATCCGTCAAGAGAGATATATCTTGGGTCTGGCCCAGGCTTGGGTTTGAATCCTGACTTACTGGACATCTGACCCTGAGCAACTTACCTAACCTTTATGTGCCTCAGTTTCCCCGATCTGATAAAAGGGATAAAAGTACCTGTTTCTTAGTGTTGTTGTGTGGATTCCATGAATGAATATGCAGAGGGTACTTAGAACAGTGAATGGTACATATATAATACTTACTATGTAGGCCATGATAATAGTAACAACTATTATCATTGCTAAGCTTTCAGCCTGTAAATAAATAAATAAAATGCTTAAAAGAGATTAAAAAAAACGTCTACAGTGGTTGCCTCTAAGTGAAAGAATTCAAGATTTTTTAATGCTCCTTTAATCTTTTCCATAGTTTGCTAATTCAAAATTGACATAAATTACCATCATCACGAGGAGAAAATTAGCAAAGAAGGAACTGCCTTCACCAGGCCTGTATTACAATACCTTTGAACGGACCGTGCTTTCCCACTGCTGTCAAAATAGGCTTCGGATGTGAAAATAACATTGGGGTGCCTGCACAGGAGACAGAGCTCGCCCCGGTGGCAGCTCTGACGGTGTTTCTGGTGTGAGTCTTCCTACTGAATTTACATCTGCAAATCTATGCTCAATGACAATATATCTCCTTGCCGTATATATCTATCTCGCTCTCTTCTGTTCCATACCAAATGCTGTTCTCCCCCACCACCCCCCGGGCAAGTCCCTTCCACCTTACATGTGGCAAGCATGGACAGATTCACTGTACCAGCAGCCAACTGTGTTGGCTTTTTCTCTGTGACCACAAAGGCCTGAAGTGAGGACCTTCAAAAAGCAAAAAGTCTCTACCTGTCCAACAAAGTGTCCTGGAGACTGTGATAACTACCATTAACAAACAAATAGGCCTTGGCTTTTTTTTTTTTTTTTTTTTTTTTTTTGCGGTACGTGGGCCTCTCACTGTTGTGGCCTCTCCCATTGCGGAGCACAGGCTCCGGACGCGCAGGCTCAGCGGCCATGGCTCACGGGCCCAGCCGCTCCGCGGCATGTGGGATCTTCCTGGACCGGGGCACGAACCCATGTCCCTGCATCGGCAGGCCGACTCGCAACCACTGCGCCACCAGGGAAGCCCAGGCCTTGTCTTTTACAAAATGTTTCCCTGAGAGTTTTTCAGATCACTTTGGATCTGCTTTACTGGTACAAACTGTGAGGGGTTGGTACTGCCCGAGGCTGATTGCTCATGCCTCCAGTGCTTTGCGCGTGCTGTGCGTTCTCTCTGCCTGGAAAGCCCTTACCCCTCATTCATGATATGAACTTCTATTCATCCTTCAAAACCTAGTTCAAACGCCTCTTCTGTTGTGTGATGGACCTGACCTCCCTAAACAGACCTGAGCACTTCTGTCTTTGTTCAGGTTTAACGAAACTCCCGAAACCAGACTAAAGAGAGGACTTGTGGCTAATACAAGGCAAGTAACTAGAGGAAGCCGGTTGGCCCTACAGAAACCCAGACTTGGGCCTCTGGCCTGTGTTAGTTGAAAACAGGGGACTTCTTTGAAATACTCTGTACAGAGCACTTGACCCCTCCACCTCCCACCCGACGGCCACATGCAGAGTTCCAGGACTCAAGTGTGCACCACTGGCAAAACACATGAAATCAATTAAATTGAATCAACAGAGGAGAACTAGGGCCACTAACATAGACACAGTCTGGCACTTAGAGGGCTCCAAAACACAAGCTGATGCTGTCCTGAGCACCCAAAAAGCAACACCTGCCAGTCCACAAGCTCCACCCATGGACGCAAAACTCCCGGCCGCCTTGCTCTTTCTTAAACCCACATGAAAGTCCAAGGGTCACCTGGCATCTGAAGAAGGACTGAAGCATGACAAGAACATCCAGGAGAAGGAAAGATACTAAAGCAACCTGAGAAAAAAACAAGGATACATAAAGAATTTTTTTAAAAACTCTAATTATTATCCTCTGAGAGACTGGGGGGCCACACTGTGTCACCCAGTCCATTCACTGAGAGACCCAAACATCACAGAGGAAGAGTTCTTAGAGATGACCCAGTCCATCCTCTGCTTCAGAGCTGACGGACAGCCTTAGTCCACTCAGGCTGCTGTAACAAAAATACCACAGACTGCATGGCTCAGACAGCAAACATTTATTTCTCCAGTTCTGGAGGCTGGGAAGTCCAAGACCAAGGTGCCAGCAGATCTGGTATCTGGTGAGAGCCCATTTCTTGGTTCACGGATGGACCATCTTCTCCCTGTGGCAGAAGGGACAAGAGAGCTCTCTGGGGTCTCTTTTAAAAGGGCACTAATCCAGACTTCCCTGGTGGTGCAGTGGTTAAGAATCCACCTGCCAATGCAGGGTACACGGGTTCAATCCCTGCTCTGGGAAGATCCCACATGCCGCGGAGCAACTAAGCCCATGCGCCACAACTACTGAGCCCACGTGCTACAACTACTGAAGGCTGCGTGCTCTAGGGCCCACGTGCCGCAACTACTGAGTCCGTGTGCTGCAACTACTGAAGCCCACGCACCTAGAGCCCATGCTTCGCAACAAGAGAAGCCACCGCAATGAGAAGCCCGCACACTGCAACAAAGAGTAGCGCCCGCTCGCCACAACTGGAGAAAGCCCGCACAGCAAGGAAGACCCAATGCAGCCAAAAATAATAACAAATAAATAAAAGGGCACTAATCCCATTCCTGAGGGCTCCACCCTCATGACCTAATCACCTCCCAGAGGCCCCACCTCCCAATACCATCACATTGGAGGACAGGTTTCAACATATGAATTTGGGAGGGACACATACATTTAGTCTCTAGTAGGGACCCTAACTGGAGAGCTGAATGGAAAAGCTACAGGTATGGAAGCCACACACATTTTGATATGTAAGAGTCTGTATATTCTGCTATGTTGTCCTATACACTGTCAGTTCTGCTATGACACTTGTTTTTAAACCACAAATACCAACGGATTAATATTTTGTGAATTTTGTGTGCCCTTAGGTGTGATTTCCTCTGCAAGAAACACTAAGGTGAATGCAGAAAAAAGGTGCCCGGCTGAAGTGAGCTGCTTAGGAATACACAGAACCACACACCTCTAACACCTACCAGCCACCTCCAATCTCTGCATGTATTACAAGCCACGCCCATCCACAGCTGGTGTTAGAACTTCCCATATGATTCCACATCTCCCTCCTTCCTCTACTTCACAGTAACTCACAGCTGCAACCCTTCCAATGCCCATTTCCACACAAAACTCCATTTATCTTGCACTTCTAGGTAAAGTTCCATATTTATTGCACCATTTGTGTATTTCTTAACCATTTCTTATATGTAAAACTGTGCTTCCCTTTTCTATTAGGCGTTTACCTTTTTTTTTCAATATGTCATTGATGAAATTTTTTTGAGTCCTGTGCCTATAATCCCATCTTTCCCACAAATCCTGTGGTTTTTATTGTGCGACTTTTCATGATTCAGTGATTTTTAGAAACATATGTCTCATGATATCAGAACTGACCATATGACTGTATTTCTGCATTCCAACTACATTTTCAGGAGTTCGTCTGATATGTGGGGTGGGGCGGAGTTGGGGGGAAAACAAAGAGCATGGCATGCCGATTCTGGTTTGGAAAATTTGGTCACCACCACTGAATTGCACACCAGTCACGCCAAGCTCATTCTTTCTGGCAACCCCAAAACTTTCATCAGCTGCTTGGCCTTTTCCCTGCACTGACTGAACTGGAATCTCTTCCTGGGGTAGAGCCAGTTGCTGGGTTTTGTCAGTATAAAAGAAATTTGTATATCATATGGGTTTTTTCTCTCCATCAAATACAAAATAAAATTCAAGCATAATTAATGAAATCTCCATTCCTGGCTTTTGTTTATGGGGAAGCAGCTATGGAGCTGGTGCCTGGGTTCCCATCCCGGCCCCTCACCTGCCTGTTGCTGTGTGACCTCAGGCAGCTCCTAAACTCTCTAAGCTCGTGTCCTCCCCCATAAATGGAGATTAACAAGGCTTACTTCAAAGGGGTTTTGTGAGTTTCAAATAAGATAATGTAGTAAAGTATTTAGCACGGTGGCTGACACTTCAGTGTTTTTCCTTCTCTTTCTCTTTTTTTTTTTTGTCCTGGTCAAGCTGATCTTCTTGCTGATCACAAACTTATTCCCTCATCCATGTCTTATCTTATTTGCCTACATTGAAATCCTCTCGCCTCCCCCACTGCTACTCAAATTTGGAGCTTAAAACTTGCAAAAGTGAATAACTGGGTGGTACACAATCTCAAGTTTGTGGCTCGTACTCTGCCTTTCCCCTCCATTAGCTTGGAGTAATCATTCATTCACTCACTCAACATTTGCCGGGTGCCTACCTTACATACACTGGGTATTTGAGTGACTTAATTTTCCAGAACCTATTTTCTCAGCAAAATGAGGATAATAATACCTATATCATAAGATTGTTGGAAGGCTTAAATGACACAAGGACCATAAGGCACGTTTTACACTGTCTAGCACACAATCGGTGCTCAAAAATGGTAGCTTTTATTGGTATCACCATGATGAAAATGACTAAGCCATAGCCCTGCTCTGAGGGAGCTTAAACCCTGATAACTGAAGACCCCTCCCTGCCGTACGAGTGCAGCCGAGCAGATCCTACGCTGGGAAGGTCCGCAAACTTCTCTCCTCCTACAGACCCAAACAGGCTGGAGCAAGTGTTCCACTGGCGACGAAACAATGAGTCTGATGATGAGCACATATGACTGCAAAGGCGGCAAGCTAGCTTAGGTATGATTCATCATTGTCTGCCGCAGTAATTAGAAGTATTTTGGTTGGTTCTAGGTCATTCTGACCCAGTTACTGCACTTTTTTTTTTTTCACTGCTAAAGTCTGTGGTGAACCTTAAAACAAAAACTAAAGACTTAGGAAAAGATAGCTCCTTTGTGGCTTTTGCTCGGAATCAAGACATGATCAGCTCTGCCTTTCAGGAGCAAGTCCCCGTCGAGGAAGCCATTAATGCTCCATCTTTAATTTTCCTAGACACAAGAATAATTTTCATGGTGGAGCTCCTGGAAACCTATCCTGCCCATCTGTTTCCCAAGCTCCTAGCACAAAATAACAACCATGAGAGTAGTTATTGATGAGGTGCTCCTATAGGCAGTAAGAAAAAAGAGAATGAATGACCCTAAATATCTGATGGTTGCTAAACTCTCCAGGAGTCAATGAACCTCTCCCACTTCATTCTGGCTAATGTTGACCCATTAGCAAGAGAGTTCCTTACATACTTAATATGACACATTTAAATGACAAAAAGCATGAAAAAAATGATAGAAAGCAGAGAAAGTCTATTACATCCTTAGTACCTACTACAGTTGCAGGTTTTAAGACGCATAGAAAAAAGACTGGAAGGAAATACACTTGAAATGTGAACAGGGGATGTTTTCCCTGGTGGGGGAAGGGAACTCTTCCATCTTCACAGGTTTAATACAGATTTGGCCATTTCATTATTTTTTAGAGTTTCTTCCCTTTATTTTCAAATGAAAAAAGATCCTCTGAATCTTGGCAAGTGGGAATTTTCAAAGTCACTGCAAAACAAACATATAAAGTAGGAGAAAATAAAGATATTTAGAGTCTTCTGATTATCTTTGAAGGTAATAACTATACTGCAAGACAATTCTGTACTTCTAGTGACCAAAGTCACATTTGAGTAATGTTGAGAATGGTCCAAGCCAGTTGAAAAAAATTGCCAAGGGCTAATTCTTCATCCAATCGAATTACTGAATCTAATTACTTCCGATCTAAAAGAAGCTATCTGGTCATTCTTTTAGAATAAATATCTATAGCTAGCAAAGAAAAAGGTGAAATTTGACAAACGCATATAATTTCATATGAGTATTGGTGTTAAGGATTTCTCCCAAAAATACAGACTTAGTAGCACTTAATGCTTGCAGACAGAGCATTGCTTGGCAAAGAACTATATAAAATATTCTATGATCACAGGTTTTACAGTTGGAGGGTACTTAAAACCATCACCCAGTCCAATCTTCTGCCTTATAATAAGAAACGTATATCATTTTAAAAGCAAGGAATAGAACATTTAATCCAAACAAATAATTCCGCTACTTTCAACTAGGGTGCTTGCATTTTATAAATTCTTGCCTTTTATAGATGGATTTGAAAGAGATTTCTGCCACTCATTAACTTTGATGTAAAGTGACAGGTCTGCAACCTTGAAAAGTCATCATTCTTCTGTTCTACCAGAGTAGTGACCCCTGGATTTTTGTGATCCAGTCCTCAGACACAGCAGCACACTCAATGAATTCAGGGCCCTTTCCCAGTGTGCACAGCCAGAACAGGCGTGTCCAACCCCATCTCTGCTGCACTGTTTCCCTGAGCAAGTTTTGGATTGGATGAAGGTTGACTTTATAACCTGAGAAAGAAGAACTGATTCTGAAATCTTGTGGGTTTACTCTACTCAATAGCTGTTTGCCTGTCAACGCAGAAAAGAGATAAGCCTTCAAAAAAGTTAAAGGAAACGGGAAACTAAGGGATTTGGGGAAACCTTATCAGCAGAACGATCAAGCTGGCAGACTCTGTTCAACTACTGATGGAATTGGGATTAGGTGACGCATCCTGCCTTTTTCTTTCACAACACTCATGATACCAACAAAGCACGTTGCAGTATCTGTCTTCCCACAAGACCATGAACTCCATGAGAGCAAAGACCACATCCGTTTTGTTGATTACAGACTCTCCAGAGGCCAGTCCATGTCTGGCTGTCTAACTGAATGAATGAGTGCAGTCTTGCTATTTAGAGAGGCTGACCAACAGAAAAGATAGGTCAGGAGACACGCCGTCCATCCAACCCACCAGGTGCCCAAGTTTACTCTTGGATCAAGTTTCACCACAAGACATTTTCAACCGGATTAACTCGGTCCCTCATGGAGTTATCTTCTCAGAGTTGCACTGTGACATTGTAACTTTGGCTTTTTCTCAACACCATCGTGGAAAACGGCCATATGGAACTGGCTTTGGCATCTGCCATCAAATTAAGTCCACTGTGTCACAATATCATTTATATGAGGTCCCGCCGTAGAAATTGATTTAAGACTTTAATGGGGGAGGGGAGACCTTTCGCCTGAAAAAGTGGCACGTCTCTTCTTTTCTCATAATATGCCTACTACTATTTATCACTTCCCCATTTTACACTGATCACCAGATGAACAGTCATAAATGCATTCCAAAAAATAAGTAATGGCTAATTTTAGGGAAAACAAAAGCTATGTAGGAAAAACATAAAACTAATAGTAGTACATACCTGGCTCAGCCGTCAAACTGTTTACATGGCCATATTCACGCACACATTGAATTGAGCTACCAAACACTGTAAATAACTATATAGGAATAGAGGGCAAGATGTGTGTATCTGTATGGGAAGAATGAGGCATATATGCAAGAGGGCAAAACCTTCTCTTCCACATTGGGAAGTTAATAGATATTATTTAAAATTCAAGAATCGAGAAGTAGCAAAGTATGTTCTTTAGAAATGGCAAGAGAATTACTAAAAGAATCAGTTAAAAGGATTGAAAGTTATTGCCTCCCAAGAATAAGATAAGGAGGAAGGAGTGGGCAGCTGCGGAGAATAAGACTGCCATTAGTATTCGACGTACAGTATCTTATTTAATCTCCACTAAAATTCTTACCTTACTAATGAGAAAACTAAGGCTTGTAGACATTAACCAAGATCGCATAGCTAGTAAGTAAAGCTCAGATTTTAATGCAGATTTCCTGATATCCAAAACTCATGATCTTTCTACTACATTATGTTCTCTCTCTTATTCTCCTATTAAAGGAACTTGTGACATAAAGGAAGAAAGCTTAGAGTCATGTGGTGTCGGGGGCTTCCCTGGTGGCGCAGTGGTTAAGAATCCGCCTGCCAATGCGGGGGACACGGGTTCGAGCCCTGGTCCGGGAAGATCCCACATGCCGCGGAGCAACTAAGCCCGTGCACCACAACTACTGAGCCCGCGTGCCGCAACTACTGAAGCCCGTGCTCCTAGAGCCCCTGCTCCGCAACAAGAGAAGCCACCACAATGAGAAGCCCGCCCACTGCAATGAAGAGTAGCCCCCTCTCACTGCAACTACAGAAAAGCCAACGCACAGCAACAAAGACCCAATGCAGCCAAAAATAAATAAATAAATAAATAAAAGAGTCATGTGGTGTCATAAAACGCCATAGGATGTAAAGAAAGAAAGAAAGGTGGCAAAGATGAGGAGTGAAGGACAGTGCTTAAAACCATTCATAAAACTAGAGTTACATTAGTAATTAATCCACATGAACTCAAGCCCTCCATGGATCTTCTTTTCACTAGAACAAACTAAGTCGGCACTGATAAAAGTGAGTCTTTGATAAAACCCTGGCAAGTGTCTGACCCTCTATGTGACCTGGTGCCAGGCCTCCATCTCATGCCACATCCTAAGGGGCTGGTCTGTGTCTGGCTGGGCAGTCCTGGCCTGAGGAGAGGTGGCTGTACCACAGCTCGTGCTTCCTCTCAGCACTAGAGACAGGGTTTCTGTATGAACACAGCCTCCTGTGTCTTTGCCAAATGGCTAATGAAAGAAGCCCGAGTAAACCTATACGGTATGTCATTCCAGAAGGAAAGAGTCACAGTAAGAGAATGTGACCAGGACAACTTTAAAAAAGGTCACATGAAACACATTTACATGGACAGAGTCATGTCAGTGTGAACTCAGGGAAGCACCTCACATACCCATCACGCTACTTCATTGCCTGTTACAGAAACCCAACCACAGTGGCCCAACCCAAGAGGAGCTCACTCTTCCCATGTAACTAGAAGCCCGCAGGGAGCTAGTCCAGAGCCCGGGGTGGCCTTCTGACAATGACATTCAATACCAGAGAACCTTCTGCCTTGGAAGGCAGCCACTGAAGTTCACAGTCCAGACTGGAAGAAGGGAGAAAAGCAAAAGATAAAAGGAACAGGGCTTCTTCACCAGGAAAACAACTGTTTTCCCAGAAGTCCCACCCAACAGATTTCTGCTTATAAAACACTGGCTGGAACTTGGCCTTAGGGCCACCTACACTGCAATGGAGCCTGAGAAATTGGGTTTTTAGCCAGGCACTTTGCTATCCTGAACAAAATCAGGGTTCCATTAGTCAGGAATAAGGAAAGGGATGGACAGAACTGTCTGCCACGGGCTGCAATCAGTCCAGCGTCTGTTCAACCACTGACAAGAAGATGTGTGATGTGTTTTGGAAAGCACAGCATGAAAAGTAGTGATAAGACCAAAGCAGAGCAAGGCCAAATCTGTCCCAGACAATGAGGTCATGCTGACCTTCTGGGGAGAAGAGGATGTTCAGACAGGATATGGTGCTGCAAGGCAAATGCAAAACTATCACAGTGCTAGTTTACAAGCCTGCAGAGGTGGCTACTTTAAGTATCGATTATCCACCTGATAAGGTGGGCACAGGAACTGCCCCCAGAGGACCCTTCTGCTGGGCATTTGACACATCACTTCACTTCATCCTCATGCAGTCCTATGAGACCAACAGGAGAGGAAACATGAGGGCCAGAGAGACGGATGTCTTGCCCAAGGACACACACCAGTAAGAGGCAGAGGTGGCATCTGAATGCAGATCGATCATGCTCCCAAGCCTGTGGCCTCTCCACCTTTCCTCTGGTCCAGTTTAACTTTTGGGTACTGGACACCAGCCTGAGGAGCTGGGTGAGATTCTGCCACTGTTCTTCTCCACCCAGACGTCTGGGTACCGAGCCAGGCAGAGCTTCAGATCACCTCTAAGGTGAGTTGTTTCCGTAGGTTTTAGCCTTGGTGAAATAAAGGACACCGGCCAGAGGGCGGACTGGATAGATGACGTGCATTAATCAACACCCCTGCCCCTTCCCAACCGCAGCGTGGACAAACCTCATCCTGTCCGATGCCCTAACCCTGGACTTCTGAAACTCTCAACTCAATGTCTGAGGCACAAATGAGGAGTCCCAGAAAGAGCAGCGACTTCATCCTACTGAAAAGAAAGGAAAGCATCACCGCTTACCCGGACGATCCAAATTTACCTTTAAATGAGCGTGACTTTCTCCTACCCTGAATTTATTAAGTGTTCATTTTCAACTCTCAATGACTGTAAAGTCATAAACTCCCACCTAACCGGACTCTCCGGTTCCTGATGACCTTGACATGACACACCTATCTGGAAAGAGGCCCCCTGCTTCCTGGGCAGGTCATCTACCCCTGTTTGCAGGAGATAAAAGAGGGCCATTGCCAGTGATTAAATATGCATGTACCATTTCGTTAGAGTGACTGGTTCCTTTTTTTCCTTTGCTCTTGAAGAAAAAGCACTAAATCACTTTCTCTAGTAAAATGCCCACAGGCAAGGAAAAGAAAAATATTTACTCCTAGGAAAACTCTCTGGGTCCCCGAGAAGTTCCCAGCAGCTTTTAATTACTCCTCAGTGTTTTGCTACCAGTTGTTAAATGTAACAGAAACAAGAATTACATTAGCACATTAAAACAAGAGGATCTAGGCCTGCACTAGAGTGAGACTAACATATAAAACAAGATGAGTATGTGGGAAGATCCCTTTGAACAATGACTATAAAGGCAGGAAGCCAACTTATACTGGGTGATAATAAACTACCAAGAACTTTCGCTTTGTTTTTTTTTTTTTAATGGTGCTATTTTATCATTCTGACTTTACTTATTTATTTATTAAATATTTATTTGGTTGTGCCGGGTCTTAGTTGCTGCAGGCGGGCTCCTTAGTTGCGGCACATGGGCTCCTTAGTTGTGGCATGCATGTGGGCTCTAGTTCCCTGACCAGGGATCAAACCTGGGCCCCCTGCATTGGGAGCTTGGAATCTTAACCACTGCACCACCAGCAAAGTCCCCACCAAGCACTTTAATTTAGTCTTCAATAACTGAGTTGGGAAGGTGGCTTTTTTTTATAATCATTGTCACCCTTTTTCACAGATAGAGAAGCTGAGCCTGGCCACAACAGGAACACACAGGAAATGACAGTAGAACCAAGGGTGTAACTGACTCCATACTCTGGCACACCTGCTCCACCGTCGGTTTAAAAAAAATTCACAAAATGGACATGTCCGGACCGTTCATTTACAATAGCGTATTTTCCAAATGCCTGAAAGTTTCCAATAAAATGCTCTCTTATAGGTATTTTTTAAGAGTTTTCAGGGAGCCATGACGTTTTGGGGACTTCCAAAAGGAGAAGCAAGTGGAAAAGTGTTTGCAAGCACAAGAGGGACGTGTTGGAAAAGTCACTCACCTACTGAACGACGTCAGTCATAAGCCAGAAAAGAAAAACATCGTATATGCATAGATTTTTGTTAATCTGATAATTTCTTTTTTTTTTCTTTTTTTTTGCGGTACGCAGGCCTCTCACTGTTGTGGCCTCTCCCGTTGCGGAGCACAGACTCCAGACGCGCAGGCTCAGCGGCCATGGCTCACCAGCCCAGCCGCTCCGCGGCATGTGGGATCTTCCCGGACCGGGGCACGAACCTGCGTCCCCTGCATCGGCAGGCGGACTCTCAACCACTGCGCCACCAGGGAAGCCCTAATCTGATAATTTCTTGAAAAACAGACTTTAAAAAATGGACGAGCGAATATGCTGTAATTCCGTATAATGTCTTAGTAAAGGGCTCCATGCTGTTCCAAAACACATGTTGCCTTGGTGATGCCTGTGACAGTAGCCTGGGGCCCCCAGGAGGACAGAGGGAGCCCTGCTGGGACAGGTAGAGGGGCCACCTGAGGAAAGTGCTACAATGGGGATTATTCTACAGGTGAGGAGCTAAAACTCAGAAATGTTCCAGGGACCCCCGAGGGGTGGATTGCCTGAGTCCCGCATCAAGCCCAGTTTACAGGGAAAACTGCCATAAGGACGCGCCAGTGAAAGGGGTGAAAGATGAGTGTGTGCTCACCAGGTTGACAAGAGCAGGAAAAACAGGGCAAAGTGATGGCGTCACAGACCCGGGGTCCTGGGAGAAAAGTGGGAAGCCATGGCCACAGGAGCCCAGGAGGCTGGGAAGAGAACACAGTAGGCACACAGGGCCGTGCCCAGAGCCACATGTATCCTCTCTGAGGGCGAGGGGCAGGGTGCGGCCCACCATGTCTGTCCACAGCCCACAACGAGTGAACAGCTCCACTGACCGGCTCACTCTCCATTTAGGCAAATGATCTCAACTATGCCGGCATCACTCCTAAAAAATTCTGCTCCCAGCAGCATGGGCATTTGATTATATCCTCTTGGTTTGATCACCAGAGACGGTCAATTCGGAATGACCGTCACAAAATCCAGGTTGAAGCCGAGCATCTCCTATCGGTGAACGGGTGGGTCACTCAATTACCATGTTTCCAGCCCTGTTTACACTGCCCACATGCAATCTGGGGAGGTCCTTAGGTCCAGCTGAGGAGGCAGGGCGAAGACCCATAAATCTGAAGTAATATATGTAATTACGATGCCCAAGTTTACCCCAGAGACAAGCTTCTCAGCAGGATGAAGTGAACCGCAGATCAAGGTGGTTGACTGCCTTGGGAGAAAGAGAAGCAGCACCCCTCCCACCTCTGTGCTTTTGCCCCTGATGTCCACGCCCCACCCCAGGAAGGCCCTTCTTCCATGTCACTGCCTATTAAAGTCCTAAGCACCTTTCAAATCAAGAAGGTAACTGTCATGAGATGAACGTGTCTTCTAAAATCCATAACCCTCAGCGCCTCAGAATGTGACCTTATTAGGAAATAGGGTTATTGCAGATGTAATTCGTCAAGATGAGGTCATTCTGGAGGAGAGGAGCCCCTACTGTAATCTGACTGGTGTCCTTATAAAAGGGGAAATTTGGACACAGACGTGCACACACGGAGAATACCGTGTTAAGACTGGAGTTATGCCGTCGCAAGCCAAGGAATTACCAGAAGCTAGAAGTGGGGCCTGGAACAGATCCTTCCCTAGTGCTCCAGAGGGAACTCAGGCACCACCCTGAAACTGGACTTCCAGAGATACTGCATTTTTGTGTTTTAAGCCACTCGGTCCGTGGTACCCTGTTACGGCAGCCCGGGGAAGCTGGTACAGTGACCGTGTTAGTCCACTCAGGCTCCTGTAACAAAAAAGCCACAGATCGGGTGTCTTATAAACACTCAATTTACTGCTGTCAGCTCCGGAGGCTGGGAGTCCAAGGTCAGGGTGCCAGCAGGGCTGGGCTCTGGTGAGAGCTCTCGTCTAGGTTGCAGACTTCCGTCTTCTCACTGTGTCCTCCTACAGCAGAAGGGACAAGGGAGCTCTCTGGGGTCTCCTTTATAAGGGCACTAATCCCCTTCATGAAAGCTCCACCCTCGGGTGGGATAGGGAGGGTGGGAGGGAGGGAGACACAAGAGGGAAGAGATACGGGAACATATGTATATGTATAACTGATTCACTTTGTTATAAAGCAGAAAATAACACACCATTGTAAAGCAATTATACTTCAATAAAGATGTAAAAAAAAAAAAAAACTCCACCCTCACGCCCAAATTTCCCCCCAAAGTTCCCACCACAATACCATCACATCGTGGTTAGGTTTCAACATACGAATTTCGGGGAACACAGAAATTCAGTCCATAGCAATGGCTTAAACCTTATCTTCACCAGGAGGACTTTTCAGAGTCTATTGACCAAGCTCCCAAAAGAAGGGGGTCTCCTGTCCTGCCTTTGCTGTAGGATTCCCATTTCAAATAAGAGACTCCACCTCCCCTGCAGAGTGGGGAGAAGGAACTGGCATCGAATGACTCAAAAGGAGTAGCTGGGCCAAATCTCTCTCTTGTACGTTTGAACCAAGAGATGCAGAGGGTGAGCAGAACTGGAAAGAGCAGGCACGTGGTCTACTGCCGAGACACAGCTTCCTGGATGCCCCCAATGTGAGGCCCTCCCTTACGCGGAGCCACCCACCCCAAGCTCTGGCCAGGGGCGGGGTGGGCAGGGAGAATCAGCCAGGCCTTCGGCTCCCACCTTAAACAGACAGGCCAACAGCCCCGGCAGAAATGAAGGTGAGACTCTGGTCTGCGTCTGCCTGATGCTGCACCCACTGCAGCTGGAAGTTGGGTAAGGAGAGGAAGGTGGCATCAGCCCCCGAGTCCCGACGGAAGAGCACAGCAGGGCTTAAAGCCCACGAGTGATGAGACTGGACTCGTGTTCTGGATGCACTGGGGGTGCAGTGGTGGGAATGTGACCCACCACGGAGACCTGACCAGAGAAGAGAGACCGAGGACCTGCCCCAGAGCAGTCACAGGGAGAGAGAGAGCAGGTCCCTCCCCAAAAGGCACGCACAGAGGATTACAGGGACATCTACAGCACGCCGTACCCACCAGCGGTGGAGGCAAGGAAAGACGCCCAGGTTCTGGGGACGGAGTCAGCGCATTCAGGAGAAGCCAGGACAGGGAGGCCATGAGGAGTTCGTTGTGGACAGCACGCAGCCGGGGACACCAGCAGGGAGTGGGACACCCAAGTCTGAAAACAGCCAGCACTGGTCGTGCTGTTGTCAGGAAACCCACCAAGTCCTGCAAGATAGGTCACCCCGCGTTTCCACCTCAAATGCCCAGGTGACGGATTTGCCAGGATAGTTTGAAAATAATAGACCACTGAGCTCTGTCTAGGCTTCTCTGGGGCTGTGTTCCAAAGCGTACCCGATGCACGGTCCTGCAAGGTTAACTAAGCATCTCCACGTGGCCTCTCGATCACAAAGGCTGGAGAAGGTGAGCAAGTGCCCTCTGCCCCTCAGGAGTCTGAAGGGTTTCACAAAACGCTAGTAGGACGGATGAATCAAGAATAATGTCAGAGGATTTCGCCTCTGCTCTCAGATAAATGTGCTGTCACCCCCTGTCCCCAGAGGAGGGGCTGATGAATGATCACTCTGTCCAGAGAACATCTGCTCTGTCCTTTTAGGCAGCATTCCTCTCGGGGAGACACAGGAGGGGACGGCGATACGGCCACCTTGAAGCCTCCAGATCAGTGGCCCCTGCCCTGCCCTCTGCACGGAGCTCCTATGGAGATCCTCATGTCTCAAAGGGCTTCCAGCAGAGCAAGGGCCCAGATGGTGCCGGAGAAAACCTCACAGGGGCTGAGATACAAAGGAAGAGGGACAGAGAGGGAGAGGTTGCCTCGTTCATATCTATGTCATTTAAGATAAAGAAGCAACCTATTATCTTCTTGGAAAGTCCCAGGCTTGGAGATGATATGGTCTTCATTCAGTCATTTTTTTCCCTACTTGCCACATTTTCTTCTCATTATCCTTAGACTCTTGAGCTCTTTGAGAGCATGGTCTGTATCTGACTCAATCTCTTGTTACCTCAGCACTGGCCATAATACCAGGCACATTGTACTTTTCAGATAATACCTAATGGAGGACTAAGAGAGCGAGTGGATTGGTGTATGGGTCAGTGAATGGAAGGATAAATAAGTAGATGGATGGATGGATGGATGGATGGATGGATGGATGGATGGATGGGCAGTTGAATGGATGGCTGTGTGGGTAGGTAGACGGGTACATGGACGGATGGGTGGATGGGCAGATGGATGGATGTGTGGATAGGTCAGTGAACGGATGGATAAATAAGTGGATGAGTGGATGGATGGTTGTGTGAGTGGATGGATGGATGGGTGGATGGGTGAGTGGATGGATGGATGGGTGGATGGGTGAGCGGATGGATGGATGGGTGGATGGGTGAGCGGATGGATGGATGGGTGGATGGGTGAGCGGATGGATGGATGGGTGGATGGGTGAGCGGATGGATGGATGGGTGGATGGGTGAGCGGATGGATGGATGGGTGGACGGGTGAGCGGATGGATGGATGGGTGGACGGGTGAGTGGATGGATAGATGGGTGGACGGGTGAGTGGATGGATGGATGGGTGGATGGGTGAGTGGATGGATGGATGGGTGGACGGGTGAGTGGATGGATGGATAATGGAGAGGCAGATGGATGAACAGGTGAGTGGGTGGGTAGATCGGTGGCTGGCTGGATGGATGGGATGAATGGATCGATGGATGGTAGATGGATGGATGGATGGATGGATGGATGGACGGATGGATGGATTGGTAGATGTATGGATGATGAACAAATGGATGGATGGAGGGATGGTTGGATGGATGGTTGAGTGGGTAGATGGATAGATTAAACAAGCAGCTCTTAAGTACCTACTCTGTGCCAAGCACAGTGCTAGGCACTGGACTCATAGAGATGGATAGCACCTGCTCTCAACTTCAGAGGAACTCACAACCCAATAGGGCAAAATGCCATATTACTAAATCAATACATGTTAAGTGCTATCACAAAGGGAAGGAGCAATGGTCTCAGCATAGTGATCGGTTGTCCAGATTGAGTCTTGAAAGATACACTAGTGTCTCTTGGTCACTGTATTCGGCCCCTGATTTCCCAAAACTTCAGTGGCTTCCTTTGGCAAAACTGAAATCTCCAAAGAGTTCATTCCGGTTCTTCCCCTCTAATGAGCTCCGTGCAATCAATCAATACCCCTTCCCTTTTCCTTGACAAGCATTTCTGTGGGCCAACCCCCTCCTGGAAAAAGCAGTTAAACAGCACATACATCTGAAGACACAACGCTGACATTTGATAATAGAAATATGGCCGTGGTATGTGAGCAAAGAGGTGGACACCCACGGGACGGGTGTAAGATTTGGAGTCAGAGTCTCCAGCTGGTGAATTATAAGCTCAACAAAGCAGTAGGTAACTTGGGAAAATAATTTCTTTTCTCTAATTCTCAGGCTTCCCTAATACAAAATAGGTTAACATGGTAACAGCTACACAGTAGGATTGATGAAAGGATTACATGAGACCTGTAGTAGACAAGCCTGGCCCGGTAGGCAGCACGTGCACATGTGGCTCTCAATGTCCACTGCTTATCACCTGTGTCCTGGGATTTGGAGACACCATTCCTTTCCCATCGTCTTTGGTCGTATAGATCCAACTCTACACCATCTGGCTCAGGCCCCCGATCAGAAATATTCCTTCCTCCACCCATCCCCACTGACCCAACTGAACCTTCCAGAGTTATTCTCACTCCTGTTCGGTCAGGGTTAGAAGGAGACGTGTCTTCCCCGCTCTAGTCTATGAGCTCCTAAGCGCGGAGACCAGAACCCATTCGGCTCTTCAGCCCCCGAGCACAGTTCAGTACCTGACACAGGCTACTAATCAGAAAATACTGGCTGAATGAAACCACAAATGTGCCGCTGCCACCAGTCCTGCTGTAGCCCACATGAGTGCAGCGGGACATACCAAGCCAGAATGCCCGCCAACACGTCACACTCAGTACCAAGAAGAGCCAGGCCTGGGAAGTTACTTCATATGCACTGCTTTATTTCATAAAAGCTAAATAAGTGTGAAGTACTACAGAGAAGCCACTGTTCCTATTTTGGTAAAGCAAGACCAAGAACCCTCAATGAATTGGAATTCTTGGGAAATAGGATGTTCCTATTCATTTAGGTTTCTGGTGAATCCGAACAAAACTCCAACCCAGGGCTACAGAAGTTCAGAAAAGGGAGAAAATTCTATCAGCCAAGGGGACCAGGCAAGCGTCCTGAAGGAAGTGGGCCTTGAAGGGTGACTAAGAGGTTCCCTAGGAACCCAGGTCTGTGCTAGGGACTCAGAGAGTCCAATTTGTGGCAGAGATCCTGAATGTTGCTCCCGGAAAATTTAGTCCCAATGGCCAAGCTACCTAAAACTTCCTTCCCTGAGAAGGCCATCCTTCAATTCTGGGACCGAAATCCCTCAAAAGTGACATAGAGGCCCTTACTCTTCTCACACTGGGACCAAGTTAAAGAGACCCAGCACTCTGTCAGGGAGACAAGCTGTGGGTCCCTAATCGAACCCAAGGATGGGGGAAAAAATAGCCTTCCTTGGGAAATTAAACAGAAAAAAATATACCTGAAACTAACACTACACTGTAAATCAAATATACTCCAATAAAAAATTTTAATCCTATATATGAAGCTGTAAATTGCAACCATATAACTTAGCAAAACTTTAGGATATAAGAAATCAAAGAAAAATGACACAAGCATATTTTTTTAAAAAGATTTGATGAATCTGCAGAGCTTTCTGGAACCATACCCTGCCTACCTACACAGTCTCATTTATGAAAAACAAACAGGAAAACAATCAGGTCCAATTAAGCCTATTATTTTTAAACTTTTCCTTTCCGCTCAAGAACAGAGAAGTGCTGACTTTATCAAAAAGTCCGTTCCCAGGCAGATGGGGTGATGAAAGGACCCACAGCCATCTTCCCACAGTCCCTGGGTTCCTTTACCCAAGCTGCCCCAGCAACTGAAGGAGGGTCATTTTGACCCGATTATCTTTGTGTATAAAACTTAAATCATATTCGCTCGAGTAAAGCATAAAACTAGCTAAACTGTGCAAAATGTCTGGGGAGTTGTTCGGAAGAAGCATTTCTTTCATTCTGTTCTCGAGAGGACCCTTCAGATCCAACGTCGGGTCACTGATCACATAAGGAAAGAGGTTCAGGGGTAGATACATTGCTCCTATGACAGCTGATGGGACAAACAACCCGACCCAGGTTATTGACTCTCACCTCCCTGTGCCTCCCGTCAAAACTAGGGGCTCTATTGGGTTGGCCAAAAAGATCATTCCGGTTTTTCCTCTACTTTCCCCAGTATTTATTTTGGGAAAGAACAAAGAATCGTTTTTTCCATATGCCTATTTACGTATGCCCCCACCGTGATCTCCATGGAGAGGAAAAAGAAAGATAAATATCTCCCTCCAGGAACACAAATAAGCATGCCCTGGATAAAGAAGATGCGACGCCTCCCTTCCACCCACCTCACCTCCCCCTCCTCCCCCCTCCCCCAGCACACAATGGAATTCTCAACACCACCCCCCAAGAAAAAAGAAGGATTATGCTAAGAGAAATAAGTCTGACAGAAATACAGACCCCCATATGATATCACTTCCATGTGGAATCTAAAAAATGACAGCAACGTAGTGAATATATACACAACAGAGGACAAGCTAGTGGACTGCAAGCATCTTGCAGAAAAACCTGAACGAACTTTCTGGCCAACCCAATACAATCCTGGGGCCCAGAAGCTCAAGACTAATTTTGTTCTAAAGCCTTAGGAACCCAGCAAATCTCCCTGTACCCTGGTGTCGCCAAGAAAATCCTGGCAGGAGTCACATCTGTTTAATGCATCACTAAATGCCCAGGGCTTAGCCCATAGTAAGCACTCAATAAATATTTGTTGAGTGAATCAATTTGTATTTACAGGGAGAGTTGCTTCTTTCATTTTTTAAAAAAAATTCCACTTCAGCCCCATAAAAAATGATAGTTTCTTTTTTCGAGTTCTACTTATCTGAAGGATGGTTCTAAGAAATGAGCTCTTCCACAGGAGCCAGGAGTCGACGGAGTGCCTCGGGTGGGGTGGGGCGTGGCCTAAAAGCCTTGTAACGTGGACAGAATGTTATTCAAAATGGAGGTCGCAAAGCAAAGGTCGGTCAGCCACCCAAGGTGGAAAAAACAGTGGGTAGAAAAAATATCAAAAATACGAAAGTTTGGGGACTTCCCTGGTAATCTAGTTGCTAAGACTCCACGCTCCCAAGGCAGGGGGTGCCCGGGTTCGATTCCTGGTCGGGGAATTGGATCCCGCATACGTGCCGCAACTAAAAGATCCCGCGTGCTCCAGCTAAGACCCAGCACAGCCAAAAAAAATACAAAAGTTTCATTCTGATCCATAGAAATGTAGCATTTGTGTCCCTCCCAAAACTTCTAAAAATGAAAATAAAAGAATTTAAAGACCCTGTTGCTAGAGATAGCAGAGGCAAAGAGCCCTTTTTCAAATGAAGGTACTGAATGCCAGTAAACCCTTCACTTGAAAAAGGGTCCACTTTATGTCATATAAAGTTCACCTCAATTTAGAAAAAAAAAAAAAAAGCCTTTACACTTCAGACCCTGTTTTCACGTACAACTCCATCGCCTTGTGCCATGGAAATTCCACCAGCTGCAGGCTAGAAATTCCCTGGTGACAGAGAGCGAGGGAGGCTGAAGCAAGATTGTTCTTCTAGGAACACAGGGGCCAAAGTGACGGGCAGGGAGAAAAGTCTCACTGACGGTAACAGAGGCCACGTCTATGGAGGTCCTCACTACAGACCAGTGCTGGGCCACTACCTGAGGTGTATTAGCTCATTTGATCTCCACAACAATGCTAAGAGAAGCGACTATGGTTATTACCCCAGCTTGGAGCTGAGAATACTTATCTAAGTGACTTGGGGCATCTACGAGGAGAGTCTGCTTCAGGACAGGTGTGGGCTCACTGTTTAACTAGGAATGGGTCCTGTTCCCAAGAAGCTCAGGAAGCAGAGGAGACAATGGACACGGGGGAGGAAGCACCACAGGGGAGAGTATTAGGAGCACAGGTAAGACTGAGGAGATGCTCACCTGTGTGAACCCCCAGCCGCCCCTCCCCCACCCAAGTCGCCTAGAGATTTTGTCTCATCCCTCCTCAGAAAGGCATCCAGGTTCTCCCGAGATCTAGCTGCTCTTGCCATTTCCACTCCACACTCAATGTGCCCCTCTTTTAGCTGGCCTTGCCCTGAATTCACCCTCCTGTCTTTCCCTATCTTTCCCCTGCACCTGGAACACCATCCCCCCACCTGTTCTCATTCCCTCCTTGATTTTCTGGGTTGGAGTCCCAGTTCCACCTCTACTGGCTAGGTCATCTTGGGGGAGAACTTCACTTCCATGAGCCTCAGCTCAGATGGGGATGATGGGGTAACGTTACAAAAGCTTTGACCCCTGGAAAAATGTTTGATGGGAAGAGAGGGTGATCTGCTGCTGCCCCTTCATTGAAATCTCGCTCCCAAGGCCATCCACCAGGGAGAAGCTTTGCTCTCAGAGAGACTGCTGTGGGGAGGTGAGCCCCATACCTGGGCCGTTGGCCAGAGGAGGGCAATTTGAGCACCAGAAAGAATAATTACTTCTCAGAACTGAGCCCACTGAAAATGCTAAAAAGCCAATACCTTCATAACAATAGTAAAACAATACTCATTGGTCGGCTTTGAAGGACGCTAGGGAACCAACTCATTATCCAGAAAACCGGTAGTTGAAGAGCTAAGCACTTCTGCTGCCTTTCCTGTGTGAGCTGTATTTCAGGGTAGCCAAGCAGCTGACGATGAAGAGTCCTTTCTAAAATAACTCCAGCAAATACATGAAGAAGGAATTCCAAATTAGCGTATCATCATTTTGCAGTCCCTCATGAATTGGCAGTGACTGTCACTTGTGGCTAAATCCAACGCTGAAAGGCTGATGGGGAATTTATAAATGGGTAGATCAGGCTGGCAATCCCTGAACCCACTGGCCAATCCTAACGTCAGAAGGGGGGACACTCAGACGCGATGTGCCTCCCAGTGAGACGCGACGTAAGGTACACACCATCACTCGGACACCTCTGGCCAAACACTGAACCTGAATCTGATCAAGCATCTATATCAAACCACCAATTTACTGATTATACAGGGACAAAGTTACATACTAGACAGCAGCCCAGTGATGCAATCAGCAAAATCCAGAAAGAAGGGAAATGCAAAAGGTCAGTGACCTGCTGCTTTCAACAAATAAATGGCAAGGAAAAAGGAAAAACTGTTATCAATCAAGAGTCCTAAGAGACTTATCAATAAAACGCAACACATGGACCTCATCTGGATCCTGATTCCAACAAACAAATCAACTGCAAAAGCAGGTCAATGAAACATCAGGGGAAACTGAGTACTAACCGGATATTCGGGATAATAGGGAACTACTGTTAATTTTTTATTTCAGTGGGATAACGGTTTCTTGAAAAGAGAATACCTTTCGAGATAACACACAAAAATATTTTTGGGTGAAACAGTTTATCTGGGATTTGAGTAAAAATAATCCAGCAGGGAAAAGAAAACTGTTAGTAGGATTGACAAAACAAAATTGTCCATGTGTTGCTAATTTTTTAAGGTGGGAAATGCATACAATTGTCCCTTGGTATGCAGAGGGGATTGGTTCCAGGACCCCTGTCAGATACCAAAATCCACAGATGCTCAGGTCCCTCATATAAAATGGCATAATATGTGCATGTAACCTACGCACATCCTCCCAAATACTTCAAGTCATCTCTAGATTACTTATAGTCCTAATACGATGTAAGTACTATGGAAATAGTTGCCGGAGCAGCAAAATCTAGCTTTGCATTTTGGAGCTTTCTGGAATTTTTTTTCCCAAATATTTTCAGTCCACGCTTGGTTGAATCCTAGGAATGTGGAATCTGAGGATACGGAGGCCAGACTGTATGCAGGGGTTCATTATAATATTCTTGTTTCTTTTGTGTATGTTTAAAATTTTCCAGGGCTTCCCTGGTGGCGCAGTGGTTGAGAATCCGCCTGCTAATGCAGGGGACACGGGTTCGAGCCCTGGTCTGGGAAGATCCCACATGCCGCGGAGCAGCTGGGCCCGTGAGCCATGGCTGCTGAGCCTGCACGTCCGGAGCCTGTGCTCTGCAACGGGAGAGGCCACGACAGTGAGCGGCCCACGCACCACGATGAAGAGTGGCCCCCGCTCACCACAACTAGAGAAAGCCCTCGCACAGAAATGAAGACCCAACACAGCCAAAAATAAAAATAAATAAATTAAAAGAAGGCTCAACATTAAAAAAAAAAAATTCCATAATAAAAGGTGGAAAAGGAGAAAAACCAGATTTGGCCCTGAAACTTTGGACTTAAGGGAAATGGTCATTTCTGGCAAATCAAAGGGAAAGGGAAAAAGTTTGGATTTGCCTTTCAGGCAGAGAGTCTCTGGGTACAGAAGACAGCCTCAAAGGACATTTTGGGTGGGCAACAGTTAGCAGAAAGATTGACCTGGCAAATGATGGTGTAAAATGGTGTAGATCTAGAAAAGAAATGGTCTTCAACACGTTGAAGCCAAATCTCTATAGTTTATGTTGGCTTTGAAAGGATGTTTTGTTATTTTGTTTTGTTTTCTTCCATTCTAAATACGGGTTTAGTCTACACTGTCCTGGAAAATGACTGTTTGTTCCTGGAAGGATTGTGTGTTCTTGTTCAGGCGCACAAAAGTGGGAGTGGCCATCAAAGATGTTAGGGAGGATGGGAAAACAAGTCTTCCCCAGGCAAGGTGAAGGACAGAGGGGAGACCAGCTCAGAAAGCCTCTTCTGCTGAAGAGCCCGTGGGGTGCTGTTGTTTGCTGGAAAACAAAGACTCTGGGAAACATTCCCATGCAGGGAGTGGGGAGGGGCAGCTGGGGGCAAGGCCAACAACCCTGGTTGTAGGGAGTGGGGTTTTCCCTCCCAAAGGAAAGAGAAATTCCGACCGCCAAGAATCTCTGGAGAAGGAAGATCTAGGGGTGGAAGGTGGACTAGGAGAGCAGGCCTGGGACTTGGGACGATGGGGACAGTGAGGCAGCCTGGGGGAGCCTGCTTGTGGTCATTCTCTCTCTTTATCCCTCTCTCTCCCTCTCTCTCCTCCCCCCTCCACTTGCTGGAGAAGAGGGCAAACCTTCACCACTGGAGAAATGGCCTAGAAGCCGTCCAGGAGTCTCTGAAAACATCTCTCATACATGGTTTTGTGTTTTCCAGACTACAGTGCCCTCCTGGGATAATTTCTTCAATACGTTATTGGAAAGCAATACAGCCCTGGTTTAGATGACTTAATGAAAAGAATTAAAGGGCCAGAGTCCCCACTTAGAAGAATTTCAGAAAGGAGAAAATAGCCTTTTTCCTGCCCACTCCAAGGCCAGCACGACGACCGCGGCAACAAGTCAACAGTTCCGTGGTCTCAGGACCCCGGCCTCAAGTGGAGGCAGCCAAAGGACAGGCTCGGTGTGGACCACTGCTGATGTGGGGCTCGACCCAGCCCTCAGAGGCGGGAGGGACTTGGAGAAGCAGGGCCCCTGCCTGTAGAGCTGGGAGCTCCATGCCCGGGGACTCCTGGATCAGAAATCATGATGCCCATTTCACAGAACAGCAAGTTCTGGGCAACTTCTTTAAAATAGTCAAACACGGTATGTATACTCACTATCATTGTTTCTTAATATCAAATGTAAGGCACCTGATCTAGCACCTAGAACAGAGGAGACAGTCACTTTTGCTGCTGTTACTATGGTTTTGTTGTTACTATGGACTCATCAAGAGGAAATGTCGATGCTTGTTATATCACCTACTCAGCAAAACTGGTATAGTATATTTTTAATTTCTTGATTCAATGAATTATTAATTATTGTGTAATTTTGTATCAAAATCAGTATATCTAATTCACACAAGACATATAAAGTGACAAATAGACTTTGCATTTAAGACAATGGCTGGGGGGGATAAATTGGGAGTTTGGGATTAACAGATACACACTACTATATGTAAAATAGAGAAGTGACAAGGATCTACTGTATAGCACAGGGAACTGTATTCAATACATTGTAATAATCTATAATGGAAAAGAATGTGAAAAAGAATAGATACATACATATGTGTGTGTGTGTGCATGTGTGTGTGTGTGTGTGTATATATATATATATATATATATATATATATATATATAACCGGACCACTTTGCTGTACAAACATTGTTAATCAATTATACTTCAAAAATAAAAAATAGGGACTTCCCTGGTGGCGCAGTTGTTAAGAATCCGCCTGCCAATGCAGGCGACACAGGTTCGATCCCTGGTCCGGGAAGATCCCATGTGCCGCGGAGCAACTAAGCCTGTGAGTCACAACTACCGAGCCCAAGTGCTGCAAATACTGAAGCCCGCGCGCCTAGAGCCCGTGCTCTGCCACAAGAGAAGCCACCGCGATGAGAAGCCCGCTCACCGCAACGAAGTGCAGCCCCTGCTCGCCACAACTAGAGAAAGCTCACGCACAGCAACAAAGACCCAACGCAGCCAAAAATAATAAATAAATAACAAAAATAAATAAAAATAAAAAGACTACTGTCCACTGGGGGTGACTCTCTGATCCTTAAAGCTCTGAAAACCAAAGTGTTACATCCCCAGCACATTCCACCACAACGCACGGCCATGTGTCTGGAATATTGGAACAGTCCACACCCATGCAAAGGATGCAGAGTCAGGAGCCCTGGATTCAGACCTGCTGCACATACTCTGTGTCCTCAAGCCAGTGACTTAACCTCTCCAGGTTTCCCTTACCTCTCCTGGAAAATAGGGCTGATAAAGGCCTGTCTCAAGTTTTTTGTTAGGAATAGAAACAGCGATCGGGAGGTGCTCAGAGCCATGCCTGGCTCACATCGGGAACCAAACACCAGGAGCTGGGAGTGGCAGCGGCAGCAGCAGGGCTAGTCTTCCCCTCCTTGTTCTACCTGCTCTGTCTCAGGACGGACACCTGCTCTGAGATGACACCTTCATCATCTCCAAGTCCAACCGCCTCCTTTGTATGGAAAATGAGACCCCAGAGGACTTCAGCACTGTTAACACTGGCTGTAAACTAAACTGAAGATATTCAGTTAACACGTAATTTTTTTTAAAAAATTGGACCTCCACCAGGAATGTCCTTTCCCCTTCACATAATCCAAGAGTACATCTCTTTAAAGTATTAACTCAGGTGACCTTTCTCTGCGAAGCTCTTTGAGACATTTTCACCCAAAAGGGCTCCTTCTTACCCCCGCATCTGCACATTACCCTTTATGGTACTTTGCCCCCTTCTCCTACCAGCCAAGCTGCAAGCCCCAGGCCACATTCTTTCTTTCCTCCCAGCACACGTCACAGCATCTAAGCATAACGAACTTTTAATAAATGAATAAAGAAAAGAGAGAGAACTATACGATTATTTCTATCTGTTTACTTTGGGGAAAGCCACCACCAATTCCTAACTAATTGCAAAGGCATCTGGTCTACTGGAAAGATAATAAATACACCACACAACGCCCTTAAGTCCTCCATTGGCCACAGTAGGTTTCTCATAACCTAATTAACAAAACACCACAGATCTGGGGAGGATGTGCAAAAAGGCCTGCCATCAATCATGGGAAGAGAAGCTTAGATTCATGGGCCGGAGGGGCCGTCATCATTGGCCTTACTGATGAGAAAGTGTGGCTGGTTCCCCTTAGGCCATTAACACAGGCTCAGTCCCCAGGGAAGCCATCTGCACACAGCACGGCAGTTCCCTCCCTGGCTCAGCCGCTTGTTCACCACCTGCTTACACAGCCGGCTCCCTTCCAAAGGATAGGAAATCCCAGCATCTTCACTCAAGCAAAGACTGAGGGAAGAATGCATCATGGTTAGAAACAACGCTCCCAGGCCACGGGGGATGGTATCACTGAACGGGACCGACATTACCTCGTCCCATCTCCTAGTTTTCCAGGTGAGGAAATCCCATCCAAAGAGCTTCCCTGGGAAGCCCAAGGAAGTCAGTGACTAAATCTTGCCTAAGGCCTGATTCCCATCCCTGCCACTTTAGGGAAACAAACATATAAGAACATCCACAGCACACATGTTCATGTTATACTTTCAGAAAATAGTTTCTTCCATGTATATGATGTACATGGCACATGTTCATATATACAAGGACATTTCTAAATTTCTTTTTAAACACACCACAGCCATCCCAGGCTTGTGGAGAAAGGAGGGCCCTTACGTGTGGGCAAATACGCCTCTCCTACTTGACCTTTTCAGGATTAAATGAATTTAATCTACCAAGTGACCCCAAAGGTGAGGGCACAGATGTATATCTTCTAATTATCCATCCATCTTGAGATGTCTGTGCCCAGAGATCAAGGCCCTGAAACTCACCTGGGAACAGGATTCAGGAAGTGAATGATGTGAACCCCTGTTCCATTCGCATCTGCTCATGGGAGGGGGAGCCAGACTGCCCTCTTTCAGAGACTCTACAGATGTCCCCCCACCTCCCCCTACCCATCACAGACACACACACGCATATACACACACACACACACAACAGAGGGAAGGAAGAAGACAGGGAGGAAAGAGGCTCCCTCTCTTGTCGAACTGGATGGAAAATCAGAAAATCTGAATCTAGTTGTAGCATCTATGAATGTCAGACCCTCTGATTTGGTTCTTTGACTCATCACAGAAGCTGAAGCCAGGAGACCTGGAGTTGAGGAAAGCAAAGGAAGAAGCAGGTGCTGGCTTCTCTCCAGCTGTGTGTATAACACAACAGACGCTTGCCAGGTGCTTTGGGTCCCAGGTGTGCTGAGCTGGGAAGTGCAGAGTAAATCCTTCCTCCCCTGCCATCAAAGACCTAGGGCTCACTTGTGTTGATGCGGTTACACTTAATGCTACCTTTCCCCCAAATCATCGGGTGGACAATAAGCTTCAAACAGAGTAGAAAAGAGAGATCAGTGAATATCTGCAAACATAGGGGAAGTTTCTTGGAAGCCCGGGACTCTGCTGGACTTTCACACGGGGAGGGTGTGGACAAGCAAGAGGGCATCACCCCGTCAACGGTCCTCAGTGCCTCAAATTCTCGCGATGTTACAGGGCTTGCAATAGAGGAAAGACACGGTGGAAATACCAATCATGGCTACTGTCTGAAAAAGCTCACCGCTGAGTCCCAACCCCTGTGGCTAAATCTCCACTGGAGGTCCCCTGGAAGACCACCTGGAGGCCAGCTCAGAAAACTGAAGGCTAGACGCCCCCCCAGCCCCTCCAGCTCCATCTGCTGTCACATTCAAAGGCCTCAAAGAAAGCTTCGTGGAGAAAGTCAAGTTTCCAGAGGCAGCTTGCAAAGGACACAGAGTCGGGGGACGGCCCACCGACCCGGCCACGGCTCCCCAGGCCCGCCCCAGCGCCTGAAGCCCCGGCAGCAGCTTCCCATCGCTCCGCGGTTAAGCTCTCTCATCCTTAACAAACGCCCAAAGGTTTTCTGGGCAGGGCCCACCTGCCCCCCAGGCTGCACACCTCTGCCCTCCAGACATCCACCCCACTGCCTCCATCGCAGGCACAGGCCGCGGGGCTGAGCCCTGCAATGCTCGCACTGCTTCCTGGGTCAGAACAAACCTCCTGCAGACCCACCACCACACTCCCTAGTCCTGCAGTTATCGCCAAGTCCTCTTCAGATCAAGTTCCAATCTAGGTCACGTTTCTTTGCTCTCTGCTCTCTGGAACTTTCTTCCTATCTGAGTGCATCCCTCCTCATTCATTCAGGGATCGTGTGATAAAGTCTGTCTCCCCCAGCTCAGCTGAACAGCCATACACACAGGAGCCACGGGCAGGGAGGGGTTGGCTCACCAGTCTGTCCCCGGTGCCTGACACACGGTGGGCGTTCAATAAATAATTGTTGTAGCAATAAGCAAACGTGGCAGCTTTGATGCCAGCCTGTCACTTCTTCATCACAGAACTACAAGTAAATTGCTCTGTCTCTCTGCCCCCTTGCACCACCCCTGAGTGTCTGCCAACACTAAACATCATCTCCCCCAATTTAATAGTTATTAGTAGCATATGTTACTACTGCTTTCCTCCCAATGTCTGTTTACAGGTGAGTTCAACCACTTTCATCATGTGTTATAATTCATCGATTTGTTACTATTGGATTTCCTCAAGGACAAAATCAATATTCTGGTGCCGTGTCTGTTATTGATCGTGATCTTGGTGAATGTGTGCCTTTCTCTAAACTCATTATATGTAATACAGAGATCTGGAAACGTTTTTGTTACATCACTGCAAAGAGAATATTGTATCAAAATTAAAACTTGGAAAGAAATATTGTCATTCCACTAAAGTATATCAAGATCTAAAGAGAATTTTAAGATAATAAGTAGCAGCTGCTGCTGCACTAACACGTTCTGGCTGGCTCATGAGTCTGTTTCTACCACATCAGGAATTACTAAGGTTAGGAAGTAGCCCTTTTTTTTTTTTTAATTATTTTTTCCCCACAGAAGTACCTCACGAGAATTTCTGAGGAAATCAATAAAACAGTAAATGACATCGTCCAACAGCCTTAGACCTACAAGGGTATCTGCACTGGGAGGTCATCTCTGACCTCGGGCATGTGTGAAACCTCTATCCACGCTGGGGGCTGAGATGAGGCCCCTACCGCCACAAGGTGGTCCCTTAACCCTCTGGAAAGCTCTCGTATCAGTCAGCGCCACTGCCCCTCCTTTTCCAGCTCTGTCTATGAAGCCTGCGCGTCCCCCGCCCCAGAAACTGGACAAGCCAGTGGCACCAACACAGCCTTGAGGCTGCATAGACTTCAGTTTGAATCCCAGTTGACCCCTTCAAGCTGCATGACCCTGTCCTTGGGGCTTTCTCAGCCTCTAGTCCTCAACTCTGGAGACAATAAAACTTACCTCTGCGGGCTTGCTGGAGCATTAAATCATGCAGCCCTTCTCTAAGCCCTACAGAACCCCCTATAAGCCTTCACTCTATGAAGTGCTACAGATGAAACGATACATAAAGTAGATGGAGATACAGATGAAGTACCTGATACAATGTTTGTGGCCAGTAAATATGTTCATCCTATTTGTTATTATTGCCTTTATTCAGATTCACTAATAAAGGAGCAAACAGCTGAACTGAGGGAAGCGCCAAGTTGTACTGGTTCTGTAAACTTACAAGGAAATCCAGGCTCTAATGAGTGAAAAAAAAAAAAAAAAAATCAGTTCCGCCCAAACATAAATAGAAAGGGAACCCTAAGAGTATGATTCCTGGGAATTCCCTGGCAGTCCAAGGGTTAGAACTCTGCACTCTCACTGCCGAGGGCCCGGGTTTGACCCCTGGTCAGGGACCTAAGATCCCACAAGCCACACAGCATGGCCAAAAAAAAAAATTATGGTTCCTGAAAACAAAATAAAGCAAACCTAACAAGAAGCATCTCAAAATTATCTTTTCCTTTGGTAAAAGTATAATATAAAATAGTATCTAAAACACCTTCCGTTAGTAATGAACTGGGTTACAGTAATTCAGGAAACCTGTCTAAAATTCTTCACATCCCATCACGGAAAGAATCCCATGGTGGAAACAAGATGCCGTCCTCTCAGTCACATCCTTTTGCCTCTCAGCTCCCACTACCACCACGGCAATATACTCAAAAGAGCTTGGGACCTATGTGAATAACTGCAAAGTCTTAGGGCACACCACTGAATTAAAGGGGTTGAACATGTTCACTGGCCAGGAGGCTGCAGCACTCAGCTGGGGTCCCATGGGTGCCCGAGTGATGGAGCCTGGTTTCCTGCCTTCAAAATCTGGGTAATCCATGCAGGGAAGGTGCAGGTGAACAGGCGATGACATGCAGTGTGGTCAGGACAAAGAGCCTGGCACAGCGCTTGACCGAGGACTCTAAGATGGCACCAAAAACCTGAGCCCGGCATCACGGCCAAGTCACATCATAGATGAAAATGTGAAGTAAAATGGTATCTCATGATCTGTTACATTTACATCGCAGGCTAACACCGAAATCAAACTACTTTGCCAGGACTCTCTACACTTTCTCTCTTAATGTTTCTTAGCCAAAAGTTGGCCTAGGAAAATGCACCGGGGACCGATCTGCTGTTCCCCTTGTGAGCCTTTCCCCCACAGAGGTGCCCATGTGTTCAGAAGTCTGACCAGAATCCATTCCCTGCTGTAAAGATGTCAAGCATCCACTATTTGTTCAGCAAAACTGAGTCAGTCTCAGTGGTTCCCTTATCCCAAGCAGCCAGAACCATTTGAACTAGCAAAGTAACAATCTATTACTTGAACATACCTTTACAAAGTTCCTACAGTAAACAAAAGCAGGTAATTGTATACACAATGTTTTAGTTGCTACAATAAGAATTGTTTGCTAAGCAGAAAAGGTAACAATACCATCTTAATATTTTTAAGCCACAATTCTAAAATGTAAAGAAATTATGTAAAAATGATATATGATAGAACTCTGCAGATATCAAAATTTGTGCAGTAGAATGTTTGCAGCAATGACATGGTTGACGAGTCCTAGCACACCTACGGGGAAACTACATACAGGAGGATAGCATTTTTTTGTAAAATTTCTATTGTATGTGAACATGAAAAAGACAAGAACTTCCTAAAAGGCAAACAATGGTTATTTCTAGGTGGAGGAATTATAGTTTGGGGTTTTGTATTTTTCTGTGTTTTATAACTTTTCTGCAATTAACACACATAACGTAAAGAAATGTAAAGAAAATGCTTTTTAAGCTTTTAATTAGGTAAGTCAACAAATTTTTTCTCAGAACAAAACAGAGAGACGGAGGTACATGGCTAATGCAAATACTACTGATCCGCTCTTACGTGGAATTAATAGTGGGACGGAAGTCAGGGGCTCTGCTCTCCAGGGCTCCCTGTGGGGAGACCCCTTCCACAGTCAGGGCAAAGGATAGGGCCAGATAACAGTGTTTAGACATGTCTTTGATGTCCGCAGCCATGATCCTGGACAGCTGAGCAGCGGAAACAAAAGATCATTCTGGCAGCACTGGTCCCACCGGCCTTGGTACCCCACCTTTGGGTGAAGTTGCGTTTGCCAGTGCTGACCTGTGCCCTCACACACACAGGCCACATCTGCGGCACGCTCCGCAGTGCCAAAACCTCTCTCCAGATGCAGCCAATGAGAGAACAATTTCTTTTTTCTTTTCTTTTTTTTCCAAACCAGCTTTGTGTCTTGATGGTCCAGCTGGTGAAAGAAATGAGAAAAAAAAAAAAATCTTCCTTTCAAAATTAATAATTTTGTGTTCACAGGGATTATCTCAGGGTATGGGGATTACAGATAAGTTTTGCTGAACGGTGCTATCTAGTTTTTTCTCTAGTGAACACCTGTGTGTAATAGAAAACATTTAAAAATAATCACAAATTTTTCAATGCAAACCCACACTCCCAAGATGGCACTGGAGTCCTGCGTGTTCTAGATACAAGTTTTGAAACCGCCAGCTGCTGGAGGCTGCACTGGGGGTCGGGGTTGGGGAAACCTCACAGGAGCTGACAGCTGAGATCACCAGGGATCAGGCAGGGCTGCAGATGACGGGTGAGATGAAGTGGGAACCTAACCCGGTCATGCCCATGCCTTCCACAAGGTCAAGTCCACCAGCAGGTCAGCGTGCCCCAGGCCGATCCAGAACACCCGGTGTCACCACCCCTGCCTGGAAGAGGAAGCGGCCCAGCTGCCCAGCAGCAGCAAAACTCCGGAGAAGCTCAGCCTCCCATCCAGAGTCCCCGGGCCCTGACTCTCACTCCTCCACAGCTGCCATCAAGTCCTGACCCCCAGGGTCCCTCAGCTGAAATGTCCTTGTGGATGGCCTGACTATAATTAGCTACACGAGCAACTCAAATTTATTGTACAAACCGTAGGCGCTTATGTGGCCCAGTATATTTGCCTTGATACGAAAAAGCATCAGTTCTTAAAATCTTAAAAGAAATCAATGCAAATGCAACTCGATGGAGGAGAAAGAGCTTTTTCAACAAACGGTGCTGGAACAATTGGATACCCGTAGGCAAAGAAATGAATCTTAACCTAAACCTTTGCACCTTATACAAAAATCAACTCAAAATGGATCACAGACTTACATGTAAAACAAAACTATAAAACTTCTAGAAAAAAAAAAAAACAACCAAGAAGAGTCAAAAATCTTCATGATCTAGGGCTAGGCAAAACGTTTTTAGATTTGACACCAAAAGCACAATCCTTAAAAATTGATAAGTTGACACACTGGATTTCACCAAAATTTAAAAGTTTTGCTCTGCAAAAGACCCTGTTAAGAAAAGAAAAGACAAACTACAGAATGGAAGAAGATATTTGCGAACCACATATCCAACAAAAGACTAGCACCTGTAATACTTTTTTAACTCTTAAACTCAACAGTTAAAAAAAATCCAATTAGAAAATGGGCAAGAGACATAAAAGAGACATTTTGCCAAAGAGGATAAACAGAAAGCACGTAAGTCATGAAAAGATGTTCAGCTTCATTAGCCCAATAGGAAAATACAAATTAAACCCACCATGAGATATCACTATACATCCATCAGAATGTCTCAAAGAGAAAATAGTGACAATACCAAATGTTGTCAAGAATGCAGAGAAACCGGATCTTCATGAATTGCTGGTAGGAGTGTAAAATGGTACAGATACTCTGGAAAACTGTTTTGCAGGTTCTTATAAAATTAGACATTCAACTACCATAAGACCCAGCCATTGCACTCCTGGATATTTATACTATAGGAATTAAAACTTATGTTTACACAAAACCCTGTACACAAATGTCAACACCAGCTTTATTCATAATAGTCAAAAACCAGAAACAATTTTGATATTCTTCAACAGGTTAATGGTTACACTGTGGCCCAGCCACAGCTTGGAATACAGCTCAACAATAAAAAGGAATAAGTTATTTTTTTGAATTTATTTTATTCAAGAATGGTTAATTTACAATGTTAATTTCTGCTGTACAGCAAAGTGATTTAGTTATACATATATATACATTCTTTTTCATATTCTTTTCCATTATGGTTTATCACAGGATATTGAATATAGTTCCCTGTGTTATATAGTAGGACACCTTGTTGTTTATCTATTCTATATATAATAATTTGCATCAACTAATCCCAAACTCCCAGTCCATCCCTCCCCCAACCCCCTTCCCCTTGGCAATCACAAGTCTGTTCTCTATGTCTGTGAGTCTGTTTCATAGATAGATTCATTTGTGTCATATTTTAGATTCCACATATAAGTAATATCACATGGTATTTGTCTTTCTCTTTCTGACTTACTTCACTTAGTATGATAATCTCTAGGTCCATCCATGCATGTTGATGCAAATGGCATTATTTCATGCTTTTTTATGGCTGAGTAGTATTCCATTGTATATAAGTACCACATCTTCTTTATCCATTCATCTGCTGACGGGCATTTAGGTTGTTCCCATGTTTTGGCTAATGTGAATAGTGCTGCTGTGAACATAGAGGCGCATGTATCTTTTTGAATTGTAGCTTTGTCCAGGTATATGCCCAGAAGTGGGGTTGCTGGCTCACACGGCAGCTCTATTTTTAGCTTTTCTGAGGACCCTCCATACTGTTTTCCATAGTGATTGCACCAATTTAAAAGAAATGAATTATTAATACTCAAAAGAACTTAGATGAATCTCCAGGGAATTATGCTGGGGCGGGGTGTGGGGAGGGACAATCTCAGAAGATCACATTCTATATAATTCTCTTTATATAACATCCTTGAATCAACAAAATTATAGAACTAGAGGACAGAGCAGTGATTGCCAGGGGGCAGGGATAGAGGATGGCAGGAGTGAAAGGGAAGCAGCCATGTCTCCGAAAAAGCAGCATGAGGGATGGTTGTGGTGATGGAACAATTCTGTATCTTGACTGTATCAGTGTTGTGATATCGTACTATAGAGTTTCAAGATGTTACCCTTGGGAGAAACTGAGTAGAAGGCACATGAGAGCTCTGTATTATTTCTTACAACTGCATGTGAATCTATAAATACCTCAAAATTAAAATGTTAATTAAAAATAAATAATATCTCTCAGCATTTTTCAAAAGATAGTCTTGCTAGCAAGTTGCCATAACACTGCTACCTGAGCAGGAGAAAAAGCTCTTGTCCAGACCGCCTGCTTTGTTAGTAAGACATTCGAGTGTGGCTACAGGCTGGAGAAGACGCACTGCGGCTTCTTACCATTGTCTCCACGTGAGAAATCTCTCTGGGAATTTGCAGGCTTTATCCAATGTTAATGGGGATTAGAAGGGCACGTCCAAGGGCCCCGTCTGATTCTATTCATTTTCACCCATGTAAATGGACCCAAATCCGTATAAAATCCCAACAAGGCACTTTTGTGCCCTACCATGATGATCCAATCGTTTAAAGAAGACCCCATTGGTGACCCGAATCCCAGTCTGAGAGTTAAGAGCAGTGCAGTGGCCAGGGCTGGGTCTCAACAGAGCAAAGAGCAGGAGGTTGAGAAACCGGATTCCTGACAACGGTCGCAGCGGTAATTCCGCCACAGGAGGAGTGAAAGGAGAGGGAAGCAGTACCCAGCATAAGGACAGACAGAGCTCTGCAGTCAGACACCAGGAGGCTTGAAATCCAGCTGGTTTTCCTCACCTGTAAAATGGGAGGTGAGGAAAACATCACAAGTCTCCTGCTAAAGTTAGATGAGAGGGTACACAGAGCACCTAACACAGGTTCACGGAGGTGCTCACAGAGGCCCGTGCCCTTCCTGCCCCCACTTGTCCAAAGTCCACAGCAGCAAAAATGCTGCTTACTCGAGAAAAAGCCCCTTACCCCAAGATTCAGGAGGCTTAGAGCCCAGGCTCCGGGCCCAGACTGCCTGTGTCCATGTTGTGTCTCTGCCACCTCTTGGCGTGTGGCCTTGGACAAGCTCCTTAACGTCTCTGTGCCTCGGCTCCGCATCTGTAAACTGAGGGTGCCGATAACAGCACCCACCTCATAAGGCTGTTGTGAGGACTGAGTTACACTGTGAAATGCTTGGAAAAGTGCATGACCACAATTTTTTTAATGTGTCCTTTCAGGTAATATTCTGGTTAGAAGAAATAAGAAAATATCCTTTTTGGCCGAGCCGCATGGCTTGTAGGAGCTTAGTTCCCCATCAGGAATTGAACCCGGGCCCTCGGCAGTGAAAGCGCCAAGTCCTAAGCACTGGACCGCCAGGGAACTCCCAGGACCATTTCTTTAGTGTGTGAAAAACATTTATGCGGTATGATGAAAGTATTAGGTTAAACCATTCGAAATGGCCATTATACTATTTCGATCTACAAAAATAGCAATCTCCTATGGTTCTTCCCAGCAGGTAAACCTCTGGGCGTCAGTTTACACAGCTGTAGAATGTGTATCACAGACTCTACATCCTGAGGCTGTGCTGAGGCTCAGGGACGATGTGAAATGCTGGCACGATGTAGGAGCTTCACACACCACAGCAGCCAGTTGTGCAAAACTACCAACTGCTTCCCAGTTACGACACTCAAAGAACACCACTCACAGGCAGCAGCGCTAAAGAAAAATAAGTGAGATAAGCAGATGATGGTACAGGCCCAGTTCCCCATGCAAGTGGAGCCTAGAGGTCACAGGATGACCCGGCATCATCACCGTAGGAACTGAGCAAGAGGTGTGGACAGCGGTGGGAAGTGAGCACCACTGTGTTAAGACCCAGAGACAGGATGTGGGTGATAATATCATCATCAGCATCACGATGACGAGGAAGGGGAAGAAGTGGTGGAAGATGGGGAGGAGTAGTAATAGTAGCAGGAGAAGGAGGGGGAGGGGAAGGCGTTTGGGCTCTTTCTATGTAGAAGGCAATATTCTAACACCTGACATGTAACACGCTGAATTCTTGCCACTGCTCTACAAGGTGTTTATTATCACTGACCCCATTTTATAGATGAAGAAACAGACCTAGAGAAGATTAGGTCACTTGCCCAAGTATAGCCGAGTTCACATGTGACCCTGGGTCTGCATGACTCCAGATACCAGCTCTTAAGTACACGCTCATTAGCTTAACCACTCAGGTCACTGCCATGTAAACAGATGCAGGATCATCATCATCTAAAGGCAAGTCTGACTAAGGAAGCTGTGTCAGGATGGACTCTAGCTTTCTAGACCAAAGAGCCCTTCCAATGACCGCTTGCCAGGGCAGTGATACAGCAGCTCCACAGAGCAGTGCTTCTTACCCTGCAGCATGCATAAGACTCCCTTGGAGGGCTTTTGAAATGCAGATTCATCAAAGATTCTAATTCATAAGGTCTGGGTGGGACCCAAGAATCCTGAAGGTATCTTACAACGCTAAAGTCTTCGCAGTCTGTGTGGTAAGAAGTCAGGGGAAGTGGCTTGGTGTTGGGGTGCCCTCAGACCACACCCCACACACATACACAAGCCCATCTCATCAGCCTGGCTCTGTCCAGGCCTCACTCCCACTTTGGAGTCAGATAAAAATGGATTTTCCACCACTTGTTGCCCATGTAACCTTGAGCAAGTCCATTGGCTTTTCCACACCTTCATGTCCTCATGTCTACAATGGGTCCAACCCTCCACCTCACTGAGTAAGGATTAGTGATATGGCCCATGTAAGATAACCGAGCTTAGGTCAAAGTCTACCTGCTCCTTTCTCCTCTCATCTGCTGTCAATCAGATTCACTTCCTCTCTGTCCACAAACACACCAGCCCAAATACTACTTTTTCTAAACTTGTATCATGTCTGTAGCCATTAGTAAGGATAGCAGCAATACTTCATATGTCTATAGTTTACAAACTACCCCTTGAAGGCAAGGTCCGCACTGCCCCTGGGTGTCCCTTGCCACGCCTAATGCAATACGATGTACAATGACACAGTGAGCATTTAATATGGAGTTATTGATCAAGCACACTGACTGAATTTGCTCTCAAACTAACATTTTGGGAAGACAATTTAAACTTCAGAGATGTGAGCTCATAGTAGTTCTGGTTTTCTGTTCAACCAAGAATCTCTCTCCTCTACTCGCGTCTACGAGATGCTGTGAACAGCCATGAATGAACAGAAGAAAGATTGTAATTAGAAGATGAAAGTAAAATCAAGCCAGCATCCTGGATACAGTCAGGCAAAGGTATCTCTCTTAGAACTACAGAAATCATAATGCCTAATTCTCTAGACAAAACCAACAAATATCTTAGCAAAAGAGAGGGCCAAATGAAGATTTTCTTTTAGGCTAACACCCCATAAAAGCCTGTGAAAAAATGCAGGTTCTCAGAAAGAAACAGGGAAGATGATAGAAAGGATAAAGGCAGAATGTTTATCCTGAGATATGGCTGTTACTCTGACCAGCCCTGGGGTCAGGGCTAAGAGAAGGGAGACTGAATGACAGACAAATGAAAAGTACAAGTAGGAATTAATTTGAAACAGATGACAGTTTGGACAGGTGACAGAATGGACAGAGACTTTTTGCGTGGGGCTAAGATTTGGCTTCACAGTTGTATAGCTTTGTGGTCAGACAGATGTGCATTCACATCTGGTACAGCATCTCACCTCTACATGACCTGGATCAAGTTCCTGAACTTCTCTGGACTTTGGTTTTCCCACATATAAAATGGAAATGATAATAGCTACACCTCATAGGTGCTATCAGTCCAACTCAGAACCTGGCCAGAACAGCCATGAAATGTTAGTTCCCATTGCCTTTACTCCACTTAAAATCATAAGAGAGGAGGAACTGGGTTTTACTTCCATGTATCTAACTGAATAACTGCAAAGTTATATTCCTATCACAACTGAAAAAATTTACACTACTAAAATGAAAACTTTGTGAAACTCTTACAATGTGAAAATACAACCAAACTCAGTGGAGCCCATAATGAAGGTAACTAACTTTGCAGGACCCTGTTATTTAAATGCCTTCCAGTAGTTAAATGGTATTTAATTTTTAAATCTTACTAGATGCGCCAGAATTAGCTACTCAAATCTGTTCCCAGGTTTCCTCTTTGGGCTTCCATTTTCTTATTTCTAACCCCTGACTCACAGGCTCACCCTTGGGTGGCAAAACTGAAAAAGCAATGCAATAGAATGGCCACCTGCAGAATCACCTTCAGAGTGAATGTGGGTGAAGAGAAAGGCACAGACATGCACACAGATCATCCCTCACTACCTAGGAGATAGTTTGAGGATCAGGTCCCGCTTTTGCGATTGACCAGTTCTGTGACAGCTTCTCAATCTAAAACATGGGAATAATGGATTCCAAAGAGCAAGGAAGCCCTAGTAAATCCAAGGTCCAGATGGGTCTCGTGATATATTACTCCTAAATTGAGTCACATTCAAGTCTAACAGAAGACAAGAATGTCAGCAGGAAGCAGAGGCACAGGAAATGAACAGAATCGTTTGCCAAGCCAGAAGCAGAGAGAGCCAAACGGAATCCTTTGTAAAGGGTGGTCTATACATGTGTCTTCAACATCAAAATAAACCAGGACATTTAAGAAATGTGTGAATAATGGTGGTAGATCTTATTAGCATGGCAGGGAATTCATCTGATGGCTCAAATCCAGAAGAACTTGCCCTCTGAAGGACTTAGCAATTTTTGCGTGCTGTTTCCAGTCCAGAACTGTCTACCAACAACCCACAAACACCTACAGGTAAGTACCCTGTCATGTGTTGCCCTGGGGCTGCACAGGGGTATACACACTCAGTCTCCCTGCCAGGTACAAAAAAGATTACCGACAATAATGGTGTCACCTATGTGTGCTCCAGCCTCACACACTTCAGAAGAAGAGTCTCGTTCCTCCTCTAAACCCCCCAAACCAGTGCTGGGAGCCCCTGTGTGCTCTTGCAAACCAACCCTAAAACTGCAGGCTCCAAAACTGAGAATGCTCACCTAAGGGGGCAATCTTTGGAGTGTGCCATAGACTGAAGACTTGTGTCCCCCCAAAATTCGTATGTTGAAGCCCTAACTCCCAGTGTGTTGTAAGTGAGGTCATAAGGGTGGGGCCCTGATCAACAGAGTTAATGTCCTTATTAGAAGAGACAGTAGAAGGCTCCGTCTCTCTTTCTCTTTCTCTCTCTCTCTCTCTCTCTCTCTCTCCCTCTCTCCACACTCCTATGGGAGGAGGTGAGGAATGGCCATGTGAGGATACAGCAAGAATGTGGCCACCTGCAAGCCAGGAAGAGAGCTTTTCACCAGAAACCAAATCAACCAGAAACTTGATCTTGAATTTCTAGCCTCCAGAATTGTGAGAAATAAATTTCTGCTGCTTAAGCTGCTTGGTCTATGGTATTTTGTTATGACAGCCCAAGCTAATACAGGGCAGTGCAAGAAGGCAATATTGGATCTTTCTTATTATGCATCTTACTTTAAAAATCATAAATACTTTAAGCCTTGGTAATGGATCGACCCTGGCACTCCCCACCCCCAATGCATGTGTCACATAGGGTAGGAAAGGTATCAGGAGGAAAGAGTGGGCATCTCACAGCTCAGAGGGGTTAGCAGGAATGCCCACACCTGTCTGCTTGGTCTCCATGGATTGTAACATATTACAGCTTATAGATGGCCAGATTGTGATCTTAGATAACAGAATCTTTACCACATTTTCTATGAAAATGAAAATCACTTACAGCACAGAGGTTCACTGCCAATCTTACTGCTAGAATGTAAGTTCCAGGAGGGCAGGAATTGCCTGATTTGCTCACTGCTGTATCTCCAGCACTTAGACAAGTACTTGGCACATGGTACATACTCAATAGATAGGTATGTATTAAATAAATGATGCTAAAACTCGTGTTACCTTTACAGACCATGATGTCTGCAGATGTTTAAATTTTGGAAACAACTTTCTAACCTCGTTTTTAATTTTTACAAATGAAGGTATCAATGAGCTTTTATTTTGTTAAAATACAAAATTTCAGGGCTTCCCTGGTGGCGCAGTGGTTGAGGGTCCGCCTGCCGGTGCAGGGGACGCGGGTTCGTGCCCCGGTCCGGGAGGATCCCACATGCCGCGGAGCGGCTGGGCCCGTGAGCCATGGCCGCTGAGCCTGCGCGTCCGGAGCCTGTGCTCCGCAGCGGGAGAGGTCACGGCGATGAGAGGCCCGCGTACCGCAAAAAAAAAAAAAAAAAAAAAAAAAAAATACAAAATTTCAAAATTTACCAATAAGCTCATGTCAGGGAACAGATATTTAGGCGATTCTCATAAAATACTTTTTACGTGGTAGATGCCCAAGGATTGCGGTGGCTCTAATAATTATTATTATTTGGCTAACTCTTATGCCTGAAAGCACTGGAATGCAAGGTAGTTACCAACCAATGAAATAGTCGTATTAGCACGAGCTCCTTGTTTTACTCTTTTCTTGTATTGCCTTCCATACTTCTCCCCAGAGGCCAAGATACTGCTAAGCACATAATAGATACTTTTATGTGACAAATATAAAACTAACTGAACTTTTGGCTCAAATTCTCCTACACTGTAGTCAAGACCTCAAAATAGAACCCTTAATTGTTCTCTAATTGTTTCTACCAGTATTAGGCTTGGCTCTGTCCAGAGTTCTGTAAGTTCCCTAAAGAACAAAGCTCATTCATTCCTCAAATATTTACTAAACACATACTATTGACCAGCCATTGTCCTGGGTGCCGGGGCAGGACGGTGAGTAAAGCAGACTTGACCCTTCACAGCACTTACCATGTGCCACGGGGGAGATAAGACATCAAACAAATAAATATGTAATGACAAATGTGGTGTGTCCCATGAAGTGGTTCTCGACCTTTTCTTTTTTTTGTTTTTAATGAAAATTGCCTACATATACTTCAGTTCAGAAACATTTTATCTAATCATTTCTTTCCCAAATCTTTTTGAGTCAAGAACTGTAACTATCAATCAGAGTTCCTGATCAACAAAAGATCTCACAGTCACTCCACCATTGGTCTCATTCTGCACAAAGGGAAGAACCTGACATTGTACTGACTTATCGAACTCAATGATGGGTAAATGCACAATTTCCAGTAGAGTTTCCTTTTTTTTTTTTAATTTATTTATTTTTTGGTTGTGTCGGGTCTTATTTGCGGCACGCGGGATCTTCATTGCAGCGTGAGGGCTTCTCTCTAGCTGTGGCGTGTGGGTTTTCTCTCTCTAGTTGTGGCGCGCAGGCTCCAGGGCGCACGGGCTCTACAGTTTGCAGCACGTGAGCTCAGTACTTGTGGCATGCGGGCTTAGTTGCCCTGCCACACATAGGATCTTAGTTCCCTGACCAGGGATCGAACCGTTGTCCCCTGAATTGTAAGGCGGATTCTTTACCACTGGACCACCAGGGAAGTCCCCTGTTCGTTTTTTTTTTTTTAAAGAGCTTATAGACCTCTTGTCTACTTTCACAGATTAGTGGTTCTCAAGCTTGACTGTTCATCAGAATCACCTGGAGGGCTTATTAAACCACAAATTATTGGCAAATCTACCCCTTCCCAGAGCTTCTGAGTAGGGCTGGGTATGGGGCCTGAGAATCTGCATTTTGTGCAAGTTCCCTGGTGCTGCCGAAGCTGCTGGCCCAGCAACGACAATTTGAGAACTACCACACTAGACTACAAGGCAGACCTGAGCTGGAACAAAGTACAAGTTGGAAGGAAGCTCATGGATTACCTAGGCCCAGCTCCTCAGGTGACAGATAGGTGAGCCAGAGAGCCAACCTTCTCAAGGTCAAAGCAGAACAAGGTAGGCAGGTCACTGGCATGTCTGTTACACAGCTTCCCAGCAAGCCCACCTTCCTGAAAACATGCCCTTTTCGGTGGATTCCGAGGTAAACTCATCATCAAAAATCCAAGGGTATGAAATGCTGTAATGTCTTGGATTTACTTCAGGGTAATCCAGGAGGGTTGCAGGGCGGGGAGGGAGGAGGAAGAAGAGGCAAAATTGATGAAGTGTTCACAGTTGTTGAACTGGATGAGATCACACAGAAGCTCAGCATATGACCTTTCCACTTTTGTAGACGTTTGAAGTTTTCCACTATGAAAGGGTAATGGGAGTCAGTTGGATCAAGATTTGTCATTGCACATCTCTGAGAGGACCTGGGTTCCCACACAGCCCCTGAAATATACTCCCCCCTGCCCACCAAAGAAATATTTTGAACGTCTGTGACATGCCAAGTCTTGGCTGGCCACTAGAGGGAGTCAAACAAAATTAAGGCACAAATCGCTGTCCTCAAGAAGCCCATAATTTGGTGGTGTAAAGAAAATGCAAATTATTGTGTTACAGAGACAAATAAATGGCATAAAAGATAATGAAGAAGGGACTAAGAGACTGAGAGGGCTAAGGCAAGGCTGCATCTTTTCCCACTGTATATCCTTGAAGTAAAACTTTTTGTGCCGTTTTCTAAGGGTGGTCAAGTTTCAGAAATGTGTATTAGCATCAATCAGTGATGTTTTATCAAAGTGAAAAGAACATCAAAAGCACAAATAAAAGGAAAAGGCCAAGAGTCTGCTAGGGTAATAGTTAAATTATAACTTATCCACACAAGAGAACACAAAATTGTAATTTAAAATGACAATATCGCTTTGCGGTTCCAACACGGCGGAGGTGACGGTGGAGATTCTCGGCTCCAACGGGGCTTTCGACAAG